>NC_091259.1:75522500-76772500 GCF_042477335.2 Ovis canadensis | reverse complement strand
ACTGGCGATTCAATTCTTACATGATAGTATACATGTTAGAATTCCCATTCTCCCAAATCATCCCACCCTCTCCCTCTCCCTCTGAGTCCAAAAGTCCGTTATACACATCTGTGTCTCTTTCCCTGTCTTGCATACAGGGTCGTCATTGCCATCTTCCTAAATTCCATGTATATGTGTTAGTATACTGTATTGATGTTTTTCTTTCTGGCTTACTTCACTCTGATTGTTTGTCTGTTTGTTTGTTTTTTAATAATTCTTTTTCTTTCTTTTTTTTTTCTTTCTTCCTTTTTCCTTCTGCTTCTCTTTAATATTGTATCTTTGAAAATCCAACCTCTACTCTAGATTTTTAATCTTTGCTCCTAGGTGTTTGTTGCCAATTTTGTACATTTAAAAACCCAAACTTCACTACCCCAGTTTACCTGAGAGCGAGATTACTGGCTTGACCACTCTCTCCTCCTCTGGACTCTCCTTTTTCTCCACCAGGTGGCCTCTGTCTCTTTTCTCTCCCATCTCTCCTCTATCCAACTCTGTGAATCTCTGTGTGTTCCAGACGGTGGGGAACACCTAAGGAGCAGGTTACTGGCAAGATTTGTCTCTCTCCTACTCATTCCTCTCTCTGATCCTCCTGGTCACCTCTGTCTACTTCCTCCCTCTCCTCCTCCCCCTATAACTCTGTAAATACCTCTGAGCGGTCCAGACTATAGAGCGCACATAAGGAAGTGACTACTGGCTAGCTTGCTCTCTTCTCTTTTGATCTCACCGTATCTCATTCCAGTTACCTCTAACTACCTCCTCCATCTTCTCTTCTCCTTATAACCCAGTGAACCTCTCTGAGTGTCCCTCAATGTGGAGAAACTTTTCATCTTTAACCTAGATGTTTTATCATCGGTGCTGTATAGATGGAGAAGTCTAGAGGCTACTTAAAAATAAAACTGAAAGCCAGAAGCAGGAGGCTTAAATCCAAAGCCTGAAAACATTAGAGAACTCTTGAATTCAGGGAACATTATGCAATAGGAGCCCATCTAATGCCTTCATACATACACCGAAACCAAGCTCCACCCAAGGGCCAACAAGTTCCAAAACAAGACATACCACGCAAATTTTCCAGCAACACAGGAACACTCCCCTGAGCTTCAATATACAGGCAGCTCAAAATTATCCCCAAACCTTTGATGTCTCGTAACCCATTACAGGTTACTCCACTGCACTGCAGAGAGAAGAAACCCAGCTCCACCCACCAAAACTCCAACACAAGCCTCCCTAACCAGGAAACCTTGACAAGCCACTGATAGAACCCCACCCAAAGTGAGGAAGCTCCATAATAAAGAGAACTCCACAAATTACCAGAATATAAAAAGGCCACCCCAAACGCAGCAATATAACCAAGATGAAGAGACAGAGGAATACACAGCAGGTAAAGGAACAGGAGAGTTGCCCACCAAACCAAACAAAAGAGGAAGAAGTAGGGAATCTACCGGAGAAGGAATTCCGAATATTGATAGTGAAAATGATCCAAAATCTTGAAATCAAAATGGAATCACAGATAAATAGGCTAGAGACAAAGATTGAGAAGATGCAAGAAAGGTTTAACAAGGACCTAGAAGAAATAAAAAAGAGTCAAAATATAATGAATAATGCAATAAATGAGATCAGAAACACTCTGGAGGCAACAATTAGTAGAATAATGGAGACAGAAGATAGGAGTAGTGAAATAGAAGATAGAATGGTAGCAATAAATGAATCAGAGAGGAAACAAGAAAAATGAATTAAAAGAAATGAGGACAATCTCAGAGACCTCCAGGACAATATGAAACGCTCCAACATTCGAATTATAGGAGTCCCAGAAGAAGAAGACAGAAAGAAAGATCATGAGAAAATCCTTGAGGAGATAATAGTTGAAAACATCCCTAAAATGGGGAAGGAAATAATCACCCAAGTCCAAGAAACACAGAGAGTTCCAAATAGGATAAACCCAAGGCGAAACACCCCAAGACACATATTAATCAAATTAACAAAGATCAAACACAAAGAACAAATATTAAAAGCAGCAAGGGAAAAACAACAAATAACACACAAGGGGATTCCCATAAGGATAACAGCTGATCTTTCAATAGAAACTCTTCAGGCCAGGAGGGAATGGCAAGACATACTTAAAGTGATGAAAGACAATAACCTACAGCCCAGATTACTGTACCCAGAAAGGATCTCATTCAAATACGAAGGAGAAATCAAAAGCTTTACAGACAAGCAAAAGCTGAGAGAATTCAGCACCACCAAACCAGCTCTCCAACAAATTCTAAAGGATATTCTCTAGACAGGAAACACGAAAAGGGTGTATAAACCCCAACCAAAAACAATAAAGTAAATGGTAATGGGATCATACTTATTAATAATTACCTTAAACGTAAATGGGTTGAACGCCCCAACCAAAAGACAAAGACTGGCCAAATGGATACAAAAACAAGACCCCTCTATATGCTGCTTACAAGAGACCCACCTCAAAACAAGGGACACATACAGACTGAAAGTGAAGGGCTGGAAAAAGATATACCACGCAAATAGAGACCAAAAGAAAGCAGGAGTGGCAATACTCATATCCGATAAAATAGACTTTAAAACAAAGGCTGTGAAAAGAGACAAAGAAGGCCACTACATAATGATCAAAGGAACAATCCAAGAAGAAGATATAACAATTATAAATATATATGCACCCAATATAGGAGCACTGCAATATGTAAGACAAATGCTAACAAGTATGAAAAGGGAAATCAACAATAACACAATAATAGTGGGAGACTTTAATACCCCACTCACACCTATGGACAGATCAACTAAACAGAAAATTAACAAAGAAACGCAAACTTTAAATGATACATTAGATCAGTTAGACCTAATTGATATCTATAGGACATTTCACCCCAAAACAATGAATTTCACCTTTTTTTCAAGTGCTCATGGAACCTTCTCCAGGATAGATCACATCCTGGGCCATAAATCTAAACTTGATAAATTCAAAAAAATCGAAATCATTCCAAGCATCGTTTCTGACCATAATGCATTAAGATTAGATCTCAATTACAGGAGAAAAACTATTAAAAATTCCAACATATGGAGGTTGAACAACACACTTCTGAATAACCAACAAATCACAGAAGAAATCAAAAAAGAAATCAAAATATGCATAGAAACTAATGAAAATGAAAACACAACAACCCAAAACCTGTGGGACACTATAAAAGCAGTGCTAAGAGGAAAGTTCATAGCAATACAGGCATACCTCAAGAAACAAGAAAAAAGTCAAATAAATAACCTAACTCTGAACTAAAGCAACTAGAAAAGGAAGAGTTGGAGAACCCCAGAGTTAGTAGAAGGAAAGAAATCTTAAAAATTAGGGCAGAAATAAATGCAAAAGAAACAAAAGAGACCATAGCAAAAATCAACAAAGCCAAAAGCTGGTGCTTTGAAAGGATAAATAAAATTGACAAACCATTAGCCAGACTCATCAAGAAGCAAAGAGAGAAAAATCAAATCAATAAAATTAGAAATGAAAATGGAGAGATCACAACAGACAACACAGAAATACAAAGGATCATAAGAGACTACTATCAGCAGTTGTATGCCAATAAAATGGACAACGTGGAAGAAATGGACCAATTCTTAGAAAAGTACAATTTTCCAAAACTGAACCAGGAAGAAATAGAAAATCTTAACAGACCCATCACAAGCATGGAAATTGAAATGGTAATCAGAAATCTTCCAGCAAACAAAAGCCCAGGTCCAGACGGCTTCACAGCTGAATTCTACCAAAAATTTCGAGAAGAGCTAACACCTATCCTCCTCAAACTCTTCCAGAAAATTGCAGAGGAAGGTAAACTTCCAAACTCATTCTATGAGGCCACCATCACCCTAATACCAAAACCTGACAAAGATGTCACAAAAAAAGAAAACTACAGGCCAATATCACTGATGAACATAGATGCAAAAATCCTCAACAAAATTCTAGCAATCAGAATCCAACAACACATTAAAAAGATCATACACCATGACCAAGTGGGCTTTATCCCAGGGATGCAAGGATTCTTCAATATCTGCAAATCACTCAATGTAATTCACCACATTAACAAATTGAAAAATAAAAACCATATGATTATCTCAATAGACGCAGAGAAGGCCTTTGACAAAATTCAACATCCATTTATGATACAAACTCTCCAGAAAGCAGGAATAGAAGGAACATACCTCAACATAATAAAAGCTATCTATGACAAACCCACAGCAAACATTATCCTCAATGGTGAAAAATTGAAAGCATTTCCCCTAAAGTCAGGAACAAGACAAGGGCGTCCACTTTCACCGCTACTATTCAACATAGTTCTGGAAGTTTTGGCCACAGCAATCAGAACAGAAAAAGAAATAAAAGGAATCCAAATTGGAAAAGAAGAAGTAAAACTCTCACTGTTTGCAGATGACACGATCCTCTACATGGAAAACCCTAAAGACTCCACCAGAAAATTACTAGAGCTAATCAATGAATATAGTAAAGTTGCAGGATATAAAATCAACACGCAGAAATCCCTTGCATTCCTATACACAAATAATGAGAAAGTAGAAAAAGAAATTAAGGAAACAATTCCATTCACCATTGCAACGAAAAGAATAAAATACTTAGGAATATATCTACCTAAAGAAACTAAAGACCTATATATAGAAAACACTGATGAAAGAAATCAAAGAGGACACTAATAGATGGAGAAATATACCATGTTCATGGATCGGAAGAATCAATATAGTGAAAATGAGTATACTACCCAAAGCAATTTACAAATTCAATGCAATCCCTGTCAAGCTACCAGCCACATTTTTCACAGAACTAGAACAAATCATTTCAAGATTTGTATGGAAATACAAAAAACCTCGAATAGCCAAAGCAATCTTGAGAAAGAAGAATGGAACTGGAGGAATCAACTTACCTGACTTCAGGCTCTACTGCAAAGCCACAGTCATCAAGACAGTATGGTACTGGCACAAAGACAGACACATAGATCAATGGAACAAAATAGAAAGCCCAGAGATAAATCCACACACCTATGGACACCTTATCTTTGACAAAGGAGGCAAGAATATACAATGGAGTAAAGACAATCTCTTTAACAAGTGGTGCTGGGAAAACTGGTCAACCACTTGTAAAAGAATGAAACTAGATCACTTTCTAACACCGTACACAAAAATAAACTCAAAATGGATTAAAGATCTAAATGTAAGATCAGAAACTATAAAACTCCTAGAGGAGAACATAGGCAAAACACTCTCTGACATAAATCACAGCAGGATCCTCTATGATCCACCTCCCAGAATTCTGGAAATAAAAGCAAAAATAAACAAATGGGATCTAATTAAAATTAAAAGCTTCTGCACAACAAAGGAAAATATAAGCAAGGTGAAAAGACAGCCTTCTGAATGGGAGAAAATAATAGCAAATGAAGCAACTGACAAACAACTAATCTCAAAAATATACAAGCAACTTATGCAGCTCAATTCCAGAAAAATAAACGACCCAATCAAAAAATGGGCCAAAGAACTAAATAGACATTTCTCTAAAGAAGACATACGGATGGCTAACAAACACATGAAAAGATGCTCAACATCACTCATTATTAGAGAAATGCAAATCAAAATCACAATGAGGTACCACTTCACACCAGTCAGAATGGCTGCGATCCAAAAATCTGCAAGCAATAAATGCTGGAGAGCGTGTGGAGAAAAGGGAACCCTCCTACACTGTTGGTGGGAATGCAAACTAGTACAGCCACTATGGAGAACAGTGTGGAGATTCCTTGAAAAATTTCAAATAGAACTACCTTATGACCCAGCAATCCCACTGCTGGGCATACACACCGAGCAAACCAGAATGGAAAGAGACACATGTACCCCAATGTTCATCGCAGCACTGTTTATAATAGCCAGGACATGGAAACAACCTAGATGTCCATCAGCAGATGAATGGATAAGAAAGCTGTGGTACACATACACAATGGAGTATTACTCAGCCGTTAAAAAGAATTCATTTGAATCAGTTCTGATGAGATGGATGAAACTGGAGCCGATTATACAGAGTGAAGTAAGCCAGAAAGAAAAACACCAATGCAGTATACTAACACATATATATGGAATTTAGGAAGATGGCAATGACGACCCTGTATGCAAGACAGGAAAAAAGACACAGATGTGTATAACGGACTTTTGGACTCAGAGGGAGAGGGAGAGGGTAGGATGATTTGGGAGAATGGGAATTCTAACATGTAAACTATCATGTAAGAATTGAATCGCCAGTCCATGTCTGACGTAGGGTGCAGCATGTTTGGGGCTGGTGCATGGGGATGACCCAGAGAGATGTTGTGGGGAGGGAGGTGGGAGGGGGGTAATGTTTGGGAACGCATGTGAGAATTAAAGATTTTAAAATTTAAAAAATTAAAATTAAAAAAATAATAAAATAAAAAATATATTAAAAAATATATATATAAAAAAAGAAAGATCTTATGTCCTTAGGCATAAATTTAAGATTCTTCTAATCTAATCATTCATACATGCAAGGAATTGGAAGAAAATGGGGGCAATTAGGCATTTATTTTAATCTTATCCAAAGAAAATATATAATCAAAAGGGTGTTGTTGGGCTGAATAGAATCCTGCTTTACTTTAGTTTTAATCATTTAAGGTTGAGAGAGAGCCATCTTCCCATTAATGACTGGAGTTGATGTAATAGGTCTGATTATACAGGTCTTTGTTTTCCTAGCTTTGCTTTCCTTGGTTACATTTGCCTCATCCTAGAACCCGTGAACAAAAGAAGGAAGATGAATCTACAGAGAAAACAGAATGTTTTAACGTTTTTAAGGATTCATTTTTAGAAGTACATAAATTTAATATTTTGCCCAGTAATATTTAATATAAAACACGATAAGGAGCTTTATTTAATTGATTATTATAAATTCTGTTCTAGCATTTGCATCTTATAACTTACTCACTTATTTTGTAGCCAATGTGACTTCTCTTTCTTCCGCAGTTTCTCTCAGTTCCCATATTTGGCATGATTTTCCTTATCTCTTTTAAATTCTTTTCCTTCTTCTTTCTTTCCTTCTTTCTTTCCTTCTTTCTTCTCTTCCTTTCATTCTTTCTTTCTGTGTCTCTTTGTAATTCAAAAGGCTACTACCTTCACTTTTCCTGTTTCAATCTGTTTTGTTATCCAGTGCTGGGTATGAGACTTCTTTACATCAAGAAGTAAACCTTAGGAGAAAAAAAGAGCTAGAAGACTTACTAGGAGACATCCATTCAGGCTATGACAAAAATATCAGACTGGGTGGCTTAAATAATCAACAGTTATTTCTCATGGTCCTGGAGTCTGGGAAATCCAAGATCAAAGGGCCAGCAGATTCAGTGTCCAGGGAGTGCATGTTTCCTGGGTCATAAATGACTGTCTTCTTATTGTGTCTTCACATGGCAGAAAGGGCAAGAGAGTCCCCAGAGTCTCTTTAGAAAGGCACTAATCCCCTATATGAGGGCTCAATTTTCATGAACTACCTGGCTTCCCAAGGCCATACCTCCAAATACCATCACACTGGTGATTGGATTTCAAAAGATTAATTTGGGAGAGAACAAACATTCAACCTATTCCATGAGGACAGAAATTAATCCTAGTTAAACAAACCCAGAAATATACTTTGGACTGACAGAGTTTTAGTATGACAAAAGTCATTCTTATTTTCGTTCTTGCTGTTGTCATTGGTCTTGTGATCATGGACAAAAATTGCTTAGTAATATTGCTCATTGGATTTTAAATCAGGACAGTCAAGGTGAAGGAGGCCATAATCATTTTCCTATAGCTAAGAAAATGATAGCTCAGAAGGTTTAAAAAATGGCCACTTCAGAAACAGAAGTTAATAGATATAAATAAGTCAGAACAAGAAGTATGCTACAGGTAGGAACATCTTAGGAAGCTGGAGAAATCCAGTCTCTTTCAAGGCACAACAGTAAGCATGAGGTACAAAAATCTCTCAGGGAAAGATAATTCAAGGGACAAAACAGAAAGTGAAGGGGAATGAGGTTCTGGCACTGACAGCAAAATTCTAAGGTAGGCATAATATCTAGGACATAGGTCAATTCTAAAATTTAGCTAGTCCAAGATTTTAGTATAAAGTTGGTGGTGTATATTTATTTTAGGCACTTAATTATTATCCTGCATCTCCAAGGAAGGGAAGAATATGGGTAAGGAATTTGGGTAGATTCTGTGTATGTCCTTGAAAGCAGATCTATTCATGTAACTTCTGTGGAGTAATTATATTATTTTCCTCGGTGGCTGATGTGACTGTAATTTGAAAAGGTATCTGCCTGAAATTGAGATGGATTATGTCTCTTACTGTTTTCTTTCTGTTGTTAATTTCTTTTCTCATAAAATGTCAACATGAATTACTGCTCTTCAGCTGAGTCAACATTGTTGACTTTACAGACTGTTGTCAAACTTTCCTATGCATGTTAATTACTTTGGTGGTGGGTGAGGGGAGTTATAAAATTAAACTCCAAGAGTTTACAGATTTAGTGAATGGAGGCTGAAACTGTGGATTTTAAACAGTTCCAGAGTGACACTAATGACATGGATCTTAGACTACATTTTGAGAACTACCATTTTAACATACTAGTGTCAAGTCAGTTGCATTTCTATTATATGAAATTGTATTTCAATGAAGAAGTAATGTTATTTCTTGTCCTTCTGTGGCTAGTACGCAAGGCAAGTGGAAAATTTCTGTATTTTTTTCTGAAACTAATTTTACTAGAAAAGATCTTTTAGATAGCCACTAAATATATTTACTTGGAAATATATGACAAAAAATTAAGCTTTAACAAATGAAAACTACATTTTCCCAAGCACTGCATGGCTCAGCTGTTGAAAACTTATTTGTTAATGCTTAATAATTCAATCTCTTAAAAATTCATGAGATCCATACTCTCTCAAAGAGATATGATAATTATTATTCAAAGGCATCACAGTAATGAATAATATCTTGTAGAAACCAGTACATTATAACTAAAAGAATGTTGGCCATTTATATTAAAGCAGATATTTCAAGTCCCTTCAGTTCAGTTCAGTTCAGTCGCTAACTTGTGTCCGACTCTTTGCGACCCCATGAATCGCAGCACGTGAAGCCTCCCTATCCATCACCAACTCCTGGAGTTCACCCAAACCCACGTCCATCGAGTTGGTGATGCCATCCAGCCATTTCATCCTCTGTCATCCCCTTCTCCTCCTGCCCCCATTACCTCCCAGCATCAGAGTCTTTTCCAATGAGTCAACACTTCGCATGAGGTGGCCAAAGTACTGGAGTTTCAGCTTTAGCATCATTCCTTCCAAAGAAATCCCAGGGCTGATCTCCTTTAGAATGGACTGGTTGGATCTCCTTGCAGTCCAAGGGACTCTCAGGAGTCTTCTCCAACACCACAGTTCAAAAGCATCAATTCTTCGGTACTCAGCCTTCTTCACAGTCCAACTCTCACATCCATACATGACCACAGGAAAAACCATAGCCTTGACTAGATGGACATTTGTTGGCAAATTAATGTCTCTGCTTTTGAATATGCTATCTAGGTTGGTCATAACTTTTCTTCCAAGGAGTAAGTGTCTTTTAATTTCATGGCTGCAATCACCATCTGCAGTGATTTTGGAGCCCTCAAAAATGAAGTATGACACTGTTTCCACTGTTTCCACTTTTTCCCCATCTATTTCCCATGAAGTGATGGGACCAGATGCCATGATCTTCGTTTTCTGAACGTTGAGCTTTAAGCCAACTTTTTCACACTCCACTTTCGCTTTCACCAAGAGGCTTTTTAGTTCTTCTTCACTTTCTGCCATAACGGTGGTGTCATCTGCATATCTGAGGATATTTCTCCCAGCAATCTTGATTCCAGCTTGTGCTTCTTCCCGCTCAGCGTTTCTGATAATGTACTCTGCATAGTTTGTTTTTGTATCCTCCCAGCCATTCTATGTCTTTTAATTGGTGCATTTAATCCATCTGGTGGAGAAGGCAATGGCACCCCAATCCAGTACTCTTGCCTGGAAAATTCTATGGATGGAGGAGCCTGGTGACTGCAGTCCATAGGGTTGCTAAGAATCAGACCACTTTCACTTTTCACTTTCATGCACTGAAGAAGGAAATGGCAACCCACTCCAGTGTTCTTGCCTGGAGAATCCCAGTGACGGGGGAGCCTGTTGGGCTGCCGTCTATGGGGTCGCACAGAGTCAGACACAACTGAAGCAACTTAGCAGAAGCACTCTGCATATAAGTTAAATAAGCAGGGTGACAACATACAGCCTTGACATACTCCTTTTCCTATTTGGAACCAGTCTGTTGTTCCATGTCCAGTTCTAACTGTTGCTTCCTGACCTGCACACAGGTTTCTCAAGAGGCAGGTCAGGTGGTCTGATATTCCGATCTCTTTCAGAATTTTCCACAGTTTATTGTGATCCACACAGTCAAAGGCTTTGGTATAGTCAATAAAGCAGAAATAGATGTTTGTCTGGAACTCTCTTGCTTTTTCCATGATCCAGCGGATGTTGGCAATTTGAGCTCTGGTTCCTCTGCCTTTCCTACAACCAGCTTGAACATCTGGAAGTTCATGGTTCACGTATTGCTGAAGCCTGGCTTGGAGAATTTTGAGCATTATTTTACTAGCGTGTGAGATGAGTGCAACTGTGTGGCAGTTCGAGCATTCTATGGCATTGCCTTTCTTTGGGACTGGAATGAAAACTGACCTTTTCCAGTCCTGTGGCCACTGCTGAGTTTTCGAAATTTGCTGGCTATCTTAATTATCATTTTTATCAGCTGGGCATTTGATAACAACTGAGGAGTACATAATTGGAGATTAAATTCCATCTAATATCTGAAGAACAGATTTTCTGTATCACTGATTAAAGATGAAACCCTCTATCTTAAAAACCAGTAACAGAGTTGGTAGCCTCTTGATAAATCCACAGAGTAAATATGTCTAGTATTCTTATTGTATAACAAAATTCAGAAGTATTATGTGATAATATAATACTTTAAAAGTATCTAATATAGTTTTTAAATTGACCTGGATTTTGTTGTGTTTTAAAGATGGGGCAAAGAATTGTCTTTTTTTTTTTTTTCCTTAGACTGGTAGCAAATTTCACCTATAATTCAATGATGGTACTTAGCACACTTTTAAAAAATTATTTGCTACATGCATCTCGTCGGCTAGATTTTGAAGAGACAGAACTTTTTTTGAAAATGTTCTTTTCACTGGTGTATGACTCCTAGGAGAGATCTAATGAGTATATTTGTGAACTACAGACCAGAAAGCTTCACATGTCAAGCTAAACAAATGGTCCTTAAAAGGTAGGATTTTCATTTCTGTAGTTTTATCAGCTCATTCCATCTCTGAGTTTGTACCCTGACCATAACACAAGGCATTACCATAAGGCAGGCATATTACTTTGTAGTCATTCCACATTGATGTCTCAGTCAGATTCCTCAGCTGTGACTCTGCAGAGCTTTTCTATGAAAATACATTGGTTAAATGCAGCCTTTCAGCCAGGAAAGTTGTATGATTTCAGGTCATATGACAAACTTGGAAAGCATTAATTATTCTTTTCTAATCGCTGAGGATTAATATCTAGGTAGCTGAGTTTAGACAGAGGGTGCTGAAAGAGAAGCAACCTCCTGAAATAGGACTGTGCAGCTCTCAGTGGGGGCTGCCTGGCACATCTCATAACAACTGCATCACCAGCCATAATCACATCACACAGAGCATTTTAATGATGCCAAACTTTAAGTCGAGGAAAAGGAGCCGTGCACAGCATGCTTCTAGAAATGGCTGCATTTTTAATCAAAATAAATTATAATTCCATAGAGACTTTTATCTCTAGAATTAAGTGATGCTGAAGTTTTATGACTCTAATATGGCTAAGGAATAGTCTCACCGTCTTATTGATGGATTTGCAATAGCTAAGTCAGATTCACACATAGCTGTCATTAATTCCAAGAAGATGATTTGATCTCAAAGATATATGAATTCTCCTTAATTTACATCTCTTAAACTCTAAGAAACACAAGGGGATATTCCATAAATGGACATTACCAGATGGTCAATACTGAAATCAGAATGATTATATTCTTTGCAGCCAAAGATGGACGAGCTCTATACAGTCAGCAAAAACAAGACTGGGAGCTGACTATGGCTCAGATCAGTTCAGTTCAGTTCAGTTGCTCAGTCGTGTCCGACTCTTTGCGACCCCATGAATCACAGCACGCCAGGCCTCCCTGTCCATCACCATCTCCCAGAGTTCACTCAGACTCACGTCCATTGAGTCAGTGATGCCATCCAGCCATCTCATCCTTGGTGGTCCCCTTCTCCTCCTGACCCCAATCCCTCCCAGCATCAGTTTTCCAATGAGTCAACTCTTCACATGAGGTGGCCAAAGTAATGGTGTTTCAGCTTTAGCATCATTCCTTCCAAAGAAATCCGAGGGCTGATCTCCTTCAGAATGGACTGGTTGGATCTCCTTGCAGTCCAAGGGACTCTCAAGAGTCTTCTCCAACACCACAGTTCAAAAGTATGGCTCAGATCATGAACTCCTAACTGCCAAGTTCAGACTTAAATTGAAGAAAGTAGGGAAAACCACTACACCATTCAGGTATATCTAAAATCAAGTCCCTAATGATTACACAGTGGAAGTGAGAGATTTAAAGGACTAGATCTAATAGATAGAGTGCCTGATGAACTACGGATGGAGGTTCTTGACATTGTACAGGAGACAGGGATCAAGACTATCCCCATGGAAAAGAAATGCAAAAAAAGCAAAATGGCTGTCGGAGGAGGCTGCACAAATAGCTGTGAAAAGGAAGAAAGCCAAAAGCAAAGGAGAAAAGGAAAGACACCAATCTGAATGCAGAGTTCCAAAGAAGAGCAAGGAGAGATAAGAAAGCCTTCCTCAGTGATCAGTGCAAAAAAGTAGAGGAAAAGAGCAGAATGGGAAAGACTAGAGATCTCTTCAAGAAAGGGGACATTTCATGCAAAGATGGGCTCAAAAAAGGACAGAAATGGTAGGGACCTAACAGAAGCAGAAGATATTAAGAAGAAGTGGCAAGAATACACAGAGGAACTGTACAAAAAGATCTTCATGACCCATATAATCACGATGGTATGATCACTCACCTAGAGACAGACATCCTGGAATGTGAAGTCAAGTGGGTCTTAGGAAGCATCACTATGAACAAAGCTAGTGGAGGTGATGGAATTCCAGTTGAGATATTTCAAATCCTAAAGTATGATGTTGTGAAAGTGCTGCACTCAATATGTCAGCAAATTTGGAAAACTCAGCAGTGGCCACAGGACTGGAAAAGGTCCGTTTTCATTCCAATCTCAAAGAAAGGCAATGCCAAAGAATACTCAAACTGCAACACAATTGCACTCATCTCACATGCTAGTAAAGTAATGTTCAAAATTCTCCAAGTCAGGCTTCAGCAATATGTGAACTATGAACGTCCTGATGTTCAAGCTGTTTTAGAAAAGGCAGAGGAACCAGAGATCAAATTGCCAAAATCCTCTGGATCATAAAAAAGGCAAGAGAGTTTCAGAAAAACATCTGTTTCTGCTTTATTGACTATGCCAGAGCCTTTGACTGTGTGGATCACAATATACTGTGGAAAATTCTGAGAGAGATGGGAATACCAGACCACCTGACCTGCCTATTGAGAAATTTGTATGTAGGTAAGGAAACAACAGTTAGAACTGGACATGGAACAACAGACTGGTTCCAAATAGGAAAAGGAGTACGTCAAGGCTGTATATTGTCACCCTGCTTATTTAACTTATATGCCGAGTACATCATGAGAAATACTGGGCTGTAGGAAATACAAGCTGGAATCAAGATTGCTGGGGAAATATCAATAATCTCAGATGTGTAGGTGACACCACCATTATGGCAGAAAGTGAAGAACTAAAGAGCCTATTGATGAAAGTTCAAGGGGAGAGTGAAAAAGTTGGCTTAAAGCTCAACATTCAGAAAACTAAAATCATGGCATCTGGTTCCATCACTTCATGGCAAATAGATGGGAAACAGTGGAAACAGGGTCAAACTTTATTTGGGGGGTTCCAAAATCACTGCAAAGGGCGACTGCAGCCATGGAATTTAAAAGACGCTTACTCCTTCAAAGAAAAGTTATGACCGACCTAGACAGCATATTAAAAGGCAGAGACATTACTTTGCCAACAAAGGTCCATCTTGTCATGGCTATGGTATTTCCAGTAGTCATGTATGGATGTGAGTGTTGAACTATAAAGAAAGCTGAGCACCAAAGAATGGATGCTTTTGAACTGTGGTGTTGGAGAAGACTCTTGAGAATTCCGTGGACTACAAGGAGACCCAACCAGTCCATCCTAAAGGAGATCAGTCCTGAATGTTCATTGGAAGGGCTAATGCTGAAGCTGAAACTCCAATACTTTGGCCGCCTAATGTGATGAGCGGACTCATTTGAAAAAACACTGATGTTGAGAAAGATTGATGGCAGGGGTAGAAGGGGACAATAGAGGATAAGAATGGCTGGATGGCATCACCGACTCAATGGACATGAGTTTGGTTAAACTCTGGGAGTTGGTGATGGACAGGGAGGCCTGATGTGTTGCAGTTCATGGGGTTTCAAACAGTCGGACACGACTGATCGACTGAACTGAACTAAACTGAAACTTTCACTGGGGCTTCCCAGGTGGCACAACTGTAAATAACCACCTACCAATGAAGGGATAAGTACCAATGAATGGGGGCTTCCCTGGTGGCTCAGAGGTTAAAGCATCTGCCTGCAATGTGGGAGACCTAGGTTTGATCCCTGGGTTGGGAAGATCCTCTGGAGAAAGAGATGGCAACCCACTCCAGTATTCTTGCCTGGAGAATCCCACGGATGGACGATCCTGGTAGGCAATAGTCCACAGGGTCATAAAGAGTTGGACAGGACTGAGCGACTTCATTCACTCACTCACTCTCACCAATGAAGGAGGTACAAGAGCCACAGATTCAATCCCTGTGTCAGGAAGATCCCCTGGAGTAGGAAATGGCAACCCACTCCACTATTCTTGCCTGGGAAATCTTATGTAAAGGGGAACCTGGCGGGCTACTGTCTATGCGGTCAGAAAGAGTTGGTCACAACTGAATACTGCACACAAACCCTCCCTAATCCAGCCACTCAACGGCCAAAGTAATTTGCCTGATGAGGCATCTGCTTGTCTTACCAGTGATGTTTTTCATTATTCTTGATTATTTTGCTAAAGTCACCCTGACTTTCCCTTGTTCTGTGACAAACTTTCTCTAAAGCTTCCTTAGTGCCTTAGTGCTTTTTATAGCTCCTACATGGATAGATCCCAAATGCCTGCATTGCTAACATTTTATCATTTTCCCCCCTCAGTTCAAAAGTCTCTTGATGTCCCTTCTTCCTTGTATCTAACATCCAGACTTTCTCCCAGTCATTTCCATCTGTGTCAGTTATCTATTGATGTGTGATAGACCACTTTTAAATTTAGAAGGTTAAACAAACAATTATGAATTATTTCCCCTGAGTCTATGATTAAATCTATGGATTTGAGCATGAGTAAATCTACTCTTTAAGGCCAGGTAGGTTCAGCTGATGTCTGGTGAATTGGCTATGGGATTGGCTGTTCTAGGATGACTTTGCTTACACATCTGGTGGTTCACTGACTGATGCATGGGTTACTGCCAGTGTCAGGGTCATATATTCCTCATTATCCAGCAGGTTAGTCCAGCCTTACTTTAAAAGAGCTGGTGGAAGCACATGCTAGGTTCTGAGACTCATTCACAGAAATGACACACTGTCACTTCCATCATAATCCCCTACCAAAACAAGTCACAAAGCCAACCCAGAGTCCAAAGGTGACAAAAAAAAAAAAAAAAAAAAAGACCATGCTTAATAATGGGAATAACTATCAGGTCATATAGCAAAAAGCATGGATATAAGAAGAGCTAGTGAATCGGGATAATTTTTGTATAAACTCTACCACATTCAGTTCAGTTTAGTTCAGTCGCTCAGTCATGTCCAACTCTTTGTGACCCCATGAACTGCAGCACGCCAGGCCTCCCTGTCCATCACCAACTCCCGGAGTTCACTCAAACTCACATCCATTGAGTCGGTGATGCCATCCAGCCATCGCATCCTCTGTCATCCCCTTCTCCTCCTGACCCCAATCCCTCCCAGCATCAAAGTCTTTTCCAATGAGTCAACTCTTCTCATGAGATGGCCAAAGTACTGGAGCTTCAGCTTTAGCATCATCCTTCCAAAGAACACCCAGGACTGATCTCCGTTAGGATGGACTGGTTGGATCTCCTGGCAGTTCAAGGGACTCTCAAGAGTCTTCTCCAACACCAGAGTTCAAAAACATCAATCTTCTGCACTCAGCTTTCTTTATAGTCCAACTTCCACATCCACACATGACCACTGGAAAAACCAGAGCCTTGACTAGATGGACTTTTATTGAGAAAGTGATGTCTCTGCTTTTTAATATGCTGTCTAGGTTGGTCATAACTTTCCTTCCAAGGAGTAAGTGTCTTTTAATTTCATGATAATACTGGCTTCAATTTTCTTTTGTAAATGTGTTGTCTTCCTCATGTTAATGTTTGACATAGCTAAGTCCAATTTATGATTGTAAGGTTATACTTATAGGTATGTAGTTCTCAGCAAGATTAAATAGTGATTTCTGATAATCAAATGGAACTGCTTCAGAAAAAAATGAGATGAAAGATATCTATCAGAACAGTCAAGAGAGGTCTGTCTTTCTAAATATGTCATGCTTGATTTTATATGCTGATTATTTTACAAAGTTCAAAAAATACCATTGACAGTATGTCCCGAGGCCAACTTAACAAAGAAAATATGCACATAAATCAAGTAATAGGAAAAGTAATTTCTTCTGCTGAGCACAGATATGGTCAATACAAGACAGACAGGAAATAGGAACTTATCCAAGGCTGGCATAGTTTTGACAAGATACAATATTTCATATCTTCTTAAATTAATGTCAATATTATCTCTGAAAAGTATAAGCCCTGGAAGTGACTTATATCTTGCAATATATGTACATAGTGGAGTAGTGTGTTTAATTAGGAGAGTCCAAAAATTGAGTGTATTCAGTACAGGTCTCTCAGTTAAAATTTGTGGACAGTGACAAGAATCCAAAACGAGACCTTCATGTTATGGATTTACATACTTGAAATGACGAACCATGTTAGCAGATGTGGGGAAAAGCCACCTATCTTTTCAAAATTTCCTCACAATAAGAGTAATATATATAAATATGTGTGTGCTCAGTGCTCAGCTGTATCCAAATCTGGCAACCCATTACTTTAGACTGCCGTGCTCCTCTGTCCATGGGATTTCCCAGGCAGTAACACTGGAGTGGATTGCCATTACATGCTCCAGAGAATCTTCCTGATCCAGGAATAGAACCCCTGTCTCCTGTGTCTGCTGCATTGGCAGGCAGATTCTTTACCCCTGTGCCACCAAAGAACCCCCAATATATAAGTATAGATGTCTGCTTTTTGATTTAAAGTAGGCAATGTATGACTGAGTTAAATTGTTATTGCACATGTCTGATTCTTCTGTTGATAAACTAGCAATATGTTTGAATAAAAATATAAAAACATGCATAATTAATAAATTTGTTGTTATTGTTTGATCACTAAAGTGGGAAGAGAAAGTGAAAGTCACTCAGTCGAGTCTGACTCTGCGACCGCATGGACTACATGGTCCATGGAATTCTCCAGGCCAGGATACTAGAGTGAGTAGTCTTTCCCTTCTCGAGGGTATCTTCCCAACCCAGGGATTGAGCCCAAGTCCCCCACATTGTAGGCAGATTCTTTACCAGCTGAGCCACAAGGGAAACCCAAGAATACTGGAGGGGGTAGCCTATCCCTTCTCCAGCAGATCTTTCTGACCCAGGAATTGAACTGGGGTCTCCTGCATTGCAGGCAGATTCTTTACCAGCTAAGTCATGTCCAACTCTTTGTGACTCCATGGACTGTAACCTCCAGGTTCCTCTGTCCATGGGAAAGGCAAGAATACTGGAGTGGTTGAGTTTTCTTCTCCAGGGGAATCCTTCCCACTCAGGGATTGAACCCATGTCTCCTGCACCAGCAAGGGGATTCTTTACCACTGAACCACCTGGGAAGCTCAGTTAATAAGTTATTACATATTTATTCCACAGTATTTCATTTTTTTGACTTCATTCCAGCAGAATCCTTAATTATGTTACTATAATTAGGAGTTTTTCACACAATTTATCTTCTACTGATAGCAATGAAATATTAGACACTCATTCTTGATTTTTTTAAACTTTAGTTATTTTTAAAAGCATCTCAATGTAGAGAAATTTATTAACTGGAACTTCCTTATTTATAAAAGAATAGATTTATAAATAGTTAATGGTGTTATATTAAATGTTATAATCAATTACAATAAATGAATTTATTATCGAAATTATTGTTAAATATTTAAATTTATCATATAAATTTTATTACTAACATATGACAATATTTACTAGTTCTTAAAGCATCATCTAGAGACTTACAATATTTTAGAAGTTATTTTCCCTCAATATTTTAATACTTATATGCTGTAATAAAAAATAAAAATGTAAGTTATTTAATACTTTCAAATCTCTCTTTGATTGAGAAAACACCACGATATATGATGCCCAAGAAAAGGGTCTCTATGGAAATTAATTTCAGGTTTTTTGTGTATGTAAATCTTCTTCAAAGTTATGCAAATATTTTGTTATATTTCCCTGACCTTTATGTATTTCATTGAAGTATTTATTGTTGTTGTTGATGTTGAATATTTCACATGCAGTTTCTTTTGCTTTTGCAAGATGTATTTTTCCCTAAATATTTATAAATCCCTTTAATAATGATACAGTTGAATATACATCTATTTGAATTCTACTTGAGCTTTTTTTGTTGTTGTCATTAAGCATTTGCCAGCTTTTTACTAGCAAAAAAAAAAAAAATCCGATGGGTAAAGGAAATTCAGAATTTTATTTTTTCTGCTAACCATGTTTTGCTCTTTATTTGGAGAATCTTTAGCTGTTTTGTTGCACTCTTTTAGTACAGTTTACATTTTCTCTAGATTTAATCTCATTACATTTAAAAAATGGTTTAGTCAGCATTCCCATTATGTCAAATTTGAAATGTGTTCCATCAATATGCTCCATCTTAGAGAGATCCAGAAAAATCTCATACATAATCTTTGAATTGTTCCAAAGGATGTCATCATTACTGGCACAGTTAATGTCCTGTCTCCAGTAAAATATTCAAGTGGTAGGTAATTTATAACCAAAGAGTTCTTTTGAAGTTTGGCCAAAATTCCTTCTTGTATACGTTTTTCATTACCAATTATGTTATCACCATTATATCATATATTTGCACCCAATGATTTATTAAATTATTTTTAAAAAGACTGAAATGTTTTTAAAATTTAATGCAATTAATATTAAATAATTTTTATACCAAATGATGACAATGCTGGTGTTCAGTGACCCGCTAGTTGTCAATATGGAGAAGGAACTATCACACTTCTCACATATTATGTCTAACTTACACACACCCAGAATTTAAGAGCAGTATGAATTATTCAACATGGTAAAATATTCCTTAGGCACCATGTGAAGATGGTGTTGATTCCTATGTAACTTTATAACCATGAATTAGAACCCAAACAGAAGCAACAGTGTGGGTGTTCAGTCATGTTGGGAAATGTTACATTACCTGTAAAATAATGTACTGTATTCATTGATCTGTGTGGACAGGTTAATAAACTGGGTTTTGATCTAAATCTTCTGCTATTTAAAGCCTCACCACATTCTGAAGCATCTCTTTTGGACAGGAATAATCTGTAATTTGTGAAACATTTGAAAGTACATGGCTTTCCTGTTCAATATCTGTTTAAATATCTACCATGTTCAAAGCCCTAAGTGAGATGGACAGATGAAAAATATCGATCTGTGTATGAATAATAATTTTTCTGGAGAGTGACAGTCGAATTGAGATTCAGGCTATATCCAAATTCATTAGTGGTCACACAACACCTTGGTTAGAACATTCTAGTCAGACTAGGATTCTATCTGCTTTTCAATTTCAAGTCCTTTACTGCCTAGCTAAGATGATAACATTAATGCAACTTTAGTGTAATATTAAACCATTGCTCCACTGTTTTCTCACAACCATTCTATAAATTGGCTAGAGTAGAAATTAACATTTACCTTAAACAGAGGTGGAGAGTATGACTTAGAAAATTAAGGAATTTGTTCAAGACAACATGTCTAGTAAATGGCAAAATTGGAATTAAAACAGTAAATTTAAGATTGAGACATAGCAGCACTATTTACAACAGCCAAGACATGGAAGGAATGCAAATGCCATTGAAGATGAAAGAATAAAAATATGATACACACACACAATGGAATATTACTCAGCAATTAAAAAATGAAATAATGTCATTTGAAGCAACATGGAAAGACCTAGAGATTATCATGGATAGTCCATGGGGTCGCTAACAGTCGGACACGACTGAGCGACTTCACTTTCATATTTCACTTTCACACATTGGAGAAGGAACTGGCAACCCACTCCAGTGTTCTTGCCTGGAGAATCCCAGGGATGGAGGAGCCTGGTGGGCTGCCGTTGATGGGGTCACACAGAGTCGGACACAACTGAAGCAGCTTAGAAGCAGTAGCACCATAGGTCAGGAAGCAACGGTTAGAACTGGACATGGAATAACAGACTGGTTCCAAATAGGAAAAGGAGTACGTCAAGGCTGTATATTGTCAGCCTGCTTATTTAACTTATATGCAGAGCACATCATGAGAAACGCTGGGCTGGAAGAAGCACAAGCTGGAATCAAGATTGCTGGGAGAAATATCAAGAACCTCAGGTATGCAGATGACACCACCCTTATGGCAGAAAGTGAAGAGGAACTCAAAAGCCTCTTGATGAAAGTGGAAGAGGGGAGTGAAAAAGTTGGCTTAAAGCTCAACATTCAGAAAATGAAGATCATGGCATCTGGTCCCACCACTTCATGGGAAATAGATGGGGAAACAGTGGAAACAGTGTCAGATTTTATTTTGGGGGGCTCTAATCACTGCAGATGGTGATTGCAGTCATGAAATTAAAAGACACTTACTCCTTGGAAGAAAAGTTACGACCAACCTAGACAGTATATTCAAAAGCAGAGACATTAATTTGCCAGCAAAGGTCTGTCTAGTCAAGGCTATGGTTTTTCCACAGCCTTGTCATGTATGGATGTGAGAGTTGGACTGTGAAGAAAGCTGAACACTGAAGAATTGATGCTTTTGAAGTGTGGTGTTGGAGAAGACTCTTGAGAGTCCCTTGGACTGCAAGCAGATCCAACCAGTCCATTCTGAAGGAGATCAACCCTGGGATTTCTTTGGAAGGAATGATGCTAGAGCTGAAACTCCAGTACTTTGGCCACCTCATGGGAAGAGTTGACTCATTGGAAAAGACTCTGATGCTGGGAGGGATTGGGTGCAGGAGGAGAAGGGGACGACTTAGGATGAGATGGCTGGATGGCATCACTGACTCGATGGACGTGAGTCTGAGTGAACTCTGGGAGTTGGTGATGGACAGGGAGGCCTGGCATGCTGCGATTCATGGGGTTGCAAAGAGTCGGACACGACTGAGTGACTGAACTGAACTGAACTAATGGGCTCAGGGGCCATGATCTTAGTTTTCTCAATGTTGAGCTTTAAGCCAACATTTTCACTCTCCTCTTTCACTTTCATCAAGAGGCTCTTAGTTCTTCTTCACTTTCTGCCATAAGGGTGGTATTATCTGCATATCTCAGGTTATTGATATTTCTCCTGGCAATCCAGATTCCAGCTTTTGCTTCATCCAGTCCAGCATTTCTCATGACATACTCTGCATATAAGTTAAATAAGCAGGGTGACAATATACAGCCTTGACGTACTCCTTTCCTGATTTGGAACCAGTCTTTTTTTCCATGACCAGTTCTAACTGTTGCTTCTTGACCTGCGTACAGATTTCTAAGGAGGCAGGTCAGGGTGTCCGGTATTCCAATCTCTTTAGGAATTTCCCACAGTTTGTTGAGATCCACACAATCAAAGGCTTTGACACAGTCCTTAACTCTGACTGAAGACCATGAATCTTTATGTTCTAATTAGATATGTAGCTAATGTCCATCAACAGCTTCACAGCAGTATTCTAATCTGGTAAAAACAACATTAGCTTCGATGCTTAAGCAAAGCTTTTATGATTATCACATGGAATCCAGAATACAGTATTTTGCCTCCTTAGGTCTCAGTTGCTTCTTCAGTAAGATGGAGATTATATGGCTGCACTGCAAAGTCAGTGGTCAGAATAGTTAACTTGGTCAAACCTTACCTGTAATGCGTGATCTTCAGATGTATATAATGCTTATATCTTATGGTTTATTTCCATATTATACCTTTCAATTATAAATTTAAAAAGCTTACGATATAAATTCCTAGAGATGACACTAATTATTTCTTTGATTTGTATTTTCAAACTTCTAAAATGAAAAACTCGTATATGTTAAAGTGAGAAAAATGAGGTATTTTCAGACAAGAAAGCCTAAGAACTTGAGAAAAATTTAACATTTATACATTCTGCTCTGAAACAATAGGTATTCATGTAGATCACATTTCATAAGATTTAGCTTCAAAGAAATAGTGATGAATAGTTGTATCTTGGTGAATATGGCCATAAGATAAAATATATGCATATATATTCACTAGCTGCTGCTGCTATGTCGCTTCAGTCGTGTCTGACTCTGTGAGATCCCAGAGATGGCAGCCCACCAGGCTCCCCCTTCCCTGGGATTCTCCAGGCAAGAACACTGGAGTGGGTTGCCATTTCCTTCTCCAATGCATGAAAGTGAAAAGTGAAAGGGAAGTCGCTCAGTCGTGTCCGACTCTTCGCAACCCCATGGACTGCAGCCCACCATCCATCCATGGGATTTTCCAGGCAAGAGTACTGGAGTGGGGTGCCATCGCCTTCTCCAATATATTCACTAAAGACCTACTCAAATATTTATGCGGTAAGAGTATAAAATCGTCAAAGAATCTGACTCACTTGTAGGCAATCTTATCTATTGTCTTTTTCATTTTTTTTATTCCTTACTACAATGATACCTATCTCAATACTGCAAATTTGTTTAATGTTGAAAGACTATTTCTTTCCCTGATAACATGGCAAGCTAATGGATTTTGTGAGAAAGATAGGTACAAAATGTCAATAATAGATCAATACTGTACATATTCAGAGACTATCTCCGCAGAGTTCTGAAATACCTCTGTTAATATTTCACTCTAAATATGAAAAGCTTTTCTTTTAGAAAATCAGACTATATGTTAGTTCAGATAATAATGTCATTAGCAGTTTTGTGTTGTTGTACATAGAACCCAATGTTTACTTTTACAATAGCAAAATGTGCATCTATATTATTATGAATAAAATACATTTACCTCCAGGCAGGGCTAGTATAACTGGAACAATTTTCATTCATTGGCATATAAAATTCCTTTCTTCAAAGCAAATATAAATTAACTCAATCATTCAGTAGGCATACAGCAGGTGTCTTCTCTATTTTAGGTACTGGGATGGCAGTACAAAGGAAACAATCTCTATCAGTCCTAGAACTGATTCTACCTATTGCACAAAAAGCATTGTGATGATGTACTTGTATGGTTATTTCAAGTATATGTTTCATAGTCTGCCATCTAAAAAAAAAATGTGAGCACCTGGATATTATGAACATTCTGTTCAGTTCAGTTCAGTGGCTCAGTTGTGCCCGCCTCTTTGCAACCCCATGAACTGCAGCACTCGAGGCCTCCCTGTCCATCAGTCCATCACCAACTGCCAGAGTTTACACAAACTCATGTCCATTGAGTTTGTGTGATGCCATCCAACCATCTCATTGTCTGTCATCCCCTTTTCCTCTTTTCCAATTACTCAGCGCTTCGCATCAGATGGCCAAAGTATTGGAGTTTCAGCTTCAACATCAGTCCTTCCAATGAACACCCAGGACTGATCTTTAGGATGGACTAGTTGGATCTTCTTGCAGTCCAAAGGACTCTCAAGAGTCTTCTCCAGCACCGCAGTTCAAAAGCATCAATTCTTCGGTGCTCAGCTTTATTTAGAGTCCAACTCTCACATCCATACATGACTACTGGAAAAACCATAGCCTTGACTAGATGGACCTTTGTTGGCAAAGTAATGTCTCTGCTTTTTAATAAGCTATCTAGGCTGATCATAACTTTCCTTCCAAGGAGTAAGTGTCTTTTAATTTCATGGCTGCAATCACCATTTGCAGTGATTTTGGAGCCCAAAAATGTCAGCCACTTTTTTCCACTCTTTCCCCATCTATTTGCCATGAAGTGATGGGACCGGATGCCATGATCTTAGTTTCCTAAGTGTTGAGCTTTAAGACAACTTTTTCACTCTCTTCTTTCACTTTCGTCTAGAGGCTCTTTTGTTCCTTTTAACTTTCTGCCATTAGGGTGGTGTCATCTCCATATCTGAGGTTATTGATATTTCTCCTGGCAATCCAGATTCCAGCTTTTGCTTCATCCAGTCTATCATTTCTCATGATGTACTCAGCATATAAGTTAAATAAGCAGGGTGACAACATACAGCCTTGACTATTCCTGTTCCTATTTGGAACCAGTCTGTTGTTCCATGTCCAGTTCTAACTGTTGCTTCCTGACCTGTATACAGGTGTCTCAAGAGGCAGGTCAGGCAGTATGATATTCCAATCACTTTCAGAATTTTCCACAGTTTATTGTGATTCACACAGTCAAAGGCTTTGGCATAGTCAATAAAGCAGAAATAGATGTTTTTTTCTGGAACTCTCTTGCTTTTTGGATGATCCAGTGGATGTTGGCAATTTGATCTCTGGTTCCTCTGCCTTTTCTCAAACCTGCTTGACTATCTGGAAGTTCATGGTTCACATATTTCTAAAGTCTGGCTTGGAGAATTTTGAGCATTACTTTACTAGTATGTGAGATTATGAACATGGATCCTTCTAAAACTGTCACCATTTTTTAAAGAGCAATGTGGGTAGAGGAAATATTCTCTTTATTTAGTCCATTATTTCTGAAGTTCTTGAGGCTTCCTAATACTTTTGGTACATTCTTGGAGAGACTATTTTTATGGCCCCACCTTATTTTATTTTCCTTATTTTTACTGAATGTAATAAAGGCTCTACTGAAGACAGCCATCTCCATTTTAACATCTGTTTCATTCCAGAACATATGCTCCAGAAAAGAGCTCAAGAACTGGGATTTTAGCCATGGACAGATTTGGATTTGCTACCCATTGGAGACAGTGCAGTTGACCTCTGATTTATAGCACACTCCACCATCTCCCTCATCTGGATCATACTTGCTTATTCCCAGTCTACCTCAGTGCTGTTGTATTTCTGTTAACATATCAAAAATGTTGAGGCCATTGTTAAGACGTCTAATCTACTTTGAGTGAAAAACAAGATAAATATTTCATCTTATTACTTATTCCCAGTCTACCTCAGTGCTGTTGTATTTCTGTTAACCTATCAAAAATGTTGAGGCCGTTGTTAAGATGTTTGATCTACTTTGAGTGAGAAACAAGATAAATATTTTCTTATTGAAGCACAAAATACTGTAAAGAATTATCTATTGAAGATGAATTCCATGATGTCACATAAATCTTCATTTTAAAAGTGACTATAGGATTTATGTCAATAGGTGTTCTTAATAACTTAACCTTATATAAATAGTGCTACCATACGATCCAGCAATCCTACTCCTGGCCATATACGTGGAGCAATCCATAATTTGAAAAGATACATGCACCCCAATATTCATTGCAACATTATTTAAAATAGCCAAAACATGGAAGTAACCAATAGACATTGAACTTAAAACAGTAAGTTTTGATGTTGCTATGTAGTTTTGGCCAGCATAGACAAAGGAACTCTGAAACTATTATTTAAGCTTATGAGGTAGTTTGCTGTAGTTTCATGGATATGGATTGATTTTTGACTCATGAGGTGATAATTATTAGCAACTTATTGCTCTCAACAATATTGAGCATTGGATAATTATTTTCAAAGATGTTCCCTGAAGCTCATTTCCAACAGAACTTCATGAGAGCAGGGGATCCTGACTTGAGGGAACCTGACCCTTTATAGCAGATAGTGAGCATGTTCTTTTTTTTTTTTTTTTTGCAGAAAAGATTTTATTATACTGGACAGTAAGCATCCCTACCCCTTTCTCTGGAGGAACATATTAACTTTATTTCCTAAAAATATTTTTCTATACAAATATATCTGAAAAGACAGTTTCAAACTGAGGGGAAGAAACATAAAGAAATGGAAAGGACTGTAAGGTTCAGAGCAAATCTCTCCAAAATGTGACACTTTAATATAAGAAATAGTTTGAGCTAAAGATAACCAATACCCTGTGGATTCTCACCTCCTTAGAAATCTGTATGCTGGTCAAGAAGCAACAGTTAGAACTGTACATGGAACAACAGACTGGTTCCAAATAGGAAAAGGAGTACTTCAGAGCTGAACATTGCCATCCTGCTTAAATAAGCAGGATGCTTACATGCATAGTATATCATGAAAAATGCTGGGCTAGATGAATCACAAGCTGGAATCAAGATTGCTGGGAGAAATATCAATAACCTCAGATATGCAGATGACACTGTTCTAATGGTAGAGAGCAAAGAGGATATAAAGAGCTTTTTGATGAAAGTGAAAGAAGAAAGTGAAAAAGCTGGATTAAAACTAAGCACTCAAAAAACTAAGATCTGGTCCCATCACTTCATGGCAAATAGATGGGGAAAAAATGGAAACAGTGACAGACTTTATTTTCTTGGGTTCTAAAATCATTGTGGATGGTGACTGCAGCCATGAAATTAAGACACTTGCTCCTTGGAAGAAAAACTATGAAAAACCTAGACAGCATATTAATAATAAGAGACATTGCTTTGCTGACAAAGGTCTATATAGTCAAGGCAATGGTTTTTCCCGTATGGATGTGAGAGTTGGACCATAAAGAAGGCTGAGCGCTGAAAAATGGATGCTTTCAAAACATGATGCTGGAAAAGACTCTTGAGAGTCCCTTGGACATCAAGGAGACCAAACCAGTTGGCCCTAAAGGAAATCAACCCTGAATATTCATTGGAAGCACTGATGCTAAAGCTGAAGCTCTAATTCTTTGGCCACTTGATGCAAAGAGCCAACTCATTAGAAAAGACCTTGATGCTGGGAAAGACTGAGGGAGGGAAGAGGAGCAACAGAGGATGAGATGGTTGGATGGCCTCACGGGCTCAATGGGCATGAGTCTGAGCAAACTCTGGGAGATAGTGAAGGACAGGGAAGTCTGGAATGCTGCAGTGTGTGTGGTCACAAAGAGTTGGACACGACTTAGTGACTGAACAAGAATACTATTCTTTTGATTCATATTTAGCTTGTAGTCTCCTATGTTCTTTTTTTTTAATTTTTATTTTTACTTTATTTTACTTTACAATACTGTATTGGTTTTGCCATACACTGACATGAATCCACCACGGGTGTACATGCATTCCCAAACATGCAGTCTCCTATGTTCTTAAATGATTTTTTTTCCTTTACATTTACTGCAACATTCTTCTTATATGAAAATGCATTTCTTGAAGGCTAAGCACAGAATTTAATGGGCTTCCAGGTGGTGCTAGTGGTAAAGATCTTACCTGTCAATTCAGGAGACATAAGAGATGCAGATTTGATTCCTGGGTCAGGAAGATCTCTTGGAAAAGAGCATGGCAACCCACTGCAGTATTCTTGCCTGGAGAACCCCATGGATAGAGGAACCTGGAGTGTTATAATTCACAGGGTTATAAAGAGTTGGACACAGTTGAAGAGACTTAGCATGCATGCACACATGCATAGATTTTGATATAAATCTTGTTTATCTCATCTCAGAAGGTTTATTTGTTGATCACTAACTTTAGTTCTATGAAGGAAAAAATGTGATTCCTCCTGGTTTAAAGAGATATTGCTAGTTACTACAACAATGAGAATTTCACCATGTATTAGTAGGAAGACAAGGGTAGAATTTCCCAGTTCATCTGATTATTAAAGATAATTCTTGGTATGTTAAAAAAAAAAAAAGAAAAACTAAGAAGACCTTTCTTTGATTGGAGGTATTGTCTTATTTGATAAACATGAACACTTGACTTAGAGAGTGTCCGCTTTTTTTTCAAATAAAACTATTAGAAATAATTGTAATTAGAATATGTTAATATCATCTGTGTCACAATTAAATTCACAAAAATTGTTTCATACAAAAAAGTCATGCCCTTAAACAAAATTCAGGTTGGACAGAAAAATCCTAACAAATTTAAAAAGAAAAAGAGAATATTTAAACTTTTTCACCAGTTTCACAGTTAAATTATATTATTTCACAGACTTTGGTTAAATGGTTTTCAGACTATGTCACTGAAAACAGTTCATTTTCTTTTAATCTGAGTGATGCTATTTAAATCCTTATTAATTACTTGGTACTATTTTTCCTTCTCTCTTCTTATTTTACTGGTTAGTTATTGGAAAGGAGAATGAGAAGAAAAATTATTATAACTTTTTTTTATATTTCTTTAGAATGCAGACATTATTATTTTGGTATTTGCCTAGTATGATGATGATGATGATGATGATTTTGATGATCATGATGAAGATTTACTTTGAATTCATGCTTAAAATATGAAAGAGGACTAAATCCACACTATCTTCAGAAAGTTAATGAAATTAATTACATATATATGTAATTATATATATATATATAAAGTATGTCATTATTTAGTGTCAATGATAGTTAATTTTATATGTCAACTAAGACACAGGTGTCCAAGTTGTCAAACATAATTCTGAGTGTTTCTGTGAGGTGTTTTTACATAAGACTAACACTTGAATTAGTAGACTGAATAAAGCAAATTGCCCTCCCTAATGTAAGTGGCTTTCATCCAAACAGCTGAAGGTCTGAATTTTTAATACCTTCAACAGGACATTGGCTTTTTCCTATCTTCAAATGCAATCTGAAACATTGACTCATCCTGGCTCTAGCTCCTGTAATTTTCAGACTGGAGCCATTCTATTGGCTTTCCTGGGTCTCCAGTTCGCTGATCACTCTGTGAATCTTGGGACTTGTTATCCTTTTTATCTGTGAACCAACTCATTATAATACAAATATCTTCTCTGGAAAACCCTAATGCCATGTCTTTTATAGATTCCCCAGAAAAAAAAAACACTATTAAGCATTATCTACAGATATATTCTAGGTTTCCCATGTGGCTCAGTGCTAAAGAATCTGCCTGCCAATGCAAGAGATGCAGGTTTGATCCCTGGGTCAGGAAGATCCCGTGTGGAAGGAAATAATAACCCACTCCAGTATTCTTGCCTGGGAAATCTCATGGACAGAGGATCCTGGCGGTCTACAGTCCATAATAAACTAACTCCAACAGTTTTTTTAAGTCTATAGATAAAATATTTATGAACTGTGCTTTCATTCTTGAAGTCAATATCTTGATGGTAGTAATGATTTATTATGGTAGATACCTAATGTAACAATTAGCATGGTCCAAAAGTATCAGACACAACTTAGCAACTAAACAACAACAACATAAATATATTCTAGAATTTTATTTAAGGATCCATTTGGTCTTGTTTCTTCTTTTCCTTCCTATGAATGCTTAAATTACATGTGAATGTACTATAACAGAATATCATAATAGTGCTTGTATAAGTGGTATATAGAATATAAGTAAAGCATTATAGTATCAATAGACTGTAACAGATAATTCCTACATATTCCTAAAGCATATTTAGCCAGTCCCCTAAAATGTGCCCTTTCCTCCTGAGCACACAAAGAAATTACAATTCCTACTTCCCTTGGAGTTATGTGTAGCTGTGTAATTGAGTTCTAATCAAATAATTTGAATGGAAATAAGACATCCCACTTTCAGGCCCAACTCATACAAACTTCCCATTTGAGTTCCACATTTTTTTTTTACATTTTTTTAATTGTATTATAGTTGGTGTACAATGTTGTCTTAGTTTCTGGAATATAGCAAAATGATTATTTTATGTAGGTATATCCTTTGTCATATTCTTTCCCATTGTGGTTTACCACAAGATATTTTATACAGTTTCCTATTCTACAGAATAAGACCTTTTTGTTTATCCATTTTATATATAATATTGTAGTTTGCGTCTGTTAGTCCTAAACTCCCAATAGATCCCTTCCCCGCCCCCTCTCCCCTTTGGCAACCACAAGTCTGTTCTCTATGCCTGTGCGTCCGTTTCTATTTTGTAGATAAACTAATTTATGTCATAGTTTAGATTCCACATATAAGTAATATATGGTATCTGTCTTTCTCTTTCTGACTTAACTTCACTTAGTATGATAATCTCGAGGTCCATCCATGCAGCTGCCAATGGGATGATTTCGGTTTTTTTGGCTGAGAGCTCCACATTTTTTCCTCCCCTCTAGCTAACTAAGAGTATAATGAAAATGAAAATTAGGGCTTTTAAATTCTGAGGTAATAAATATTTGCTGTTTAGTGTGTACATGGTTTTGTGCTAAATACTACATGAAGTATCTACCATAATAAATCATTACTACCATCAAGATACTGCCCTCAAGAACAAAATCACAGTTCATAAATGTTCCATCTATATATTTAAAGAACAAGTAGGAGCTAGCTTATTATTATTATTTTTGAACCACTGAATAAAGGCCTCTAGGCAGGAATCAGTAGAAAACCAACAATAAATGTTATGGCAGTTCAGAGAGAAGAGATTACCTTCAAGTGGATAGTAAAAAAGGAGTCAAAGAAGAGATAAGACTTTATTGAGTATATCAGTTAGATAGATAGATGATAGATAGAGAAAGAAAGAGATAGGAGATTGATACATAGATGTTGCAAAGGCCTACATACTTAGAGAGATAGGGAGGAATACCAGTTTGGACAGTAAGAGAGAAATAGAAGGAAGAATAAGCTTAATAAGGCAGTGAAAACACCATCCTGACCAGATCTGTGGGTTCACATAGATAAGTCATCAGAAACTGGAATGAATTGATACTTAGCACTAGTCAAAGGCTAATAGACTTATGTAGTTTGCATAAGTTTGCAACCTTCTCAGGTGGCGCAGCAGGTAAAGAATCTGCCTGCAATGCAGGAGACACAAGAGACAGGGTTTGATCCCTGGATGGGAAACATTTCCTGGAGAAGGGAAAGGTAACAACTCCAGTATTCTTGCTTGGAAAATTCTATGAATAGAGGAGCCTGATAGGCTACAGTCCATAGGGTTACACAGAGTTGGACACAAATGAGTGACTAAGCACACACACACACACACACACATTCAATTTGCTATGGATTTTAGCATTTCTTCATAGGAAGTAAGGAAACCAATAAGATATTCCAAATTTATTTAACAATTGAGGTAATTATTTCAAAGTGCCTATTTTGAATTAAAAGTTTAGAAATAAATTGAAATTATCTTCCATGAGTCTTCTGAATTTTCATTGGCTATTACATATTGGTAATTCACCATCAAAGGGTATTCCATAGACAAGCTTTGAAACTCAATAGAATAAAAACCTCAGAATCAAGTTTTCAAGTGCTTTCATTAGAAAGTAAAGCCTTAATCATCTCCTAACTCTTAGAAGCACGTTCTACCGATGGTTTCCTTTTATGCTTTCAGAAAAGTGCACAACAATTTTACTTTCCTCTGAAAGAGATGTTAGGAAGAACATTATGTTCCTTTCAATTTGTCAGTTGTCTTCTGTTTACGTGACTGGTTTCAGTCTGTCCAGAAGAAATCTGTTCACAATAGTGGCAAATTGATAAGAGCTTTGTTTTGTTTTTCACCTCATTGCATTTCTCTTATAAGCATTCATACATGACAATGTCTGCTGCTGCTACTGCTAAGTCGCTTTAGTCATGTCCGACTCTGTGCGACCCCATAGATGGCAGCCCACCAGGCTCCTCTGTCTCTGGGATTCTCCAGGCAAGAACACTGGAGTGGGTTGCCATTTCCTTCTCCAATGAATGTCTAATCTCATTCAAAAACTACCAGTTCACTATTCCTTAATATTTAGTACCACCACCCCTAAAATAATAATAATAATAATATCATTAATGATAATAATATTAGTAATGGCAGCTTAATTTTCATTTCATAAGTATTTTCAAGCAAATATTATTTTTAAAAGCTACTTTTTAACTTGAATCCTAGGAGAAAAAAAAAGGCAACCTATGAAAAATACAGTGCAATACTGATGGAATGACAACTGAAATAATGTTAGTTAATATACAGTGGCTATCAGCATATTCAAAAGCAGAGACATTACTTTGCCAACAAAGGTCCATTTGGTCAAGGCTATGGTTTTTCCAGTAGTCATGTATGGATGTGACAGTTGGACTGTGAAGAAGGCTGAGCGCCGAAGAATTGATGCTTTTGAACTGTGGTGTTGGGGAAGACTCTTGAGAATCCCTTGGACTGCAAAGAGTTCCAGCCAGTCCATTCTAAAGGAGATCAGTCCTGGGTGTTCATTGGAAAGACTGATGTTGAAGCTGAAACTCCAGTACTTTGGCCACCTTGACTCATTGGAAAAGACTCTGATGCTGGGAGGTGTTGGGGGCAGAAGGAGAAGGGGATGACAGAGGATGACATGACTGGACAGCATCATCGACTCGATGAACATGAGGTTGGGAGTTGGTGATGGGCAGGGAGGCCTGGCATGCTGCAATTCATGACGTCGCAAAGAGTAGGACACAACTAAGCAACTCAACTGAGCTGAACTAATCATGATGTTGGGGAGTTTGTAATTTCCTCAGTTCTGTCTTGTCACAACAAAAATTTGAAAGCAACAGACCAGTGTTGTAGCCCTCAGATGGACCAGTGTTACAGCTCCGTATTACAGCTCAGTTTTATTTAGAAATTAAAGGAAAATACATCGTCGAGGTGTGAGGGCATGCCAACCCAAAGGAAACGAAGAGAAGAGAGGCCACGGGCGCAATTTTGGCTCCTCTTTTTATATGTTTTTTTCTCCTCCCCCTGGGCCTGCCCTACGTAAATTGGGCTAGCCAGGAGTGCTGTTTGTTATACCTGAGGTCCTCACTCTTATCCTCGGACCTTTGTTATATTTTATTGGGCTTTTCCCTTCCATGTCTTTCAGCCACAGCCATTCTGGACTTCTTTTTCCTATTCTAACTACTTAACAATGACAACGGTGGAAGCTTTCTGAAAAGATGAGAGGATATAGTGCTATCTGAGGTTTCTGATTATAGTGAAAAAAATACCCTCTCTCTTTCTACATCTCTTAGGAAAACAATTAAAGTACTACAAAAATATTTTTACTTCCAAACTGAGATATGAAAATAAGCTCAAAATGACTTTGTAAGGATATCAAGCTTAAGTGAGCTCAGTAAGAAAAGCGTGATGTCTCAGACAGGTTTCAAAATTCACTTACAAAGTGAGCAGGCACTTGAAAAAACATGCATCACTTTTGTGAACAGGTATTTTGTGCCCCTGTCAAAGGAAGAAAAAAGGAAACCAAGAAAGATCCACTTTAAAAAGATATATAACAGTTTCTGTGGCTGTGAAACACTGTGGTTTTTTTGAGCTGTGTTATACTTGTCATCCTTAAGTGAGAGTTTGCAAAACAGTCACATAAATATGGCCCCTGAAGAATGGCACAAGTAAAGCACTTACCTTTGGTTAACAAAATTCTAGCCTGTTAGGTTGGTGGAAGATTGGGAAGGTCAGACTACCGGCAGAGAGAAAGATTCAGATATGTTGTAAAATAGAAGCAGAAAATTCAATAGATGGCAGTCTTCCCCCTGCCTTGAGTTCATTCGCTCAGATTTCAAGATCATGCTTGATGGATCTTCTTTCCTACCTCTTTAGCTTTTCTCTCTAATCACTCAATTGTATTTAACTTGGTGACTCAGCCACAGAGGACTAACAAACTTATGAGAGCCTTAATATGCCATTCTCTCTTAGATCCCTTCTCCTTTTAAAAATGTGTTCTCTCAAACTGAGAAACGTCTTCCCTTTTCTAATCTAACCATTTTCTCATCACCTTGAGCAGCATCTCTACTTCTGAGCCATCTTCTGTACATCCCCCCTGTGAAATAAAGTTCATATTTTATGTCAAGATAAAATAATTTAAACATAAAAATTCTTCTCTATTCTTTGGTCTCCTCTCTCCCACATTGTGCATTGTGTATCCGCTTTATACATCAACCCCATAGGCTGAAATACCTGCTTAACCATAAAGGGCAATATTCTACTAGCACCAACTAGATAACTCCTTTAAACCGGGGTCCCCAACCCCTGTGCTACAGACCAGTACCAATCCATAGCCTGTTAGGAAACCAGTCACCAAGTAAGAGGTGAGCAACTGGTGAGTAAGAGAAAAGATTTAACTATATTTAAAGATGTTCCTCATTGCTTCCATTACTGCTTGAGCTCTGCCTCCTGTCAGATCAGAGGTGGCATTGGATTTTTCATAGTATAACTGAGAAGAGTCAGTTTTGACTCTTCCATACTAGATCTGTTTCTTTGGCAGCTTTTGTAATTATAATCAAACATAATGGCCTACCTCAAATAATTTTGTCCCTCTGCCTGTTAAGCTAAAGTGCCTTTGTTCAGAAACCTGTCCACTTGTTGATGGCAGGAAGGAAGAAATGAACACATCTCCTGCCTGAGGCTTCCAGTTCTCAGAGACACTTCCAAAATCAAATGGCCTTTTTACCTGTTTCCTTACCTCCTCCAATCTCTGATCCATAAAAAAACCTGGCATCCAGACCCTTGACAAGATAGTTATTTTGAGATATTAGTCTGCTATCTTTTCTGTTAGCCAGCTTTCTGAGGCATATTCCTTGCCTCAACACCTCATCCCTCAAATTCACTGGCCTCTTGTGCAGTGAACAGAGAAAGCTTGAACTTGGTAACAATAGAAACACAAGCCCTCTGGGAACTACACATGAAGGGATCTAGGTTGCTTTCTCCTTTCTGTCCATGGAAAAATTGTCTTCTACAAAAATTGTCTTCTACAAAAAATTGTTTTCTACAATTTGGAGAAATTGTCTTTCTCCAAAAATGTTGGAGACCACTGCCTTAAAAAAGACATTCTTTCTTGACCTTGTAAGGGGTCACATGACCCACCACTATGAAACCTAGATCTCAATTAAGCAAACTGTCAATAATGTGTCATTTGGTGTACAGCCCCATGTCTCAAAAATCTTATATAACCTGTGTCTTGACTTTCAGTGGGTGGAACAGTTGTCAGATCTTCCTGAGATGCTCTTCTCAGGTTAAAATTCTCAATTTGGCTCAAATAAAATTTTCTAATTCTTTCTTACATTGACTAATTAATTCTTCATCAACACAGCATATTAGCAAGTGTCCTACCTTTGCATTTTTCACTGCTCCCACAATATCATGCAAGTTACAGCTTGCCTGTGGATTTTGTACAAACTATTGATTGTATTTTTCTTTTCCATGGCAAATTGAACTCCTTTGGGAGAGACTATTGTATTTCTAATATCTGTCATGTAATAAACATTAAATATTTGCTGAATGAAATCATGAACCTAAATATTAGTACCTTTACACATTTCTTTTTAGATATTAATCATGCCATATAAGAAGAGTTCTTGATTCTTTATTTGCATTTACAATACTCATCTCTATTTTGCTTACTGGTTTGTTGCCTTTAAGGTTATGTTTTCTCCCTCCTTAGTTTTGCTTTGCAGAGATTTTTTGTTCCTTCTGTTTGTTCTCTTGCTGCCATTATGACTCAAAATCTTTGGCAAATCTGATTACATATGTTGTCTCTTAGAACTTTGATTTTTCTAACCATTATTTTACCAGTAAAGTCAAGTAAGAATCTCGGAGTTGGAGATATACAAATCATGGCTGACATGAAATTAAAAAAACACTTTTTTATTGCACACAATTAGCACACACTACAGACTAAAGTAAAAAAAATAGAAACAGGGCTAAACAGTCAACTGCTACAAAGAGAAGTCCAGGAAGGAGGTGTCACAGCGTAAGCACAACCCCTTGTCTGGCAATGGGTCTCGTGATAAGTATGTGACAGGAAGTCGCCTTCTGCTCTGATGGAGACTCTAGTATCATCCATATGGAATAGCTCTCAACAGCAGAAAGTCAAGACCTCCAGCAAAGAGCCTTCAAACCTCTTGGCTAAGCAGTCCTGACGTTAAGAAGTGCGCCAGGGAAGTGTAACGCTAATCCCCAGGGTTGCTATTCCTATCATATGCTCCTTCTGTTGCAGTGAGGTCTTTCTACAAATGTTGCCAAACAAATTTCTTATCTGAAGTAACACTCCTAATTCGAAAACAGTCCTTACTCTAAGACACTTACAGGTCTATACCAGTCACTTCAAAACAACTAATATGAATGTTAACATTGGCCACTGTGACTCCAATTTGAAAGTGACTTTTTCACAAGATGGGTAAGAATAATAACTCAAAAGAAATCACAGGATAATTGATTGTTGTCAGCAAAACTGTGCTAAATAGAGTAAAGTAGGGTATATACATACATATATACATACATATATATATATATATATATATATATGCAGATAAATCTAACTTAAGTGGAAGTACTCTGGGCAGTGACAGCCTAACAGATTTTCCTGATTTATAGTTTAAATGTCTCTGATGATATCTTTGAGTGTTCAGGTAAACTTTCTGAGTGGCCTACTCAGCAGGTCTGAAGGTTGGCTAAACATGAACTGTTTATGATGATCCTTCTTAAGTGTAAAACAAGTTGTTCAGCCTATATAGCCCAGAAGGCTTCCTGAACATTTTTATTTTTAATTAAGAAAGTTCTTAAAGTTAGTTATTTTATTTCTTTGCATCTATCTTTTAATTTGGTCTTTTCATATGTAGCAATAAATCAGCTGTTCATGATGAGAATTCTTTAAAAATTTATCAATTTAGAATTTTTTCCAATTTAAAGGATTCATCCTCTGGTCATTGACATGTAAGATCTTAATAGTGACTCAAACCAATAAGATTCTTTATGGTTTAGGTGCATACTCAGTCACTTCAGTCATATCTGACTCTTTGCAACCCTATAGACTGTTGCCTGGCAGGCAGGATGCTCTGTCCATGGGATTCTCCAGGCAAGAACACTGGAGTGGGTTGCCATGCCCTCTTCTAAGGTATCTTCCTGACCCAGAAATTGAACTCACATCTTCTCTGTCTCCTGCACTGCAGGCAGATTCTTTACTGCTGAGCCAATGGGGAGCCCTTTTATGGCTTAACCATGGACAAAAGAGGCCCATCCCACAAAAGATGGTAAAGGATGCAGCCATCAAAAGATCCAGATATTTTACTCTAAAAAATAGTCTAAGAAAGCAAGGACCTTTCTTTGTTGCACAGCCAGTAAGGATGGCTTAGTGCCAACGTTAACAAAGCAATGAGGATTGAGATGACAAAAGCCCCTTTGGACTGGGACCCCTTATGACAAACTCCCCTAAGAGCTGGCACAGGGGAACAAAGAGATGCCAGTCACAGACCCTGGTTGTTCTATGTGTTTCTGACCAACCAGCTATAGCTGCTTGAAATCCTAGTCTGTTTGGCTAGCTGCCAAATACACACCAGTAGGTGTACCTCTCAGATGGCAGAGACCAGAAACAATTTTCTCATTCATTAAAGAACCAAGCTCTCAGGACATATAACAAGACAGAAGGAAAAAAAAAAAACATCATTTTTTAAATATGTTGTTGGGCTATACTCCACATGTCTATAAGCTCTGTGCTTGTCCAGTTTCAAGGTGGAAGAAAGAGCACAGAGTCAGCAAGAGAGACATCAATGCTTATTTAATATATGGAGATAATCTTACACATCTGAACCGAAGTCCTGGAAAACCCTCCACAGTATGCAGTGCCTGGCCAGCAGGACATGGTGGCAGTCAATTACTGATTTGTAATTGCAAATCAATTACAATTGATTTGTAGTTTGGCTAAATCTTGATGGTACCCCAGTAGCTCCCAGGGGAAAGGGAGGATTACCAGCTATAGAGTAACTGACATCAGTTAGGCTGCTTGGTCAATTAGTAATTGACATCAGTTAGGCTCATTGGTCCAGAGAAGGCGATGGCACCCCACTCCAGTACTCTTGCCTGGAAAATCCTATGGACGGAGGGGCCTGGTAAGATGCAGTCCATGGGGTCGCGAAGAGTTGGACATGACTGAGAGATTTCTGACCTGCCTCTGGAGAAACCTATATGCAGGTCAGGAAGCAACAGTTAGAACTGGACATGGAACAACTGACTGGGTCCAAACAGGAAAAGGAGTACGTCAAGGCTGTATATTGTCACCCTGCTTATTTAACTTATACTCAGAGTACATCATGAGAAATGCTGGGCTGGAAGAAGCACAAGCTTGGAATCAAGATTGCTGGGAGAAATATCAAGAACCTCAGATATGCAGATGACACCACCCTTATGGCAGAAAGTGAAGAGGAACTAAAAAGCCTCTTAATGAAAGTGAAAGAGGAAAGCATAAATGTTGGCTTAAAGCTCAGCATTCAGAAAATGAAGATCATGGCATCTGGTCCCATCACTGCAGATGGTGATTGCAGCCATGAAATTAAAAGACACTTACTCCTTGGAAGAAAAGTTATGACCAACCTAGATAGCATATTCAAAAGCAGAGACATTACTTTGACAACAAAGGTCCGTCTAGTCAAGGCTATGGTTTTTCCAGTAGTCATGTATGGATGTGAGAGTTGGACTGTGAAGAAGGCTGAGCGCCAAAGAATCGATGCTTTTGAACTCTTGTGTTGGAGAAGACTGTTGAGAGTCCCTTGGACTGCAAGGAGATCCAACCAGTCCATTCTGAAGGAGATTAGCCCTGGGATTTCTTTGGGGGGAATGATGCTGAAGCTGGAACTCCAGTACTTTGGCCACCTCATGCGGAGAGTTGACTCATTGGAAAAGATTCTGATGCTGGGAGGGATTGGGGACAGAATGAGAAGGGGATGACAGAGGATGAGATGGCTGGATGGTATCACTGACTCGATGGCCATGAGTTTGAGTGAACTCTGGGAGTTGGTGATGAACAGGGAGGCCTGGCACGCTTTGGTTCATGGGGTCGCAAAGAGTCAGACATGACTGAGTGACTGAACTGAACTGAGCGACTTTACTTTCACTTTTCACTTTCATGCATTGGAGAAGGAAATGGCAACCCACTCCAGTTTTCTTGCCTGGAGAATCCCAGGGACGGCGGAGCCTGGTGGGCTGCCATCTACGGGATCGCACCAAGTCGGACATGACTGAAGCGACTTAGCAGTAGCAGCAGCAGCAGGCTCATTGGTCAGCAGGGAAATCAGTAGAATGGCACTCCCCTTACCACCTCTTAGATAAGAACAGTCACTAGCTGGGGCCTGGGACCTGTACATAGGAAAGTTAGTCATGTGTGTTAGATTTAAGTGAAGCAGGCACTGGTCAGACAGGGTATGTAAAGAGAGAAAAAGAACATCCATCTTGAGTGGCCTGACCATACATACGCACTTTGACAGATTTAGCCAAACTACATTTTCTTGTAGCCAAACTAATACCTAAGAAGGATGTGCTGCAGAGCTGGGGATAGTGTGATATTTCACAGAGTACCTCACTGCATGGAAATTTTCTTGTAGTTGATGTGTGATCTAGTGTCAATCTAACCCATCCTGTGACCAACTTATCCCTTCGTGGGTGCTACATTGAGGTGATAATCACCCAAATGTCTTAAATGCTTGAGTGGTGCACACCAATTTTGCAGCTTTGGCTTCCAAGACGTCTCATGTACTTGTTCAGGTTGTATTGTTATAATACAGAGACTGAATTACTAATCAGAAACTATTCAAAACATAAACCCCAGACCCAAATGACTTCATAGTTGAATTTTATCTATTTAAATAATGATTAATGTCAACTCTTCTCAAAAAGAAGGAACACTGCCCAAATCATCTCATGAGGTTAGAATTATCCTTATAAAAATTCCAATAAATACATCACAAAAAAGAAAGTTACAGAGTAATACTTATTGTGAATATGACTGCAAAATCCTAAACAATATACTAACAAACCATATCCAGCAATGCATTTAAAAAAATACATACACTATAACCAAGTGGCATATCCCAAGAATGTGAAGTTTGTCAAATATCAAAAAATCAGTTAGTGTAATATATCTTATCCAAAGGAAACAACCACACACAATCATCTCAATAGATTCAGAGAATAGCTTTTTTTTTAAAATCAACATCATTTCTTGATAAAAACTCAAAGAAGTTATATACACAAAGGAACTTCAATTTGAAAAAGAACATCTATTAAAAACTCACAACTAACATATGTAACAGTGAAAGACTGGAAAGATTAAAGAGAAAAATATTCACTCTTGCCAATTTTATTTCTCATTACCTCTGATGTAATGTAGGGCATTAGACAAGAAAAAGAAATAAAAGGAATCCAGTTTGGAAAGAACTGTATTTGGATACAGGACCTTTAAAGATTGACTATGTAAATATGAAACCTTTAGGGTGGCCCCTATCCTAATCTGACCGACCGTTGTTCTTAGAAGAGAAAATCTCAGCACGCAAAGAGATACTGGAGACACATGTAGGATTATCATCATGACATAAAGGACCAGAAATCTCCCACTCTCTGTTATAAATGTATATGGTTTTGATAAAATTGGGGTGGAGAGTAGGCAGCTTTTTGTAAAACAACCATGCCTATTTTTCAGTTATCTAGTATGATTGGCAAACCTGGCTTTGAATAGGATTTTGTCCAAAGTGAATTCAGAGGCTGCTCAGAATTGATTTCATCTGTATCTTTCCAGTGGAGTGCAGTTCTTATTTTTTAAGAGAAACTTGCTTTCTATTTTGCTCTCTTTTTATTTTGATTGCTGTCTGCCAAGCATGTACTTGGCCAAAACTTTAGAGCCAAACACCCTCTCATTTCTTCCTCTGCCATCCCTGATCTCGGTTTGCTATAGTGGAGTTTCTTATAAAAGGAAAGAGCAATGGGAAGCAGATGCAGTGACATCCCGTGCCTCCCATGCTTAAATAGCTCTTTTATATTTCTTTGAAAACAAATATCACTTAATGCATTATTTCTCAGTAGTGCGGATGAATCCTTATCTCATTTTCCTAGATAGCCAATGTCTTCAGTTCAGTTCAGTTACTCAGTTCTGTCCAACTCTTTGCGACCCCATGAATTGCAGCACACCAGACCTCCCTGTCTGTCACCAGCTCCCAGAGTTTACTTAAACGCATGTCCATCGAGTTGGTGATGCCATCCAGCCATCTCATCCTCTGTCATCCCCTTCTCCTCCTGCCCCCAATCTCTCCCAGCATCAGAGTCTTTTCCAATGAGTCAACTCTTTACATGAGTTGGCCAACGTATTGGAGTTTCAGCTATAGCATCAGTCCTTCCAAAGAACACCCAGAACTGATCTCCTTTAAAATGGACTGGTTGGATCTCCTTGCAGTCCAAGGGACTCTCAAGAGGCTTCTCCAACACCACAGTTCAAAAGCATCAATTCTTCTATGCTCAGCTTTCTTCATAGTCCAACTCTCACATCTATACATGACCACTGTCTTAGTTGAACCTAAATCCTGAAAGGTGATATTAACATAGTTGATTACCTCTTTAAATAACTTGATGTGAATGATACTCTTCAATTATCAGAAGAAACTTTTGAGAAAAACAGTTTGAGTAGGTGCATGGCATAATTTCTAAGCAAATCTCAAAGAGTGAGAAAATTATATTATGGATTCAGTGTAAGTCTTCATGACTCCATATTATATTTATTGCAACACTTATATACAAATTAAAACATATATGTAACACATAATTTCTAGCCTATTTATAGACCAGTGCCCACAGGAATTCACAATATTCTCAAAATAATTCTGTCACTCTTATCTTCACTGTTTATGAACCACTGCTGTGAACCATTTGATAATGGGGCATGGCTAAGATGAACACAATGCCCTCTAATGAATATAGTTCTTTGCTTTTTGGTTTGTTTTAGGTATCTATATGTTTTGGACTATGCTGCGTTTCTAAATATTTCTATTTGTTTAAAGTCTAAAAATATCTGTGGAATTTGGACTAACTCATTATACTCATTCTGTGGTCCATTTAGGCTAATTGTGGGGGCACAGAAGGAAAGATAAGTTTCTTGGAGTAAAATATAGCTTAATATTCATATTTGTTAGTGTTGATTCCCTCATAACAGCAAGTCACATAGAGGTAGAGTTGTCAAATTTAGCTAACAAAGAGGCTATTAAGCTAAATTTGAATTTCTTGATAAATAGTAATATTTTTGTTTTTAGTATAGGTAATGTTTCATGCAGAATTCGGGATGTATTTTTATCTAACTTGAGAATCATTCCTACAATTGGCAACAAGGATTGCTGAGAACTTGGGGACGTAAGGAACAGTCCAAAGGTAAAAGGAACATTCACATACCAAGTAGATCAGTTTCCAAACAAATCATGTTCAAAGACAAGAGATGGATTCGAAGTCAGAGATGAAGGTCAATTAATCTAGAACTAGGAATAGATGTATGTAAAAATGAGAACATGAATAAAATAAAGCTATAGAATTACTAGATTTCCTTCTTTTCCTTTTAAGTTTTATTTAATTTAGTTTTGATATGATGATATTGGGTTCCTGTATAAATCCAACTGCACAAATGGCCATATCTAGATTGGTTATTAGGGAAGAGTTTTATGTTATAATAACTTCAGTACAAAGCCAGAGGTTAAAGTATTTCTAATTATCTGACTCTAAGTATCACCACGGAGAAGGCAATGTCATCCCACTCCAGTACTGGCAAATCCCATGGAGAGAGGAGACTGGTAGGCTGCAATCCATGGGGTCGTGAAGAGTCGGACATAACTGAGCGACTTCCCTTTCACTTTTCACTTTCATGCATTGGAGAAGGAAATGGCAACCCACTCCAGTGTTCTTGCCTGGAGAATCCCAGGGACGAGGGAGCCTGGTGGGTTGCCATCTATAGGGTCACACAGAGCCAGGCACGACTGAGGTGACTTAGCAGCAGCAAGTATCAGCAAAATTTGGAATAATAACAAGCATTCTTGGCCACACAAGCTTTAATTTGTTTATAAACATTTTCATGAGATTAATATATTAGTCTCTTAAGTATTCTTAAGTATTTCAGTTGATGTCAGGAAAAGTTAAGTACTTTTCAAAGGGGCTCCCTGAAAAAGAGTGTGGGATTATGGACCAAGACAAAGAAATTCTGTCATCTGTTTTTTTCCCCAACTACTACTATGGTAGATTGAACTTGTTCCACCTGTATTGGAAGCACAGAATGTTAACAACTGAACCACCATGGGAGACCCTGAATTCTGTTGTTTAGAAGCAAGGTACCAGGTCCAGTTCAAACAAAAGGTGAGGGATTTCAAAAGGGCACGAAACTCAAGTTGATGGAGATCATTCGAATTATTTTAGAGGCTGCCAACCAGGATAGAGTTTCTGTTCTGTAGATCCAGTGTGCAGGTGGGTGCATAGTATGTGCATGTTTTGAACATTCCAGTGGGCATGTTTTGTAGTTTCCAGGGTGCACATGGGTTTTAAAGCCCAACAAAGGGTTTTAAAGCCCTTCAAAAAATATTTGTTTTTCACTGTAACCAAGAATAAATAGTGTTCTAGTTTCTCCACATGTTTGCTAACACATTTCTTTTCTAATATTTGGTATTAATTTTGAAAAACTGTTAGCCATTTTCATTTCTCTATTTTGAAGTTCTTGATTTTGAAGAACATTTTTGTGTGTGTACTTAATGACAATTTATAGATCTTGTTTCAGAAAGTGTTTTAATATGTCCACTTAAAATAAGATCATTCATTTTCACACTGACTTTTAAAGTATTAGAGTATTTATATATTCTGGATGCAGGTCTTGTGTCGGAAATGTATACCTTGATTCACATCTTTCAGACTCTGCCTTTTTATTATCTTAATAGTTTCCTAAAATGAATAAAGGCTTTATTTTTAAATATTTTTTCTTTTACTACTAGTTTAATGATTTTTGTATCATAGGAATTATTTGCCTTACTCAAGTTTGCAAGGTTTTACTTTAGTCTAGAAACTTTGCAGTTTTAGCTTTTATGTGCACATTTTCAGTTCAGTTCAGTTCATTTCAATTACTCCGTCGTGTCTAACTTTTTGCGACCCTGTGGACTGCAGCATGCCAGGCCTCCCTGTCCATCACCAGCTTCGGGAGATTACACAAACTCATGTCCATTGAGTCAGTGTACATTATCTGCTTCAAATGAATTTATGCATATAATATGAATTGGATCAAATTATTTTATGAACAAATTTATGCAATTGATGCAACAGCATTTGCTGAAAACCTTTCTTTTTTCCCCTTTTCACCTTTATCAAAAATAATCCTTCTTCATTACTGTGTTTTTTTCCTGGGCTTTCTATTCTGTTCCATTGACCTATATGTCTGCAATTAATGCCAATACTACATGGTCTTAATTAGTGACAATATCAGGAAGCATAATCCTCAACTATGCTCTTCTCTTTAAAAATTGTATTGAGTATTTTAGGCCCTTTGGCTTTTCAATACAAGTTTAGAATCAGCCTCACAATTTCTATGAAAAAAAAAATGGAGATATTGATTAGTATTGCATTGATTCCCTTCATCAATTTGGTAATGATTAATATCTGGGAAATAGTGAATTTTCCAGTCAATAAGCATGACATATCTCTCCATTTACTTAAATCTTTAATTCTTATCAACAGTTTTGTAGTTTCCATGGTGCAAGTCTTACACAATTTTTTGTTAACATTATTCCTAAGATTTCATGAAGTTTGATGATATTTTACACATCATTTTTATTTTTTTATTTTTTTTCTCTTTTTAATTCATTGGTTTATTTTTTTCTCAGATTTATTTATTTTATTTTATTTTATTTTTTTTGGTTCTGAAATTTTTTTTTTTACTTTTTTTTATTTTTTAAATTTTAAAATCTTTAATTCTTACATGCATTCCCAAACATGACCCCCCCTCCCACCTCCCTCCCCACAACATCTCTCTGGGTCATCCCCATGCACCAGCCCCAAGCATGCTGCACCCTACGTCAGACATGGACTGGCGATTCAATTCTTACATGATAGTATACATGTTAGAATTCCCATTCTCCCAAATCATCCCACCCTCTCCCTCTCCCTCTGAGTCCAAAAGTCCGTTATACACATCTGTGTCTTTTTTCCTGTCTTGCATACAGGGTCGTCATTGCCATCTTCCTAAATTCCATATATATGTGTTAGTACACTGTATTGGTGTTTTTCTTTCTGGCTTACTTCACTCTGTATAATTGGCTCCAGTTTCATCCATCTCATCAGAACTGATTCAAATGAATTCTTTTTAACAGCTGAGTAATACTCCATTGTGTATATGTACCACAGCTTTCTTATCCATTCATCCGCTGATGGACATCTAGGTTGTTTCCATGTCCTGGCTATTATGAACAGTGCTGCGAAGAACATTGGGGTACACGTGTCTCTTTCAATTCTGGTTTCCTTGGTGTGTATGCCCAGCAGTGGGATTGCTGGGTCATAAGGTAGTTCTATTTGCAATTTTTTAAGGAATCTCCACACTGTTCTCCATAGTGGCTGTACTAGTTTGCATTCCCACCAACAGCGTAGGAGGGTTCCCTTTTCTCCACACCCTCTCCAGCATCACTTCTAGCTCACTGACGTCATATAAATACATGATTGATTTTTTTATATTGACTATATACTGACTATAAATTGACTATTGTTTTGCTGATTGTTTTTATTAGTTCTAATAATGCTTGGGTAGGTTTTTCCTTTTTTTATCTGCACAATTATGTCAACTGAAAATAAGACAATTTTCTTTTTTTCCAAACATTATACTTATTTCCTGCTTTGCTGAACTGGATAAGGCATAGTGTTAACTGGAAGTGTTCAGAACTGACAAGCTTGCTTTGCTCTAAGTCTAATAGGAAAATGTTTACTATTTCACCTTTAAGTACAATGTTAATTCTAGACTTTTTTTGTAGATGTCCTTTGTCAAGTGAGGATATTTTCTTTTATTTTTAATTTGTTGACTTATTACTATTAATGCTGGATTCTGTAAAATGCTTTTTTTAACCTATTGACACGATCATAAGGATGTTTTCTTTTATTCTGTTAATATGGTGAATTGCATTGTTTGGTTTTCAAATGTTAAAGAAACATTGCATTACTGACATAAACTTTGGTTGCATATGACTATTATGTATTATTTTTTACATATTACTGAATTTAACTTGCTAGTAGTCTATTATGAATTTTCATTTCTTTGTTCTTGGAGAATATTGGTTTAAAATGTTTTCTTTATAAAATATACTTTTAATATTTCATTTTAGAGGTATTCTGTCTGTATAAAGTGAGTTTTGAATAGTTCTTCCTTTTTACTTCTTGAGAAAGTTTATCTATGACTGGTATACTTTATTCTATAAATATATGATAGAATTCACTAGTTTAGTCATACAACTATTATCATGGGAATGTTTTTAATTATAAATTCAATTTCTTCAACCCCTATGGAATACTTAGTTTTTTCTATATTTTCTTATTTAATTTTTAGTAAATTTTGTTTTCAAGAAATTGGCTAGTTTTTAAAAACTTGCTGAGTTTATTGGCATAAAATATATTATTTGTTATTATCTTTGTAATACCCATAGAGTTTCTAGTAATATATTCTTTTATTACCATTATTTTTAGAGCATAGCTATAGCTGTAAATAAATTTTACCTACATTAAATTCTGACTTTATTGGCTAACTGAATAGATATAACATTGAGCCTCAGTGTTTTTATTTGTTAAATGATATAGTAATACCTAGTTATCAGGGTGATTGAGATTGTTAAATAGTGTGAATATGAAGCTATGTTTTAATGGCCAACTTACCTTTATAAATCTCTATCGATTTTATACTCTGGTGAACAAATTCCACAATGCTGATAAATTTTTAACATCTCCTGGTAATGCTACCTTGTACAATCCTTCCCTGATCAGTGTGGGCAAGACTTTGGCTAGCTTCTTCCCACAGAACGTGGCAAAGATGATGGGGGTCATTTCCATAATTAGGCTATAATATATGGAATTTAGAAAGATGGTAATGATGACCCTATATGCGAGACAGCAAAAGAGACATAGATGTAAAGAACAGACTTTTGGACTCTGTGGGAGAAGGTGAGGGTGAGATGATTTGAGAGAATAGCATTAATACATGTATATTATCATATGTGAAATAGATCGCTAGTCCAGGTTCAATGCATGAGACAGGGTGCTCAGGGCTGGTGTACTGGGATGACCCTGAGGGATGGGATGAGGAGGGAGGTGGAAGGGAGGGTCATGATGGCGAACACATGTACACCCATGGCTGATTTATGTGAATGTATGGGGAAAATCACAATAGTGTAAAATAATTAAATTAAATTAAAATAAATATAAAATAATTTTTTTTAAAAAAAGAAAGAAACTGAAGCCATCAGTGCCAGTCTGTGAGGGAGTGAATTCTGTCAATAACCACATCACCTTTAACTGGATCCTCTGCCACTGAAGCTTTGAGGAGAGACTCTACCCAACACCGTGACATCAACTTTGAGAACAGACACTGAAGCAGACCATCGATCAATGGCATGTCTAGACTCCCTGCCCACACCAACTGAAATAATAAAAGAGTGTCATTTTAAGGGTTTAAGTTTAGGGAAATAATGTGACACAAATAATAGAGAAGTAATATATACTTTAGGAAACTAAATATCTCAATGTGTTGTTCATCAGTACATCTCTTACATACAATTCAATTTTGTTGTTTGATTCTCAATATTTATTGAATGAATGAAGCATGTACAATTTTTCTCTTCTCTCTTATTTGTACAATGAACATTTGAAAATCATGTGAAGAGATGTCTGTATAAAGAAAAGAAACTTAAAATTACCTCAAGTTTTTCAACTTCCTGAACAAGCAGTTGGATTCATCATTCTGAATGAGTAATTTAAAATGTCAGGTTCATGGGGTCAAGTGTTATGTCAAAGGATATGTCAGAATTTCATTCTACTGTTTAAAAAGAAAGTTATTAGCAAGCAAATAGCAATGGCATGAAGCTGAGAGTATGGTGCTGTCATTAGGAGCTGATATCTTGTGGTAATCAGTGTCAAGACTTTGGGAAGCTTGTAGTCAGTCCAGTGCTTTGCAAAGGTTATGTATATTAATTTAGGAAAAGCTAAAAATGGCATCAGGGAATTATGATGGCCAGTGGAGTTCAGAAATTTGTCAGTTCTTACACTTGAGCAACTTTCTCTTGAGAGAAAGAAATTTAAATCTTAAAATTAGACTTGTTATAAGTATGTGGCAATTAGCACTCAGCTAGAGGGCGAGTAAAGAGAGGAAAGGAGACAATTAAAATCACCTTTATGGTAGTCTCTTAATAGCTTCTTTATGACAAGAGATTTAAAATATGATTTTCTATGGATCCTAATAACAATAATATCTATACCTATAACTACCATTCATTGTCAGCAATGTGCCAGCTCTTTATACAACTCACAAGTGTATGAGTTAAATAGCACATTTCTATATTTTAAATAAGGAAACTAAGAATTAAAAGAGTTGAATGATTTACCAAAGATTATAGAGTGCCTGATCATCCCAGGAGGTAAAGAACCAGCCTGTGGGTCAGGAAGATCTCCTAGAGCAGGGCATGGCAACCCACCCTGGTATTCTTGCCTGGAGAATCCCGAGGACAGAGGAGCCTAGAAGGCTACAGTCCAAAGTGTTGCAAAGCGTCAGACACGACTGAAACGACTTAGCACACGTGCATGCATGTAGGCATAAAGTGCCTACATGGTACGTCTGGGATTTAAACCATTCACTCCCAGTGTATTCTCCCTGTCTCATTACTTTGTGCCCTTCAAAAACTAAAAATTTATTGTAATTTAGTTTATGCAGAACTTCAGCGTATATCATCCTAATCCTTCTTGGCTCTATCTATACTTTAAAAATACAGATCAAAGTCATACACATCCAATCTTGGGAAATTTTAGTGTTTAGTTCTGTTAATTCTCTTCGCCATGACACAACTGTTGATTCATATTTTTCTATACAGATTAGTTGTGGCAAAGAAAACTATTTACATATCACAGTCCTAGTCTATTCTTGACATACTGAGTATTTCCAAGAAAAAGAAAACTTAAAAACAGTTGCAATCAATGTTTCTCTGATTAGAATATTCATGTTTCAAAGCATGAGCTTATTTTATGTTTCCTGTTTTAAAGAGGAGTTTACTAACATTATTTATGATTTTTAAATGTGGAAGTATCTTTTCAAAACAGCTTGAAATATTTGGGCTGCACTGGAAGCAATATATTCTTATTTGTTAACTTTATCTGTATACAAGCAACTTTAGACTTCAATGGTTAAACAAATCATCTAGAAGATTCATAGTTTTCCTAAGATATACTATGAATTAAGGCTATGATATATTTTGAACTCACTTTGTATTACATGGGAAGTTTTACATGTAAAAACAAGGTTGCGTGTGTGAGTGTGTGTGTGTGTATGTGTGTGAGTGTATGTGTGCATGAATGGATGCCCAACTGCGCTAGCATCGTTTATTGAAAATGCTATCACTTATACATTAAAATCCTTTTTTGCATCTTTGTCAAAAATTAGTTGAGTATATTTGTGTGGCTCTATCTCTGAGTTCTTTATTACAGTCTATTAATCTCTGTGTGTATCCAACAATCAGTACCATGGTATCTAGACTGCAGTTCAATTCAGTTCAGTCGCTCAGTTGTGTCCAACTCTTTGTGACCTCATGTATTGCAGCATGCCAGGCCTACCTGTCCATCAACAACTCCTGTAGTTCACTCAAACTCATGCCCATCGAGTCGGTGATGCCATCCACCCTGTCATTCCCTTCTCCTCCTGCACCCAATCCCTCCCAGCATCAGAGTCTTTTCCAGTGAGTCAACACTTCTCATGAGCTGGCCAAAGTACTGGAGTTTCAGCTTTAGCATCATTCCTTCCAAAGAAATCCCAGGACTGATCTCCCTTAGAATGGACTGGTTGGATTTCCTTGCAGCCCAAGGGACGCTCAAGAGTCTTCTCCAACACCACAGTTCAAAAGCATCAATTCTTCGGCGCTCAGCCTTCTTCACAGTCCAGCTCACACATCCATACATGACCACTGGAAAAACCATACCCTTGAATAGATGCACCTTGGTTGACAAAGTAATGTCTCTGCTTTTGAATATGCTCTCTAGGTTGGTCATAACTTTCCTTCCAAGGAGTAAGCGTCTTTTAATTTCATGGCTGCAGTCACCATCTGCGGTGATTAAGTCTGACACTGTTTCCACTGTTTCCCCATCTATTTCCCATGAAGTGATGGGACCAGATGCCATGATCTTCATTTTCTGAATGTTGAGCTTCAAGCCAACTTTTTCACTCTCCTCTTCCACTTTCATCAAGAGGCTTTTTAGTTCCTCTTCACTTTCTGCCATAAGGGTGGTGTCATCTGCATATCTGAAGTGATTGATATTTCTCCAGGCAATCTTGATTCCAGCTTGTGCTTCTTCCAGCCCAGCGTTTCTCATCATGTACTCTGCATATAAGTTAAATAAGCAGGGTGACAATATACAGCCTTGACATACTCCTTTTCCTATTTAGAACCAGTCTATTGTTCCATGTCCAGTTCTAACTGTTGCTTCCTGACCTGCATACAGATTTCTCAAGAGGCTGGTCAGCTGTTCCAGTATTCCCATCTCTCTCAGAATTTTCCACAGTATATTGTGATCCATACAGTCAATGGCTTTGGCATAGTCAATAAAGCAGAAATAGATGTATTTCGGGAACTCTCTTGCTTTTTCCATGATCCAGCAGATGTTGGCAATTTGATCTCTGGTATCTCTGCCTTTTCTAAAACCAACTTGAACATCTGGAAGTTCATGGTTCATGTATTGCTGAAGCCTGGATTGGAGCATTATGAGCATTACTTTAATTGTGTGAGATGAGTGTAATTGCGCGGTAGTTTGAGCATTCTTTGGCAGTGCCTTTCTTTGGGATTGGAATGAAAACTGACCTTTTCCAGTCCTGTGGCCACTGCTGAGTTTTCCAAATTTGCTGGCATATTGAGTGTAGCACTTTCACAGCATCGTCTTTTAGGATTTGAAATAGCTCCACTGGAATTCCATCGCTTCCACTAGCTTTTTTTTTAGTGATATTTTCTAATGCCCACTGACTTCACATTCAAGGATGTCTCGTTCTAGGCAAGTGATCACACCATCGTGATTATCTTGGTCATGAAGATCTTTTTTGTACAGTTCTTCTGTGTATTCTTGCCAGATCTTCTTAATATCTTCTGCTTCTGTTAGGTCCATACCATTTCTGTCCTTTCTCGAGCCCATCTTTGCATGAAATGTTCCCTTGGTATCTCTAATTTTCTTGAAGAGATCTCTAGTCTTTCCCATTCTGTTGTTTTCCTCTGTTTCTTTGCATTGATCACTGAGGAAGGCTTTCTTATCTCTTCTTGCTGTTCTCTGGAACTCTGCATTCAGATGCTTATATCTTTCCTTTTCTCCTTTGCTTTTCACTTCTCTTCTTTTCACAGCTATTTGTAAGGCCTCCCCAGACAGCCATTTTGGTTTTTGCATTTCTTTTCCATGGGGATGCTCTTGATCCCTGTCTCCTGTACAGTGTCACGAACCTCCACCCATTGTTCATCAGACCCTCTATCTTTCAGATCTACTCCCTTAAATCTATTTCTCACTTCCACTGTATAATCATAAGGGATTTGATTTAGGTCATACTGGAATGGTCTAGTGGTTTTCCCTGCTTTCTTCAATTTCAGTCTGAATTTGGCAATAAGGACTTCATGATCTGAGGCACAGTCAGCTCACGGTCTTGTTTTTGCTTACTGTGTAGAGCTTCTCCATTTTGGCTGCAAAGAGTATAATCAATCTGATTTCGGTGTTGACCATCTAGTGATGTTCATGTGTAGAGTCTTCTCTTGTGTTGTTGGAAGAGTGTGTTTGCTATGAACAGTGTGTTTTCTTGGCAAAACTCTACTACCCTTTGCCCTGCTTCATTCTGTATTTCACAGCCAAATTTGCCTGTTACTCCAGGTGTTTCTTGACTTCCTACTTTTGCACTCCAGTCCCCTATAATGAAAAGGACATCTTTCTTGGGTGTTAGTTCTAAAAGGTCTTGTAGGTCTTCATAGAACCATCCAACTTCAGCTTTTTCAACATCTTAACATTGGGAAGAATGATTACTAATACATGGTTCTTTGTTTTCAAAAAATTTGGCTACTCTTGTACTTTTAATTTTCTAAATAAGTTGTAGAATAAGATTTCCTAAGTTTTTATTTTTAGACACATCATCTGCAGATATAGGCAATTTTATTTCTTTTTTAAATTTTTATTCATTTTCTCCCTTTTTTCTTAACTTATTGCAGTGGCTAGAACTTCTACTACTATATTAAATAAGTTGCATGAGCAGAATCCTTGCATTTTTCCTGATCTTAGATGGAAAATATTTAGACTTTTACCATTAAGCAGGATGCTATCAGTAGGTATCAATCAGATACTCTGCATAAGGTTGAGGAAAATGGAGTAAAATCTCCAGTCTTTGGCTAGACAAAGAGTTATTAGACTCAATATCAAAGCATAATAAAGTAAACAGTGATAAATATTAATTCATCAAAAATGAAAACATTTATGTTAAAATATTTAAAAGATAAGTTATAGACTTGGAGAAATATATTGCATAGAAAATATAAACTAAGATGTATTTAGTATACATAAAGAACTCTTAAAACTCACTAGTAAAAGAGCAATCCAATTATAATATGGGAAAAAGACATGCACAGACATTTCATCTAAGAGGATAGACAGATTGGAAAATAAACACAGGAGAGATGTTTAATATCTTTATTTAATTTAGTTTAATTTAATCTAAATTAAAATCATGGTTAGATATCACTACACATATGTCAGAGTGGATAAATAGAAAAAAAATTGTGATAACAAATGTTGGCTAATAAATACACTGTTCGTGAGGATGTAAATGATATAGGCACTTGGAGATAATTTTTTAGTTTATTTTTAAAGTAAAAATAATGTTGGGGAGGGAAAGATTGGGAGCTTGGAGGAAGCAGATGCAAACTATGATATGTAGAAGAGATAAACAACAGGTCTCATATGTAGCACATGAACTATATCCTACAGAAAGTCGTAAAGGGAAAGAATATGAAATATATATATATATTTATACACATGTATATGTATGTATACACATTACATATATGTATGTATATACATTTTTATATATGTATAACTAAATCTCTTTTCTGTATAGCAGAAATTAATACATTGTAAATTAACTATACATCAATAAAATAAAATACATCATAATTATAAACTCAGTCATGTCTAACTCCTTGATAACCCACGGACTGCAGCATGCCAGGGCTCCCTGTCCATCATGAACTCCCGGAGTTTATGAAAACTCGTATCCGTTGAGTCAGTGATGCCATCCAACCATCTCATCCTCTGTCATCCCCTTCTTCTCCTGCCTTCAATCTTGCCCAGCATCAGGGTCTTTGCAAATGAGTCATTTCTTCACATCACATGGCCAAAGTACTGGAGTTTCAGCATCAGCATCAGTCCTTCCAATGAATATTCAGGACTGATTTCCTTTAGGATGGACTTGTTGTATCTCCTTGCTGTCCAAGGGACTCTCAAGAGTCTTCTCCAACACCACAGTTCAAAAGCAGCAATTCTTTGGCATTCAGCTCTCACATCCATTCATGACTAATGGAAAAATCATAGCTTTGACTAGATGGACCTTTGTTGGCAAAGTAATGTCTCTGCTTTTTAACATGGTGTCTAGGTTGGTCATAACTTTTCTTCCAAGCAGTAAGCGTCTTTTCATTTCATGGCTGCAGTGACCATCTGCAGTGATTTTGGAGCTCCCAAAAATAAAGTGCCACTGTTTCCACTGTTTCCCCATCTATTTGCCATGAATTGATGTACATGGTCACCCTGCTTATTTAACTTATATGCAGAGTACATCATGAGAAATGCTGGACTGGATGAAGCACAAGCTGGAATCAAGATTGCCAGGAGAGATATCAATAACATCAGTAATGCACATGGCACCACCCTTATGGCAGAAAGCTAAAAAGCACTAAAGAGCTTCTTAATGAAATTGAAAGGAGAGAGTGGAAAAGTTGCCTTAAAACTCATATAAAATCAAATAAATAAATTTTAAAATTAAAAAAAATTAGTGCGACAGTATAACACAGAAACTATACTCTTAGGCAATTATCCCAAAGAAATGAAAATTCGTTTTCATACATGAAATTAAAAATGGATATATTAGCAGTTTTATTAAAAGAGCCCCAAACTGGTAAATATTCAGATGTCCTTCAGTTGGTGAATGGTTACACAAACTGGTACATCTATACCATGGAATGCTACTCAACTACATTTATGAGCAAACTATTGATATAACAACTTAAACTATCCTAAGTTAACATGCTGAATAAAAAGTCCTAGTTTGTGATCTTCCCAAAGTCCCTGACTATGTACACACTGTTCTATACAAAATGGATATAGACACCTATTGTGTAGCACTTATAACTCTCCTCAGTGTTATGTGCCAGCCTGATGGGAAGAAAGTTTGGGGGAGAATGGATATATGTATCTGTATGGCTAGTTCCTTCATTGTTCACCTGATGTTATCACAACATTGTTAATTGGCTATATCCCAATACAAAATGTTATTGATGTTAAAAAATTCAGATTTAAAAAGGTTTATTTCGAAATGATGCATATTATGATTCCATTTTCATAAACTCGTTAACACTTAAAATGATAGAGAAGATATCATTGGCTGCTAGTAATCAGGCATAGAGACTAAAAGGATGAGTGTGACTGAAAGGGTTAATAAGAGGAAATTCTGTAATGATAGTACACAGTTGCATATCTGGATTGTGGTTGTGGTTATACAAGGCTACCCCCACAATAAACTTTCAAAGAGCTATACAAATACATAAACAAACAGAAATGAGTACATGAATATATGCCATCATATATTCACGAACAAACTCTGGATCTTACCAAAGTCAATTTTTTGTTTTCAATATTGTATTATAGTTGAGCAAGACATTATCATTGAAGGAGGCTGGGAGAAAGGTATACCAATATTCCTTGTATATATTTTTTGCAACCTCCCATGAATCTATTGGCTTCATGGCATTCCCAGTGATTAAGAATCATCCAACCAGTGCAGGAGCTGAAAGCTTGATCCCTTGGTCAGGAAGATTCCCTGGAGAAGGAAATGGAAACCCACTCCAGTATTCCTGCCTGGAGGATCCTATGGATGGAGGAGCCTGACAGGCTACAGTCTGTGGGTTGGAAAAAGAGTCAGATACGATTTAGTGAATAAACAACAACAACATAAATCTATAATTATTCTAAAACAAAAAGCTGAAAAAAATATCATACTTTTCCTTCATTTCCACCTGGAGAAAAGAAAAAAAAAAAAACAAACTTACATCCCCCAAACCCTAAAATACTGAGTTTACAAGAATTTTTTTTTAAAGGAAATACATTAGAAAAGTAAATATCAATTCCAGATGACTTATCTCATTTCCTTATTACTGTCTGTTCTCCTGCCCAGTGGAGGCAGAAATATGACCTTCAACCCCCTGATCAGACTTGTAGGAGGTTGAGACCATGATCTCAAGAAACTTGGCTGAGAATCTTGCAATCTGTTTGGCACCATTTGAAGGAGGAGACTGCTTGTGGAGGAGGAAAAAAAAAATGGATTGATTGTCTCAAATCACATCAATTTAATACTCTTGGGGATTTGAAATCATGTCACAGAGACTCTAGTTGATCCATGTAGAGCAGATCTGTGATCATGGAGCTCAGGTTCACAGATGATCATAACACATAAAACACAGAACAGCAAGTATTTGGGAAGGTAGGGTCAATAAGGAGAGATAATAAACTGCAAAAGACCAGAGATGAAGTCATTAAAATTTTCGATTCCTCCTAAATTTTAGGCATATTTTCTGCCCTTGGGTTCTGTGAGATAGATGTCTCATCATTTTAGAAACCCTTGCTTTCTTTTTCTTTTAACATAGTGAAATTTAGCAGTTTTTATTTCTCTCATGTAAACCATTTTTAAGACATGATAGAGTCCATTTTTTGTGTTAATCTGGCTTCAATTTAGAGGTTCTTTATGTTTTTCTTTAGATCAGTCTGGCTATTCTCTCCCTTCCCTCTTGTTAACTACATTCCACCAATAAGTTCAGTTCTTTCACTCAGTCTTGTCTGACTCTCTGTGACCCTATGAAGCCCAGCACGCGAGGCTTCCCTGTCCATCAGCAACTCCCAGAGTTCACCCAAACCCATGTCCATTGAGTCAGTGATGCCATCCAACCATCTTATTCTCTGTCGTCCCCTTCTCCTGCCCTCAATCTTTCCCAGCATTAGGGTCTTTTCAAATGAGTCAGCTCTTCACATCAGGTGGCCAAAGTATTGGAGTTTCAGCCTCAACATCAGTCCTTCCAATGAACACCCAGGACTGATCTCCTTTAGGATGAACCGGCTGGATCTCCTTGCAGTCCAAGGGATTCTCAAGAGTCTTCTCCAACACCACAGTTCAAAAGAATAAATTCTTCGGTACTGAGCTTTTTTTATAGTCCAACTCTCACATCCATACATGACCACTGGAAAAACCATAGCCTTGACTAGATGGACCTCTGTTGACAAAGTAATGTCTCTGCTTTTTAATCTGCTGTCTACATTGTTCATAACTTTCCCCACTAGTAAGAGACAGTCACAAACAAGGGAAAAATAAGTGTTAGAAAACCTTATCAAAAGCGATTAAAATTTCTTACGGGCATAGAGATTAGAATTTCAGTTCTAATAGAATTTTCAGATTGTCTACACATTTTATTTCTGCCTGTGGTAACATTCCAACAATTAGGAAATATCATTAATTGGCTGCCACACGTTGCTCTGGGGTTGAACAGGGGTTTTGGAGATTAAGTAATATGTTTATGGTTTTCCACTATCTGTCACAAAAGGTTTTAAAGCACTTTTTGTGCAGAGCTAATAATGGTTATATTTTTCTGACTCTTCTAAAATTATTTTCTTACAATTACAGAGTTATACAATTACAGTTTTGCTATAATATACATTTTAGTACCTAGTATATTCTAGAAAGTAACTGAACTCAAAACTCATGTGGATCTCAGAGGGATTGTTAGTCATACCAATATTAGGAATAGGGTAAATGTTAAAAATGCACATGTTTTTTCATTTAGCTTTCTACTTGGGAGAAGCAGATTCTACAGTATTTGCTAAGAAAACTCAAGAAAAGATTTAGCTTTAAGTATGCTCTATTTTTTTTTTTTTGTAGCACTGTTTCTAAATAGCAAACAAGTTAATATCCAACATAAGGCTGTTGCCTCACTATATATACATATACTTAATCCATGGAATAAAACTTAGCAAATAATATTTATAATGTAAAAAATATATATATTATATGCATTTTATTTATATAAGCATATATATGTATAAATGTATACATTGTGTATATATTAATATACAAAAGGTTATAATACAATACTAAGCACACTTGCTTTGATGTCAGTCAGAACTGAATTCAAGAGATGGTTCTGTTTCTTATTCAAATTAAGCTACTTAATTATACTTTCACCTTCCTTATTGTTTTGCAGACTGTTGTGCTCCATGAACACAGTGGTTTAAAACATGGAACATTTATGATCATTTTCTCTGGACCCAGAGTTCATGCACAGCTTAGCTGAGTCTTTTTGTGTGTTTCAATACACTGTGATCACATCTGAGGCCTGAAGTTCTCTTTCAAGCTCATGGGTAGCTGACAGAATTCAGTTCTTGTGGTTGTAGTACAGAAGCCCTCTGCAACTGGGAGCTATCCATCATTCCCTCTCAGATGACTGTCTCTATAACATGGTGTTTCGCGTCTCTAGGACCAATGAGAATGGCTTAGTTATGTAGGTTTGGGCAACCTAGGATAATCTACTTTTTGATTCACTCAAAACCAACAGATATGGAATGCTGGCTACATCTGTGAAATTCCTTCACCTTTGCCATATAAAGGAGTGAAACTGCATCATATTTTTGCCCACACTCAAGGTTACAAAGAGAATGCACATAGTGTTGTAAAGCAACTATACTCCAATTAAAAAAAAAAAAAAGAGTGTATGAGTCATTGGGAATCATCTGTTCTGCTTAGCAAACACACTAATGCTTAATGTGTTTATCTGTAAAACCAAGTTAATAATTTGCCAACTTAATCACAATTATATAACAATAAGATAATTTGAAACTTTCAAAAAATATGATGTCTGTTTATTATGGTTATTATCATAGGATTAGTAATATCAATATTGGAAAAAAAGGACTTATAAAATAAGGTAGGAAAAGATGAGTAAAGCAATATACTGACATTTTATATACAGTGCCTACCTCTGGTTGGAACAGAGGCCTACGTAATTTTTATTTTTTGCTTTACTCTACAATTGTTTTAATATTATTACCTTCTTCTGCATTTTGTGCAATAACCTCTGCCACTTACAAAGCATTTGATGTATGTCAGGACTCTGTTATAAACTCTTTCATAAATTAACTCATTTAGTCCTCATGTAATCCTATGAGTCAAGTACTAATAATATTGTTAGTTTACAGGTGAAGAAACTGGGACCGAGAGAGGTTAAATGAAATGCTCAAGATCACCTAGACATTAATAAACACAGTCAAAGTAGTCACTTAAACAGACTGACATTTTGGTACTACTCTATTTTGCTTTTTATGAATATTCATTGTTTTGGTACTACTAACAGTGCAAGTAATGTTATTTAAGTAAAAGATAAAGCTATGGCAAAAGAAGGGCATCTATTTTCTTTTCTTTTTGGCTGCACTGAGTTTTCATTGCTGCATACGGGCTTTCTCTAGTTGTGGTAAGCAACTACTTTTTGTGGCAGTGCCTGAGCTTTGCTTGCCATGGCTTCTCCAGTTGCAGAGCACAAGCTTTAGGCATGCAGGCTTCAGTAGCTGTGGAGCAGGGGCTTAGCTGCTCCACAGTATGTGGACTCTTCCCAGACCAGGAATCGAACCTGTGTCTCCTGCATTGGCAGGGGTATTCCTATCCAACTGTACCACCAGGGAAGCCCAAGAAGGGCATCTAGAGTTTATTAAAAATTAGAAAGAGAAACTGAACTTGGAGTTCCCTGAACCTTCTTCCACTTGCACTTTTTTCTTTTTTGGTAACCTAGTCCTTTATAGTAGAGCTTCAAACAGTTGGTGAGCTTCTGCAGTGGACTGGGAACCTGCTGGAGACAGAACATATTGGAGGCAGAACACACTGGAGACGGAACACAGTGCAGACAGAGAGAGGGGCAGGCTATTCCAGGGAGGAAATCTGCACTTTCCCAATAGCTCTGTTCTTGAAAAGGCCTCATCTTTGTTCTGAATAGGTTTGCCTCCTCTCAAAAGGCTGTCCTTTTCTTTTTCTCTCTCCTTTGCAATATCATTTTGCACTGAACTCCCACATACATGTGTTTCAGCTGAAAAACCTGTTCCCCTAGCGAATGGTTCCCACTCTATCAGACATGGGCACTGTCCAACTTTTTTGACTTCCTGCAGCATTTCCGAGGTGGATTTTGGAGTCTGTCTGACTCAGGCAGCATCTGCTGGCACATATTAGGATTCTTGCAAATAGGTAGGATTAACTCTCGGCCCTTTCTGTGCATATTTAGTGTATTAAGCCACAAAACAGCTTTGTGGCATTAAGCCACAAAACCTCTCCGAATTGAGGTTCAGTTCAGATGAATCCCCTTGACAACAGCTGCTCATCACTTGTTCATCTTTAGTCACTACTGTCAGAGTAAACCCGCTTTCCCCTACAATTATTATTTTTTCCATGCTTTCCGTATTGTTTGTTTTCTGACCTTTCTTTTGTCCTTTGCAAGTGAACATATTAAAATAAAAATACCAAGGCCAAATGTCTCATTCTTCTTCCTGCACAGCATGCTCTGATTTAGAAATGTTTTTGGATTGAACTTGAACTATGTGTGGGTGTTGGAGTGGGTGGAGGCAGAGAAAGAGGAAAGACAGAGGTGGCTTTCTCCTTTTTCCTTTTTTTTATCTTGTTCTTCTGTTTGGACCATGGCCTATTCAAAAAAGCAGACAGGGATATTCATTAATTTGTTCATTTGTTCATTCATTCATCAGATATTTAGTGTGCTAGGCAGTGGAGCTAAAACAATGTGCAAAGTTAAAAAAAAAAAAAGCACCAGAGTTATAATCAGAAGAGTTTGGTTGCCTTTGGCATTTAAACTTAGCATTGTGAAAACTGGAAATCTGTTGAACATTCATCAGCTATTTCTTGATGATCTACTACCTTCCAGGACCTGCGCTAAAGGCAGGGAATATATTAAGGAACAATACAGAGATAATCTCAGTCTTTAGGAAGATTTTTGTCTAGGGAGCTATTTCATCTCTCTGATCCTTAGGTCAGGACACATTGAAGTTATACTTTATTTTTCTCCTACACCTTCATTATAGTTCTTATTTTTCTTTTTTTAATTTAAAAAAAATTATTTTTACTTTATTTTACTTTACAATACTGTATTGATTTTGCCATACATTGACATGAATCCGCCACGGGTGTACATGAGTTCCCAATCCTGAACCTCCCTCCCACCTCCCACCCCATGCATATCTGCATTTCCCAGCCCTCATCCACCACTACCCCCAGCCCCCTTGCGGAGCTCCTTTCACTCATACCCTTTACTCCTCCTCCTGATTATCTCTTTTCATTTTATAACACCAAAGCTGATAGGCCAAGTAGAAATCAGAATAAAGCAATCTGATGCCCACTGCACTGTAGAATATACAACCTCTAACTACTCCTGCATTACTTTTATTTTTAATCAAAAGCACAAGAAATCTCAAGTTTTAGAATATGAAGCACAGTGAAAATTTGAGTAGAAAATGTATAAGCAGCCAGAGGGAAACTAATTTTATTAATATCATAGACCGCTGACATATACATCATTTATAGATGACTTGGGACAGAAAATCTTTGTTTTGTGAGGAAGTATTAGAAGTCTTCTGTTTCCACCTTTTTTATTCAATCATCAGTCAACAGAAGTATGGACTGTGGTTAACTAAGGGAAGAGAACATACTGATGCTAGTGAGAACAAAAGTGGCTTCGATTTACTGAGCACTTACCATCTGGGTGGATTAAAATGTTCTGTGCAGAGTTATATCACTGAATTATCACACAATTCTGTATGATAGTCTTCACTTTACAGATTAGAAAACTGAGAATCAGAATGGTCAGGTGCATGTCTCTTTGTCAGTGTGTCTAGCAACTATTCCACATAGTCCATAAACTCTCTTCATTGGCCTGAGGGTTGCAGGTAAGCTTGTCTCAGATCCAAGCTCCACAGCTTTTGTGTTGCAAGCTCTCTATCTTTATGTGAGTATTTCTTTTCCTTAATTGATTCTGGAGTTAGACTGGGTCTGACTTAAATTGTACTGGGTCTGTTGCAGGAAGGGGGACCCCTTCCAGGGCCCGAAACTGGGCTCTTGTCTAACACTCAGAAATGAATTTTCCAAGGAGACACATGTGCTGACAAAGCAAGAGATTTTATTGGGAAAGGGCACCTGAGCAGAGAGCAGTAAGGTAAGGGAACCCAGGAGAACAGCTCTACCACATAGCTCGCAGTCTCGGGCTTTATGGTGATGGAATTAGTTTCTGGATTGTCTTCAGCCAATCATTCTGACGCCTTGTTCAGCCAAGATGGATGCCAGAAAGAAGGATTCTGGGAGGTGGTCAGACATGTGGTGTCTCCTTTTGACCTTTCCCGAACTCTTCCAGTTGGCGGAGGCTTATTAGTTTCCTGTTTCTTACCAGGATCTCCTGTCATAAAACAACTCATGCAAATGGTTACTATGGTGCCTGACCAGGGTGGGCGGTTTCAATCAGTGTGCTTCTCCTAACAAGTTCAGAGTGAGGTCTCAGGTTGGTAAAGTCCAAAGAGTTTTAGAATTTGCATCTGGGACTCTCATGTAATGCATGCACAAAAATTATAGGTACAGAACATGTGTTTGTCTGAACAAGTGTGTTAATCTTAGCAAAGAAATCTGGAATTACTGTGGCCACTTTGGAGAAATTAAGTCTAGATGAGCTTATCCATTAATGAGACACATAGAGAAACAGGAGTTGCAAACTTCTCCAAAACAATGGAATGTGTGCTATGGTTGGTGAGCAGAAGCTATTAAGACTAAATAAGTCAAAAATTGCCCCATAAGATTCCTTACAAAAAGCAAACAAAAACACTCTGAAAGTTGTCTTCACAAATGTTAGTCAAAAGCTTTAGTCATGTTATTAGAGAATCTTATCTTTTATTATCACCACCAGAAACACAATTTGGGTTCAAATATTCATTTTATAAACCAGTGAATTTTGTGTCATGGTCCATCTCATAGCTATAATTTTTTAACAAAAACTATAATATTTCTGTTTTTATCTTGTCTATATGTTTCTATACATCCATATACATATTACAGGTGTGTGTGTTTTAATCTCCAGATAGCATTGCCAAAATTAATTTGTAAGAGAACTCTGTTTAATTGGCTTCAAGAAAAATAAGCATTTGTTAGGACTGGACATGAAACAACAGACTGGTTCCAAATAGGACAATAAGTACGTCAGGGCTGTATATTGTCAGCCTGCTTATTTAACTTATATGCAGAGTACATCATGAGAAAGATGGACTGGAAGAAACACAAGCTAGAATCAAGATTGCTGGGAGAAATATCAATCACCTCAGATATGCAGATGACACCACCCTTATGACAGAAAGTGAAGAGGAGCTAAAAAGCCTCTTGATGAAAGTGGAAGAGGAGAGTGAAAAAGTTGGCTTAAAGCTCAACATTCAGAAAACGAAGATCACGGCATCCAACCCCATCACTTCATGGGAAATAGATGTGAAAAATAGCGTCTTTTTATTTTGGGGGGCTCCAAAATCACTGCAGATGGTGATTGCAGCTATGAAATTAAAAGACGCTTACTCCTTGGAAGAAAAGTTATGACCAACCTAGATAGTATATTCAAAAACAGAGACATTACTTTACCAACTAAGGTCCATCTAGTCATGGCTATGGTTTCTCCTGTGGTCATGTATGGATGTGAGAGTTGGACTGTGAAGAAGGCTGAGCGCCGAAGAATTGATGCTTTTGAACTGTGGTGTTGGAGAAGACTCTTGAGAGTCCCCTGGACTGCAAGGAGATCCAACCAGTCCATTCTGGAGGAGATCAACCCTGGGATTTCTTTGGAAGGACCTACGCTAAAGCTGAAACTCCAGTACTTTGGCCATCTCATGCGAAGAGTTGACTTATTGGAAAAGACTCTGATACTGGGAGGGATTGGAGGCAGGAGGAGAAGGGGATGATAGAGGATGAGATGGCTGGATGGCATCACGGACTCAATCGACGTGAGTCTGAGTGAACTCCGGGAGATGGTGATGGACAGGGAGGCCTGGCGTGCTGCGGTTCATGATGCCACAAAGAGTTGGACACGACTGAGCGACTGAACTGAACTGAACTGAATTGAACATAAAGATTCTCTCAGAAATACAGAAACTAACCCAAAAGTTTTTCAAGTTCTGCATGAAAATTTAATTCTTACATCTGTTAAAAGAACAAAGTATTCTAGGACTATTTTTAAGCTTCTTTTTGTCATCTATAGAGTTATTTTACTCTGATGTTTTTCCAAAATTGTTTTGTCATCAAAGAGATTCAAGCAAAGCACTCTGATAAATATAGGTTTCTGATAGCTTTACAATCATATCACTGAACCCAGTAAGAATTTCTAAAACTCTAAAGGAAAAACTCAATTCATAAACTGCTAACTGAAGATTAAGGAGAAGAAGAATTATCTGGGACTGAATGAACTGTTGGAGATAATTATAATTTTACGACTTTTTGTTTGAAATATTGCTGGTTCTTAAAAGCTTTGCTTGCCAGATTTAAGGGAAATATCTTTTATAAGCTATCTATAACTTAAAACAATTTGGTAAGTTATACATTTGTAAACAAAACTGAAACATTTATTTATGTCTTCATACCTAACCCCTCCAAAATTCAGAAAATTCTTACTGTTCTTATTTTCATGGTAATATAGATAGATATTCACATAATTTCAGTAAGAATATGCTTTCCTTGTAACAGCATTCAAGTGGGAACACTGGTTGTATTACCAAGGCTTTGACTGGAATGCCATATTTGAGAGAGAGGTGCATAGAACCATAAGTGACTAGACAGTCACAAGGAACTAAGGTTGAATTTATGAAGCTAAAAAGACCCATGGAAAAACCATCTGGTACCCTGTTTACAGGATTCCGGGCAGCCTTAACAGGTGAGTAAGGAAACTTACTTACTGGCATACACATGAAACTCAGGTTATTTTGGGAACATCAGGAAGAGACCAATTCATTCAAATCTATAGGTATTTTAGATGAAGTCTGATGATGTGTTATTTGCTGGCTTCTTAACTTCAAAAGCTTTTTAAAAATCTATTCCGAGATTCCTTATGAAAAATTTCAGCAAACCAAACTTAAAAGGAGCCTATATAATCAGTCATTATTCTTGCTGTACTTGCTGCTAGGATTTGATTTTGCCTGTGATGGTTATAAATATTCATGGTTCAGTCTGCCTCAATGGTTGGCCAATGTAAGCTAAATGCGAATTAGGAATTTTAGCAGCGCCAGAGTCACTCCACAACAAATCAGAAACCCAGCAGTGGTCCAGTCCTCTAAACTGCTATTGCTAATTCAAAAGATGCCGATGTTAATACCCTCTAGAAGAGCATCATTTGTGTAGTGCTACTGTCCTTGGTTTGGAATAAGTGTAAATAAAATGATTAGAAACTTGTTCCTAACTCTGGCAACTATTGCTGTATCTACCTGTAACAAAAGTCCATATGCTCTCTAGTTAAGATTTTTTTTTTTCTTTTTTAGATAATAGAACCATTTTGGATTACCTGTTAACAACAAGTCTGTATCAAAGCAATTATCTGCAGTACTGGGATCAACACCTCTGGTGTGATAGAAATTCAATTACAAGAAATTAACAAACAAACCTCTTGGATAAAACAGGTTGATGCCTCCGTTAATATATCTTTTGATATATTTTTTAAAACCAACTGGTTTGGTTAACAGAGAATCTGGGTAAGGAGCATACTTCAGTATCTTGATATTGTCCTCCTGATGGTCATCATATTGATCATATTGTCTTCCTTATGGTTACCTAACCATAGCCTCCCAGATGCACTGTCTTCTCAAGTGTCTTGATTATGTGTTCAAGGCCATCAGATGTTCTCGTGGCACTTAAAGGAACAAAAGCAAGATGGACAAAAGAGATGAACAACAACAAACTTTCCATGAATTTGACATCAAAAGCTATGGGTTACACAGTGAGATGAATGTGTGTGTGTTCATGCTAAGTCGCTTCCATTGTGTCAGGCTCTTTGTGACCCCATGGACTGTAGACCACCAGACTCCTCTGTCCATGGGATTTCCCAGCCAAGAACACTGGAGTGAGTTGCCATTTTCTTCTCCAGGGGATATTCCTGACCCAGGGATCAAATCTGAATTTCTTTAGTCTCATGCATTGACAGGCAAGTTCTTTACCACTAGCACCACCTGGGAAGTCCTCACAATGAGATAAGGATAACTTAATCTGGATGATGATGTATGCCCACTTTGGGGTCAATTTCTCATGTATGAAAGGATCACGAAAAGGAGGAACTTCAATTAAACAGGAGGTTATTAGACTGAGGTGGCTCTAATGCCTTGCTGCCCTACATAAGTAAACTTGAAACTTAAGCCAAGTAGATTATAAACACCTTGTATCCAAGTAAATAAAATTTAAGAAAAACCCATCACAAACAACCAACTCAATTTTCACAAATAGAGCAACTGTTTAAGCTATAGCCAGTCAAATAATGTCTTTGCTTTGCTTCTGTGTCTGTTCTGTAAAAGTCTCTCCCTAAGCTTCTGTCCACAGAGCACCTCTGACAACTTTCAGTATGACAGTGGCCCATTGGAATTAAAGTCTGTTTAAACACACTCAAAATATTTAATGTGCCTCTAATATGTCACTGCTGTTGTTCAACCATTGTGTCCACAGCTTTTCGTGACCTTATAGACTGTAGCACAACAGACTAACCTGTCCTCCACTATCTCAGGCTTCCCTTTCCATCACCAAATCTTGGAGCTTGCTCAAACTCGCGTCCACCAAGTTGGTGATCCCATCCAACCATCTCATCCTCTGTTGTCCCCTTCTCCTCCTGCCTTCACTCTTTCCCAGCATCAGGGTCTTTTCCAATGAGTCAGTTCTTTGCATCAGGTGGCCAAAGTTTTGGAGCTTCAGCTTCAGCATCAGTCCTTCCAATGAATATTCAGGGTGTATTTCCTTTAGGATTGACGAGTTTGATCTTCTTGCTGTCCAAGGGACTCTCAAGAGTCTTCTCTGACACCACAGTTCAAAACAATTATTTGGTGCTCAGTTTCTCTATGGTCCAACTCTCACATCCATACAGAGCTACTGGGAAAACCATAGTGTTGACTATACGGATATTTAGGGTGTTAGGATGTTCTCATATATTCAGCTTTATTTTATATAGGGTGCATTATAAATTGTAGAAAGATATAGAATTCTAATATTTAAATTTTTTCTATGCCTAGCTCTTAAATATTTTACTTCATTAGAGGCCTTTTTATCCTTTTCCCATTTTCACTTCTCCAGAACTTCTTCTTAAGAATAGTTTTACATAAACCAAGGAAATTTGTTAGAAGATTATTCAGGTTTATGACTTTCTGGGCAACTGGTATAAATTCAACCAGAATTATACATTGATGGAGAAGCTAAAACTGGCCCTGGGAAAACAGATAAGGTGGGAATCTATTTCTAATGCATCAAAGGGAAAAAAAAAACAAACAAACAAACAACATTTTCTGCAAAATTTCTAGACATTCCCTCCCTGAAGACTCTCATTTTGTTAGAATTTCAAATGACTTGCCTTCCTCTGTTCTTCCTCTCTTTCTCCTTCCTTTATCTTTCCTTCTTTTTTTCTTTTAAATTCCTTCCGTCTTCACTAATGTAGGAAAAGTTGTTTTACTTAAAATACACCACCATATTTAAAATTACCTTGGAAATAGCAAGGTATATGCTTCTGAAAGTCAAAATTGAGTTAGACTATGTACATCAGTAGTGGGTCCCAACTATTTCAAGATGTTTGCTTTTAGTTAATCTGTTCAGGCCAAGCTTTTGAAAATGTATAAACTGTAGTGATTTCTCTTGTTCTTTATAGCTGCTGAAATAATAGACAAGGGAAACCTGGAAAAACACTAAGAGCAAATTGTCTAGTAATTCCTGTTCTTTCTACTGATTCACATTTTTCTTATATATACATTTTTACTAAAATCTCAAGTGTTCAAACACCATGCAATTTGACCTTTTTATTTTGGCCACAGCATGCGGGATTTTAGTTCCCTGATCAGGGTTGAAAACCATGCTCCTTGTAATGGAAATGCAGAGTCTTAACCACTAGACCACCAGGGAAGTCCTTTGAAAATTTTCAAATATGTTTCATTAAAATTTGACAATTACCTTTTATTGACTGATTGAGCTGAGATCCTATCCCCAGAAGTAGGCTATCATACATCTGAAGATTCTTTAGTTGTATTGAGAAAGTAGCTTACCTAATCCAGGAATCCTAGGTGGTGGATATGAAAATCTTGACCCAGATATCAGCTGGTAGATAAAGTGTGATACAACAAGCAGGTGTATTAATAAAAACTGTATTAAAATTCTGTTCCACTCAGTTATTCCTCCCTCTTCATTCAATCTAGCAATGGAAATCTGTATGATGTTTCCTTTAATTCTTTTCTGTGAATACTTAGTCAAAAATTATTTGAAGGAAAAATATTTTATCATACTTTAGTCTTCCAAAGTATATGTGTTCTTGTTTATATTCAGTTCAGTTCAGTTCAGTTCAGTCACTCAGTCGTGTCTGACTCTTTGCGACTCCATAAACCACAGCATGCCAGGACTCCTTGTCCATCACCAGCTCCCAGAATTTGCTCAAACTCACGTCCATCGAGTTGGTGATGCCATTCAGCAATCTCATCCTCTGTTGTCCCCTCTTCCTCCAGCCCCCAATCCCTCCCAGCATCAGAGTCTTTTCCAATGAGTCAGCTCTTCACATGAGGTGGCCAAAGTACTGGAGTTTCAGCTTCGGCATCATTCCAAAGAACACCCAGGACTGATCTCCCTTAGAATGGACTGGTTGGATTGCCTTGCAGTCCAAGGGACTCTCAAGAGTCTTCTCCAACACCACAGTTCAAAAGCATCAATTATTTGGCGCTCTGCTTTCTTCACAGTCCAACTCTCACATCCGTATATGACCATTGGAAAAACCATAGCCTTGACTAGATGGACCTTTGTTGGCAAAGTAATGTCTCTGCTTTTGAATATGCTATCTAGATTGGTCATAACTTTTCTTCCAAGGAGTAAGCATCTTTTAATGTCATGGCTGCAATCACCATCTGCAGTGATTTTGGAGCCCCCAAAACTAAAGTCTGAAACTGTTTCCACTGTTTCCCCATCTATTTCCCTTGAAGTGATGGGACCAGATGCCATGATCTTCTGTTTTCTGAATGTTGAGTTTTAAGCCAACTTTTTCACTCTCCTCTTCTGCTTTCATCAAGAGGCTTTTTAGTTCCTCTTCACTTTCTGCCATAAGGGTGGTGTCATCTGCATATCTGAGGTTATTGATACTTCTCCCAGCAATCTTGATTCCAGCTTGTGCTTCATGCAGCCCAGCATTTCTCATGATGTACTCTGCATATAAGTTAAACAAGCAGGGCAACAATATACAGCCTTGACGTACTCCTTTTCCTACTTGGAACCAATCTGTTGTTCCATGTCCAGTTCTAACTGTTGCTTCCTGACTTGCATACAGGTTTCAAGAGGCAGGTCAGGTGGTCTTGTATTCGTATCTTTTTCAGAATTTTCCACAGTTTATTGCTCATATTAGGTGTGTACAATAAATAGCATTATGTATGGAATGATTAGAAAGAAAGCCTACAAAAACAAAGAAAAGTAATTCTCAAAATAAAAGTTATTCATTAAAATTTTTTCTGACTCAATTTTTTTACATTTATTATAAAGAATACACACACATATATGAAAATGTATATATTTTTATTTTAAAAATACAGTACATGATTAATGGAAGAAACTAGGAATCATTCTTAAAATTCAGGGATTAGCCTTAAATAACAGATTAAAAATTGTCTTATTGTATATTAGAAGTGCAATATGTATAATGACTAATTATATGTCTAATATATGTAATGACTATATGTGTAATATATATAAACACTAATTACATTATTTTGATAAAGCAATTTCAACATTCTCAGTCCCTTAAACTTGCTCTGATGTGGAAATTAAGCTGGTTACCAACCCTCCAAATGTAGAAAGCCACATGACACTGAGTAAACTCTTTTACTGAAAGTAGTTTGTGTGTTTGCTTAGTCGCTTCAGTCGTGTCTGACTCTCTGCAACTCTATGGACCACGGCAGTATTATGTTTACCCTTTTTCCTCTGTAAGATTGATTTCAATAACCATAATCCAATGCACAGTTTAGGTCAGTTGCTCTATAGTTTTAGAATGCTTTAAAAGCTCCTCGAGATGCTTGATAAAAAAGCAACGTGTAGCCTTAGATATCAAGTGTCTAATAACAATATTCTAATTGAACAGTATATTTAAGATTTGGGAAACTAGGCCAACTAGACTGTTTTGAACAAGACACAATAATGGAACAAGTGACATAATTTTTTCTTCGTTAAAACATTTATTCATGGAACAGCCATTTTAATAAAATTTCTGAGAGGGGCTTTTCCCTTGAGCGATTTGCAGTTTTGGTCGATGTGCAAAATGTTGTCTTTCATACACAGTCGATCATGATAATAATATGATGAGACTCATTTGTGGATATTTGGTCAAAATCTAATGGTAAATTTTGAGGACTGGAAAAATTCTGCCTTGAAATGAGAATGATTAAAAATAATTTTACATCTTGGAAAGGTGACTTTTTCAGGTATTCTAAGCTAATAAGTTGAAAAACTAGCATTAGAGCTTGATAAAATGGAAAGATAAATTTCTAACATGAGATGTAGAAGCAAAATTTTGTGGAATATCCTGCTGTAATAGATCGCTAAAATTATTAGCAGAGTTAAGAATGTGTTGATGTAGTGTCAATTCCCAAGGAATCAGTGTGGTTAAGTTCATGACACTTAATAGATACCACACTTCCTTTCAAAATCATGGGGTTAAGAAATGAAAAGTTGTTATATACCCTCATGTTATTGTAGGAAATTATTTTAACATCCTCCTCCCAGGAGTCTCAATGTGGACAATTAACGTTTGTTCATACTCAGTTGTGTCTGACTCTTTGATAAGCCATGGACTTGTAGCCTGCCAGGCTCCTCTGTCCATGGGGTTTTCCAAGCAAGGGTACTGGAGTGGGTTGTCATTTCCTCCTCCAGGGAATCTTCCTGACCCAAGGATTGAACTGGTGTCTCTTCTGTCTCCTGCTTTGGCAGATGTATCCTTTACCACTCAGGCAAATCATCACACATCACACACTATCTCACAAATCATTACAATTACACGTAAAGTTGCTGGTGATCTGCTGTCAAAGTTAGGAGGTAAGGAACATGAAACGTGGCAGGAAAAGGCCCATTTTTGAGGCAACCTGGCCGCTGACTATGGACTCAGTCAGATTTTTTCTGTTATTACATTGTGGTAGCATGTGTTTTCCATATGAAATTCCATTAGAAGGAAATTTCCTGAAGTTGAACATGTTTGTGTCTTTGTGTATACTTAATACTTTGCTGAAAGGGGTAAAAAGGATTCTTTCATGAGGCTGGTAAAACAACATTGTTTCTTTTCATATTTTCCTCAAGAAAATAACCAGCTGTATGCACCAAAATCAAGTATAAGATTTTGATATATGAACTGGCCAATAAAGTCTCTGCTAATGGGATTAAAACCTAGAACATACTAAGTTATAGTAGAGATTTTATAAAAATGCTATCTCAAGGTACATTCCTCCAGAAAGTATGACAATCTCTGAAATGAAAGTAGCAGAAAGCTGAGCTTTGCAATATAGAAATCAGGAATAGAGCACACTCATAACTGAGAACAACTTCTGGCTGATCTCTAAACCAAGAAGAAAAACAGACTTGATATTCAGTTTCTTCAAAAGTGTCTCTGATTTTAAATCCATCTTTTTCACCCATTAAAACAACAACTGTGTTATTCCCATCTTTCAGATGGTACCACAACTGCTGTCTTCTAAAAAGGCTTTCTCGGGATTTATTATCCAAATTGGCTTCTTCCTAGAATTTTATCTCATTTTGTGTATTTCCTCTGGAGTTTTATTGCACTCTGTAGCTATCTTGTTGGTGAATTAGTTGAGTGCTTGGTTTATTATTGACATTGGTAATTGTCTGCAGTTTCCATTAAATACAAGCACCATGAGGGCAACTTCAGTAATCACCACGTTTACCAGCCTCATCCACAGAATGTACCCATAACAAGCATGGAACATGTAATTGTTGACTAACTAAAGAAATGAGCATCTTTTAAGTCACACTCAGCAATCTATTATGCAAAAGAGATAAATTGTATCTTGTTCAAAATAACAATATGGTCTTCTGTTCAGATCCTTGCAAGGATACTCTTTCGCCTGTGTTTCTTAAACTGGGATGTGAGTTGGCAGCTCTGAAGGACACAAGCTACCAAATGATAAACAATGCTACTTTTTTAAGTAGGTTTTTTTTTCCCCTCAAAAATTGGAGGGAAAATTAAGCTGAAATATTTAAAACATAATTTTAAAATTAAATGTTGATAGAATAGAATGCAAATTCACTTGGATCCTTAAAAATACATTTAAAAGCACTTCTTACAAACTGGCTAGATCCCAGAAGGGTGATTATAAACACCCTTTCTTCTCACTAGAATAGTAGTCGGTGAAATATTTTGAGGAGTATTTTTATGGCATTTTCCTTTCTCTGATACATGAATTAGAACTTTTTTTAAAAAATAAAACTTTATTCCCTTGAAAAACCAACCAAGTTAATTTTTAAGACGACTTATTATAATGCACAGGAATTTCAAATGGCACAAGCTATATACTGTTTCTGGTTTTTAAAAATAGGAAAACCTAAAGCCAAATGATGAATGCAAACCAACATGTTATTCATACATGCTGTCTTAAAAGGCTAGATTTCTCATTGTTAACCTGCACTTTAAGTGGCCTTCGCTAGAAATGCAGGAATTGCCCTCAGAGTGTTACCAATATAAAAGCATCATTGTGTTTACTGCTGCAGGAAATCTTTTTGTTCCTGTCAGTTTCTAGTTCTCATTTATGAAGCTGCTTGGCCAATTTGAAATGTTTTGCTCAGAGATGACTAGGGTAAGACTTTGAATAACTTTTTCTCTGGAGAAATCATCAAACACCACTGAAGACACATTTTTTCTGAATAGAAAATCCTTATTAAGTCATTTTCACTCATATTTCACTCCTGTTTGTGAAGCTTGGTAATCACAGAGGAGAAGAAGAACAAAGCCAGTTAAGAGTAAAAAAAATAGAGAGAGAATATATTCATCTTACATAAAGAAGGGAGATGGGAATATGGAGAAAGGGAGGCAGATGAGAAGCAATGAGAAAGGAAACTCAGGTGATTGAAGTAGATGCTTTGAATGAAGACAGGCAAATGACTGTCAAAGTCATTTTTTAACTCATTTTTAAAAAAACGATTGATTACTTTTGAGAGGGTTTTTTTCTTTTTCAGCATTAACATTCTGATAAGTGCACTTCTTACCATGTGATGAAAGTACACCTTTGACATCCTTTTCAAAGCCCTTTGTCACTTCAGACTTTCACAACAAGGATAACACAGTTTCATAAAAGTTAAAGAAACAAGAAACTGGTTTTAAATCCTGAGTTAACGACTTTGGTTGTAATTCAAAATTTGGCAAATCGGAGAGCCTGCCTTTTCTCTTAAAATGAATTCTCCCCATAGTTCATTGAGAGTTGGGAAAGACTCTGCTTTGCAAACCTTGTGTATGTACTAAGTCATTTCAGTCGTGTCCAACTCTTTGAGACTCTATAGACTGTAGCCCTTCAGGCTTCTCTGACCATGGAGCTCTCCAGGCAAGAATACTAGATGGGGTTGCCATGTCATCCTCCAGGGAATCCACCTGATTCAGGGTTCAAACCCGCATATCAAATATCCTGCATTGGCAGGTGGGTTCTTTACACTAGCACCAGCTGGGAAGCCCTTTACACACTTTATCATGATTTTAATGCTTGTGCAGGCAGTATTGGTTGACTCAACCTCTAAGTCTATAGGGATATCCATGAATACACTCTTCCCACCCCAGCACTAAAGCTAGTTATGAAAATAGACTCCATGTCAAATGGAAACGTAACAATGGATTGGGTCATTTCAATCATAGAGATAAAAACAACCACATCATCCTTTTACAGATCTTAGAAAAAGGCATGAAATGAATGGCCTTTCTCCCTGAATTATTTCCAGATGTACATAGGTAGCAACAACCATGCTCCACAATGATACTAAATGGCTGGCAACTTTTATTGTTGGAGTCCATATACTTCTCCATAGATATTAACTTTACTTAAGATAAAAATTGTCGGGGAAAATTTGATTGGTTTCTCTTGGAAACTGCCTGCAATGCAGGAGACCTGGGTTTGATCTCTGGGTTGGGAAGAACCCCTGGAGAAGGAAATGGCAACCCACTGCAGTATTCTTGCCTGGAGAATTCTATGGACAGAGGAGCCTGGCAGGCTACAGCTCATGGGGTCACAAAGAGTTGGACACAACTGAGTGGCAAACACACACAACAGGTCATATGCCAACAACATCACTAGGGCAGGGTGGTAAGCTTCAATGTCAGGCTAACCTAGGTTATCCACAAAGGTACAGCTGGAATTCTCCAAAGGAGATATGGTTCCCTTTCAAGCAGATGGAGAATTAGATTCTGGGCCTCCAAAAATCAATGCAGTAAGACAATAATATATTTCATTATGAAGAATGGGTGAAGTCTTAACCCATGGAAATATTGTGGTTTAGAATCAGAACCGATGGTTCAAATTCAGACTCTGTCACATAACTGCAATATGATTTTGGGCAAGCAAACATGCATTGCTGTGTCAAAGTCTTCTTTCCCATTAAATGAACTTGAAAATAACTTGCAATATTGATATGAAGAACAAATGAGAAAACATTGCTTCTATGAATTCTGGAAATATTTATCAAGGTTCTATATGTTTGATGCCCATTTTTTATATGCCAGTAGATAATTTTTACTTGTCACTAAGTTTTATAATAAAAGTTATTCTTTGATATAGAGATTGTTTTGGATAATATCTAGCACAGACACAAAACAGTGAATTTTCTTTTGTTTCGCACTGTGACACAGCACTGTACTTAAGAGCTTGTTATTAAAAAAAAAAAAAAAGAGCTTGTTATTAAAACTATTATCTGGCACTCAAACCAAAGAACAAAGTTCAGATGTCAAATTTTAGCATAAACTTGTCTGGATTTAGAAATTCTTGAATATACATATATATGAGCTGTTTTCATATATATTAATTAAAAATTCAGTTCAGTTCAGTAGCTCAGTCGTGTCTAACTCTTTGCAACTCCATGAATTGCAGCACGCCAGGCCTCCCTGTCCATCACTAACTCCTGGAGTTCATTCAAACTCATGTCCATTGAGTCAGTGATGCCATCCAGCCATCTCATCCTTTGTCGTCCACTTCTCCTCCTGACCCCAATCCTCCCACCATCAGAGTCTTTTCCAATGAGTCAGCTCTTCACATGAGGTGGCCAAAGTACTGGAGTTTCAGCTTTAGCATCATTCCTTCCAAAGAAATCCTAGGGCTGATCTCCTTCAGAATGGACTGGTTGGATCTCCTTGCAGTCCAAGGAACTCTTAAGAGTCTTCTGCAACACCACAGTTCAAAAGCATGAATTCTTTGGCGCTCTGCTTTCTTCACAGTCCAACTCTCACATCCATACATGACTACTAGAAAAACCATAGCCTTGACTAGATGGACCTTTGTTGGCAAAGTAATGTCTCTGCTTTTCAATATGCTGTCTAGGTTGGTCATAACTTTCCTTCCAAGGAGTAAGCATCTTTTAATTTCATGGCTGCAATCACCATCTGCAGTGATTTTAGAGCCCCCAAAATAAAAAGTCTGACACTGTTTTCACTGTTTCCCCATCTATTTGCCATGAAGTGATGGGACCGGATGCCATGATCTTTGTTTTCTGAATGTTGAGCTTTAAGACAAACTTTTTACTCTCCTCTTTCACTTTCGTGAAGAGGCTTTTTAGTTCCTTTTCAGTTTCTGCCATAAGGGTGGTGTCATCTGCATATCTGAGGTTATTGATATTTCTCACAGCAATCTTGATTTCAACTGGTGCTTCTTCCAGCCTAGCATTTCCCATGATGTACTCTGCATATAAGTTAAATAAGCAGGGTGACAATGTACAGCCTTGACATATTCCTTTTCCTCTTTGGAACCAGTCTGTTTTTCCATGTCCAGTTCTAACTGTTGTTTCCTGACCTGCATATAGGTTTCTCAAGAGGCAGGTCAGCTGGTCTGGTATTCCCATCTCTTTCAGAATTTTCCACAGTTTATTGTGATCCACACAGTCAATGGCTTTGGCATAGTCAATAAAGCAGAAATAAATGTTTTTCTGGAACTCTCTTGCTTTTTTGATCATCTAGCAGATGTTAGCAATTTGATCTCTGGCTGCTCTGCCTTTTTTAAAACCAGGTTGAACATTTGGAAGTTCATGGTTCACGTATTGCTGAAGTCTGGCTTGGAGAATTTTGAGCATTACTTTACTAGCATGTGAGATGAGTGCAATTGTGCAGTAGTTTGAGCATTCTTTGGCATTGCTTTTCTTTGGGATTGGAAAGAAAACTGACCTTTTCCAGTCCTGTGGCCACTGCTGAGTTTTCCAAACTTGCTGGCATATTGAGTGCAGCACTTTCACAGCATCATCTTTTTGGATTTGAAATAGCTCAACTGGAATTCCATCACCTCCACTAGCTTTGTTTGTAGTGATGCTCTCTAAGGGCCACTTGACTTCACATTCCAGGATGTCTGGCTCTAGGTGAGTGATCATGCCATCATGATTATCTTGGTCATGAAGATCTTTTTTGTACAGTTCTTCTGTGTATTTTTGATATTTAATCTGAATAATGATTAACACATCTATATACACTAATATTATCTTCAGTTCTAACATCATCTGTTTCCTCTTATATATCACTAGGTCTTTGCATTATGTCAGAACTGATTTGTGATATGATTCTGAGTCTTATTTATATCTAGAGATTAGGAATTTAGTTCTAATTTTGAAAGTGAGAATCTTTTCAAAGGAAATCCTCAAGTTGTTAAAGGAGTGAAAACACCTACGGCTTTTTTTAAAATCATATTTTGGAGTGCTTCTAGGAAGTAGCCAAAATTCTTATTTTTTGTTTTTCTATTTATACAAAATATAATAATTATCATGGTGATGATATCTCATGTCTTTTATGAAAGATCCAAAATCAGTTGACAATTAGAAACATTTGTAAGTCTAATATGAACCATTAATTGAGTTTAGGCACTAGTTGAATATGAGACACTAATTGAATTAAAAACCTTTCTTTCTCAACTTGGTTTTTACATTTCAGAACTAATATAATCCCTCACTAATTCAGGAAGATTTGACATACTGGCTTCATTGATCTAAAGTTATATTCACTTTAGACTAGACATATGGTCATTTTATGAAAGTTATTGCATTCCATGTAAAAGTCTAAAATATAAAGGAGAGGCTAGCCTGGTGAAATATGATTAGAAGAAATACAGGGGAGGTGTTAATGAAAGAGCCATTATTCACTTAGAAATTATCATGTTAGGAATAATCAATATATAAATTGCCATAAATAATGGATACTAACATCTGTTTCCCCTGGCAGCCTTTCTCCTCTCCAATTGTTAAGTGTTCATTGCTCAAATGTGCTAGATAAATGTTTATTATAAGATGTAGTTGGTGCTAAGGCTTAAGAAATACTGCTCATGCTGCGTGACTCACACTTTCTAAGTCATGGATAAGGTGAAAGAAGGACAAGTCTTCTAAGAAATCCCTCTCCCCACCTACAGCCCCAGGCTCTGCTTGGCTAAGTGGTGAACAAAGATGACCTCATATACTTTTCACACACCTATAGCTCTACTCTATATTGGTGATGCCATGGAATTGACATTTATCTAAAAATGACCAGTATTTCAAAGTGCCAAATACTGGTATCAATCCAGGGCTACTAGTCAAGTTCAAAATCTAATTAGTGGGCAGAAGCTGAGAAATTAGGGGTTATAACTCAGCATGGCCAATTCATTCATTTAAATGAAATGATGAATGTGTTATAAAAATAGACTCATAAAAAAGAGGAAGAAATGTATCCAAAAACTACTGCTTCCCCTTTTATTATTTGTATTATCTTTCCCTCTCTTGTATCAGTAAAAAAAACAAACAAACGAAAAAGCACTTTATTTTTTCTACATCATTATTGTGTTTTTGTAAGACATAAAATTGACAACAGAAAAGTTATCTTTACTCATGGAGAAAACAGTCATATAAGCAGCAGCAGTTTGTGTTTTGTCTCAACAGAGCCCAGCAAGCATTGCTTAAACCTTCCCAAGAAAAGCTCTATAGGCCATTAAAGGAAGAATTAGACATGAACCTGATTTCATTTCCTATTCACCATGGAGTCCTACAACCCCAGGGTAGCAGGGACTTTGAAGACCTTGGATGAATGATTCATGCCACATCAGTGACCTATTGTCCATTGAGAGGTGGTACTTTGTGATTGCTATTTACCAAGGCAGTCTCCCACAAAGAGACCTTGACTAGGGTGACTCCTCTCTCATCAAAAATCTCCCACTAAATCCCCTCTGACATTAAAAATGCTGTGTCCTACCTTTGGTGAATTTTCAAAACTGCAGACCCGGCACCTCCTAGTGAATAGCTATTCCCCTATTTGCCGTTACAGAAATAATAATCCAACTGTATTTTACTGAGTATGAAAGTTTAGGGTTTTTTTTTTCAGGCTTGGTGTATAAATCATATTTTATAAATACAGTTTACATAGTCTTGCTGATCTCTTCCTTGTCATTGAGTACCTGAGCCTACTGTAATAACACTCCAAATGTTTTGCTTCTTAGCAAAAAATGATTTATTCAGCAATGTTACAGCCATCCTCCATTTAAGTGAGGATGGTATTAAAGTGACTTATGTGAGAGTCTCAATTTTGCAGCACCAGTGTCCTTATTAGAGTTCTTCATGGACAAATCAGAAATCTAAAAGTATTTGGCTTTCATCCATGAAAGATTTTTCTCCCCAGATTCACACTTCTGTGATGATGGCAAAACTTTTTTTTTCCCCAACCAAAGGAATGGATTTGGATAATGCAGCTGCCATCTACGCTATGCAATGTTTATCCAGAAGATGATATAAAGCCTGAAGAGTATTCTGAACACTCAGAGAAAAGCCCAGCTTACTGATTCTCCTCCCTCCTTTCAAGCCACTGCTGTGCACAACCTTACTGTGATATCAACAGTCTTATATTTTAGTTGCTGGTGCTGCTCTTATTTTCTTTGCATCCAGGCAACCCATCTCTATTTTAACTTGCATCCTGGAAGGCTTATCTTAAGTGAATAGGACATGGCAGAACACTGTGCAAAGCAGTTTTGCTAAAAAATCTTCTACCAGTTCAAAGGCTTTCTCTGTTATCATGAAGGTTTTAATTGACAGACACATTTAGAAATTCAAATTATTGATTTCTAGCAGCCTTCATTTAATAATGACTGCCCACTTAGCTACGCTCAAAATTAAAATTCAAAAGGAAGAAGTTTCATTTATTTGACAAATATAACACATTACATATTACTGATACTGTTAGTTTGCTAAGTATGACTGTAACTGCATATTTCCATTGGGTAATCTAATTGAGGTGAGATAGTTGCTTGCTAACTGCAGAAACTCCTCAAATAGAATCCTCCTGGAACAACTGTTATATGTAAAATTAGCTTTGTTTAAAATTCACATCCAAATACAATGTGAGTGTGTTTATCACATTATCTTCTTTTTCCACATCTAAAAGCCATAAAACACTCTAAAGCAGTCATTCTCTTTATCTTCCTCTTATAAGCAGCTGCTTAATTTGCATTAGCAAGCTAAACAATCACTTTATAGAAATGGAAGCATTTACAATGAAAATATCGGCAGACCAACTATTTACAACTGGAGTGTTTTTGAAGATAGCTGCAGAGCTATGAAGGAAATAGCTAAAAATGATGAAAGTTTCTTTCTCTGAAATAACTCCTTGTTTGCTAATTATCTTGTTATCTACTGTGATGTAAGAAAGAACTCTAGTTCTTAGTGGATCAAAACAATCACTGCATTTTCTTCATAAATTTGAGGATAATGATTTCAGGAGAACACACCTAGATCATTTGTCTCTGACTTACATAGTGTCACCTGGGGTGATTAGGGATGGAAGTGCCATGTTGAAGGTGAGTTCTTCAGTGCATCCTGAGATATTTATCCTCTTCAGGTTTCTCTCTATCAAGCATCTCATCATTCAGGGTATCTCTTCATGGCTTGAGCATCTCTTCTCACAATGTGGAAGAAGATAAGGAGATATGAAAGGAGACCAAAGGCAATCACAGTTATAAGAAGACATTCAAGAGAGTGTAGCATCATGTAAACTAACAGTTAGGGCTCTCAATTGAAGATAAGTAATTCCTCTACCTTGTTTGAACAAAAAAGAAATTATTAAAAATATTATGTGGCTTATAATATCTTTGAGAAGATAACAGATTTGAGTATGGATGTGTAACATACCTGGAGATTAATCAGAGAAAACTACCCAAACTTATCTTGATATTCTATAGCTGCCATCTCATTAATATGGCCTCTATGCGTTTAGTTCAGTTCAGTTGCTCAGTCGTGTCTGCCTCTTTGAGACCCCATGGACTGCAGCACGTCAGGTTTCCCTGTTCATCATCAACTCCTGGAGCTTGCTCAAACTCATATCCATCAAGTCAGCAATGCCCTGTGGTATTGGGGTGAGGAAAACAAGAACTCCACTATAATCATCTAGAAAAATCAGATGTTTCTACTACCAAAGTTTGTGTATCTGATATTTCTGCTTTAACACCTAACCTTGAAATCCTGGAGATCAGTAGTAAAATCAAGAAACCATTTCATTCTATTGGAGGAAACAGAGCTGTTCTTTAGTTTGTCAAGAGGTAATTGGATGTGAGAATGTGGATAAAGTTTATGTATAAAATCCTGAAAGCTTTGAGGCTGAAAGAGAGTGAAAAAAATGGGATTATACCTGGAAGCCATGTTTACAAAATAAAGATTTTTTCATTTGTTTTTTTTCTTTAGGGTAATAGACATTAGCATACATCTCTACATTGATTAAAAAAAAAAAACTTAAAATCATAGTGAGGTTAATAAGTTATAGATTAATTTAAGGTTCAAAATCTTTCAAAAGCAATAGTTAATGGGATAAAGATACATTGAGAAACTGGCCTTTTATTGAAAAAACTTTCCTTGAAAATGAAAGGATAGGTGAAGGTGAAAATATGCACAGCTAAAATTTTAGGTGGAGACAGAAAAATAGAGGTGTGTATGTTATATATTTCAATTTCCTTAAATTATTAATTTTACGATCAGCAGATACACTGAGAGAAAGTTGAAATTAGACTAATTTGGGAAATCTGTAAAGAATATGGAGCTTCTTAAGAAAATATAATGTGAAGATTACCAGACTATGTTTAGAGTCCATCTGATACATGGAATTATTATTTTAATGTGAATCCAGTCTGATAAATTTTATGACTTGAGTATGATTAAGCTGATGGCTCATAGACAAACCTGCCTGAAATGGAAAGTGAAGAAAGACAGGAGACTGTTGATAGTAAGAAATTCATGATATGAATAAAGTGGAGGTCACTATATGCTCAAAAATATTTAAGCAGAAACACTTGAGTAAGGAAGGAAGGAGGTTAGGGAATTGTGATAGCATAGAAGGCATGTTTTTAGGGTTTTGACATTATTTAGAAATTGGTAGTGATAAATTCTGTGACCTTGGTGTATCTGAAAGAGAATGTGTTGAGGAAAGAGAATGCCCGTGATACCCGATGATATGGAAGTGAGTACGAGACTAGAATAGAGGTTGGATCATTCATGAAGGTGTTTATGGCTCCATGAAAAATTATTGGAGTTGGTAGGGAAAGACAAACTAGGAACCAGTTTGGTAATTAAACTTTACATTGAATCAGTGAGGATCCTTGTAGAAATTAAGGGACAAGATTAAGAAGTCTGCAGATGAAGAGAAACAGAGCCTAGTATCTATGATTGTTGTAACAGGTAGGCAAGGATTTATTTCTTTCTTTCCTTTTTTTGGTAAGAAAGTAGAAAGCTAGCATTTTGAAATATAAGTGGTGAACAAGAGATATAATTATCCTACCAGTTTGTATAAAAGAGATAAAATAGCGCTTGAGAAGGTGGTCGAGAAGGCAGTGCTCCCTGCCACATTTCTGCCAAAGTAAAGAGATGGTGGGGATATTATGAGGTGTGGTTGAGATGCAGAAGAGTAAGGTGATCATGTTTTATGGATCCAGCAGGCACACTGAAAGAACATACAAGGCAGGGGATATAAGTGTGAATTATTTAGTCACCATAAGTGAAGAGAATAGGCATGAACATCTGGAAGACACTGAATACAGAAAAAGCTTGCTTTTCCTTATTTGTTTTAATGCCATGTCCCACAGCATGTGGAATCTTAGTTCCCTGACCAGAGATAAAACATGTGCCCCCTGCAATGAAAACTCAGAGTCCCAACCACTGGACTGCCAAGGAAATCCAGAACAAACTTACTATTTCTGCAATGTTTAGAGTAACCAGACGTGGCAGAAATGGTGGACTAAATGCTGAGAGTCTTTCAGAAGATACTTGCATCTATCTGAATCCTTTGAGAAGCACACTTTAAGACAGTATTAGATGTGAAAGTAAATGTTTGAAGGTGATGCCTTTGCATGATGAAGAGAAAAGCAGGGAATTATCGATAAGGATAATCTTTGGACTTTGATGTGTACCTGACTTGTGAATTAAATGATAGAAAGAGAGAGGTTCTTGTTAAAAGAGTTATAGGCTGGAGCATGGCTCTGAGAAAGTTTTGGGAATAATGACTGGGGGCACCCAAGCAAAGACTGCCCATCAGAGGAACCCTGTGTTGAAGAGTTCTAGACTCCATCATGTTCAGAGAATGGCTGGGAACATAGCATCATTGCAGTGAGGGTACCAATGAATCTTGACCTCCAGTTAAGCACTTGCAGAAGCATCTCTTGATACCTCCATGACTGTCACAAGTAAGTATTCAGTTCTCGTACCATCAGGCTAAATAACTCTTAATTTCGGGAAATCTTCCTTTAAAGATATTCACTAAGATAGAACATTTTCCTCCTGGAATGAATCATAAACATTTTATAGTTTCTTTTATATTCAGATTTTAGTGAAAAGGAGAGGGGGAAAAAAGGATTCAAAAACTAATATAATTATGTAAAAGGATGCATTCTATAAAAAGTTTTCTTATGATGTCTTATAAGAAAAGATAAATGAGTCGGCTATAGTGTAAATTGATTAATTAGCAACATTTTGAACAGTCTTGCCCCCCAAATATCGAACTATTGATCAATGTTAGCATACAAGAATTGTTTTAGTGACATTGAAAGAACTGGTCCTTAACTGTGTCCCATTCAAGTTTTTTTCTTTCTTTTTTTTTAAATCAATGATTTAAACATATGAAAAGATATTAGCATATCCTAGGAAAGCAATGGGGGACACTGGCTGTTTGGTTGTGAAGGATAAAAGAATCTGAATTCAAAACAATCTCAAGTGTCTGGTATGACAAATCAGAAGAAAGTAAATACAAAAAGGATTTAGCTCACAGATCTAACACTGTAAGTGCAGGATAGTGAGAATCACCTTCTGTTCTGAAAGAACACTGGCAGGACTGCATTTGGATTCAGACGACATGTTCTTAGAAGATAAGTGATATATGAAGAAGTTTCACGGGATAAAACCAGGACAGGCAGGTGACTTAAAGCTATGCCACATACTTAAGGCCAGTCAGTAGAGACTGGCACCCCATTAGATGAATTACATTTACCTTAAACTTTTAGAATTTAATCTTTAACTTGTGATGGTCTTTCACAGACTTCTATCTGATTTTTAAGGACACCAAACATCCTACTGTATCATGAACTTTCCTGGACACTCCATTCCTCTACTCTAAGCATCAGTACAGCTAGTCACCTCAGCACTTCTGTGAAGGTGTAAAGTTGCCTGTAAATATTTAGATGGGTATAGACACATATACCGGAGAAGGCAATGGCACCCCACTCCAGTACTCTTGCCTGGAAAATCCCATCAGTGGAGGAGCCTAGTAGGCTGCAGTCCATGGGGTCACACAGAGTCGGACACGACTGAAGCGACTTAGCAGAGGCAGCAGCAGACACACACACACCTGTATCAAACTTTGCTTCTCCAGTGTATAACACAATACTTGCCCTATATGAGTTATCCAGTAAGTGCTTATTTAATCGTTGATATGAGGAATATTTTTAGAAATGAATTTGCTTAGCTGAGAAAAGGTTCTTAGGGGAGGAGGGTAGATAATGAGTAATCCTTTAGAATAATTGAAGGGATTTCTTTTAGAAGATCTATTTAGCTGTTTCAACAGATCTACTTTTAGAAGAACTTTTAAGATCTCCTAAGTTGTGTTGGTGAAATAGCAAGAGGAAGACCTGAAAGGAACAATTTAAAGCTACTAAGTTAGAATTTTAGCTCAATAATTTGAAATACTTTCTAAGGGGGATAATTATCCAAACATAGACTACTTGTTAAAATTGTGAATATTCTGTCATTAAAATGTTCCAAAATTTTATTTCTTAGGAATATTTTCTTTTTGCACTGTAACTTCTCTGAAATTGGAATGTCTCTTTCATGTGATAGTCTTAATAATGCTATTTTAACTATTATTTTCCATAGATTCTTAATCATCAGAAATTTTCAGCATGAAACGGAAAGAATAGCTGTTACTGGATTAAAAGATAGTCCTAATTGTCACCTCCAAGGAACCAAATGGCTGTGGGAAGAGAGGGTTCATGGTGGATGTTAAGTAACATTCCTGAAGTAGGTTAGTGATGCTCTCTCATCAATGCTGATAAACACACGATGATTCTGTGTGAAGAAAATAAGTATTCTTGACTTGTAAGTTGGCTAATTCAAAAGAATAATGTTCTAGCATTAGTTCAAGTTCCTGTGCCCAATGCAGAGTGAGGTTAAACAAACCAAAACACCCAGTTTGAAGCAGAGAAAGGTTTATGGCAGAGCCATGCAAGGTGACAGGTGGCTCATGTCCTAACTAACCCAGAACTCCCCATAGCGTTCAGCAAAGCATTTTTAAAAGCCTGGGGAAGGAGGAAGAGTCACAGGGTACTTGATCAAATCGTGCACAGTTGTCTGGCTGGTGATGAGGGAACAAGGTGGTGTCACAGGGGTTAACATTATCAGTCTTTAGACTCCAGGAGGCCTGGAGCAATGTGCTCATGGTCATCAAGCAGTTAACATCTTCCATTTGGTGGGGGGTTTCACATCTGCAAAATAACTCAGGAAATGTATATCAAATATTATTATCTAGATTCTTCACAGAGGAGCTAAAGCAGAAGATTTGGGGGAAGGCCTGTCCCAGGAAGGGCCCATAGAGTCCTGCTTGGTTATACTAGGAGTGTAGAAAGTTTTAAATTCGTGAACCAAATGATGCACTTTTATTTTTCTTTTGATGTACACACAAAAGTAAGGTATGAAGGAAAAATCCATGCCTAAGTAAGTTTAAAAGAAGGCTTTAATAAGGATGTAACTTAAATGCTGAGAAAGCACTCTGTAGTTAATTGGCAGTGCTTCGTTTTATCCTATCAAAGGGTATATAAAGAAACACTTGACTAGCAATCAATTTTACCTTATATTCTATGAAGTATGGTTTAATTCTAGATTATCCTATCTTTAGGATACCAGCCAGGGCTACCAGAAGTTAGAAGAGGCAAAAAAGAATCATCCACTGGAAAACATACATCAGAAATGTATGGACAAATGGAACCTAATTGAAAATGTAATCAAGATGAGGTTATACTGCACTAGTGTAGTTACTATTCCAATGCGGCTATTATCTTCACAAGAAAGGAGGTGAGCACCATAGGCACCATCTCTGCATCTCTGCAAAGACACAGAGATATAGAGGGAAGTTGGCCACATGAAGATGCAAATAGAGATAGCAGTTAAGATGCCAAAAGCCAAGAGACAACTAGGGCTACCAGAAACTGGAAGAGGGGAAAAAAATTAAAAAAAAAGAATCCTCTCTTGGAGGGTTCCAAAAAGGCAAGACCCTGATTTTGAACTGCTAGCCTTCAGAAATATGAAACAATCTGTATTGTGTCCTAGAATTGCTATAATAAAGTATGACAAACTGGGTAGCTCAAAACAAAAGAAATGTATTCTTTCCAGTTCTGGAGGCTGGAAGTCCAAAATCAATGTGTCTGCAAGACCATGATAACTCAAGGGCTCAAGTGGAAAATCTGTTCCCCGTCTTCTTAGTTTTGGTGGCCCTGATGGCCATCCATGGTTTCCTTAGTCTGCAACAGTGTAATTCCAGTCTTTGTCTCCATCAACTAATTCTTCCCTGTGTTATCATATCTTCTTCCTATAAGACACTGGCCTTTATAATCCATTAGTCACGTATGGATGTAAGAGTTGGTCTATAAAGAAAGCTGAGTGCTGAAGAATTGATGCTTTTGAACTGTGGTGTTGGAGAAGACTGAGAGTCTCTTGGACTGCAAGGAGATCCAACCAGTCAATCCTAGAGGAAATCAGTCCTGAATATTCATTGGAAGGACCAATGCTGAAGCTGAAGCTCCAATACTTTGGCCACCTGATGTGGAGAATCGACTCATTGGAAAAGACCCTGATGCTGGAAAAGACTGAAGGTGGGAAGAGAAGGGGACTACAGAGGATGAGATGGTTGGATGGCATCACCAATGTAATGGACATGAGTTTGTGTAGGCTCTGGGGGTTGGTGATGGACAGGGAAGCCTGGTGTGCTGCAGTCCATGTGGTCGCAAAGAGTCGGACATGACTGAGTGACTGAACTGAACTTATAACTTCCGAATGAAGGGCCCACCCTTTACCATTATGACCTTATCATGGTTCATTTCCTTTGCAACCACACTACTCCAAATAAGAAATTTTCTGAGATACTGAAGTTAGGGCTTCAATATATCTTTTTGGAAGACACATTAAACTATATGATTTTAAAAGTTCACAAAATATTTATTTTATCTATTTGTTGGCTAAAAGATCTCAGGAACACAACTCTATTGCTGTTTTTCAGTAGTTAAGCTATGTCTTACTCTTTGTGACCTTGTGGACTACAGCACAAGAGGCTCTTCTGTCCTTCGCTACCTCCCAGAGTTTGCTCAGATTTATGTCCATTGAGTCAGTTATACTGTCTAACTAATCTCATTCTCTACTGCGCTCTTCTCCTTTTGCCTTCAGTCTTTCCCAATATCAGTATCTTTTCCAAAAGAATCAGCTCTTCCATCAGGTGACCAAATTATTACAGCTTCAGCTTTAGCATCAGTCCTTCTAATGAATATTCATAGTTGATTTCCTTTAGGATTGATAGTGTGATCTCCTTGCAGTTCAAGGGACTCTACAGAGTCTACACCAGCACCACAATTCCATAGCATCTGTTCTTGGCTGCTCAATCTTTAGGGTCCACCTCTCACTTCCATACATGATTACTGGAAAAACAATAGCTTTGACTATATGGAATTTTCCTTGCTAAGTGATATCTCTACTTTTTTAATATGCTACCTAAGCTTGTCATAGCTTTCCTTCCAAGATGTAAGTGTCTTTTAATTTCATGGCTGCTGTCACTGTCCGCAGTGATTTTGGAGCCGAAGAAAATAAAATCTGTCATTGCTTCCACTTTTTCCCTTTCTGTTTGCATGAAGTGATGGGACTGGATGCCAAGATCTTAGTTTTTGAGTGTTGAGTTTTAAGCCAGCTTTTTCACTCTCCTCTTTCATCCTCATAGAGAGGCTCTTAAGTTCCTCTTCACTTTCTTCACAGAGTGGCATTATATGTATATCTGAGCTTGTTGATATTTTCCCCAGCAATCTTAATTCCAGCTTGTGATTCATACAGCTTGGCATTTTGCATGATGAACTCTGCAGGGTTACCCTACACATCGTTGTCTTACTCCTTTCCCAATTTTGGACCAATCACTTGCTTCATATCTGTTTCTAACGGTTGATTCTTTATCCTCATTCATATTTCTTAGGAGGCAGGTAAGGTGATCTAGTACTCCCATCTCTCTAAGAATTTTCCATAGTTTGTTGTGATCCACACAGTCAAAGACTTTAGTGAAGTCAAGGAAGCAAAAGAGGACGTTTTCTTGGAATCCCCTTGCTTTTTCTAGGATCCAACGAATGTTGGCAATTTGATCTTTGGTTTTCCTGCCATTTCAAAACCTAGTTGGTACATCTGGAATCTCTGGGTTCATGTATTACTGAAGCCTAGATTGAAGAATTTTCAGCCTAACCTTGCTAGCATGTGAAATGAGTGCAATTGTATGGTAGTTAGAACATTCTTTGGCATTGCTCTTTTTTGGGGATTGGAATGCAAACTGACCTTTTCCAGTCCTGTGGCCTCTGCTGAGTTTTCCAAAGAGTGTAACACTTTAACAGCATCATCTTTTAGGATTTGAAATAGCTCAAATTGGAATTCCATTACCTCAACTAGCTTTGTTCATGGTAATGCTTCCTAAGATCCACTTGACTTTACACTCCAGGATGTCTGGGTCTAGGTGACTGATCACACCATCACAGTTATCCATATTAACAAGATCTTTTTCTGTATATTCTTCGTGTATTCTTGCCACATCTTTTTAATTTCTTCTGCTTCTATTAGGTACTTAATGTTTTTATCCCTTATCATGCTTGGCCTTGCAAGAAATGTTCCCTTGATATCTTTAATTTACTTTAAGAGATCTCTAGTCCTTTCTATTCTATTGTTCATTTCTTTGTGTTGTTCATTTAAGAAGATTATCTTATCTTTCTGTGCTATTATCTGGAACTCATTCAATTGAGCATGTTTCTCTTTTTCTCCCTTGCCTTTTGCTTCCTTTCTTTTCTCAGCTATTTGTAAAACTTCCTGAGACAACCACTTTGCCTTCTTTCTTTTCTTACTTTCTGGAATGGTTTTGGTTTCTCCCTCTTGTACAATGTTATAAACCTCTGTACATAGTTGTTCAGGTACTCTGTCTACCAGATCTAATCCCTTGAATCTATTTGTCACCACAACTCTGTGATCACAAGGGATTTGATTGAGGTCATGCCTGAATGGCCTAGTGGTTTTCCTTACTTTCTTCAATTTAAGCCTGAATTTTTCAATAAGGAAGTCACAATCTGAACCACAGTCAGCTCCAGGTCTTGCTTTTGCTGAATATATAGAGCTTCTCCCCTTTGGCTTCAAAGAACATAGTCTGATTTGGGTATTGTCCATCTTCAATGTCCATGTGTAGAGTCATCTCTTGGGTTGTTGGAAAAGGGTTTTTGTGTGACCACTGTATTCTCTTGACAAAGTTCTGTTAGCTTTGTCCTGTTTCATTTTGTACTCCTGTTATTCTAGGTATCTCTTGACTTCCTACTTTAGCATTTCATGCTGTTCATCAAAGCAAGAATACTGAAGTGGTTTGCCATTCCCTTCCCCAGTAGACCACATTTTGTCAGACTCTCTACCATAATCCCTCCATGTTGGATGGCCCTAGACGGCATGACTCACAGTTTAATTGTTTAGATAAGGCAAAAATAGTATGAACAGTGTGAAAATGCAAAAAGATATGACACTGAAAGATGAACTCCCAGGTTGGTAGGTGTCCAATATGCAGCTGGTGAAGAGTGGAGAAAAAACTCCAGAAAGAATGAAGAGATGGACCAAATAAAAACAACACCAAGTTGTGAATGTGACTGATGATGGAAGTGAAGTCTGATGCTGTAAAGAACAATATTGCATAGGAACCTGAAATGTTAGTCCCATGAATCAAGGTAAATTGGAAGCAGTCAAAAAGGAGATGCCAAGGGTGAACATCAACATTTTAGGAATCCATGAAATAAAATGGACTGAAATGGGCAAATTTAATTCAGATGACCATTATATCTACTACAGTGGGCACGAATCCCTTAGAAGAAATGGAGTAGCCCTCATAGTCAACAAGAGAGTCCAAAATGCAGTACTTCAGTGCAATCTCAAAAATGACAGAATGATCTCTGCTTGTTTCCAAGGAAAATCATTCAGTATCACAGTAATCCAAATCTATGTCCCAACCAGTAATGCTAAAGAAGCTGAAGTTGAACAGTTCTATGAAGACCTACAAGACCTTATAGAACTAACACCCAAAAAAGATGTCTTTTTCATCATAAGGAACTGGAATGCAAAAGTAAGAAGTCAAGAGATACCTGGAGTAACAGGCAAATTTGACCTTGGAGTACAAAATGAAGCAGGGCAAAGGCTAACAGAGTTTTGTCAACAGAACACACTGGTCATAGCAAACACCTTCTTCCTACAACACAAGAGACTACTCTACACATAGACAACATCAGATGGTCAACACTGAAATCAGATTGATTATATTCTCTGTAGCCGAAGATGGAGAAGCTCTCTCTATACTGTCAGCAAATACAAGACTGGGAGTTGACTATGGCTCATATCATGAACTCCTTATTGCCAAATTTAGATTTAAATTGAAGAAAGTATGAATAACCACTAGACCATTCAGGTATAACCTAAATCAAATCCCTTATGTTTATACAGTGAGAATAAGAAGTAGATTCAAGGGATTATATGTGATAGACAGAGTGCCTGATGAACTATGGATGAAGGTTTATGACATTGTACAGGAGGCAGTGATCAACACCATCCCCAAGAAAAAGTAATGCAAAAAGGAAAATGGTTATCTGAGGAGGCTTTACAAATAAGAAAAGAAGAGAAGCTAAAGGTAAAGGAGAAAAGGAAAGATATACTCATTTGAATGCAGAGTTCCAAAGAACAGCAGGGAGAGATAAGAAAGCCTTCCTCAGTGATTAATGCAAAGAAACAGAGAAAAAAAATAGGATGGGAAAGTAAGTTTTTCAAGAAAATTAGAGATACCAAGGGAAAATTTGATGCAAAGATGAGTTCAATAAAGGACAGAAATGGTATGGAACTAACAGAAGCAGAAAATATTAAGAAGTTGTGGGAGGAATACGTAGAAAAAGTATACAAAGAAGATCTTCATGACCCAGATAATCATGATGATGTGAACACTGTCCTAGAGCCAGACATCCTGAAATGCGAAGTAGTGGGCCTTAGGAAGCATCACTACAAACAAAGGTAGTTTAGGTGATGAAATTCCAGTTGATCTATTTCAAATCCTAAAAGATGTTGCTGTAAAAGTGCTGCACACAACATACCAGCAAATTTGGAAAACTCAGCAGTGGCCACAGAACTGGAAAAGGTCAGTTTTCATTCCAATCCCAAAGAAGAGAAATGGCAAAGATTGTTCAAACTACCTGCCAAAGATTGTGCAAACACAATTGCACTCATCTCCCATGCTAACAAAATAATGCTCAAAATTCTCCAAGCAAGGCTTCAACAGTATATGAACCGTGAACTTCCAGATGTTCAAGTTGGATTTAGAAAAGACAGAGGAACCAGAAATCAAATTGCCAACATCCATTGGATCATTGAAAAAGCAAAAGAGTTCCAGAAAAATAAATCTACTTCTGCTTTATTGAATACACCCAAAACTTCGACTGTGTGGATCACAAAAAAACTGTGGAAAATTCTTCAAGAGATGGGAATACCAGATCACCTGACCTGCATCTTGAGAAATCTGTATGAAGGTCATGAAGCAATAGTTAGAACTGGACATGTAACAACAGACTGGTTCCAAATTGGGAAAGGAGTATGTCAAGGCTGTATATTGTCATCCTCCTTATTTAACTCATATGCAGAGTACATCATGCAAAATGCCATGTTTGATGAAGCACAAGCTGGAATCAAGATTGCTGGGAGAAATATCAATAACCTCAGGTTCGCAAATTACACCACCCTTATGGCAGAAAATGAAGAAGAACGAAAGAGCCTCTTGATGAAAGTGAAAGAGGAGAGTGAAAAAAATTGGCTTAAAATTCAGCACTCAAAAATGAAGATCATGGCATCTGGTCCCATCACTTTATGGCAAATAAATGGGGAAACAGTGAAAATAGTGGCAGACTTCATTTTTGGGGGCTCCAAGATCACTGAAGATGGTGACTATAGCCCTGAAATTAAAAGATTTTTGCTTCTTGGAAGAAAAGTTATGACCAACCTAGACAGCATATTAAAAAGCAGAGACATTACTTTGCTGATAAAGTTCCATCTATTCAGTGCTATATTTTTTCCTGTAGTGATCTATGGATGTTAAATTTGGAACATAAAAAACTGATTCTTTTGAACTGTGGTGTTGGAGAAGACTCTTGAGAGTCACTTGGACTGCAAGGAGATAAAACCAATTCACCCTAAAGGAAATCAGTCTTGAATACTCATTGAAACGACTGATGATGAAGCTGAAACACCAATACTTTGGCCACCTGATGTGAAGAATTGACTTATTGGAAAAACCCTTATGCTGGGAAAGATTGAAGGCAGGAGGAGAAGGGGATGACAGAGGATGAGATGGTTGGATGGCATCACTGACTCAATGGACATGAGTCTGAGGCAACCCCAGGAACTGGCGATGGACAGGGAAGCCTGACTTGCTGCAGTCCATGGGGTCAGAAAGAGTCAGACATGACTGAGTGACTGAAATGAACTGAACTTTACATTGCAATCCCCTATTATGAGAAGGACATAGTTCTTTGCTATTAGTTCTAGAAGATGTTGTATGTCTTCAACAGTAGAATTGATCAAGTTCAGCTTCTTTTACATCAATGATTGTGCATAGACTTGAATAAATTTGATGTTGAATGGTTTGCCTTGGAAACAAAGCAAGATCATTCTGTCATTTTTGAGACTACACCCAAATACTGCATTTCAGACTCTTTTGTTGTCTGTGAGGGCTACTCCATTTCCTCTACAGAATTCTAGCCCACAGTATTAGATATAATAGTCATCTGAATTTAACTTGTTCATTCCCATCCATTTTAATTTACTGATCCCTATGATGTTAATGTTTAATCTTGCTATCTCGTGCTTTATCATGTCCAACTGATCTTGATTCATGGACGTAATATTGTATACACTGTGCAATACTGTTCTTACAGCATCAGACTTTACTCTCACCATACCACCAGACACATTCACAAACTTCATTTCCACTTTGGCCCAGCCCTTCATTATTTTTGGAGCTCTGAGTAATTTCCCTCTGATCTTCCTTAGTAGCATATTGCACACTTTTCAATATAGGGAGCTAAACCTCAGGTGTCATAACTTTTTGCCTTTTCATACTGTTCATGGGGTTCTCCTGGCAAGAATACTGGAGTGGGTTGCCATTTCTTCCTCTAGTGAACCATGTTTTGTCAGAACTCCTCACTATGACTGGTCCATCTTGGGTGGTCCTGCAAGGCATGGCTCATAGTTTCACTGAGTTACACCAGCTCTATCACCATGACAAAGCTGTGATCCTTGATGAGGAACACATCTTTAGTTTTATGATGTTTTAGATATGGTTTCTTGTTTATATCTTTTAATCCATGTTATTAGACAGAATGCAAATTTGTGGTTATGAGGTGTCTAAATCATTATTTTAGGTCTTATACGAACACATATATGTAAAGAATGGTATTTCACCAGGAAATCTGACATGCTAATTTCATTATTGTATTTATTTCACTGTCTCTATTAGGAAGAAATAATAGGGACCATTTCTAAGAATCAGTTTTAGTGAGATGTATGAACCTAAAGCCTGTTAAACAGAATGAACTAAATACGAAAGAGAAAAACAAGTATATATATTAATACATATATATGGAATCTGAAAAAGCAAATGATATTGATGAACATATTTTCAGGAAAGGAATGGAGATGCAGATTTCGAGAGTGAGCTTGTGGCCACAATGGTAGTGGGAGACAGTGGGATGAATGGAGAGAGTATCATCAAACATATATACTCTGTTAAATGTGGGATGGAGAGCTGGTGAGAAGTCGCTGTATAGTACAGGGAGCCCAATGTGGTGCTCTGTGATAACCTGGACGGATGGGATAAGGGGGAGGGAAGGGAGGCTAGGGAAGAAGGGGATATATATATATATATATATATATGTATATATATATATACATATATATATATAATTATGGCTGATTTGCATTGTTGAATGGCAGAAACACAACACTGTACAAATTAAAGAAAAAATATTTAAATAAAAAATTATGAATTTTTATATTTTTAATTATTACTGAAACAAGACAATTATGTCATGATATATACTCTTCTAAAAACTAAGCTTTTAAAATAGATAATTCAAAAGACATAGGAAAGCTATACACATTTTGAAATAATCATCTTTTAACCTAGTACCAATAAACTGCCAACTTAAAAAGTGGTTATCACATATTCCGGATTAAATCAAATGTTTTCAAAGATTAAGTTGTCCAGCTGGTGTTCACTTATATTTCCATAGTTTAAATGTCTATAACTCATGTTTATAACTTGCCTTCCTTCCCTAATAAATTAACTGATTTAATTTTTCAATGTTGTTCTCAGTAAGTGCCATGCCTAATATAATGAAATATGTGACTCTTTCCTACAATGCTTTGACGATTTAATTTAAATTATGTAGTATGTATATGCAAGACCATTTTGATAAAGATTTCACACACAGTAGGAATGAAAAGGAGCATATCATTCAAAAAGGAATTTAGAATAGTTTTATTTTCATGATTGAGACACCACAAATTTCCCTTCCAGTAGACCTATCACAATTCAAAATGTACCAGGATCTAATTGGAACACACCATCTGTTAACCAGAAATAAAATGGATTGTGTCACATCTATCAATTCATTTGTCAGGTATGGGATGAGGAAAAACACGAGTGTAATTCTAAATACTCTTCCATGGTTACTATCCAGTGTAATTCATAGCTACACTCTAAGAAGCCTCTTAGGTTTTAGACTTGTTTTTTGCCCCTTTAAGGTCAAAATCCCCTCAACTACAGAAAAATAAGAGAATTTCTTTCCATGAAAAATGAGACAAGAGCTGGTATGGGAAAGGCACAACCCTTTTAAATGAATGATTGGACTAAGATAAGAGAATCGTAAAAGATTTATCCAAAAGGAATGCCATTTTGGGGTCCTGGGGAGAGGCAAACATCTAGTTATATCTCTAAACTCCTGCAGAGTGGGAAGGGCTTTCAATAAACTAAAAAGAGAACTGGCCACACTTTCTCCGACTCCCTGTTGTGAAGAACTAAGGGGCTAAAATCATTCTGTTCAAGATCCAAGGACTTCAGCTGCTCCAAAGGGCCTCTATTAACTTGGCATTAAAGAAGTTAAACAAAGTATATATTTTCCATCCAGAAACAAGGAGGCTAGTCACCTTCATCAATAATCTAACCAATCCACTGCAGAATACTGATTGTGTTTTGATTAACACTTATATATGAATTACTTTTTCCTATGAACTGTCAAGATAGGGCCTCATAAACCATTGCTTTTTCTTGGAAATCACAGATATATTGAATATTAATACACTTTTTGTTTTCCTGAGATATCCTTATTTAGGTGCATCAAATATATCAGAAGTTAAACTTTTACTATTCGTAGGAGTAACTAAGAGAATAAGATATCCTATTGATAAATATCAGCCACAGATACCAGCACATGGAAAAGACACAGTCTGTTCTGTGGATCTGCAAGAGAAGAATGCAAATTGATGGGTAGAATTAATGGGCAAAAATTAGGCTTAATAAAAGAAAGGCTGTTCTATCTGGCCATTTAAAGGGGAACAAATTATTTTCAGAGAGTGTATATTCTTAAAAGTGGAATTTTCAGATTATATTCTCTGCATTAGCTTCTTTTGTCATTTCTAATAGCTTCTGATGTTTTTGATGTGTATGTGTTGGAGGCGGGAGGCTCTGTAGTTTCTAGGAAGCAAACTTTATTATCCTCCAGGTATAAAACCTGTGACCAAGGCTAATAAGCCAATCAATGCATTCTAGTCTAGGCCCGGGTAACTGGCTCATGTCTGCATGTGACATAAACTGATCTTAGCAGCCTCAGTTTCAGGATCTATTCTGGAAGCTTGGGGATGAATGTGTGTCCTCTTTAGGCAATATGTATGACAATGATGTGGAGTGTGAATATAGTGCAAATATTTTTACTATACAGTGTGAGGAGGGGGCAATCAGGATTAATTGGGCACAAGGAAGAGGAAAGAACATTACACAAAAGAAGCCAGGGCCTGAGTGCCATGATGCAATTCTGGATCAAATCATACCTGAAGGAAACCATGTCTCTGGACTTAATGACTGCATGAAAAAGCCATTTTCATTTTTATTTATGTCAATTAAAGTTTTATGTCACTTTGAACCAAAAGCAAACTTATATAACCCAGCACTTGGGCTGCCAAATTATAGTGTGAAAGACAATTTTAAGATCAGCATCATGACAAGCTGTAGTGTTTGAGGAATTTGTTACTATTATAGTTTGAGTTACTAAAATTTGGGTTTCCATTTAAAATAAGGACAAATATAGGTTTTTGTATAATGACATCAGTATCATTTAACTGGGAGTATGAGAAGTATTTTAATAACAATCATGGCAAGAATTGCACATAACTCATGTACTTTTTTTCCATTTTCTCAGGTCTTAAGTCCATGTGTGTTTATTGTGACTATGAATATCATTCATCATGTATTTCAGAGAGAAAGAGAGCAGCTGAAGATGAGTGATCTAGAAGTCTATTTCTGGAGAATGTTTCTAAGGGGATGAGACAATGAACTAAAAACAGTAGCACTGAACAAGCAACCGAAAGACCTGGAAACCTTGAGATCCGTGACTTGATGACACCTGCTTTTGCAAATTTAATCCTAGAAACTGGAATCCTCTTTTAGTTCTCTTGTTTTCCATTTTTATATGAAAGCAACTAATTTATTTTAATTCTTATTTTTTCTTGCCACACGGCCAATAAGAAAGATGTTTTTAAATTTCTGAACATAGACATTGTTGCTCTAAAAGATTCACTTCTCTTTCCCTGGCATGTAAGAATTCAATGTCTTCATCTGTAACCATATATATATATATATATATATATATATATATATATATATACACACATTTGGGCAAATTACTTAAGCTTATTGTGACTCAGCTTCCTCAACATCAGTTCAGTTCAGTTCAGTTCAGCTGCTCAGTCGTGTCTGACTCTTTGTAACCCAATGGACTGCAGCACAACTGGCCTCCCTATCAATCACCAACTCCCGGAGATGACTCAAACTCACGTCCATTGAGTTGGTGATGCCATCCAACCATCTCATCCTCTGTTGTCCCCTTCTCCTCTCGCCTTCAATCTTTCCCAGCATCAGGGTCTTTTCAAATGAGTCAGTCTTTACAACAGGTGGCCAAAGTGTTGGAGTTTCAGCTTCAGCATCAGTCTTTCCAAAGAACAGTCAGGACTGATTTCCTTTAGGATTGATGGTTTGATCTCCTTGCAGTCCAAGGGACTCTCAAGAGTCTTCTCCAGCACCACAGTTCAAAAGCATCAGTTCTTTGGCACTCAGCTTTCCAACTCTCACATCATACATGACTACTGGAAAAACCATAGCCTTGACTAGATGGACCTTTGTGGGCAAAGTAATGTCTCTGCTTTTTAATATGCTGTCTAGTTTGGTCATAACTTTTCTTCCAAGGAATAAGCATCTTTTAATTTCATGGCTGCAGTCACCGTCAACAGTGATTTTGGAGCCCCCCCAAAATGAAGTCTGCCACTGTTTCCACAATTTCTCCATCTATTTGCCATGAAGTGATGGGACTGGATGCCATGATCTTAGTTTTCTGAATGTTGAGATTTAAGCCAAGTTTTTTTCTCTTTCACTTTCATCAAGAGGACCTTTAGTTCTTCTTCACTTTCTGCCATAAGCATGATGTCATCTGCATATCTGAGGTTATTGATATTTCTCCTGGCAATCTTGATTCCAGCTTGTGCTTCTTCCAGCCCAGCGTTTCTCATGACATACTCTGCTATAAGTTAAATAAGCAGGGTGACAATATACAGCCTTGACATACTCCTTTTCCTATTTGGAACCAGTCTGTTGTTCCATGTCCAGTTCTAACTGTTGCTTCTTGACCTGCATACCGATTTATCCAGAGGCAGGCCAGTTGGTCTGGTATTCCCCTCTCTTTCAGAATTTTCTACAGTTTATTGTGATTCACAGTTAAAGGCTTTGGCATAGCCAATAAAGCAGAAGTAGATGTTTTCTGGAACTCTCTTGCTTTTTCAAAGATCCAGCGGATGTTGGCAATTTGATCTCTCATACCTCTTCCTTTTCTAAAACCAGCCTGAACATCTGGAAGTTCATGGTTTATATATTGTTGAAGCTTGGCTTGGAGAATTTTGAGCAGTACTTTGCTAGCGTGTGAGGTGAGTACAATTCTGTGGTAGTTTGAGCATTCTTTGGCATTGCCTTTTTTGGGAATTGGAATGAAAACTGACCTTTTCCAGTCCTGTGGCCACTGCTGAGTTTTCCAAATTTGCTGGCATATTGAGTGTAGCACTTTCACAGCATCATCTTTTAGGATTTGAAATAGCTCAACTGGAATTCCATCACCTCCACTAGCTTTGTTGGTAGTGATGCTTCCTAAGGCCCACTTGAATTTGCATTCCAGGATGTCTGGCTCTAGGTGAGTGATCACACCATCGTGATAACATAACATGATATGTTCCTTAATATACATGGGAATAATAATACTTTTGAGGTTTTTAATGAGTTTTGAATAAGATCATGCAATTAAAGTGTTTAGCACAGAGTCTGGCACATTTTAAGCCCTCAGTAATTGCTTCCATTTGTATCAAATGAATCTGATATATAACTTAGGTGACCTGTGGTATATCTTCAAATTTCCAAAGTTATATTGAGACTGAAGAAGAAAAACACCTAATATATATTATATACTCAAAAACACTTTTCAATATCTTTCTTATTCTGCATAGAAATAAGTTTAGCATCATTATTTCCACTTTACAGATGAGGGAACTGAGGCTCAGAGAAGTGAAGTAATTTCACACAAAGAGAAAACAGAAAGTTTAGAATCCAAATCCAGGTGTTCTGACTCTTGGCTCCCTATTCTTTCTGCTATTACTTCACTTCATTCAGTCATCATGACTGTTACGTGAAAGAGCTTAGAAATTATCTGCCTGAGATCACATGTGTACAGATGAATAATATGGAAATCAGTAGAAAAGCTATGTCTGATAAATCATCAAATGTCAGTAAGAATGTGCATGAGCTTACAGCTTAGTCTGACTCTTTGTGTTCTGATGGACTGCAGCCCTCCAGGCTCCTTTGTCCATGGAATTCTCCAGGCAAGAATACTTGAATGGGTTGCCATTTCCTTCTTCAGGGGATTTTCCCAACCCAGGGATCTAACCCACATTTCTTGCATCTCTTGTATTGGTAGGTGGGTTCTTTACCAGGTTGAGTCACAGGAAGATTGGATATAAGCAGGTCCAAAGAATGCAATGTACTTACTTTCACCATATATTGAAAATAAAGAACGTTGAAATATCAGGGCAGTTTTAGCCTGTTTCTAGACCTAGATTAGCAATTATCTAGAGATTATAATCATAATTCTAAGAAATAAATATGTTTATAATTATACATATATGGTGGCTCAGATGGTAAAGAATGTGCCTGAAATCCAGGAGGCAGAAGTTCAACCTCTGGGTCCAGAAGACCCCCTGGAGAAGGGAATGGCTCCACTATTCTTGCCTGAGAATTCTATGGACAGAGAATCCCAGAGGGCCGCAGTCCATGGGGTCGCAAAGAGCTGGACGTGACTGTGTGACTCATACTTTCACTTTTTCACTTTCTATACATATAATTGAATAATTATAAAACATAATTACAATTTCAATGATCACATTTTGCATTAGGATGATACTTTATTTTTTGAGGCCACTTTATATATGTTTTCTCATTTTTTATTTGTAGCATCACTCTATAGTATGCTCAGAAAAAGTCCTTCAATGTAAAAAGTTAAAAATTTTTAGATTAAACAATATGGACAATCTCATTTAACATGTCTTTTAAATGATCTGGATAAAACTATTTACTTAGAAATTTCCAGATTCAGATTAGAATTTAGTATGGTGTTGGGAAGTATCATATAACTAAGAATAAGCCATAGAGCTATATTTGGAGCTATGTGGATTTGGTTTGAGAACAATTGCAGTGTATAGTAAAACAATTGAAAAAGATAATTCAAACACTATGACAATGATAAACTTTTTTACTTACAAGGTCAAGGCAGAAATCTAGAAATCATTGGAAGCAGGATAATATAAATTATAATATATTATATAAGCAATATAATATAAATTATATAGATAAATTATTATCAATTTAATATTTGTTATCACTGTTAAATGAAGTAGAGATGCTGCTGCTCCTGCTAACTCACTTCAGTCGTGTCCGACTCTGTGCAACCCCCTAGATGGCAGCCCATCAGGCTCCTCCGTCCCCAGGATTCTCCAGGCAAGAGTACTGGAGTGGGTTGCCATTTCCTTCTCCATGGAAGTACAGATTAAGTAGCAATGATTTGTCTGAAATTTTTATTTTTATTTTGGGGAAACAAATGTGTATGAGACCTGGAGTATTTTTTGCAGTTGTGAATACCAGGCTTTAAGAGAATGCTGATAGTATTCTTATACACCTGATCATTTGCTTATTCACTTATTTACTTATTTAGAGACATAGTAAAGTATAGTGTAGACATCTGTCTGACAGGTGGGTCACCAGTGGCCACTCTTTGCCAGCAGGCACCATGAACAGGATTCCATGCAACCCTCCTTGATGGCAGAGAAATCAGTATTGAATGTTTCTAGGGACTGAGGGCTCCAGCTAGAAAGGGGAGGAGTTTACAGATCTAGGGCAGGAGATGAATAAACTGAGGGTGGAGCCAGTCTAATCATTAGGGGTTACATATATTATGCTAAGGAGAAGGCAATGGCACCCGACTCCAGTACTCTTGCCTGGAAAAGCCCATGGATGGAGGAGCCTGGTGGGCTGCAGTCCATGAGGTCGCTAAGAGTCGGACACGACTGAGAGAACTCACTTTCACTTTTCACTTTCATGTGCTGGAGAAGGAAATGGCAACCTGCTCCAGTATTCTTGCCTGGAGAATCCCAGGGACTGGGCAGCCTGGCGGGCTGCCGTCTATGGGGTCGCACAGAGTCGGACATGACTGAAGAGACTTAGCAGCAGCAGCAGCAGCAGCAGCAGCATATTACGCTAAAGAGTTTAAGATTTTTCTAAAGTGATATAGAGACCAACTAAGATATTCATGCTCTAAAACTGTTGTCAGTGAAGGCTTGTATTGCTACAGCCAAGTTAAGAATGGGGGAGTTGGTCCACTGGTCTGACATACTAATGCTAACATACTTTGTAATGGCCTTATGAATCAGTAACCAAACCTACAGGTCATAGTGGAAAGATTTTTGATACTTATAATACTATTTATTAAACCTACCTTAGGAGCTGTAAACCACTATTAAAATTTATTGGACAGTACATCCTTCTTTTCATTTTTAAATTTCTCTTTATCTTGTTACACACACCCAGACTCTCCCCTGAGCTTCAGTAAGGACTACTCAAGGAAACATCAGTAGCCAACTTTCATTTAATCCCTCAAATATTGAAAGTATCCAAAAGCTTTTTTCTTTGCTTAAGGGGAGTTGCTGGTCTTCAGCTCTGGCAGCCTGCAGATGTTTTCCTCTCTGTGTTGTCATAATTAGAAAACTCCAGCTCAGCTGTCAGGATGCTAGAGTGATAAGGAATCCTTTAGTCAGTAAATTGCTTTATGAGGTATAAGTATGTCTATATAATAGGGAATTATGCCAATGAGAACGCTATTAAAGACAAAGGGATTGGGGTGACAAAAGAAAAAGAAAGCACAAAGTTGATAGTTAAATAGTATACTTTGTAGTGTTTTATACCCTAGTAACAAAATTGCACTTGGATTTCTTTCCAAGTCCAAGAGATGTCTTAGTGTAGACTTCTGCATCTGTGTATATTCAGAGCATTTTATATGTCATTGCACAAACTGTTGCTAACTGCTCTGGGGTAATCAGACCTTCTCTCTCTCTCTCTCTCTCTCTCTCTCTCTCTCTCTCTCTCTCTCTCTCTCTCTCTTTGAGAGATAAACTGTTGTTTAGTGTTTCAGTCATAGTCCGACTCTTTGCGACCCCATGGACTGTAACCCACCAGAACTACAGGTCATAAATCCCTCTGACCATGGGATTTCCTGGGCAAGAATATTGGAGTGGGCTGCCATTTCCTTTCCCAGGGGGTCTTACCAACCCAGGCATTGAACCTGTGTCTCCTTACTGCAGGTGGATTCTGTACCACTGAGCCACCAGGGAAGTCCTGAGAGATACATAGTAGCTACCAAATAGCTTTGAGATGAATGAGGTTGAGCTATACTCTCACCCCAGACCCCCATCTAAACTGCAAGCCAAGCCTTATGAACACATTTTCTCCCTTAAACAAATGCTTAGGAAACCAATATTTATTAACCAGATGTTGGATAAAGTCGCTGCACTCTGTCCTTTCAGGAGCCCAACCCCACCTTACATCAAAGTTTGCCTGAGGTGGATATAACGAATCTCTATGAACAAGGTTCTGGGCTTTGCAGTTGACATCTGGCTTTGAACTAGATGCCAGGACTATTGAGGGAGCAAATCTAGTTACAGGAGTAAAACCTAGAGCTTTCACTGACTTCCTATCCCAGGTTAGTATAAAACTGGGCTAGGCCTCCAAAATATTTTCAGCAGAGCCAAAATACATAATGTGAAAGCCTCTAATTTTACCGGGGATAGCCCATCTGTAACATTCTTCATACCATACAACAGAATACTGTCTTTACTGATGAAGACCCATTTCTGAGTATTCATTATACTCATTAGTGAAACTTTGAATTTTAATGGAGCAATGAGTAACAGATTGCCTGAGTGTTGTGCTTTCTTTAGAGAACATTAGCTGATCAGGATTATCCTCTAATCTAAACTGCACACGTACTAATAACATTTCAGTAAGAAGTGAGTCATAAAAAAGAAAAATGAATTATAGACATTGCAAAATACTTCCCCAATTTTAAAAAGAGAGAATGTGATGTACGGTGATAAGGCCAAGATAAAAAGGTTTATTAGCTAGCTGCACTATATCAAAGACTAAGAAGCTTGAATTATAAACTCTGTGCTAATTCATGACCTTTTCTGCTGCTTATGAAACAATGGAGTATAGCTGTTTTCTGAGATCTGTGGGGGATTGGTTTGAAGACCCTCAACAGATACCAAAATCCACAAACACTTGTCTCTTATATGAAATTGTATAGTATTTGCACATATTATAAACTATACATATTCTCCAATATACTTTATTTTTTAAGGTTTTAAAAATAACATTTATTTCTTAAAAGTTAACATATACATAATAGGAAACCAAAAAGCACAAGAAGCAAAATAGGTTATTTGTAACACCTGCTGCTGCTAAGTCGCTTCAGTCATGTCTGACTCTGTGCGACCCCATAGACGGCACCCCACCAGGCTCCTCTGTCCCTAGGATTCTCCAGGCAAGAACACTGGAGTGGGTTGCCATTTCCTTCTCCAGTGCATGAAAGTGAAAAGTGAAAGTGAAGTCGCTCAGTTGTGCCTGACTCTTCAAGACCCCATGGACTGCAGCCTACAGGCTCCTTTGTCCACAGGATTTTCCAGGCAAGAGTACTGGAGTAGGGTGCCATTGCCTTCTCTGATTTGTAACACCTAGTATAATGTAAATACTATATCAAATAGTTGTTCATATAATGCAAGTGCTATGTAAACTTACCAGCTCATGGCAAATTTAAGCTTTGTCTGTTGAAACTTTCTGAATTTTCTTTCCCCCAATACTTTCAATCTGTGGTTTATTGAATCCCTGGTTGACTGAACCTGTGAATGTAGAACTCATGGATACAGAGGGCTGACTGTATTGTTAAAATATCAAAACTCTGGAATCAACAAGACCATGGAATAAGCTTGGGAAACAACCTTAGGAAAATCACCTTCCCCTCGACTCAGTTTCCTCACTTGTTAAAAGGGTCAAAACAATCACCGTGTAAGATTGTTGTGAGATAAATATCAACAGGATCATGTTTAATGGATTGCTTGGTGGTGTGTCGTGTCCAATAAATGTGTGTTTTCCTCTCTTCTGAACCGACAAAACTGAAACAGCATGATGATTCAGAACACAAAAAAGCGTTGCTAGGTACCTACAGTATGAGATGCGGTTCCAAGAAAGTTTATGAGCAAACACAAGAAAAAAATCAGTTTAGAGACTCTGTAGTTGAGTGAGACTCAACCTTTAGATGTTGGGGCTGTCATAAGAAATAGAGAACTAGATGTGAGAGTTGCATGTTTCAATGAAATTCTAGTGTGAGAATATGCTGCCCTTAAGTCAGAAGGGCTTTGAACCATAGTGAATCAGGGTGGTTATCCAATATAAAATGGCTTAAACTCTCCTTGCTGGCAATTTTATTTTTGATAATTGAATTGTATGCATTTAATTATCATAAAATTACGTGTGTAACAAAAGAAAAGTATTTCCCTTTAGTTTCTCCTTTCCTTTTCCATTTTTAAATTTTAATGAGGCTTGAAGAACCCTCTCACTGATTGTTAATAACTGACAAGCAGATGACACCACCCTTATGGCAGAAAGTGAAGAGGAACTAAAAAGCCTCTTGATGAAAGTGAAAGAGGAGAATGAAAAAGTTGGCCTAAAGCTCAACATTCAGAAAATAAAGATCATGGCATCCGGTCCCATCACTTCATGGGAAATAGATGGGGAAACAGTGTCAGCCTTTATTTTTCTGGGCTCCAAATTCACTGCAGATGGTGACTGCAGGCATGAAATTTAAAAGACGCTTACTCCTTGGAAGAAAAGTTATGGCCAACATAGATAGTATATTCAGAAGCAGAGACATTACTTTGCTGACTAAATTCTGTCTAGTCAAGACTATGGTTTTTCCTGTGGTCATCTATGGATGTGAGAGTCGGACTGTGAAGAAGGCTGAGCACCGAAGAATTGATGTTTTTGAACTATGGTGTTGGAGAAGACTCTTGAGAGTCCCTTGGACTGCAAGGAGATTCAACCAGTCCATTCTGAAGGAGATCAGCCCTGGGATTTCTTTGGAAGGAATGATGCTAAAGCTGAAGCTCCAGTAGTTTGGCCACCTCATGTGAAGAGTTGACTCATTGGAAAAGACTCTGATGCTGGGAGGGATTGGGGGCAGGAGGAGAAGGGTATGACAGAGGGTGAGATGGCTGGATGGCATCACGGACTTGATGGACGTGAGTCTGAGTGAACTCCGGGAGATGGTGATGGACAGGGAGGCCTGGCGTGCTGCGATTCATGGGGCCGCAAAGAGTCGGACATGATGAGCGACTGAACTGAACTGACAAGCAAATGCTGCACCTGTGTCTTTGAATTGAAACATATGAAACGTGAATGATACTGCTGAAAATAACACTCAGTAGAATACCTGCATAATTTTTAACTCTAAAGGCCCTCTTTTAAGCACATGGAAAAACAAGTAAAACATCAATACCAATAAAAAAATGCTTTATAAAAATGAAAATTTTCCATTTCCCTGGATAAGTCTTTAAAATACAAAGGACAATTTCTATGAAAAATACGGAGGAAGCCACTTGGACCTGTTCAGAGACTTTGGTGACTTCTTTTGAGAAGCTACAAGTAAAATTACTCTGGAAGTTTAAATTTGTATATAATTTTTACATTAATACCTATTAAATAAAATTACATATTGTAATCAATAGATCAATAAGATTAAGAATTTTGCTTCCATTTGTAACCTATATATATATATATAGTTTATATATATTATATATATATATATATATATATAGGTATGAGAAAAACATACAAAGGTTCAAACATCCACATGTTTACAAGAATATTTAGAGTATTATTTGACATGAAGATTATTTCTTAGAATATAGAGGGGCTTAAAACACATTCTGCTTTGGTTCTGCACAGTCTGGCAGATTTGTAAACTAGATTAGAAATAATACTAATAACCAAAAATTATTGAGCATTCACTAAAGGTCAAGGACTCTTCGGAGAAGTTTTCTTGGATTACTTCATTTAATCTTAAGTTTTGATTTAGCCAAGGAATATCATGAGCAGTTGAGACTTTTTTTGTTTTACTAAAGCTTATTATTTTTAATTGACAATCAATTGAAAACGTGCACTTAACATTCCCTTCGTAGTCTTCAGTCTTAGAAGACATCTTGTCCCACAGCTTCTAAAATAATCTTTCAATCCTAGATCTTTAAAGTGTTCTTCAAATTCTGCTTCTGTCTCAGCTCTATTTCACATATTTCACTCTCTTGATATTTTTCTCTTTTTTCCTGATTTTTCCTTCTCTATGTTTTTAACATCTTATTTCTTTGTGTTTTTCCCTTTGTATTTCCTCTATCTTCTTTTTACATCCACATCTTTGTTCTTCTTTCTTTCTTCTCTACCCCTAAATTATTTTCAGTTGTTCATTTTTGCTTTTTCTCTCCCTCCCAAATCTTTCTTGGCTTTCAGTATGTAACTAACTTATTGATACTTCTAAGTTTTATTTGGATAAGTATGTTTTTTCATTTTCATGTTTTCATAATTCAAGGAACATCTCATTTAATTAAGAATAGGTGATGGCAACCCCGATTTCATGAATTTTAGGAAGTGCTTATTCAAGGGAAACAAACTGCATTTGTAGTATTGGACCGACAGTCAACATTGGCATTGGCTTCTATTTCTCTGTAGCAAAATATCAGTAAATAAGAAAGAAAAGCACACAACTTGGAAGATTGAATTCTCTAATATCTTCAGGAAATTGCTAACTATGATGCAAATATTATCAGAGTAGGATTTTGCTTTGGTTGTTTTGACTTTCTGGAAGTTGAGAAAAAAACATGAGAGAACAAAGGGAATTCTACATATTGTCATTTTATGTTATCCATCTTTTCTTTTAAAGTTATTTGATCCTCATGTGGCCATGCTTTGAGAAATCTGTTTGATTAATCACTCTAGGTAGGAATGCTCCAAAGATTCAAGCCTCATAGGCTAAAAGGTCTGAACCCATTAATCTTTCTGAGACTTTTCTGTATCAATGTAAAATGAAAATCTTACCTACTTGAAAGCCATTGGCTGTCTCCTGATGAATGGAATGGATACCATCTACCTGATTAAATTGTACCCTGCTAAAGAGATGCTTAAAGTCTGATATAATTCAGTAATTTGCTAGATTTCTACCCCCAATAATTTAATATCAATGATCTTTGATTTGTTTTAGCTGAACTATTTATTATTAGAATAATATTGGGGTTGTAGTGGGAGTATCTATTAGTGGCAGAATTTAGCTAAATCTCAGTGGAAAACTATTTTGTGACATACTATATTTCAATTTTTAGGAATGATTTCTCAACCTCTCATTTCTTACATTGATTAACATTACTCAAATGCTCTCATATGTCTCAGTTCAGTCGCTCAGTCATGTCTGACTCTTTGCAACCTCAAGGACTGCAGCATGCAGTCCCTATCCATCACCAACTCCCGGAGCTTATTCAAATTCATGTTCACAGCATCGGTGATGCCATCCAACTGTCTCATCCTCTGTTGTCCCCTTCCGCTCCTACCTTCAATCTTACCCAGCATCAGCTGTTACATGTATTTCATTTAATTGATATGGTCCCCATAAAATAACACAGAAGAGGCTTTAATAAAATCATTTTATTACATTTCTCTGATTAAATTTGTATAGAAGTTATAATATCAATTCTCACCATATTATTGATGTAATATGGTAACAATTTCCTCAAAAGAAAAAAAGCATAGTTTTATTTGAGTTAGATATATGTGACTAATATTAAAAGCGTTTTTGACACTTTAAGTTAGAAAAATATTTATAGCAATTTTTGATAATTTTTTAAAATTATCATAATTAATTATAAGTGATTTTATTGGTCATATTTTCTCTATTATACCCTTTCTGTTCCTACTTTACTGTAGCTTTTTGCCATCCAGCTAATTTCAAATATTCACAACTACTTAATCTCTAAATATTAACCAGTTAACCACAACTGGCTGTCAACTTATCAGCAATAATAAAAAGTTTATGAGGTTGAAGTATAAGTTTTTTCTATTAACATAAATTAATTTCCTTTTCTTTTATTGGTACAGTGGTTATAACTTTAATATATTTTGCTTGATTTTTCCTCCCTGCACACTCTACTGTGATTTTTTTTTTTCTAAGACTACTGCCTTGGACTTAGGTCCCTTATCTTATTTAACTGTCCGCTATCCTGTTTTATCTTCCTTCACTTGGTTCTGATTTTAACCTTGTTTTCTGAACATTCTCTGATTTAGGTATGCCCGCCTTACTCTAAGCATATACAATTACTAGTCTCTGCCATACTGAACTACTTCTAGAATATTAGTTTGGACCCATTCTGTTCTTTTTCTTAAGCTTGGGGTTGAATTAATAGCTAGATAAATTGAATAAATGAACCACAATGACTCCTTACTAATTATTTCCTAAACACTGAGTCTTATCTATTAATATTTGTTCTTTCAATCTAAACCCAAGGCTATCAACTGCTGTGAAATTGGCAGAAACACAGTAATATTATTATTTCATGTCATACTAAGAAAGTCAGATATATCATTATTAAAATTAACTTTTGACTCTGATCCTTTAACATGCTGAATTAACTTCCATTTACTTTATTATATACTTCTCATAAGTAGACCAATGATTTTCTTTCCTGTTTCCTACTCTTTTTTATTTGTCTTTCAGAAGGGAAAATTTAATATCAGTGCTGGTGACACTTGGCATGGTAGCTTGGGACTTTGTAATGAACACAGATGCCATAAGGTATGGCCTCGTCCTTCAGGCTGGTGCAACCCATTAGTAGAGCTGTAGGATGATGACCTTGTTAAAAACTAGAGGTAAGTAACTATCAGTCAGCCCTTCCCCATGAGCATCTGAGCCATGTCATTTTGGGTCATAAAGGAGAACTAGCTGAGACAGATTTAAGATACATTAAATAGCTCATTTTCATAGAACTTTCAGTGAGTTCAATATATTTAGGTGCCTTAAATTCCCTTTAAGTAGAACCAGCAACTTCAGCTACACAGAGTCTCAAGAAGGTTTACCACAGGAAAAGAAGATTTCTTCTTTAGCTGACATCTACCAGTTGTGTATTGGGTACTGTGCTAGATGTTTTATACAACTTTTCTCCTTTAACTTCAAAACTTCATGGGGTAATTGTTCTTATCTTCATTTACAGAGTAGAAATATGATACTTAAAAAATGATAAAACCAGTATTAAACCTCATGTGTGTTCCTGGCACCAAAGCATCTATTCTTTAATGCAATGTTAGACGGCCAGTCAAAGCACTCTTTACCTCCAGGAGTCAACATCCATCACCTCATACAAATTAAGAAGCTCATTTCATAAATACATTCTTAGAGTTAATTTCTTGTAAGTTACTTTGTCTCTGTAGTGAAAGTAGAACCTGGAGCTACTTATAATCTAAGGTAAATGTGTAGGGTTAGTAAGGAAATGGCTGGAGAATGAGCAAGCTACCCTGAGTATCATGAAAACTCTGAACAGTCTGGAGTATAAATACTATGTTTTTTAATCTTTGAGGATATTGCTTTCTATAACTTACCAGCAAACTGAATGTTCTGATACTTCTGTGGCTTGCGGGTGTACATACATCAATATAGCCTTGCTCTTTGTCAGTCAACCTTGTTTTGGAACATGGGATTAAAATCATCAATGAATGTTAACAATGTGCTAAACTTTATGAATAGTTAATTTTAGTAACCCTTAATCACTTAGTTGGTACATTACTAGTAAATTGCAATTCAAGATTTCTGCCACTCTATAGCCAGTATCTATTTTCCTTAGATTTCCAATATGTTATGCATTTTCTTTTGAGCCCTCACCTTCAGTATTTTAATGTCAACTAATATACTGCTTTCCAGACAGATACAGAAGTTGGATCATAAAGAAGGTTTAATGCTAAAGAATCAATGCTTTTGAATTGTGGTACTGGAGAAGACTCTTGAGAGTCCATTCTACAGCAAGGAGATCAAACCAGTCAGTCCTAAGGGAAATTGAAAAAGCAAGGGAATTCCAGAAAAATGTCTACTTCTGCTTCATTGACTATGCCAAAGCCTCTGACTGTGTGGATCACAACAAAACTGTGGAAAATTCTTCAAGAGATGGGAATACCAGATCACCTTACCTGCCTTCTGAGAAACCTGTATTCAGGTCAAGATGCAATAGTTAGAACTGGACATGGAACAACAGACTGGTTAAAAATTGGGGAAGGAGTAAGTTAAGCTCTGTCTTGTCACGCTGCTTATTTAACTTATATGCAGAGTACCTCATATGAAATGCCAGACTGGATGAATCCCAAGCTGGAATCAAGAGGCTGAAGAGATATCAACAACCTCAGATATGCAAATAATACCACTCTAATGGCAGAAAGTGAAGAGGAACTAAAGAGCCTCTTGATGAAGATGAAAGAGGAGAGCAAAAAAACTGGCTTAAAATGCAACATTCAAAAAATGAAGATCATGGCATCTACTCCTATCATGTCATGGTAAATAGAAGGGGAAACAATGGAAATAGTGTCAGATTTCATTTTCTTGGGCTCCAAAATTACTGTGAACAGTGACTTCAGCCATGAAAATGAAAGATACCTGCTCAGTGAAAGACTAGCTGTGACAAACCTAGACAGTGTATTAAAAAAGCAGAGACATCGCTTTGCTGACAAAGGGCCTGTATAGTCAAAGCTGTGGTTTTTCCAGTAGTCATGTACAGATGTGAGAGTTGGACCATAAAGAATGCTGATTGCTGAACAATTGGTGTTTTGAAACTATGGTGCTGGAGAAGATCTTGAGAGTTCCTTGGAAAGCAAGGAGATCAAACCAGTCCATCCTAAAGGAAATTAACTCTGAATATACACTGGAAGGACTGATGCTGAAGCTGAAGCTCCAAATCTTTGCCAACCTAATGTGAAGAGCTGACTTATTGGAGAAGACCCTGATGCTAGGAAAGATTGAAGGCAGGAGGAAAAGTGGACGACTGAGGATGAAATGAATGGATGGCATCACCAACTCAATGGACATGGGTTAGAGAAAACTCAGGGAGATACTAAATGACAGAGATGCCTGGCACATTGCAGTCCATGGGGTCACAAAGAGTCAGACATGATGGAGAGACTGAACGACATCAAGAGAAATCAACCTTGAACACACACTGGAAGGAATAATGCTGAAGCTGAAACTCCAGTACTTTGGCCACTGGAGTAGAAATGCTAATTCACTGGGAAAGACCCTGATGCTAGGAAAGAAAGAAGGCAAAAGAAGGAGGAAACAGAGGATGAGATGGTTGGATTGCATCACCGATTCAATGGACATGAACTTGGGCATACTCTGGGAGATGGTGAGAAACAGGGAGGCCTGGAGTGCTGCTGTCCATGGGGGTCACAAAAAGTCAGTTAAGCCTTAGTGACTGAACAACAGCAACAAATATTCTATTATGAAGATGTGGAAATTTTCTATGAAAATATAGTTTTGTTTTGTTTTTTAAGTGTGTTTCTCAGTTTCATCTGACCAATTACTGAGAATGCTTCAAGATTTGTGCATCATCTACTATGAATATTATCTTCTTCTGAGCCTTCACCAACAGTTTTCAGTAACTATATTTCTAATAACAGTTTAATCCAAAAAATATATTTTTAATATTCAATGTTATTCCAGGCACTATATATTAATTTTTTTTTCACTCAAAAGTTGGCTTAAAACTCAACATTCAGAAAACTAAGATCATAGCATCTAGTCCCATCACTTCATGGCAATATATGGGGAAACAGTGGAAACAGTGACAGACTTTATTTTGGGGGGCTCCAAAATCACTGCAGATGGTGACTGCAGCCACAAAATTAAAAGACGCTTGATCCTTGGAAGAAAAGCTATGATCAACCTAGACAGCATATTAAAAAGCAGAGACATTACTTTGCCAACAAAGTCCAGCTAGTCAAAGCTAAGGTTTTTCCAGTAGTCATGTATGGATTTGAGAGTTGTGTTATAAAGACATTGAGCACCGAAGAATTGATGTTTTTGAACTGCGTTGTTGGAAAGGAATCTTGAGAGTCCCTTGATCTGCAAGGAGATCCAACCAGTCCATCCTAAAGGAAATCAGTCTTGAATATTCATTGGAAAGACTGATGCTGAAGCTGAAACTCCAGTACTTTGGGAACAACTGACTCATTTGAAAAGACCCTGATTCTGGGAAAGATTTAAGGTGGGAGAAGAAGGGGATGATAGAGGATGAGATGGTTGGATGGCATCACCAACTCAATGGACATGAGTTTAAGTAATCTCTGGGAGTTGGTGATGGACAGGGAGGCCTGGTGTGCTGCAGTCCATGGGGTCTCAAAAAGTTGGACATGACTGAGTGCCTGCAAGGAACTGAACAGATTGATACATTAACTAATTCCAAAGCTATTTCTCCATTTTTAAGTATCTGTTACATAAGGATCCCACTTTCAGTGCCAAAATCTACACTGGTTTCCTATTGTTGCTTAAACTATTGCAACAACTTTATGGCTTTAATTTTTTTGTTTGTTTTGTTTTTAATTTTCTTATTTTTTGGGAGATCAGGAATCCAAAATAAGTTTCCTGGAGCTAAAATGAAGGTGTTGGCAGATTGCTTTCTTGAAGATTCCTGGGGATGACCTATTTCTTGCTTCTTCCAACTGCTATAGGTTTGTGGCATTGCTTTGTTTACCGTCACATGATTTCATTCTCTTGCTTCTGCTGTTACATATTCCACTGCTCTAAATTTGACTCCTTCTATAACCTTCTAATATGAAATGTTGTGATATTCTTAGGCCCTCCAAGATAATTCAGAATAAATTCTCCAATCCATTCAATCACACTTGCAAAGTCCCTCTGTCATGTACAATAGCATAATCACAGGTTTCAGTGATGAAACTTTTGAGGCATTCTTCATGTGTGTGTTTGTGCCTACATATCATACTTTTTTTCTGGAGAAACTCAGCCATTCTCTTTGATCTCTCTCCTCTAGTCTATGTAGATATTTGCAATTGATTTAAAGACTTAGAAAACATAAACAACTTTCTGGAAAAGAATAAAAATTATCAACCCCATTTAAAAAGGAAGTATTAAACCTGAAATAGTCTTATAGTTTTTTAGAAAATGTGATCTGTAAAATAATTTATCCAGAATAATATACCAGGCCCATATTTTCATGAGATATTTTTAAAATTTCAAACTTACACAAAATTCCTAGAAAACAAGCAAAAATCATATTCCTTGTCTGTTCTCCCATATATCGGCAGAACACATAAGGAAATTATAGATGAATCCTATTCATAAATATGTTCAGCTCTTCTTAATAAATTTAAGACATGCTCTTCAGGGGAGGAGAACGGGATGACAGAGGACGAGGTGGTTGGATGGTATCACGGACTCAATGCACACGAGTTTGAGCATGCTTTTGGGAGATGGTGAAGGATGGGGAAGCCTGGCAAGCTGCAGTCTATGGGGTCGCAAACAGCTGGACATGACTGAGCAACTGAACAACAATGCAGTAGTGCCTATAAAATGAGTATATCATTATTATATTGTGTTTACATAAAATTATTTATTACAGTGTTTCATCAAAATAATTGAAAGAAGGAATTAATTCCTTGTTAGATAAGGAATTTGATAATATTTAAAATATATTTCTCATAAATATAATTTTTAAAAATTAATATCACATTAGCAAACTATGAATAAAAAGGAATATTGTTATTCTGATAAAGGATATCTTTCAAAATCTATATGATATGTTAAATATAAGTATATTTTCAGTCAAAATCAGGAACATGTTAAAGATGCCCTCCGTTTTAACTCCTATTCAGAAATTTCATGGAGATCTAGTCAGCACAATAAGGCAAGTAAAACAAGATAGGAATATTAAAAGCAAGAAAGTTATAGTTTTTCATAGATGACCTTTCAAAGTAGAAAGCACCAGAAAACATGAAATTTATTAAAATTAATAAGATAACCATTTTCTGGATATAAAATTAAGCTAATATTAAAAATGGATACTTCTGTGTATGTGTCCTTAGTCCCCCAGTCATGTCTGATGCTTTGTGACCCCGCAGACTGAAGCCCACCAGGCTCTTTGTCCATGGGGGTTCTCTAGGCAAGAATATTGGGGTGGGGTTGATATGCCCTCTTCCAAAAGATCTTCTCAACCCAGGGATCAAACCCAGGTCTCCTACATTGCATGCAGATTCTCTATAGTCTGAGCCACCAAGAAAGCACATGAATACTGGAGAGGGTAGCTGTGCCCTTCCCCAGGGTATTTTCCCGGCCCAGGAATTGAACTGGGGTCTCCTGCATTCCTGGTGGATTCTTTACCAGCTGAGCTACTGGAGAAGTCTGCATACTTCTAAACTAGCAGCAAGTATTTATGAAACATGATTTTATAATATACCATCTAGAATAACCAAATATTATAAAGTATGAAGAAATAAATTTTAGAAATTCTTTGTTGTTCAGTCCTTAAGTCGTGTCTGATTCTTTGTGACCCCATGAACTGCAGTACACCAGGCTTCTCTTTCCTTCACTATCTCCCTGTTTGCTGAAACTCCTGTCCATTGAGTCAGTGATGCCATCCAACCATGTCATCCATCATCTGCTGCACCCTTCTCTTCCTGCCCTCAATCTTTCCCAGGATCAGGGTCATTTCCAATAAGCTGGCTCTTCACATCAGATGGCTAGAGTATTGAAGCTTCAGCTTAAGCATCAGTACTTTCAATGAAAAGTCAGGGTTGATCTCCTTTAGGATTGACTGGTTTGATATCTTACTATCCAAGGGACTCTCAAGAGTCTTCTCCAACACTACCATTCAAAAGCATCAATTCTTCAGCATCCCGCCTTCTTTATGTTCCTACAATCATATCCACACATGACTACTGGAAAAAACATAGCTTTGACTAGATGGACCTCTGATGCATAGTGATGTCTCTGCCTTTTAATACACTGTCTAGGTTTGTCATAGCTATTCTTCCAAGGATCAGGTGTATTTAATTTTGTCACTGTAGTCAATGTCCACATTGATTTTGGAGCCAAAGAAAATGAAATATGACAATGTTTCCATTTTTTCCCCATCTGTTTGCGATTAAATGATGTTTAGATGTCATGATCTTCGTTTTTGAAAGTTGAGTTTTAAGCCAGCTTTTTCACTCTCCTGTTTTACATTCATCTAGAGGCTCTTTAGTTCCTCTTCACTTTCTGCCATTAAAGTCGTATAATCTGCATATCTGAGGTTGTTGCTATTTCTCTGGCAATTTTGATTTCAGATAGGGACTTATCCAGTCCAGAATTTTGTATGATGTACTCTGCATAAAAGCTAAATAAGCACAGTGACAGTATACAGCCTTGACGTACCCTTTTCCCAGTTTTGAACTAGCGCGGTTGTTTCATGTCCAGTTCTAACTGTTGCTTCTAACTGCACACAGGTTTCTAAGGAGGCAGGTAATGTGGTCTGGTATTCCCATCTCTTTAAGAATATTCCACAGTTTGTTGTGATCCACACAGTCAAAATCTTTAGCATAGTCAATGAAGCATAAATATATGTTTGTTTGTTTTTTAATTCCCTTGATTTTTCAATGATCCCAGGGTATACTGGCAATCTGATCACTGGTTCCTCTGGATTTTTGAAATCCAGTTTTTACATCTTGAATTTCTTATTTCATGTACTGCTGAAGCCTAGCTTGAAGGATTTTGAGCATGATTTTGCTAGCATATGAAATGAGTGCAACTGTATGGTAATTTGAGCATTCCTTAGCTTTGCCCTTCTTTGGGACTGGAATTAAACTTTTCCAGCTCTGGGGCCACTGATGAGTTTCCATATACGCTGGCATATTTAATGCAGCACTTTCACAGCATCATCTTTTAGGATCTGAAATAGCTCAGCTGGAATTCTATCACCTCCACTAGCTCTGTTCATAGTAATGCTTCCTAAGGCCCACTAGACTTTACACTACAGGATGTCTGGTTCCAGATGAGTGGCCAAGTGGTAGAAAAGTATATAATTTTTCCAGGTGGCACTAGTGGTAAAGAATCTATTGCAAATGCAGGAGACACAAGAGACTTGGGCTTGATCCCTGGGTGGAGAATTCCCTGGAAAGAGGAAATGGCTACCCAGTCCAGTATTCTCATCTGGAAAATTCCATGGACAAAGGAACCTGGCAGTCTACAGTCCATGGGACTACAAAGAATCAGAAACGTCTGAGCAACTGAGCACATACACACACCTCGAAAGCTGGAAATGTTGATTATCTTTTTGACAATGTATTAGATCCATGACTGTCTTCAGTCACAATGTTAATTTCATGAAGTTTAAAGATAAAAAATGGAAAAAGCAGAACTATAAAATTTGTTGAAGAATTCATAGGGTAATAGTTAATAACATCAGATAAGGAACTGTATCTTTATAAATGAAAACCAAAGTAAAAATATAAAAGATTAACAATCTAACATCTAAAACTAAGGAGAGATAAAAATAGTTATTTTAAAGAAAACTTGAAAGAAAAGTTTCTCCTTGACAAGCCTAACAAATCCCACCTTAATGAAATAGTCAATCTTATTTAGTAATATTGGGGCCATTTATCCTGATATAATGTCATAAGTTCACTTCTCTTAAAATACATATAATTGTAAGAAAACTACAAACAAATCCAAATTGAAAAATATTTTATAAAATCTTGACTATTTTTCAAAAGAGTCAAGGGGTTGAAAAACAAAGAAACTCTTGGAAATTATCACCTACTAGAGACAAAGATATGGTGACTTAATACAACAAAGTATCATGAACAATAAAAAAGGAATCAATGCAAAATGTACTAAAATTTGAACAAAATCTATAGTTTTAGTTAAGAGTGTTTGGTCAATATGACATTCTTAGTTTTGATAAATGTAGAGTGATTAGTTAAGATATTATCTTTGGGGAAAGCTGAGAAAGGTATATAGCAACTATCAAGTATTTTACAAATTTTGAGAAAATGTAAAATTATTTCAAAATAGAAATTAATTTAAAACTTAAGATTTCTCCCTTCTAAGTGGACACAGTGGGGGTGGAGAGAGAGGAATAAATGCAGAAAGAAGCATAGAAATATATACACTCAGTCAGTCGCTCAGTCGTGCTCAACTTTTTGGAACCCCATGGACTGCAGCACACCAGTCTTCCCTGTCCATCACCAACTCCCGGAGCTTACTCAAACTCATGTCCATTGAACCAGAGATGCCATCCAACCATCTCATCCTCTGTTGCCCCCTTTTCTTCCAGCCTTCAATACTTCCCAGCATCAGGGTCTTTTCAAATGAGTCAGTTCTTCCCATCAGGTGGTCAAAGTATTGGAGTTTCATCTTCAGCATCAGTTTTTCCAATGAGCATTCAGGACTGAGTTCCTCTTGGATGGACTGGTTGGATCTCCTTGCAGTCCAAGAGACTCTCAAGAATATTCTCCAACACCACAGTTCAAAAGCATCAGTTCTTCAGTGCTCAATTTCTTTGTAGTCCAACTCTCACATCCATACATGACTACTGGAAAAACCATGGCTTTGACTAGCCAGACCTTTGTTGAAAAAGTAATGTCTCTGTTTTTTTTACTATGTAGTCTAGTTTGATCAAAACTTTTCTTCAAAGGAGCAAGAGTCTTTTAATTTCATGGCTACAGCCACCATCTGCAGTGACTTTGGAGCCCCCCAAAATAAAGTCTCTCATTGCTTCCATTGTTTCCCTATCTATTTACCATAAAGTAATGGGACCAGATGCTATGATCTTAGTTTTCTGAATGTTGAGTTAAGCCAACTTTTCACACCCCACTTTCACTTTCATGAAGAGGGTCTTTAGTTCTTCCCTTTCTGCCATAAGTGTGATGTTATCTGCATATGTAAGGCTGTTGACATTTCTCTTAGCAATCTTGATTCCAGCTTGTGCTTCATTCAGTCCAGCATTTCTCATGATGCACTCTGCATGTAAGTTAAATAAGCTGGGTGACAATATACAGCCTTGAGGTACTCCTTTCCCAATTTGGAGCCAATATGTTGTTCCAAGTCCAGTTCTAACTTGCTTCTTGACCTACATACAGATTTCTCAGGAGGCAGGTAGGTCAGGTGGTATGGTATTCCCATCTCTTTCAGAATTTTCTATAGTTTGTTGTGATGCACACAGTCAAAGGCTTTGGAATAGTCAATAAAGCAGAAATAGGTGTTTTTCTGCAACTCTCTCCCTTTTCCAATGATCCAACGGATGTTGGCAATTTGATCTCTGGTTCCTCTGCCTTTTCTAAATCCAACTTGAATATCTGGAAGTTGACGGTTCATGTACTGTTGATGCCTGATTTGGAGAATTCTGAGCATTAATTGGCTAGCATGTGAGATGAGTGCAATTGTGTGGTAGTTAGAGCATTCTTTGGCATTGAATATTTGGAATTGGCATGAAAACTGACCTTTTCCAGTCCTGTGGCCACTGCTGAGTTTTCCAAATTTGCTGGCATATTGAGTGCAGCACTTTCACAGAACCAGTTTTTAGGATTTAAAATAGCTCAATTGGAATTCCATCACCTCCACTAGTTTTGTTGGTAGTGATGCTTCCTAAGGCCCACTTGACTTTGCATTCCAGGATGTCTAGCTCTAGGTGAGTGATCACACCATCATGATTATCTGGGCCATGAAGATCCTTTTTGTACAGTTCTGTGTGTTCTTCCCACCTCTTCTTAGTATCTTCTGCTTCTCTTAGGTCCATACCATTTCTGTCCTTTATTGTGCCCATCTTTGCATGAAATGTTTCCTTGGTATCTCTATTTTTCTCAAACAGATCTCTAGTCTTCCCTATTCTATTGTTTTCCTCTATTTCTTTGCATTCATCCCTAAAAACAACAGAATGATCTCTGTTCTTTTCCATGGCAAACCATTCAATATCACAGTAATCTAAGTCTATGCTCTGACAAGTAATGCTGAAGAAGCTAAAGTTGAACAGTTCTATGAAGACCTATAAGACCTTCTAGAACTAATACCCAAAAAAGATGTCCTTTTTCATTATAGGGGACTGGAATGCAAAAGTAGGAATTCAAGCAATACCTGGAGTAACAGGCAGATTTGTCCTTGGAGTACAGAAGGAAGCAGGGCAAAGGCTAATATAGTTTTGACAAGAGAACGCACTGATCATAGGAAACACCTTCTTCCAACAAAGCAAGGGAAGACTCTACGCATGGATATCACCAGATGGTCAACACCAAAATCAGATTGATTATATTCTTTGCAGCCAAAGATGGAGAAGCTCTATACAGTCAGCAAAAACAAGACCAGGAGCTGACTGTGGCTCAGATCATGAACTTCTTATTGCCAAATTTGGAGTTAAATTGAAGAAAGTAGGGAAAACCACTAGGCCATTGAGGGATGACCTAAATCAAATCTCTTATAATTATACAGTAAAAGTGAGAAATAGATTCAAGGGGTTAGATCTGATAGGCAGAGTGCCTGAAGATCTATGGACAGAGGTCTGTGACATTGTATAGGAGGCAGTGATCAAGACCATCCCCAAGAAAAATAAATTCAGAGAGGAAAATATATACACTACCATGTGTAAAATAAATAGCTGGTGGGAAGTTGCTTTATAACACAGGGAGCCCAACCTGATACTCTGTGATGACCTAGAGCATTTGGAGGGGACGGGAGGTGAGGGAGGCTCAAGAGTGGAGGTGAAGTATGAATTATTATGGTTGATTTGTGTTGCTGTATGACAGAAACCAATACAACAGTATAAAACAATTTCCCCCGATTAAAAATAAATTTAGAAAACAAGATTTTTGATTTGACTATATTCAGATAGTATCAAGAAAACATGACACTATCTTCCATTACATTACTTCCTAATTGACTTTTAAAGTCAATTTTAGGAAAAATATTTTGCAATGCCTGTAATTAACCATAGATTAATACAACAAATAAAATGTACTATAGAAAGAAGTACATCCTATAAGTAAAAGATGAATGCCCGAATTAGAAAATGCTACTGGACACAAAGAAAAAATCAAATATACCCATCCACTCATTTTGACTAAGTAAATTGGCATTATTACATTGGAGAGAAATGTAACAGTATCGAACCAATGTACATGCTCATATATTCCTCAATGCAGCAATCTTACCTTTTTGTTTACACTATTTCTACATATATGAATGTGCATTTGCATCATCAAAAAGCTACCAAAATTTCTCTCACACACACAGAAACATTTTCTAGAAGCCATACATTTTCTTCTCAGAATCTGTTGTTTAAAAAATTATTAAATAAGGACCACTTCAAGTATAATGGAATCTACTTGCAAAAACCTTTACATTTTTGTTGTGTGACACTCAAGAAAGTTAAAATCATGTACCATAAATTATGTAAATGATAATATTACAGTGGAATTACTTAGGAACTGAGTACAAAAAAGGGGAAAAGTAATAAAAATTATAACTACTAATAACAAAAGTAGATTAAGTCTTTCTTTTCTCCCCCAGACTCTATTTGTTTAAGTTTTACACAGGTGAGTTCATATTTGCTAAAGATAAGAAATTGTTTTGAATTACACTTAGCTTCCAAACATCTGGACAAAGCTGTGACCCATGAGGGATGATTTTTAATGAAAGATGAGGTAAGGGTTTGATACTAATTTGGGCTTCACCAATGTCAAGGTTAGCTCCTCAGGGTAACAGTGTCAGACTATACATCATGGTTTGCTTTCACAGGTGGCCTTGTTCTCTGATGAGAATCTGCAGTTCAGTGGACACTGCTCATGACTGAAGGGCTTGAACTGAACCAAATGACAAGGATCAGTTGACTTCATGTCTATGTACCAAAAATACTCCCTGCAGAGAAACAAGATCAAAGGAGTGAAGAAACTCTTAAACATTGCTTTATAAAATTTTTCTTAATTCTACCTAGGTCCAGACATGTCATGCTAGTGACTTATGAAATTTAGCCTCAGTAGAATGAGCTTGAAAAGATATTCCTTTGAAACTTCTTTTTGAATTACTAATCCATTATCCTCAGTATTTCTAAACTAGAATTCATCTTTAAAAAATTGCTTCATATGGCACTCTGAGAAGATTATTTTTGATCACTCTACACATTATATTCTAATGGTGAATACACTAATATAATAGATGCCATGCTAAAAATTATGCCAGGATTACAACAGGAAGAAAATTTGAAAACACATATTATGTAAGCATTTTTAAAATCTAAATAATACAGGGGGATTTGAACACATGAAATTTTAATTGGATTTTTAAAATTGTAGTTATATTTCTCACATTAATACTGTATAGCAAAACCAAGAATGAGCTAAAATTTCATGTTTTAATGCCCATAATTACAATGTCAAGAGGCAGCTATGATAAAGTTTGAAATAAAATATTGTTTCAAAGCTAAGAATGATTATCTCACGGCTGTTTAACTTCAAATAAGTCATTTAAGTTTTGGAGACCTCCGTTTACTAATCTCTGAGAGGAATATAATGTTGTCTCACTTGCAAAATGATGTCATTCAGAGGTTTTCCCAACCCTGCCTTGTGTGTCTGGGTGGGTGTGTTAGTTGCTCAGTCGTGTCCAATTGTTGGCAATCCCATGAACTGTAACTTGCCAGGCTCCTCTGTTTGTGAAATTCTCCTGGCAAGAATACTGGAGTGGATTCCATTTCCTTCTCCAGGGGATCTTCTTGAGCCAGGGATTAAACCTGAGTCTCCTCCATTGCAGGGGGATTCTTAACCTTCTGAATCACCAAGGAAATCCTAACCTTAGCCCTATAGCAAAATAGATGCGAATCTCAGTGTGCTACTGCCAAGACAACGAGGCAGTGGGGTCCAAGGTTAGTGGATACATATTCAGAACAAATTTCTCAGTATAAAAGAGAGTCTGGAATCAGTTTGGGACAGAGATTTCTTATATAATAGAGCACAGAGTCAATATTCTCTTTTTATTATAACATATGATTTATTTTCATTTAAAAGTCTTACATTAACTCAAATTATTTAATAGAAACAACTATATATATTTATTGTTAAAATCTTTCAATATAGCAATATTCTGAGACAGGAAGCTCATTTTCTACTCTATAATACCAAGCACAATTTAAAATGACATTGAATGTATTATTATAGTAGATAAATCAAGTAGAATTGAATTTCAAGTACTTGCCCTCTGAAATAAATGATAAGATGGATAGGATCTGGATCTATGAAAATTGCTACCCTTGTTTTATATTCCTTCTCATGAATGGTGTTTTTGAATATTTCCAGGAGTTGTGCAAATGAAGCAAAGTGTACACTTTATTGACTTTTTGATGCAAGCCCTCTATATATAACAATTTATACAGTAATGTAACTAACTGTTACTTTTAGGAATGGATTAATCTACATCATTTCAGTCCTGTGTTACTCTAATGTGGTTGTGGTATTATAGAAGTGCAACACATGCACTCCAAAGAATGAAAGGTAGAGAAGTCCCCTCTCTGTTACTCTTATATTTTCTCTTAGGTTTTGGTTTTTGTTATTCAGTCGCTCAGTCATGTACAACTTTTTGCGACCCCATGGATTGCAGCATATCAGGCTTCCCTGTCCTTCACTATCTCCCCGAGCTTGCTCAGATTCATGTCCATTGAGTTGGTGATGCTATTTGATTTTCAGGCAATTCCATATTGTCTGGAGAAGGAAATGGCAACCCGCTTCAGTATTCTTGCCTGGAGAATTCCATGGACAAAGGAGCCTGACAGGCTATAGTCCATGGGATCCCAAAGAGTTGGACATGACTGAGCGACTATTACTCACTCATTCCATATTGTCAAACAGATAATATAAAACACTGCCTAAAATCGGTCTTTGAAATTTATATCTTTTTCTAAATTATAATTAACATCCAGATTAAGCTTCATAACTAAATAGCTTTTGGATTTTTGTCTATGTGTTCTAGAAATCTTAGCTTTAACCTTCCTATTCCAGTTTTATATAATGCCTATAAGCGATGGTTGAACCCCAAGTCATGTTACATTGCCTCAGTAGTCCTCTAGTGTCTTTAAATTCCCTTATGTTCTACTCTCTGATATATTAGATTTAGCATGTAAGAAATATATTGCAATTTGAAGCCTACTCAAACATTTCTGCCTAGGTTAATTCTTTGGATCTTTGAGTTATAGAAGGTGTTTACCAGTCCTTTCCTGTCTACTGTATTTCTAATTTATTCTGGCAAATTCAGAATTAATTTTTCAATAATACAGTCAATGTAAATTATGCTGCTGAAAAAAACTTCATTTCCACTTTAGAAGCAGAGTGAATGTAGGCATCAATTTTGCACCCAGGTAGCCTGAATGTTGTGTTCTACAGCTGTTCTTACTTGCTACCTACTGGGGAAATTTGGTGATCTCTTTATGCTGCAAATTCCTTCCAGAAATAAAGGAGAAAATGATACCTACCTTGTTGTGGTGGAAATGTGTAAATTATTCACATTCAGCACTTACTAAGAGATGGGCACTGAAAACTCTCTAAGCATTGTTTGGGAGATATATCTATATATAATATACATGTATTGGATTGATCTGCTTAAATCTTTGTCATTATGTAAATTATTCCTTCTGAAGGCCCTTAGCTTGTGGCTACAATGGGCCATGGTGATTATATCTCATAAATGTCCATATACTTTTTCAGGTTTTCTTTTCTTTTTTTATCTTTTGGATTGTTGTTTCTGTGCTGATTGTCAGGCTGAGATGTAAAGTTAGGTCTTCTTAGATCTTTCCTTGGAAATTCACTTTCTAATTTCCCCTGTATATGCAGTTGTTTTTGAATATTCTAGTCTTTAATGGCTGACTCCCATGAGAACAAAAAGCAAAAAAAGGAAGGGGAAATACAAGGATACTGATTCTTTAAAGCCCCTGGAAGTTAATTCATCCAGAGTGGGAGGGGCTAGCAACAACAATGGCTGCCTCCCTCTCTGTCTGCCCCTCTGTGATTAAAAGCAGCAATCAGGAATCACAGAACAGATCATCAGTATTTCAAGAACCTATCTCAAATCCTGTATTATTGTGCAGTGTGCTCCAGGAACTAATACACAACTGCCTGCCAGATGGCTGGGGGGTGGTGGATAGGTAGCTTATTGTGTTAAGAGCTGAAATGGACCAAAATTAACCACAATTCACTGTCCAAGTCTTTGTAAGTTGCAAGCCTTCCACAGATTCTAGAGTTCTAAAATAATTATATCAGATAGATTGTGCCAGCAGAATTGTTATCTAGATGAGGAGACAAATTCCTGCTGCTTCCTACTCTTTCATCTTCCTTGAATCTTCTCTCGAGTTTCTTTTAACAAATGTATTTTGAAGTGATTACAGTACAGAGTTAGGACTAAATTTCAGGCAGAAAGTTGGTTGTTGGACATAAACATTATTTCTCTGATGTACCCTGTTTTTAAGATTGCATAATCTTGAGGTAAAGGAATTAATTTATTTAGAAAATTTGGGGAAGAAAAAATATACTCTTAAAAACAATAAAATCAGCTTCTATACTTCTTAAATATGGTTTCTCACTAAAGCAGTGTGAGGCACAACATTCACACTGATGTGGCTTTAGACCAAAGACACAGAAATGAAAATGAACAGCATATAATCAAAGATACGATAAGTGTATTACCTGAACCAGGAGAAAACAATCAGTGTTCAGGACTCACCAGCGCCTAGAGGTCTTTGTTTTGTCTCCACACTTAAGTTACTAGCCTGCAGTTAAGTCCCTGTGTTAGCTTCCCTTAGTCCTCTAAAAGAGCTGCCAGCCACTGGTTTCTCTTTGATAAATAGAAAGCAGCTGGTGTCTCAAGGATGGCTATTAATCTCCTCACAAGATGAAAGTACTCTAAGTGGAGAAAACTGAGCAATGTGTTGTAATTAGTGATTCATGCACTCCCTACCTAGGAATAAAAGATCTTTGAAGCAGTTTTTTCCCTGAAGATGGATGTTTTAATTGCTACATAAGAAATCAAGATACACCAAATAAACGTAATCAAAGCTTCTTGTTTGGGGTAACTATTATCTTAACATATATATTTGATCAAATTTCTTTTATTTAATTATAGAAAAGAAAAAGCAACCTGGTCTATTCTAGGAGGTACCAACTAACTAGAGATTTTTCTTCTTGGTAATTGCTTAGCTTAATTTATATAATCTACTTGGCTATATTCTGGAGGTAAAAAACTGCAATACAGTGGTTTAGGTTTCAGAAAATGAGTTTCTTTGAAAGAATTGCACAACTACTTCAAATTCTATAGTAACAATTGGAATATCCATATTCAGTAATATATTGTATGTGAGAATTCTTTTTATTTTTATACATATTATATAATATGATTCATATTATTTTAATATCCATACATAGAAAAAAAAATTCCAAAAGCTCTGTGACATTATAGTTGAAAGGATATATACTTTATTAATCTAATCTCATCTAAAAGAAATTAAGTTAATTATGTAACCATATAATACCTCATGTGATATATTAGGGGCTCAATAAATGTATTTTTCATCGTTTTATCCTTAAAATACTAATATGAGTAAAATCACATTCACTGCACAGCTTCTGCATATAAACTTAATACTTTACAATAATTCAGTAGCTCTCTCACCAAATTTATAATTAGAAACTCAAGGCCTTATATAACAGAACTTGTAAAGACCAAGAATATAAATGTGTAAATCAAGAAAATGTTTTCTCTGAAAATTTCAAAGTATTTTGATGCTCTGTGAAGATGGGAATCACACACGAGTTTGTTTCCTTGTGATTTTATCATTACTTTCTTTAGATTAACCAACCTACATTATAACAAACTTTGTATAAAACAGAAGGGTATTGTTATTCCTGGAGTTTCCAATTCAATGGAGGTAAAGGGAGGCTAAAAGAGACTCTTGATGAAAGTGACAGAGGAGAGTGAAAAAAGTTGGCTTAAAACTCAACATTCAGAAAACTAAGAAAATGGCATCTGGTCCCATCACTTCATGGCAAATAGATGGGGAAACAATGCAAACTGTGACAGACTATATTGTTGGGCTCCAAAATAACTGCAGATGGTGACTGCAGCCATGAAATTAAAAGACGCTTGCTCCTTGAAAGAAAAGCTATGACCAACTGAGACAACATATTAAAAAGCAGACACATTACTTTGCCAACAAAGGTTCATCTAGTCAAAGTTATAGTTTTTCCTGTAGTCTTGTATGGATGTCAGAGTTGGACTATAAAGAAAGCTGAGGGCTGAAGAATTGATGATTTTGAACTGTGGTATTGGAGAATACTCTTGAGAGTCATTTGGATAGCAAGGAGATCCAGCCAGTCCATCCTAAAGGAAATCAGTCCTGAATATTCATTGGAAGGACTGATACTGAAGCTGAAACTCCAATCCTTTGGCCACCTGAGGGGAAGAACTGACTCATTTGAAAACATCCCAATGGTCGAACACATTGAAGCCTGGAGGAGAAGGTGACAACAGAGGATGAGATGGTTGAATGGCATCACTGACTTGATGGGCATGAGTTTAAGCAAGATCCAGGAGTTGGTGATGGACAGGGAGGCCTGGCATGCTGCAGTCCATGAGGTTGCAAAGAGTTAGACATGACTGAGAGACTGAACTGAACTGAACTGAATGGTTATGCAGGGCTTCCCAGGTAGAGCTAGTGGTAAAGAACCCACCTGCCAATGCAGGCAGGAGACATAAGAGATGCTGGTTCAATCCCTCGGTCAGAAAGATCCCCTGGAGGAGGGAATGGCAACCTACTCCAGCGTTCTTGTCTGGAGGATCCCATGGATGGAAGGGCCTGGTGGGCTACAGTCCACAGAGTCGCCAAGAGTTGGACATGAGTGAAGCAACTGAGCACATATGCAATGGGAATGCAAGTAAAGGGGAGGTTAATTGGTTCAGCTGATCAATAAATAAATAATTGTTAATTTCATGGATTTTAATGAATATATGTCATTCCAGTGCATTAACTTCCAACAAGTTTTAAAGAAAAAGTAGGGCCACAAAAGCTTTAAATAATCATTAGGTAGTACAATGGAAATCTAAAGAATCAAAGGGTATTTTCCCTTCTTAAAAATAATAATAATAATAAAGTGCTCTAGGTTTCCCTGATAGCTTAGTTGGTAAAGCATCCTCCTGCAATGCAGGAGACCTTGGTTCGATTCCTGGGTTGGGAAGATCTGCTGGAGAAGGGATAGGTTCCCACTTCAGTATTCTTGGGCTTCCCTTGTGCCTCAGCTGGTAAAAAATCCACCTGCAAAGTGGGAGACCTGGGTTCAATTCCTGGGTTGGAATATCCCTTAGAGAAGGGAAAGACTGACTACTCACTCCAGTTCTGGCCTGGAAAATGCCATGGATTGTATAATCGATGGGGTTGCAAAGATTCAGACATGGCTGAGTGACTTTCACTTTGGCATCAAACCTAAAAACGCTTTTTTGGGGGGAAAAAAAAAAGAGACAGATAATCTCATCATTTCAGCATATTATTCCCCTTGGAGTTAGAATTGTTTCCAAACCAAGAATAAATGCAAAATTTCCAATAATTTATAGAGAAATATTCAATTGTTGTACTTGAGTGATTTTTTTTCCTTTGGTCTTTTTAGCCCTAAACAATATTCCGTTAAACATTTTGACAGTTTTTACAGTATATCTGATAAAAAAAAAAGTCCCAAAATATATTAAGATCTATCACTTAAAGTTACCTAATAGCCAAAGGATAGTGTTAGTTAAATATTTTACATGTAAGGATATATTTTTTTCCAGTAGACAGTTCTCTGGACTTAGCCATTGGGAGGCTCTTGTGAGTGTGTGTGAAGGCTTCTTCATATTTCCTTCTATAACTAACCATTTAATGTAAATGTAATGGTTTAATATAGACTGCTCCATACCTTGCTTTTGAAAAATTCAACAATAAATTGTGGAAATGTGCCAGGAAAAAATAAAGAATTTTTTTTCTCTTATGTAATACAGAATTCTATATTTTGTCTTATAAAATTATATATTTTACAGACTGCATGTATATTTGTATATATATATATAGTATTTTATCAGCTTGTAGATTATGTAAATCACTTTTCTCCCTCCCAATTTTTGGCTGGTTAATTAAATGTTATAATATGCATGAACTTTATACTGATACACAAGGAGGAAATAATGCCTCTGTACCGACATGTATGATTTCTCTACAGAGTCACTTTCATTTACTCTAGTTATGAAAATTGGCAGGAATTTTGGTTTAAAACTTTGAGATTCTTAGTGTCAATATATTGATCAAATCTTTTTTAGATTCAATAAATTTATGTCTCATATAAATGCTCTAATATTTCATATATCTAAATGATATGATGACTATAAAAGTAGAATTTTACTTGAAAAGAATCCTAAACTTAGTGGTTTTGATCATTTTACATTTTTTTAAACTAAAAACAAATACTGAAAGGTCTGTGTACACACATGGAAAGCTCTACATTTTTCATAGTAAACAATCTTTAACTATGAGAAGAATGGGATAATCATCCAAATTTCTTTTCCAATGCCAGTCAGGAGAGACAGCCTCATTTCATTCACTAGGATACCCTGATCAGCTCTTAAATGGCAAAGACTGACATACTAAATAATTTCTTTCTATAGGAAGTGGACATTGATTTCACATGAAGCTACAGAACTCTAATTACAGCCTTGTCAGCAAGCTATGTCTTACTACAAGTAAAATAATACAGGGCTGTGTTGTCACACACTTTTGACAGTTGTGGAAAATGCACTGTAGATTTTCTAATCAGGGCTACTCTTAATCATTCTTATGCAATCTCACAACATATATAAGCCTTCTTTAGTGGTCCAGTGGTAAAGAACCTGCCTGCCAATGCAGGAGATGCAGCTTTGATCCCTGGGTTGGGAAGATCCCCTGGAGGAGGAAATGACAATCCTCTCCAGTATTCTTGCCTGGAGAATGCCATGGACAGAAGAGACTGATGGATTACAGTCCATAGGGTCACAAAAAATCAGACACGATGAACGGGCAAGTGAATTTTTTAATCCACCATGGAAACCGAGATCTAGAATATTCCAGATAACTTATATTTGTTTATTGGAACCCTTCCTGTGCCATCCTACTTCTTCCCATAGAATGATTTACTGCTGTGACTTTGTTTTTGTTCCAAATTTTATAAATTAGGTAGTGTTCTGGGACCATCTCCAGCTTTATTTGTTAAATGTTCCTTTATTTTGCCAGTGAATAATGCCATCTCTACCACACGTCAACATTCTATATGTGCACGAGTCCATTAGAGGCACTCTATTCTGTTCATTGGTCAGTTAGTTTATGCCTCTACAAATGCACAGTTTTAATAAATTAAAAATAGATTTTTTGCTTAGACTCATTTTAGAAAATTCTCCAATTCTTTCTTTTAACTCTATTCAAGAAAAAACAAGTTAAAATTGCAGATAATGTTGCCCCACAAAAAGAAAACAATATATTACTTTTTAAAACACACTCAGATCCTATATAAATGGCCATCATTTGATGAAAAATCAGAGGAAATGTATTTCCTGTATATAATAATGCTGACATCTCAGTACACAAATTTGTTTATTTCTTTTGTAAAAAGTATCTAGAGAAATTTCTTCAACTCAATATAGAGTTCCTCAGGATTTCTTCTCTTAGCTATATTGGTATAGTTTTTATCTGGACAATGGTTTTGTTGTAAAGTAAGAAAAACTGGAAAAATACAAAACAAAACAAAAGAGAAAAAGAAACACATGTGTGAAGGCAGCAAGGGCTCCTGTGGCATCCAAGAGAAGAAGTGCAGACACCCTTGAAAGAGGGGAAATGTGTTTAGGTGAGTCCAACAATCCACCTCATTTATTTTTTAGAGCCCTTTCCATGCCTTAATCAGCACAGAGTGAGAGGCTAAAAAGCCTGATAGAGGACAACCAACATGATGCAGAGAAACTGCAGAGATTTCAGTCATTTCATAGAAACATGGAGAAAAATGACGTTTGGACTTGTCAACCTCAGCAGACAAAGCCTGTGTAGCCAAAGACCTGGGGAGAAAAGATGTGCATAGAAGGGTGCACATGACACATTGATCGGCTTTTCCTTATGTTAGTATCCAAATCTCAATATACACTGGGACAGATGCTAAGAGTTCTTTTTGAAAATAGCTGAAATGTTTATTGGAGCTCTTGACAGTCTTACAATGTTGAATATTTGGAGTTCAAGACCTGGCATGTTGGAAGGGATGCACTTGAAATAGATTAAGCAATAAATGTATGAAAAGCAGCCTTCAGTCGGCTCAGTTACTTATGAAATGTGATCTTTCTCTGCTCTAGAAATTTGAGTCAGGATTGGTGAATGTTCTCTGGAGGAAGATAACATCATCTAAAGCCTCTATCATGTTTCACAACACAATGCCTGACACACAGTGAAATATTATTAGGCCCTCTAAAAGGGAGGAATAAGGAAAAAAAAATAATATAGAAACTGTTCTGAGGTGGCCCAAATACTGAAGTTTTGGTTATGAACTTTAATATAAGTGTGATTAGTATGTCAAGGAAAATGAATGGATAATTTAGTTCGATTGCTAGAATATATATTTAAAATATCAAATGAGACTTTTAGAACAGAATAAATACTCTGAAATCTAAAAGTCATAGATTTATTTTAAGAATATACTGGAAAACTGAAGAGCTGACTGTTGAACTGGAATGGAATAGGTTAATAAACACTATGCAGACTGAAACACGGAGAAGAAGAGGAAGAAAAGAGGGAGGAGAATAAAAGAAGAAGAAGAGAAAGAAGGAGGCAGAGGAGGCAGAAGAAGGGGACAAAGAGGGTGGAAGGAGAAAGAGAAGAAGAAAGAAAATCCAAGATACATGGGAAGTTGCAATAATATATAACTTAAAAAAAATCATCAGAAGCAGAGAAGCAAAAGATGGGAAATATTGATATTCAAAAAGGAAATATCTAAGAATTTTCTAAAGTGGATGAAAGATATTAACTCACATCTTCAAGAAGCATAAGCAATTCCATTTAGGATAAATACAAAGAAAATCAAACCTTTCCACACTGTAGTATAATTACTACATATCAAAAACAAAAAGAATGCCTTAAAGGTGACAATTAGAAAAAAAAAGATGCATTATTTTTCAATGACCAACAGCATAATGGTCAGCCTACTAATAATCTTATATCTCTTAAGAGCTGATCTATAATAACTACTTACCCAGAATTCTATTTCAAATGAAAACATCATTCATAGATGAATACAAATAGAAATATTTCTAGTGAACAAATGTCCTTTCTGGGCTAAAAGGATCTTAACAACCCAATTTACTAAATTAACTTCAGTAGCATGCCACAAACTTGCAGAATATAAGTTTATTTTAACTGCATAAGAAACATTTAATAACATTATACATTAAATCTGAGGTATGTGGTAATAATCTTAGTTATCTATTGCTGCAAAATAGACCACATCAAAACTTGATGGCTTTAAACAACTAATACTTTATTTATCCTCTACAGTCTCTGGGTTATTCTAGAATCACAAAGAAAACTTTCAGTTTTATCCAGAAGTTTCTTAGGCAGGTATAGTCACTGTTAGCTAAGGCTGAAGTTTTATTTTGGGCTCCAAGTGCATGGCAGTAGGTGTGGGCAATTGGCTGGGAATTCATCTGTTTTGCAGAACAAAACATTTTAGTTCCCTTCCATGTGATCTCTCCCCACAGCTTAAGGTTCTTGTAGTACAGGAGCTCAATTTCCAAAACAAGAATTCTGAGTCTATGTGGTGCTAGATCTTATGACAATTTTTTCAAGCTCTTATATCAATAAAAATACAATTTTCATTTATGAGTTCAGTAATTCACAAAAATCCATTTTTTTACTTTATGAAGTTCTAAAATCAAGAACTATAATGACATTGATAAACACTGCAATCAATGACATAATGCAAAGAAATCAAAACCAGATAATCTACAAGGTATTTAGGTTCAGATGTGACACTACAACTAAATCTGTTTGTGAGAAAAAAGCATGTGTGTTAGAATAGGCTTCCTTATTCCTTGGAATAAATCTATATAATTAATATATTTTGCCTTAATGCATTGAAATTCTTTACTTTACTGATATAGTTACAGCCAGATTTTAGGAATACTTGGAGAACTAAATTAGTTTGAGTAACCTAAAGCCTGATGCACCTTAAAACATAATGAAATTTACTTTGTGGATGTTGAAGGGTGTGAGGCAGGCTGTGATGAATCGGACTTTTAAAAAAGCAGTATAGGAATAGGGATATTTGCTGTCTATAGTCCTTTTGTCTCCCAGGCATCTTCCTATTCTTTCTTTTTGTATTTTTACCTTTTAACTTATTTTCCCTTATTGTACAAAATCACTTTCCTACGACAAATTCATGTTTAACTTGTTACAGAATCTTCTTCACATTCTCTAAAATGTTCTCCTAAGTTTTCAAAAATTTTAGTGTATAGTCATTTGCAGTAGTCTCTTATGAATCTTTCTATTTAAAATATGGTATCAGTTGTAATATCTCTTCTTCTACTACTGATTCAGAATTTTATCTCTGAAACCATAAATGAAACAAGAGATTTTTTAATTTTTCTAATATGGATATTGAATAAAATGAACTGGACATTCCATCTGTTTCAGATATTTAGATAAAGAAGAGAGTTAAGGGGTAGCTTTGATGAGAAAGGGAAAAAAGGTTTTATCTTAATAAATATACCTAATGTAGTGCTCAAAGCTATAAAATTTCAGATTGCTGTCTTATGAGTTCCTTTTCTATCCCCATTAGTAATTATCTGCCTCAATTTATTTTCCCTAGAATAAAATTGAAGGAAAGAGGGGCTAATTATACTACTAAGGTAATAGCACAATTGTTATAAAGTTTGTGTTTTTTAGCTCAAGGTAAAGATAAAACTGGTGTTTATCTGACTTTGGCTATCTTAACTTACAATGCAAAGTTCTAATGGTTCTCTTCAATTACTTTCTATCATATTTTAAAAATCATCGTGGACTATCACCAGAAATATTTAACTTCTAGAGTTGACCTGCGCTTTATTTTCTGCAATTTATTTTATTCTACATGAAATATAAGGCTAAAGTAACATTTTCCTTTCCTTGAAATCAGATTTTCATTACAAAGTTGACCTTTAAATGTCCCATTTTGTTAGGCAAACAACATTATTTGAAATTAGTCACAGGTTTCTTATTTTGTGCAAGCAAAGCTTGATTACAAGCCTTTCTATAAAGCTTCTAGCCAGTTTAATAATTCATACTTCTCTTATCAGCTTTAGAATTCTAAAGGAGGCATTTGCCTATAAATCTTTCCCACTGCTGCATTTTATTTTAATTCACAGCAACAGAACACTAACATAATTGGTGCAATCTGTTATTTACAGATATATGGTGTGATGCAGGTGGCAAACTCTTTTTTAGTGTTGTACAGAAAAGTAAGACCTTCCTCGCAACTTGAGTTATGTGAATAAAAATTGTAGCTGGGTTAGGATAGGAGCCATTGTCACTATGGGTATTCTTGATTTTTTGCGGTAAACATTTTCCATATGGAATACTTTTTGATTCTATTTTATACCAGAATGCAGATTTTCTGTTATGAACATTTATTTTCTGAAATGGGAGTCCTCAACTAGTCTGGGATCTAACGCCTAATGATCTGAGGTGGGTTGATATAATAATAACAGAAATAAAGTGCACAATAAGTGTAATGTGCTTGAATCATCCCAATACCATTCCCCATCTTAGTCTGTGGAAACATGTCCCTGGTGTTGAAAGGGTTGGGAACCACTGCTCTAAAAAGTGACCCCATGAAGGAATATTGTTGGGTTTTATACATACAATCTTAAACAAATTCCAGAATAAACTGGCTTATGATTTGTTCTAAATTTTGATAATTTTTAAAAATAAATCCTTTCTGAAATCTAAAATATATTATACATCATGATTTTGTGCCATAACCACAAAGTTAAATTTTATTTTATTTTATTATTTTTTTTTTCTGAGCTGCTAACATTTCTGCAAAATCATTATTATCTTGTCATGTATAGTAGCATCCTCAGCTATCCTCTATGTGTTTGGAATAAACATTATGGTAGTAGAGCAATTTACTTTAAAAGAGTTTTTCTAACAAAACAAGTTTTAAAGTAACAGGTGGGGGAAGGTATTTTTCTTTTCTTTGTGTGGGAATCGCTATGGATTGCAGATTAGAATTTTAATGCCATAGAACTTTTCTTTCAGAATATTCTCTTATTAATTAGTCTATCCTAAGGTGCAAGAGTTTCTTTCTTTCTTTCTTTTTTTTTTGTGGCAATAATCATGATTTATTTATTTTTTTCTCTTTATGCATTTTTTATTTTATTTTATTTTTTTAGTTTTTTTATTTTTTTTAATTTTAAAATCTTTAATTCTTACAGGCATTCCCAAACACGAACCCCCCTCCCACCTCCCTCTCCATAACATCTCTGTGGGTCATCCCCATGCACCAGCCCCAAGCATGCTGTATCCTGCGTCAGACATAGACTGGCGATTTAATTCTTACATGATAGTATACATGTTAGAATGCCATTCTCCCAAATCATCCCACCCTCTCCCTCTCCCTCTGAGTCCAAAAGTCCGTTATACACTGTTTATAATAGCCAGGACATGGAAACAACCTAGATGTCCATCAGCAGATGAATGGATAAGAAAGTTGTGGTACATATACACAATGGAGTATTACTCAGCTGTTAAAAAGAATTCATTTGAATCAGTTCTGATGAGATGGATGAAACTGGAGCCGATTACACAGAGTGAAGTAAGCCAGAAAGAAAAACACCAATACAATATACTAACACATATATATGGAATTTAGAAAGATGGCAATGACGACCCTGTATGCAAGACAGGAAAAAAGACACAGATGTGTATAAAGTTAAATTTTAAAATGACAAAAGCTCAGACTTTGTTTGCCAAAAAATATTTTGATATGTTTGAATAGGATGAGAACTTTTAATGAACATTCTAATAAATGTCTTTCAAAATATAACTGTCTAATAAGTAGAATGAGTTGAAGCCTAGATAATACAAGCACATATAGAATTATCTACTATCTTTGGGGCCAGATATAAATTGGAATTCAGAATTTCTTAAATTTTCAAAGGTAATGTAATCATATACTACATTTTATATACAAATCTAACACCCTATATTTGGGGGATAAATAGTTATACAAACAGACTTATTTTAGTTCTATCACATTTTGTATCAGTTTTCCATTTTAAGTGAGTCTTTGGTATGTATAAAGTTGTGGATACTCCATCAAAGCCATTTTTGGTCATTTTGTTGTTGCTGTTCTTTATTGACCTATTAGCAATTGTCCAGAACAATGAATGAAAGATGTAAATACTCAAAAGATCATTGTTGAATAAATTAGTTAAATGAACATTTGGGAAATTTAAAATTTTCATTTAACTATAGTTTTTTCTGTTAAGAGCATTATCCAGATATCTGGGGGTGGTCTAAGTTTAAATAATAATATGTAATATCAAAATATAATATAAATACTAATATAATATGTTATATACTATAATGAAAGCAAATAATAATTAAAGTTATCACTTACTATTACTTACTTGCTGTTATATTTGTATTTACATTTGTTTGGTGGAATTCTCAAAAGAAGTTTGGAATATGCTTACTATTATTTTTGTCATTTTGGATATATGAAACCTGAGGCTAAGAAATGATAAGACACTTGCCAAAGTTGTCATAAATAATAATATCAGAACTGAAGCTTAAACCCAGGAAATTTACCTTGGAGCCCATAGATTAATGGTCTAGATATTGTGAACATGTCAGCAAGTAGATAATAATAAAATGTCATATATGATAAGGATAAGAAAACTACTGAAATAAATGTTCTCACATAATAGAGGGATTTTAAAGCCCGGAATATTGAAAGAGGCCTTCACTGAGGTGGCTGGGAAATACAAGTCATAATGGATATATGTAGCATTTAGAGAATATGAACTTTTAAAAGAAATCATCAGATAGAGTCAAAGTTCTAAATGACCTACTTCTAAGGATGCTAATGTACATACAACAGCAAGAAAACTCTGTATTCATTGGTATGATGATAGAAAATTCCATTCCCAGTAGACCCCAGAAAGATGTTATGGGGAGGGAGGTGGGAGGGGGATTCATGTTTGGGAATGCATGTAAGAATTAAAGATTTTAAAATGTAAAAAATAAAAAACTAAAAATAAAAAAAAAGAAAAGAAATATGATAAAAAAAAAGAAAAAAACACAATCACCAAAAAATAAAAAATAAAACTTTCTTGACTCCATAGCCCCTTAATCGCTACACTTATATATTTCCCATTGACAAAAATGGGATATTTAATATTATCTGTATTTATTTCATCAACTCATACTTGGGTCTGCTCCATGAATCTTGTCATCATCACTCATTACTTTCAATATGATCAATAATAACAATTTCTCATATTCAATGATTAATTCTCAGTCCTTATTGCATATCTCAATATTGAGTGTAGCACTTTTACAGAATCATCTTTTAAATACAAATTTTGTATTTCAAAAATTTGATGATATTCTTAAAATTGTTTTTTCATTTAGCTTATCTTTGATGTGTTTCTTTCCTCCTTCCCTTCCTACTCCTTCTCCATTCTTTTTCTTGGAGTCCTTCATAATCCTAAATGCTGGTGTAACCCTGCTCAGATCTCTAATCACTTTCCTTTCTTATTTATATTTTCCTTCTTTAACAATTTCATTCAGTCTTATTACACAAGTTCATTCCCAAATCTATACCTTGTAGTGCTACAGAACTATGGGCGGAGCTTCATGACATTGTGTAGGTGGGAGTGATCAAGTCCATCCCCAACAAAAAGCAAAAAGGCAAAACATTTGTCTGAGGAGACCTTACAAATATCTCAGAAAAGAAGAGAAGTGAAAGACAATGAGAAAAGGATAGATACCCCCATCTGAATGCAGAGTTCCAAACAATAGCATAGAGAGATAGGAAAGTCTTCTTCAGTGATCAATGCAAAGAAATAGAGGAAAACCATAGAATGGGAAAGATTAGAAAGCTCATCACAAAAATTAGAAACACCAGCAAAATACTTTATGCAAAGATGGGCATAATAAAGGACAGAAATGGTATGGACCTAACAGAAGCAGAAGATATTAAGAAGAGGTGGAACAATTACACAGAAGAACTGTACAAAAAAGATTTTCATGACCCAGATAACCACGATAAGTGTGATCATTCACCTAGAGCCAGACATTCTAGAATGTGAAGTCAGTTGGGCCTTAGGAAGCATCACTACAAACAAAGCTAGGGGAGGTGATGGAATTCTAGTTGAGCTATCTCAGAATTTAAAAGATGATTCTGTAAAAGTGCTACACTCAATATGCCAGCAAATTTGGAAAACTCAGCAGTGGCCACAGGACTGGAAAAGGGCAGTGTTCATTCCTATCCCAAAGAAAGGCAATGTCAAAGAATGCTCAAACTACGGCACAATCGCACTCATCTCACACAATTACAAAGTAATGCTCAAAATTCTCCAAACCAGGATTCAACATACGTGAACCAATAAATTCCAGATGTTCAAGCTGGATTTAGGAGAGGAAGAGGAATAGAGATCAAATTGCCAACACCCCTTGTATTATCCAAAAAACAAGAGAGTTCCAGAAAAACATCTACTTTTGTTTTACTGACTATGACAAAGCCTTTGACTGTGTGGATCACAACAAACTGCGGAAAATTTTTAAAGTGGTGGAAATACCAGACCACCTTACTTGCCTCCTGAGAAATATGTATATAGGTCAAAAAGCAACAGTTAGAACTGGACATGGAATAACAGACTGGTTCCAAATTGGGAAAGAAGTGTGTCAAGACTGTACTTTGTCACTCTGCTTATTTAACTTATATGCAGAGCACATTATGCGAAATACTGGGCTGGATGAAGAACAAGTTGAAATCGAGATTGCTGCGAGAAGTATCAATAACCTTAGATATATAGATGACACCACCCTTATGCAAGAAAGCAAAAGGAACTAAAGGACCTCTTGATGAAAGTGAAATAGGGAAGTGAAAAATCTGACTTAAAACTCAACAATCAAAAAACTGAGATCATGGCATCCAGTCCCATCACTTCGTGGCAAATAGATGGGGATGCAATGGAAACAGTGACAGGTTTTATTTTCTTGGGTTCCAAAATCACTGCAGATGGTGACCGCAGCCATGAAACTAAAAGATGCTAGCTCCTTGGAAGAAAAGCTATGACGAAATGAGAAAGCATATTAAAAAGCGGAGACATTACTTTGCCAACAAAGGTGTCTAGTCAAGGCTATGGTTTTTCCAGTAGTCATGTATGGATGTGAGAGTTAGACTATAAAGAAGGCTGTGTGCCGAAAAATTGATGCTTTTGAGCTGTGGTGAGGATAAGACTCTTGAAAGTCCCCTGGACTGCAAGGAGATCAAAATATTCAAGCCTAAAGGAAATCGACCCTGAAATTCATTGGAATAACCGATGCTAAAGCTGAAGCTCCAATGCTTTGGCCACCTAATGCAGAAAGCTGACTCACTGGATAAGACCCTGATATTGCAAAAGATAGAAGACAGGAGGAGAAGGGGACAAGAGAGGATAAGATGGTTGGATGGCATTACCAACTCTACAGACATGAATTTAAGCATGCTCTGGGAGATGATGAAGGACAAGGAACCTGATGTGTGCTTCTGTCCATGGGGTCTCAAAGTGTCAGACATGACTCAATGAGTGAGCAACAAAGTGCTATAGAAACTTACAATCAAGAACCTTATAGCTAAGTGTCAAATCTTCTACTAAATGGTCTTAACATATCCAAAACATAGCTCTACTTTCCAGTATAAATGAACTCTTGTTGTTGTTTAGTTGCTAAGTCGTGTCCCAACTCTTTTGCAACCCCAGGGACTGTAGCCTACCAGGCTACTCTGTCCATGATTTCCCAGGCAAGGACACTGGCATGCATTGCCATTTCTTTCTCAAGAGGATCTTCCTGACTAAGGGAGCAAACCCATGTCTCCTCCACTGGCAGGCAGATTGTTTACCACAGAGCCATCAGGGAAGCCATTCCCATCTTGGCATTCATCCTGTATCTAATTGCTCAGACTTTGAAGTCATCCTCAATTATTTTTATATTTACTATAATCCTGAAGCCTATTAATATGTCTTGAAAATGTGCTGAGTTAGCCCACTTGTCTTCACTGTTACCAGTAGTACAGGAATTCAAGCAGCCATCATCTCTGGGAATTATTTCAGTGACAGCCTTAGTGATTTGTTTACTGCTAGTCTGGTTTAATCTACATGTAACTATCAGAGTCATCTTCTACTGTTATAAATAGGATCATAATCACTCTCATACTCAAAATCTTCTTATGGTTTGCCTCACATTTAGAACAGAATCCAACGCCTTGACATTTTCAAAGCCTCATATAATTTAATTTCCAACCTAGACTCCTTCCTGCTTCGGCTATACTGACTCTCCCTGAATCACACTGTTGTTTCTGTTGTTGTTTAGTCCCTCTGTCGTGTCTGACTCTTTTGTGACCCCATGGACTGTACTCTGCTAGATTCCTCTGTCCATGGGGTTTTTCAGATAAGAATACTGTAGTGGGTTGCCATTTCCTTCTCCAGTATATTTTCCCAACCCAGGCATTGAACCAGAGTCTTTTGCATTGGCAGGAGGATTCTTTATTAAAGAGTCTCAGGCAAGGATATTGGCATGCGTTGCCATTTCTTTCTCAAGAGGATCTTCCTGACCAAGAGATCAAATCCATGTCTCCTCCATCGGCAGGCAGATTGTATCAGTATCCTTGCCTGAGCCACCAGGAAAGCCCTGATCACACTGGCCTTCCAGCAATTCCTTAAGAGACTTTCACTTGAGTTTCCTACACCAGGATGTTCTTCCTCCTTACCAGACTCCCTTCCCTTCCTCTCTTCATTGAGCGATCTCCTTAAATATCACCTACTCAAAGAAGTGTTCCCTGACAATGTTATGCAAAATAGAAAAGTTACCACAACTCTACCACTTCTTTTTTTTTTTAACTTTATTTTACTTTACAATACTGTATTGGTTTTGACATACATCAACATGAATCTGCCACGGGTGTACATGTGTTCCCAATCCTGAACCCCCCTCTCACCTTCCTCCCCTTACAATCTCTCTGGGTCATCCCAGTGCACCAGCCCCAAGCATCCTGTATCCTGCATTGAACCTAGACTGGCGATTTGTTTCTTGCATGATATTATACATGTTTCAGTGCCATTCTCCCAAATCATCCCACCCTCGCCCTCTCCCACAGAGTCCAAAAAAGTGTTCTATACATCTGTGTCTCTTTTGCTGTCTCGCATAGAAGGCGACGGCACCCCACTCCAGTACTCTTGCCTGGAAAATCCTATGGACAGAGGAGCCTGGTAGGCTGCAGTCCATGGGGTCACAAAGAGTCGGACATGACTGAGTGACTTCACTTTCACTTTTCATTTTCATGCATTGGAGAAGGAAATGGCAACCCACTCCAGTGTTCTTGCCTGGAGAATCCCAGGGACGGCAGAGCCTGGTGGGCTGCTGTCTATGGGGTCGCACAGAGTCAGACACGAATGAAGTGACTTAGCAGCAGCAGCAGCAGCAGCATACAGGGTTATCAATACCATCTTTCTAAATTCCATATATATGTGTTAGTATACTGTATTGGTGTTTTTCTTTCTGGCTTACTTCACTCTTTTTAGTTAGCTCCAGTTTCATCCACCTCATTAGAACTGATTCAAATGTATTCCTTTAATGACAGAGTAATACTCCACTGTGTATATGTACCACAGCTTTCTTATCCATTCATCTGCTGATGGACATCTAGGTTGCTTCCATGTCCTGACTATTATAAACAGTGCTGCAATGAACATTGGGGTACACGTGTCTCTTTCAATTCTGGTTTCCTTGGTGTGTATGCCCAGCAGTGTGATTGCTGGGTCATAAAGCAGTTTTATTTCCAGTTTTTTAAGGAATCTCCACACTGTTCTCCAGAGTGGCTGTAATTCCTCATTTTGCTTTGATCTCTCTTCATAGTACTTATCACTTCTTTAATTTATCTGCATATGCCTCATGCTGTATTGCTTCATACAGAAGTAACTGCTCTTCATAAGGGAGATTTTATCCATACCTTAAGAGATAAAAGGTGTTTTGGTTGTTAAAGCATCATATCAGTGATATGAAGGGTCAGCTATGCCTTGATCAAGATATAGAATGGCATAGGCTTCCAGAACATATGTACTTTTAGTAATAATACGTTACCTATATACATATGGGCTTTCCAGGTGGTAAGAATTCTTTTCAGTGGTAAAGAATCCACCTGCCAAGCAGGGTGCTCTTAGAGTAAAGGAAATAAAGTATTTGAATACAACTGGCAACTAATGGTATAAAAAGAGTGCTAAGAAAACATTTATAAGCAATTTTAAAAAGTGTAATTGTGAAGATCTTGAAGATTAGATATAATAATAACTCAGTTACAGACTTGAGAAGGATTTGCATTTTTAAAAAAAACTAGTCTCAGTTCATGATTTAGAATTTAAATTAGAACATCCATTTATACACAAGTCTATTAGTTAAGTATATGTGAACTTATATATAGAAAAAAATCAATTATAGCACAATTTTACAACAGGAGGTGGAGAATAATCATCACAATCTATCTGCCATGAAAGAACTGCTTAGTTCTGCAGGCCACATTCAGAAAATCTTGGAACAACTGCCTTACTGCTCCAAACAAGAAAGTGTCTTCAACTATTTGTTGCAAGTTGGCATCTTTGCCACTGTCTATACTGTAAAGGAAAATGATCAAAATGCCAACAACAGATAATATATATTCTCTTGTTCTGTATAATTCTCAGAAGAAAACACATTCTCTTTCAATCTATTTTTGTAAAATGTGTTATTTAAGGTGTCATTGTAGGCACAGTCATGACCATAAAAAAGAAGACATCTTAGGGTTTTGCTATTATTCTCACACAAAGATTTCTCAGAAGAAACTGATCTCTTTTCCTAGCTCTTTCAAAAGCAAGTTGTATCCTAGCAGCATAACTATAATTCTTCTGTTGTTACCCCTGCATCAATAAGAACTGAAAAGAATTCCCCTTTCTCTAAAATAATTAGATAATGGAAGGTTTCATTTACGTTAACATTCCGAGAAAGTGAAGTCAAATTTTTGCCCACCGAACTATTTTAGAACTAATCTGAAAGGATAGCGTTTAATTTAAATGTGTATAAGAATTCCCATTTGTTTCAATTCATCTTTAAGTAAATAAAATATTAACCTAAGAAATATAAGTAACAAAATTAAGAGCAAGCAAAATAATGATGTTGTAGCTATTTATTAAGCACTATACCACCTGCCAGGCACCGAATAAGTCTTTTATATTATTATCCCATTTAAACCTCATAATAATGGGTTACATACATATCAGGTTTGTCGCTGTTTGATAGGTCAGGAAACAGGCACAGAAAAATGAGTTAACTATTCATTAACTAATGAGGTAAGTGGTATTCAGATACATCAAGTTGATGCAAGCAAGGGCTTACGCCTTCATATCTACAATGCTTGTTAAATACTCATTCACTCATTTATCTTATTCATTCACCTTTTTCTTCTGTTAAGAATGTAATTAAGAACATGATGTCAGATATATGAGTCACTTTGCTGTATAGCACTAATTAACACAACATTGTAAATCAATTATACTTCAGTTCAGTTCAATTCAGTCTCTCAGTAGTCTCTGACTCTTTGAGACCCCATGAATCTTAGCACCCCAGGCCTCCCTGTCCATCGCCAACTCCCAGAGTTCACTCAAACTCACCTCCATCGAGTCAGTGATGCCATCCAGCCATCTCATCCTCTGTCGTCCACTTCTCCTCCTGCCCCCAATCCCTCCCAGCATCAGAGTCTTTTCCAATGAGTTGACTCTTCGCATGAGGTGGCCAAAGTACTGGAGTTTCAGCTTTAGCATCATTCCTTCCAAAGAAATCCCAGGGTTGATCTCCTTTAGAATGGACTGACCCAGAAAGATGTTATGGGGAGGGAGGTGGGAGGGGGGTTCATGTTTGGGAATGCATGTAAGAATTAAAGATTTTAAAATTTAAAAAAATAAAAACTAAAAAATAAATAAAAATAAAAAATAAAAAAAATAAAAAAAAAGAATGGACTGGTTGTTTTTCCATGCAGTCCAAGGGACTCTCAAGAGTCTTCTCCAACACCACAGTTCAAAAGCATCAATTCTTCGGCACTCAGCTTTCTTCACAGTCCGACTCTCACATCTATACATGACCACTGGAAAAATCAGTCTTGACTAGATGGACCTTTGTTGGCAAAGTAATGTCTCTGTTTTCAATATGCTATCTAGGTTGGTCATAACTTTTCTTCCAAGGAGTAAGCATCTTTTAATTTCATGGCTGCAGTCATTTTGGAGCCCTGAAAAATAACCTCTGACACTGTTTCCCCATCTGTTTCCCATAAAGAGATGGGGCCAGATGCCACAATCTTCATTCAAAAACATTAAAAATATTTTTAAAAATTCCTTAAAAAATGTGACACTCTTATGTTCAGATTATCAACATGTGACTCCCCACCCTGCCCCATATTACCTGTGTCACCCTGACGAACTTACTTCCTCTCTTAGTTTTTTTCATCCACAAGTGGGAAAAGTGAACAGAACATACAAACACAGGCCTGTTAAATGAGATAATACATGCTAGTTCATGGCATGAAAAGTTACTCAGTAACTGTCTGCTATTTTTCATTTAAGAAATGTTAGGAGGCACTTTGTTCTTCTTTAGGCACAATTAAGCTCTCCTGTCTCTCTCCAACTGAAATCACTAATGTGTATTAGTGGCATATTCCCTGTTTTGTGTATTTCAATGCCTCAAACTCTTTTTATTATTTATTCAACAAATATCTCCTGAACTACTACTTCAGTTCAGTTCAGTTCAGTCACTCAGTTGTGTCTGACTCTTTGTGAACCCATGAAGCGCAGCATGCCAAGCCTCCCTGTCCATTGGTGATGGTCCCGGTTGGTCCACTCAAACCCACATCCATTGAGTCAGTGATGCCATCCAACCATCTCATCCTCTGTCATTCCCTTTTCCTCCTGCCCTCGATCTTTCCCAGCATCAGGGTCTTTTCCAATGAGTCAGCCTTCTGCATCAGGTGGCCAAAGTATTGGAGTTTCAGCTTCAACATCAGTCCTTCCAATGAACACCCAGGACTGATCTCCTTTAGGATGGACTGGTTGGATCTCCTTGCAGTCAAAGGGACTCTCAAGAGTCTTCTCCAACACCACAGTTCAAAAGCATCGATTCTTCTGCACTCAGCTTTCTTTATAGTCCAACTCTCACATCCATACATGACTATTGGAAAAACCATAGTCTTGACTAGATGGACGTTTGTTGGCAAAGTAATGTCTCTGCTTTTGAATATGCTATCTAGGTTGGTCATAACTTTCCTTCCAAGAAGTAAGCATCTTTTAATTTCATGGCTGCAGTCACTGTCTGCAGTGAATTTGGAGCCCAGAAAAATAAAGACAGCCACTGTTTCCACTCTTTCCCCACCTATTTCCCGTGAAGTGATAGGACCAGATACTATGAACTTAGTTTTCTAAATGTTGAACTACTACTAAATGTGCTAAAATTGCTGGGCACTGAAAGATCAGGAATGTACCAGGCACTGAAATATCAAACCTACTATTAAGACATATCTGGACTTGTCTAAAAATTTAAGAGGTAAATCTAACTCACATCAATTTGTATGAGGTGAGAATACATCTCAAAGGAAAAATAACTAAACTTCACTGAGTGTTTAATAATTCCAATTTTATTTAAATGTAACTGATGCATACATGCTAGAAAATCCCACATACTAGATGGCAGATGATATTTTGATGATTCCACTGTAATACTGATTTTACTGATTTTATTTGTATGGAATGGCAGGCCCATGGAAATTGAATAATTTGCCAAAGATCATTCAGCAGTCATTTTGTGGAGTCAGTGTCCAGTCAATAAGGTTGAGAACCTACACTCTTGAACACAATACATGCAATTTTGGACCAGAATCAGAATGTAATAACCCAGGGCTGGAAAAAATTTCTCTGCAGAGCATGGTATTAGACAATTTGTTTTCACTATCAATACTCCATAGACTGCTGCTGAGTTCTGGTGAGAGGGAAATATGAGTAAAAGGAATTTTTTTTTTAACCGAAATTTCTATAAGAGATTCAAGAAGCAAGTCTATGTTGCCAAATTAATGGAAAATGTAAACTAAACCAGACGTGGATTGTACATCAACAGCAATATAGAATATCACTCAAACATGATACCTAAAATGTTTCTCTGGGAAAGGTGTCTGACAGTCCCTGGAAAAGAGAGGGACAGTGTCCAATATAGAGAATAGTGGAGGTTTTTGCCAGTTTGTGAACTGTGCCTAGCATGGGGTGATACTACCTAGACAGAACAGTATTAGTGATAGATAGGTCAGTAATCACCAGAATCTGTAGTGATATGAGAAAACTGAGCAGAGTCAGCAGACAGGATGATACACAGGGAAAGAAGATTGAGCCAAACAAGCAAACAATAAATGAATGAGGTCTCATGTGAACCCTAGTGAGCCAGAAGTGTTAATGAGCTCATGAATAACATCCACCAGGATTCTTAAACACACTTGTGGGATGACTTTAGAAGGCAAAATAAGAGTCACTGAACTGTGGATAATGACTTGGCTGATAATGCTTCTTTCACTTCTATCTTGGTATAGTCTTGCATATCTCAGATTTTATAAGCCAGGTAGACTCTATTCTGTGAAGAAGTCTGTGGTCTCTTAGGTGAGACAGACAAATACTTGAAACACCGCTCCATCATTGAGTTCTACACAAAGTCCTACTGGAACACGGTCAGTGAGGAGGAGGATTCATTCCCCACTCTTCACTCTGTCTTGTTCTGACCTGTCTCTCCCCAAAGTTTCCTTTCATGACTATGATTTCTGCAGGAATGTTGCTATGATTTCTGCCAAGGTGTTGCTATTACATAAATTAAAGCTAAATCTTAGTCCTTCAGGGTAAATTTTTTCTACAAATCACACGTTTGCTCCCTCTCTCATTTTATGCCATGTAGGACCGTAAAACAGAGTAGGAGAAATAAATATACTCAAGGTTTTAAAATGTTTGGTAGTAATGTTCTATAAAGTCACTGCAAACACTGGGTTAGTGAATCCTGAACCATTTTTTACGGGAAAAATACAGGATTAGGTTCCTATGAAACTCTGGTCACAACATTTTCATTGACCAATCAATATAGAACCTTATTTTACATGTGTTTTTATTTAAAGACCCTTGTTGAATATATACTGCAAATTTGTCAACACTAGATTCACAGCCAAGGGTATCATAACTCATGCCTGGACAAAATTTATCTAATATGCTTATTTTGTATGTAAGGCATATCACAGCCTTCTTGCTGTGAACAAAAAGGAACACTGTTAACAACTTAGGAACACTAGCTAGCACTTCAGCACTAAACCTGGGGGCCACTTTAAATGACAAAGTTATTAAGAAAATGCACAAAAATGCAAAAAACAAAAGGTGACAATGAATAAATTGCAAACAAGGTATCTGTTTGCAGTATGAAAGCTGCAAAAAGAAGTCAGAGTTGTCTTGTTTGGTCTCACCTAGAAATGCACCCCCAGAGCAACTCAAAAGTTTCCTCACTCTTTCCATGTTTGTGAATGACTTGAAAGTGCCAACTCAATTAATTTTAGAGTTCCAAATAAATTTCAGAGAGTGGATGAATTTGCAAATACAGAAACCATGAATAAAGACGATTGACTAGATAAGGCAATTAACATCACATGATTGGTTTCCACAAAATCTTTTTCACTTAAAAACTGATTCTAATTGAGATAATACTTAATACTTAATAATTAATATTTGACTATATTTTAATTAGCTAGCCAAATAAATTATCTTTACCCACAGATGATAATTGATAATACATTAGAAAACACAAGAATTTCTAAAAGCTCTCTTAATATTTGACTATATTTTAATTAGCTAGCCAAATAAATTATCTTTACCCACAGATGATAATTGATAATACATTAGAAAACACAAGAAATTCTAAAAGCTCTCTTGTCATGATATAATAATTGGTTTTACCTAATATTTCACAGTTTACATATATGTAAATCTTCATGGCAAACGTATAGGTTTGGTACCTTCATCTAAAGAAAAATATACTCAGATCTCTTCTGAAGAAATTTCCCCCAAATGCTTTTTTTTAAACAAATTAGAATGGTATATCATGTTCATCTAATGAATTTAAAACTACTGCTTTGGCCACTATTGATTATAGCAAGAATTGGTTTGTGAATTAAAGTGAGCCTAGTTATACAGATCCACTTGCCTTTGAGGCAGCTTTGTCCAAAATCACTTCTAATTGGTGTGATTAACACTGAATGGTGAGAAACTTAGCTACTCTTAAACTAAGTTTCTCATAAGTGAGAAACTTAGCCATCATCTGTTCATGCCCAGTTGTTTAGTCATATTTGCCTCTTTTTGACACCATGGACTGTAACCCACAGGCTCCTCTGTCCATGGGATTTTCCAGGGAAGAATACTGGAGAGGGTTGTCATTTCCTCTGCTAGGGGATCTTCCTGACCCAGGGGTCAAAACTGCCTCTCCTGCTTCTCTTGAATTGGCAGGTGTATTCTTTATCACTGTGCCACCCTGGAAGTCCATATGATATATCTTGACCGTAACAATAATAGGTTCATATGGAGAGTATGAAATACTACATCTGGATTTATCTTATATGATGCTTAATTTTCTACTTTACTGTTAACTACATCATTCTAGTTTTGGAGTTCCAGGATTAGGGCTAAAATGATAATTTTCTGTATCATGTCATTTCATCACACAGCCTTATAATAAGCTCTCATCATCCAAGATAAACTGCATCTGTATGTTATTGGCAACAGGAACATAGCTGACTATTTCCAAGGCAATTGAGGCTCAGATCATTTGAGTGAGCTGGCCAAGGTTACATAGTCAGAGGTGGCATTAGCCATAAACCCAATATCCTGACTTCTGGACTCCTACTTATGTGTACCATATAACTACTCTTTCTAGCTTATATCATTGCTATAAAGGTCACAATACTGGGACATATCCTCATGGCTTGATAAACAAATACAATTATTTGCATATGAAAAACCCCACTCTACAGCAGGAACTCAATTTGACTCTTAGGCACGGACACTGAGCGTAAATTATTTTACTTCGTCTATAATTCATTGTGTTTAATCCTTTTTAATAGACAACTGTTAAATCAAAAGAGATTTAGCATACTGGGATTTCCTGGTGGGGAAAAAGGTGCTGCATCTATAAATGGGAGATAAAATATTCACAGATAAAAGGAAAACTCATCTTTAACCTCAGGCTTGCTAAGTAAAACCTTGCAAGGACAAAACACTTGACTTGGTATTAATCAAGAACCAGCCTCCCTAGGCAGGAGAGACCGGAACAGGTTGGACTCATGACATGATGCCTGGGAAGTGCCTGGAAATACTGTCCCCCCCTGCTGAGACTCCTGATGCTGCTACTTCTGATGCCAAACCTGCTGTCTCTCCATGTTACCCTCCTGTTCACACCATTTTATGCTCATGTCCATTGAGTCAAGGAACACATTAAAAAAATCTGCCTGTTCCAGGGAAATCAGAGCATTTTTAGTAATCAAATTATGAAGTGCTGGGGCTAAAGACCAATAAACATGATGGATTATACTCTGGATCTTGTGTCTGGAAAGAGGAACCTAATAAAAACAGAAAGCCATGAATCTGGAGCTACAATAAAATCTTCCCCTAAATTATTAGAATGAAAAACAGAAAAATTTAAGGTATCTATGTAACAATGCAGACTGGCATAATAAGTTAATGGTGGTCATCACTGCAGCTGCCTAACTAACATATAGTAGAGATTCATGAACTAGATTAGAATAAGAAATCAAAAAGTACACTGTATTATAGATAGTAAGTAAATATGTATTTAATTGGTACATTAAATTTAATTGGTTAATTAATAACATTAACATTTCTTTATATGCATGTTTGTGTGCGAGTGTGCATGCTCAATTGTGTCTGACTCTTTGACACCCCATGGATCTCAGCCTGCTGTAGAGATGTGTATGTTATATTAACAATGTTCCTGGAAATTTTCTTAATTTCACTAATATTGGGCTATTTCATATTGTCATTGAAAAACAAATACAGAAAATATTTCTTTGTATCTTTATTTCAATTATTCACTTGGCCAACTTAATTCACAAATTGAAATATTCAGTTACATATTATATACATATAAGCATGTGTATATATATATACATTAGCACTTATCATAGGAGATACATTGCATAAGGCATTGACAATACAATGATAAATGAGATAGATATCACTTGTCAAAGAAATTACCATTTAAAGGAAGAAATGAATCTCTAGAAGAATATACAGGAAATAAATAGTATTAAGTGTAATAATATATGCAAGTAAATATAAAATATAATGGAATATGTAAGAAGCATAAATTCAGTCTTTTGAGAAATGGAAGCTTCACAAAAGAGGAAAAATTTTCACAAAACTCTGGTCAACTGAAAGATTTCCCCAAGTGAAAAAATGGGATGAGAAAGTGTCAGAAACAGGGTTCAGTTCAGCTTAGTCACTCAGCTGTGTCCGACTCTGTGACCCCATGAATCGCAGCATTCCAGGTCTCCCTGTCCATCACCAACTCCCGTAGTTCACTCAGATTCACATCCATCGAGTCAGTGATGCCATCCAGCCTTCTCATCCTCTGTCGCCCCCTTCTCCTCCTGCCCCCAATCCCTCTCATCATCAGAGTCTTTTCCAATGAATCAACTCTTCATATGAGGTGGCCAAAGTACTGGAGTTTCAGCTTTAGCATCATTCTTTCCAAAGAAATCCCAGGGCTGATCTCCTTCCGAATGGACTGGTTGGATCTCCTTGCAGTCCAAGGGACTCTCAAGAGTCTTCTCCAACACCACAGTTCAAAAGCATCAATTCTTCAGCGCTCAGCCTTCTTCACAGTCCAACTCTCACATCCATACATGACTACTGGAAAAACCATAGCCTTGACTAGACAGACCTTAGTCGGCAAAGTAATGTCTCTGCTTTTGAATATGCTATCTAGGTTGGTCATAACTTTTCTTCCAAGGAGTAAGCATCTTTTAATTTCATGGCTGCAGTCACCACTGGCAAGCAAAAATACCACCAGTTGAGAGTATGGTGTGTTACTGCAAGTCATTATCAATACAATTGTTTGGTGGAAAAAGTAATAAAGGGGGAGGAATGGTGGCTCAGAGGTTAAAGTGTCTGCCTCCAATGCGGGAGACCTGGGTTCGATCCCTGGGCCAGGAAGATCCCTGGAGAAGGAAATGGCAACCCACTCCAGTATTCTTGTCTGGAGAATCCCATGGACTGAGGAGCCTGGTGGGCTGCAGTCCACGGGGTCACAAAGAGTCGGACACGACTGAGTGACTTTACTTGCTTACTTACTAATGAGGATAAAAAACAGAAGTTGGGGGTGAGGCTGCTGATAGATTAAGCTGAAGAGGAAATGAGAGTAAATCGATAGATTAAGCTGAAGAGGAAATGAGAGTAAATCCTTTTTTTTTTTAATTGCAGGCTAATTACTTTACAATATTGTGGTGGTTTTTTGCCATACATTCGCATGAATCAGCCATGGGTGTACGTGTGTTCCCCATCCTGATCTTCCCTCTCATCTCCCTCCCCATCCCATACCTCAGGGTAATCCCAGTGCACCAGCCCTGAGCACCCTATCTCATGCATCAAACCTGGACTGACAATCTATTTCACATATGATAATATACATGTTTCAATGCCATTCTCTCAAATTATCCCACCCTCGCCTTCTCCCAGAAGTCCAAAAGTCTGTTCTTTTCATCTGTGTCTATTTTGCTGTCTCACATATAGGGTCATCATTACCATCTTTATAAATTCCATTTATATGCATTAATATACTGTATTGGTGTTTTTCTTTCTGAACTTACTTCGCTCTTTATATTAGACTCCAGTTTCATCCACCTCATTAGAACTGATTCAAATATATTCTTTTTAATAGCTGAGTAATATTTCATTGTATGGCTGTACCACGGCTTTCTTGACTGACTATGGACATCTAGGTTACTTCCATGTCCTGGCTATTGCAATCAGTGCTGTGATGAACACTGGGGTACACATGTCTCTTTCAATTCTGGTTTCCTCGGTGTGTATGCCCAGAAGTGGGATTGCTGGGTCGTATGGCAGTTCTATTTCCAGGTTTTTTAAAGAATCTCCACACTGTTCTCCATAGTGGCTGCCCTAGTTTGCATTCCCACCAACAGTGTAAGAGGGTTCCTTTTTCTCCACACCCTCTCCAGCATTTATTGTTTGTAGGCTTTTTGATAGCAGCCATTCTGAAAATCATGAGATGGTACCTCATTGTGGTTTTGATCTGAATTTCTCTTATAATGGGTGACGTTGAGCATCTTTTCATGTGTTTGTTAGCCATCTGTATGCCTTCTCTGGAGAAATGTCTGTTTAGTTCTTTGGCGCATTTTTTGATTGGGTCACTTATTTTTCTGGAATTGAGCTACAGGAGTTGTTTGTGTATTTTTGAGATTAATTATTTGTCAGTTGCTTCATTTATTATTATTTCCTCCCATTCTGAAGGCTGTCTTTTAACCTTGCTTATAGTTTCCTTCATTGTGCAAAAGCTTTTACGTTTAATTAGGACCCATTTGTTTATTTTTGCTTTTATTTCCATTACTCTGGGAGGTAGGTCATAGAGGATACTGCTATGATTTATGTTAGAGAGTGTTGTGCCTATGTTTTCCCCTAGGAGTTTTATAGTTTCTGGTCTTATGTTTAGATCTTTAATCCATTTTGAGTTTATTTTTGTGTATGGTGTTAGAAAATGTTCTAGTTTCATTCTTTTACAAGTGGTTGACTAGTTTTCCCAGCACCACTTGTTAAAGTGAAAGTGAAAGTGAAGTCGCTCAGTCATGTCTGACTCTCTGCAACCCCATGGACTGTAGCCTATGAGACTCCTCCATCCATGGGATTTTCCAGGCAAGAGTAATAGAATGGGTTGCCATTTTCTTCTGCAGGGGATCTTCCTGACCCAGGGATTGAACCTGGGTCTCCCGCATTGTAGGCAGACATATTACCATCCGCACCACCAAGGAAGTTTTCTGCATTATATATTCTTGCCTCCTTTGTCAAAGATAAGGTGTCCATAGGTGTGTGGGTTTATCTCCAGGCTTTCTATTTTGTTCCATTGATCTATATTTCTGTTTTTGTGCCAGTACCATACTGTCTTGATGACTGTGGCTTTGTAGTAGAGCCTGAGGTCAGGCAGGTTGATTCCTCCAGTTTCATTCTTCTTTCTCAAGATTGCTTTAGCTATTCAAGATGTTTTGTATTTCTATACAAATTGGGAGATTATTTGTTCTAGTTCTCTGAAAAATACCTTTGTTAGCTTGATAGGGATTGCATTGAATCTATAGATTGCTTTGTGTAGTATATCCATTTTCATTATATTGATTCTTCCAATCCATGAGTGTGGTATATTTCTCCATCTATTTGTGTCATCTTTGATTTCTTTCATCAGTGTTTTATAGTTTTCCATATATAGGTCTTTTATATCTTTAGGTAGATTTATTCCTAAGTATTTTATTTTTTTCATTGTAATGCTGAATGGAATTTTTTCCTTAATTTCTCTTTCTGTTTTCTCATTGTTAATGTATAGGAATGCAAAGGATTTCTGTGTGTTAATTTTATATTCTGCCACTTTACTATATTCATTGATTAGAAATTTTCTGTTGAAGTCTTTAGGGTTTTCTATGTAGAGGATCATATCATCTGCAAACAGTGAGAGTTTTACTTCTTCTTGTCCAATATGGATTACTTTTTCCTTTTCCTTCTCTGATTGCTATGGCTAAAACTTCCAAAACTATGTTGAATAGGAGTGGTGAGAGTGGGCATCCTTGTTTTGTTTCTGATTTTAGGGGAAATGCTTTCAGTTTTTCACCATTGAGGGTACTGTTTGCTGTTGGTTTATCATATCTGGCTTTTATTATGTTGATGTATGTTTCCTCTATGCCTGCTTTCTGAAGGGTTTTTATCATAAATGGATGTTGAATTTTGTCAAAGGCCATCTCTGCATCTATTGAGATAATCATATAGTTGTTATCTTTCAGAATCCAGCAACATATTAAAAATATCATACATCATAACCAAGTGGGCTTTATCTCAGGGATGCAAGGATTCGTCAATATTCACATAACAATTGAAAGAAAGTAAATTCTTTAGTACTAAAAAAGATTGCTCTTTATCCTGTGAGCAATGGAAAAGCAGCAGGGGAGGAAGATACCCAGATTTGATGTTTAGGGTCATCATTCTGCGGCAAATGTGGAATACATGGAGAAGTGGCAATGCCAGAGGCTATCCACCAGTTCAAATGAAGTTGACATATGTACTGGAGAAACCTAAGCCAAGCTATTGGCAGTGGAGAAGAAGGAAGGAGATACTATTTAAGAAATATTTAGGATACAAAGTGAACAAAATTTAGTGGTCAATTAGACTGGGTTTGTTGGGAAGAGATTGGGCTTTTTCTTCTTGAACTTCAGTTTTCTTATCTGTAGAATCAGTATAATAAAAGTACATAAGCCATGGTGTTGCTATGGAGGCAACATTTAGAAATCTGACCATACATACTTTATATTCAGAAAGTATTATACTAGGATAACACCTAGTTGGCCAGTGTAGGCAAATGGCTGATACTTTTCTGAAAAGCAGAAAATGTCGAGAGAAAGGGATGTAAAGGGCAGTGATTAGTTCTGTTTTATGCTTCTATCTCTATTGTAATCATCCCTGTCAACCTCCACTCTTTTAATTTCCTAACTGGTCTCACTAGGTCTACTCTTGCACCTCCAAAATATTACCTAGATCACAGACTACCTTTAAACTCAATATTGGTAGGGCCCACATAGGGTCTCATTGTTTAGATGGTTCATTATGTTTACCTTGAAAACAAAGAATAAAATCACAGGGATCTGATACTGACCAAATTGCCCAAACCACTATTAGGGCAATTGTCCAAATTGCCCAAAACAATAATTTCTGTGTTCTCACTGGCGCCTGCCTTCAGAAAGCTGTGAGACCACCGGAGTCCAGATCTCTGGCTACATGACCATAGGACTCAACCACAAGCTAAAATTAACCATCCCTTCAGAGAATTTTTCATTGGTGGTGTGTAAGAAAGACCCCATCAGAAAGGGAGCATCCTTGCTCTCCTTATGGGCCGGTCACCCTCTCTTTTCCCTGTAATAAATTTCCCTTTTCTTGCCTGATTGCCTGGCTCACTCTCTTTTTCTCTGCACTTGCCTTACATATATCAGACCATGTTACTGCTCCATTTAAAAATATTAAGAGGCCACTCTTAGGTTCCTTTATATTTGCTTAGAATACAATATGGTCTTCAGACAGACTCAAATCCTTAACACTGCTATAAGAAACTCACATATATATCTTCTAACATTTTTATTCTCCACTGTCCCTGTTTTCCACCATTTCAGATTTCTTTCAGACTTTAAAATATGACATGATTTCTACTGCTTATTTTCATATTCCTTTATTGGACTTTTGATACTCCTTTTTCATAACTCTTTTTCATCCTCTAAATTCTGCAATATTTATATTTTAAAAATAATTTATTAAATACCTACTGTACCCTAGTTCTTTACATGAATGTTTTGCTACTTATAAAAGTCTATACAAAAGAAATAATTACTATGTCTAATTTAAATATGTGGAAACTGAGGCAAATAATTTAAGTAATTTGTCCAATGTCATGCACGTGCATAGAGATGAAGTTAAGATTTTGAGGAGAAACAAGACATTTATACAGTCTCAAAGTATCTTTCCTCAATATATTTATTAATAATAAAAGGAAAATGGAAGCTTTCAGTGGAGGAACCACGAAGATAATAGCTTAACCAAATGATCAAGTTTAGCAACATAAATAGTAATATCATATCTGATAAGATGTACTGAGAAGGACAAAAAATCCTATCTTTGATATTCTTGTTCAAATGTGTAATGTGGTTTAATCATGAAAAAATGTCAGAAAAACACAAATTATGGTGATGCTGAAGCTGAAGCTCTAATACTTTGGCCACCTGATGCAAAGAACCAACTCATTGGAAAAGACCCTGATGTTGGGAAAAACTGGAGGCAAAAGGAGAAGATGGCAGCAAAAGATGAGATAGTTAGATAGCATCACTGCCTCATGGACATGAATTTGAGCAAATTCCAGGAGATAATGAAGGACAGGGAAGCCTGGTGTGCTATAGTCCATAGGGTCACAAAGAGTCAGACACAAAATAGCGACTGAATACATACACTACAAAATAACTGACCAGCGATTTTCAAAACATCAAGGTTGTGAGAGACAAGATAAGCTAAAGAATTGACACAGATTGAAGCAGACAGAGAAGATGTAAAAACTAAATGCAATGTAGGATCCTGAAACAACAGTGAAAAATGACAGGGAGAAATAGTGAATTTTGATTAAGCTCTGTAGTTTAGTGAAAATGTTAGTTGCTCAGTTGTGTCTGACTCTTTGAGACTCCATGAACTGTAGCCCTCCAGGCTCCTCTGTCCATGGAATTTTCCAGGCAAGAATACTGGAGTGTGTTGCCATTCCCTTATACAGGGGATCTTCCCAACCCAGGGATTGAACCCAGATTTCCTGCATTGCAGACAGATTTTTTTTACCAGTTGAACCAACAGGAAAGCCCTGTAGTTTAGCAGTGAATAGTATAGTTCAGCAGTGAATAGTATAGGTTAGTTTAGTATTGTTTAGCTTAGTTTAGTATTATTTAGCAGTGAATAGTATTAATTGGAAGGACTGATGCTAAAGTTAAAACTCCAATATTTTGGCTACCTGATGTGAAGAGCTGATCATCTGAAAAGACCCTGATGCTGGGAAAGATTGAAGGTGGGAGGAGAAGGGGATGACAGAGGATGAGATGGTTGGATGGCATCACCAACTCAATGGACATGAGTTTGAGTAAGCTCTGGGAGTTGGTGATGGACAGGGAAGCCTGGTATGCTGTAGTCCATGGGGCTGTAAAGAGTCACACATGACTGAGCGACTGAACTGAGTATTGTACCAAAGAGTCAGACAGGACTAAGCGAGTAAGCTCAGACACAATGTTACTTTCCTGGTTTTGGTTATTTTTTCACAATTATTTAAGATGGTAACGTTAGGACAAACTGAGTGAGGTGTTTGCAGGAACTCACAATACTTTTGCAGGGTTTTTATATTCTAAATTTATTTGAAAATTAGAAGGTAAAAGAGAGATGGAAATAGAAGAGGCCAGAGGTCAGAGGAGAAGTTCAATTAGAAATTAAAAGAAACCTTTTACATTGAACCCATAAATGCAGCAGAAGGACAAGTGTTCACATTGACAACCATTCCCATTTTCAACCATAAGAGATTTTAAAGACTCTTGTTATTATTGACATTATTAAACTTTACAGTAGGGCTTCTTTTATCTGACAATGTCAGAGGGAAAGACATTCTATGGAAGTGAATTCTTCTGATAATAACAAATACCAAAGAATTTTCTTCTTCCTTTTAAATAGCCAAAGTGCCCATAGGACAGAGGCTTCAAAGTCGGAATTATTAGGTTTTTCATGCTAGTTGAGCCTCCTTTGAGGCTCTGAGACTTTGAGAAAATTATTAAATTCTCTGAAACTTAGCAAATTGGGAAAAATAAACTCCGTGCTACTGAGTTGATTCTAATTAAATGCTATTCCTTGTCTTACACAACTACATTCAGTTGATGCAAGGCTAATAACCATTTGAACACATTTTTATATGAAAGTGTACACTCACAACATAGTGACATGTTAATAGTTTTCTTGAACTAAATTATTTGTTTATTACATTCTGTGTGTCTTGTTCCTAATTTTAAATTTTACATATATAGCTTCCCTGGTGGCTCAGAGGTTAAAGCGTCTGCCACCAATATGGGAGATCCGGGTTCGATCCCTGCGTCGGGAAGATCCCCTGGAGAAGGAAATGGCAATCCACTCCAGTATTCTTGCCTGGAGAATCCCATGGATGGAGAAGCCTAGTAGGTTACAGTCCACGGGGTCCCAAAGAGTCGGACACGACTGAGCAACTTCACCTCACCTTAGCCTCTGCTTTTGTGCTATCAGCTTTCTTTTGCCAAAGTTGCCAGTGTAGCTTTCATCAAAGAAATAATATTATTTAGTTTTATATTGGTCCTAGCACATGATGAACATTCAAAAGTTTGGCAAATGACTGAATTAGTAAAAAAAAAATGCATAAATGAATTATTTAATGCTTCTAAAATTTCATAGATTGTGAAACTAACATGAAGAAAATTCAAAGTTTAGTGAGGCATTGAAATCCATTTTAATTATGCCTTTTATGCTTTCTTATGGATTCTTTATAACAGCAAGTCACCTTTGTTAAAAAAGAAAACACTATGATAATTATAAAAAATTTTAATTAATTTTTAAAAATTGAGTCAACATTAAAGATATAAAGATTCTATCATTTAATTATAAATATTATGTCCTTGCATGCTATTAACTTCTAAAACACACAACATAAATTTTTGATCTAAAATCAACTATATTAATTAAGCTTTACTGACATATTTTTATGCTACAAAAAATATAATGATAAAAAAAACTCTCTCTTTCAGTGATATAAATTAGCATACCAGATATAGAACTCTAATTCAAGTCTTCTCATCGATCATTTTTCCATTGTATTTGGTAATTTCTAAAATATTGAAGGTCAATAATAAGATTGAGTTTTCAATATCAATATAATTCTTGGCTCACATCTGCCTTGACATGAACCATTAGTTTGTGGTGCCCACGTCCTATAGCAGAATTCTTAGATCATGAGCAGAGTCAGACCCACATCTTCTGGGAATATGCAGGTTAGTCCCTTCAAATAGGCAGTCGACAGGGAGTAGCAGAGATGGAGACTGGGGCCAGGACAGATTGTCTTCTCTAACTGATACCACTGCCCATCATTTAAGAGGATTTCAGCATTTGTTACAGCTGTACAGTGCAGTTCAGGGCTCAAAGGGCCTGAAAATCAACTGCTCTTGCAGACCATGGCTCTATGCAGCCTTCACAAAGTCTTTTCTAGGCTGAGGACCTACTTGGTTCCTGGTGATTTTACTTTTCAAATGAAACAGTGAAATATGATATTCTGACATTAATTTTCAGCTCTCTTTTCTGTTCTCACTGTTTGGGAGCTCTGCTTTTCCAGACTGAATACCAGATGCCTCCTGCTTTGGACAGTGATAGTTTGTATTTTGATGAAAAACCACTGCTAGAGTTTGGCTACCAAGAGGGCCATTGTGTAGTTGTTTCTACAATTTAACATTTGGGTTGGCAGATGGAGTGGAAAAGACTTTGCCTAGGGTGGGGTTGTGCAATATATTGATCCTTACAGCTCTCAATGCAAGACTGTAAAATAGGAAAATAAAGAGAAAATTATTGTTGACCTAAAAAGAATAGACTGCCAGATAATTTCTCCAGCAAAAAATGTGTTTATTTGGAATCAGCAGAGAATTTCAATTCAGGGTCTGCAACCAAGCAAGCCAAATGCAAGTCCCCTCTAAGCAAGGAAGAACACATTTATAGAGGGCAAAAGGAAGCTGGGAGGGCCACAGAAAATAAATAGTCCATAACTTTTCACTGGCTGGGTGCTTGCCAGGAGAGAAGAGGAGAGGAGTCTTTCTCCCTGTAGGGTTCTGCTATTGTCACAGGGCATGAAAGCTTTACTTTCTGGTCTCCAGACTATTTAATTGAAGTTTCTGTTTCTCAGTTCTTTTAATCATGATACACATTGCGTTAATCATACCAACCCCCCCCACACACACACACCCAGTACTTGTCCTTGATCATGGTTTAAAGCATTTTTAATATTTGACTCTGTCCAAAGTGATGACATGTGATTTATATCGTAAGTAGGCTACTGGAGGATTTTGAAATGCAAAAGAGTCAACCAATAATCTTTTTCCATGAGCCACTGGAGTAAAGTGTAACTACATAAAAGAGTCCCTATATTAATTATTTTGTTATAGCAACCATGGTGATGGCTGCACAAATGTCCATTGTAAACTCTTTAAGTATAAGCAGGTAGAGTTTAGGGGACTTTAGCTGGGTGATTGGAACAGGCTCTCACTCATGCTCTTCTAAATGCTGGCAGAATGATCTTTCTAAAATGCAAATCCAATTATGTTATTCCTTACAACCAGCCAGTTTTTTCCCATCATATTCAGGATTCAGCTAACTTAGCATGAGATTCAGATGGTAAAGAATCTGCCTGCAGTATCGGAGACTTGCATTCCATCCCCAAATTGGGAAGCTCCCATGAAGAAAGGCATGGCAACGCATGCCTGGAGAATCCCCATGGACAGAGGAGCCTGGTGGGCTACAGTCCATGGAGTCACAGAGTCGGACATAACCAAGCGAATAAGCACAGCACAGCACAGCATGAGATTCAGAGATGCTTAGTCGATCTTTTTAATTTTTCAGACTTAAGTCCTCAAAGTCAGTGGCTTCTACTCCAGAGCCCACTGTTGTTATTTAGTCACCAAATCATGTCTGACTCTTTTGTGACCCCATGGGCTGTAGCCCACCAGGTTCCTCCGTCCATGGGATTTTCCAGGAAAGAATACTGGAGTGGGTTGCCATTTCCTTCTCCAGATCTTCTCAACCCAGGGACTGAACCCGCTTCTCCTGTATTGGCAGTGAGAGTCTCTACCACTGAGCCACCAGGAAAGCCCCTCCTGAGCGCACTAGTCCATACACAATAAAATAATTTTCACTGCCTAAAAAAGCACTGGGCTGTTTCATGTGTTGCTGATTCAGTTATGCAAACCATTCTCTGTATTCCCAGGTGAAGTTCAACAGACTTTTCAAAATCAACTCTTTACAACTGCTTCTTTGACAGTTTCATTCAAAGACAAAGCTTGTAGCAATCAGCTTTGTTCTACTTATAACTATTCTTACCATTATATCATTATAGTGCTCATATTATATTGAAGTTTTTAATATATTTTAAACTTTATATGTAAAAACTTTGATTTAAAAGATTTCTCCTATTAAATATTAGAAACCTCTATAAAAATAATGTTTATATCTTATCTTTCTATTACTAGTGTTTCTTATACAGCTTGACACATATGGAGCTCTTAATAAAATATTTTGCTCTTTATTAAACTCTCAAAAATGTTTATTTTTACCATAAATTGTCAGAAATTAACAGATTTGCTATGTCTAATTGGCTTAAGTTTATGTCGACTTGTGGGAAAATGCTTACGGTGACTCTGTAAGTCACTTTTTATCAGTAATGTATGTTTTATTTAACTAATCTAGATGTTAACAAACTGGTGACTTTTCTTTCTCTCAAGAAAATTAGCAACTGAAGTTTGATCTCAAACAGTGCAATTCTCTCCCCCTAGTTAAAGCACTGCAAATATAGTTAATAGAATAAAATTTCAATTTTATTACAAATTATCCTTTAAAAAACACACAAATACCTTGCTTTTTAAAAATAACTCTACTCTCCTTTCCACATCATTGGGTACATTGAAAGAAAAACAAATATTTTTGAGACAAAGTACTTGTGAACAATGAAGTGACTAATAATATATTTGATTCAGGCTACTACTTCAATAATTTTGCATATCATGTACATACCAAAATATTGGCATATCTACTTGGAAAATTCATCAGTTATTTTATCACCATATACTAATAAATAAACATATCTTCATAGATATCTTCATTTTGACCAATAAAAATTAATGTCTCTCATTCAAATATAAAATAAATAACTTAAATCTAACCTTTATATCAACAGTCCAAAATGAGTTTCATGTACAGTAAAGTATACTAGTTACACTTTATAGCTATTATATGATGTTAAAATCACTCACATATGCCTTATTTTGAGTCAAAACATATTTGATTTGTGCATCTTCACAAAATAGCAAGATTCACCAAATTTTCTCCAAGGACTTAAATTTCATCTTTAAGAATTATTAAGAAAGTGACATTGAAGAAGGAATGCTTCTCAGGTGGCACAGTGGTAAAGGATTCACCTGCCAATGCAGGAAACAAGAGACATGGGTTCGATCCCTGGGTCAGGAAGAGGTCCTGTATTAGAAAATGGCAACCCACTCCAGCATCCTTGCCTGGAAAATTCCATGGTAGAGGAGTCTGGTGGGCTATAGTCCCTGGGGTTGCAAAGAGTTGGACACAACTGAACATGCATACATTAAAAAAGGAACAAATCTGAATCAGTTGAAATGAGGTAGATGAACTTAGAGATTGTTACACACAGTGAAGTAAGGGAGAAAGAGAATAACAAATATTATATATTAATGCATATATATGGAGTCTAGCAAGATGGTATTGATTAATCTATTTACAGGGCAGGAATAGAGATGCAGATATAGAGGATGATCTTGTGGACACAGCATGGGAAGAGCAGGGTGGGACAAACTGAGAGAGTATTATTGACATATATACACCATCAAGTGTAAGATAGATAGCCAACAGGAAGCTGTTATATAACACACGGAACCGAGTCAAGCATGCTCTGTGAAGACCTAAAGTGGCAGGATGGGGATGAATGGGAGGGAAGCTTAAGAGGGAGGGAATATATGTGTACGTACAGCTGATTTGCATTGTGGTATGGCAGAAACCAATACAAAATTGTAAAGCAATTATCCTCTAATTGAAAAAAAAAAGTGAAAGAAAACTAAAAAGAAAAAAGCATCAATGTTTATGTATTCGTTTTAATATTTTCACCTTGTCCCAAGCCAAGAATTCTCATTTTAGTTGCAAACAGATGTAATCATTTTTATTTCAAATATGTATGTGTAATTTTTAAATGTCATTGCAGGAGAGCTCACAAGAATTGGCAAGGATTAAACCCACCTGAATCTTCTTAAATATAAAATCTGTCTTGAATGAGTACACATGTATATCCTAAGCTTTTGGAGTAACTGCTGAAGCTTTCTACAGATCGCCTCTGGTGAATATCATCATCGCATTGTCAGATATACTATGTGGAGCCTCAGGGACATTGCCTCACCTGTCAAAATTCTCAGTCATTTCAGATTGTCCATATATATATATATATATATATATGCACAGTTTTCCCTGACTTCAAACTGATACTACCATCTTTCTGTTTTCCTCTCTCACCTTTCACAATTTCTAACTGAAACTATAAAATATATTACATCATAAATGGGGCTTCCCAGGTGATGCAGTGATAAATAGTCTGCCTGTCAATGGAGGAGACTCAGGTTCCATCCCTGGGTTAGAAAGATCCCCCTGGAGTAGAAAATGGCAACCTACTCCAGTATTCTTACCTGGAAAATTCCATGGATAGGAGTGCCTGGGGGCCTATAGTCTATGGGTTTGTAAAGAGTTGAACATAACTGTGCAACTGAATACGCACATACACTACAAATGATTCAATTAAGAATATTACAAAAATAAGAAATAAAGAAATTATCTTTCAGAATTTGTATTATTTTTGTTTTATCGAGGCCTTTACTGTGTTGGGGGATGAAGCTACAGTCAGTCCCATATTTGTAAGCTAAACCTCAGTCAAGAATTAGTTCAGAAAAAAAAAATAAATTGGTTTCTCTTGAGTGGTAGATATTGTTTTATAAAAAAGTAATAATTAAAGTAACAAGTTTGATGATCCTCTGAAAAGTATTGAGAAGCATTATCTTCTCAGTGGATCCTTAGTTCCATCAATAACTCTTCCAAAGTCATAAAAATATCACAATTTGCCATCACTTACAGCATATACAGACATCCACCCCAAAAATAATAATAATCAAAAATAATCAAAAAAAGCTTGACCAATTTTAATTCCTGATTTAATTTTAAAAATAAAGTCCAAAATTTCACTGCAGAATCACTGAAAATCCGATGTTCCCAGCTGATACTCCATGTTGCAATTCACTGTTCCTTCTGGGGATGTTGTCCCAGTTAGAGACTCATGGCATTCTATTGTTGCCAAAATGTCTACAAATGTTCATAATATTTTGATTATAACTGAAAAGTCTCACATTTGATTGCTGGAATAAATAGTTCTTGTGCGTTGTTTTCGTTTGATACTTTCAGTTGCACTTTCTTACAAGTTTTCTCTCTGCATTTCTTATCAGCTTTCAGGATTTATACTTGGGATAGCTTTTGCAATCAGATACACTATTGCTGTCTTTACAGAAACTTGAAATCAAGCAGTTTGGTTAAGAGGGAGAAGCAGATTGTGGCAGCAATGTCACAATTGTGAAAACAACAGGTTACTAATGTTAGTATATTATTAGGCTGATCTAATTTGCTAGCTTGATTTATTATATCCTGCTGGATGCATCTTGTGTGAATCCATAATGTCTAAGAAACATAGATATGCAATGAACCAAGATCATTTAATTTAATCCTTCAGGTTGCAGGTGAGAAACTGACTCCTAAAGGGAGAAAATCTTTTGCCCAAAACCTTAAACTGTTATACAGAGGTGCAGTCGGGTTTAAACAAAAAAATGAAGATATCCCAATTTCAGTTTTTCAGTTCTCATAAAACATGAATTATATTATTAGTACTATAAATAATTTGTATTAAAAATAAAGGTCTCTAAACTTCAAAATGGGCTTCCCTGGTGGCTCAGTGGTAAAGCAAAAGAAAGTGAAAGTGAAGTCACTCAGTCATGTCTGACTCTTTGCCACCCCATGGACTGTATCTCACTAGGCTCCTCTGTCCATGGGATTTTCCAGGCAAGAATACTGCAGTGGGTTGCCATTTCCTTCTCCAGGGTAAAAGAATCTGCTTGCAATGCAGGAGACTCAAATTCGATCCCTGGGTCAGGAAGATAGCCTGGAGAGGGAAATGTCATCCCACTTTCCAGAAAGGCCCAGAAAGTCCCATGGACAGAGGAGCATGGCAGGCCACAGTCCATGGGGTCATAAAGAGTCGATATGACTTAGACACTAAACAACAATATTTCAAAATAGTATATTAAAAAATGAAAAATTCAAATAATAAACTCATTCTTTGTTTCTCTTTTTTGCCAACTCAGAATATCTATCTATCATACTTATTTCCTTGTCTTAGTAGCAAAAAACCTCAAATAATGATGAATTAGAAACATACATGAACTGTTTAACACATATAAGAGAACTTGAGCTCATGTGTTTATAATGAAAAATGTAATCAATATAAATATAATGCATCAATATAACTACAACTACTTATTTTATAAACTCTACTTATAGCAGTTATGAATTAATATAAGCTATATAGTAGACTTGATATTATTTAAAACACATAAAACATTCATAAGCATTTCATTGTCTATTTCTGCTTAAGAATATTATTAATATATTTAAGCAACTAATAACTTCTTAGTTCTCCAGTAAGTAAATCTTTGTAATATTAAGAATGAATGATTGTGGAATTATGCATAAGTTGCCAGTAAAGATGGAGAAGACATAATTATTTATTTAATCGGTGGTTTACAAGAAAGGTATCTAAAATTCCTCTATGTATGGGCTTATATCTTACTTTGAAAATCACTATTAGTCAGGATTTCAAATTACTCAAACATTTTTTTAATATTTTAAAATATTAAATGTCATTTTTCTCACAAAACTGGCCAAATGAAATTGATTTTACTCTCACTGATCCAGTTAATGTAAAATTATAGTAATGTATACCAGTTTAAGAAATCATTTTTTTTATTTTCCCATGATTAGGTAGAAGCAAGCTAACACACATGCAGAAAATAATGACCTACTTTGTATTTCCATAGAAAGGAGATTTCATATCATCTTAATTGCTTACACTAATTTTCCTAAGTATTATATTTATGTCAGTTGAACCCTCTACCATGAATTCTAAAACCATTTTCACTTTAAATATTATTCCTAGAATTATTAGTAAGTATTATACTTATTGTTCAATGAAAATCTGTAATCTTTTATTGGAGTTATCAAATTCTATTCTATATTCAAGACTAAGCAATTTTTGCAACTGGAATGAGGAACTAGTAGCCAGATGGTTATTGGTGGTGAGATTTATAATAAGATCATTAATAGATACTTCATAATGCAGATGGCTAACAGAGAAATACATGTGAATGAATGTAATCTAATTAAGACTTTAGATCTAAAGTCCAGTTTATATGAATTACTACAGATAGTGCATGGAAAACTGATTCCCAAAGGAACTGAGACCCATTCCCTCTTTGCGATATAATCCTCAAGAAAGATAGGGCCCCTGTCTCCCAGTTTCTGTAGAAGGTTAGAAACCTAACTTCCATAGCAAGCACCAATTAGCACCACTGACTGAATCACCACATTCACCAGCTTTCCCTCCAAAGGGCTCCAGTATCTTGTTTATTAGCTCACTCGAGCATTTAAAAAACCCCCTGCCTTTTGTTTCAGAGGAGTTGAGTTCCATTTCTTGCCCCTGTTGCAATGGTCTTGAATAAAGTCTTCTCCTGTTTAACTTCATCTGGTGAAATTTTTTTTGACACTTGAAAAAAGTTTGTTGTTTGTTTGTTGTGAATTTAATGATTTGTTTTCACTAATTTCTCTGACACACACAGCTAAAGTTCTGGGAGCTTAATATTAGTGTTCTTATTTGACACCAAATAAAAATAATTTTCAAAGTATTTTGAAAATATGAAAAACATGATTTAAGTACTTCAATATTGATGGTCATAATGATTATGATGATACTAGACAAGAAGAAATAGTGATACTTACAGAAAGTAAAAACACAAATAAACACATAAGTATATCATGTTTAAGACTCAAACACCCAACTTTTGCATTATCTATGCTGCTATTTCAGAGAGTTTTAAAATATATATATATATATTACAGATAAGGATTAAAGGCATGGCAAATTGTTACTTATGTATATATACGTGTGTTCATTTGCGCAACTGTGTCCGATTTGACTCTTTGCTACTCCGTGGACTGCAACCTAATGGGCTCCCTGTTCATCCAATTTTTCAAGCAAGAATACTGGAGTGGGTTGCCATTTCCTTCTCTAGGGTATCTTCCCAATCTTCAAGGATCGAACCCTCATCTCTTGTGTGTCCTGCTTTGGCAGCTGGCTTCTTCACTGCCTGCTGCACAACTTGGGAAGCGCCAATTGTTAATTACATCAATTTCTTAATGTTAAAAGATCACAGTGGTTCTACTAATAAAAAGTGAGATTTGGGGGTTTGTTCCTAAAAAAGCTTACTAAAACTTGAGAAAATTATTTATTCCCAGCATTATACATCTTGGAGATGACTCCAGTACTAGTGTGACTGACAAAAGAACTTACAGGCTTTTTCCCCATTTTTATTTAATAAAAATTGATCATGCTTATTATAGGTTTATGCCATTGCTCTATTGCTGGAGCTGAGGAGGCATTTCTTGATAAGTCCTATTTGCAGCCACTTATAGCCTTCAAAAATGTATTGGCTTGAAATTCATCATCATTTTCCTTCTCATTCCTAAATGAGAATTTTCACTGAAAATTTGGTGAAATTCCATTCTCCATTTTTTGAGTTACTGAAGCAATAAAATTAGATATTTTTCACCTTCATGTTGTTTTAGGTACAATTTGAAGTTTTCTTCTGGTGAAGGTCATTGAAGAAAGCTCTGGTGTGAGCACAGTGCCAAAAGCAAAAAACATTTTTATTTGACATTTTATATAAAAAACTTACTCTATATATTTGGATTTTAAATTTAAAACCAATTAAATAACCAATAAAACAAAATGTTAATTTCTGCTTATAATTAAATGATGGTATTTGCATTTGTTAACCCTTATATTCTGTTTTTTTCCCTACTTCTCTTTCCTTACAGTATGTGTAATTTAGTAAGAAGTTTATGACTTCCATTATAATATAAAATAATAAATGTTTCAATACTCTTTTGCTTATCAGTTCAGCTATCTTAAAGGTAATATTTGGTGTCAAAAATAAATATATTTATGTAACTTTTTAGGTAACATTTTTCATATGAATTAAGCCATTGTAGTGAAAAGATCATATGACATAATGTGGATTCTATGTCTAGTTTTATTGGTAAGTAGATTTAGATCATGAAAGTAAAGAATATGCTTGGAAGTAAAAATGTTTGTTTTCTTAAAGATTAACAACCATTTGAAAATCAGGGAAATGATAAAATAATAAAATGAAATAATAAAAATTTCCCCAAATTGCCACATCCATTCATTACAATATAGATTTGTAGCATTTCCTAGGAGGATTTAAAAATACCCACAAATAAATCATTTATGGTAGGCTACAGAAAAAGTCCACCACAAAATAACCACATCCTACTGCTTGGAACTCGTGAATGTTACCTAACATGACAAAAAAATTAAAAAGCAGAAACTAACAGATATGTAGATAGGTTTAAATTCTGAATCTTAAAGGAATGATCCTCAGTTTATCCAGATGGACCTTGAATGTAATCACATATACTGTATACTCTCTCTTGTATAAATAGGAAGGGAGATGGAGGAGATGCAGAGACAGGGTAATGCGGGTGATGGAGGCAGGCATCAAATGATGTGGCTACACAATAGGGAATACTCATGGCCACCGGAAAGGCAAGGAGCAAATTCAACCATCAAGCTTCTAGAGGAACCGTGGCCCTGCTGACATCTTGATTCTGACCCAGGGAAACTGACTTTGGATTCTGGCCTCCAGAACAATGAGAACACAAATTTCTGTTGTTTTAAGCTATTGGTTTGTAGCAATGTGATAACAAAAATCTAAGAAACTGATACAAAACATAATTATAAACACACTGTAGATGTAATTTTGTTTTCTACTGTTGTCATTTTATTTATTAGTTTATACTGCCTTTTTTACTAGTAACTCTTACAAGAGTCAGCCTGTCCTTGAAGCTTTGAAGCCAGGCATCGACTTCTCCTCTCTAGCTATGAAAGTCCTAGTTGGCATCTTCTTCCCATATAAGGCTTATTTGTTTACCTTGAAAGTCTGTTGTTTAGTGTAGACATCTGCATTAATTGTTTTAGCTAGTTATGCTGGATAACTTTCTGCCAGCTTCTATATCAGCACTGGAGCTTCTACATCAGCACATTTTTGTTATGAAGATGTCTTCTTTTCTTAAATCTTAGGAAACAACCTCTGAGAGCTTCTAACTTTTTCTACAGCTTCCTCACCTCTCAGTTTTCAGAGAATTGAAGAGAGTTAGGGCCTTATTTTGGATGAGGTTTTGGCTTAAAGGAATGCTGTGGTTGGGGTGATCTATTCTGTCCACTAAAATCTTTTCCACATCAGCAAAAAGGCGGTTCTGCTTTCTTATCATTTCTGTGTTCATTGGAGTAGCACTTTTAATTTCCTTCAAGAACTTTGCCTTGGCACTCACAAGTTGGCTAAGTGCTTGGCACATGAGGCCTAGGTTTGGAGCTATTTCAGCTTTCAACACATTTAGCTTGCTATGCTTAATCATTTCTAGCTTTTGATTTAAAGTGAGAGACTTGGCACTCTTCCTTTCACTTGAACACTTAGACACAATTCTACGGATTTTAATTGGCTTAATTTCAATATCGTTGTGTCTCAAGGAATACAGAAGTCTGAGGGGAGGGAGAGAGACAGGAGAATAGCTGGTCAGTGGAGTGGTCAAAATACACATTTATTGATTGAAGTCCACCACTTAAATGGGTGCAGCATGGGGTGTCCCCAAACAATTATAAGAGTAACATCAAAGATCACCTATCACAGATCACCATAACAAATATAATAATGATGAACAAAATTGGTATATTGTGAGGATTACAAAAATGTGATACAGACATATGAAGTGAGAAAATGCTGTTAGAAAACATGCTTTCAATAGCTGTGCTTGACTCATGGTTGCCCTAAACTTTCAATTTGTAATAAAATACAATATCTGCAAAGCACAATAAAATGAGTTGTGCCTTATATTAACTTCCTGATTCTTCCATAACCAAATACCACAAATTGGGTGGTTTAAATAGCACAAATGTATTGTCTCACAGTTCTGGAGGCCAAAAGGCCAAGATAAATGTATCACCAAGATTAGTGTCTTCTAAGAGCTATAAGGGACAATTTGTCCCATCCCACTCTCATTGCTTCTAGAGGTTTGTGAGCAATTTCTGGCATTCTTTGACTTACAAATCTCTACCTTCATCTCTAAAGTGTATTCTCCCTGTGCATGAGTTTGTCTCCAAATTTCCCTCTTTCATAAAGACATCTGTCATATTGGACTAGGCATCCATGCTACGCCAGTACAACCTCATCTTAAATAATTACATCTGCCACAATCCTATTAAAAAAATAATAATAATATTGTGAGGCACTGGGAGTCAGAACTTCAAAATAATGAATTTTGGAAAAACAAAATTCAACTCATAATGAAAGTTTTCTACCTGGTTTTAGATGACTTCTTTCTTTAGAAGCTCTGGTGTTGACAGACCTCAACAAGACAAAGAAATAGAAAAATATCGGTTATAGAATAGGAGATGTTCATGGTAAGTAACAATTCATGATTATATTTTTAAGACTTTATATTTTAAAGGAATTTTAAGCTCAGAAAACATGAAGAAGAAAATACAGATATTTCCTATATGCTTGTGCCTGACACACATGCATCAGCTTCCCCATTATAAACATCTCTCATCATAGGTACATTTTTTGCTTACACTTGATAAGCCTATAGCGACAGCTTTTACACATCCAAAGTCTACTACTTCACAGTTCACTTTTAATGATATACTCTATAAGTTTCAGTTCAGTTCAGTTCAGTTGATCAGTCGTGTCTGACTCCTTGTGACCCCATGAACCCCAGCACGCCAGGCCTCCCTGTGCATAACCAAATGCAGGAGTCTACCCAAACCCATGTTCATTGAGTCAGTGATGCCATTCAACCATCTCATCCTCTGTTGTCCCCTTCTCCTCCTTCCCTCAATCTTTCTCAGCATCAAGATCTTTTCAAATGAGTCAGCTCTTCACATCAGGTGGCCAAAGTATTGGAGTTTCAGCATCAGCATCAGTCCTTCCAATGAACACTCAAGACTGATGCCATTTAGGATGGACTAGATGGATCTCCTTGCAGTCCAAGAGCCTCTCAAGAATCTTCTCCAACACCACAGTTCAAAAGCATCAATTCTTCGGTGCTCAGCTTTATTTATTGTCCAACTCTCACATCCATACATGACTACTGGATAAACCATAGCCTTGACTAGACAGATATTTGTTGACAAAGTAATGTCAACAAGTAATGTCTCTGTTTTTTAAATGGTTGGTCATAGGTTGGTCATAACTTTCCTTCCAAGGAGTAAGCATCTTTTAATTTCATGGCTGCAATCACCATCTGCAGTGACCTTGGAGCCCAAAATAGTAAAGTCAGCCATTGTTTCCACTGTTTCCCCATCTGTTTGCCATGAAGTGATGGGACCGGATACCATGATCTTAGTTTTCTGAATGTTGAGCTTTAAGCCAACTTTTTCACTCTCCTCTTTCACTTTCATCAAGAGGCTCTTTAGTTCTTCTTCACTTTCTGTCATAAGGGTGGTATCATCTGCATATCTGAGGTTTTTGATACTTCTCCCAACAATTTTGATTCCAGCTTGTGCTTCTTCCAGCCCAGCGTTTCTCATGATATACTCTGCATATAATTTAAGTAAGTAGGGTGACAATATATGGTCTTGCCATACTCCTTTTCCTATTGGAAACCAGTCTGTTGTTCCATGTCTAGTTCTAACTGTTGCTTCCTGACCTGCATACAGGTTTCTCAAGAGGCAGGTCAGGTGGTCTGGTATTCCCATCTCTTTCAGAATTTTCCTCAGTTTATTGTGATCCACATAGTCAAATGTTTTGGCATAATCAATAAAGCAGAAATAGATGTTTTCTCTGGAACTCTCTTGCTTTTTCCATGATCCAGTGGATGCTAGCAATTTGATTGCTGGTTCCTCTGCCTTTTCTAAAACCAGCTTGAACATCTGGAAGTTCGCGGTTCACATATTGCTGAAGCCTGGCTTGGAGAATTTTGAGCATTACTTTACTAGCATGTGAGATGAGTGCAACTGTGTGGTAATTTGAACATTCTTTAGCATTGCCTTTCTTTGGGATTGGAATGAAAACTGACCTTTCCTAGTCGTGTGGCTAGTGCTGAGTTTTCCATATTTGCTGACATATTGAGTGCAGCACTTTCACAGCATCATTTTTTATGATTTGAAATAGCTCAGGTGGAATTCTATCACCGCCCCTAGCTTTGTTCGTAGTGATGCTTTCTAAGGCCCACTTGACTTCACATCCCAGGATGTCTGGCTCTAGGTGAGTGTGAGTTATCACACCATTGTGATTATCTGGGTCATGCAGATCTTTTTTGTACAGTTCTTCTGTGTATTCTTGACACCTTTTCTTAATATCTTCTGCTTCTGTTAGGTCCCTACAATTTCTGTCCTTTATTGAGCCCATCTTTGCATGAAATATTCCCTTGTTATCTCTAATTTTCTTGAACAGATCTCTAATCTTTACATTCTATTGTTTTCCTCTATTTCTTTGCATTGATCACTGAGGAAGGCTTTCTTATCTCTCGTTGCTATTGTTTGGAACTCTGCATTCAGGTGGGTATATCTTTCCTTTTCTCCTTTGCTTTTTGCTTCTCCTCTTTTCATAGCTACTTGTAAGGTCTCTTCAGACAGCCATTTTGCTTTTTGCATTTTTTTTTTCTTGGGGATGGTCTTGATTCCTATCTTCTGTACAATGTCACGAACCTCTGTTCATAGTTCGCATATAATCACATGTATCTATCATTATAATATCTTATAGAGTATTTTTACTACCCTAAAAAACTCCATGTGCTCTGCTATTCATCCTTCATACCCCTCATTTGTTGGCAATTACTGATCTTTTTACTATTTCCATAATTTTGCCTGTTTTCAGCATCATGTAATTGGAATCATACAGTATGTAGCCTTATCAGATTTGATTATTTTCTTAGTAGTATGCACTTAAATTTCCTTCATGCTTTTTTCATGTCTTGATAGCTCATCTGTTTTTAGTGCTAAATAACAGTCCATTGTCTGGGTATACCAGTTTGTTTACTCCTTCTCCTACTGAAGAACATCTTGGTTGCTTCCAAGTGTTGACAATTATGAATAAAGCTATGAAAAACATCCATGTGATGTGCGAGCTTTGGTGAATGTGCTTAATACCTCCCATTGCCTTATATTCATTTCATTTGTTTCTGTTTTGTGATTATGTTGCTCCCATTCTCATCAGTATTTGCTGTTGTCAGAGTTCTGGGTTTTGGACATTCTGATAAGTGTGTGGTAGCATTTCTGTTGTTTTAATTTGCATTTCTTTTATGACATACGACGTGGAGCATTTTTTCAAATGCCTATTTGCCATCTGTATATCTTCTTGTGAGATATCTGTTAAGGTCTTGGGATAATTTTTTAAACTCTATTTTCTGTTTTTGTTTTTTTCCATTCTGAGTTGTAAGTGTTGTTAGCCTGGAAAATCCCACAGATGGAGGAGCCTGGTAGGCTGCAGTCCATGGGGTTGCAAAGAGTCAGGCACGATTGAACGACTTCTCTTTTCACTTTTCACTTTGATTCATTGGAGAAGGCAATGGCAGCCCACGCCAGTGTTCTTGCCTGGAGAATCCCAGGGACAGTGGAGCCTGGTGGGCTGCCGTCTGTGGGGTCGCACAGAGTTGGACACGACTGAAGCGACTTAGCAGCAGCAGCAGCATATTTTGGATAACACTTCTTTATCAGACATTTCCTTTGCAAATACTTTCTCCAAATTTGTGTTCTTGTTCCCTTGACATTATCTTTTGCAGAGGTTTTTAATTTCAATGAAATTATGTTCATCAACTTTTTTCATCATGGATTGGGCTTAGGTATAAAATTTAGGTATTTTATTTAAAAAGTCATCACCAAGCCCAAGTCACCTACGTTTTCTCATATGTGATCTATGGATTTTGTAATCTATGTTTAGGTCTCTGATTTACTCTGAGTTAATTTCTTTGAAGGATGTAAGATATGAATCTATATTCTTCTTTTTTTTGGTATATAAATACTCATTTTTCCAACACTGCTTATGAAAATACTAGCTTAGCTCCATTATATGATCTGTGTTTCTTTGTCGAACATCAGTTGACTATATTTTTTTGTTTGTTCAGTCACTCAGTCATGTCCCACTCTTTGCAACTCCATGGACTGCATCATGTCAGGCTTCCCAGTCCTTCACTATGTCCCCAAGTTTGCTCAGATTCATGTCCATTGAATCTGCGATGCCATCCAACCATCTAATTCTCTGTTACCACCTTCTCCTCTTGCCTTCAATCTTTCCAGCATCGGGGTCTTTTCCAATGAATCAGTTCTTCACTCTGATGGCCAAGATATTGAAGCTTCAGCTTCGGCACCAGTACTTCCAATGAATAATCAGGACTGATATCCTTTAGGACGGACTGTTTTGATCTCCTTGCTGTCCAAAGGAGTCTCAGGAGTCTTCTCCAACCCTACAGTTTGAAAGCATCAATTCTTTAGCCCTCAGCTTTCTTTATGGTCCAGCTCTCACATCCATACATCACTACTGGAAAAACTATAAATTCAACTATACAGGTCTTTGTCGGCAAGTGATGTCTCTGCTTGTTAATACACTGTCTAATTTGTCAAAGCTTTTCTTCCAAGGAGTAGGCTTCATTTAACTTCATGGCTGCAGTTACTGTCCACTGTGATTTTGGAGTCCAAGAGAATAAAGTCTGTAACTGTTTTCATTTTTGCTCCATCTATTCCCCATGAAGTGATGGGACCAGATGCCGTGATCTTAGTTTTTATTTAATGTTGAGTTTTAAGCCAGCTTTTTCACTCTCCTCATTCACCTTCATCAAGAGGCTCTTCAGTTTTTCTTCTTTTTCTGCCATTAGGGTGGTATCATCTGCATATCTGAGATGAGCTTCATCCAGCTTGACATTTCACATGATGTAGTCTGCATATAAGTTAAATAAGCAGGGTGACAATATACAGCCTTGACATGCTCCTTTCCCAATCTGTAACCAGTCTGTTGTTCCATGTCAAGTTCTAACTGTTGCTTCTTGACCTGCATATAGGCTTCTCAGGAGGCAGGTAAGGTGGTCTGGTATTCCCATATCTTTAAGAAGTTTCCATATATTTTTGTGATCCACACAGTCAAAGACTTTAGCATAGTCAATGAAGCAGATGTGTTATGGAATCCCCTTGCTTTTTCTATGATCAAATGGATGTTGGCAATTTGGTCTCTGGTTCCTCTGCCTTTCTAAACCCAGCTTGTACATCTGGAAGTTGTCTGTTCATGCACTGTTGAAGCCTAGCTTGAATGATTTTGAGCATTACCTTTCTAGCATGTATAATGAGTGCAATTGTGTGGTAGTCTGATCATTATTTTGCATTGCCCTTTGGAATTTTGATGAAAACTGACCTTTTCCATCCTGTGGCCATTGTTGAATTTTCCAAATTTACTGGCACATTGTGTGCAGCACTTTAACAGCATCATCTTTTAAGATTTGAAATAGCTCAGCAGAAATTCCATCACCTCCACTAGCTTTGTTCATCATAATGCTTCCTAAGGCCCACTTGACCTCGCAGGATGTCTGGCTCTAGGTGAGTGAGTATATTTGTTGGAGTCTATTTTTGGATTCTTTATTCTGTTCAATTGATCTATTTCTCTTTTCTTTCACTCACACCACACTGTTTTGATTACAGTTGTTTTACAGTTCAGCCTTGAAGTTCAGAAGTGTTAATTTCAGCTTTGTTCTTCTTCAATATTGTGTTGGTAATTCTGGGTTTTTACCTTTCCATATACATGTTAGTATCAGTTTGTCAGTATTCACAAAATAACATGTCCCATAGAGTCAATGCAATCTCAACCAAAATCCCAGCAAGTTAAGTTTACATTTATTTCCCCAGATAATTATAGAAACATCCAGATGAACTTTTTGTCTAAACCGATATGGCATGCCTCAGACTTGACATACAATTCTCCCTTAGCCCTGCAGACAAAACTTGAAATTCAAGCAATATGCTCTATAAGAAAGGTCAATGATAAAGCTAACATGCTGCTGCTACTGCTATGTTGCTTCAGTTGTGTCTGACTCTGTGCAACCCCTTAGGCGGCAGCTCACCAGGCTCCCCCGTCCCTGGGATTCTCCAGGCAAGAACATTGGAGTAGGTTGCCATTTCCTTCTCCAATGCATCAAAGTGAAAAGCGAAAGTGAAGTCGCTCAGTCTGTCCAACTCAGCGACCCCGTGGACTGCAGCCTACCATAAGCCAATTTAATTCAACACTGGTTTGTAAGGTGGCATATTTTTTGGTTTTGTTTTATTTTCTTTTTTCCATGGTCTTCCTTTTATTTTCATTTTTAGACTAGTCACCAAATCACACATCTATACATCTTTTCTTTTAAAACCTATGCTCTAATATACTGAAAAAAACCCCAAAAGGAAAACATCACTATTTTTATTTTTTGTTTTTGCTAATTTTGACTATATTTGTGATCATGTTTTCTGAATTTCTCTCGTTCTACTTCTTTACCATTACTTTCATGTTGTAGGTTTCAAAGTATTTTAACCCTTAGTGTGTTTCAAAACCCTTAAATTTTGTATCATGTTTGAAAAAATAAAATGTGCATAGAGAATGATCACAGTTTATCTGGTAGCTCTTCATCACTATATGTTTCTTTAAAGTTTAACTCTACTTCCAATAGTTAAAGCCTTAGGAGTCAGCTTCACAACTTTTCATTGCATATATATATGTGTATATGTGTATATATATATAAACATATATATGTTACATTGAACCCTTTTGTCCTAACTTAACTCTTTCTCTAACATTACCATCTTAATATTCCATCCAACAAATATTACCATAATAATAAATTATTTTATTTGTAACTCAAAATTACTGTCAAACAAAATTTGAATGTCATTATGTGAAGGATTTCCCCTAAGCAATCTTCAAACATCTCTTTCTGTGATATTTTATGCAATGAATGGTGATAAATTTTCCTTAGATTGCTTATCATAGAATTATAATACATATAATATTTTTTGCTATGTTAGTAAAGATCACATTGCTAGAGTCATTCTCAACATTGCTATGTGATAAATATACTACGATGAATATCATTTGTTTTTTGGAGGTCTCAGTATATAATCCTTCCCTAGGGAACAGATGGAGGAAGTCCTAAGAAAATGAAGTAAAAAATCAGAAGCAAATGTTTTGCCCAAAATTGCTGTTATTTGTTAAGCACTTATAAATGTCCTCCTAAGAGGTATGAAGTTAAATATCTTGAAATATTACTTTTAAAAAATCTCAGTCACATTCTTATCATAGTCACTGTGTGTATGCTTAGTTGCTCAGTCATGTCCGACTCTTTATGACCACACAGACTGCATCCTGCTAAGCTCCTCTGTCCTTGAGGATTCTCCAGGCCAGAATACTGGAGTGATTGCCATGCCCTCCTCCAGGGGATGTTCTGATACCAGGGATCAAACTCAGGTCTCCCGCATTGCAGGTGGATTCTTTACCATCTGAACCACCAGGGAAACCCAAGAATATTGGAATGGGTAGCCTATCCCTTCTCCAGGGGATCTTCCTGACTCAGGGATCAAGCTGGGGTCTCCTGCATTGCAGGCAGATTCTTTACCAACTGAGCTTTCAGGGAAGCCCCTCACTGGCCATAAAGGAGTTCAAATTATTGAGTTCTCAGCTATAAGCTTATTTGAAGGACACTTTTATGCCAGTTTCCCTTAGTCTTTGATAAACTTTTATTTAACCTCTTGAAATCTCACTATAAATTACCATGGGCTCTGTTCTGTGAATTTTTCAGACTAAATAAGGAAGTAATATGTTTTCTTTGAGGATTATTTTCTGTACATATTTAAGGTTTTGTCCTTTCCTTCTTCTCAAATAGAAACTAGCTATTTTGATTGTGTCAAATTGTTATTTATCAAATCTTCAATTCGATTCCATTTTGTGTCTTTTCCTTGGTCTGTGAAATTAATGCTTGTGACACCACTTATCTGGAAAGTTATTTTTATAGACATAAGAGTGAGCAATCTAAAAGACATTTTAGTTGTTTTACTTGTGGTACGGAAAAGGTGAGAAATTTACAGCCCATGTTATTCCTAGATGTATTTGTATCTGTTATCTGTTATTTTATTTGGGGTAAAATTCCAACCTTTGGATATTAAAACTATAAAGTTGAATAACTTACATAATTTTAACATTTATTTTCCAAAGCTTAGTTGAAATTATATTTAAATAGTTTTTTAAAAATATTAACTATTATATTTGATAAAATATTTTTCAATTATATTCAGTCATCTAAATATCCAGTTTCCTGTTTCAAATAATTGTTACATATATATTCTATAAAATATTCTTCATTTCTTCCAGTTTTTCCACTGACTTTAATTCCTAGGTCTTTCAATATCATTTTCCATCATTCACTGTAACCCTGAACTTTGGGATACAGCTTTTTTCCCTTTTTGGTTTTTATAATTGAGTCTATGGGAAACTAAAGTCTTGAGATGTGGTGGGTGCAAATCCAAATAGTCTGTTAATTTCAACCCATAGAATTAGGTAATCATATTACTGCTGTTAGATATACTACATGCTTATTTCCATTGCTTCCCTACAGTGATAATGTACTAGAATGAAAATCACAGAACAAAGACAAAGAATAAAAATTAAAAGAGGGAACAAAGATAAGTGTACCCAGAATAAATAATCACAATTAGATGCATTAATTTATGTGTAATAATTTGTGTATTTTATTAAGTAGTTTGCTAATAAGGTTTTAGGATGCTCACTTCTTTTTTAAGAAAGTTATCTAAATCTAGTGACAAGAACATTAGTCAGAAGCAAATGTGAAGTAGTTTCCATTGGCAGGGATTCAGGAAAGGGATGCCAATGTTTCTTAACCTTGATTGTAATGGAAAAGATAAATAATCACTTAACACAAAAATTGTAACAGAAGGAGTAGCATATTGTATGCACCCAATCCTTTTGGCATAAGCTACAATTATATGCCAAAAATCATAAACTGAAAATACAGCCTTTAGATATCAGGATACTGTTAGTGAGCTCCCTCAAATATATTTATGGCAGACTTAATACAAAATCACCCACAAAATGAAAAGATGCTCTTGAGGATAAACGTAAGAATAGATGCTGACTAGAAATGTTACTTAAATATTAAGTATTTTAGATTAAAATATAAAATTTAGTCCTACACATATTATACCTGGAAAGCACAGAAAAGAAAAAATATATATATGTATATAAGATAATTGAGATTATATATATATTATATATTATTATAGGATATATAATATATATCCTAGTTCACTTCCACAGATAACCATTGTGAACATTTTGATACAATTATACTTTATATAAAACTCTAAGTCCTATTTTACTTTTATATTTCAAAACATTAAGCACATTTATTCCTTAAAAGTAATGTTTGGAGATAAATTATGCTTCTGTATCATAATTTACTTAACTATTCACCTATAGTTAAGTAGTTATGAAGCTTCCTTTTAAAATTAATTATAATTACCTCCAAATCACACTTGGAAATGAACTTTTTTTTTTCTAGTTTTAGTTTATTTTATTAGATTAGTGCTTATGTAATGGAACTAAAAGCTCAAACCATCATTAGGTGGTGCCAATTTGTTTTTCCAAGTAGTTATACTAATTTACCTTCCCACAATGATGCAAGATTTATCACAACAACATTATATATTTTTATTTTTTATCTTTGATAATTTGTAAGCAGGGGATTATATGTGTCTTTTATTTAGGGTGTGTTTTACTCTTGGTAAAATTTCTTATATTTCATTTTTTATCTTTTTAATTAATAATGGTCATTGCTTTTTTTATACATACATGAATATTAAACTTTTTCTTTTAATTTCCTTCACTGATTTTAATTTATGAAAATTTCCTCTAGAGATTTTATAAATACATATTTAAATATCTCAATGATTTTAATTTTATTATTTACCATTTGAATCAATCTAAATTTGATTTCTGATATCACATAATTTTTTATTTTTGCAATAATCGTTTATTATGTAGCTGTTTCCATCACATATGTGAAATCCTTTTATCATCCATTTCAGTTCAGTTCAGTCGCTCAGTCATGTCCAACTCTGTGACCCCCATGAATCGCAGCACACCAGGCCTCCCTGTCCATCAGCAATACCCAGAGTCCACCCAAACTCATGTCCATCGAGTCAGTGATGCCATCCAACCATCTCATTCTCTGTCATTCCCTTCTCCTCCTGCCCTCAATATTTCCCAGCATTAGGGTCTTTTCAAATGAGTCAGCTCTTTGCATCAGGTGGCCAAAGTATTGGAGTTTCAGCTTCAACATCAGTCCTTCCAGTGAACAGCCAGGACTGATCTCCTTTAGGATGGACTGGTTGGATCTCCTTGCAGTCCAAGGGACTCTTAAGAGTCTTCTCCAACATCACAGTTCAAAAGCATCAGTTCTTCAGTGCTCAGTTTTCTTTATAGTCCAACTGTCACATCCATACATGACTACTGGATAAACCATAGCTTTGACTAGATGGACCTTTGTTGACAAAATAATGTCTCTGTTTTTTAATATGCTGTCTAGGTTCATCATAGGATACAAATGAAATGACTTAATGAGTGCAATATGCATATAAATAATGAATAAACAGATATGATTCTTTTTGATTTTACATTTAGTTGAGAAAGACACGCAGCATACAAGCAAATATCTAAATAAGATCATGCCAGTCAAAAGAATGTTATAAAGAAAATTCATACAGAAAAGACATACAGATGGCTAACGAACACATGAAAAGATGCTCAACATCACTCATTATCAGAGAAATGCAAATCAAAACCACAGTGAGGTACCATTTCACACCAGTCAGAATGGCTGTGATCCAAAAGTCTACAAGCAATAAATGCTGGAGGTGTGTAGAAAAGGGAACCCTCTTACACTGTTGGTGGGAATGCAAAATAGTACAGCCACTATGGAGAACAGTGTGGAGATTCCCTAAAAAACTGCAAATAGATCTGCCTTATCACCCAACAACCCCCCTGCTGGGCATACACACCGAGGAAACCAGAATTGAAAGAGACACATGTACCCCAATGTTCATCGCAGCACTGTTTATAATAGCCAGGACATGGAAGCAATCTAGATGTCCATCAGCAGATGAATGGATAAGAAAGCTGTGGTACATAAACACAATGGAGTATTACTCAGCCGTAAAAAAGAATACATTTGCATCACTTCTAATTAGGTGGATGAAACTGGAGCCGATTATACAGAGTGAAGTAAGCCAGAAACAAAAACACCAATACAGTATAGTAACACATATATACGGAATTTAGAAAGATGATAACGATAACCCTGTATGTGAGACAGCCAAAGAGACACAGATATATAGAACAGTCTTTTGGACTCTGTGGGAGAAGGAGCGGGTGGGATGATTTGGGAGAATGGCATTGAAACATGTATAATATCATATAAGAAACTAATCGCCAGTCTAGGTTCAGTGCAGGATACAGGATGCTTGGGGCTGGTGTGCTGGGATGACCCAGAGAGATGATATGTGGAGGGAGGTGGAAGGGGGGTTCAGGATTGGGAATACGTGTACACCCATGATGGATTCATGTTGATGTATGGCAAAACCAATACAGTATTGTAAGGTAAAATAAAGCAAAAATTTTCTAAAAAAGAAAAGATGTATCTTCAGTAAATTTCTAATCAAAAAAAAAAGAAAATTCATTTGATGAGTCCAAGACAGGAAGGGATGGTGGGCTATTTGGACTACTTCAGTTAATACAGTAGAGACTACAGTAACTAAACATTTGATTTTAATCATAATTATTAAAAGAGGCACACAGACTCTCCAGCAAGCCAAGGGTAACATATATTAAAAGGCATGACTACAACCTGCCTTTTCATAACAGACCCACCCTCATATTGTATTCTCAAGATTTGCCAACTAGAGACTTTTATTATAAGTGATTATGAGTTTGGTCTTTGGAATCAGGTGGTCACGAATTTAGTTATTTACTTCTCTAATCTTTAGTTTACTTGTATTCAAAATGGGGATAATGTTGTATCTTTAGTGAATCATTATATAAATTAGATACAGAATATATGTAAAGTCTAATAGTGAGTTCATTTTCATTCAGTAACCACTATTATTACTGCTGTTACTGTTAAGTAGAGAAAACTGATACAATTGATTTTGACTGGGCTTTATAGTTAGAAGATATGGGTTGACATCCACATTCCACCTCATAATAGTTGTATAGCCAACCTAACTTGTTAGGCTCCAGTGTATTCCACTTATAAAACTGGTAAAACAAGTTCCATCTTATTTTCCCTTACTCTTGGAGTCTTCATTCGCTGGTGGCTCAGACAGTAAAGCATCTGCCTACAACACGGGAGACCCGGGTTCGATCCCTGGGTCGGGAAGATCCCCTGGAGAAGGAAATGGCAACTGACTCCAGTGTTCTTGCCTGGAAAATCCCATGGATGGAGGAGCCTGGTGGGCTACAGTCCATGGGGTCGCAAAGAGTTGGACACGACTGAGCGACTTCACTTTCACTTTCACTTTGGAGTCTTGCTTGATACACAAATTCTAGCCTTTCTCTACTGAGCATGTTGATTAACTTATAAATCCCTCACTGAGTTCCTGTGTTTTCTTCATGATACCCAAAATTAAAAAAAAGTCAGTTTAACATCCTCACCACTCATCTATACCCTACAGCTAAAATATCCCCTTCCTTCTTCACTCTGATATCCTATCCACAAACCACAATTTCTACCTGCTGGCAATTTCAGAATATTCTGTTTTGGAAGAAACCTATCTCCAGGCTTTGGCTATTTCTAGACCTCTCCATTTACAATGAAGCTACCATATTAGCCCCTATGAAAACTAAGTATAATGAGTCACATTTTATCCACTGCAACTATTGAGTACAGTAGTGAAATTAAAATGGGCATTTTATTGTAGATCTAGTGTTCTTGCCTGGAGAATCCCAGGGACGGGGGAGCCTGGTGGGCTGCCATCTATGAGGTCGCACAGAGTCAGACACGACTGAAGTGACTTAGCAGCAGCAGAAGTTCAGTTTTGGTATCACTTTTTTTTAAGGATTTATGAAGTGATTTGACTGCAGCCATGAAATTAAAAGACACTTACTCCTTGGAAGAAAACTTATGACCAACTGAGAGAGCATATTCAAAAGCAGAGACATTACTTTCTTGACTAAGGTCTGTCTAGTCAAGGCTATGGCTTTTCCTGTGGTCCTGTATGGATGTGAGAGTTGGACTGTGAAGAAGGCTGAGCACTGAAGAATTGATGCTTTTGAACTGTGGTGTTGGAGAAGACTCTTGAGAGTCCCTTGGACTGCAAGGAGATCCAACCAATCCATCCTGAAGGAGATCAGCCCTGGGATTTCTTTGGAAGGAATGATGCTAAAGCTGAAATTCCAGTACTTTGGCCACCTCATGCGAAGAGTTGACTCATTGGAAAAGACTCTGATGCTGGGAGGGATTGGGGGCAGGAGAAGAAGGGGACGACAGAGGATGAGATGGCTGGATGGCATCACTGACTCGATGGACGTGAGTCTGAGTGAACTCTGGGAGGCCTGGTGTGCTGCGATTCATAGGGTTGCAAAGAGTCGGACATGACTGAGCAACTGAACTGAACTGAACTGAACTGAAGTGATTTATTTTTACAGTGTATAAACTATTGATACAATGAAATTATTAGGGAAGGCATAACTGAATAAACTATAGCTGAAATAAATCTTAGTTGCAAGCTTACCATATAAAAGTAGTTGTCTGAAATTATTATTCTGTTTCCTGCATGAAAGATTTAAAAAAGCAAAGATACATTTTCAGAAAAATATTCGTTATCTGCAACAACTTAAAATTAATAACAGAATATGATTGCAAAAAGTCACATATTGATTGCTGAAAAGGATTTTATTCTAGTAAGAATGAAGTGGAATATGATACAAGCTTATCCATTGAGATATCATCCACAGAGTAAATGAGGCTAATTGCCACAGCTGGTGTAATTTCCACCTGACAATGCAGTAATCAACAAGGGACAGATAAATTTGTGACACTGGAATACTAAACTATTTCAATAAATTATAAATACAACATGTGACTGACAGCTATTTTAAAATTTGACATAACATTACCTCTTATTCCAGGTGAAATCAACCACATTAGTATGAAAATTCCCTTGGGTTTAATTATCCACTTATCACTTTAGGATTAGTGGCTTTTGAAAAATGTGTATCCCAGAAGTTAAAATTGGATGGAGACCTGGGTTTGATCCCTGGGTTGGGAAGATTCCCTGGAGGAAGGGAATGGCAACCTACTCTAGTACTCCTGCCTGGAGAATTCCATAGACAGAGGAACCTGTCAGGTTACAGTCCATGGGGTGGCAGAGAGTCAGATATCACTGAATGACTAACACTTTCATGTTTGATAAGATTCTAGCCAGTGTGAGACAGAAGGAGACAGAGTGAGTGAATAGGAGGAAAGGTGGTAAGGAAGGGGAGATAGTAAAGGGTCGAATGGAAGTGGGGAACAGGCGAATAAAGGGGATAAGGAACCTTTAGAATGTCTTTTGACTTTGCCAAATATATCTTTTCCTCCAGAAAGTGAAAGTAAAGTGTAAGTCACTCAGGTGTGTCCAACTCTTTGCAACCCTATGGACTGTAGCCTGCCAGTCTCCTCTGTCCAGGGGACCCTCCAGGCAAGAATACTGGAGTGGGTCACCATTCCCTTTTCCAGGGGATCTTTCTGACCCAGGGATTGAAACCCGGTCTCTGGAATTACAGACAGATTCTTTACAGTCTGAGCCACCAGACAGCTCTCAGTGATTTCTACTGGCTCAACGAAGATCCACTTTTTCTTAATTTCAAAGGCACGATGAGCAGCTTTCTCACACCCACAGCAGGGTCATGACTTCTCAAGGATCCTTATTTGAGCCTAGTTCCCACATGAATGGGAAACTTTGGATTTTTGGCATTTCTTGGCTATTAGATCTATTATGTCAGAGGCTTTGTTCAATTCTCACTGGCTCACATCATATTTTAATCTCATTTTCCTGTATTACATTTGTGTTCCAAACACAGAATCTAGTCATCAGTTGTAATTATTGATGCTTTTCCTAAGAGATGAAAGTGTATTTATTATCTTATCATTTTCTAGAAGTATTAGACTTTTTTAGTCCTAGAAGGGACAGACTGCATTAGAGTGGTTCCATTTTGTTTTTCATGAAAGTGTAAAAATCAGCCTTTTCTGAAATCAATAGTGTTCTATTTGTATCACTCTATGCTGTGGAAGGAACCCATAGTTCTTTAAGGAAAAAGAAGAGAGAGAAATGGGTCAAAAGGAAAAGTGGCACAAAAGGAAGCAGGCTCTAGTTAAACACTGTGCAAGTGTAGTTTTAGAAAAAAAGAATATGTCATTTGAGTAACTAATGACACCATCCTTATGGCACAAAGTGAAGAAGAACTAAAGAGTCTCTTGATAAAAGTGAAAGAGGAGAGTGAAAAAGTTGGCTTAAAGCTCAACATTCAGAAAACTAAGATCATGGGCATCCGATACCATCACTTCATGGCAAATAGATGGGGAAACAGTGGAAACAGTGGTATACTTTATATTTGGGGGTCTCCATAATCACTGCAGATGGTGATTGCAGCCATGAAATTAAAAGACGCTTACTCCTTGGAAGAAAATTTATGACCAACCTAGACAGCATATTCAAAAGCAGAGACATTACTTTGCCAACAAAGGTCCACCTAGTCAAGGCTATGGATTTTCCAGAAGTCATGTATGGATGTGAGAGTTGGACTGTGAAGAAAGCTGAGCACTGAAGAATTGATGCTTTTGAACTGTGATGTTGGAAAAGACTCTTGAGAGTCCCTTGGACTTAAACGAGATCCAGCCAGTCCAGCCTAAAAGAAATCAGTCCTGAATATTCATTGGAAGGACTGATGCTGAAGCTGAAACTCCAATCTTTGGCCACTTGATGTGAAGAACTGACTCATTTGAAAAGACCCTGATGCTGGGAAAGATTGAAGGCAAGAGAAGGGGATGACAGAGGATGAGATGGTTGGATGGCATCACCGACTCAATGGACATGAGTTTGGGTAAACTCTGGGAGTTGGTGATGGACATGGAGGCCTGGCATGCTACAGTCCATGGGGTCGCAAAGAGTCAAACATGATTGAGCAACTGAACTGAACTGAATAACTAATAAAGAATATTTTTTAAAAATACCACTGAATTTGGAACAATAGAAACCACTGTCCAAGAATATACAATGTATCTGAGGCTGTCCCCAAGGCCATTTTAAGGGTATGTGTTTCTATCACCAAGTTTCATTCCTGCCTCAAGTTAAAATGTCTTTGACTAAGTTTCAACTATTAAAACCCATTGCTGGAAAATTTACTGGGAAAAAAAGGAGATATAAAGATTATTCTGAAAGGCAGAAAGGCTGAAAAACATTAGTAAAACACCAGCTGGCAGACAAGATAGAGGGGTACAAGAAGAAAAAGGCAGGTGATGGAGACAGATGGAGAAACCAGGATGGAAAATGGTGTTAGTACAAATATGTCAGGGGCACAAATCCTGTAATGTATGAGGAGGACTTGCAAGTTAGGTATGGGAGGTTTTAAAATTATTACAATGCAATGAAGATTATATTGCCAAGTAACTGACAGTGAAAAGAGAAGCAGACAGATATTAGCAAATATATGAAATGTAGATAAAAACAGAATGGAGGAAAATTGCATAAAAGCAGAAAGAGAAAACAGAATGATGCATAGGCTTCATCTTTCCTTACTAAGGGAGCCATATCTAAGACAGGATAAATAAAATCTGATGCATGATGATTCTCCTCGTGTAACAGCATTCAGATAGATAGTCCTATTCCATTTAGATAGGGCTGCATATTTTCCATTACTTAGAAAGGAACTGAGATCAGATCCGTTTTAAACCTATCAAGGAACAATTCTGTTCTGTTTAAACTTCAGCTGAATCTTTAGTCAGTGTGCTCTTCTCATTATGGAAATCTATTTATAAGTCCCTACATTTCAAGTTGCTACTAAAGACATCATCGCACATGCCGACAAGAAGCTGAAGAAATATTGCTGAGTAATTACTATGGGTCTGACATAGAAAGTCAGGTTTTTGCCCGTATTTATTGATCATTAATAGTTCTGCTTTTTGTAAGTAGCTGTTAAGTCTGTTGCCCACTTTTCTATTGGGTTTCCTGTTATCTTCCTAACATGTATGCATAATTTATGCAGATCAATTTATATATTATTGATGTTTCTTCACTAACACATATGTTGCAAACATTTTTCAGTCTTAACCTGGATTTTAATTATGCTAATGGTGTTATTTGAAGAGATAAATCTTTATTTTTTAATCAAATTTATCAAACTTTTCTTTATAGATAGTACTTCCTTGTTTTGCTTAATGAAGATGTTTTCTTATAAAAGATTACATTTCTACCTTTTACACTTAGGTTTGCTTACACAATCTTATCATCTATAATTAGTGATGGAAGTAATATTTATGTATTCTTTTACTAGAATAAGAAAGTTCTATTCTATGACTAGTTGCTATAAGATTGTTTTCCATTTGCTAGCTATGTTCACATGATTTAGTATTCTTTATTCTGTTTATGTGGGCTCCCCAGCTGACTCAGTGGTAAAGAATACAGCTGCCAAGCAGGAGACGTGGGTTCAATCCCCAGGTGGGAAGATCCCCTGGAGAAAGAAATGGCAATCCAGTCCAATGAGTGAGAAATCCCATGGACCAAGGGGCCTGGAGGCTTACAGTATATGGTGTCACAAATAGATGGACACCAACAGCAACTAAACAGCAGCAGCATATATTTATGTAGTGAATTAAATGCATTGCTTCCCTAACACTAAATAAACACTTGTGTACCTGTGATAGCCCTAACTTTGTCTCAATGCATTTTCTTTTATATATTAATCATATTTACTCTGTGATATTTGAGCTAAGATTTTTGTATCTAATTTTATGAGTAAATTTAGAGTGTATTTTTGTGTGTGTGTTTTATAGTCTTTGTGAGTTTTAGGATCAAAGTTATGTTAGCTCGTAAATGATGGGAGAATATATATCACTTCTCTTCTCTCTGAAAGAGTTTGTAAAAAGCAATATCATTGGCATTATTTATTCCTTAAATATTAGGTAGAACTTGGCAGTGAGGCTCTGAGCTTTTATTGTGACAAGATTTTTAGTTATAGATAATTATAAAAATATTTGTAGGACTATTTTATTATGTATACTTTTTTATTGTGGTGAAACTTTATAACATAAAAATTGCTACATTAGCCTTTTCAGTGTACAATTCAGTGGCATTAATTACATTCACAATGGTGTGCAAGCATCAAGACTATGTCTAAAAGATTTTCATCAATGACTTTGAGTGGGCTTTGGGTTTCATTTGCAGAAGTATGGGGAAGGCTCTGGTCCCATACTGGGAAGGCAGAGGGCTATGACGGCACCAGGAGCACCCTGGCTGCAGCCTGCTTCGGTACACTAGGGGTGTAGCCCTGTCCAGAGACCTGGCAGCACGTGCCCTTGGCCCTTAGCCAACAGCAGAAGCAAGACAGGCAGAGCCTGAGCATCTGATGTGGGCAGGTCAGAAGGGTTGCCAAGTTCCCTCCAGACAGCCCCAGTGTCCTGCAAGGCAGGGGGTAAGACTAGGCCAGGCAGCACAGACCCTACCTGGCCACATCTGAGGGCCTTGTCTGAACCTTCAGGGAACACAAAGTGCCCTCCCACACCAGCAGCCTCTCCTTTGGATCCTACACAGGCTGTGGCTTCAGTGCAAAACTTCTTTCCAGCTGGACGGGTCCCTGAGTACTGCCTCTGTATCTGACTGAAACTCCTCAGTGTCAAAGGACTCCTGCCCAGAACTGAGGAGGGGCCTGATTTTGGTTTTCTCTAGTTTTCTTTTGATAGTTTATGTATAGGTTTCTTTGTGTTCACCCTGCTTAGCATCATAAAACTTCTTGAAACAATGGACTAATACAATTCAGGAATTTTGGAACATTCTCAAACGCTACCTCCTATATTACTTCTGTCTCATTAGCATGCATCTCTACTTCTGAAACTCTAATTAAACATACGCTATTGATTGTTTGGTACCTTCTCTGTTTTTTTTTTTTTTTCTCTCCTATATAAAAATTTCCAGTTTCTGTCTCCAACTGCTGCATTCAGCTTTTGTTTGTTCTGGCAAAATTTCCAATTCATGATTTCTCTTTCATCTTGTATAATCTGTTATTGAGCATGTTCATTGAGCCCTTCTTTTAGATTATTATATTATTCACAGAAATAAATCCTATAAAGGATTTTCTTCAATGTGCTTAAGTTCCTTTTTACTGTTTATGGTACTCTGCCCAGTTGTTGAAGCTTTGCTTTTATCTCCTTTAATGCATAAATACATTTTTTTATCTTCAGTCTGAGTCTGATATTTCCAGTATTTATAATTTCTATATATCACTTTGTTCTTACTTCTAAAGGTTTAGTTCATGTTGTCTTGCCACCTCTTTATGTGGTTACATTTGATCTTGTATATAACATGTAATTGAAAAATATTTGTAGAAGTAATTTGAGGATTAGAATGATGTCATTTGTGATCATTGTTTTACTCTAGAGAAGGATTCTTATTTAACTTCTTGTCATCTGTAGATTTTAGAAACTTTGTTTAACCTAATGCAGCCACATGATTTGAGATTGTCTGGGATATTCATATTTTTTTCAAAATAGACTTTACTAGATAAAAGCCCTGTTCTCAGACAACTGTAAGATACTGATGAAAGAAATCAAAGATGACAGAAACAGAAGGAGATACATATCATGTTCTTGGATTGGAAAAATCTATATTATAAAAATGCCTATACCTTCCAAAGCAATCCACAGAGTCAATGAAACCCCTATAAAATTACCAATGACATTTCCCACAGAACTAGAATGTTAAAAAACTAAAACTATAACTACCATATGACCCATCAATCCCACTCCTGGGCATATTCCCAGAGAAAAACATAATTCGAAAAGATATGTGCACCTCAATATTCATGCAGCATTACATATAGCTCCGACATGGAAGCAACCTAAATGCTTATCAACAGAAGAATGGATAAAGCAAAGGTAGTGACAAGTGAAAGTGAAGCCACTCAGTCCTGTCTGACTCTGTGCAACCCCATGGACTGTAGCCTAATAGGCTCTTCCGTCCATGGGATTTTCCAGGCAAGAATACTGGAGTGGGTTGCCATTTCCCTCTCCAGGAGATCTTCCCAACCCAGGGATTGAACACGGGTCTCCCGCGTAGTAGGCAGATGCTTTACCATAATATATACAATGAAATATTACTTAGTAATAATTTTTTTTGTAAAAAAAGGACAAGACAATGCTATTTACAAGAACATGAATGGACCTAGAGATTGTCACACTGAGTGAAGTAAGTCAGACACACAAAGACAAATGTCATACGATATCACTTATATGTGGAACCCAATAAAAGAGGGGTACAGATGAACTTATTTACAAAACAGAATTAGAGTCACAGATGTAGAAAACAAATTTGTGGCTACCATGGGATAAGTGGGGAAGGATAAACTGGGAGACTGGGATTGACATGTATAAAACAGATAACTAATAAGAACCTGCCACATAGCACAAGCAGCTCTACTCAATATTCTGTAATGGCCTGTATGGGAAAAGAATCTTTAAAAAAAGGGGGAGTGTATATGTATACTTATAATTGTTTCATTTTGCTGTGGCACTACCATAACACTGTAAATCAACTATACTCCAATTTTTTTTTCTTTAAAGATGACTACTAATCACAAAGGAAAAAAAAAAAAAAGACTTTACTATATATGAAGGCTGATTTTATTCCATTCAACTTTACACTTAGAGTCAAGACTTCTTGGAGTGTGGAGGAAAATGGTCTACCAAGACCTGTTTTTTTAATTGGCCTTCGCCTCATTCTGTTTGCTCTGTCTTAGCTCTATGGTGCTGTATATTGTAGAATTAAAGTTTGTATCTCCCCTTAAATTTACCTGATGAAATCCTAACCCAAATGTGATGATATTCAGAAGTTAGTAATAACTAGATCATGAAGGTAGGTAGGTAGAGCCTCAATGAATGGGATTAGTGCCCTTGTAAAAAGCCATGAGTGCTTGCTTTCTCTTCCTCTGCTCTTTGCCAGGTGAAGACACAGGCAGAGGATGGCCACCCATGAACAAGGAGGCAGACTCGCACCAGACACTGGATCTACCAAAACCTTAATCATCAGTTTCCCAGCCTTCAGAATTGTGAGAAATAAATGCATATTGTTTAAGCCACCCAGTCTAGGTAATTTGTATGGTGGCCCAAATGAAACGACACTGTCAAAAATAGGGTTCAATCTCTCAGTCTTCTCTTACAAGCTGGCAATATCATTTTTCTTAAATAACATCAAGAATATATTTAAGATTTTTTGATCCAAAATGTTCTTCTCAAAAATGTTATAGAGCACACTTTCTGGAAACTAAAGCTCTTTAAAATTTTTGCTGCATAATTATTTGTCAGCATTAACATTATTGACTCACTGCACAGACGCATCAAATGATATGACTTATGTTTATAGAGAGGCAAAAAACTAAGATGGATTTCTTTTCTTCTTCAAGGTCAGAATTTAAGTACTAATTTTATTTTAATTACTAAATACTATCACTTTGTAGATCTAAAATAAATTAAAACAGAGAAAAAAGAAAAGCACAACCCTTCATTTACTGACTCTGCATCAATTTTTAAACTATTTAGATGTATTATCTCAATTAAATTGCACAATCAACATTTCATTCATTATACAATCTTTTGTTCCTCAATGCAGCTTAGAGATGTTTTAAAAATTTCCCAGCATCACAGTGTCACAAGAACCAGTTATCCCATTCCCCAACTCTACTATTTTGGCTCTCAAATACAGACCACACAGCTTGTTCAAAAAGCAAAAATAAAAATATACTGTTTTAAGGAGCAAAAGCATTGGTTTTTGCACTCTCTTTACCATTGTTGTGCAATTATTAATTAAACCACACATATCATGATTTTTTTGTCTTATCTTCGACTATTAAACGGGATTTCTATTTAATGTAAATGATAAAAGTGGCAAGCTTACTTTCTACATTTTATATAGAAACAGTTTCTCAAAGAGATGAAGTTATTTATAGCTAGTAAAACAAGAGCAACAATTAGAGTCCAGATCTCTAAGACCTGTTATTTTCCTGCCTTATATATTAATAGATCATGATGGTTATCAAGATAAGGTTGATTCTTGATATGACACAGAAACATGTATGATGGATATGGAGCTCCTGGGCAGAACTGTATATCATTTATTCAAAGAATAATTGTTACTAAAAATCCCAAATATATTTCATTAGGAAGCAAATGCAATCATACAATTCAAGCCAATCATACAACACCTCTTTAATACTTCTTTATACTCTTTAATACTTCTTTAATACTCTTTATACTTCTTATATAAGTACCCTTCTGGGTTACCAATTGCAAAGCATAGTTAGCATTTATTCTGTTAATTCATATAAGAAATATTTTATATAAATAACTAAGTGAACTTTCTTTTAGCATGTCAGAATGATTATAGTTATTGGAAAGGACATGAATACTTTGTGTGTTTGAATACCATAGTCAATCTTAGAGAAGGGTACAGTGCTGCTGAACAAATATTTATCTTTTACTTTGTGCCATGTGCTGAGGATACAATGATGTGGATGCAGTCTTCATCCTTTAGGATGTCTTACTCTGTTAGAGAGACTTTCATTATTTAAAATTTCTAATAAGGATGGTAATAATTTTTATATTAGAAAGAAGGTTTGCTTTATTAAACAAATATATAACTATGCTAAAGAGGGAATTTCATTAATTTGTCAGTTTTTATTTTCTGCTGTGAACATTAAAAACAGCATAAACAAAAGTGTATACAAGGTAGAATTAATTTTTAATGCTAAATCATATCTCAGAGCTATATAATTGAAAGCATACTGCCTAGGATTCAAGAGTCCTAACGAAACAGGCTGTGTGATGTAGAAAGTTATTGGGTCCCATCTCACATTAAAAACTGAGGAATATAAACTAGATACTACTTAAACATTTGTTAGGAATTCAAAAGGTAATGATAAAATATTACAAGTCATCAGTTAAACATGTATGAACATCTAAAGACTCTATCATTACAATGCAGTCTCTATGGTATTTCCATAAGTTAATTCTATTTTTTAGAGAATGATGTCATGTTTTACATGCTTTTTCTATGGTATTTCTGCATTCTTTATGTATTCCTGCATACCCTATGGTTATTCCTGCAAATGAATACTCTTTCTTACAGGGTGGTATAATGTTATATGTTTTTTGGTTATTCAGTACTATCTAGTGCCTAGAGCATTGCTGACTGCAGAAATATGAACAGAATAGAACTACACCCTCTATTTCTATGATAGGAAAAACTTCGATATCTTCAAAGAAAGATCAAAAGATGTTTGACATAATTTTCTCCAAATTTAATGACTTTATTATTAAAATTTGAAAAAACATGACATCCAAATAAGCATTTCACATGATTGGTTGCAAGTGTTAGTAATAATGAGGTTGCTGGTTTTCTCTTAATCATTATTGAAATATACTTTGCCCTAGTTGAAAATTTCATAAATTTAATATCTTATCTAAATGATCACCAATATTTGTGGATATGGAAAACATATTTTTTTAAAATGGAAAACATATTTTATATGTGTGCATATATATGTCAGTTCAGTTCAGTTCAGCCACTCAGTAATGTTCGACTCTTTGCGACCCCATGAATTGCAGCACGCCAGGCCTCCCTGTCCATCTCCAACTCCCAGAGATCACTCAAACTCACATCCATCATGTTGGTGATGCCATGCAGACGTCTCATCTTCTGTCGTCTCCCATTCCTCCTGCCCTCAATCCCTCCCAGCATCAGAATCTTTTCCAATGAGTCAACTCTTTGCATGAGGTGGCCAAAGTACTGGAGTTTCAGCTTTAGCATCATTCCTTCCAAAGAACACCCAGGGCTGATCTCCTTTAGAATGGACTGGTTGGATCTCTTTGTAGTCCAAGGGACTCTCAAGAGTCTTCTCCAACACCACAGTTCAAAAGCATCAATTCTTTGCTTCTCAGCTTTCTTCACAGTCCAACTCTCACATCCACACACGACCACTGGAAAAACCATAGCCTTGACTAGACGGAGGACTTTTGTTGGCAAAGTAATGTCTCTGCTTTTCAATATGCTATCTAGGTTGGTCATAACTTTCCTTTTCAGGAGTAAGCGTCTTTTAATTTCATGGCTGCAGTCACAATCTGCAGTGATTTTGGAGCCCTCAAAAATAAAGTCGGACACTGTTTCCACTGTTTCCCCATCTATTGCCCATGAAGTGGTGGGACCAGATGCCATGATCTTCGTTTTCTGAATGTTGAGCTTTAAGCCAACTTTTTCACTCTCCTCTTTCACTCTCATCACTAGGCTTTGTAGTTCCTCTTCACTTTCTCCCGTAAGGGTGGTATCATCTGCATATCAGAGGTTATTGCTATTTCTCCCGGCAATCTTGATTCCAGCTTGTGCTTCTTCCAGCCCAGTGTTTCTCATGATATACTCTGCATATAAGTTAAATAAGCAGGGTGACAATATACAGCCTTGAAGTACTCCTTTTCCTATTTGGTACCAGTCTGTTGGTCCATGTCCAGTTCTAACTGTTGTTTCCTGACCTGCATATAGGTTTCTCAAGAGGCAGGTCAGGTGGTCTGGTATTCCCATCTCTTTCGGAATTTTCCAGTTTATTGTGATCCACACAGTCAAAGGCTTTGGCATAGTCAATAAAGCAGAAATAAATGTTTTTCTGGAACTCTTTACCTTTTCCATGATCCAGCGGATGTTGGCAATTTGATCTCTGGTTCCTCCGCCTTTTCTTAAATCAGCTTGAACATCTGGAAGTTCATGGTTCACATATTGCTGAAGCCTGGCTTGGAGAATATTGAGCATTACCTTGCTAGCGTGTGAGATGAGTGCAATTGTGTGGTAGTTTGAGCATTCTTTGGGATTGCCTTTCTTTGGGATTGGAATGAAAACTGACTTTTTCCAGTCCTGTAGATAGCATACTCAAAAGCGAGACATTACTTTGCTGACTAAATTCTGTCTAGTCAAGGCTATGACTTTTCCTGTGGTCATGTATGGATGTGAGAGTTGGACTTTGAAGAAGGCTGAGGGCTGAAGAATTGATGCTTTTGAACTGTGGTGTTGGAGAAGACTCTTGAGGGTCCATTGGACTGCAAGGAGATCCAACCAGTCCATTCTGAAGGAGATCAGCCCTGGGATTTCTTTGGAGGGAATGATGCTGAAGCTGAAACTCCAGTACTTTGGCTACCTCATGCGAAGAGTTGACTCATCGGAACAGACTCTGATGCTAGGAGGGATTGGGGGCAGGAAGAGAAGGGAAAGACAGAGGATGAGATGGCTGGATGGCATCACTGACTCGATGGACATGAGTCTGAGTGAACTCCGGGAGTTGGAGATGGACAGGGAGGCTTGGTGTACTGAGATTCATGGGGTCACAAAGAGTCAGACACGACTGAGCAACTGAACTGAACTGAATTGAACTAAATATTCAGTACATCACATTTACTGGGAAGAACTTGCCTTCAAAAATAAAAACGAGATTGTATTATTTCTATCTTACATGGAGAATTTTTAGTTTGAAAAACTGTCTTATTTTCTTTAAAAATATCTATTATGAGTTGAAAAAAGTGATAGAAACTGTATATGCATTTTATAGTAAGATAATCACTAAGTGATGTAGCAGTAAACCTAACATCAATAATATTTTATAACTAAGTTTAATTGGAAGTTTTTATATAATAACCAAGTGCATCTCTCATTTTGAAATGTAATACATTTGATGTGAGGTTAGATGGATAACTTCCTGTAATACTTATTATTATATTATCAATTTGTGAATGTTATTTTTTTCAATAAATGATTTTCATGTCAAATGCTGTTTTTTAAAAACTCTTCCCAAGTCTTTTTTTCCTCTGAAAGTGTTTATTTCTCAATAGAAAGCCAACTTTATATTATTTTCCTACAATATATGAACATTTATATCAAGTAATAAATGGAGCATTATTCCAAAACCAGACTTTGATTTGTATGACACTGTGAAAATTAGGAGGAAAAATAATTCGATCTTTAAAATATGCAGGTCAGGAAGCAACAGAGAACTGAACATGGAACAACAGACTGGTTCCAAATAGGGAAAGGTGTATGTCAAGGCTGTATATTGTCATCTTGCTTATTTAACTTCTATGCAGAGTACATCATGAGAAACGCTGGCTGGAAGAAGCACAAGCTGGAATCAAAATTGCTGGGAGAAGTATCAAAAGCCTCAGATATGCAGATGATACCACACTTATGGCAGAAAGTGAAGAAGAATTAAAAAGCCTCGTGATGAGAGTGAAAGAGGAGAGTGAAAAAGTTGGCTTAAAGCTCAACATTCAGAAAACGAAGATCATGGCATCTGGTCCCATCACTTCACAGGAAATAGATGGGGAAACAGTAGAAACAGTGTCAGACTTTATTTTGAGGGGCTCTAATACTACAGATGGAGATTCCAGCCATGAAATTAAAAGACGCTTACTCCTTGGAAGAAAAGTTATGACCAACCTAGATAGCACATTCAAAAGTAGAGACATTCCTTTGCGAACAGAGGTCTGTCTAGTCAAAGCTATGGTTTTTCCAGTAGTCATGTATGGATACAAGAGTTGGACTGTGAAGGAAGCTGAGCTCCGAAGAATTGATGCTTTTGAACTGTGGTGTTGGAGAAGACTCTTGAGGGTCCTTTGGACTGCAAGGAGATCCAACCAGTCCATTCTAAAGGAGATCAGCCCTGGGTGTTCTTTGGAAGGAATGATGCTAAAGCTGAAACTCCAGTCTTTTGGCCACCTCATGCGAAGAGTTGGCTCATTGGAAAAGACTTTGATGCTAGGAGGGATTGGGGGCAGGAGGAGAAGGGGACAACAGAGGGAGAGATGGCTGGATGGCATCACCGACTCGATGGACGTGAGTTTGAGTGAACTCCAGGAGTTGGAGATGGTAAGAAATGCCTGGCGTGCTGCAATCATGGGGTCACAAAGAGTTGGACACGACTGAATGACTGAACTGAACTGAGAGCCAATTTAACTGAAAATGTCTACATTTCTTTGTAATTTTGGACTCATATTTTTAGAGACATTATAAAGCTGACATGCTTCTTCTTTTAGGAAACAGCAATCTCGCTGCTGGGAATATACCCAGACAATACTATAATTCAGAAAGTTACATGTACCCTTATATTTAAAGCAGAACTGTTCACAATAGTTAAGACATGGACACAACCTAAATGTCCACTGACAGTTGAATGGATAAAGAAGATGCACACTATATAAAATAGAACGCAATGGAAAATGAACAAATTATAAAATGGAATGGAATACTACTTAGCAAAAGACAGAACAAAATAATTCCCTGGACAGCAACATGGATGAAACTAGAGGTTATCATACTAAGTGAAGTAAGTCAGAAAGAGAAAGACAGTTATCATATGATATCAGTTACATATGAAATCTAAAATATGTCATAAATGAACCTATCTACAGAAGGAAACAAACTCATTGGCATAGAGAAAAGTCTTGTTGCCAAGGGAGAGGAGTAGACGGAGAGGATGGACTGGGTGTTTGGGTTTGGTGGATGCAAGCTATTACAGTTAGAATGGATAAACAACAATGTCCTAATGTATAACACAGGGAACAATATTCAATATCCTGTGATAAACCATATAGAAAAGAATATTTACAAAAGAATATATATATATGTGTTATGAGTCTCTTCGCTATACAGCAGAGATTAGCACAACATTGTAAATTAACTGCATTCAGTAAAACAGTTGCAAGAATACTACAATGAGCATTTATGTATTTATCATTCATACATTTATCTCTTTCTTGTCAAGATTTTGTTATTTTTGCTCTCTTTTTTCTCCCTCTTTCTCTCCATAAATGTGTATGTGAGTATGTGTATATGTGTCCAAACAAACATCTTTCCTGGAATGGGAGTGCATACTGGTTAATATCAAAGCACATATTATCAACAATCAAGAATATCCTCCAACATAAAACAATATAATGTGCACAATCAGCAAATTTAACATGGATGCAATACTCTTGCTCAATATAAAACCCAAATTCTAATTTCTCTAATTCTCTTAATAATACCACATACTCGTTACATTTTATGACCAAAGACTTAAGCTAGACTCACTTATTAATTTTACTTGTCATGAATTTAATTCTTCTCTAATCTAGAATAACTTCCCCAAGAATTTTTTTGTCTTTCATGACACTGAAGCCATAAAAATATGTAATTGAAGTTTTAGAATCTATTCCTCTCACAAAAGCATGCTTGTTTATTTGTTTAATATAAAGGGGAATCTGTATGTAAATTTAGTGTATAAAAATTTAGAACGATAGAAGCCAGTTCTTTCCAGTTTCTGCTCAATTCATTGAGATAGCTACATTTAAAATGATAATATGTTTCCCCTAAAAATCCCATTTGTGATCACATAAACATGATAGGTTTATGCACAGTGATATTTAAAGAGAAAACATAAATTCCTATCAAACAATCTGTCTCCACTATTCACTTTCCCACAAAAATTAAGCTGTTTTCTTTCATGAGAAAATAAAGGATTTGGCTTGAAGCAATTTCACTAATATGTATGAATACTAAAAACTGATTAGTGTGATTTAGTGTATGCTTTCCTTAAATGTGATGGAATATAATTATTGGGTTTTCTATACTGCGCTTTAGTATGTAAAAATCGGCATGCATTTATCTACCCTGTAATTTCATGGTGTTACAATGTTATTACTCAATAATGACTTAGGAATTACTCTATAATTACTCTATCACTGAATAGTAATTATCCCATAATTAGGGGATCAATTTCCAAAGATTGGAAAAAATACAGCAATTTATGCCGTGTAAACAATGATCATAAACTTAAATATATTTAAAAGATCATTGCTTGCATGTAAAATGAAACCAATAAACATAATTTATAATCCAATAACTAGATTGTAAGGCAAGTTGAGGATTAAGTTCCTGAGAAATAAATAGTAGTGTGCTTATATTTATAGGGGCACTTCCCTGGTGGCTCAGACGGTAAAGTGTCTGCCTACAATGGGGGAGACCCGGGTTCAGTCCCTGGGTTGGGAAGATCTCCTGGAGTAGGAAGTGGCAACCCACTCCAGTATTCTTGCCTGGAAAATCCAATGGATGGAGGAACCTGGTAGGCTACAGTCCATGGGATTGCAAAGAGTCAGACAGGACTGAGTGACTTCACTTTCTCTCACTTTCTTTATAATAATGGAGTAATTATTTACTTTTCATTAAAAACTTATTAGTAAAACACTTTCTGTTATTTATAATAAGTAATGATGTATAGGCTTAAGAAACTGTTGGCATTAGAAATTAATAAGTGATAGCTTTTATTAGTAGGAATGTAATAAATAAAACACAGCTGAAGAGGATTCCTCCATATGTCATTTTACTAAAATAGTATTTACAAGCATTGAATAAGGTGGTAATTTGAATAAAAACTGAAGTAACTTAAAAGAAATGAAAGAATTTGAGTTGCACTGCTTTTGTTGCTATTCTGCTAATGCAGCATGCTACTGTTGCTACTATGTGTCTACTGATGTGATTTCCTTCTAAATTAAAATTGTGAAGTAAATAAAGTTTTATGTCATTCTACTCAAAATCCTATAGCTCCTTCAGAATAATTATGAATTCTAGAATTGCACACTTTTACTTTGCACTTGAAATCTCCTTGATCATCTATAAAGTGCTTTCTTTTTTCTTGAGAAAGTGAATATATTTGGTAATGAAAATGTCTTAAAATTTAATAATAAAATGATGGGGAAATCTAGTAAAAAATAGACAATAATTTAAATAGTCAATTGAGAAAAGACGGTGTAAGTATGGGCAGTAAACACCAGAGAAAGTGTTCAATATTATTATGATGATAGAAAAGTGAATAAAACCACGATGAGATACTACTAAACACCTCCCAGGATTTCAGATGGATGGATTTTAAAAAACAATAATAACACCAAACATGGAGCAAGTGAAACTCTTATACATTGTTTATGCAAATATTAAAAAATACAACTGCTTTGAAAAAAGTTCTGTCAAGTTTCTTACAGAATTAAAAATCTACCTGTTCTATGACCAGAAATACAAAATTTAGCTGTTTATCCAAAATAAATAAAGACACATAAAAGTTGCCCAAAGTAATTATAGCAGCCTAAAAAAACAAAACCTGAAATATCCTAAGTTTCCATTTAGATAGAAAGATATTCACAGAAGGAAACATTTTTCATCATTATGAAGGCACAGATGATTGATGTGTGAATCTCAAAGTCATTTATCAATCTAAGTGGGAAAAACATTACACAAAACAGTGCATAGTCTCTTTTTTTCATTAATTTTTGTAAGGGTTTGGAACAGGGTATTAGGAAATGTTTTGTGGTTACAGAAATGTTACATATCTTTTGTGGTGATAGTTAACCGATCATATGTATTTGTAAAATCTATTTAACTCCACACTTTAAATGGGACAATTTTATTATGTAGAGTATAAAAATATAAATGATTAAAATGAAAAGAAGATGCTAAAAAATATTTAATTGACATTGGCACAGCAGGGGCATCGGAATCTTGCTCCAGGTCTATGCACATCTCCTGCTCTGTCATAATGCAGAAATATGGAAATCACATTGAACCGTTAAATAAATGACACATGATAACTGGACAGGATGAGCAGATTTGGTGAGAAAAATGGACCACAGAGAGTGGATGTATCCTATGATTATTTAGGCACCTGAAACATAAGTAAAGGTCTTAGGAGTCCAGCTGTAGAGTATCCACTATAAATTAAGAAAAAAAAAGTCCTGAATTATGTGTTCTTTGCTGCAATAAGGGAAGCAAAATCCTTGGTATGCATGCATAAATTCCAGAAGCATATATATATGTGTATGTGTGTGTTTTGACTCTTGTCAGGCCATGGACTGTAGGCCACCAGGCTCCCCTGTCAGTGGGATTACCCAGGCAAGAATACTGGAGTGGGTTGCTGTTTCTTTCTTCTTTACCACTAAGCCATCAGGGAAGCCCATTTATATAACACTATATCTGGGTATTCTGTTCCAGCTTGTGCTGGAACACAAGGAAAGAATTTTGCATAAGATCCAGGCAGAAGTGAAAAGAATTTTGCCACCTGAATCAGGAGATCTAATACATTTTTTTTGGATTTAATCCTATCTTGCTACCTGTTTTGCAGAACATCTAACTTGATACAGCATGGCTTCACTAAGTTGAAATAGTGTCAGATCTATATTTTAGTCTGAGGCCCACCCTGCCCAGTTTTGTTTTATTTCTCTTTAAAAGTTCTGGTATGGGGAGGGAGGAGGGAGGGGGGTTCAGGATGGGGAACACATGTATACCTGTGGCGGATTCTAGTTGATGTATGGCAAAACCAATACAATATTGTAAAGTAATTAACCTCCAATTAAAATAAATAAATTTATATTAAAAAAAGTTTCTGCAGTCCAAAGTTTCCCCCTCCATAATCTCCCCATCTGCAGAACCCTTTATATTTTCATAGGTACTATCTCCCAACAAAGTGCTCACACCTCTAACTGTCTAAGCAACCACTCACTGGAAATATGCAAACTGCAAAACCATGTCTGTATAAAATTTATATGTCATGTGTGCATGCTCAATTATGTCCAACTCTTTGCGACCCCATGAACTGCAATTTGCCTGGCTCCTTTGTCCATGGGACTCTCCAGGCAAGAATGCTGGATTGGGTTGCCATTTCCTCCTCCAGAAGACCTTCCTGATCCAGGGATAGGACCATACTCTCCTGCATCTCCTGCACTGGCAGGTGGATTCTTTACCACTGAGCCACCTGGTAAGCCCAAGATTTAGACATGATTATTCAAAGCAGTTTTCTTCATAATATCTTAAGACTGGAAACAAAGTACATGTCGTTTATCATTGAAAGGATAAATAAAGGTAAAATACTGGCACCTTGGAACACTACTAAACAATACAAAGGAATGGATTACAGATACAAAAAAATGTGGATAGTTTACCAGAATGTTAGGCCTGATTGAAAGAAATTAGACCTAGAAGAATGCACACTGTATGATTCCATTTGTATGACTTTCTGTAAAAGAAAAATATCATCCGTAGAATCAAGAGATCAATGATTGCGTGAAACCAGGTATAGAGTAGGGAATGACTGGGAAGAGCCTCTAGGGAGCATTATGAAGTAATGAAAATAGCTTATTTATTGATTATGGTGATGGATAAGTGAGTATATGAAATTTTTTGAACTCGTTAAAAAGTTCACTTAGAGTGGGAGCATTTTCTGATATGTAGATTATACCTAAATAAATGTTTCACTTTTTGATAGCATATATCAAGCCAGATTTTAGTTCACAGTGGCAAATAAATACATGTAAGCATACCAATACAGGAAACATAAAAGACATGGGTTCGATCCCTGGGTTGGGAAGATCCCCTGGAGGAGGGCACGGCAACCCACTCCAGGACTCTTGCCTGGGAAATCCCATGGACAGAGTAGCCTAGCAGGCTACAGTCCATAGATCTGCAAAGAGCCAACATGACTCAAACGACTTAGCAAGCAGCAAGCATGTATACATATATACAAAAATATATAAATAAATGATGTATCTATCCCTAAGTCCTCCAATATTGAACAATTATTTGTGAAAATATGATTATGTGATATAAATTTTTGAGCATCTACTTTGTTTCAGACAATTTCCTAGGTACAAGGAATATATTGATATGCTAGAGAGATAAATCCTTTATCCTCAAAATCTCCACTTTAAATGATAACTAGAGTTTAGTATCAGAATAGAGAATAGTGGGGTGTCATTTAAAATGGGCTACTTATGGGAGGTCACTACAGAAAGAAAATGTTAGGGAAAACAGATTTTTAACTCAGGAAATTAGAACTGAAAATACTTGGGAAATGTTGGAGGCAGGGGAGACAAGCACAAAAGCTGAAGTTGTAATGTGCTGAAATGTTCTAGGAACAGTAGGAGTAAAGAAAAAAGTGGTAAAAATTCAAAGAGGAGATTATGTCAGCCATGGCAGGATGCAGAAAGTACTTTAGACTGGGAACCCCAATGCCTGGTCCGTCACCTGTTAGGAACCAGGCTGCGCAGCAGGAGCTGAGCAGCAGGCAAGTGAGCAAAGCTTCATCTGTCTTTACAGGAATTCCCCATCACTCTCCCATCACCCCAAGATGGGGTGTCTAGTTGCAGGAAAACAAGCTCAGGGCTCCCACCGATTCTGCATTATGGTGAGTTGAATACGTCTTTCTTTATGTATCACAGTGTAATAATAAGAGAAACAAAGTACACAATGAATGTAATGTGCTTGAATCATCCTGAAACCATCCCCTTCCCCTCAACACACACAACTGCAGCTCATGGAAAAATTGTCTTCCCTGACAATGGTCCCTGGTGCCAAAAAGACTGGGGATCGCTTCTTTAAATCATGCATGTGATAACAGTTCCTTGAGCCAAAGATTTCCACTGACCTTCTTCAGGAACCATCTTAAAAACAAAAGTGAGGTCAACAACTGGGTGTCTTTATAATTCACCTCTGTTTTCTTAACTGACTGCCCAGAAGATCTCTGCTTGTTTTTTATTTAGGGATTTGATACAACATTTCATCAAAGTAAAAAATTACAAATGTGAGATTAATAGTTCATGTTTGTGAAATAAATATCAGGGGCAAGCCAGTATACCAGAACTTTGCTTATCATTTTAACAAGTGTATGAGATAAATGCTGTTATCCATATTTTTAAAAAGAAGATGGCTGAACTCAGAAAACCTAAGTTAATATATCCAAGGTCATACAACTATTAAGAACCAAGTGAGTGAGAGAGTGAAGTTGCTCAGTCATGTCTGATTCTTTGCGACCCTATGGACTGTAGCCTATCAGGCTCCTCCTTCCATGGGAGTTTCCAAGCAAGAGTACTGGAGTGGGTTGCTATTTTCTTCTCCAATCAAGAACCAAGGAAGGGTTCAAATCCAGGACAGCCTGATTTTTAGACTATTAATATATCGATTCCATTGTAATGACATAATTTCTGTCACTCTCTAGTTTAGACTTTCCCAAACCTGGCCACATTAGTAAAAGTGAAAATCTTCTGGCCAGTGATACTCATTAACAAAATCCTTTGAAATTATTCTTAACAGATGTCTTGACCAGAACATGGTTTTTAGTTAGGAGGTTATTTACCCACAAACACACATCCAGATAGTGCAGGACAAGTCCTGATGGCTAGTGAAAGATATATATATATATATATATATATATATATATATATATATATAATAAGAGGGAAGGTATCTTTTATCAAAACAAAACATACAAAAATAAAAAATCACCCACTCTTACAGAAAAGATATAGGATTCAGTATCGCTTTGTCACAGGACGTTATTAAGAATTTTTTTCGTGTGTGTGTGTTTGTGATATAGAAGTTAGGTGAGCTTCCCTGATAACTTGATTGGTAAAGAATCTGCCTGCAATGCAGGACCCAGGAGAAAGGAGCAATGGCCCCACAAGAGACTGGCCCAGACATGCCTGTGAGTCTCCAGGAGTCTCTGGTGGAGACATGGGTTGGCAGTGGCCTGCTGCAGGGTCAAGGGCACTGAGTGCAGCAGTGCGAGCACGGGGCCTTTTGAAGGAGGTCACCATTATCTTCATTACCTCCAATGTAGTCTTGTATCAGGTCAACAATGACAGAGGATGAGATGGTTGGATGGCATCACTGACTCAATGGGCACGAGTTTGAGTAAGCTCCGGGAGTGAGTGATGGACAGGGAAGCCTGGCATGCTAGAGTCCATGGAGTCTCAAAGAGTCAGACAGGACTGAGCTACTGAAATGAACAACAGGGAGGGAACACAGCCTCACCCATCAACAGAAAATTGGATTAAATATTTACTGAGCATGGCCCCGCCCATCAGAAAAATAACAAATTTCCCCCACAGTCAGTCTCTCCCATTATGCTTCCATAAGCCTCTTATCTTTATCATTCAGAGGAAGGACAAAAAAAAAAAAACAAAAAAAAAAAAACAAAAAAAACACAATCACAGAAAATGAATCAAACTGATCACATGGACCACAACCTTGTCTAAATCAATAAAATGATGCCCTGTAGGGCCTCCCAAGACAGATGGGTCATAATATCTGACAAAACGTGGCCCACTGGAAAAAGGAATGGCAAACCACTGTAGTACTTTTGCCTTGAGAACCCCATGCAAAGTATGAAAAGGCAAAAAGTTATGACACTGAAAGATGAACTCCCCAGGTCAGTAGGTGCCCAATATGCTCCTGCAGAAGAGTGGAGAAATAATTCCGGAAAGAATGAAGAGACGGAGCCAAAGCAAAAACAAAGCCCAGCTGTAGATGTGACTGGTGACGGAAGTAAATCCAATGCAGTAAAGAAAATACTGCGTAATAATCTGGAATGTCACGTCCATGAATCAGGGTAAATTAGAAGTGGTCAAACAGGAGATGGCAAGAGTGAACATCGGCATTGTAGGAATCAAGAACTAAAATGGACTGGAATGGGTGAATTTCACTCAGATGACCATAATTATATTTACTACTGTGGGCAGGAATCCAAAGAATAGTGAGAAGAGATAAGAAAAACCTTCCTCAGTGATCAATGCAAAGAAATATGGAAAAACAATAGAATGGGAAAAACTAGAAAATTAGAGATACCAAGGGAACATTGCATGCAAAGGTGGGCACAATAAAGGAGAGAAATGGTATAGACCTAACAGAAGCAGAAGATATTAAGAAGTGGTGACAAGAATATTCAGAACTATACAAAAAAGATCTTAAATGACCCAGATAACTACAATGGTGTGATCACTGGACTAGAGGCAGACATCTTTGAATGCAAAGTCAAGTGGGCCTTAGAAAGCATCACTACAAACACAGCTAGTGGAGGTGATAGAATTCCAGTTGAGCTATTTCAAATCCTCAAATATGATGCTGTGAAAGTACTGCACTCAATATGCCAGCAAATTTGGAAAATTCAGCAGTGGCCACAGGACTGGAAAAGGTCAGTTTTCATTCCAATCCCAAAGAAAGGCAATGCCAAAGAATATTCAAACTACTGTACAATTGCTCTCATCTCACATGTTAGCAAAGTAATGCTCAAAATTCTCTAAGGCAGGCTTCAAAGGTACCTGAACCATGAACTTCCTGATTTTCAAGCTGGAATAAGAGAAAAGGCAGAGGAGCCAGAGATCAAATTGCCAACATCCATCAGATCATCAAAAAGCAAGAGAGTTCCAGAAAAACATCTACTTCTGCCTTATCAACTACACCAAAGGATTTGACTGTGTGGATCACAACAAACTGTGGAAAATTCTGAAAGAGATGGGAATACCAGACCACCTTCCCTCCCTCTTGAGAAATCTGTATACATGTCAAGAAGCAACAGTTAGAACCCGACATGGAACAACAGACTGATTCCAAATTGGGAAAGGAGTACATCAAGGATGTGTGCTGTCACTGTGCTTATTTAACTTATATGCAGAGTACAGCATGAGAAATGTCAGGCCGGATGAAGCACAAGCTGAAATCAAGATTGCTGGGAGAAATATCGATAAACTCAGATATGCAGATGACACCATCCTTATGTCAGAAAGTGAAGAACAAAAGTACCTCTTGATGAAAGAGGAGAGTGAAAAAGTTGGCTTAAAACTCAACATTCAGAAAACTAAAATCATGACCCCCAGACCCATCACTTCATGGCAACTATATGGGGACACAATGGAAACTGACAGAATTTATTTTTTGGAGGGCTCCTAAATCACTGCAGATGGTGACTGCAGCCAAGAAATTAAAAGATGTTTGCTCCTTGGAAGAAAAGTTAAGACCAAACTAGACAGATTATTGAAAAACAGAGACATTACTTTGCCAACAGAGGTCCATATAATCAAAGCTATGCTTTTCCCAGGAGTCATGTAAGGATGAAATAATTGGACTATAAAGAAACCTGAGCACCAAAGAATTGATGTTTTTGAAGTGTGGTGTTGGAGAAGACTCGTGCGAGTCATTTGGACCACAAGGACATCAAATGAGTCAATCCTAAAGGAAATCAGCCCTGAATATGCATTGGAAGGACTGATACTGAAGCTGTAAACTCCAATACTTTGGCCACCTGATGCAAAGAACTGACTTATTGGAGAAGACCCTGAAGCTGGGAAAGATTGAAGGTGGGAGGAGAAGGGGGCAACAGAAGATGAGATGGTTGGATGGCATCACTGACACAGTAGATATGAGTTTGAGCAAGCTCTGGGAGTTGGTGATGGACAGGCAAGCCTGGAGTGCTGCAGTCCATGGGGTAGCAAAAAGTCGGACACAACTGAGTGACTGACATGAACTGAACTGAGAATATAGGTATCAACAAATATCTCAAAACATCTTTCCATGTAAAATAAAATTTACAGATCTCATTATAGAGCTCCATTAATTACTACATAAGCTTCCCTGTTGTATTTGCCCCTCAGTTTCTTGAGAATCATTAGCCATGGAATCCAGTGCTCAAGCATGAAACATGCAAATAGTCATTATCTCTGACAGGTATTATAGCAGTCTTAAAAACCTGAAGTTTATTGATCTTGCTCAAATATGATGGACATGGACGCTTCATTAATGCCTGAGAGGCAAGGAAATACTAGTGAGCTCCAGAATATATATCAAGACAAAAATCAGTCTTTCAGGTTAATCTCTGTTGCACAGTTACCGTGGTGAGTGTTTAGCAAATGTGCCCTCAAATCTCCCAGTTCAGACTAAAAAGCATTGCATTCAGTCTGTTCAACTCTCCCACGAGAGTTAAATTATAGATTGTATTGAATTTAGCTCTGAAATGAGAGCAGCAAAATTGATTAGATGGCTGTCCTATCAGGAAATATGATAGGGGATACATATTTACAGCTAAGCTGAAGGATGTGTGTGTTTAGTCACTAAGTCACATCCTACTCTTGTGGTCACATGGATTGCAACTTGCTAGGCTCCTCTGTCCATGGGATTCAGGCAAGAATACTGGAAAAGAAAATGAAGTTGCTCAGTCTTGTCTAACTCTTTGCAACCCTATGGACTGTAGCCTGCCAGGCTCCTCTGTCCATGGAATTTTCCAGGCAAGAGTACTGGAGTGGGTTGCCTTTTTCTTCTCCAGGGGATCTTCCCAACCCAGGGATTAAACCCAGGTCTTCAGCATTGCAGGCAGACGCTTTACCATCTGAGCCACCAGGGAAGCCCAGAATACTAGAATGGGATGCCATTTCTTTCTCCACGGGATCTTCTAGACCCAGGGATTAAACCCAGTTCTCCCACAATGCAGGCAGATTCTTTACCATCTGAGACCCCAGGGAAGTCCCACATTTTTCCATATTCTAAGTTTAGTGTTAAAAATAAGTAACTTTTATATCACACAATCTTTAAATACAAGCTAAGGGTTGTATCTGGTACTTGTTTGAGGAATAAAGATGTGATTTTTTCAATGGAGGAAATGGGGGCTGTCTTGACCATATAGTCATGGCTAAGTAATTTGCTTACATGGGACAATGAACTGTTCAAAACTGGGAAAGAAGAACAACAAGACTGTATATTGTCACTCTGCTCATTTAACTTATATGCAGATTAGTGAAAGTGAAAGTGAAGTTGCTCAGGCATGTCGACTCTTTGCTGCCCCATGGACTGTAGCCAACTAGGTTCCTTTGTCCATGGGATTTTCCTGGCAAGAGTACTGGAGTGGGTTGCCATTTCCTTCTCCAGGGGATCTTCCCAACCCAGGGATCGAACCCTGGTCTCCCACATCACGGATAGATGCTTTTAACCTCTGAGCTACCAGGGAAGCCCTTATATGCACATTATATCATGCAAAATGCTGGGCTGGATGAATCCCAAGCTGGAATCAACAATGCTGGGAGAAATATCAACAACCTGAAGATATGCAGATGACACCACCCTTATGGCAGAAAGCAAAGAGGAACTAAAGAGCCTTTTCATGAAAGTGAAAGAGGAGAGTGAAAAGCTGAATTGAAACTCAACATTCAAAACACAAAGATCATGGCATCCAGTCTCATTACTTCATGGCATTTACTATTGCTAAATTTTCGATGAAAATAAAAATATGCTGAATAAGAAGCAAATTAAATGAGCAATTTTTAATAAAAACATGTAATAAAAAAGTAAAAAAAAGTAATAAACAAAAATTATATTGGGCACTGTCTCCTTTTTTGAAATGTAAACAGGAGGTTTGGTTCTCAAGATGGTAGATGAAGAGAAATACAGAGGTATGCTGCTGCTAAGTCACTTCAGTCATGTCCGACTCTGTGCAACCCCATAGACGGAAGCCTACCAGATTCCCCCATCCCTGGGATTCTCCAGGCAAGAACGCTGGAGTGGGTTGCCATTTCCTTCTCCAATGCATGAAAGTATAAAGTGAATGTGAATTCGTTCAGTCATGTCCAACTCTTCGCGACCCCTTGGACTGCAGCCTACCAGGTTCCTCCGTCCATGGAATTTTCTGGGCAAGAGTACTGGAGTGGGATGTCATTGCCTTCTCCTATACAGAGGAATAGGTATAAATAAATATATAAATATAGGTATAGATATCGGTAACATACAGGTATATAGCGATATCTATATCTAACTGTATATGTACGTGTGTGTATATCTATGTGTGTTAGTCTCCCAGTTATGCCCAACTCTTTGTGGCTCCATGGACTGTAGTCTACCAGGCTCCTTTGTCCATAGAATTCCAGACAAGATATTGGAATGATTAGCCATTCCCTTCTCCAGGGAATCTTCCCAACCCAGGGATCGAACATGGGTTTCCTGCATTGCAGGCAGATGCTTTACCTTCCGAGCCACCAGGGAAGCCCTGTCTATATGTACACCTACATCTGCATCTGTGTCTGTGTCTGTATGTATAACCTTCAAACTAGACTTCAAGAGTATGTGAAAGAAGAACTTCCAGATTTACAAGGTGGATTTAGAAAAGGCAGAGGAAACAGAGATCAAATTGTTAACATTTGTTCGATCATAAAAAAGCTAGAGAAATCCAATAAAACATCTACTTCTATTTCATAGACTATGCTAAAGCCTTTGACTGTGTGGATCACAACAAATAGTGGAAAATTGTTGAAGAGATGGGAATACCAGACCACCTTATCTGCCTCCTATGTAACCTGTATGCAGGTCAAGAAGCAACAGGTATAACCAGACATGGGGCAACAGACTGGTTCAAAATTGAGAAAGGAATACGTCAAGGGTGTATATTGTTACCCTGCTTATTTAATTTCTATGTAGAGTACATCATGCAAAATGCTGGCAAGATTGCAGGGAGAAACATCAGTAACCTCAGATACACAGGTGGCACCACCCAGTCCCATCACGTCAGGGCAAATAGATGGGGTAACAATGAAAACAGTGACAGACTTCATTTTCTTGGGCTGTAAAATCACTATGGATGGTGACTGCAGCCATGAAATTAAAAGATACCTGCTCCTTGAAAGAAAGGTTATGACAAACCTATACAGCATATTAAAAAGCAGAGACATTACTTTGCCAACAAAGGTCTGCATAGTCAAAGCTATGGTTTTTCCAGTATTCCTGTACAGGTGTGAGAACTGGACAATAAAAAAGACTGAGTGCTGAAGAATTGATGCCTTCGAAATGGAGTGCTAGAGAAGATTTTTTGAGATTTTTCTGTATATATTTCTCTATATATAGAGAGATATATATCTATATCTCATATTTTGCTGTCCCTTGGACAGCAAGGAGATCAAATCAGTAAATCATAAATGAAATCAACCCTAAATATTCATTGAAGGACTGATGCTGGAGCTCCAATATTTTGGCCACCGGATGGAAGAGCAAGCTCTTCGGAAAAAACTCTAGTGCTGGGAAATATTGAAGGCAGGAGGAGAAGCAGGGTAGGGACAGATGAGATGGTTGAATGGTATCACCAACTCAATGGACATGAGTTTGAGCAAACTCCAGGAGATGGTGAAGGACAGGGAAGCCTTGAGTGTTCAAGTCCTTAGGGTTGCAAAAATTTGACATGACTGAGGACTGAACAACAGTACCAACAACATCTATATCTATAGAGAGAAGAGAAATGATTGTATATTTAAAAGACAAAATATTTAGGATAAGCATTTTGCATCTTATTTTATGTTCATTAAGGTTACCATATCATCATACTTTAGGAAGTGATATACACACAAGCAATATACACTGTACAGGCAAACATGGTGGCTCTGCTACATATTTTTGAGATATAATTATTGGAACTGGAAATTGAAGTTGGTTTATAATTATTAAAACACATATGTGTCAAAATACATTTTTAATGTTAAACTTAACACACTTATTTTCAGAGTCACAATATGATGTTTACCACACATTTTTCAGATTCATGCTTATTGTTATATAATGGATATCATCACAAGGATTCAACCATGGGACATTGGGACAATGGTCTAATTTGAAATTTGCATACCCTTACTGTCTATTTGTTTTCTTCTTGTAGTAGGTTTTATAGACTCTGTCCTTTAAGTGTTGCTAAGTGGATCATTCTTTTCAGAAATAATGAATCTTCAGAAAACTTGATGAAATGTTTGAAGATTTCATGGTCAATTCACGGTTAACACTTCTTTGAGCTTCACCGATTGACTGCCTGCATTGAAAGCCATCACAAAACATTTAAGCTTCTTTTGGTGACAAGAGATGAATAAAATATCTTAGCTTTTGATTCCAAATGCACAACATGATACAATTTGGAAAGGATGGCAGACTCATTGCTTTTTGGCTCCAAACCCCTTCATTGCTGGCTGCTGTGGAAGAAGTATGTTTTCAGCAGGCAGAAATTGACAGGAATACATAAGCCGCTTTGGCAAGCACTTCTGCATTTGGCCTTTTCCAGTTGATGCACCAAGATGATGAAAGGCCTCAAGTAAATTAACAATCTCCTTTTTTTTTTTTAATTTCCTTGCCACATTAAAGTCTATGGAAATATAATACAAATTGAAAAAAGATTTAAAAATGGAAGCAAATGATGACCAAACAGGAAAACTGAGATAATGAGTGGAACATCGAAGTAAATTAATTTCTACCTGATAGAGTGGAAAAATAATTCAACACCTGTTTATTAAATGCTTACTATATGCTGGGTATTTAGCTGATAAAAGTTTATTCTATAGCTTTTGTTTTAATGGAGAGACAGGGCATGTTAACCAGTACTTATAGTGTGACAAATGGTATTTTTGGAGTATGAGCAAAAAACAGAGAGCAGATAGAACCATGTTAGCCTCTACTCTGTGTGGACATGCTCAGTCATATCTGACTCTTGCAACCCCATGGACTGTAGCCCATTAGTTTCCTCTGTCTATGGGATTGTCCAGGCAAGAATACTGGAGTGGGCTGTCATTTCCTCCTCCAGGGGAGCTTCCCAACCCAGGGATCAAACCCAGATCTCCTACACTGACAGGCAGATTCTTTACCACTGAGCCACCTGGGAAGCCCACTGTGCTGTGTGCATCTAGGGGCAAAACATTTCTTCACTTTAAGACCCATTTATTTCTATCTCTGTCACACTGACTGATGACCTGAAGAAGTGTAAAACCCTATCTATCTCTAAGTTTAGTTGAGTGATAAAAATATTTCCTTTCTGTAAGCTAAGGAATGGGTACAGAACGGAGTCTTCTAATTTAAGTAACTGCAGTGGTCAGAAGGAAAATAAATGAAATAAGTATAAGCCAATGGAGGTATTAGGGATTCTGCTCAAATGGAGAGTGTTATGTCCCTTGTGAATTAATTTAAGATAAATGCACTCTCAATGTACAAAAGCAGGAGATAAACATATACCAAAACAAACAAGTGAAAAGAGCTGTTTTCCACAAAGCCTCACATGAATTTTATAAAATAAATGATATAAGGAGGAAGAAGAGTTACTGCTGACTGAATAGTCAAGAAAGGTGTCGTAGATGAGGAAGAGCATAGTTCAGTTTTGACAGATTAGTGTTTAGAAGGTTCTACAGGAACAGGGATATTTTAAGTGAAAGATATGACTGAAAGACACACTAGTTCAGAAAATGAAATATCTGTGTTTTCTTTTCCCAGAAAAGTTTGAGTAGACTGAGCAAAAAGGATCTAGATAAAGTTGGTTTGAAATGAGTTAAAAATATAGATCTTATTGAAACTTCATTGAAACTAGCAACAGGAACTTTAAATTGTCAGGGAATATTGAAGATGTGGGAGATGGAGGAGATGGAGTTTTATAAAAGTGACAGCTTGGATGTAAAGAGGTATTATTTATCTGGATCTTCTCCTTATGCTAAATTTATTATTTCATTTTTTTAATTAAACATTTAAAAAAATCAAAGTTAGTTAAGGAGACTTAGTATTCTTTTATTCTGTACATGACTATTATTATAAACACTACAGAACCTGAACTAAATAGGAAACTATTTAGAATGACTTGAAGAAAGTTCTGCCTCAAAGAAGGGAGCTAAAGTAGATAAAGACTTGAAGCTGATTTTAGCACTCCCAATACAAGAATTTTGGTCTTCTGCATGAAAATATATATTGTACCTGCATAGACCATTTTCCTTTCATACAGAATATGAATTTCCATCTTTTAATATTAAAAGTTAAAAAGGGACCATTGATGTACATTATAGAAAAGTGGAATTATGTATAGTAATACTGACATATAAAATGTGTTCTACTAAAACTATCTTTTGTTACATAGAGTTTTAAAAGAAGCATTTGAAAATCTTTGTTCAAGGAAAAAACTAAAAAATCACAAATAACTTTCTTAGCTTATATGTAAAATTATAGTCAGTTTGTCAAAAGAACTTATTGAGCTGCCAAACTCACCATATTTAATTTATATGAAAGATAATTGTATCTTTAAAAAAATTGCATTCCTCCTCTTCTATTGTCATGCTTAGAAGTTAAAGTAACAATAGTCTCAGATTTACTGTTTTATTAAGCTCCAGATATGTTTTTTCCCAACCTGTAAATATTGTCAATGATCAAATGAAAAACAAATAAGCTGTATTAATTAGAAAGCAAAACCAAATGAAGGGATACACTAGAATCTAGAAATGTAATATCAATAGCAAATACTTGAGGTTCAATTTAATTAAAGACTTAAAAGTCAACAAATGAATCTGCTCTGCATATCAACTGCTCTGCTCTATCTCTACCATTACTGCCTAATCCATGTGCCATCATTTTTCACCTAGACTGTGCCAAGAGCTCCCTAAATCGTCTGCCTGCTGCCTTTCTTGTTCTTGCATAATCCATTTTCCGTGTAGCTGTGCTATTTGCAAATGCATTTCCATACATTTCCCACACTCTCTGTGCTACAGCCGCTGGAGCTTTCTTTTTGTTACTCGAACACGCAAATTCCTTTGAGTGCCCCCAGATTGAGGTGCCTTGCCACCACATACTCTCATGCTTGGCTTCTTGCCAGTCTGGTCTCTGCTCATAGCTCACCATTTAAGAAAGGCTTCCCTGACCATTCCATTTAAGTTAGCCTCGACCCAACTCACATTCTCTCACATTATCCTTGTTACAGTCTTCCTAACAATTCTTTATGTCTATTTTGTCTTGAGTGGACATAAGCTCTATGAGAGCAAGGCTTTCCCTACATTATTTACTGCTAGAGTTTGAGTCGAAAACTTTAGTGACATATAACAGACTCTCACAAATATTTTCTAAACTAAGGAACAAGCTTTTCGAGGAGATTCTTAGAAAAGTAGGGCTTCCCTGATAGCTCAGTTGGGAAAGAATAAGCCTGCAATTCAGGAGACTCTGGTTCGATTCCTCTGTCAGGAAGATCCGTTGGAGAAGGGGTAGCTACCCACTCTAATATTCTTGGGCTTCCCTTGTGGCTCAGCTGGTAAAGTATCCACCTGCAGTGTGGGAGACCTGGTTCGATCCCTGGGTTGGGAAGATACCCTGGAGAAGGGAAAGACTACTGTTCCAATATACTGGCCTGGGGAATTCGATGGACTATAGAATCCATGGGGTCGCAAAGAGTCCAACATGACTGAGTGACTTTCACTTTCACTTAGAAAAGTGGATATTTTCATGAGATTTAATTCGCTGATTCTGAGAATTAAACAAAATTGTGGGATTGGGACTGACGTATATACACTAGCATATGTAAAATCGATAATTAATAAGGACCTGCTGTATAACACAGGGAACCTTTCTCAATATCCAAGAATGACCTATGTGGGAAAAGAATCTAAAAAAGAGTGGAGCTAGGTATATGAATAACTGATTCACTTTGCTACATAGCAAAAACTAATATTATAAATCAACTATATACTCCAATAAAAACGTAGTTTTTTTTTTTTTTTAGTTTAGAAGAAACAAAGCACAACTGGACTGTCTTTCATCTCTATTTTTGACCTTTGGAGGTAAAGAAGCATAGAAAATATTAATGCTGATTATGATTAACTAACACATCAAATGACTTAAAAAACACAATTAGAGTGCTATGAATAGTTTTAAATAAGATTTTAATCATTTGTCATGTTTAAATATCCCTGCATATTTAAAATCTGGATAACTATAAAAAGAGTAAAATGATCTCACTCATTTTTTCTTAAATTTCTCTTAATTTTTTTTTGGTTAAATTTATTTTTCTTAAATTTCTGTTCTTATAATTACACTTTGCCTATTTGTATTTTATTTTTATTTAGGTCTATAATATAGTGACCCTTATTCATTTGATTATATATTTCCAATTTAACTTTTTAATGAAATATATTTTAAATAAAATACATTTTAAATGACATAAGAATATGTAATGAATATAACTGATATAAGTAAAAAAATCTTTCACATGCATTTTTCTGAGAGCATCAATATTCTTTTTATTTTTTTTTATTTATTTTTTATTTTTTTAGTTTTTTATTTTTTTTAGTTTTAAAATCTTTAATTCTTACATGTGTTCCCAAACATGAATCCCCCTCCCACCTCCCTCCCCATAACATCTCTGTGGGTCATCCCCATGCACCAGCCCCAAGCATGCTGTATCCTGCGTCTTTTTAGATTAATGGTTCTTACTGGGTAATTTGTTAAAAAATTGAAAGTGAGTAGATACTTTTAGGAAGTCAACAAAATACAAGGTATATATTATGGCTCCAAGGGATATAAAATATGATTCTTTGAATGAGTCCTGGAAGTTTTAAGCCTCTATTCCCCCCCCCCCGCCCCCCCCACCCCGCAATCTCAAACATTAGTTACATAGTTTGTTACTTGTGGTAGCTGTCTGCATTTTTAAATTAGTTCCTAATTTTAAACACTGTGATGAAATATTCCAAATACTAACATTTTCAGAGCACAAAATGTAAAAATAAACATTATTTCTTTTGTCAGGGCTATTTAATTTTCAGAAGTGTAAACTGAAAGTCGAGGATGCTATGAACCTAGAAGATACTGTCACTACTTATCTCAGCATTGTTACAGTCCATGTGTTTTCAGAAGAACTCTACTTGTTTTTAAAGAAATCTAGTGTTTTGCATTTCACATGCTGCATCAGTGTTGTTGTTGCTATTTGGCCACTAAATCGTGTCCAATGCAGGAACTCCACGTCTCCAATGCAGGAACTCCACATCTCCTACGTCGGTAGGCGAATTCTGGGAAGCCCCATGCTGCATCAATATTAGCTCACTAATATTCTAACAAGTCATGGAAAAGTGAGCTTATGCCTAGTACAAAAATCCACAGGAAAAATTGGTATCAGTTTAATATTAAGTTGTAGCAATTAGAACATGTTAAATAATATTGTAGATGGCAAAATGAAAAATATAGATCAATGCCATTTCCCTTTCCCTATCCTAAATTAATATGCAGTAAGTGTGGCCAAGATTTTACTTTCATAGGAATACTTCCTCCTAGACAGAGAAAAATGAAGGAAAACTTTGATATGATAAGTCAGAAAGTAATGAGGCTGCAAGGAATGGTCTGCATCAGTATCCCTCACATTCCCAGTTTCTCATCTGCCAAATATTTTTGCTTTCTTTCATCACCCTATAGAAACATCTTTTTGGCACCCCACTCCAGTACTCTTGCCTGGAAAATCCCATGGATGCAGAAGCATGGTAGGCTGCAATCCATGGGGTCGCTGAGAGTCGGACATGACTGAGCAACTTCACTTTCACTCTTCACTTTCATGCGCTGGAGAAGGAAATGGCAACCCACTCCAGTGTTCTTGCCTGGAGAATCCCAGGGATGGGGGAGACTGGTGGGCTGCTATCTGTGGGGTCACACAGAGTCAGACACGACTGAAGCAACTTAGCAGCAGCAGCATACTCCTGGATGGTAAAGAATCTGCTTGCAACACAGGAGACATGGGTTTGATCCTTGGGTTGGGAAGATCACCTAGAGAAGGGAATGGCTACACTCCAGTACTCTTGCCTGAATAATTCCATGGACAGAGGAGCCTGGCTGGCTATAGTCCATGGGGTTGCAAAGAGTCAGACACAACTGAGCAACTAACGCACACATACTAAAGAGATTAAGAGTTGATATTGACTATTCACTAAATATATGACCTGAAGCAACTTTATCTTGTGTACTTTAGTTTCTCATCTACAAATTGGTGACCGTTTTAGTTTTCTCTTAATAAGACTACAGTATAAATCAAATATATTAAAATATTAAAGGTTTAATAATCACGCTGAGTTCAATGTGTGTGTCCAATAATTATTAACTGATAATTTCAATGGTATAAATAATAGTAGTAGTAGTACAAGCATTAATAGTAAGTACTAGTAACAAGTACTAGTAATATTAAAAGTAGTAGTATGCCTACCATGTTAAAAAATTATACTAGTTGTTATATTTATAGTGGTGAATCAAGCAAGACAATCTTTTTTTCAGTCGGGATATTATCTTTTAAACTGTCCTCCTTATCACTAAATCTCTGTTCAGTTGTGCCCATTGTAGTCTTGTTGTTTATGGCATGATTTGTTTTCAAAAACGAAAGACAAGTAAAGGTGGTGTAAAAATGACACATTAATAAATCCCATATAACAAGAAGGCTGCTGAAGGTAGATGATGCAAGGATTTGTTAAATTGCTCAGCAATATCAAGCAGGCTTTCTATAACATTCCACTCTGCCTGCTCGTCATAAAATATCAGCTATAGCTCTCCATAGAGTAGAGATGCCTGAGACAGCTCCAAGCATCACATCCTTACATGACTGCATCAAATATTAGAACAAAATGAGCTTTCCCTTCAGTCCTCAAAATGAGTGGTGAGGTACTGTTGTAGATACTGAGAGTGCCACAATGAACAAAATAGACCAAAACCCCATGCTCAAGGTATATATATTTGAGGTTGGAAGAAATATATGCATAAAAAGAGAGAGAACTAAATGAAATACAGAGTCTTCTAGTTAGTGAAAATGTCAACAAGAAAAAGAAGAGAATGAAATTATAAATAATAGTGTATATATATATATATTCAGAATATATAAAATGTTTAATCCAGAAAGAATGGAATTGGATCAATATGATGTTCTAAACAAGTAATTTTACTGTCTCTCCTGTTTCACATTCAATGAGGTGAAAGAGAGTATAGCATGTGAAAGATGCTGCAATGAGATACAAACGTTTAGTCTCAGAATATAAAAAGCATATGCAACACAATCTTCAGAAACACAGAGGAAGAAGAAATGGCAACGCCAGAACACATGGAGAAAATATTGTTGCACAGTTACAAGTAATTCTAGGAGTCAATCTGAGGATTTCTCCTTAAGGAGAAAGTGTAGAATTATTGTCTCTGATACTGGAAAAGTGAACTGCCAATGAAAATGAGCGTTATCAATAGACTTGAACAATCATGTATGCCAAATTTGTAGTCATAAATGTAAAGGCAGGCAAGTCAGCATCTTTGCTTGTTTCTGTAAATTACGAATAGTTTTGAAAGGAACTATAGTTGAGGTTTTGCCAATTAAGAAACATGGAAGGAGAGTGAGTTATTTATTTGAGCGTATTAAGCAGGAAATTCTTAGTCATAAGAACCAAGAAATATAAGCTGTGTGCAAGAATAAAGAATAAAGCTGTATACAGACCTGCAGACAGTAGTAGAATATTTTTAAAAGCTGGTAAAGTCCCTGGGTTATGATGCAAGGAAATCAAAGAATTTTTTTAAATGTGTGCAAAATGAATTGAAATGTGAGAAGGAGATAGTAGAAGTCTCTTTTAAATAAGATTCTGAATGCCATATATTTAAAGAAATCTAGGAAATGACTATGAAATGAGATGGATACATGGCATGGAGCAAAAACTTATTTCAAGTAAGCCAGAAAGAAAAACACTGAAACAGTACACTAACGCATATATATGGAATTTAGAAAGATGGTAACAATAACCCTGTATGCAAAACAGCAAAAGAGACACAGATGTATAGAACAGTCTTTTGGACTCTGTGGGAGAGGGCCAGAGTGGGATGATTTGGGAGAATGGCATTGAAACATGTATAATATCATATAAGAAATGAATCGCCAGTCTAGGTTCGAAGCATGATACTGGATGCTTGGGGCTGGTGCACTGGGATGACCCAGAGGGATGGTATGGTGAGGGAGGTGGGAGGGGGGTTCAGGATTGGGAACACGTATATACCCGTGGTGGATTCACGTTGATGTATGGCAAAACCAATACAATATTGTAAAGTAAAAATTAAAAAAATAAAAAAAGATGAGGACACCAAGGACGCAAAGTTCCCAGTGGCATGTACCTTTAACCAACCAGATGTTAAAGACCACACAATAAGAAACACCTATAAGCAGTAAAGAGAAAGAAGACAAGTTTTAAAATGTAAGTGAACGTTTTATATTGATGACAAAATTTAGAAATAGAATGGAGTGTATTCTGATAACATGAGTTTCAAGTGTGTTAGTTGCTCAGTTGTGTCTGTCTTTTTGTGACTATTGTCCACCAGGGACTCCTTCCCAGCCAGGGATTGAACCCTAGGTCTCCTGCATTGCAGGCATATTCTTTACCCTCTGAGCCACCAGGGAAGTCCATGATTTTCAAAAAAAATTGTGATTTAAGCGGGTGTTATGGATTTAATGTTTGTCTATTCCCCAAAATGTATTTGTTGAAGTCCTGACTGCCACTGAGATGATATTTAGAGAGTGGAGGCCTTTGGAAGTTAATTATGATTAGATGTGATCGTTATAGCCTTAGTGCCTTCATAAATTAGAGAAGGGAAAGAGACAATGGAGCCCTGTCTTGCCTTGAGTGCACAAACAAGAGATCATATGAGCACACAGTGAGATGGCGGCCATCTGAAAGCAAAGCAGAAGGTCCTCAGTAAGAACCAAATCTGCTGGCACCGAGCTTCCCAGACCCCAAAGCTGTGAGAAGTAAATGTCTATTGTTTATGCCAGCTAGTCTATGATGCTGTGTCATAGCATGCTGTGTGTTGCCTGCATGTGAAGTTGTTTCAGTCATGTCTGATTCTTCGTGACCCCCATGGACTATAAGCTATCTGGCTCCTCTGTCCGTGGGATTCTCCAGGCAAGAGTACTGGAGCGGGTTGCCATCCCCTCCTCCAGGGAATCTTCTTGACCCAGGGATCAAACCCAAGTTTCTTACATCTCCTGATTCTTTACCACTAGCACTCCTGGGAAATCTGGTGTGAGTGAAATATACCTCCTAAGAGAGGTATAGGGGCAACATTCCTCAGGTTTCACTTAGAGTTGTTATGAAAAAGGACATTTGGAGAGGAGCTGTAACAGGTAGACAGTCTGACTGGTGAAGACCATATACATTAGAGGGCATCATGGAACAGTCCTGGGGGTGAAGAAGCATCTCAGACTAAGAGATGTAAAGAGGGAACAAAAGTCCAGGGGAGGGATTAGAGCATTGAGTCAGGACTGGGTTACATAAGTATGTGCACCAAGAATATCTTAATTGTCTTGCAATTAAGTGGTAGGGACATTTTATTCTATTTATAGCAGACAGGACACAGTGTGGAGGTCTGGTACTGGGAGGTGGCTCAGTAGCTGGCCCTACCATGGAGGATATGAAGCTCTGTTGGCCTCTCTTCTATGCCACCAAGGGTGATGCCACAGGTGGAAAACGGTGGTTGCACCACGGCGCCCAGAGCTCAGTGACTTCACATATCTTCACAACATCTGGAACTTGGCAGTTTGCCTTTAAATATATGTTTGGGCTGATGGTTTCTGGTGCACATTGGCATTTTGTGTATTTAGTTACTAATGATTGTCTCCATACGAGCATGGGCTTCGTTTGTTTTTCATAGCATGCCTATTAGTAAAGTGGTATTTGCTTTTGATAAAATTTTACATGAACTTAATTTTTCTCAGTTAGCTCTTTGAAACTTCTTATAAATGTAAAAGAATGTATTTTGGGCTATGTGTAAATACCTGAGGACATTTGTATAAAACAATCTGATGAGAAGTATTGATAGATCTCTGCGGAGCTTCACAGGTGGCACAGTGGTTAAGAATCTGCCTGCCAATGCAGGAGACACAAGAGACAGAGGTTTGATCTTTCAGTGGAGAAGATTCCCTGAAGAAGGAAATGGAAACCCACTCTAATATTCTTGCCTGGAAGACTCCATGGACAGAAGAGCCTGGTGGGCTATACAGTCCATGGGGTCTCATGAGTGAGACATGACTTAGTGATTAAGCAACAACAACGATGTACACATACACATATATACACACATATATGCATGCATGCTAAGACCCTTCAGTCATGTCTGACTTTGTGAGACACTATGGACTGTAGCCCACTAGCCTCCTCCTGTCCATGGGATCTTCCAAGCAAGAATGCTAGAATGAGTTGCCATGCCCTCCTCCAGGGGATTTTCCTGACCCAGGGATTGAACCTGAATTTCTTATATATTCATATATTACATATATGTGTGCTGAGCTTATCTATGTAATATAGAGTATGAAGACTTCAAGTAGCAGTACCAGAATTCACACACACAAAAAGTATATATTTGCAGAAGGGCAAGTAGATAAATTAGCTAAAGAGCTGGTATACATGAAAAGGAGTAATGGTCAATATGAACAGAAAAATAAATAGAGAACAGAAAAATAAATAGAGATATCATTGAAGACTAGGATAATATGCTAATTTTAGAGTATTTAATATAGAATGGAAATCTGAAAATATTTGATCAGAGAAGTTCTGTTTTGAGAGTAGTTGTATTTTGGGAGGAATAATCTGGAAGAGATTAATTATATGAATCAGCACAAGAATTACTCAATTTTAAAATCATTAACAGGCATTCCTATAATAAATATTGGAAAAGTAAGGAGGATCTTTTTATACTTTGCTCAACTTTAAACAGTAAATTCTGTAGCTTTAATTTTACAATGACATGATCTTAGTTGGGAATTACTTATCTGATAATTCAAATACTTAAAACTTCTTGCAGAAATTTAAAGACAAAAATTAAACCTGAACTAATATTAAGTGCTAATGTACTAAATATATAAAATATTCTTAGAATGTATTCCTCAGTTTACTGTTTCCCATAGGTCTCTCTTTGTGTACTTTCAGGAGGGTTATAGCGTGTGATGAATATCACTTTGCTTACATTCTGAAAGAGGCATCATATATAATAATGAGGAACTCAATATATTTCTTTTCTTTCTTCACTTCACCTTTAACTTGAATAAATACTTGTTTAACAAGACAGACATAATATGACTAAAGAGCATGTTCTGCAAGGGTAGCTAAAGATCTTTCCAATCAAAACTGGTCATGTAAGGAGAGATTTTGTTGGTATTTTTCAGTTGCTAAGTCATGTCTGACTCTTTGTGACACCATGGACTGTAGCTTGCCAGGCTCCTCTGACCATGGAATTTTCCAGGCAAGAATGCTGGGGTGGTTGCCATTTCCTTCTCCAGGGGATCTTCACGACCCAGGGATGGAACCCAAGTCTCCTGCATTGCAGGCAGATTCTTTACCACTGAACCACTTGGGAAGCCAAGTTCAGATCTAGCAACACCTATATACATTCACTATTTTCAAAAATTTTATTAAAATTCCATTTTTTATCAAGTTAATGATTTATATACAAGAAATGAGAAATTTTGACATTACTGACAAATCACAAATAGACTAATACCTGTGAGATTCAATGATTCATGACACCAATAATTTGACATAATTTGTTCCATTATATTTTAGGTAACTGTATATCACCTAAGAATATATTGACCTCAAAATATATATAATCATTTACAAAATCTTTCAAAATTAATAACAGCTTGAAAAGTAAAGCAAGTCAATTCACTTCTTTTGAAGGAAAAGAAAAGCCACTTCAGGTCAGCAGAACTGAACATTTCTTTCTCTCATTAGTGAGCAAGCTTTTATTTTTGGTCCATTTATTATCCCCAAACTTTTCCAGATTATTCCTGTGGTTCAAGATATTGCTGTAATAAAAATTAGTCATAAGAAGATTCACTGTACCTTTAAAACAATCCTGGCAAATAAAAATTACTTTGCTTTATAATATTCCATTAGTATGCAAGCATGGAGCATGACAGAACTTGCAGAATTTATAGAAAAACAAAGTAGCAGAACTCCACCTGATAACTGAACTATATGTGCTCCTCTACATCTGTATCCCCTTCTCTCTCTGGGGTGAAAGTGATGAGACATTCACTGTGTCTTATCATTTCTGTGCTTAAGTGTGTAATTTTGAAGTAAGAACACATTGTAAATACGGCTAAACAAAACCTTCCTTCTGTATGGAGAGGGGATAGTTAGGCATATGCTGCAGACAATTCCGAAAGCCCAGAAGAGGGGTTTCATTCCCAGGAATCTAAACTTGTCAAATATATTTTTTAAAGAAATGTTTCCCTGCTTCCCTTGTTTTGGAATTCAGAAAGTTGTTTGCATATATTAAGTCCAAATATCTAAACGTGTTGAAAATGATGTTTGCAGTATCTAAAAATATTTGTTTTTAAGGCAAGCAGCATACATATTTAAACAAATCAGTTATCCACTCCTATTTTAACAGGTCTGTTTCCAGATACAACAACTAAATCAGTCTCTTCTTTAAGCAACAATCTTCAGCTGGAGCAGGGTATTCTCTGAATGCCCTGAATGTCAGGATTCTTTTTGGCTCAATGTAACTGAACAGTTTTCATAAAAAAGCCTAGGGTTTTGCCAATTTTCTGAACTATTGTATAATCTTTTCCTAGGAGTAATCTATAGACCTTTTAAATCCCCACCAAGCTATTTGATGCTGCTAATATTTTGGGAATGCATAGTGTCCAGTTGTTCAATTATGTTCAACTCTTTGCGGCCCCATGGACTGTAGCTCACAAGGCTCCTCTGTCCATGGAATTTTCCAGGTAAGAGTATTGGAGTGGTTGCCATATCCAGGGTATCTTCCCAACCTAGGGCTCAAACCCACGTTTCTTACATTGCTGGCAGATTCTTTACCTCTGTGCCACCTGGGAAGCCCTTTTCTGAAGATAAGATTTCCTGCAAAATTAGCCAGCCAACTAAGACCCAATGTCTGTGGAGTTCCCCAACCATTCAATCTTCTTCTTCCTTTTTTTTTTTTTCCCACCAAAACCCACCTGCTTTATTCTAGAAGACTCTTGCCTCTCACTCCAACCTTAATTTCATGACTCTATTGGAATCATCTTACCTCACTTCTTTTGAAATATTCTCTTCCACAGAATACTATAGAGAATGAATTAGAAGAATTGGCAGAAAGTTACACTGAGTACTACAGATCCTAGGCCCAGCAGATGAAACGGGTGACATCCTGATCAAAGGAACAAAAAGTAAAGACTATATACCAAGAGCATTTAGTACCATAGCAGCTGGCTCCTCACTTTCATCACTGCTGACAAGATCATAGCATGTATTAAGGCCTCAGTCACTTTTATTTCTCATAACCATGAGTCATTAGAGAAAAGCTAAGTTAGGTTCCATATATTATCTTTAAAGAGACATGGCAGTGTGTCAAATATTAGAGATTAATATCTCCCAGGAGAGAAATAAGCTATTCTTTCAAGCTTCATGGCTTAAATGTGTCTTTAGGGAACTGTTGCACAGGTTAAAACAAAGCAAATCATCTCTCAAAGATGCAGAAGTAAAGTGGTGTTTGTGGGGTGAATATGCCATTTATACAAAATTGAAATTGGAATGATTTATTACTAATCATGCTAGCCAGCAGTCAGCGTTTACATTTTGAAAACTGTTAGAATACATTGATTGCATTTGATGACTCTGAAGTGTTTGTTCAGATTTTACTCACAGGGAAACTGATGATCAAAGGGATGAAGGCAATCACAAAAATTCCAGAGCTGATAAACGGTAAAATACGACCTTAGATTCAAGTGTTGCGAAACAAAATGTGTTAGCGCTTCCTTTAAAACCTGCCACTTCCTATTTCTCCAGATACTATGCATATCAGTATGAATATCTCACATTATAGATTAGATAACATCCAGCAGTTAAATGAAAGTCACAGCTTACTACAGTAAATTGTATTATTCCTTTGAAATTTAAGATGAAACTGAAAATACTTTCCCATGGGAAAGACAATCTGCATTATTCTGAGTTTCCAACTTTTGTTCGAGAAGCTTAGACTGAATTTAAGTCACATTCCTTTCAGCTAATGCAGTACAAGTGGGGCTTTTTCCCAGTTTCTAGGAATATAAAGAATGACACCACTCCTGCCTTTTTCAAATGGCTTCAATATCATTGCATATTCCCACAAAGAGAGCATGGAGAGGTAGTGTGAGTAAGCGGTTAAGAGTCTTCTAGAACCCAGATTCTCTAGTGCAAATCTAGTCCTTTCCATTCCTTAGATTTGTGACCTTGAACAAATTACTTTCTCACTCAGAGCCTCCTATTTTCATATGCAAAAGGGATAATAATATTACTTACCTTAGAGTTCAGTGTGAAGAATAACCATGTGTAAGCTTATTTACATAAGGTTTAAGCTTTGTATAAAATGTACTTTCTGGGCTTCACAACAACCCTAAAATATAGGTGTTTTTCATCCTTATTGTAGAGATGAGTTCACTGAGGCTTAGAAAGTTAATTAACTTACCCAATGTCAAACAGGTGTGTGTGTGGCAGAGCAGGAAATGAAACACAAGTGATTATAAAGACTGCTTTAACCAACACGGCACATTTTAACCTGGAACTAGCCAATGTGTAAAATATCATATTCCCTAAAGTACTTCAGTGGTCATGTATGGATGTGAGAGTTGGACTGTGAAGAAGGCTGAGCACCGAAGAATTGATGCTTTTGAACTGTGGTGTTGGAGAAGACTCTTGAGGGTTCCTTGGACTGCAAGGAGATCCAACCTGTCCATTCTAAAGGAGATCAGCACTGGGATTTCTTTGGAGGGAATGATGCTAAAGCTGAAACTCCAGTACTTTGGCCACCTCATGCGAAGAGTTGACTCATTGGAAAAGACTCTGATGCTGTGAGGGATTAGGGGCAGAAGGAAAAGGGGATGACAGAGGATGAGATGGCTGGATGGCATCACCAACTCGATGTACGTGGGAGATGGTGATGATCAGGGAGGCCTGGCGTGCTGCGATTCATGGGGTCGCAAAGAGCTGGACTCTACTGAGTGACCGAACTGAACTGAACTGAAAGTACTGCAATATTCAAACAGTTCTGAAAAATGTAGAATTATATTAAAGGAGTTTTTTTTTTTCCTTTCAAATTAGACATTCCACTGATTTCATTAATTTTTTTTTAAGTTTGTTTTCAAGGGGGATCATAGAGTTCAAGGCTAGGTGGTTTACCAAAGACAGCAGAGTATTAGCAAAGATCGCCCTCATCAAATAAATAAGGACTTGTTATATTTTAGCCCATTTCACACATTATATCAAGACCTTATGACAACAATGTGACATAAATGCCTATGTTTGCAGATGAGAACACTGAGGCTTTTATAGGCTAAAAAGTGAACTTACTGTTATCTAGATATAAAATTGAAGACCTGTGAAATGAAATCAATTGAGTTAACTTCCAAGCTTATACTTTTTCTTCTATGTATAAGTGCTTCTTATTATAAACTCACACCAGCAGCCAAAATAGTAGCCTTACTATGTTCATGCCTATCTCATGGTCCTGTTCTTATTCACATAAGACAGTGTAGCCTGCATGTCTCAACATTGTCCCTCAACTTATTTTAAACTCAATAATATATATGTGTGTGTATGTATATGTATATATTTTACTTTCCACTTATGTTCCTACTTTCTTTTTTTTCATTTTTTATTGAAGGATAATTGCTTTACAGAATTTTGTTGTTTTCTATCAAACCTCATCATGAATCAACCATAGGTATACATGTATCCCCTCCCTTTTGAACGTCCCACCAATCTCTTGCCCCATCTCACCCCTCTAGATTGATACAGACCCCCTGTTTGAGTTTCCTGAGACATACAGCAATAACAATTTAATGTGGTGCCTTCTGTTTGTCACTGATACATCCATCCACATTTACTCATCTTTTATTTCACCATCCATTCAAGAAATGGTTATTGAGAATCTTCTTTGTGCTAGTAGCATTCTGCTTAATATTTAGGAAGGAGCTATTATTTCAGTGTTGTGGGCATGCATGTATGCATGTGTTTCTGTTTTTATTTGATGGACTGGTTCTTCTAAAATCTGAATCTCTTTGAATATATTTTGCAAGTACAATCACATTCTCTTGAGTTCATTTGTTTCAGATTCCTTCTTTTATACATGAAACATTATTACAAATATATATTCTACCATATGATCTACTCATATATTCTTAAAGAGATATTCATCATGCACCTATCATCTATAGATGCTAATCAGATGCCTGGTTACAGAACAAAGCAAAACAAAAGACGTTGTCTTCAGGGAACTCATATTCTGCATAGAAAAGACAGAGAATCTACCAGTAAGTATGTTTGCTTTGTCAGGTGGCACTATGGAGATAATTAAGTCCAGGTAAAGAAAATGTGATCATAGGACAAGTTAATAGTGTAAATAAACGACCAGGAGAGATTTCTCTAAAGCGTAGCATTTAACTGCTGCCTGAAAGAAGTGAGTCATACAGCAAATGCCTTCAAAGCAGACAAAGAGCAAGTGCAAAGGTTCTGAGGTGGGAGCTTGTTTGGTATATACAGGAATATGTTCATGTTGGCTGGGAAAAGGAGAAGAGAGGTAACAAAGTAGATAGTGGGATGATAAAAAAGTAGGGATATGGAGGGTGTAAGTCTAATCCTTTTAAACCATTATGTACCATTTCAAGAACTTTGATTCTCAACCTAAATAAGTTGAGAAGATGGCAGACTGATTTAAGAAAGGAAGTGACTTGACCAGACTTATATTTTTAAAACATCATCTTAATGGTTGTATTGAGAATAGACAGTATAGAAAGGAATACAGCTACAGAAGAGGTGGGGGAAGGGTGGACCAAGGTAACTGTAGTAGATACAGCAAAATGCAGAGAAAGTGAAACTTGTTTCCTATGGGGATGATATATGATATATGAGATTGACAGGAGTCAATATTCCAGGTTTGGGCTGACTAACTGGAGGGATGCAGTTGCCATTTACTAAACTCAGAAAGAACTTCTAAAGGGAAAAGTCAGGAAAATTAGAAGCAACATCCTTATTATATGCCAACACTTTTTATATATTACCCACTTTAGTCCTTACGTAAAAATTTATAACTCTATTATTATCAGTTGCCTTTTATAACAGAGGAAATCAAGAATAAATGAGCTTAATAATCTAAGTTTGCACAATTAAGACAGTGAACAAGAATTTCAATTCATGTCTGTTTCATTATCATGCCATTTCTGTGTGGATTATAGCTTTATCCCCCTTATTTGGCATTCTGTGTTTACCTGACTTTATGATCAAACATTACTATCGGAATATATGCCATAAATATATATACTGGGGTTCTTTGGCTTTTTGGGGAGTGCTATGTTCAAAATAGATACACAGTAAAAAGAGTTTTAAACAGAGTATACTATGATTGACCAAGAAAAATAAACCCTATCATATGCTGCAAGCAAGGTGACCAGTGTTGTCTTGATGTGGCATGATGTGATATTTAATTGTCTAGAATAGACATTTGAACCTTTCTGTTTTATTTTATTTTATCCTTACCTTTACAAGGCACCATTTTTTGGTTCTGAATGCCTTGATGACCCCAAGCTCGATGGCACAAATTTTCCCTTAAAGTAGAAGTCATATAAAGTCAGGTTTAATTAACAAATGCATATCTTTTCTACAGAGCAAATAAGTCATTTATTATAAATTATCCACAAAGGGCATTTAGAAAGTCACAAAAATTAATCATTATGTTTACATTTGTGTTTATGTGTGTATAAATCTTTGTTTCCTTCACTGACTAAAGCTCTGAAGGTTAAAATACTGTTAGTGTTTTTTTTTTTTTTAATTTGTAAGAAAAGTTATTATGACTACTGGAATATATTGAGTACAAACACTGCAATTTTATTCTAGCAGCATTAAGCTTACTGGAGCCAGACTGCCTGGGCTTGAACGCTGACACGAATATTTGCTAGTTTAGAATTTTTCATATCCATAAATTGCTTCTTTTTCCCAAAATGTTAAATGAAGTCGAGAACAGTACTATGTCATAAGGTGGTTGTCATAATGTAAATAACTAATGCATATGAAGTCATTAGAACATACATCTATAGCTGTAACACTTATGCAAATGTATTGAATAAATCACTGACAGCATTTTTTTATTGGTTTTGACATTATTTTCTTGGACTTTCCTAAAGAATATCTGATTTGACCTTATTAGATTCTCTTATGTTAAATTGTAACTCTTCTATTTGGTGTCTAAAATATTTTGTGTATTTATAAAATACATATTTACTGTGCAAATTTTGGAAATAAATTTATCAATAAGGAAAGGGCAGAGTCTCAAAAATTAAAAAAAATTGTCATTATTTGAATTTGGTAATTTTGTTGATTTCTTGTCTTTCATAGTTTTCTTCAATATTTCATGTTTTAAGTCATTCTATATACAAGCTGTTATAATATAATTATTCACTTAATATTTTTTAAAAAAGCATTTTGGAAAAAAGATGTATGGCAAAACCAATAAAATATTGTAAAGTAATTAGCCTCCAATTAAATAAATTTATTTAAAAAAGCACTTTGGTATATCATCACACTAAAGAAATATCTCAATGAGTGCACAATATTTCATCTAGCAAGCAAAGCATAGTTTGACTAATCATATTCCTATTGTTGGTCATTTAATCTGTTTCCATTTTATCATTGTAAGTAACCTATGTTATTAATTTGTTAAATTAACATTTGTTAGGTCATGCCCCGAGGTGCAGAATGTTAACGGTTAGTGCAACAAAAGACCAGGAGATAAATTGAAAGAGAAAGATGTATCATTCACTGGTCCTGGAAGAAGTACTAGATATGCCTTGAGGGACAACACAGAGGGTCCTGACAGGTACAGCCAGAGAGAGCTAGGACCCAGGGTGCATGCCTTAGGGCTCATGAGTAGAATGCTTTGGAGTTCCTGAGCTAAGGCCTGTTTGGTCAAGTCAAACCAGAAAGTGGGGTTTCGTTAAGCTCCAAGGGGGTCTTATCTAAGTGATACATGGGAAAGTTGAAGAATCTATTTATCAGAGGGCAATTGGGGAAGTCATAGCAAGTGACATTTGCTGGTGAGTCGGCAGGCTGTTATTGAGACTATCTACTTGGATGAGGGCAGGTATTAGTTTAAGACTCCCTGAAGTCCACTTGACCAAACAAAATAAGGCACCAAGGAAGCAATATCATGGAGTTGCTTAGCTAAACTCTTGACACCCTTATAATGGTGGCAATACTCATAAACATTTGTTTCTTCTTGTGCATTTTTCTTTATGTCAGATTTCTGAAAGAATTAGGGTTTCTTCCATTGTAGGCATATTTTTAACCAACTGAGCTATCAGGGAAGCCCAATTATTAGGACAACTGATAAAAATACATTGAGGCCTTCAGTTTTCCATATAAAACTGAACCAAATTTTAATACTACAAATTAAATCTCATTGATATTCCCACTTTTAGTGTAGTCAATTCTTAGAAAACAGTTATAATCTAAATCAAATAGTAGATTATCATTTTACTATTTTTAAAATTATGCATATGCTAAAGTAGAAATATGTATATTGTATAAAGAGATGGTATAGAAATATTCTGGAAGATAGTGAAGGACAGGGAAGCCTGGCATGCTGCAGTCCACAGAGTTACAAAGATATGGACACAACTTATCAACAAAAACAATAGAAATATTCAATAAAAAAAGTGTCTTTCATCCATGAGATGCAGCCAGAACCACATCCCATGGTTAACCACAGGCAAAGAAAATTACTTCTCAATCTTTAATGGTCAATATCCTCAGTTCCTCTCCACTTTTCTTTTGTCCATCCCCTTGCGTGGCTCCCAAGCCAGTCAAGGAGATGGTAAGAGAACTGGCAGCAAATAATAGGCTTCATCCTTGGCATACCATTGCTGGCAACTAAAAAGTAGTGGACCTTAACTCCACACCACACCAATGCAACTCAGAGTTGTTGTTTAGTCACTAAGTCATGTCTGACTCTTTGTGACTCTATGGACAACAGCACACCACGCTTCACTGTCTTTTATTATCTCTGGAGTTTGCTCAAATTCATGTCCATTGAGTCAATGATGCTATCTAACAATCTCATCCTCTGCCACCCCTCCTCCTTTTGTCTTTAATCTTTCCCAGCCTCAGGGGCCTTTCCAGTAAGTTGGTTCTTTGCATCAAGTAACCATAGTACTGGAGCTCCAGCTTCAGCATCAGTCCCTCCAATGAATATTCAGGGTTAATTTCCATTGGGATTGACTGGTTTGATCTCCTTGTGGTCCTAGGGACTCTCAAGAGTCTTGTCCAGCATCACAACTTGAAAGCATCAATTCTTTGGCACTCAGATTTCTTTATGGTCTAACTCTCACATACATAATCACTACTGGAAAAACCATTGCCTTGATTATATGGACCTTTGTTGGCAAAATGATGTCTCCGCTTTTGTCTAGGTTTATCATAGCTTTCCTTTCAAGGAACAAGCATATTTTAATTTCATGGGGTAGCTTTTATTATCCCCATTTTATAAGAAAGCACTCATCATCATCAACAACAGCAACATTAAATTGTTAGTCCATCATCACATAGTTGGAAAATATAGGGCTTAACTTTATTAGTTTGATTCCCAAGGTCCTTCTTTGTGAAAAATGTAATCATTCTTCACACTAATTTTTTTTTTTTAATAAAAACTTTACCAATTAGTTTGGATTTGAATTTAATTAGTCAGAATTACTATTGGGCTTCCCTGGTGGCTCAGACGGTAAAGAGTGTGCCTGCAATGCAAGAGACACGGGCTCAGTCCCTGGGTTGGGAAGATCCCCTGGAGGAGGAAATGGCAACCCACTCCAGTATTCTTGCCTGGAGAATTCCATGAACACAGAAGCCAGGCATGCTACAGTCCATGGGGTCACAAAAAGTTGGGACATGACTGAGTGACTGATACTTTCAGTTTCATTCACTACTATGCTTGATAACCATGTATATTTCCTCTTGTTTCTGTTAAATTTTCAATACCAGCTTTATTTACATACACTCCTCATAATAAATTTCCACTATATAATTCCAGAAAACTTTCTTAACCACAAAAAGAAGAAAGACCATACTCCATAGCAGTCAGTCCTCATTCTCCCTTCCACTCAGCATCTAGTAATCTCTCACCTGCTTTCTATCTCTGTGTATTATTTCTCTATTCTGGAGATTTGATACAAAAGGGATCATACAATACATGGCCTTTTGCGTCTAGCTCCTTCCACCTAACATAATATTTTCAATCACACCTATGTTGTACCAAGTGTTAGTATTCCAATCATGATTATAATAAATAGTTTTTTAAGTCAGGTAACTCTGATGTAACATTGTTTTCCACCATTTTCCTTAGAAAACTTGTTTTATTGGGGTATTAATTGGTGAAAGGACTTGGAGTAAAACATGTTAGAAATTCCCTTGGTTAAGCAAAGTTAAGTTTGTCATTGTGGAAATTCTTGGAACCTTAATAACTGTCCTATGTTGTGTACATCTCCAAGAGGATGAGTTTCTATGCAGCATTTCTAAGATATATTTGATTATGGAACTCTTGGGGAGTGTGAAATACTCAGTAGTACCACTAATGTACGAGTATACTTTTTAATACCTTTAACTGAGAAGGACGTTGTTTTTAGTAAGATAGTCTTTGAATCATTGCCAATTCTTCAGTGTATTAGTTAAGAAATCTGGGCAAGTTGCTGAAACTTTAAGGCAGTCTTTCATCATTTGAAAAATGAATAATAAATTGTATTTAATAAAAGTAAAATAAAAATGTGATAACTTATGTTGTCATATATTGACTATTTATATATATTCATATATTGTCATATAATGACTGCTATAGATTTTAAATTTACTATTTTGTGAAATATCAATTTAATAACAATATAATAAAAATAGCATATTATTTTGATCCAAAGAGTAACTAGATAAATTCAGAAAAGCAACCAAAATTTAATTAATATTTAGTCTTGAATTTACTAAGAATTCATAATTTTAGAAAATATGTGTACATTTTGTTACTGTTGTTCAGTCACTAAGTCATATCTTTGTAACCCCGTGGACTGTAGAGTCACTTTGCAACCCCGTGGACTGTAGCATGCCAGGTCTTCCAATCCCTCATCGTCTCCCAGAGTTTGCCCAAGTTCATGTCCATTGAGTTGGTTATGCCATCCAACCATCACATCCTCTGCCACCCTCTTCTCCTTCTGACTTCAATCTTTCCCAGCATTAGGGTCTTTTTCAATGAGTTGGTTCTTTGCATTATGTAGCCAAATTACTGGAGCTTCAGTTTCAGCATAGTCCCTCCAATGAGAATTCAGAGTTGATTCCTTTAGGATGGACTGGTTTGATCTCCTTGCTGTCCAAGGGACTGCTAAGTCTTCTTCAGCATCACAATTCAAAAGTATTAATTCTTAGGGTCTCAGCCTTCTTTATGGTCCCCTCTCACATCAATAAAAGACTACTGGAAAAACCATAGCTTTGACTAGAAAGACCTCTGTTGGCAAAGTAATGTCTCTGTAGTTTAATTTTTAATTTTTTGAGAAACCTTCATATTATTTATCACTTTTAATTAAATAGCTCCACATTGCTTTAAAGATGCTACTACTGATAAGTGATTGGATAAACTTGGATGTTTAATGATGATATTCATGTTAAAATAATAAATATGGAGATATTAGAGAAAATAACAAAGGTATCAATACTATCTGCATTGTGGAACAAGCAATCATATACACTTCAGCAGTTATCAGAATTTGCTTTTACTATATTGTTAAATAAAGACAAGATTACTATTATACTGTGGAACAATATCCAACTGAATTAATTCATGCTTAGGCAATAGGTGGTAAAAATTGGAAAACTGAATTTATATTACTAGAAAAATAAAAGTGCTTCACATCTTAAACTCATGATAAAAAATAAATTCAAAGTCACCTAATTTCTAGAAGGACTAAAAAGATGAAGATATTTACTGAGAGGCACATTTTTAATAAATGAGTGAGAATATTTCATTTGGTAATAATTCATTTGTTAAATATATGATTAGTGTTTAGCATTCAACATTCTATGCACTTCCATCTAAATATGCATAAATGTAAGAGCCAGATGGATTGTGCTAATGCCAGGATTGCAAAACATTATCTCAAGCAGAAGCACTCTATAATAACTATATTAATCATTAATAGCTTTGGTGTTCATCAAAATATCATTAATCCTTATGAATTAAATTGTTATTAATGCACATGAAATATGGATTTAAAAGAAAAAAATCTTTGTAATTATTGCCTTTATTGTTGTTCTCTGGATCTAAGAGTCATTTTAAAGAGAGAGATATAACATTTGCAAAGTCTTTAAAACATGCATACTTAAAATCAGAGTACATCCATTGTTTATTTTAATTTCTGATCCCTTTCTCTGTAGCACAACCTGTCGTCTCTAAATGGCTTTGGCATTTTTTTCTCACAAGACCCTAAATTCATCTTTATTTCAAGTGACACCTCTTTTGTTTTGCAACAGAGGCAAATCCCATAATATTCAGTGACAGCAAGGTATACCACCTTGTTCTAGATTTTCTAATTCCCATTTTTCCTGTTTTTACATAATGCATTCTATTTTTAAGTTGAACTATCACATGTACAAAGTGCACAAGTTTAAGCCTACTATCACTGACATAAATACATTCATGTAAATATCACCAAAGTTGAGAAATAAACCACTGCCAACACCCAAGAAGATAGACAAGGCTCCTCTAAGCACATGCTTATTTTATGCCCCAAAGGAAACATTCTCTTGATTCCTAACAAAATATATAAGCTTTGCTTATCTTTGAACTTTCCGTGTATGCATGTGAGAGCTGGACCATAAAGAAGAATTACGCTTTTGAACTGTGGTCCTGGAGAAGACGTTTGTGAGTCTCATACACTCGAAGGGGGGCTTCCCAGGTGGCACTAGTGGTAAAGAACACACCTGACAATGCAGACAGGAGACATAAGAGATGCTGGTTCAATCCCTGGGTCGGGAAGATCCCCTGGAAGAGGAAATAGCAACCCACTCCAGTAATCTTGCCTGGAAAATCCCATGGACAGAGGAACCTGGGAGGCTATCGTCCATAGCATCACACAGAGTTGGACATGACTGAAGTGACTTTGCACATAGACTGGAAGGAGATTAAAGCAGTCAGTCCTAAAGGAAATCAACCCTGAATATTCATTGAAAGGTCTGTTGCTGAAGCTGAAGCTCCAATACTTTGGACACCTGATGTGAACAGCTGACTTATTGGAAAAAATCCTGATGCTGGGAAAGATTGAAGGTAAAAGGAGAAGAGGGAAGCAGAGAATAAGATGGTTATATAGCACCACTGACTCAGTGGATATGAATTTGAGTAAACTCCAGGAGATAGTGGAGGATAGAAGACGCTGGTGTGCTGCAGTCCATGGGGTTTCAGAGTCAGACTTGACTTGGCAACTGAACAACAATAGCAATCTTTGAAGTGTAAGTGGAATCATAATATGTTTTGTTTAAAGCCTGCACAGCTTGATTATTGTTTTCATCACAGTTTAGTATTATTATATGACTATAACATGATCAATTTCTCCATGCTATTCTTAATGAATACTTAGCTTGTTTCCCACACAGGATAGTAAGCCTACTATGACCATTCCTGTACATATCTGTTGGTCACAGGTTCAATCATTTCTACAAGATACATTCCTAAGTATGTTTAGTAGGTTATGCTAACAATTGTTCACAGTAGTGATTAAGAATGCCTGTTGCTCCACATACTCACCACTACATATGTTTTTAGTCTTTCAAACTTTAACCATTCTGATCCTCATGTAACAGTAGGTCATTGTGATTTTAATTTTTATTTACTTGATAACTCACAAAGTAAAGGAAGTTTTCATGTCATATATATTTTATTGCTTGGTATCCTTGTTACACATACATATATATGCAGTATCCGTATATATATGTAAAATTTTATAAACACAAACATTGATATCTATTTATCTATTAGGTATATCAGGGGAAAAAAGCAAAAAAAAAAAAAAAAAACAACCAAAAAACACTAAATAATGTTGACACTATTTCCCTATAAAGACTTTATTTATAAGAATGGAATATGGGGAAACTAAATTTTGAAAACATATCTATATCTACAGTTAGAAGTTGGGGGAAACAAGTATTTTAATCAGATAATAATTTCTCCAGGATTGTTTTAGAAACTCAATGTAATCCCCTCCTCTATATACGCCCTGTGGAGTGGTCAGTGATCTCAGGCTAAAAGGACGAGCAGGTCTAGACAGCACTAATGTGATAGATCTTCAATCTGTTTAGTTCTATCAATGACCCAGGGCATTCACTGATGTTAGAAGAATTTGACACAGTAGAGCAAGTCTACATTCAGGCGAGAAACCCCAAGAGCACAGTGGCCGTGGCATTCACAACCACTGTTCTGCACTGCAGCATGGCCGCCGTTATTGGCCAGTCATGCTTCATTCATTCATTTCCTCAGCATTTCAGGATGGACATGCACATTATAACAGGGACTCGTGACTCAAAGCATGCAGTGACCAAGCACCCTGGGAATAATGAGCAGATAGCAGCTGCCCTAGGGAACCCACCAGCTGGGGTCCGTGACAGGCTCTCTCTTCAGGCTGGCTTTTAACCCCCAGCTCCAGCCAGGGTTCTTAGCCTTGTTATATTGAATCATTGGCAGTGGGAAACTAATATTTTGTGCTTTGTAATAAACCCTTAAGTTGTATTTTTTTAAAATTAAAGTTTCATGACCAGTTTTCTTTTTGGTTATTGTCTTAAATGTTACTGCTTTGCCAGAGTTCTTTTTGTAGTCTGAATACAAAGTCATTGCTGCTGCTGCTGCTGCTGCTAAGTCGCTTCAGTCTTGTCCCACTCTGTGCGACCCCATAGACAGCAGCCCACCAGGCTCCCCTATCCCTGGGATTCTCTAGGCAAGAGTACTGGAGTGGGTTGCCATTTCCTTCTCCATACAAAGTCACTACCAGATGTTTATGGAAGACTGTTAGTCTTTTTAATAAATTATTCTAGGTTAATTAGAAATCCATATAAAGATACAATCTGAATCATAAATCATGATGTACACAAATAACAAAATCAGAAATATTTAAAATCAAAATGTAAGTAAGTATGGAAAATAAAATAACATGCATTAAAAGATAATCATAGTGTAAGAATCATGGATTTCTTATCATGGGTGAGAGATTTATGAAACAGAGCATCAAAAAATTAAAATTAAGGACATCCCTGGTGGCGTAGTGGATGCAAATCCACCTCCAATGCCGGGGACACAGGTCTCATCCCTGGTCCAGGAGGATTCCACGTGGTGCAGAGCAAGTGAGCCCATGTGCCATAATTACCGAGCCTAAGCTCTAGAGCCCACCCGCCACAATTACTGAGGCCACATGCTACAATTACCAAGGCCTGCACATCTGTCCGGGACCCAGGGCATCCACTGATTGTACAGGCTGTGCTCTACAATAAGAGAAACCGCTGCAACTAGAAACCTGCACACCACAACTAAGAGTAGACCCTGCTCGCTGCAACCAGAGAAAGTCTGCACACGGCTATGAAGACCCAGTGCAACCTAAACAAAAAGTTAAATCTTGCACATTAAAAGTATAAAATTCTGTTAATTTAGCTCAGTTTCAGTTCAGTTGCTCAGTCATGTCTGACTCTTTGCAACCCCATGGACTGCAGCATGCCAGGCCTCCCTGTTCATCGCCAGCTCCCGGAACTTGCTCAGACTCATGTCCATCAAGTTGGTGAGGCCATCCGACCGTCTCACCCTCTGTCGTCCGCTTCTCCTTCTGACCTCAGTCTTTTCTAGCATCAGGGTCTTTCCAGTGAGTCAGCTCTTCATATCAGGTGGCCAAAGTACTGGAGTTTCAGCATCAGTGCTTGCAATGAATATTCAGAGTTGATTTCCTTTAGGATTGACTGGTTTGATCTCCTTGCAGTCCAAGGGACCCTCACTAATCTTCTCCAACACCATAGTTCAAAAGAATAAATTCTTCAGGGCTCAGCTATCCTTATAGTCCAACCCTCATATCCATACATGACTACTGGAAAAACCACAACATAGACTAGACAGACCTTAGTCATCAAAGTAATGTCTCTGCTTTTTAATATGCTGTCTAGGTTGGTAATTGCTTTTCTTCAAAGGAGCAAGCATCTTTTAATTTCATGGCTGTAGTCACCATCTGCAGTGATTTTGGAGCCCAAGAAAATGAAGTCTCTCACTGTTACCAGTATTAATTAATTAATTATGTTAATTAAAATTCTCAAAAAATTTAATAGTTTCTTGCTCTGCCTAAAGCAACTATTGATACATCCCAGGAGCAATAATTACAACCAGTGCCCAGATACTGGTTTCCAATATCATTCTTCAATACAAGGAAATACAGTTCTTTGGAGAAATAGTGAATTCTTGGGCTAGGATAGGGGATGTATAAGATAGGCCTGGGACATCTTTTAGTTCCAGAAAACAACACATTCAAAGATACAACCAAAATAGTATGTCAAAGGGCATAGGAATCAGTTGAAAGTTTTCTCAGTGACCAAAGCTGTAACAATCTAAGCAACAAAATAAATAATGTGTTGGATGGTCACCCAAAGTTAATATCCATGCATTCATGAGATAAATAAATGATTCAATACATAAATAATTTAATGTTGGTATCTTAGTTTATTCAGACTGTAACAAAATGGGATTCTCAGGTGGCACAGTGGCAAAGAATTTGCCTCCCAATGCAGAAGACGAAAGAGAGGCAGATTTGATCCCTATGTCGGGAGAAACCCCTGGAGTAAGAAATGACAGTATTCTTGTAACCCAGTAACCCCAGTATTCTTGCCTGGGTAATTCCGTGGGCAGAGGAATCTGGCAGGCTACAGTTCATAGAATCACAAAGAGTCAGAAACGACTGACCAACTCAACACACACGTAACAGATACACTATAAACTGCAGTGTTCTTGACTGGAGAATCCCAGGGATGGGGGAGCCTGGTGGGCTTCCATCTATGGGGTCGCACAGAGTTGGGCATGACTGAAGCTACTTAGCAGCAGCAGCAGCAGCAGGCAGCTCAAAAATAACAAGCATATATTGTTATACTCCTGAAGGCTGGGAAGTCCAGGATGAAGATGCCAGCAGAATCACTGTTAGGACTTGGTGCTTTACAGATATCTATATATCTTTTCAGTTCTGAATGTTCATTGGAAGGACTGATGCTGAAGCTGAAATTCCAATACTTTGGGCACCTGATGTGAAGAACTGACTCATTGGAAAAGACCCTGATGCTGGGAAAGATTGAAGATGGGAGAAGAGGACGACAGAGGATGAGATGGTTGGATGTCATCACCAACACAATGGACATGAATGTGAGCCATCTTTGGGAGTTGGTGATGGACAGGGAAGCCTGGTGTGCTGCAGTCCATGGGGTCATAAAGAGTCGGACATGATGGAGTGACTGAACTGAACTGATATATCTTTTCATCGTGTCCTCACACAGCAGAAGAGGCTAGAGAACGCTGTGTGGTTTCTTTAATAAGACACAAATCCCATGTGCGAAGGTTCCACTCTCATGACCTAAGGACTTCCTAAAGGTACCACCTTCTATCTACCATATTGAGCATTAAGATTTCAACATATGAATTTTGAGGAGACGCAAATATTCAGATTATAGCACAGTTGCAGACAAGACAGATTTCTTATTGAAAATAATTCCAAAACATTTATCTATATAGTTATTCTGCCCCCAAGGATTTTGAGCATATGAGTGTAATTCCACACTCTTTGAAACATGATGCTCATAGTGATTTTCTTCCAAAGAGTACAGTCTGGAAAGACAGGAAAAACAATGACTCTACAATGGAGAGACCTGAGAAATATTCCCTCAGCCAGATGATAAGTGTCAACATCAACAGGATAAATCATGTTGATAGTATATACCATTGATATAATGCAATAAGAATGGGACTTTTCCTCTACAGTTTTCCTCCAAAGAATACATAACCTCAGACAAAAGGAAAACATCAGAGACATCTCAATTGAGGGACATGCTACAAAATACTGACCAGCACTCCTCAAAACTGATATGGTCATCAAAAGCAAGGTCTGAGGAACATCATGGCCAAGAGGAGCCTAAGGGAATATGACAGCTAAATGCACTATGACATACTGGATTCTAGAACAGGAAAGGGCATTAGGTAAAACTCTAATGAAATGTGAGTAAAGTATGCAGTTTGTATAATGATAATATATCAACATCAGTTCATTAGTTGTAACAAATGTACCATACTAATGTAAGATAGTAATAGGGAAAACAACCTGTGGGATGTATAGAAACTCTCTTTGCAACTTTTCTGTTTCTAAAACTATCCTCCAATAAGAAGCTTACTAAAAATATTCCCAGAAAGTGAAAAGTCCAGTCATTGAATGTGAGGCTATCTTAAAATACACATAAACAACAAAAGCCTTATATTTGGCATAATGTAAATAAATAACTTTTAAAGTACACATTTTGGTGAATAAAGTGTAGGATATAGTTTAGATTTATTTTAGGATATGTTTAGTTTAGGATACATTTTTTTTTAGGATACAGTTTGTTTAGCTTTTGACAAAGGTATGTAACATTGAGCAATATTTTAATCACTCCCATGTCCCCTTGTAATCAAGTACATTTGCCATTCTAATTATTCCATTGACTTCTTCGGTTTTTTGTTTAACTTTCATTAGTACCTATTCTTATCTTTACTATTTTGTTTCCACTGCTCACTTTGAATTTAGTTTGCTCACTTTTCTGGTTTCCTAAGGTAGAAGCTTATATAATTAATTTTGATTATTTTTTTCTTTTTTCATATCAACACTACTATATATTTCTCTTAAGCTGTGCTTTAGCTAAATACCACAAGTTTAACAGTGTGTTGTTTCATTTTCTTTTAGTTCAAAACATTTTCTAATTGTTTATGATTTTTTTTTCTCCAAAGCATATCTAATTTTAAAAAAAGGTGATGTTTAATTTTAAAATGTATTTCAATTTTGCCAGTCATCTTTCTGCTATTGATTTACACTTTGGTTTATTGTGGTTGGAGAACACAATTTCCATGGTTTTAATTCTTTTAAATGTATTAAGACTTACTTTTATGCCATAGGATATGGTTTGTTTTGGCAAATATTCCATGTGCACTAGAGGAAACTATGCATTCTCTCATGAGCAGCTGAAGTGTTTTTTGCTGATATTTTTCAAGTGTGTTATGATTATTGATTTTTCATCAACTTGGTCTTTCAATTACTGAGAGAGGAGTGATGAGATTATATACTGAATTGTGTATTTTCTATGTCTTCTTTCAAGTAATATCAGTGTTTGATATTTTCATATATTTTGAACCAATGTTTCTAGGGTTATGCACCTTTAGCACTGCTCTATTCTCTCGATGAACTGACTCTTTTATGAACATAAAGTAGTCCTCTTTTTCCTCAGTAATATTCATCAATGCATTATTATTTCACTGTTTAAATATATAGAATTTGACCATAGTTCAGCATATCTATTTATAGTTAAAACAATCATTATTTGTCATCCAAATCACAACAATAGCCTTCTAATTAGTCTGGACACTTTCACTTCTCCTATTTCAGGGTAGGTGGAAGTTTATGGAATAATGAGGAATGGATCTGGAGAGACAGTAGAAGATAACTAAAATATTCATTGTTATATCCCTAATTAAAATTTGATGTATTTGTCTTTTTAAAAATCTCAATGGAAAAAAAGACATAGAATATATATATGTGTGTGTGTTTGAGATATATTAACTTCAAGTCTACTACATAATAATTTGACATTTACAATACTATGCAATGATGTCCATGATAAACTCAGTAATCATCTATATAAAGGTATTATAATATTATTGACCATGTTCCTTATGCTGTATGTTATAGCCCTATGGCTTATAAGGGCTTCTATGGTAGCTCAGATGGTAAAGAATCTGCCTGCAATGCGGGAGACCTGGGTTCAATTCCTGGGTTGGGAAGATCCCCTGGAGGAGGACAAGGCAACCTATTCCAGTACTCTTGCCTGGAGAGTCCCCATGGCAGAGGAGCCTGGTGGGCTATAATCCACGGGGTTGCAAAGAGTTGGCACAACTGAGTGTTAAACACACAGGGTTTATAAACTGAAGGTCTGTACATTTTAATCCCCTTCGTTTATTTTGTACCCTCAAGAGCCTCCCCTCTGGCAACCACTCATTTGATCTCAGTATCAATGAATCTGTTTTTGTTTTGTTTATTCATTTTCATTGTTTTTTTATACTCTCTCTAGAAGTAAAATCAAAGGATATTTGTCTTTCTCTGACTTGCTTCACTTAGCCTAATACTCTCTAGATCTGTAAACACTGTCACAAATGACTAGATTTCATTTTATTTTTTATGACTCTCTCTATATATGTGTATATATATATATATATATATACACAAACACACACATATATGTATTCTTTATCCATCCATCTATTGATAGATGCTGAAATTTCTTCTATGTCTTGACTATTGTAAATAATGCTTCAGTGAACATTGATATACATGTATCTTTTCAAATTACTGTCTTGTTTTCTTTAGATAAATACCCAAAGTGAATTGCTGGACCACAGAGCAATTTTGTTTTTAATTTTGGGGGGAACCTCTATACCGTTTTAGATGCAACAATTTACCATCCAACCAGCAGTACATGAGGGTTCCCTTTTCTCCACATCCTCACCAACACTTTATATTTGTTACCATTTTTTATAATAGCCAATCTGACAGGGGTGAGATAGTTTTTATTTCTATCTCCCTAAACATCTTTTAATGTGTGTTTCTTAATTTTGGCATCTTTTCATGTGTCTGAGATGCAGAATATTTTTGTGAAATCAACATTTACCTTGAGTTAGAAACAGGAAGTATATTAGGTCTGTATTGCATTTGTTAGCATAAACTTAAAAAAAAAAAACAAAACATGGTTTATTATATTACTAACTGTGCAACTTGAACAAACTTCATTTGTCTTATTCCTTTGTTTCTTACACAGTTCTAGAAAGTAATTCTAGGCCTTAGATTGTATATTAGCCCCCTAAAGGGACAGGGAGGCCTGGCGTGCTGCGATTCATGGGGTCCCAGAGTCGGACACGACTGAAAGACTAAACTGTATAACAGTAAACTGAAGAAGTTGGCTTAAAGCTCAACAGTCAGAAAACTAAGATCATGGCATCCAGTCCCATCACTTTATGGCAAATAGATGGGGAAACAGTAGCTGACTTTATTTTGGGGGGCTCCAAAATCACTGCAGATGGTGATTGCAGCCATGAAATTAAAAGATGCTTGCTCCTTGGAAGGAAAGTTATGACCAACCTAGACAACATATTAAAAACCAGAGACATTACTTTGTCAACGAAGGTCCATCTAGTCAAGGTTTTGGTTTTTCCAGTAGTTATGTATGGATGTGAGAGTTGGATTATAAAGAAGGCTGAGTGCCGAAGAATTGATGCGTTTGAACTGTGGTGTTGGAGAAGACTCTTGAGCGTCCCTTGGACTGCAAGGAGATCCAACCAGTCCATCCTAAAGGAGATCAGTCCTGAGTTTTCTTTGGAAGGACTGATGTTGATCCTGAAACTCCAATACTTTGGCCACCTGATGCTAACAGCTGACTCATTTGAAAAGACCCTGATGCTGGGAAAGATTAAGGTCAGGAGGAAGAGGGGACAACAGAGGATGAGAGGGTTGGATGGCATCCCTGACTCAGTGGACTTGAGTTTGGGTAACCTCCAGGAGTTGGTGATGGACAGGGAAGCCTGGCGTGCTGCAGTCCATTGCGTCATAAACAGTTGGACACTGAGATGACCGAGTGACTGAACTGAACTGACATGAAAGTTTTGGGGCTTCCCTGGTGGCTCAGCAGTAAAGAGTCTGACTGCCAATGCAGGCAGGAGATGTGAGTTCAGTCACTGGATCAAGGAGATCCCCTGATGAAGGAAACTGAACCAACTTCAGTATTCTTGCCTGGAAAATCCCATGAAGAGAGGAGAAAGGCAGGCTACAATCCATGAAGTCACAGACAGTAGGACATGGCACAGCAAATAAACAACAGCATGCGGTTTGGAGGGCTTAAACAAATAAATCACAGTCACAATTAGGACTATATCTTTAAAATGTGTATGATTTCCATTATACCATCTTGTCTTGCTAGTGGCAGGACATTTTTGCAATAATTCAGGTTTTAAATAATGAGGAGGCTAATTGCTGTCTATGGGAATGGGAAATTTCTGTAATTAGAGGATCAAATTGAAGGAAGACTCTATAGAACTTGATGAACATACACAACAGATAATGAATTTTGAGAAGGCAAGACTGATGGTGGCGATTGTCTTGGCCCTGGGAGATGTGTGCCCAGTTTATCATGGAGGCACCTAAGATTGTACATCATTATTCCAGGTTACTTTAGTTCAATTATTGATTTGAGGAGTCTGCGCAATTACTCTCCTAATTATAATTCAACTGCTGCTGATTCTGTGCTGAAAAATACCTACTGCACTCCTTAACCCAATGGAAGATGAGAACGACCCTGATATATTTGCTGATTTTTTTTTTTTTGCTGTTGCTTTGTTATTTTCATTTTTCTTCGCAGACTCCAGCTGTCCCTAGGTCCATCTGTTTTTACTGCATTCACCATATACTGTGCAGCATGAAGCTCATGGAAGCACAGTCATGTAAACCTGCAGGTGCAACTTTGACACATTCGGCACTGCCAACATTTGCAAAATTCACCAAGAGCCCTCTTCAGCCATTAGGGGATGGGAAAAAAAAAAAAAAAAAACAAAACACAACAACAACAATTAGTGGATAACATAAACCCTCAATATTGTTACTCTTATTATTTTTTCAAAACCAAATGTCTTCTAATATGTCTCCTAGAGGAACAAATCTAAGCCAAGTTTGAATTAAAAATAAAATAATAACTTGTTTTGGGTTCTCCAAGCACATTAAACCACTGGAAATTCTCTTAGCTGCCTGCAAAAGAAAACCATTCTTCTTAATGGTCATATAATTAAAATTGGAAAAATACATTTTTACAGGGCTCTTTGTAAGTGAAAATTACCTGTGGGGAAACAATATAAGGTATTTCCATCTGAAATGTTTTTCTTCAAGTAAAGTTCATTCTCTCTTTCAATTCCTTCATCAACCAGCATTGAAAAGCATTTGACCAACCACTTATTAAAAGATAAGCAGTAAAAAAGTAAAAATTAAAATTTCTCATCCCTTTTACTTTTAATTAACCATTGATCATTCTAGTGTGTATTCATCCTTTCATATATAGTGTTGTGCTAGCCTGTGCTAAGTTGCTTTATTCATGTCTGACTCTGTGCGATCCTATGGACTGTGGCCTGCTAGGCTCTCTGTCCATGGGATTCTCCAGGCAAGAATACTAGAGTGGGTTGCCATGACCTTCTCCAGGAGATCTTCTGGACCCAGGGATTAAACCCAGGTCTCCTGTATTGCCGGCAGATTCTTTACCATCCGAGCCACATACTATTATACCTGACCTTTTAAAGTGTACGGAAATTAAGAAACACACAGCTACAACTCATTTAGCAATCAAAAAAATTGACTCATTTTTTTCATTTATTTCATCTCTAATGTCCATATACATGAATCAAATAAGTGGAGAGAACATCAAGCATTTTGATTGAGCTGACATTCCAGGAAATACTTTGGAATTGATACTTGGCTCCTTATGGCTGAACTGAAATAATGTTAAGAGTCTAATAAAAAATCTACCAATATTTGCCTTATTATAGGAGAAGGCGATGGCACCCCATTCCAGTACTCTTGCCTGGAAAATACCATGGATGGAGGAGCCTAGCGGGCTGCAGTTCATGGGGTCGCGAAGAGTCAGACACGACTGAGCAACTTCACTTTCACTTTCATGCATTGGAGAAGGAAATGGCAACCCACTCCAGTGTTCTTGCCTGGAGAATCCCAGGGAAGGGGGAGCCTGGTGGGCTGCCGTCTATGGGGTCGCACAGAGTTGGACACGAGTGAAGCAACGCAGCAGCAGCAGCAGCAGCAGCAGCAGCAGCAGCAGCAGGCTGAATTGACTTTACAATCAAAGACAATATAGATCATTGTGCATCACTATTTCTTCATATAGATAAGACTTTCACTAACCCACCACAAAAATATAAGTTGAGAAACTTTTTATTATATATTATTATTCTTGCAATGGAAATGGCAGAGTAAGAAAAGATATGTTTCACCTATTGGAAACATCACAGACCACGTACTTTATTAAATTCTACACAAGTATCCAGAACATGAAATCATTGACTATATTTTATAGAAAAAAAAAACTCATAATACTATGTCCTTAGTACCTATTACATACTCTAAATCACTTACATATATTATTTTTTAGCATGCTTAATTATTTTCCCTTTTATGAATGAGGATGCCAAGGCATAAAGGAGTTATGCAACTTAGCCAAAGTCACACATCTAGTATGTGGTAGAGATGGAATCTGAAACCAGGGCCCCTTCATCAGCATTCCCATACTTAGTCAAAGAGTGATAGCACTTAAGACCCTTGTGCATCAGTCAATTAAAGTTACAGAAAATGCAATAGATGGAATTTTAAAAAATCAAGGTAATATCGCTTAGTGGTTCTGTTCATATGCATACTAGGGAACCGTAATATGTTCATTCAGAGCAGTAGGGGGCTGTAGCATTGTCTAAACCTGGAAAAGCTGCATCATCAAAACACTTCAGAATAATTTCCCTACTTCTTGATATAATCTAAATTCAGCATGTAATCAAGATGTAATCCAAAATATAACCTAGCAGGAAGGGCCCAAATTGAGAAGTTAAGTATAGGATCCTTCAGTGAGTACAAATGACAAGTCTTCAAGTGTAAAACAGTTGTAAAAATATTAACTCATCACTTCAATGTTTTTTTTTTTTTTTTTCAATTTTGCTAAAATCTAGGACCTGGAAAATCCCATGGACGGAGGAGCCTGATGGGCGGCAGTCCATGGGGTTGCTAGGAGTCAGACATGACTGAGCAACTTCACTTTCACTTTTCACTTTCATGCATGGGAGAAGGAAATGGCAACCCACTCCAGTGTTCTTGCCTGGAGAACCCCAGGGACGGGGAACCTGGTGGGCTGCCGTCTATGGGGTCACACAGAGTCGGACACGACTGAAGCGACTTAGCAGCAGCAGCAGCAGGGTCTGTTTAGTTCAAGAGAAGAAGAATTCAAACAAAAAATGCAGGAATTCATTGATCTTTGAAAGATGGATTTATCTCCCTTTATTTCTAATGAGGTCAGAAGTTTATCTTTGAATTCAACTTACTTTATTTTGTTTTAAAATGGCAAAGATAAAAAATATATTTACATCATTAGTCATAGGGAAAAGCAAATTAATATCACAAAAAAATACAACTATTCCTTCACTAACATGGCTAAAATTAAAAAGACTATCCATACACTGAATTGTCAAGAATGTGGAAAAACTGGAACTTATTACATATTGAGGGAAAGATTGAAGGCTGGAAGAGAAGGGGCAGGACAGAGGATGAGATGTCTGGGTGGCATCATTAACTCAGTGGACATGAGTTTGAGCAAACTCTGGAAGATAGTGGAGGATACGGAAGACTGGTGTATTGCAGTCCATAGGATAGCAAAGAGTCAGATACAGTTGATCAGCTGAACAACACCACATAATGCAGTTGGGGATATTAAATTATATCACCAAAACTCAGCAGTGGCAACAGGGCTGGAAAAGGTCAGCTTTCATTCCAATCCCAAAGAAAGACAATGCCAAAGAATGTTCAAACTACCACACAATTGCACTCATCTCACACACTAGCAAAGTAATGTGCAAAATTCTCTAAGCGAGGCTTCAACATCTGTTGGATCATCAATAAAGCAAGTGAATTCCAGAAAAAACATTTACTTCTAGTTGATTGACTATGCCAAAGTCTTTGACTGTGTGGATCACAACCTGTGGAAAATTCTTAAACAGACAAGAATACCAGAGCATCTCACCTGCCTTCTGAGAAATCTGTATGCAGGTCAAGAGGCAACAGTTAGAACCAGACATGGAATAACAGACTGTTCCAAACTGGGAAAGGAGTATGCCAAGGCTGTATATTGTCATCCTGCTTGTTTAACTTATACGCAGAATATAGCATGAGAAATGCTGAGCTGGATGAAGCACAAGCTGGAATCAAGATTGCCGGGAGAAATATCAATAACTTCAGATATGCAGGTGACACCACCCTTATAGCAGAAAGCAAAGAAGAACTAAAGAGCCTCTAGATAAAATTGAAAGAGGAGAGTGAAAAAGCTGGCTTAAGACCCAACATTCAAAAAAGGAAGATCATGCCATCTGGTCCCATCACTTTATAGCAAATAGATGGGGAAACAATGGAAACAGTGACAGACTTTATTTTCTTGGACTCCAAAATTTCTGCAGATGGTGACAGCAACCATGAAATTAAAAGATGCTTGCTCCCTGGAAGAAAAACTTTGACCGACCTAGACAGCATATTAAAAAGCAGAGACATTATTTTGCCAACAAAGGTCCATATAGTCAAAGCTATGGTGTTTCCAGTAGTCACATATGAATGTGAGAGTTGGACCATAAAGAAAGCTGAGCATCAAAGGATTGATGCTTTTGAACTGAGGTGTTGGAGAAGACTCTTGAAAGTCCCTTGGACTGCAAGGAGATCCAACCAGTCCATCCTAAAGGAAATCCATCCTGAATATTCACTGGAATGACTCAAGATGAAGCCAAAGCTCCAATACTTTGGCCACCTGAGGTGAAGAACCAACTCATTTGAAAAGACCCTGATGCTGGGAAAGATTGAAGGCAGGAGGAGAAGGGGACAATAGAGGATGAGATGGCTGGATTGCATCACTGACTCAATGGACATGAGTTTGAGTAAACTCCAGTAGTTGGTGATGGTTAGCGAGGCCTGGTATGCTGCAGTCCATGGGGTCTCAAAGAGTCAGACATGACTGAGCACCTTACTGAACTGAACTGCAAATAAAGTCATATTCTAAGTATCTGAGTGTACATAAATTTTCAGAACATGCTATTCAACCCAATAGGGTCCACCCCATGGCCACCAAAATTCACATCCATCCTACACGCAAGATATGTTCATTCAGTTCCAAAATCCCCAGAGTCTTAATCTCTTTGAGCTTTAACTCTATACCAAAATCTCACATACATATCAAATTTAAAAGTTTCAAATTTCATCATATAAGTAATTGAAATTTTAAGAAAAATTAATGATAGTCTAAATTATCTACAGGTGAGATTCTGTTTATGATCAATCTTGGAGCAAAATTTAATACCACCTTTGGACCTGTGAAACTGGAAATACTATCTGATTCTAAAGTACAAGTTGTGGGACAGGCATAGAGAGACATTTATATTTTAATGAGAGAACTTAAACAAATGAAGGGATTACTGATATAAATAATATAGTATGAATCCAACAAGATAAATTTCATTAGGTTACACAGTTTGAGAATAATTCTCTTGTTCTATCTCCCTTGGATTCCTGGAGAGTCTGTCTTCTGGGTACAAGGAGGTCTCAACAATTCATCCTCTGGGCCTACAGAACTAAGTCCACTATCTTATGTTTCTGGGTCACCAATCCTGGCTTTGCCTCTTTCCTCAAAGTAATTTTTCTTTTTCTTGAAGAGTAGCACATATTTGCACCTGGGCAATTTTCTCAACTTATTTCTTGCCTATAGACCAACAGCCTTCCTTCATTTCATGCTGTCTCTGCCCCCATTCAGTTCAAGCTGACAGTGCCTCTGCTGATAAAACCTTCTCAAATATCTTATCAGTTTTCCATGTATATTGAGGCAATCCATACTATACTACAAGAAGCTTCTCTACAGATTCTGTAGCGCATAATCGATCTCTATTCCTGGCTTCTTTTGAGTTGGATGATTGTATCCATATGTCACACACATAATCTCCTCAGCAAAGTTATTAAAACCGCAATCATGAACATGTCTCCATAGCATTCTATCTGGATAGGGTGAAATTTTTCCAAAATATCAAGGACTGGCTCATTTTTGCTTAATGAGTCCTTCCTCAGTTTCTCTTTTTTCATTTTGCATTTTGCTATAAACTCAAAAGAAGAAACAAGCTACCCATTTCAGAGACTGGTGGGAAACTCTTTTGCTAAATATTGAAGTACATAGCTTACAAGTTATACTTGCAACACAATACTGCAACTCAATTCAGTCAAGTTTTCTGCCCCTATATCAAAGACCACTTGTCATCTAAGGTCCAGTAAGTTTCTTCTTTCCTTATGAGACCTCATTAGAAGCACCTTTACTGTTCATATTTCTATCTGCTGATTTTGTTGATGATCATATATGTGATTCTTTAAGATAATAAACTATTTCTTTTACTTCTTTCTGATCTCTTACCAGATTTGCCTTTATATTCATATTTCTATAAACTGTCTCCTCAAAGCAATCTAAAAGGTTTTTAAATCACACATCTCAAAAATTTTCCAGCCTTTCTACCCATTACCCAAACTCAAGCTACTTTCACATTTTTAGGTGTTTGTGTATAGCTATACAGCTTCTGTTACCAAGATTTGTATTAGTTTCCGAGAGCTACTGTCAAAAATTACCTAAAATTAGTAGACTTAACACAAGAGAAATTTATTCTCTCACAGTGCTGGAATCTAGAAGTATGGAATTTGGATCTAATCAAGGCCAGGCTCTCTGCAAAAGCTCTAGGGAAGAAGTTCTTGCCTCTTCCAGTTTCTACAGACCCCAGACATTCCTTTACTTGGGACACCATCACTCCAATTTCTACCTCCTTCTTCAAAGGTTCTCTTTCTGTATTCAAATTTCCCCCTTCATAATGAAGTAATAACTTCTCAAGTTTAGAGTGTATCCTTATCCAATATCACTTCATCTTAACCATATTTGCAGAAACTCTAAGTAAGGTCACAATTTTGAGTTTCCAGATAAATGTGATTTGGGGGGAAGGTAAGGGGCAGCATGCAACCCAGGACAAACACCAAACAGAATCAGCTCCCCTCATTTGAATGTTCTCATAATATCCTACATGAAATTTTACTATACAATGCATATTATATAATTGTTTAACTATCTACTCTATAAAACAATAACACCCACTAATGAGATTTTAATTTTTACTTCATTGCATCCCCATTGTGTAGCATAAAGTCTAACTCACGATCAATAAATGATTATTTAATAACTTACAAGTGAAGGAATGCTCCATATATTTCAGAGCTAAAGTTTAATTAAACAAATGGTTTACAGTCACTACAAAGGTTATATCTAATACATTTTAGTATCAAAGCCCTTGTTGGCTTTGGAAATAAAGGCTTAAAAGACTGTCTTAAAAAATAAACACGAATGCTACATCTAAAGTAAATGAAATTATAATAAAAATAGACAGGTTTTATTTTGCAGTAACATCATTTTATTTCTGCCAAGTGCTTTTCTGTGAAAGAATATTTCTTCAGAAACATATTAAAGGTCACTTTTTTAAAGAGCAAAATTTCAGTATTAACAATTTCTCAAACTAATTTCACTTTTGTAAAATGTCTCTCCAATTCATAAATTTTAAAGCTTTGGTTTTTTATTGTCTTTTTCTCTCTATAATGACCTTTTGCAGGAAAAAGTTTTCACCATATAAATCTTGTTCACTTATGTCCTTGCCTAATAATTGGCTTGTTCGTGTAGAAAAACAACAACAAAACTAAAACTAAAACTAAAACTCTAACAAAAGCCAAAAAATCTTAATAAAAAACTTACTGGTTGTCTCTTAAATAAATTTATTTTTTTCAGTGAGAAATGAAGGTTTAAGGAGCAGCAGTCCTTTTACTCAGCAGTTCATAGTATTGATTCTCCTAAGAATTGTACACTCATAATGTGAGTTTTAAAGACATTTTCCAATATGCCAACGGCTAATGGAAAGAGTATGTTTATCTGTGGAAAATCTGTACAAGTCTATGTATCTTAGTAAAGTGCAGGGTCCTATCATCAAATTGCAAAGGTTTTAAGCTTGTAGCACATTCACTACATCTGGAATTTTATAAGATATGTTCTCTAAGCCTCAGTTTCTTCAACTGCAAAATCTCTACGAAAGCAGTGAAAGTGTTAGTTGCCCAGTCATGTCTGACTCTTTGTGTCCCCATGGATTGCAGCCCACCAGGCTCCTGTGTCCATGGGGTTTCCCAGGCAGGAATACTGGAGTAGGTTTCCATTTCTTTTTCCAGGGATCGAACCTGGGTATCCTGCACCACCCAGGAGAAGGAAATGGCAGCCCACTCTAGTGTTCTTGCCTGGAGAATCCCAGGGATGGGGGAGCCTGTTGGGCTACCATCTATGGGGTCACACAGAGCTGGACACAATTGAAGTGACTTAACATCCCGCATTACAGGCAGATTCTTTACCATTTGAGCCACCAGGTAAGTCAGAATGTGAACGTGAACATTGCTCAGTCATGTCCAATTCTTTGTGAGTCCATGGGTAGTCCATGGAATTCTCCAGGCCATAATACTGGAGTGGGTAGCCTTTCCCTTCTCCAGGGGATCTTCCCAACCCAGGAAAATCAGTACTCAGTTCAACTGGTTGATGGCAATGAAATCATCACTTATACTGCCTGTTACACAGAAGAGCTATTTTTCAGTTCCTTTTATTTCTCTCTTTCATGACTTACTAAAATATTGCATTTATACTTGCGATTAGTAAGATTCTTATCAGCTGGTGTTATTACTCTTGATGGTAGAGTTTATTGAGGTGGCAAAAGTGGTGATCTCATTCTAACCAAGTGCTGAGATTGACAGATGTATAAGGCTTTGACAAAGAGAAAATAAGAAACAAAGTCGAATGTTACTTAATGATTGTATTTTAGTAGACTACATTTTTCTGGTAATAACTTGAAAAGAAACAAAAATAAATACATCATTGGAAAAACTGGGAGTGGCAGAAACTTTTAAAGTTTAATTCCTCAACATTAGTCATGCATGAGAAAGTAACATCTAATTTTTCTCTCTCTTCCTCTTTTTGACACATCTCTCACTTCTTGTGCAGAGACATATACAGTGGAGGCACCTTGTTGTTGAATAATGACATTAATTACAGTGGAGAGCTTGATCCAACATGAAATGATGAAAGCAGAGGCATTGATAAGTGTGTCTTCACTTGTCATAGAGAATGTTACCTTTCTTGACTATATTTTAAATCCAATGGCTACTTCTCCAAACCTCAATTAATGTAGTTATATATAATAACAAAACACAATTTTGCTTGAATATTAGCATTACGTTAATATGAATTCCGTTATCTGAGTCTGTGAATTTTCTCTTAGCGATTGAACTTGTTACTCAAATCAGAAGTGTTTATCAGGAATTCAAATAGATTTTTAAAGACATTTCCTCTAATTGGCTCTGTAGAGTATGCCAGTTGTGAATATGCTTCTACAAATAGAAATATGTATTTTTTACCTGTAGGGAGCCATTGGTTTTGTTGTAATTACTAGATAAGACATAAAATGAAATTTGAACTAGGTATTCCAGCAGTCTGTATTTAATTCCAAATTATCAGAAAAGATTTCCGTACAATCTCTATTGTAACATAAATAAGAAAGTGATAACTTTAAAAACATTCTAGTGTCTTCCCATTCTTCAAAAAAATAGTTTAGACTAAAAGACTAGTTCTTTCTTAAGACGTACCAAGAGGGAGATGAAAATTACCACTCAAGATCTTTAATAAAAATGTGTTTATATTTGCTAAGAATGGAATTATTGCAAGATGATGTTCCAGTTGGGCTTCTCAGGTGGTGCTAGTGGTAAAGAACCCATCTGTCAATGAAGGAGACTTAAGAAATGTGGGTTCAGTCCCTAGATCCAGAATATCCCCTAGAAGAGGCCATGGAAACCCACTCCAGTATTCTTGCCTAGAGAGTTTCAGGGACAGAAGAGCCTGGTGAGCTATAGTTGATAAGGTCACAAAGAGTCATACAGGACTGCAGTGACTCAACGGGCACGTAATGTTTCAATTCTAGTTTCTAACTTTTAATTATATCAACACAATTACTATAAGGATAATATTCTACATACTTACTTTAAAGTTTTGTTGGCTAGAAATAGAAGAAAAGCCTATAAGTGAAAGTTTCCTATAATACTGAATTGCTATTTCGGAAACCTTGTTTTGTTGTTGCTTTTTGTTTTGTTTTGCTGGGGAGACAGGAAAAGTTTACTGTGCATTCAGGAAATTTAAATTTCCCTACAAATAAAACAAGAAGATTTGCTCCAGTGAAACTACTGTAGGACTGCATGGTCTTTCAGCGCAGGGAATAAATCACCTTCCTATTTCACCTCCAGTAGTTCTCCTAACTGGAATGCAATGGAGAGCCTTCAGGTACACAAACAGTAGCTGAGTTATGTAGCTTTCAAATCCCTTTATTTCACCCCTCTGAAAATTTGTTTCCCTCTGGAAAAAAGTTCATAAAGACTCAGAATTAGAAAAGTAAATTTTATTTAATTTTCCCACAAATCTCACAAATACTTCCCCTAGTGAAGACCACATTTACAAGACAATATTATGGATGTATGGTAATGTAGATTACAGAGACCAAACAGACAATAAGCCAAAACAATGAAAAAAGTAACTTGACTGGATTGATCTGGAAATTTAATTCATATTTGGGGATGGAGGTTGTATTATACTTGCTTTTGACAATAATAGGTTATTATCAACTTTTTAATTATATAACCATGTTCTTTTAATTTTGTCTCCCTACTTTGAAGACATGGCAAGGATTTAACAGAAGCAGAAAAGATTAAGAAGAGGTGACAAGAATACAGAGAAAAATTATATTAAAAAGTTTTAATGACCTGAATAACCATGATGGGGTGGTCATTCAACTAGAGCCAGACATCCTGGAGTGTGTAGTCAAGTGGTCCTGGGGAAGCATTACCAAAAACAAAACTAGTGGAGGTGATGGAATTCCAGCTGAGCGATTTCAAATCCTAAAGGCAACGTTGTAAAAGTACTGCACTCAATATGCCGGCAAATGTGGAAAACTTTTCAGTGGCCACAGGACTGTCAGAGGTAAGTTTTCATCCCTATCCCAAAGAAAGGCAATGCCAAAGAATGCTCAAACTACTTTACAACTGTGCTTATTTCATATGCTAGTAAGGTAATGCTCAACATTTTTCAAGCTAGGCTTCAGCAGTACATGAACTGAGAACTTCCAGATGTACAAGCAGGACTTAGAAAAGTCAGAGGAATCAGAGATCAAATTGCCAACATCCATGGGATCACAGAAAAAGCAAGAGAATTCCAAATAAAAAATCTACTTCTGATTCATTGACTACGCTAAAGCCTTGGACTGTGTAGATCACAACAAAATGTGGAAATTTTTTAAAGAGATGGGAATACCGAACCACCTTATCTGCCTCCTGTGAAATTGGTATGCAAGTTAAGAAGTAACCATTAGAACCAGACATGGAGCAACAGACTGGTTCAAAACTGGGAAAGGAGTACGTCAAGGCTGTATATTGTCACACTGCTTATTTAATTTATATGCAGAGTACATCATGTGAAATGCCAAGCTGAATGAATCACAAGATGGAATCTAGAGTGCAGGGAGAAATGTTAATAACCTCAGATATGCAGATGACAGCACTCTTATGGAAGAAGGTGAAGAAAAATTAAACTGCCTCTTGATAAAGGTGAAAGTAAAGAGTGAAAAAGCTGGCTTAAAACTCAACATTCAAAAAAGGAAGGTCATGGCATCTGACCCCATCACTTCATGGCAAATAGATGGGGAAACCATAGAAATGGTAATATACTTTATTTCCCCGGGCTTCAAAATCACAGTGGATGATGACTGCAGCTATGAAGTTAAAAAAACACTTGCCTGTTGGAAGAAAACAATGACAAACCCATATAGCATATTAAGAAACAGAGATATTACTTTGCTTACAAAGATCCTTTAGAGTCAAGCTATGGTTTTTTCAGTAGTCATGTACAGATGTGAGAGCTGGAGAATAAATATGGCTGAGCACCAAAAAATTGATACCTTCAAACTGGTGCTGAAGAAGACACTTGAGAGCAAGGAGACAGCAAGGAGATCAAACCAGCCAATCTTCAAAGAAATCAACCCTGCATATTTACTGGAAGGACTGATGCTGAAGCTGAAGCTCCAATACTTTGGCCACCTGATGCAAAGAGCTGTGTCACTGGAAAAAGATCTTCATGCTGGGAATGACTGAGGGTAGATGAAGGGGATGACAGGGGATGAGGTTGGATGGCATCACTAACTCAATGGACATGAGTCTGAGCAAACTCAGGGAGATAGTTCACACAGGGAAGCCTGGTGTTAATGAGTTTGCAAAGAGTCAGACACAATTTAGTGATGGAACAGTTTTTAGATGATCAAACTGGGAATGCTCTTAAGAATGAGATGTTTTGGAAAATTTAGGAGCATTGGCGTCCAGGGAAGTTCACCCCCAAATGTGCCTCAATGACATAGTGATTCAGTTCAGTTCAGTCTCTCAGTCGTGTGGAGCCCATGGACTGAAGCACGCTAGGCCTCCCTGTCCAGTGCCAATTCCTGGAGTTTACTAAAATTCAAGTCCATTGAGTCAGTGACGTCATCCAACCATTTCATCCTCTGTCGTCCCCTTCTCCTTCTGCCTTCAATCTTTCCCAGCATCAGGATCTTTTCTAATGAGTCAGTTCTTTGTATCAGGTGGCCAAAGTATTGGAGTTTCAGCTTCAGCATCAGTCCTTCCAACAAATATTCAGGACTAATTTCCTTTAGGATGGACTGGTTGGATCTCCCTGCAGTCCAAGGGACTCTCAAGAGTCTTCTCCAACAATTCTCCTTTATGCCTCGCTGAAAATAGGAATTAAATCTCCCATGTGAAATGTGCATCCCTATATCTGAGGCACCACCTTGGAGCCCAGAACTACACATTTCTTACCAATGATAGGGAATTGGGTGTTAGAAGCCTCTATAAAACAGCTTGTTACTTCATTAATTTACCACCTGATAAACAAACTGTTCAGATTCTTCATTAATTGGACACCCGAAACCTAGATTTTTTTCCTGTTAAATGCTCACAAATTTATTGTTTCTTTATCTAAAAGGTATAAAAGCTGCTTGCTTTGGTCACTTCTTATGGCCTATTTCTTGGGACCTCCATGAATATGAATTAAAATGTGTTGGTTTTTTTTTGTTGTTGTTCTCCTGTTAATGTCTTGTGTCAAATGTATTATTAGTCCAGTCACAAGGACTCAAGATGGGTTGGGGGGAAATCTCCCCCTCCGTGACAGAGAGTTAATGTTACATGACTGTTCTAAATTTCTTGGTTTAAGTCATGAGTTCCCTTTCTTTGAAAATTAGCCTTTAATTTACATATTTTTCTTTTTTGCAACTAAGCCTCTTTATAAAATTGATGCGAAATTAAAGCAGGGTTTTCAAATATGAAAATAAATATTTTCACTTAGCTATGCTTTCATATGCTCATTTTAAATTGTACTTTGAAAAAAATATTGCATACTGTTGTCTTTTAATTGACTTGAAAGGTTCAAATCCCCCAAGTTTCAGTTTTTGATGAGCTGTGAAGAAGGCTTTTTAATGAGTTGGTGAGTGACATTGATTACCATTAAATCACATTAAGTAGAGGAAACAATGCTATTAGCTTTAGTTCTCTGGATTCCATTACAGCTGGGCAGTCTTAAAGATTAGCAACACCGTCCCCCCCTCCCCACCCTGCCCCAGGATACAGCAAAGTAGCGACTCACTCTAAAGAGTAATAGAAAAAATATTCTTAGACATGATTTACTGATATCCTCAAACTTGGTTATAATCTGGAAAAAAAGTTAGATATAATTAAAATGTTGGGGTGATTATGATGAAATGATAGTTCTCACTTCATTGTCAAAGGAAATGTTACCAAATAGAGCATGTTTTGTAGATTTTCTACACCCCATGCAGAGTTGGATCTAGCTTGTTGTGGCTTTTATAGACATTCCCTTCCATTTTATTCCTTCAGCCATCTCTTCTATTTAAGCTAATAGTACTTGCTCTCGAAGACAACATTGTAATGGAACACCTTGTCTTTGGTTTCTCCATTATCTTAGCTTACACATTATATTTAGCTTCATAGATTAATCTTACAGCACAGTTCGGGTAGATTGTCTCCTTGCTTGATTGTATTTCCTACTGCTTAGTAGAAAGAATTTAATTTTCTTTGTCATGCATTCAAGAAATTTTACAACCTGATCCCTTTTTATTCTTATTCAAACTTCTACTACTCCACTTCATATACACTCAACCATTCAGCTTCTGAAAGGTTTCAGATGAACTGAACTTCTCAGCATACATTAAATATAGTACAGTGTTGCTTCATCACTGAGCAGCAATTTTTCAGATATATGCAGTGAAATTTTGATCCACTTAAAAATTTATTTTGGTATAACTAAAAATATGCACTGCTATGATTTGGCCTGTTTAGCAGAGGTCATGCAATGTGGGATAGAAGAGAATGTGATTAGCTATAAGGAAGAGATAAGAAAATGTCAAATTACGGTAAGATGAACCCTTGCTCCCTGGGATCAATAATAACTGCATTATAAGTATATAAGAAAGCTTGGTCAGGGTAATTAACAGTTCAATTCAAAGAGCAGTACAATACTGAGAGACCACCAATTCAACAGCGCAGTGACTGTGGATACCTTCATAGACAATATGGGATGCTGTTATAGTGTATAGTGATTGTGTTCTGTTTGTTATTCTCTCATAATATGTTTTTACGAGACTTTTAATCACTTTATGCATGCTAATAAAAAAGTATCTTGTATTTTAAAACATGCTACAAGTGCAAAGTTTCTGCACAAATGCTTTTAATTAATCCCTTTTTCATGGAAATTCTTACCTCTACTCTCCTACCTCCAATCCGTCCCTTGACTTCTCATCCTCCAAAGTGTTCTGCCTCAAAATTGCTTTCTTCATTAGCTACTCATCATCTAAGTTTCTAAAGTACTGTTGTAGAGACTCTCTTATGGGGGGGTACTTCTCTCAATTTTCCTGCTTTGTTTTATAATCTTCTGCTTTTATTTCCTTCTTTAATAAAGTTGAAACTTCTTAGGGGTATGGTTTTGTCATAATATGTACTTCTGTATTTTCAATATTCTTCATGTTTCATGGCACCTATTGGGTTTTTGAAAAAAAGGCTGAATTAAGTATGAATGAGTGGATATCTTTTTAAAAAATAAAAATAAATACATAATGTTTATTTCAAAAAGACTAACTTTTTGAAAGGTAGAAAATGCAGGAGACATACAGTGCACAAGTAAACAAATAATAAAGGATCATGCACAGGAATGAAAGTAATAGAAGGTAAAACAGAATTGCTTTGCTCTGGATTAAGTGGGTGAGAAGGGCTCACTGAAAAGAAGATATATGTGTTCAACCAGTAATGACATTAAGAAGAGAGACACATGAAACTCTGATTATAGAGCACTGTAGGCAGGGGGAAAGGTGTATAAGCCTTAAGTGAAAATTAATTTAAAGCATCTAAGGAATAAACAAACGATCAGGACATTTTGTGTGGGTGGAGCACAGAAAGGGTCTGAGCTTCATTTTGGGTGTAAATGGAAGTATCTAAGATTTTATAATAAAGAATATTTGTGAACTAACAAAGTAAGGAAGTACTGAGGAAGAGAAAGGAATCTTTTGGGTGCTGGACAGCATTGAAGGAAGGTCTTGAATAGCTCAAAATAAAGAATGTCCAAAAGATGATAATAATGGCTTATGGTTGACTGAGATGCCTGACACAATTAGGGAATTTTCTTGTCATGCCTCCAAAATTGAATCCTTTAGGGCGATATGAACAAAGATCATTCTGTCCCTGTTGACATGATCTCTGTTCATTACCAAAGTATAACCATTCAATATCACAGTAATCCAAGTCTATGCTGCAACCAGTAATGCTGAAGAAGTTGAAGTAGAATGGTTCTATGAAGACCTACAAGACTTCTAGAACAAACACACCCAAAGATTTGTCATTTCCATAAAAGGTATTGGAATACAAAAGTAGGAAATCAAGAGATACCTGGAGTAACAGGCAAATTTGACCTTGGAGTACAAAATGAAGCAGGGCAAATGTTAACAGAGTTTGGCCAAGAGAACACATTTGTCATAGCAAGCACCCTCTTCCAACAACACAAGAGAAGACTCTACACATGGACATCACCAGACGGTCAATATAAAAATCAGATTGATTATATTCTTTGCAGCCAAAGATGGAGAAGCTCTATACAGTCAGCAAAAACAAGACCAGGAGCTGACTGTGGCTCAGATCATGAACTCTTTATTGCCAAATTCAGACTTAAATTGAAAAAAGTGGGGAAAACCACTAGGCCATTCAGATATGACCTAAATCAAATTCCTTACAATTACATAGTGGAAGTGACAAACATATTCAAGGGATTAGATCTGATAGACAGAGTTCCTGAAAAACAAGGACAGAGGTCTGTGAAATTGTACAGGAGGCAGTGATCAAGACCATCCCCCCGAAAAAGAAATGCAAAAGGCAAACTGGTTGTCTGAGAAAGCTTTACAAACAGCTGAGAAAAGAAGAGATGTTAAAAGCAAAGGAGAAAAGAAAAGATATACTCATTTGAATGCAGAGTTCCAAACAATAGCACAGAGAGATAAGAAAGCCTTCCTCAGTGATCAATGCAAAAAATAGAGGAAAACAATAGAGTGGGAAAAACTAGAGATCTCTTCAAGAAAACTAGTGATACCAAGGGAATATTTCATGCAAAGATGGGCAGAGTAAAGGATAGAAATGTTATGGAGCTAACAGAAGAGGATATTAAGAGAGATGGCAAGAATACACAGAAGAACTATACAAAAAAGTTCTTCATGACTCAGATAACCATGATGCTGTGATCACTCGCCCAGAGCCAAACATCCTAGAAGGCAAAGCTAAGTGGTTAACAGAAGCATCACTACAAACAAAGTGAGTGGAAGCGATGGAATTCCAGTTGAGCTAATTTGAACGCTTAAAGATGCTGTGAAAGTGTTGCACTCAATATGGCAGCAAATTTGGAAAACTCAGTAATGGCCACAGGACTGGAAAAAGTCAGTTTTCATTCCAAATCCAAAGAAAGGCAATGCCAAAGAATATTCGAACTATTGCACAATTGCACTCATTTTACATGCTAGTAAAATAATGCTCAAAATTCTCCAGGCCAGGCTTCAACCATAAGTGAACTGTGAACTTTAAGATGTTCAAGCAGGAGTTAGAAAAGGCAGACGAATCAGAGATCAAAGTGCCAACATCTGTTGTATCATCAAAAAACCATGGGAGTTCCAGAAAAACATCTACTTCTGCTTTATCAGCTATAGCAAAGCCTTTGACAGTGTGGATCACAATAAACTGTGAAGAATTCTGAAAGAGATGAGAATACCAGGCCACCTGACCTGTCTCTTGAGAAATCTATATTCAGGTAAAGGAGCAACAGTTAAAACTGGACATGAACAACGACTGGTTCCAACTTGGGAAAGGAGTATATCAAGGTTATGTATTGTCACTCTTCTTATTTAACTTATATGCAGAGTCAGTTCGGTTCAGTCAGTTCAGTCACTCAGTCGTGTCCGACTCTTTGCGAACCCATGAATCGCAGCACGCCAGGCCTCCTGTCCATCACCATCTCCCGGAGTTCACTCAGACTCACGTCCATCGAGTCCTTGATGCCATCCAACCATCTCATCCTCTGTCGTCCCCTTCTCATCCTGCAACCAATCCCTCCTAACTTCTGAGTCTTTTCCAATGAGTCAACTCTTCACATGAGGTGGCCAAAGTACTGGAGCTTCAGCTTCAGCATCCTTCCTTCCAAAGAAATCCCAGAGTTGATCTCCTTCAGAATGGACTGGTTGGATCTCCCTGCAATCCAAGGGACTCTCAAGAGTCTTCTCCAACACCACACTGCAAAAGCATCAATTCTTCGGTACTCAGCCTTCTTCACAGTCCAACTCTCGCATCCATACATGACCACAGGAAAAACCATAGCCTTGACTAGATGGACCTTAGTTGGTAAAGTAATGTCTCTGCTTTTGAATATACTATCTAGGTTGGTCATAACTTTTCTTCCAAGGAGTAAGCATCTTTTAATTTCATGGCTGCAATCACCATCTGCAGTGATTTTGGAGCCCCAAAAAATAAAGTCTGACACTGTTTCCACTGTTTCCCCATCTATTTCCCATGAAGTGATGGGACCAGATGCCATGATCTTCGTTTTCTGAATGTTGAGCTTTAAGCCAACATTTTCACTCTCCTCTTTCACTTTCATCAAGAGGCTTTTTAGCTCCTCTTCACTTTCTGCCATAAGGGTGGTGTCATCTGCATATCTGAGGTTATTGATATTTCTCCAGGCAACCTTTATTCCAGCTTGTGCTTCTTCCAGCCCAGCATTCCCCATGATGTACTCTGCATATAAGTTAAATAAGCAGGGTGACAATATACAGCCTTGACATACTCCTTTTCCTATTTGGAACCAGTCTGTTGTTCCATGTCCAGTTTTAACTGTGGCTTCCTGGCCTACACACAGATTTCTCAAGAGGCAGGTTAGGTGGTCTGGTATTCCCATCTCTTTCAGAATTTTCCACAGTTTATTGTATTGTGATCCTCACAGTCAAAGGCTTTGGCGTAGTCAATAAAGCAGAAATAGATGTATCATGTGAAATGTTGGGCTGAATTAAGCACAAGCTAGAATCACCATTGTTGGGAGAAATATCAATAACTTCAGATACATACATGACACCACCCTTATGGTGAAAAGCTAAGAAGAACTAATGGGCCTCTTGATGAAACTGAAAGAGGAGAGTGAAGAAGTTGGCTTAAACCTCAACATTCAGAAAACTAAGATCATGGCATCTTAGTCCCATCACTTCATGGCAAATAGATGGGGAAACAATGGAAATAGTGACAAAATTTATTTTCCAAGGCTCCAAAATTACTGCAGATGGTGACTGCAGCTATGAAAATAAAAGACACTTGCACCTTGGAAAGAAAGCTATGATCAACCTAGACAGCATATTAAAAAGCAGAAACATTACTTTGCCAACTAATGTATGTCTAGTCAAAGCTTTGGTTTTTCCAGTATCCATGAATGGATGTTAGAGTTGGACTATAAAGAAAGCTGAGACACGAAGAATTGATGTTTTTGAACTCTGGTGTTGGAGAGAACTCTTGAGAGTCCCTTGGACTGCAATGAGATCCAACCAGTCCATCCTAAAGGAAATCAGTCCTGAATATTCATTGGAAGGACTGAAGCTGAAGCTGAAGGTCCAATCCTTTGGCCACCTAATGCAAAGGACTGACTCATTGGAAACAATCCTTACACTGGGAAAGATTGAAGGCAGGAGGAGAAGAGGATGGCAGAGAATGAGATGGTTGGATGGCATGACCAAATCGATGGACATGAGTTTGAGCATGCTTCAGGAATTGGGGATGGATAGGGAAACCTGGCATGCTGCAGTACATGGTTTGCAAAGTGTCAGACATGACTGAGCAACTGAACTGACTGATGGCTATCCAAAAACTGTTTCCTTTATAAATCCAGTCTGAATATATTTCCACCTTCATGAAACTTGGACCTATCTTTAGACTGATGTAAATATTCAAAATGTGTCAAGATAAGGTGAGGAGTAGACCATGGCTGGGTAGTTATCTGGATGCAATGCTTCTAAACTTATTGAAAATAAGTATTATAAAACTTCTACTACAATATTTATAATATTATACTTAATAATATATTATTAGAATAAATTAATCTATAGTAAAAATATACTATAAGATCCATTAAGTGAATGTAATACATCATTATTTCAATTAAAAAATTTGTAAAATAAATCAGGGTACATGACATGTGCAGACAAAATGGAAAATAATAGTAAAATAGGGGAAAAAAACGCTTGATTTAGAATCTGAAAACCTGTTATCAAGGTCTGCTCTGCCTTGTATGGATCTGAGGGATCTTTAAATCATTTACTCTGTGATCTTAGTTTCTTTACATGACAAGTGAAAATAATAATGCAGCCCAAATTCAGTTTTAAAACTGTATAACAGAAGTCTACTTAGAATATACTTCCAAGGTATGTGGAGGTCTGCATGAATCCCTCTCAAGATTTGTTATTTAATCAAAAGAAAAAAAAAAAAACATTAGCATCAGAGCAGTTCAGTTCAGTCACTCAGTCGTGTCTGACTTTGTGACCCCTTGGACTTCAGCATGCCTGGCCTCCCTGTCCATCACCAACTCCCAGAGTTTATGCAAACTCATGTCCATTGAGTCGGAGAGGCCATCCAACCATCTCATCCTCTGTCATCCCCTTCTCCTCCCACCCTCAATCTTTCCCAGCATGAGGGTCTTTTCCAGTGAGTCAGTTCTTCACATCAGGTGGCCAAAGTATTGGAGTTTCAGCTTCAACATCAGTCCTTCCAATAAACACTCAGGACTGATCTCGTTAGGATGGACTGGTTGGATCTCCTTGCAGTTCAGGGGACTCTCAAGAATCTTCTCCAACTCCACAGTTCAAAAGCATCAATGCTTTGGCACTCAGCTTTCTATATAGTTCAATTCTCACATCCATACATGACTACTGGGAAAATCATAGCCTTGACTAGATGGAACTTTGTTGGAAAGTAATGTCTCTGGTTTTTAATATGCTGTTTAGGTTGGTCATAACTTTCCTGCCAAAGAGTAAGTGTCTTTTAATTTCATGGCTCCAGTCAACATCTGCAGTGATTTGGGGTATCAGATATTTTTATCTAGATGAGACTTAACAGGTAATATGACAAGATTCCCTGATTTTACATACGACAGGTGGAGAGTACACCAAAGTAATAAACTGCCCCCTCAAACTGCTCACATTATAGTCAGAGACTGAGGCTAAGTCTTTGAAATAGTTTCAGACAAAGTCTGTGTCTAATGTCTCATGATGTAAAGAAAACTAGAAGGTATGTGATGCTACAGAAGCAAAGAAAAAGCCTCCTTTTAGTATAATATGAGAGGAAGCTGAAGATGACCAGGTCTCCACAGATGGAGAAGATTCAATATGCATACCCTGCCTACATAGATAATCTCTTGCCAGACAGATACCCAGAATGGATGCATTGGATTATTTTTCCTGGTTGTGTTTTAATGTTAGATGCTGTGAATTTCACTTTTATAAAATCTTTTTACTCTATGATAACTCAAGCATTAGTCACAAATTATGTTACAGTAAATACTTCACTTTTGATATGTCCTTGCTTCTGATATGTACGGGAAAATAAAACTAAAGACAAAAACCATTTCATATTCTGTCTGAGACATGTTGAAAGTCTCTGAAACAATGTACCAAGAACACATTTCGAAAAGAGTTGTAGAGTTAGAGATGTAATGAGGAGGAAGCCCCCAAAGAATAACTATCAACCCTTTATGACCCCAATTACAGTAGTTTCAATAATATTGTTTCAAGAAGCAAAGAAAGCTCATTTTTACTAGCTTCCCTGGAGACAATATCTCCAATCAAAATTGATTACTTTTCCATGCTATATATAATGCAGAACTGTTAACAGGAAAACTACTACTCACTCATTCCCTTAGCCTACTTCTTGGCAGTTACTTTACACTGTACTTAATTTTCAAGTAAATAACATATTAAAAATTAATCAGAGGAAAGAGTAATTTAGAATTTAGAAATGAAATAAAAGTAAAATGATGCAACCTAAGTTGTAAGAAATTCTGCCCTAGTATAGGTTTAAATTTTAGGCCTTAAAGGGAGGGAAGCATTCAGAAAATCCCTCTTAGGGCATTTAACATTTCAATACAATGGCTCTCTGGTTCAAATTCTGAGGCTCAGGCCAAGATTTCCTTAGTGGACTTAAAGAATTCTTTCTAATATTTCTGCTCCAGACATTTATAGGCCAAAATTAGTGTGTGCATGTACACACTAGATCATTTCAGTCATGTCAAACTCTGCGACCCTGTGGACCACAGTTCACCAGGCTCCTCTGTCCAGGGGATTCTCCAGGCAAGAATATTGGAGTGGGTTGCCATGTCGTCTTCCAGTGGGTCTTCCCAACCCAGGGATTGAACTCATTTCTCTTACTTCTCCTGTATTGGCAGGCAGGTTCTTTACCACTAGTGCCACCTGGGAAGCCCAGTGTGTGTTTATATACCTATACATATGTATATATCTATTTCTATATATTTATACACACACTCATATATATATATATATATATTTATACACACACTCATATATGTATATATTTATACACACACTCATATATATAGAGAGACCTGAGTTTGAGCAAACTCCAGGAGGTAATGAAGGACAGGGACCTTTGCAGCCTCATGAACTAGCATGCTGCAGTTCATAGGGTTGCACAGTCAGACACAACTTAGCTACTGAACAACAGCAATACACTTATATATAAAATTGATGTATATAAAATATACATTAGGTGAATATTCTTCTCCGTAATCTTAACTCTTATCTTAATCTTAAGATATTTTAGAAATTCATCTTAGTATACTATGTATGGCTTCATTGTTCACCTGAAGCTACCACAACATTGCTAACCCAATAAATCCCAATGCAAAATAAAATGCTAAAAAAAAAGTACATCTTAAAAATAACTTGAAACACCCAAGATTAGAATTCTGAAGTCTTTTGTAAGTAATCCAAAGATGGCAAACTTAGCCACTCACTCCAAAGCCCCTCTCTGTCTCTTCATGAACTACATTCAATACTGCAAATGGCTTCAGGTACGTGCATGGATACCATAGTCCACTCATCCAAGCTCACATATTCCACAAATAACTAACTGCTCCTTTGCCACTTCTTGGGCCTAGTATTAGATGACTTACTGTCTCAGGAGAGAGGCTCTGGGAAGTAGGCCAAGGACTCTCTAGGCTGGGAATTCTGGGGTCATTTCAAAGAACAGAAGTAGCAGTCATGTGGCAATATGATCATGGTTCTTTGACTCCATGGGCAATTTACCATGGGACAGCTATGGTCATAGGAAATCCAGGAAGGAATTCTCTATACCAGGGCTTAGAAACAGACTTTTCTTGCCAGTGGCACTGTTCTCTGACAACCAGCATTTCCAAGGGGTAAAGGAGCCCCTCTAAATGCATGGAATCATGTAGGAAGCAATCTAACTTGCCCTCACAACCTTTACCATCCTAGTTTATGTGGGACCTGGGTGTATATGTAATGGTTTGAGAGCATCATTAAGGCACCTCTATGACTAATATATCTACAGTTATCATGCTGCTGCTGCTAAATCACTTCAGTCGTGTCTGACTCTGTGCAACCCCATAGACGGCAGCCCACCAGGCTCCCCCGTCCCTGGGATTATCCAGGCAAGAACACTGGAGTAGGTTGCCATTTCCTTCTCCAATGCATGAAAGTGAACTGTGAAAGGGAAGTCACTCAGCTGTGTCCGACTCTTAGTGACTCCATGGACTGCAGCCCACCAGGCTCCTCCATCCATGGGATTTTCCAAGCAAGAGTACTCGAGTGGGGTGCCATTGCCTTCTCCAACAGTTATCATAGTCACTGACAGTTCTCCATGATACTGTTTTAAAATACATATTCATTAAGGAGAATTATATAGAACCATGCTATTCTTCCCCATCACTGAGTGTATCAAACTATTTTCCCATATTTCATCTCTGCATTCCCAAGGCACTTCACAATTTCTTCATGAAAAACAATGCGTAGCATGAGAAAGAACACTAAAATTTAGAATTCAACAACCCTTTTGGTAAAGCTATTTCCAATACTTGATAACCTAGGTGAAAATGAAATAACTTCTCTAACCCTCAGTTTCCTTAGCTGTAAAACAGAGTATTAACTCCCAATCACATGGGCTTAATGTGTGAATTTGAAGAGGTAAATATCCAAAAGCAGTGTGCAGCACACAAAAACTGCTTGGTAAATTACTGTTCTCATGAATATTTTTAATACTACATTTAGTAACATTTCTATATGACAGGAATCCAAACGTTCTAAGGTTAAAAAAAAAGTGCTTGTTAATCTGCTTGTATCTTTAGTTCTTGACACAGTATCTAAAATATAATAATTTAAATAAAATAAGACCAGAGAATAGGCAGCATAAAAGCACAGGATAAACTATTCCCCTCATATCTGTCTTTCTGAAGCTTGGAATTATTTCTAATATTTTTGAAAATGGCTTTTCTGCCTGGCTTAATCTGCAGATAAGTGGACCTGGCATGCATTCATTAACCAGATTATTTACATTCAGCCAGTCAATTCAGTGAAGTCAAATTTACTGAGTGCTTACCCTGTGCCAGGCTCTTGGAAAATAATGATAAGTAAGACCTTTGTGCTCATAATCTAATATGAAAGAGAAACATTAAAAAATAACTAAAGTTCAATATGACAATTATTCCTTAAGACCCATGCCTCTCTTCCAACTCATATAGATTCACCATTCATGTTTCATATTCTTTGCTCATGTATAAACAATGTTTTTGTTGACTACTCTCCATTTTATTCATTTTGGTCAGATATATTCTATCCACCAACTTTCATGGCTAATATGGTTTATGAAGCTACTTTTTAATTGTCAGAATGCAGTTTTAGAACTCTTATCTCATTTTAATAACCTCCAAATTTGATAAAGTCAGTATCACTATATTCTTATGTGAAAGATGATGAAACTGGAGACTTGAAGGGTTCTTATGAACTTCTCAGTCACATAACTAGTAGATGCAGGATTTTTTTTCAAGCTTATATCTTTGTGAACAAAAGATTTAGTAGATTATTATAATTTTTGTGAATTCTTATAACATTGGTTGGTTGTGGTGCTATATTTTTATTTTTCATATTGACTATAGACTCTAACAGTGGGACTTAAAAGAGGTCCAAAAAAAATGGCCCACTTTCTTGCATAAGTTCTGAATCAACTGAAAACTAACACTGATATTTAAGAATGTAACATTTGGTCTAAAGCCAAGTTCTATTAATATAGAAGCAAGTAATAATGGGGCAATCACTGATTCACTCGTGAAGGGCTCCCCCAAGGAGTAACTTTCTAATAAAACTCACAGCTTGGAGGAACAGAGCAGATCTTGATTTCTGTAGGCACATCTGTTTCCAAAAGGAAGGATAAAAAAGAGGCATGGGCTGCTATACATAGTATCTCCCTCCAAACCCAATAATCAGCTAAGTTACTCATCTTCTCAGGTGTAATGAAAATTGGTTAAAATGGGGCCCAGATGTGTCCCACAAATAGAAATTCCTCCATATAGAAGAAAATATCATGAGTTGGGAAGTTTGGTTCAGTTCAGTTCAGTCGCTCAGTCTTGTCCAACTCTTTGCGACCCCATGGAGTGCAGAATACTGGGCTTTCCTATCCATCATCAACTCCCGGAGCTTACTCAAACTCATGTGCATTGAGTTGGTGATGCCATCCAACTATCTATCCTTTGTCATCCCCTTCTCCCCGCCAAATAACATTCTTAAGATTAGATTCTGTTGATCCAGTGTTGGTAACCTCAAGGCAATTGTTGACCACCTAAATGGTCAGCCTTTCAATGGAAGATATAAGCATGCCTATGTGTGAGTCCTGCTGACATCTGTATAAGTTTAATCCCTAATATCAACCACTCTTTTAAGCTGTTTTCCTTGGTCTAATGTTGAAGTGATAATCACTCGAATGATATACATTTTTCTCTCAGAAAATTACAAAATATATCCAAAAGAGTATACTAATAATATCAGTTTTAAGGCAATTCTGTACCAAGATCTGAAATATTTACTCTGATTTTTATATTGCATGGTGTCTTATTTTGGCTACAAGTTTCTTATCAGAGGTTCACTCCAGTGAGCTCAAAAGACATCATGAAGTTTCTCAAATAATAATAATAATAATAAGTCACATAGAAACAAATCCAAACTAAAATTCTAGCAACGTTGGTCAGAAGCACTTCCAGAATGGCAGAATTCAAAAGTCTGCTGCTTCATAAAAGCAATGAAAACACTGGAGGAATTTTCAAAATCAGCTTTTTTCAGAAATTAACCAAAAACTGAAAAGTTTGTTCAAGGGAAAAAAAAAGTTGAATTGCAGTAAAATCATCTTGCTCAGCAGTGGTCTTGAAAACCAACAGCCTCAGACCAGGCTATCTGCAAAAAGAACAACCTTGAATCCACTTTTAGGAGCCAAATAGGTCAATTGCCCAGCAAGTCTTATTCCAAGATATTAAAATGATTTAATCTTTCAGACTAGTCCTTTAAAAGGACACATTCACAGATCTTGTCTTGATTTCGTCTAATTCAGAGAAAAACCGTTTCTGGGGTGTTTGTCTAAAACAATGAGCAAAGATTGCTTAACACTGCAGCTATGCAGCGTGTGACAGCAGCCATGGTAAGCAAGAGGCTGGCCAAAAACTTAAAAGGAAAATCTGGGAAATGATATGTTCATTGCAGGTTTTGAAAAGCTCTGAAACACTCCTGGAGTACAAGAAGTCTGCACACATCTCAGGAGTGTATGCATGCACCTGTGTGTATACGTAGAGAGAGCTCGTTGGTAAAGGGTGTGAGGCATATTGGCTTAAAATATTTAAGGGAAGCTCTGTCACCAATAATTAGCTGACACAAAGCTAAATCAGCAAAGATTCTTGTGTCCACATATGGCAGAGTTAAGACTTCTGTTCAGTTCAGTTCAATTCAGTCACTCAGTCGTGTCCGACTCTGCAACCCCATGAATCGCAGGACGCCAGGCCTCCCTGTCCATCACCAACTCTCGGAGTTCACTCAGACTCACATCCATCGAGTCAGTGATGGCATCCAGCCATCTCATCCTCTGTTGTCCCCTTCTCCTCCTGCCCCCAATCCCTCCTAGCATCCGAGTCTTTTCCAATGAGTCAACTCTTCTCATGAGGTGGCCAAAGTACTGGAGTTTCAGCTTTAGCATCATTCCTTCCAAAGAAATCCTAGAAATCCACCTATTAAAGTCACAAAACAAACAACAATGATAAACTTGAATAAGCAAAATACCCAGGAAGGGCGGGCGCTTGAAGGTGAATCAATACACTATGTTATTTAAAATATCCAATTTCACACAAAAATATGCGAGATATACATAGAAACAGGAAGTCTGACCCAAAAATAATTAAAATAGCCAAATGAAAGTGTCCCTGATGAAACCCAGAATTTACAATTTACTGTACAAGGACAGTAAATCAGTTATTTTAAGTATTTCCAAAAAACTAATGGGAACTAGAGAGATCATCTAAAGAAGTAAAGGGAAGTCTGAAAAAATGTATTAGGAAAAACAGAATAACAATAAATATCAATAAAGAGACAGAAATTATTTTTAAAAGAATCAAAGAAATATCATAGAGTTGCAATGTATAATAACTGAAGTGAAAGGAAAAATTACCAGAGTAGCCCCTCAAAAGATTTAAACTGACAGAAGAAAGAACTGGTGAACTCAAATATAGTTCAACTGAGATTAGCTAGCCTCAAAAAATAAAGAAAAATGAACATAGATGCAGACTTGTGCGACACCCAAAGCACACCAACATAAGTATGATAAGAAGAGAGAAATAAAGAAATAAAGAAGAGAGAGAAAAGATGAGAATTAAGAAATATTTTTCTAAAACTTTAAAATTTGACTTAAAAGCCAGTGTTAGAGACTTCTTGGCATTTCAGTGGTTGAGACCACTTGTGTTCAATGCAGGGGACATGAGTTTGATCCCTGGTTGGATAACTATTTTTGAAAAAATAGTACATATAATATATGTATTTCATATAACATAAAAAGAAAATAATTTATAACATACAGTAAATTAAACAAGGAGAAAATTAAAATGGTATACAAGAAATGTATGTATTTTATATTAAAAAAATTCAGAAATGTAACTAAGGAAAAATAAAGATATAAGAAAATAAATAGCCGTGGAAAATATGAATCATATTTTATCAGTAACTACATTAAATGTAAATAGAATGGCTTAAACAATCCAATAGGAGGACACGATTACACAATGAATTTTAAAAACTTGTCTATATAATATCTATAGGAAACACACTTTATATTCAAAGACACATTGATTTTAAGTAAAAAACAAACAAACAAACAAATGTATACAGTGTAAACAGCAAACCAAAGAAATATTCACTATATTAATACTAAAAGATAAATAAGGAAAAAAGATGCTAAAACTAACAAAATAGAGACGCACTCATCTCACATGCTAATAAAGCAATGCTCAAAGTACTCCAAGCCAGGCTTCAGCAATATGTGAACCATGAACTTCCAGATGTTCAAGCTGGATTTAGAAAAGGCAGAAGAACCAGAGATTAAATTGCCAACATCCACTGGATCATGGAAAAAGCAAGAGAGTTCCAGAAAGACATCTATTTCTGCTTTATTGACTATGCCAAAGCCTTTGACTGTGTGGATCACAATAAACTGTGGAAAATTCTGAAAGAGATGGGAATACCAGACCACCTGACCTACTTCTTGAGAAATCTTATGCAGGTTAGGAAGCAACAATTAGAACTGGACATGGAAAAACAGACTGGTTCCAAATAGGAAAAGGAGTACGTCAAGGCTGTACATTGTCACCCTGCTTATTTAACTTATATGCAGAGTACATCATGAGAAACACTGGGCTGGAAGAAGCGCAAGCTGGAATCAAGATTGCTGGGAGAAATATTAATCACCTCAGATATGCAGATGACACCATCCTTATGGCAGAAAGTGAAGAAGAACTAAAGAGCCCCTTGATGAAAGTGAAAGAGGAGAGTGAAAAAGTTGACTTTGTCAACAAAGGTCAGTCTAGTCAAGGCTATGGTTTTTCCAGTGGTCATGTATGGAGGTGAGAGTTGGACTATAAAGAGAGCTGAGTGCAGAATTGATGCTTTTGCAGTGTGGTGTTGGAGAAGACTCTTGACAGTCCCTTGGACTTCAAGGAGATCCAGTCAGTCCATCCTAAGGGAAATCCGTCCTGGGTGTTCATTGGAAGGACTGATGTTAAAGCTGAAACTCCAGTATTTTGACCACCTGATGCGAAGAGTTGACTCATTGGAAAAGACTCTGATGTTTGGAGAGGTTGAAGGCAGGAGGAGAAGGGGATCACAGGGGATGAGATGGTTGGATGTCATCACCGACTCAATGGACACGAGTTTGGGTAAAGTCCGGTTTTCGGTGATGGACAAGGAGGCCTGACCTGCTGCAGTTCATGGGGTCACAAAGAGTCGGACACAATTTAGTGACTGAACTGAGCAAAATAGATTCTAAGACATGTTACTGATAGAGATAAAGAAGAGGTTTTTTTTGTTGTTGTTGTTATGAAGGATTAACCCATCAGTTAGACATAGCAACTGTAATAATTTATGCACATAAAAACAGAGCTCAAAGATACATAAAACATAAATGAAGAACTGAAAAAAGAATAAATAATTAAAAATAATATAGATATCTATATTTTCAATGGATAAAACAACTGGGGAAAAGAGCAATAAGGAAATAAAAGGCTTAGAGATCACTAGAACAAGTCAGTCAATGTCAGCAGAATATATATTCTTCTCAAACATACATGAATTTTTCCAAGACACATGAATATGTTAGGTTATAAAACAAGCCTCTATTAATTTAAAAAGTATTGAAATTATAAAGAATGTGTTTTCTCACCAGAATGGAATTGGATATTAGAGGAAAATTTAGGAAACTCACAAATATGTGCAAATCAAACAATATGATACTTAACAGCCAAATAGTTGCAGCTCCTTAGTAGCAAATGTATCAAGAAAGAAATCACAAGGGCAAATGGGAAATAACTTTGAGATGAGTAAAAATGATAATATAAAATCCAAAACTGATGACATATAGCAAAAACAATGTCTAAAATTCTATTCATTAATGTAAATTAGATTTCAAATTAATAACCTACAATATACTTTAAGAAACAAAAAAAAAAAAAGAAGAGAATACAGAACCTAGTGCAATCAGAATTAAAGAAAAAATGAAGACCAGGGTGGACACAGTGAAATGGAGAAGAGGAGAACTATAGAAAAAATCGATGAAGCCAACAATTTGTTCTTTGAAAAGATTAAGGCAATTGGTAAAGTTTTTGCTAGATTGCATGCGTGCTTACATGCTTAGTTGCTTCAGTCATGTCTGACTCTTTGCAACCCCATGGTCCACAGCTTGCCAGGCTCCTCTGTCCATAGGATTCTCCAGGCAAGAATACTTGAGTGGGTGGCCATTTCCTTCTCCAAATCTGACTTGAGACAAGTCAAAACTAGATTAACCAAGAGGAAAATATATAAATTAAATAACTAAAACCAATAATTAAGCAGAGAAAATCAATACGAACAATAAAGGAATCAAAAAATATTATGTGGAATTTTAAGCCAAAGATTCAGATTGTTTTTGTTCAGTCACTAAGTCATGTCTGATCTTCACAACCCTATGGACTGCAGCATGCCAGTCTCCACTGTCCTCCACTATCTCCTGGATTTGCTCAAATTCATAACTATTGAGTGATTGAGTGGGTGATGCTACATAACCATCTCATCATCTGCCGTCCCCTTCTCCTCTTGCCCTCAATCTTTCCCACCATCAGAGTATTTTGCAAAGTTAGCTCTTCACACCATGGGCTAAAGTACTGAAGCTTCAATTTCAGCATCAGTCCTTCCAGTGAATATTCAGGGCCAATTTCCTTTAGGACTGACTGATTAGACCTCCTTGCAGTCCAAGGGACTCTCAAGAATCTTCTCCAGCACCACTGTTCAAAAGCACTCAGCCTTCTTTATGATTCAACTTTCAAATCCGTAATGACTACTGGAAAAACCATAGCTTTAACAAATACAGACCTTTGTTGGCAAACTGATTGCTCTGGTTTTTAATTTACCATCTTGGTTTGTCACAGCTTTCCTTCCAAGCAGCAAGTATCTCTTAATTTCATGGCTGCAGTCACTGTCTGTAGTGATTTTGGAGCCCAAGAAAAGGAAATCTGTCACTACTTCCACTTTTTTCCTTCTATTTGCCATTAAGAGATGGGACCAGATACCATCTTCTTGGTTTTTTGAATACTGAGTTTCAAGCCAGATTTTTCACTCTTTCACCTTCATGAAGAGGCTCTTCAGTTCCTCTTCACTTTCTGCCATTAGAGTGATATCATCTGCGTATCTGAGGCTGTTGATATTTTTCCCAGCAATCTTGATTCCAGCTTGTGATTCATCCAGCCCTGCCTTTCTCATGATGTACTTTGCATATAAGTTAAATAAGCAGGGTGACTATATACAGTCTTGACATTCCGCTTTCCCAATTTTGAATCGGTGCATTGTTCCGTGTCTGGTTCTAGCTGTTGCTTCTTGACCTGCATACATGCGTTTCAGGAGACAGGTAAGGTGGTCTGGTACTCTCCTCTATTTAAGAATTTCCCACAGTTTGCTGTGATTCACCCAGTCAAAGGTTTCAGTGTAGTCAGTGAAGCAGAAGTAGATGTTTCTCTGTAATCCCTGCTTTTCTTTACTTTTGATCAGTCCCACTTTTGATGAGGCATCTGCCCTTGATTTTTCTGATATCCATGTGTCTCTGTTAAAGGTTCTTTATGAATAACCTTGGACCATTTATGCAAGACTTAGGGCTGACTTTGCCTCCCTCTTAGATGTCATCTGAAGATCAGAAGTAGGAAACATTTCGTTTGGAAGATTGGAAGACATGTCTAGCTCATTCAGAGACTTTGTATACAATTTGTCTTCCTTGGACATTAATAACCTGAATTAGTAAACCACAATCACATTGACATCTTCTTTAGGGTTTCACTGCAACATTCAAACAATATGATTGATATTTGATAGTAAATGCAGTGGGTATTTTCTGCTAGTTGAATTGGAAGTAATACTACTTGTTCAATATATTAGATTGCATACACCACCCAGACTTCAGGAAGAGGGCAATGTGCCACAAGAAATATGTCAGGATAACAATCACCTAAGGAAATTCATTTTTTTAAATGAGCATGTTTCAGATGTTTTGTGCATGACTCTCATAATTTTTCTGAGGAGCATGTCCTATGGTTTGCTCCCTCATATTAGCAATGGCGATCCAGAGAATCGCCATTAATATTGTATGATAAATATTTACTCATTGATTGAAACAAGAATTCTTCAACAGCCACAAACTCTTATAATTAGATTTAAGGCCCCACATTCCTTAGAATAATAAGAAACATGCACTAAGATTCTTAACATACATAAGCATCTCAACCTGGAAATACAAGCCAAGTTTTAGATTCTGATTTAGTTTCCTAGAGCTCCCATAACAAAGTATCACAAACTGAATAGTTTAAAACAAACAAACAAAAAGAAGGTTCATTCAATCAAAGTTCTGGAGATAAGAAGCTCAAGTTCTTAGCAGGATCCTCCTCCTTTTGAAGGGTCTGTGGGAGGATACTTCCTTGTCTCTTCTACTTTTCGATAATCCTGTCTATTCCTTGGTTTGTGGCAACATAACTTCAGTCTCTGCCTCCATCTCCAGAGAAGCATCTTCCCTTTGTGTCTCTACGTCTTCACATAGATTTCACCTCTGTCTCTGTTTTCTCTTCTTCTAAGAGGACCAGTCATTTTGGATTAGGGCCCACACTAGTGGAATAGAGCCTTATCTTAACTACATCAGCAAAACTCCCTTTCCAAAAAAGGTCATAATCAGAGGACTTAGGACTTCAATATTTATTTTGTGGGGACATAATTCATCCCACATCAGATGTTTCTTTTATATGATAAATTTCCAACTAAGAATTCATAATATTCAGGAAGTGAGGCATTTGACAAACTGCATGCAGCTTTTCTCTGAGGGTAGGCTTAAGCATACAGAGTTCACATTTTCTTCAAGGCAACAAGACTAAAAATCTTTCCTTGCTTTAGTAAAAATATGCATATATATATATAATATATTTTCATTTCAGTGTTTATAAACTGATGAATTAATACCATTCATGGAGGTAACAACAAAGAATAGAAGCAACTGAGCAATTATTTCCCACTTCAGTGAAAACCAGAGCGAGTGTCACTGTTTTGGTATACTCAAAACTTACTGATTTAAGAGAATACTGCGTTAAAAAAGATTTAATGAGCCATGAGAACATAAAAGAAATCCATTGTTTTATAATCCATTTGAGCATTCTTAGAAGAAAAGCTCTTCCTGCTTGGTGAGTAGTTTATGGGTCTTAGAGGCCCTTAAAAATGTTTGTGTTGATTTCTGTACTTTTGGAAACAGCTGCTTTCATTAGGAAAAAGTTGTTTGGGGGTAACAGATACTATGACATAAAGTCAGTTTTTGTTTCCATTTTAAAATGCAGTTTTACACATTGCAGCCAAAATGATTTTTTAAAGAAATATTATCATATAAAGATTCTGCAATGCTATGTGTATTCATTCATTCAACAAGTATTTATAGGCTGCTTAAATGTGCCTAACATTTGTTAAAAATTAAATGCGGCAATACAGTTAAACATGCTTCAGTTAAAAAGAATATTTGACTGCATCTTGAAAATCTTACTTCAAATGGAGTGTTACTATAGGAACTCTGAGTTTTGGAACAACAGAGACCAGAATATGAGTCCATGCTCTGCCTCTTGCTGATTTTCTGAAATTACTTTAAATACTTTAAGTCTCAATTTGGTTGATTGAAAAGTGAAAACAATAGCTTCTTCCCTACCTGATAATGTTACCTTTAAATAACATTCATGTGTAAAAGTACTTAACAAACCACTTGGCATGTTTAATATATATTAACTATTAACTGCTATTGCTAATCAGCATTATTAACAATTAAAAAAAATAATGTTCAAAAAAGTCACAGAAGGTTAAACTTGAGATATATAGGAGACTATTTAATGGCAACCCTCTCCAGTATTCTTGCCTAGACAATCCTGTGGATGGAGGAGCATGGTAGGCTGCTGTCCATAGGGTTGCACAGAATTAGACATGGCTGAAGTGATTTAGCATGCATGCATCTATCCATATAGCTAGTTTACACATGTGTATATAATTATTTATCTATATCTAGGTGAAACTCCAGTACTTTGGCTATGTCATGAGAAGAGTTGACTCATTGGAAAAGACTCTGATGCTGGGAGGGATTGGGGGCAGGAGAAGCGGACGACCGAGGATGAGATGGCTGGATGGCATCACGGACTCGATGGACATGAGTCTGAGTGAATTCCAGGAGTTGGTGATGGACAGGGAGGCCTGGTGTGCTGTGATTCATGGGGTCGCAAAGAGTTGGACAAGACTGAGCGACTGAACTGAACTGAAGTGAATTGAGATTATAGATAAAATTACTTTACTAGAACTGCCATAATAACTACTACAAATTGGAAGGCTTAAAACAACAGAAAATGTATTTCCTCAATGTTGGAGGCTTAAAGTCTTCTACCAAGGTGTTAACGAGGCCATATTTCCTCTAAAGACTCTAGGAAAATATCTTCCTTGCCTTTCCTATTTGCTGGTGGTTTCCTGGCAATCCTTGGCATTCCTGGGCTTGAAAACACATCATTCCAACCCAGTCTCTGGCCCCTCTTCACATGATTTGCTGTCCTGAGAGTCTGTGTTTCTGTACTCAAATTTCCCTCTTATAAGAGCATCATTTACACTGAGTTTTGACCCAACCCCAATTCAGTATAACCTCATTTTATCTTATCTAAATACATCTGCAAAATTTTATTTCCAAATAAAGTCACATTCACAGGTTCAAGGTGGATATCTAAATACAGGATCAGGTCAGCCAAATATATTTTTCTGTAGGTCAGCATAAAGAAGACTGTAGATGTAAAATGGGAGTTGTCAGCATAATCATTAAAGACAGTTAGCAGAATGGATCAGACTATCTCGGCAAGAACTGATACATGGAAAAAAAATTCTGAAGAATGAGCTCTCTGGCTGTCTAGGTAGTTGAACCAAGAAAGCAGGCTGAGAAAGACCAGCCAGAGAGGTAGGAAGAGAACCAAGGATTCAAGGAAGAGAGACTATCATAAGAGAAAATGATCAGGTCTTACAAGTGTGGATGAGAATTTAGAAAAATAAGACTGAAATAAACCTTAAATACACTAACATGGAGATTATCAGTAACTCTTTAAAAAGTGATTCTAGTAGAATGCTGGGAATAAGAATCAGATCATAGTGTTTTCAAGATTGACCTGGGGGTGTGCAAGCAGATTTCAAACCTCTAGAAGTCAGACTATAGACAGGGAAAGAGTCAGGTAGTAGTAACTGGATAGTGATGTGAGGTCAAATGAGTATTTTTATAGTACAGAAATTAATAGTGTGATGATAGATGTGGCCCAGTAGGAATGGAAAAAAAAAAGTTAACATAAGAGAAACAATCAACCATTTAAAAAATAAAGTCTTGGAGTGAATGGAGGGAAGAGAGGAAGAAGCAGCCATAGAATCAGGAGGTGAGGCATGGGACACACATTCAGATGCAGGGAGGTGAGCTAGTTATTTCTGAAGGCACGTGGGACATCCCTTCCAATTGTTCATATTTTCAAGAATCAACATCAACAGCTAAGAACAGGGAAGATGGAAATGGCAGGTAGCTTTGGATGTTTGAAGAGTAAACAGAAAGTATGAACTGATCACCTCTAGAGTGTGGAAGAACTGACTAACTAAGGAAACTAAGAATGTCAGGAATCATTGAGGGGAGAATTTAAATGTAAGGAAACACACTTAAAGGATGATGGGTAAACACAAGTATGTTGCATGCTTATAGTAGCAACGACTCAAGTTAAAAATACAGCTTAAACTTAGTGAGGCTGCGTATAACTGAAGGAGAAAGTTGTATGTGAATTATAAGTGGGTGCAGAAGAGAGGTGAGGCCATGAAACTGCTAATGGACAGGGAAAGTTTACAATATTTTCTCTGCTTTGCTGTGCTGGGTTTAGCTGCTCAATCATGTTCCACTCTTTGCAACCCCATGGATTGTATAGCCCACCAGGCTCCTCTGTCCATGGAGATTCTTCAGGCAAGAATACTGGAGTGGATTGCCATATCTTCCTGCAGGGGCTCATCCCAACCCAGGGATCAAATCCAAGTCTCCCACACTGCAGACAAATTCTTTACCATCTGAGCCACCAGGGAAGCCTAAGAATACTAGAGTGAGTAGCCTATCCTTTCTCCAGGGGATTTTCCTGACCCAGGAATCAAACTGGGGTTTCCTGCATTGCAGGTGGATTCTTTACCAGCTGAGCTACCAGGGAAGCCCAGTATTGGCTGTATACTTTCTTAAATATGGTGGTTTCAAATCATTTTTAGTAATAGAAGAGAAGAACAGGAAATCAGAAGGTGGTGGTCAGAGTGAGGAATTTGGAATCTTGCTTGTAGAGGAGGTGCCATTCACTATTATTAAGGTGCCATTTTCAAGATACATAATATGAATATAATTATGGCTAAGTTCATATTATGGCTAAGGTGGCATGAAGGACAAGATCATTAGTCATGAGGAATTTAAAGAACATAAAGGAATCTTTTTGATGAATATGGGTTTGACATTCAGTTCTGCCAATTACTAGCTATGGAGTTGTGGATAGGGTCTTAATCGCTAATCTTCAGCTTTATCATTTATAAAATGAAAAAAATAATAATTACTGCCGAGTTATTTTGAGAGTTAAGTAATAATGACCATGATGTGATAATTGAAATGTATCACTTTGTTGCAAGCCATTTACATGTAATGAATTACTTTAATGAAATTCCCATATCACTAACACCAGTGATATTTTCACTGTTCAGTCCCTAAGTCACATACAACTCTTTGTAACCCCATGAACTGCACCATGCCAAGTTTCCCTTTCCTTCAGTATCTCCCAGAGTTTGCTCAAATTTATGTCCATTGAGTTGGTTATGCGATCTAACCATCTCATCATTTGCTGCCCCCTTATTCTTTTGCCTTTTACCTTTCCCAGCATCAAGGTCTTTTTCAGTAAGTCGGCTCTTCATATCAGGTTGCCAAAGTATTGGCATTTCAGCCTCAGCATCAGTCCTTTCAATGAATATCAAAGGCTGATTTCCTTTAGGATTGACTGGTCTGATCTTCTTGCAGTCTAAGGGATTCTCAAGAGTCTTCTCCAAAATCACAATTGGAAAGTGTCAATTTTTTGGCACTCAGCCTTCATTATGGTCCAACTTTCACATCTGTACATGACTACTGGAAAAACCATAGCTTTGACTATATCGACCTTTGTTGGCACAATGATGTCTCTGATTTTTAATATGCTCGCTAGGTTTGTTATAGCTTTCTTTCCAAGGAATGTCTTTTAATTTCATGGTTGCAGTCACTGTTCACAGTAATTTTGGAGCCCAAGAAAATAAAATTTGTCACTGCTTCCACTCCTCATATATACATATATTTATACATATGCATATATACATATGTGTGTGTATGTATATGAATATATACCTATGGGTGCAGGTGTGCTAAGTCGCATCAATCATGTCTGACTCTCTGTGTGACCCTGTAGACTGTAGCCCAGCAGGCTCCTGTCTATGGAATTCTCCAGGCAATAATACTGGAGTGGATTGCCATGCCTTCCTTCAGGTGATCTTTCTGACCCAGGGATTGAACCAGCTTCTCTTATGTCTTCTGAATTGGCAGGCAGTTCCTTTACCATTAGCGCCACCTGGGAAGCATATCTATCTATGTATCTATCTACCTATCTATATGTATATATAGACTAGTTATGTGTATATATATATATATATATATATATATATATATATATATAGACTAGTTTGATCTGCTTGCTGTCCAAGGGACTCTCAGGGGTCTTCTCTAGCATCAAAGTTTGAAGGCATCAATTCTTTGGCACTCTGCCTTCTCTAAAATTCAGCTCTCACAGCCATACATGACCACAGCTGACTCACTGGAAAAGTCCCTAATGCTGGAAAGATGAGGACAGAAGGAGAAGAGGGCATCAGAGCATGAGATGGCTGGATGGCATCACCGATACAATGGACATGAACTTGTGCAAACTTCAGGACATGGTAAGGAACAGGGAGGCTTGGTATGCTGTAGTCCTTGGGGTTACAGATAGTCAGACATGAAGCTTAATCATTTCGAAAGATATCATCAAGTATCTTTCCTCCAAAGGATGATTTACTGTAATGCTGAAAGCGATTCGGTTGACACATCATGTGAGATTAGGTACTTTCTTAAACTCTTCCTTCTAGTTGCTTGTTCTTTACATTTTTCTAGTGAAATTGACTGCAAATTAAGTAGCGGAAGATTCTCTGAAGTAAAGGATATTTTACTTTCAGTTAAAATTATGAATTTCAAGGTGTGGAGGGTAAAAAAATTTTTTCTCAATGTTTTAATTTTGTTTTAACATAATTGTATGCCAATTTTCTAGTTATAATTTAGTCATAAAGACTTTTTTCTGTGTTCAATTATATTTTATCTTTTACGGTAATATATACAGCATTCATAAAACTACTGCAATGAGAATGCAATTAAATTTGTTTTAAATTGCAAAATATCCATTTAAATCATTTTCTTTTCTTGACAAGCACCTGTTCAAGGAAATAGCAACTCCAAATGAAAATGAAACGTGTAGAAAAAAGATATTCATTTGTGTGTGAAATTCTAACATTCTTATGTTAGTTTTTTAATAGTGATATTGCATCAACTTCTATTTTTCTTATATCAAAATTGAACATAAAGTAGCTTTCAGATAATAGTATTCATTGCTAAAGGAGTATTTCATCTCTTTGACGATATAATTAAATGACATTTACCAAAACACTTTTGCTCTGTTGGATTCTCACTTTTAAGAATAAAGTGGGAATTTACTGTCCTACTGATCTGTGGAACATGCCAAAAGTTAAACTGGCACATAATAAGTTCATCTGATGTTTTAGAAAACAAACTCCATGGCTACTAATGGATTCAGAGTACACTTAACTTCTGTGAACTTTTGCTCAAAGGAAGATCTTTATGGTATTTCTGCAAACCATTCTGAGATATAAGGATAATACTAGTTAGATGGTCTCTGTTGGTGAGTGTAATATGTTCACCAATGAATAAAATGAAACTCAATATCACCAGGATTTGTTGAATAACAGAAACTTGGACTTGAGGTGAAGAACACTACTTCAAGTTCATAACCTTATAATCTAACTAATCTCTATTAATTAACGAAGAAGAAAAAGAGACAAATTTGAAGATAAGGAATGATAGTAGTTAAATTCAATATAAAACATCCAAGAGAACCAGGGTAAATCACTTTTAGCTTAAATAGTTTATATTTAGATGTCCAATAAAGTAACTTTTATTCTGAGTATTTTTCTAAGTAATTTCTTTGTTTATGATGAGCTATTTTCTTGACAAATCTTTACTTTTTCATCCTTAATGAAATATTATATAAATAGTTTTTGTATAGGATTCATTTCACTTTCTTTAGCCTAAGATTTACCATGAAAATTGCCAAGGCTATTTGGCTCAGATGGTAAAGAAACTGCCTGCAATGCAGGAGACCTGGGTTTGATCCCTTGGTGGGGAAGATCCCTTGGAAAGTAAAATGGCGACCCACTCCACTGTTTTTGCCTAGAGAATTCCATGGGCAGAGGAGCCTGGTGGGCTACAACGTATGGGGTCACAGTCAGATGGGAGTAAACAACTTAAAACTTTAACATGAAAAAGCTGATGAAGATCAAAAGATTTCATTTGTTTAATTTAGCATTACTCATCAATGTATTTACCCATACATGATAAATAGAAATAAGCCAGAGGACTTTTTTACTGAAACTTTTTAAGAGGATAAAGCTTCAGAAAGTAACGTGAAATTGTAAGATTAAACAATTAAAAAAAAGAATATGAGTCTAAAAAGATAAATGATAGGAGAAAATGTTCTGCAAATTGGTTCTATCAAAAATGAAAAATGGATACAAGTCCATTTATTTAGAACTTCTTGGAATGGCATCATTATTGCAGTTAAAACATAATACATGCCTTAATTTCCTTTAGCTTCCATAGTAAAGTCAGTATACAGAAAAATGCAAAATCTTAGTTTGCAGAAATGAAAAGTGAAATTATAATGTGTTGTTATTTAGAAAGAGATAAAGATAATTTAACATTCAAGTCATATTGTTTTTAATCACATAAATTTCTATAATTTATTAGCAATATCTCTAATGGAAAAATCAATTATTACATGTATTATAAGCAGTTTAATAAAAGCTTTAAAACTTAGTAATAACAAAATTCTTCTCAAATAATCATAGGAAAGTAGATTAGACAAGTCTCTGATTTATAATTTTTTAAATCTCCCTAGTTGTGAACATTTTATTTTATTTTATTTTTAATTTTTACTTTATTTTACTTTACAATACTGTATTGGTTTTGCCATATATTGACAAAAAATATGGAACACTTCACGAATTTGCATGTCATCCTTGCGCAGGGGCCATGCTAATCTTCTCTGTATCGTTCCAATTTTAGTATTTGTGCTGCCGAAGCGAGCACTGATTTATAATTTTTTAATCATTGATAAGTTATCCAAATAGAAAGTAAAGCTTTCAAATAGTATTATCAATAGTTTATGTGATAGTAATTTTATGATTTAACTCTTTAGTTAGCCTATTAATTATTTCACTTCACCTATGATAATGTTACAAACATATAATATTAAAACAATATGTACTGGTATCAATTATTGCTAGAAACTATATCTATGTTTGTACATATTTTCTAAGATAAAAATTGGAGATGGTGTCTTTACTAATGATTTTAATTAAAGATCATCAAAAGGTTGAATATGTTAAAAAGTTTGTAAAGTATAATAATATGCTTATTTGAAGTTTCAATATTTTCCTGTTATTCACAGAACATATTTTAACTGTATATCAATTATGATAATAGTATAAAATCAGTTTTAATTACTGTTTTCTTTACTAGATATTGAAAATCATATGGTCAGGGACTATGTCACTCTTTTCTTAATACCCAAAGTGTCAGTATCAGCACAGGACACACAATACATGCTCAACATAAATATGTTTTTCAAAAATAAATGAATTAATCATTAACTGGATGCATTTATATTAACTAATGATTGATTGCATGAATGGATTTGAATAAACAGTTATACTGAGATTACTGCCTTTAAGTGAATCTTTGTCTGTTTTCTCATTTCTGGGCTGACCTAGTGGCTCAGATGGTAAAGAAATTGCCTGCAGTGCAGGAGACCCAGGCTCAATACTTGGGTCAGGAAGATCCCCCAGAGAAGGGAATGGCTACCCACTCCAGTATTCTTGCCTGGAGAATTCCATGGACAGTGGAGCCTGGTGGGCTATAATCCATGGGGTTGCAAGGAGTTGGACATAACTAAAGTGATTTAGCACTCAGTACTGTAACTCTCTTAACATCTTTTAATCAATATAAAAAGAAGGAGAAAAAAAAAAAAGCAAATATAAAGGCTCTATCCACAAAGAAAATGTATTCAACATACACTGTTTGGACAACAACAAGACCGTACATGTAAATAACGCATTACAAGTCAAAAGGAATTAGAGAAAATGGTTCTGAGGTAGGTTAGAAATATGTTTAAGAAGGATGGAGAATAGATAAAAATTTCAAGAACTGAAATTGTTGGATATAGGTGACGGGAGGACATTTCAGATTTGAAAACAGCACAAGAAACAGCACAGTGGAAAGCAAAAGATAAATCTGAGAAAGCAACTAAAAGATTTGATGAGACTTACAATTAGTAGAAAGGAGGAAAAAAAAGGGGGGGGAGGCAACTGAGTCAAGGAATTATGATTTTGAAGGAACAAAAGAGTATAGCATATAGCAGAAGCTGAAAAACAGAGAATGATTTCATGAGAGGAAACAATTAGAATTATTTCATTGTTGTGCAAAAAAAAAAAAAAGATTCTTAACAATATTCCAAACACAATTAGAAATAATTGACTTGATCAAAGTCAGACATGTGAATGTGGTAGCCTTTCTTCAGGGGTGATGACTGGAGCAAGAGAAGGCTAATTTTCATAAAGGAAAAAAAAATGACTATGGCCTGGGTTGCAGAAATTTTGCATTCTAGTAGAGGGAGAAAATGAAGACAAATAAAAACTTCAGGAAATATTAGGCAGAAGGGAAGAGAGACAACTGGCAATCTGACAGGCTGCAACAGAATGGAGAATAGGTATGAGGAGAAATGATAAGAGTTATAGTCAATAAAGTGTTACATTTAGCATGGTGCAAAGATTCACTGGTCTCAGTCCTATCTCTGATCTTAATGCTGCTACTGAATGTATTGATTTTGCTTTGAAGTTGTCAACACTGTTTCTCTTGTGGGCCATCTTTCCTCTTGCACTTTGGCTTACCTTAGGCTCCCCAACCCAAGGCATTGGCTTCTGAGAACAGATGCTGACTGTCCTAACTCTCAGACAATAGTCGAGCTGGCTCTGCCATCAGTGCCCGCCTTCCACGTGTAATAGTCTTTGCTACATTTCAGTATGCTGCTGCTGCTGCTGCTAAGTCGCTTCAGTTGTGTCCGACTCTGTGCGACCCCATAGACGGCAGGCTCCCCCGTCCCTGCGATTCTCCAGGCAAGAAAGCTGGAATGGGTTGCCATTTCCTTCTCCACGTCTTGTCCTATAATTTCTTTCCTGGCCTTCGAGCGAAAAGTGTTACTTGCTCTCCAGCGATTTCACACAATAGTCTATACTCATTATCCTTCTGATAGAACAAAGGAAGATGGTGTCTTTGGGTTTTTAGGGAAGGCATTTATGATACTCTTACCAGAAAAATAAATACGATGGATAAAGAAGCTAAACATGAGGAGTAAGGGTACAAAGATGAGGAAATAAAGCTTATCTTATAATCAATTGAAAGTATAGAAACTTAAGGACTTACCTATAGCTCAGATGGTAAAGAATCTGCCTGCTTTGCAGGAGGCCCAGGTTCAATTCCTGGGTTGGGAAGATCCTTTGGAGAAGGGAATGGCAAGCCACTCCAGTATTCTTGCCTGGAAAATTCCATGGACAGAGAATCCCGGCAGGCTACAGTCCAAGGGGTCACAAAGAGTCGGACATGACTGAGCGACTAACACTACTATGACTATAGAGCCTTAAGCCAAGTCCAATTGCTGTTTCATTCAGATGCTTGTCGTTCCAAATGTTTAAAAGCCATAGATATTCCGGTGTAAAAATAAAATAATATTTTGATCATAGGGGTTTTTTATATTTATCTAAAATGGAGAAGTGCAGAAGGGTCATAGGAAAGTACTCATACTATGGAAAAGAAAATCATCCAAATATTTCTCAAGTTCTCTCATCTTCTCTCAATCTATTGAGAATTTTTAAGTGAAATAAGAATGAGTTTCTTACAATAAAAATACTCACATTTAATATAAATTTATAATGAATCAAGTGATTTTCTGAGCATGATGATGACTGAACCCTTAATATTCAGAATAAACTTCTTAGGCAGTATTAACATCAAGAAAGAAGGTGAGAAACTGAGATGCTAGAAGCCTGAGGAATGTGTCCAATGCCCCTGCTAGGAAGCTGTGGAATACTAGAAGCAGTCTGGCTTTAGTGCCCATGTCATGAACTCTATTTTAAAAATTGATAAGAAGAGATTTAAGGGCATTAAATGAGGGGGAATATTATATGAAGGTCATTATGTTTAGGAAATTGGAATTCATCATATACATTGAATTTAGACTGAGTAAATCTGTAGATTCTATTAGAAGTAAAAAGTAGATAATCTTTGATAGACTCACAGAAATAAAAATGAGGGTCAATAAGAGAACATGAGAATATTTATTCATTCATTCAACATTTTCTTTTAATATTCATTATAGGTGAAATCTTCTCCTTGACCCTGGAAATAGAGCAGTAAACCCAATAGGGAAGCTTTCTGCACTCATCAAGTTGATATGTAGACAGAAAAGCCAAATACAAAGAAATGAAAAATTAATAACAGCACAAATTATGGAAAATGATAAGTGCTGGAACAATAATAATTCGACAGTGTGCTATGGTATTGATAACTGGAGGAGGAGCAACACTTCAGATAAATAATGAGAGAGTACAACAGAACTTGGGTTCAAATTGCCAAATTTGAACTACAGACTTAGGAAGATAGAACCAAGATAACAAAGGACGGAGTGGAGAGGGGGTCCTAATACAAGAAGGATGGACATAGGCTCATCTGTTTTCTACAGACAGTGAGGTGGAGAGCTTTACCGTGTAGCTCCTGCCTTTCCATGAAGGGAGAGTCCCCTGCCCTCCCTTCCTTCATCCTGCAGGCAAAGGTACTAGCCAGGGCCTGTCTTTTCCTCGCCCTACATTCTCTTTCTCTCTCTTCACATTCTATCAGCCTCATTCTACTGGGCCACCAAGTGTATAAATTGGAGTTAGTGACTTTGTAGGCCTCCTTGGTGGCCCCCACACCTCATGAATCCCTAGGTAGCCTGATTATATCTCCTTTTCAGGAAAATTCATGCTAAAGTGCTAATAGGACAATCACGGATTTTTTACGAACAACAATTTTTTTTTTTTTAAGCCCTGAAAAAATGTGGCCTTGCCATGATCCAGGACACAGTTACTTTGCAAAAGGTAGGAAACTGTGTCATTAGGTGAGGATCTGGTGACTGAGAAAAATAATATAAACAATGCTAAAATAGATATAGTGGTAATGACCCATGTTATATCCCAGATTAAGGAAGTATTGCCTAACAGAGACGAGGGTTAACCAAAATCAAAGTTGATTTGTTGTGTTTTAAGGGTTAGGGTTAACAATACCTAACTTGAAACCTTAAGAGATGAAAATCACATATGAATATCAGTGAAATAAAAACAGAAATGCTATTTTAAATAAAAATATTAAATTAATTAAACATAATAGAGTAAAATTCCAGTCATTTCAAGAGGAAATGAATAATACCGTGGAGATGCAAGGATTTGGTGGAAGGAAAGAAGGAAACGATAGTCTTAAATATTTAACATTGCCTTTTGGGAGATAACCTTCTTAGAGTGCTATTATATATCATGATGAATTTGAAGATTTAGACTCTTGAAAACACTGAAACATTATTTATATTCATCAACAGAAATAACTGGAAATGTTACATAACTTCAAAGTGTGGAGAACTTCAGGGACTCAATTCACTATGGGATATTATTCATTTCAAATGACAGTAAACATCATTTTATTCTAGTGTGGGATTATGCCACGATCAACACTGAAATTAATCAAACTTCCTTGATTAATCAAAATTATATATTATCATCCTGATTGCAATCACCTATAAAAGAATCATTTTCCACAGTAATTTGTATAAAACATAATCAGTTGCAATGAACCAAAACCTGTGCATCTAAAAAAGAACTAGTCGATAATTTCTTGTTACCCTCACTTCCTCTAAAGCACCCCCTCAAGAAAAAATAAACACCAGTGGGATAGACAGGAGTAGATTAGTTCAGGATTTATAATTGTGCTTTACCCCACAGTGAAACCCATATACACACTTTATCATATAAAATAGATGGTAATTGCATTGAACAACATATGCTTATTCAATTCATCATCGGATGCTATTGTCAGTTTAAACTGTTACATATGCAAGAACAAAGTTGATTTTATCATAATTTTTGAGTGGCTTTAATATTATACTGTTCATATCTCATTAAAAATAGGTGAAAAAAAAGAAATAATCTTATATATTAGAAAACACTGGAATTAAGAGGCCCTTTTTGGTCTAAAGCTTTCATTAGAGCATAGTACAAGACAGCTGAAAGTTCCCTAATGTGGATCACATAGGGTCTGCTTGTCTAAGGATATCATATAGCTTCATGTTGCTTATTTCATGCTTCATCTATTCACTTGAGTTAAATTAGTTTTCCTAAGAATTGACCTCATTTTAATTAAAGCAAAACAATGCAGTGGAAAGTGTTCTTGCCCAGCTGAGAAAACGCAAATCAAGCTCAAGCCCTGCCATCAACTAGCTCCATGACTTTTGTCAAGTAATGTTATTTCTTTGGTTTCAGCTTAGTTATAGACAAAAAATGGGATACAGACAAAAATGTATGAAATGATAAACTCCATAATCACTAGAGAACCTTTTAGCACACAACATGAAAATGTAAGATAATAAGTTATATTAATATTAGATTGTTTTTAAAAAATCAAATATATAAATTTCTTTAAGGTCCTTCCACCCATGCATCATGATTGGTAACATTTTGGTTGTTTGTTTCAAGACTAGGAATCTACTGTGGGAGGATCATCTCCCCCCACTGAATGCTGCCCTGTAGAAATTAGAGAAGTGAAACAGAATTATAGATCCCAGGACCTCACAGATTGAACAGATTGAAGTCTATCCTGAATTTGCTGTGTGTCTTCAGTTTGTGGAGACAGGTGGGTAATTCCTGCTACTTGGAGCAGACGGAAGCTGAAGGGAGAACAGATGAATTGAAATAAAATTATTACATTCTGCTCCCTTGCCTTTCAATGCTGCTACTTTGAGACAATCATTGCATGCTTCTTCATCAGAGAGATCACCAGCAACAGCCCAGTTGCTTTCCTGGTAAGGGCAGAATGTTATCAGGGCAACATAAAAGCCTTGCTGAAGAAAGAAATGATGAAGACTGCTGGGGGCTGACTGGTCTCCCCAACACAGACAATTCTCAATGCTTTCACTCTCCAAATCTTTAGGATTGATAGTTTAACCTGAGGAGATTGCCTCCTCCAGATAGTTCTTCTTATGAGTGAGTGACTCTGTGTGTGTGTATGTGTGTTTGTGTGTGTGTGTGTACATGCATGTGTGTACGTGTGTGTCTGTACGTGTGTGTGTGTGTGTGAGAGAGAGAGAGAGTAGGGTAAGACATGTAGAAAGATTTACCTGGTTCTGTCTCTTTTCCCTCTCTGCATAGAATAAAAGCTATACCTTAAGCTCAATTTGGAGAAGGTAATGGCACCCCACTCCAGTACTCTTGCCTGGAAAATCCCATGGATGGAGGAGCCTGGTGGACTACAGTCCATGGGGTCACCAAGAGTTGGAGACGACTGAGCGACTTCACTTTGACTTTTCACTTTCAAGCACTGAAGAAGTAAATGGCAACCCACTCCAGTATTCTTGCCTGGAGAATCCCAGGGACAGCGGAGCCTGGTGGGCTGCCATCTATGGGGTCACACAGAGTCGGACATGACTGAAGCGACTTAGTAGTAGTAGTAGTAGTAGTAAGCTCAATTATATGCCTTATAAAACCTATAAGGATCAACATACTTTCTTTATGGGAGACCGACATAGGCAGACACAAAAGCTAAAGCTACTACTAAGATGTGTTCATTCATTTATTGATAAAGAATCTGCCTACAATGTGGGAAACCTGGGTTCAATCCCTGGGTTGGGAAGATCCCTTGGAGAAGGGAAAGGCTACCCACTCCAGTATTCTTGCCTGGAGGAAAAAAATAAAAAAGGAGAGGGGGAAAAAAAGAGAGAGAGAGAGAATAGAAAAAAAAAAAAAGGTATCTGATAGACTGGTCACTAAGTTAGATACCTGCAATAACAAGAGAAAATATAGAGTTTTCAACTTACAGAAATTCACAGAAGTCAGAAAGCATAATTGTAACACAATGTGCTTTGCAATACCAGAGAAAAGCAGAATTATGATGGAGTCCATAAAATAGAGTAATTAACTCAGTATAAGGAAGTCAGGAAAGAGTCACTAAAAAGAGGACACATTTGAAGCCTTGATGGTGGCACAGGGGGAATATTTTTGGCAAAAAGAACATTATCAAAGTCATGAAAACAGAAACAAAAAGATATATAGAGCCCCTAAGGAACTGACACCAATTTACCTATGGCCAATGCAGGAGAGTAGCAGGAGATAAATATTTGGAAATGAGATGGCAGAGGTATAGAAAATGTAGGACGGGTTTGAAAACCTTCAGATGCAATACTGAGGAGTCTGATCCAGATCTTATCACAAGATGTTTTCTAAATCCTCAGGCTATATTCCTCTTTTTTTATTATAGTTTTTTATTTTTTTAATTTTAAAATCTTTAATTCTTACATGCATTCCCAAACATGAACCCCCCTCCCACCTCCTTCCCCACAACATCTCTCTGGGTCAGCCCCATGCACCAGCCCCAAGCATGCTGCACCCTGCATCAGACATAGACTGGCGATTCAATTCTTACATGATAGTATACATGTTAGTATGCCATTCTCCCAAATCATCCCACCCTCACCCTCTCCCTCTGAGTCCAAAAGTCCATTATACACATCTGTGTCTTTTTTCCTGTCTTGCATACAGGGTCGTCATTGCCATCTTCCTAAATTCCATATATATGTGTTAGTACACTGTATTGGTGTTTTTCTTTCTGGCTTACTTCACTCTGTATAATTGGCTCCAGTTTCATCCATCTCATCAGAACTGATTCAAATGAATTCTTTTTAACGGCTGAGTAATACTCCATTGTGTATATGTACCACAGCTTTCTTATCCATTCATCTGCTGATGGACATCTAGGTTGTTTCCATGTCCTGGCTATTATAAACAGTGCTGCGATGAACATTGGGGTACATGTGTCTCTTTCAATTCTGGTTTCCGTGGTGTGTATGCCCAGCAGTGGGATTGCTGGGTCATAAGGTAGTTCTATTTGCAATTTTTAAAGGAATCTCCACACTGTTCTCCATAGTGGCTGTACCAGTTTGCATTCCCACCAACAGTGTAGGAGGGTTCCCTTTTCTCCACACCCTCTCCAGCATTTATTGCTTGCAGATTTTTGGATCGCAGCCATTCTGTGCTGTGAAGTGGTACCTCATTGTGGTTTTGATTTGCATTTCTCTAATAATGAGTGATGTTGAGCATCTATTCCTAAATACAATTATATCTGTCTTTTAGAAAAGTGATAGGGGATAGGAAGTTTAAAATCGGGAGGATACTGGAGAGTTAAAAAGTAGGGAGTTATAATGATCTATACGAGAGATAATGAAGGATTGGACAGTGACTGAAATGACAGCAATGGATAAAGGTAGGATGGATACGAATGCCTATCTGACCAGATAAGGGCTGTGGAAAAAGTGTTCTGGTGAACGTGGACCTCTATTATCTAACCCAATGCTTAGCACATCATAGATTGTTAGTATTTGTTGTTGGAAGACTGAATCGGGATTTCCATATGGAAGACAGAACTTTTCTAGCAACTCTTGCCTATTCTCCAACCCCCTCATCCTTGGCTAGCCCAAATACAAAAGATTTCTGTCTCTTTTCTTTGGGTTTCACTTCCTATTAAGATACTATTCTTTCTTTCTTTTCCTGCCAGGATTGCATGACTGTAAGACTCTGTATAGTCCATATACTTTACTCTCAAAAGGCAACCTCTTCAACAAGTGGTGCTGGGAAAACTGGTCAGTCACATGTAAAAGAATGAACCTCGAACTCTTTCTAACACCATACAAAAAAATACACTCAAAAGGGATTAAAGATCTAAATGTAAGACTAGAAACTATAAAACTCTTAGAGGAAAACATAGGCAGAACACTCTCTGATATAAATCACAGCAAGATCTTCATCTAAAGAGATCTTCTCTTCCATTCTAGAGTAATGGAAATAAAAACAAAAATAAACAAATAAGACCTAATTAAACTTAAAAGCTTTTGCACAACAACAACAACAAAAAAAAACTATAAGCAAAGTGAACAGGCAGCCTTCAGAATGGGAGAAAATAATACCAAATGGAACAACTGAAAAATAATTAATCTCCAAAATATATAAGCAACTCATGTTGCTCAATACTAGAAAAATGAACAACCCAATCAAAAAGTGAGCCAAATAACTAAACAGACATGTCTCCAAAGAATACATACAGATGGCTAATAAACACATGAAAAGATGCTAAACATCACTCATTATTAGAGAAATGCAAATAAAAACCTTAATGAGGTATCTTCTCACGCTGGTCAGAATGGCTGCCATCAAAAAGTCTACAAACATTATACATGGGAGAGGGTGTGCAGAAAAGGAAACCCTCTTACACTGTTGATGAGAAGGCAAACTGGTATAGCCACTCCATAGAACAGTGTGGAGATTCATTTTAAACTGGAAATAGAACTGCCATAGTGAGTGAATAGTGAGAGTCATTCAGTCGGGTCTGACTCTTTCATCCCAATGGACTGTAAAGTCCATGGAATTATCCAGGCCAAGGCCAGAATACTGGAGTGGGTAGCCTTTCCCTTCTTCAGGGGGTTTTTTCAACCCAGGGATTGAACCCAGGTCTACCATATTGAAGGCAGATTCTTTACCAGCTGAGCCACAAGGGAAGCTTTTGTGCTTCCTTTGGGTTTAGCCCTTGTGCTTTCTTTGCTTATTTAACTTATATGCAGAGTACATCTAGAGAAGTGCTGGTCTAGATGAAGCATAAGCTGGAGTCAAGATTGCTGGGAGAAATATCAGTAACCTCAGATATGCAGATGACACAACCCTTATGGCAGAAAGTGAAGAGGAACTCAAAAGCCTCTTGATGAAAGTGAAAGAGGAGAGTGAAAAAGTTGCCTTAAAACTCAACATTCAAAAAAGTACGATCATGGCATCTGGTCTCTTCCCTTCATGGCAAATAGATGGGGAAGCAATGGAAACATTGACAGACTTTTTTTTTTTTTTGGCTCCAAAATCACTGCAGATGGTGACTGCAGCCATGAAATTAAAACACACTTGTTCCTTGGAAGAAAGTTTATGACCAACCTAGACAACATATTAAAAAGCAAAGACAACTTTGCCAACAAAGGTCCATCTGGTAAAGACTATGGTTTTTCCGGTAGTCGTGTATGGATGTGAGAGTTGGACTATAAAGAAAGCTGAGTGCTGAAGAATTGATACTTTTGAACTGTGGTGTTGGAGGAGACACTTTAGAGTCCCTTGGACTGCATGGAGATCCAGCCAGTCCATCCTGGAGGAAATCAGTCCTGAATATTCATTGGAAGGACTGATCCTGAAGCTGAAACTCCAATACTTTGGCCACCTGATGTGAAGAAATGACTCATTGGAAAAGATCCTGATGCTGGGAAAGATTGAAGGTGGGAGGAGAAGGGGATGACAGAGGATGAGATGGTTGGATGGCATTATTGACTCAATGGACATGAATTTGAGTAAACTCCAGGAGTTCCGGGTGGACAGGGAGGTCTTATGTGCTACAGTCCATGGGGTCGTAAAGAGTCGGACAGGACTAAGCAACTGAACTGAAATGATCCATGACTTTCCACGTGGAAGGGATAAGGGTAAGGATTTGAATCAATTGACTATATCTCAGTGGGAAAACGCACTCACAGACTTTATACAAAAAACGTCGCATCAGTATTCTCTAGTTGTTGGAAATGTATCTTAAGGGCTGACATATTAATCATAAAATATGCAATAGATTTTTATAGCTGTGGATAGCTAGCATGTTGGTAATGTTGATTTCAATGCAGTTCATCAAACTGGTATAGTTATGAGAGAAAGAATGACATGGCAATAGGACATTTAGTAGGCAAGGAAAATGATTAGAGCTTACAGCAAAATTTTTAAAATGTAACACAGTCAATGACTATCAGAAATATCATAAATTATGAGATACTTAAAGCAAAAATTCCCCCACAAAATTTCAAAAACACAATATAGATTTTATTGATTTCAATCAAATCATTTATGCTTCTGAGTTACCTCCTGAACACATGTAATACCTTTTTTCAACATTCATTCAAAAATGATATCAGTGAAAGTAAAAAATAAGCCAGAGTTTTGTGAATTATTTTGTAATTAAATATTTCTAAATTCTCTTATAAATTTTTATGAGTTCCCAATTAACCTTTAAACAAAACAGTTATTATATCCTATTATTATTTATTTTGGCAGAAATGCTAGATTTTATGCCTTTACCTATTTTCTGATAAATTACAAGCTATTTCCAAAATAATATGCTCTTGACTTTTCAAAAATCTTGAAACATCCCTGAATTTATTCAGGTTACTGTTTTCTAACTTGTGAAGTAAAGACATCAAAACAACAACAACCTAAAAAGTGAAACATAACATGTAATTTGGTCTGTCACAGTCTTCTGATTGACCGAATATCTATAGCTGACTGAATATTTAGAACATCTTTAGAAGGAATGCTTTGTGACTAAAAGCAAGACACCTTGAGAAAAGCTGTAAGAATGTAAAAGATAATGGTTAAGTTTAGTCAAATTAGTCTACACATTTTTGAATAGCAGAACTATTATATGGCAGAACACCTGCCATATATCCTGAATTTGGAAGGAGAGGGGATAAGAAATATATATATATATATATTCTATATCTCCTTGCAGATTATTACAGGACAAGTACACTGCAAAATTTGGTATGTGGAGTCCTGATTTTTTGATTCATACTGATAATTCATTTTCCTCATCTATGAAATAGAAATGATAACTCTCTTATTTGCCTGTTATTTGTAGGAAATGAGAAAAAACCAACACGAACTTTCTTCCAAACTGTAATGAAGCATACAAATGAAATTTATTTTTATAATTGTGCATTTCTTCTTACAGAGTCTAGGAAAACTAGATCATTCAAAAAGCCTTTCTTACATCCTTATCCTAAATTTTCCATTCTGAGTTCTTCTTAGTGTTTACAAACACAATGAGCTCAAACACCTCTAACAACCTCCCTAAAAGTGCTTTCTGCCCAAGAAAAACAGTTTTTCAACCCTCTCAGCTCTAATATAGATGTTCCATCGCTTTCCCTGACCCTCTCAGCTGACTTTTATAGTTGTTGTTGTTCACTCACCCAGTCATGTCCAACTCTTTGGGGCCCCACGGACTGCAACACGCCAGGCTTCCGTGTCCCTTACCATCTCCCGGAATTTATCAACATGCCCAATTTCATGTCCATTGCATCAGTGATGCCATCCAGCCAATTCATCCTATGATGACCCATTCTCCTTCTGCCCTCAATCTTTTCCAGCATCAGGGACTTTTCCAGTGTGTCAGCTGTTCACATCAAGTTACCAAAACACTGGAGCTTCAGCCTCAGCATCAGTCCTTCCAATGAGTATTCAGGGTTGATTTCCTTTAAGATTGATTGGTTTGATCTACTGCTGTCCAAGGGACTCTCAGGAGTCTTCTCCAGCACCACAATCTGAAAGCATCAATTGTTTGGCACTCTGCCTTCTTTACAGTTCAGCTGTCACAACCTTTTACAGTCATTATAGAATATGTTAGAGTAATTATAGGATATTTCCTTAGTCCTGATATTACTTATTTTCCTAATTTTTTCAAGAGCATATTTTGAAACTTTTCAAAATCCCTAGAGCTCAGCACATTTTTAGAGATGGATGAGAGGTCACTTGCATATTTCAAACCCCCTGATTTCCAGGGTCATCTCAAAGAGTATTTAATGTTGTCCCTAAGGGGAATCCTCTCTGCTTTCCTCATCCATTCTTTTCTCCCCTGGGAAAAACTACATTGTTGAGAAGCTGCAAATAATTCAGTGTGTACCACTCCCAGGAAAAATGTATGTTTTACCCTCAGAATTAGCAAATAAATACAATATTTCCCATGGTTTCCTTCAGTCAGGAAGAAAATCAAAACAAGTCTCTTGGGCTGTGTTATAGTTTCTAGCTTCCCAGCAAACACACCCATTAATAATAAGTAACTTCTGCTGGCTCATGGGTGAACTAAGTCCATAGTTACTGGCATTTTCTGTCCCTTAGGCAATAATTTCCATAATCACAGAGAAAGCTGAACTGTGTGCTTCCTTGAGAAGACAAGGCTATGGGGAATGAAACCAAATAAATATTTAAGCAGTCATTGGTGAGAACCTACCAACCTGGAACTCTCAAATCTCAGGACAAGTGCTGCTCAAACTATGCAGTAAAGGGCCATTTAAAAGATACACTCTATCTTTAATGGACTAAAAAACAGTCTCCAATTTGAGATGGCCACATATGCCTCATCTGATGGGTTCTACAGTTGAATTATTCTATACTCTGCTCTACAATAAAATGTATCTGATAATACTCTTGGAAGTTTCAACAAATACAGATTGTTATACATTTTGTATATACATTCTTCCAATTTCTGTGCTTGTTTTGTATATACCAGCAACATAAAGGTCACAAAGAAATATCATACTAAGGACCATACTATGAAGTAGCATTGTTAAAGAGGAGCTTTTAGGAATATTCCTACCTCTAGGAATATTTCAAAAACTTCACTGCCCTGAAAAGCAGTCTTATTTCCATTGAAATAAAAGTTCATGCATAAAGAGTTAGCTAATAAAGAGGTCCATTTGGTGTTGTGATATATATATATGCACACACACACATATATAGCCCACCAGGCTCCTCCGTCCATGGGATTCTCCAGGCAAGAATACTGAAGTGGGTTGCCATTTCCTTCTCCAGGGGATCTTCCTGACCCAGGGATCACACCCAGGTCTCCCGCATTGCAGGCAGACGCTTTACCCTCTGAGCCACCAGGGAAGCCACACATATATATATATATATATATATATATATATATATATATATATATATATATGAAAATCTTGCTGCCATTTTCCAGGCTTCTGTATTTGTTTCATACAAAGAGTTAAGTTTGCTGGATGACTAAAACACAAATAAACATTCAAAGTGGCCTTAATTGCAACGCTGCCAGTAATCTCAGAAAAAAGTTCATGGCCAAAAGCCCTGGAGGAAAAAATCACAGAAGGTTATGGATTCTCCTGTTTTACTCAATAATAGGTAGTCTTTAACCATCACTTAACCTCGCTGGACTCACTTTCTCATTTATAAAATAAGCTAATAGATCAGACTATCTGTTTAGCAAGTCCTTTTCATGTCAAAAATTATAGATTCATTGCCCTTTTAAAATGTATAATCTCCCAATATTCAATTATGATAAGGAAGGTCTCATGTCAAAAATAAATCAGTCACAGTTCCTACATGTCTTACTGGAGTTTTCCCAGAATAACCTACCATTGATGGAAACATTACTGAAGGTAATAATATAAAGTAGAAAATACTGTCCATTATTGTAACAAAAGGAATTTACCAAAATGTTAGTTTCTTGATTAGAATTATGAATCACATTTGAGTTGCTTAAATTCAAATCAGTGAGACAGTCCTCTTCAAAAGTTATAATTTTGTTCTTGATATGTTTAAACCTCTAGATTTGGCTTCATGTTTCACTAGATAATTACAGTACAATAAATGGGGCTGTAGAAACAAGTAAATACCTTTTACTCTAATTACTTGTATGAGAAGGGCTGAATTCTATGACTTGCTTTTATAAAGAAATACTAAATGAAACAGGAGAAAAATCCAGTTAAAAATAACTCCAAGAAACTTTGAAGGGTGACGGTACTGATATAAATTACAGTCTAAACTGGGAGAGAAAATAAAGACTTCCTGTGAACACCAAAGCCATTAGGGACTCCCAGGCATTTTATTTTGAGCCAAGAGCAAGTGAAGGAGAAAATACTTTGGAAGAGCTGTTGGAAACTGTCCAAAAAACATTGGAGGAGAATTTTGTGACTATCCACGGAAAGTGATGGAGTTGAAAAACAGAGATGGAAAAATTCAATGGGAGTGAGGAAAGATTATTTCTCAAGCATTTTGTTGGCATAAAAGATATGTCCAACGGAATCATAATGGTCTAAAAGTATGTTTCAAGCTGAGTTTCAACCCAAGAATATTCGTTGTTCTAGAAATGGATGATTCTAAACACCCTAAGAGGGTGAGATATAAAATGCCTTATATGTATTTCTGAACAGCATGGTCATCTGCAAACTTTCCCACTCCTATGTGTATTTTTCTGTTGGTCAGCTCAACAATTTAAGCTTGTAGGCAATTCTAGTAGAGCAGTCTATCAGTAAGTGTATGAGGTTTTACAGTGTCAACAATTTCTCTCAGAGAAATCTATGGAAATAATGGCTATTTGCTTACTGAAAAAAATGTTACATGTATCATGGACTATGTGAATCATCTACTTAATCCTTAGAATTTCTAAGATAAAAAATACTGTCAAAGTTCTCTAAATAAGCCATGTAGATGTCATAATTGAATTTCCAATAGAATACCTTATTGTATGCATGTACTGTATAATATGATATCATAAAATATATATACCTTAAAATGACACATAAACACAGTTCTTGTTAATGTAGATGCATTATTTATATGACTTATTCTTTTAATCAACTGCAACTTACATGGTTAAAATAGATTTATGAATTGCTAATTTATTATTAATAATCGTAATTACTTATGATTTAAGCACTGTTTGCTGTATCTGTTCCCTTTTTCAGTTATTGCTATGTCAGCTTTCCAGTGTTTTCTTGCCTTTTACCTTTATCAAATTCATTGTACTCAAAACTAACAGGAAAAAAAATCTTTAAACTGCATTTTCCACATAGGCATTTACCTATTCAACACCTAAAATACATTAAAACTTAAAGTTATATTAAATCCAAGTTCAAATCTAATTCAATAATAAATATGCATATAAATATGATCTACATGCTTAGACTTATCTGTGCTCCCTTGTAATTTTGAAATTGAAGTACCCCACCTTCCAAGATTTCAATTTTTTCAATGTTGGCAATGCACACCAGTCAAACCTACCAAAATGCTCTTTGTCAAGAAATTAAACTATGTTTAACTACAACTTACTCAGAATTATTTAGCCTTTGTTTTGTAAAGAAATGAGCGTGAAATATGTTAAATGGTAAATCCTTACATATGTTTAAAATGATTGAATTTAAAAATAAAAATCTGGCATCCAGACAGGGACACAAAACCAAGCACCTTCTCTTAATGCTTTACTAACAAGGGGGAGGGTAATCAATTGCTGTTTTTTAAGCATTTTCTGTGCAATAAGCTCTAGTTGACGCTTTAGTGTTATTTTCTCCTTTAATCATCATAAGCATCTATAAGACAGAATTAGTATTCATTATTTGAAATAAATGACAAATTCAGAATTTAAACCATTATCTACTTTGTTGTAAAGACAATGCTGCTCTTAGTAAAGTACCACACACACTAACCTCTCAAAAATCTATGCTGAGCATATTCCAAAGTGTCCTATGCACAGTGTATCGGGTTAATATGCTTGCAATTGTCATTAAGAAAATCCTTTTAAGTGTAGGGAATGGTAGAACATATTTGAGAACAGAAATAATTACTTTTATTTGTCTCCATAGGTTCCAGTGGAATATAATCCTTAGCTGATATACTTTGTGCAAAAATTATAGTAACCAGAAACCCTGCTTCAGTCATTTTGCCTCCCATCAACCACTATGACCTACCTACATATATGGCAACTCCCCATTTGAATGCCTGTATGATTTACCACCCGTCTCCTTCCTATATTGGGGCTTTCCAGGTGGCTCACTGATAGAGAACCCACCTGACAATGTAGGAAACACAGGAGAGGCAAGTACGATCTCTGGGTCAGGAAGATCCCCTGGAGGAGGAACCTGGAAACCCACTTCAGTATTCTTGCCTGGAAAATCCCATGGACAGAGGAGCCTGGTGGGCTACAGTCCACTGGGTTGCAAAGAGTGGGACACAGCTGAGCACGCTTGGACACGCACACAAAATAGTCCTTCCTATATTAAGAGCATCTATTCTGTACCATAAAAGAGATGATGAGAGGACTCTCTATAGAGAATTACAGACATGAATTGTAGACCCTTATGGTGGACCAAGCTGCTCCTGCTTCCTGGTATTCATGTACATTTGGAATGTCTTCCCTTCAGTTCAGTTCAGTCGCTCAGTTGTGTCCGACTCTTTGTGACCCCATGAATCGCAGCACGCCAGGCCTCCCTGTCCATCACCACCTCCCGGAGTTCACTCATACTCACGTCCATCGAGTCAGTGATGGCATCCAGCCATCTCATCCTCCATCATCCCCTTCTCCTCCTGCCCCCAATCCCTCCCAGCATCAAAGTCTTTTCCAATGAGTCAACTCTTCGCATGAGGTGGCCAAAGTACTGGAGTTTCAGCTTTAGCATCATTCCTTCCAAAGAAATTCCAGGGCTGATCTCCTTCAGAATGGACTGGTTGGATCTCCTTGCAGTCCAAGGGACTCTCAAGAGTCTTCTCCAACACCACAGTTCAAAAGGCACTCAGCCTTCTTTACAGTCCAACTCTCACATCCATACATGACCACTGGAAAAACCATAGCCTTGGCTAGACGGACCTTAGTCGGTAAAGTAATGTCTCTGCTTTTGAATATGCTATCTAGGTTGGTCATAACTTTTCTTCCAAGGAGTAAGCGTCTTTTAATTTCATGGCTGCAGTCACCATCTGCCATGATTTTGGAGCCCCGAAAAATAAAGTCTGACATTGTTTCCACTGTTTCCCCATCTATTTCCCATGAAGTGATGGGACCGGATGCCATGATCTTCATTTTCTGAATGTTGAGCTTTAAGCCAACTTTTTCACTCTCCTCTTTCACTTTCATCAAGAGGCTTTTCAGTTCCTCTTCACTTTCTGCCATAAGGTTGGTGTCATCTGCATATCTGAGGTTATTGATATTTCTCCCGGCAATCTTGATTCCTGCTTGTGTTTCTTCCAGTCCAGCGCTTCTCATGAAGTACTCTGCATATAAGTTAAATAAGCAGGCTGGCAATATACAGCTTTGACACACTCCTTTTCCTGTTTGTCTTGCCTTGGATCGACTTAATTACTCATATCTGACACACAGGGTAGGGAAGAAGTGCCAGGAAGCCTCTGTTGCTGTTCATTTACAACAGACAATGGCTTTCTTCTTGAACACTCTTTCAGTCACTCTGCTTAGTGGTTTGGGGGAAGCCAGCAGTCACATCACAAAGGAGCCCTGTGCAGAGATGCACATGAGTGAGCTTGGAAGCAGACCTTCTGAAGATTGCCAGTCACCCAAAGGGAGAGCTGGAGACAATCCTTTGGCCTCCTCTGTGTCTTGAGGTGTCCTTCCCTCAGCCAACAGATCTACTTCAATCACAGCAGAAAGCCTGAGTCACAGATACCCAGAAACCTAGATCTAGACTCTTAATCACAGAAACTGTGAGATAATTAATATTTGCTATTTTAAGCTACTAAATATGGAAGCAATTTGTTTTACAGAAATAGATAACTAACACAGATTTTGGTTCCAGGAATGGTGTACCATTACAACAATTACCTAAAAATGTGGAAATAACTTGGGAACCAGGAAGAAAAAGAGGCTAGGAGGATTCTGATTAACTTGTTGGATGAATTTTAAATTGCATTAAGCAGATTTTTGGCAGAAATCTGGACGTTAAGGATGCTAAGTGCAAAGTTTTGAAAGCAAGAACGGGTAGGTAACTGTTTTAAAAAGCAGACATTTAGCAATATTCTTGCCTGCTATTATGCAACAAGTAGAGAAAGTGCTGAAGGAAGAGGCTGAACAATGAACAACTTATTTTTAATTGTACCTTTCAAATGCAAAGCAATCAATCCAGAGCTCACAACCCTAGGATGTCCATTAGAGAGCTTTTATACTCTGGACTACGACTCCCTGCTCTAATTACTGCAGACCAGCTACCACACAACTAAAGATGGCCCAGACAATTCAAAGCCACAGAAATTATTTAAACTAGCCACAAGTCTACTTATCCTCTCCTACCAAAAGCTTTAGCCCAAGAGTTTCCCTGCTCACTCTGCCTTTTCCCTGACTCCAGTGTTTGCTAATGTGGTGTGCTGTGCTTCCTATTTCTAGGCAACTGTGAGTATAAACTTCTTTATGATACTCATTTCCATTTTTGTATGTCTTACCATACCTGATTATATCAAATCTTATTGTTCTGTCGTGTCTGACTTTTTGCAACCCCATGGACTGCAGCACTCCAGGCTCCCCTGTCTCCTGGAGTTTGTTCAGATTCATGTCCAGAGTTGGTGATGCTATCTAAACATCTCATCCTCTGCTGTCCCCTTCTCCTTTTTCTTCAATGTTTCCCAGCATCAGGGTCTTTTCCAACGAGTTGGCTATGCATATCAAGTGGCCAAAGTACTTGAGCTTCAGTTTCAGCATCAGTCTGGGCATGCTCAGTCACTTCAGTCATGTCTGATTCTTTAGGACCCCAGGTACTGTAGTCTACAAGGCTCTCTTTTCCATAGGATTTTCCTGGAAAGAATACTGGAGAGGGTTGCCATGCCCTCCTCCAGGGAATCTTCTTGACCCAGGGACTGAACCCACATCTCCTGTGTCTCCTGCACTGAAGGCAGATTCTTTTATCACTGAGCCACCAGGGAAACCCCCAGCATCAGTCCTTTCAAAGAGTATTCAGTGTTGATTTCCTTTAGGACAGACTGGTTTAGTCACCTTGCAGTCCAAGGGACTCTCAAAACTCTTTTCTAGCACCACAATTCGAAAGCATCAATTCTTTGGTGCTCCAGCCTTATTTGTGGTCCCAACTCTCATATCCATATGTGACTACTGGAAAAAACATAGTTTTGACTCTACAGACCTTTGCTGGCAAAGTGATATCTTTGCTTTCTAATATGTTGTCTTGGTTTGTCATAGCTTTTCTTCCAAGAAGCAAGAGTCTTCTAATTTCATGGCTGCAGTCACCATCTGCAGTGAGTTTGGAGCCTAAGAAAATAAAATTTGTCACTGCTACTTTTCCCCCTTAAATTTGCAGGAAGTGATGGGACCAGATGTCATGATGTTAGTGTTTTTGGATGTTGAGTTTTAAGTCAGCTTTTTCACTCTCTTCTTTCAATTAGGGTGGTATCATCTGCATATCTGGGGTTGCTGATGTTTCTGTTGGCAATCTTGATTCCAGCGTGTGATTCATCCAGCATAGCATTTCACATGATCTACTCTGCACATAAGTTATATAAGCAGGGTGACAATATACACCCTTGACATACTCCTTTTCCAGTTTTGAACCAGTTGTTCCATGTAAGGTTCTAAGTATTGCTTCCTGACCTGCATACAGGTTTCTCAGGAGAAAGGTCAGGTGGTCTGGTATCCCCATCAAATCTTAGGCACCCTCAAGACCATTCTATTTAACTCCTTTTGAACAGGATATCTATAATATTTATCCTATGTCATTTGACCACTGAGGACCGGGTGTTCATGGAGTCAATAATTGTTATTTATTATCTCAGATATACATTTAAAGTGTGGTTTAATATGAGAACCTGTATGTGAGGAACTATTACCAAGGGACCTCCTCCACAGCTAGACCTGATTTAGAAAATGGGATTCTAGATTTTGAGCTGATGCTATAGTGATTTGAGACTTTGGAGAACTTAGGAAGAAGTCAGTGTATGTTGCATGCAGGCTGGATGTGAATCACTAGTGGTCAGAGGGAACATTGCAATAAACAGTCTATAAATAAACCCTGAATGATCCCCACCTCTTTGCATTTAAGTACATACATAGGTCCTTTCTCTTGAACCTGGGTTGGACTTGCTTCTGATGAACAGAATATGGGACATGTAAAAGGATGCAGGTTCTGAGGTAAGGCTATAAAAAGACTTCTGACTTCCTTTTTGGCCACTATCTCACTCTCTCTTGGATCACTGACTCTACAGGAAACCAGCTACCATGCTGTGAGACAGCCCTGTGAAAACATGAAGTTAATGAGTTTGGAAGCAGATCTTCTGACGTTTGCCAACAAACATGTGAAGGAGCTTGGAAGCATATTTTTTATCCCCAGTTGAGTCCTGAGATGACTAACATCCCAGCCAACAAATTGATCATAATTTCAATGGAGGCTTAAGCACTATACACCCAGTAAGGGATACCTATATTCCAAACCCATAGAAAATGTGAAATAATAAAAGTATATTTTAAGCCAATAAATTTTGAGTTTTATTTTTTTAATGAGCCATAGATAACACAACTTTCTACAATAACTCCCCCACTCCCCGGTTGCATGCTGAAGTACACACACATTCAGTCTGGAGAAAAAATGTGCTAGGATAGATGAAGCTGTGCTTAGAAAATCCTTATCGAGGCAAAGGTAATTGACTTGCAGTTAACTAGTTGATAGTTTGATTCTGAAAATTTTCTTTTGGGTTAAAAAATAAGGTATTCTTTATTTGTGGTTAGAAATTTTATTTCATAAATTATAAGTATAGAACTGAAAAACTTCAAACAATTTTAGTTTTAATTAGAATACTAAAGTACTGATATGAGTTTATTTTGATTTATAATGAAAAGTAACTTTTATTTTGCTTCTATGTATATCTTCCTGAGATTTTTTTATCTTTGTATGCTATGGAAATTTCATGAGAAAAAGGGATTATTACGTCTTCTTCTTCCATTTATTTTCACTTTGTAGTACATTACCATGCATATACAAAGTCTTTGACTTAATTTCTGTACCTGTTATTATCATCATTTGATGAGCAAATTAATTAACAAAGAAAAATGCAGAAAGAGAGGTGATAAAACTGTAACACTGAGAACTTATTCTCAATAACCTGGCAGGAATTAGTGAGGTTAACTCATGATTTCAGACTGAAATCCCATTGAGTAATCTCCCCATGGGCAAAAGAAAATAAATTCAACATCTTTAATGACTTTATGAATGTTTTGCTTATTTATGGATCAGATGGGGTTTTCCTCATAGCTCAGAGGCGAAGTATTCACCTGCAGTGCAGGAGTCACAGGAGACTTGGCTTTAGTCTCTGGGTTGGGAAAATCCCCTGGAAGAAGGCAGTGAAACTCACTTCAGTATTCTTACTGGAGAATCCCATGGACAGAGGAATCTGGTGGGCCACAGTCCAGAGGGTTGCAAAGAATCAGACATGACTGAAGTGACTGAGTATGCATGCATGGATCAGATAAAATTTTTTCTTTAGTTGAACATTTAAATTCTTGTACACAGAAACATGCAAATATCATTTTTAAATCTTAAATTACGTTAAATGTAATATATTCACTATGCAAATATGAGAAAATAAGCTTACACTTCATTAAATTAAGAAAATGAGTAGACAATAATTTGTGGTTTTTCATATAAATCATGTGCCTGAGAAATAGTTCATTATCTCTTCTTTTCTCTCATATTGAGGCTGAATGGCTATTTCTATGTAATGGATTCTCTACCAAAGGTAGAACTCTTGACTCACAGGGCTCTATATTTTGAGTTACCTTCTATACGTGTCCTTCTTTGTGAAGCACATCTTGACCATGTTTGCTAACACAGAATTCTCTCTTTGCTCAAATAGCATGTGTATGTGAATTTCTTATATCTCTTTATGTTGGAACTTACTTTGTTCTATTTGTGGTCTTTATCCTCTATTACACTGCTAAGTATGTGAGAGCAAGAATTGTGTTCAACAAAAGCAACAGCACTCTTGCCTGAATATATTGACAAGCACTCTGTGAAATGGTCACTGAATTTGTTCTTTGGGGGAAACAAAAAAAAACAACCCAGGGGCCATTTTCTCACTATAAAATTAGGAACTCATTCCAAACAGTTCAGAGAACCCTGCTTTTCACTAAAATCTGAGAATTAACTCATTATATTGTTCTTGTGATACAATGAATTCACAACAAAAAGTATGAATTATATTCTAAAAGAATATATTAAGTGGGAAATTAATTACACTCTATTAGAGAGCTAACTCCATTTTTTTTATATTTGACCACTTATAGTTTTTAGCCTAATCACTCTTTATCTTTCTGTTCTACTTGTAGGCAAGCTGGCAAGAAAGCCTGGATGCTCCCCACTTTGGCACCAGCAAGAGATTCAAACTTCAAGTCCCTGTTTATGTGAAAATCTTCATGATCTCCACCCACAAAGGAAAACTAAGGCTCCAAGTCAGCCTCCTTTCCCTGTTCTCTCAAGTCAGTTTTCGCCCATCTTTGGAAACCTGGCTTGTTCTCCCCAGAAACCCTCCATTATGTAAGTAAAAAAATTATTCTCTATCTTCTTGGTTATATGTATGGTGCCACTGGTCCTGGAGCTGAGACTAAGCTTCATGAGGGTAAATTAAAAAAGAACAAAATTTTGTACTTATTTTTCTGAATATGATTAGGTTAAAGATATTTTGAGTCTTATACTCAAAATTTGTGAAATCAGTAGAAAATGTTGAAAAGTTTTGAAAATTTAAGAAACATTTAGTGGAACTCCAATTTTATAACTGTAATTTGACCCCCAAGATGAATTAAGACCATGAACGTTGCTAATTAGTGGGCTTCCTGGTGGCTCAGATGGTAAAGCATCTGTCTACAATGTGGGAGACCTAGGTTTGATCCCTGGGTCAGGAAGATCCCCTGGAGAAGGAAATGGCAATCCACTCCAGTACTATTGCCTGGAAATTCCCATGGACAGAGGAGCCTGGTAGGCTACAGTCCATGGGGTCGCAAAGAGTCAGACACGACAATTTAGCAACATTATGATGGACGTGAGTTTGAGTGAACTCCAGGAGTTGGTGATGGACAGGGAGGACTTGCGTGCTGCGACTCATGGGGTGGCAAAGAGTTGGACACGACTGAACTGAACTGAACTGAACTGAATGCTATATTTTTACCCACTAAGACCTCCCTAGACAATATTATTGAAATGCCTGTCATTCGATCAGAAACCAAAAAATACTAACAAAGGAGCTCATAGAAAGAGGACAGCCATTGCTCTATACATACTACAAGACCCCAAGACCATGGTTAGATTTCCAGAAATTATCTGGTAAAATGAGAGCTTCACCCCAACACTGCTAAGAAGCAGCACTGATTATCTACTGACTCAGCATCCACAACTACTTTTAGACAATTCTGTTTTGAGAGGTGACATATTTCTCATTAATGAATTTGACTTTAGCCTATTTGAACAGTTACTTTACAAACTGACTCATTTTGAATGGGTCTTCCTTCAACTAAAGTCTCTAGAATCTGACTAAATTGCAGTGCAAGAAGCATTCCATTAATAACCTTAGATATTGCTGTCTGTAGATGCTTTAGCAAAACATCCTCTCATGCTTCCTGGAATCTCTAGACAATTTATGAGGACCACAAGTTGCCCACTGACTTCTGATACAAGAAACCGTCATCCTCAGCCCTGTGCCATACACAATAAATGCAGCAATTGCTAAACACATAAGTAGATTCTCCTGGAAACAGGCTCTCATGGATTCTGAATCTGTGGCACTGTGTACCTAGCCTATTATTCTTTGGGTCCTGAAAGCAGTGCCCACAGATCCAGTAAGGCTACCAAGATTTCCTTGCTAGAAGATGTAGTAGAAGATAAGCCCTCTGGTATATCCCACTTGCAAAAGGGGGAAACCTTGCTTATTCTTAGTCTCTTGCCAGCCTTGGTCCTGGATAGGGTCAGCTTCTTCCAAACCCATTGACCACTTGGGAACCTCTTAGGATCAAATGAGTCAAGGGCTGTGAGTTCATCTACTTTATAGAAGGATTCATCACCATCACACAGGATGGAGTCCAATGGAGAGTTACTGCTTTTAATTATTTAACAATAGTCTCAATTATGGATGGAGAAGCCAAGCGGGCTACAGTCCACAGGGTCTCAAACAGTCAGATAACTGAGCAACTTCATTTTCTTTTCTTTTCTCAATATCTGAACCAAATTTATGCTGAGGATTCATCCTTTTTTTTTTTTTTTAAACATGATTATTACATACACAATTGCATCTAAATATTCTATCTTATTCATTTATTATTAAGCATTTTCGTGTATTTTGGTTAAAAATAAAATTAAAGCTATGACTAGTGTCTCTTTAAGGCACTATTCAGTTCTGTTCAGTCACTCAGTTGTGTCCGATTCTTTGTGACCCCATGGACTCCAGCACACCAGGCCTCCAGTCTCTCACCAACTCCCAGAGTTTACTCAAACTCAAGTCCATTGAGTCAGTGATGCCTTCCAACCATCTCATCCTCTGTCGTCCCCTTCTTCTGCCTTCAATCTTTCCCAGCATCAGGATCTTTTCCAATGAGTCAGCTTTTCGCATCAAGTGGCCAAAGTATTGGAGTTTCAGCTTCAGCATCAGTCCTTCCAATGAACATTCAGGACTGATTCCCTCCAGGATGAACTGGTTGGATCTCCTTGCAGTCCAAGGGACTCAGTCCAACACCACGGTTCAAAAGCTCAATTCTTCAGCACTCAGCTTTCTTCACAGTCCAAATCTTGCATCCATACATGACTACTGGAAAAAGGTCCTTGACTAGACGGACCTTTGTTGATAAAGTAATAGCTCTGCTTTTAAATATGCTGTCTAAGTAGGTCATAACTTTCCTTCCAAGGAGTAAGCATCTTTTAGTTTCATGGCTGTAGTCACCATCTGCAGTGATTTTGAAGCCCAAGAAAATAAAGTCTGCCACTGTTTCCATTGTTTTCCCATCTATTTGCCATGAAGTGATGGGACCGGATGCCATGATCTTTGTTTTCTGAATGTTGAGCTTTAAGCCAACTTTTTCACTCTCCTCTTTCACTTTCATCAAGAGGCTCTTTAGTTCTTCTTCACTTTCTGCCATAAGGGTGGTGTCATCTGCATATCTGAGGTTATTGATAGTTCTTCCAGCAATCTTGATTCCAGCTTGTGCTTCTTCCCACCCAGCATTTCTCATTATGTGCTCTGCATATGTTAAATAATCAGGGTGACAATATACAGCCTTGACGTACTCCTTTTCCTATTTGAAACCATTCTGTTGTTCCATGTCCAGTTCTAACTGTTCTTCAGCTGTATGCAGCTCAGTTCTTTCCTGAGCTGCATACAGATTTCTCAAGAGGCAGGTCAGGTGGTCTGGTATCCCCACCTCTTTCAGAATTTTCCACAGTTTATTGTGATCTATGCAGTCAAAGGCTTTAGCATAGTCAATAAAGCTGAAATAGATGTTTTTCTGGAACTCTTGCTTTTTTCATGATCCAGCAGATGTTGGCAATTTGATCTCTGGTTCCTCTACCTTTTCTAAAACCAGATTGAATACTGAAAGTTCACAGTTCATGTACTGTTGAAGCCTGGCTTGGAGAATTTTGTGCATTACTTTACTACAGTGTGAGATTTATTTATTTTAAACACTATATGTTCTCACATTTATAATTAATCAGTTTTGATTTTGTTTTCCCTTGGAAAACATTGTACATCATTTATGTTACTTTGTCTATTTTGTTTTTTAAAACAGTAAATATAATGAGATACCATCACACACCTATTAGAACAGTTAAAATCTAGAAACACAATACCAAATGCTGAAAAACTGTGGAGCAGCAGGAACTCTCATTCAATGCTGGTAAAAAAGCAAAATGGTGCAGCCACCCTGGAGGACTGCTCTTCCTACAGAGATACCCTTAGTATATGATCCAGCAACCATGCTCTTTGGTATTTATCCAAAGTAGTAAAAAACTCACGCCCACACAAAATCCACACATGGATGATCATGTGCGGCTTTATCCGCAGTTGCCCAGACTTGGAAATAACCAAGATGTCTTTCAGTAGGTGAATGGATAAATATATTGTGGTACATCCAGACAAAATATTATTCAAGACTAAAAAGAAATTAGCTATAAAGCCACAGAAAGATATTGAGAAAACTTAAATGAACACTCCGAAGTGAAAGAAGATAATCATAAAAGGTATTTCTGTCAGTTACATTTCTATTTTTAGCATAATATATTGAAAAAATCTACCCAGAAAGATGTTATGGGGAGGGAGGTGGGAGGGGAGTTCATGTTTGGGAATGCATGTAAGAATTAAAGATTTTAAAATTAAAAAAAATAAAAAATAAAAAATAAAAAAAATAAAAATAAAAATAAAAACATAAAAAAATAAAAATAAATAAATAAATAAATTTTATTTTAAATGTAAATATTTTTGTATATTTTGAAATACCTTCAAACATACAAAAAAGTTGCAATGAAATAAAATTATTATTTGTCCTGAACTATCTGAATATATGTAGCAATCATGATGCTATAGTATCAAGACTATCTCTTATATAATTACAATGTACAGTCAATATACTAAAACTAAACCTATCAGATAATTCACAGAATTATTTCAAGTTTACCCAATAATATCCATTATAGTAAAATAACCTATTTCAAAATGTGTCATATTTAGTTCTCATATTCTTTTGCTCTATTTCAATCTGAAACACTTAACATTCCCTCGGTTTTCAGGATTGATTCTATTTTAAGAATTTTAGACCAATTATTTTGCAGAACATCTCTAGTTTGTCTAATGTTTCTACATGATGATATTCAAGCAAGCAACACTGTATTTTACCATGTGGCATATATTGTAATTTTTATTTACACCAAATTCCATTTTGTTTTTTTCCCATATTAACTTTTATTAATTAAATAAGAAAAGCTTTCAGTGCTTCTCCTTTAAAAGTTACACTTTTTGCTATTATAATTAGTAGACATTTTATGGGGAAATGTTTTATGACTGTGTAAATATCCAATAGCTTATCAAACTTCCATATGCTTCTTTTGGCATTCATTGAAATTACCAGGCTAAATTAGTTATTACTTTGATAATTGTCAAAATCATAACTCTGATTTTTTTTCATTTTTTTAATGATATTTTACTCCAAGGAAAAAACTCTTTCAGAAAACATACATTTACACATGTACATCAGAATTAATTTTAATATCTACTTATATATACTACCAATTTTGAACATTTAGTTCAGTTCAGTTCAGTCGCTCGGTCGTATCCGACTCTTTGAGATCCCATGAATCACAGCACGCCAGGCCTCCCTGTCCATCACCAACTCCCGGAGTTCACTCAAACTCACATCCATCGAGTCCATGATGCCATCCAGCCATCTCATCCTCTGTTGTCCCCTTCTCCTCCTGCCCCCAATCCCTCCCAGCATCAGTGTCTTTTCCAATGAGTCAACTCTTTGCATGAGGTGGCCAAAGTATATACTTTCTATTTCAATCTTCTATTCAGGATTCATTGTCATTTTCTCCCTTTGCATATTTGCAACTTCCTTTCATGGCAGGCAGAAAATCTGCTTCTGTTATTCTTAGTGGGCATCCCTGGTGGCTCAGTGGTAAAGAATCCATCTGCCAATGCAGGAGAAACAGGTTTGATCTCTGGGTTCGGAAGATACCTTGAAGAAGGAAATGTCAACCTGCTCCAGTATTCTTGCTTGGAAAACCCCATGGACAGAAGAGCCTGGGAGGCTACAAAGACACAGGAGACAGAGGACAGAGGAGCCATGGGGTTGCAAAAGAGTCAAACAAGGCTTTGCAACTAAACCGCAACAACATTATCTTTAGTATATTTACCTATTTGATTTTCCACATACATGGAAATAATGTACCACCACTGTGACCTTCTGACCGTCTACCATCTCCGTCACCAGAGGTGAGCCCTCTATACCTGCTCAAGCTCCAACATTCTACACCCACAATACACATGACTCTGGACTGCTGCTGCCACTACCTCTCATAGGAATATGTATGCCCCCAACACTGAGCACACTGCATTACTCAGACAGACAGCTGCTACCATGCCCACACACAGTATCTGCTTCAGCCTATGGCACATGGTACCAGACCATAACCACCATTAGGCCACAACTGCATACGGTGCCTTTCTAACCCTACTCCCTTCCCCAGACCCATCCTTCTCAACCTCTCTGGCTTCAGCGTGCAATACAATGCCCCTCGTCACCCCCCTCCTCTCCACCCTCCTTACTCTGCTTGCTCTCTGACTCCCCCGATTGTTGTTGCACCCAAAGTCCCCTACAGTGGCATACACTTCACTCCATTTGATTTTATTTGAGTTCATTTGAATCCACATCAGAATTTGGGCTACAATCATGGGTCAAACTGAAACAGTTCTCTGTAGCCCTCAATTTCCGTATCTGTATAAATGAAATATTCTTGAAATTTTATCTCTGTTCAAATCCTGAATCTAGAACTTCATCATTAGAGGAAAATATTACAATATTTTTTAAGAGGGATGAAGTTTAAAAAAAAAAAAACTAAATGAAAGGGAAATAATTTACTTATTTTGAACTTATTTTTAAAAATACATCATAATTTCTCAGCTTCTGTGTAGTCCTCAGGCATTGTTAATGCCCACGAATGCTAATTAACATGGAACTGCTTACTACAATGTTTTTTTAGTAGGCAGCCTCAAAATGTCCCATTATCATGAATAAATATTTATTGAACTTGAGGTGTGTCCTCAACACTGCAAAGAAGATACAGGAAAAGTTTCTACTTCAAAGACATTCTTGAGCTCAGAAGTACATCAAGATAAGATTATGTATCCAGGATTTTTTTTTCTTAAATTCTATCATACCCTATCTTGTGTTTATTTATGAATTTTATCATTAAATAAGTACATAAGAAATTAAAATAGCATCTATTGGAAAAGCCTTTCTTGAGAGAAATTTGGCAGTGGCCAGCAATTACATAAAATCTGCCCACATTCTTTGATCTTTTTTATAGAAATCTGCCTTATTATTTGAGAGTTAATCATTGTATATACCATCCACATAAAGGATTTTCTCAAATCAGTATAATTGTTGTTTGAGCTGGAGTATTCCTTGTTCTGGGGGCGTTCTCATAGATTGTTCAGCTGCATCCTTGGTTTCTACCACAAGATTCTAATATAATCATCCACCAACCCCCCCTCCCCCCCCGCCTGAACAGTGTACAGACAACAATGATCCAGCATGGTCAGATGTTTCCTAGCAAGGCAATTTCCCCAACCCACGTGAGAACCGCAGCTTTATATATAGATTGGTCTCAGACATTATTGTTCATTACACATTATTGTCATGATCATATTTCACTTTATAGAAACCTGTGAATAACAGGGATCACAGACACAACTCTATGGGACAGGATGTTAAGGTGTAAGTCAGTGGAAATCACCAGTGGAGACTGGGGTAAACCAGGGAACTCACAGAATGTACTCCAACCAAAAGGGGCTGCAGCCCTTACATTGCCATTGTCAGTTAATGCAAGAATTGAATTCTGGTCCAGTATTGCTAGTTTTTTTTCTTCAAGAAAATACACATATCTGGAAACTTCTCTATTATGTTAAATATCAGAAACCATTTTAATTTTTAAAATACTATGCTAACCATATTCCTTTAAAACTCAGGTTCTTGGTTTGAAACTTCTGTTACACTATTAAGTGACAAACACCAAATTATACATACATTTTTATAACATTCACCTGAGTTATGTAAAATATATAAATACTAGAAGGATATAACCAAGTGTTTATTGTGTTTACCCATTGATAGCTACTACTTTTTATGACATTAGTAATAACTGCCAACCTATTTTTTACATTGATAGTAGAGCATTCACAATGATCTCCCTGAAGAGAAAAAACAAGTACCAATGCAGAATAAATTGAAAACTTGAGAATTTGGAAGGCAGAGAAAGGACAGAGAGGGGAACTGCTCAGGTTTCATGAGAGCTCAGTATATCATGAGAGCCCAAATTTTTCTGGCAATATGGGTGTTGTCTGTCATCTGACAGTTGAACTCTGGCAAATGGAGAGAACAGGAATTGTCACTGACCTGAAGGAAGCTGAATAGGGATAACAGCTGCCCATCATTCATCTTTATATGACCAAGCATAAGCAGGGATGTCATCCTGGCTTGTGTGTCCCAGAGTTTGAGAGAAGAAAGGAACTCCAAGGAAGAAAAGGCTGAAACAAAAAACTTGGAGAACCAGCCTGTATTATGTGCCCCAAATCAAATTCTTAAATAACACAGCCTTGTGCAAAACTATAACACATGCTGCTTGTGCTAAAATTTTAGCTTCCTGGGAAATGCAGCCAGACTATGGAGGAAGAGAAATTACCCAGAGGAGTCAATATTTTAGAAGGTGAGGGCAAAAAAAGACATCTGAAACTCAGAATAGCAAAAGACCCCAGGAGCCTGGGGACTATACCAGCCACAGAGACAAGCTCCACTTTACTTGGGAGTTATCTCCACCATAAAGAAGCCCATGGGATTCACAAAGCAGGTCCCTCCTTCACCTAGGTCCCACTTCATGACATAACTGAGGCAGTAAAAACTGGAGTGAAAAGAAAATGTTCTTGTTGAACAAATAAGGTAGGTGCTGTTGCAGGATCTGAATGATCCATCTATTTTAATGTGGAAATTTAACTTTTTCACTTTTTTACTGTTGTCAATTTAGTAATAATTACAAGTCAACTCTCCTTTCCTTAGTCTGGAAAGAAAGAAATCAATAATATATTTGGAAATGGAAGTCAATAGACCATTGAGGTTTGCTGTAGAAGAATAATAATGAAGAGGTTTTTCTGAGGAGATCGAGAAGAGTCCTGGAGAAGAGAATAAAAAATTCCCCAATCTGAAGGGACATTCGAAGATTTGAAGCATCAGGATTTGTGGAGAAGAGAGAGTAGGTGCATCAGCAAGACCTGTTACCTGATTGCCCTTCAGTGATGGATGAGACTCTGAGAAGGACACCTAGTCTCAATAAGACAGGACCGGAAGCAGCCATGTAGACAATTACCTTGTTCAGTGATTGCAGAGAATGAGCAACAGAGTGCTGGGTGTAAACTGACTTGTCCCACGGGCTAATGACTGTCTCAGTGGTTTAACTTGAATGGACAAATTACAGTTTGCAAGAGCTACCCTTGATCTCACCTTATAAGTGAAGTTGCTCAGTCGTGTCTGACTCTTTGCGACCCCATAGACTGTAGCCTACCAGGCTCCTCTGTCCATGGGATTTTCCAGGCAATAGTACTGTAGTGGATTGCCATTTCCTTCTCCAGGGAATCTTCCCAACCCAGGGATCAAACCTGGGCCTCCCACATTGTAGACAGATGCTTTACGTCTGAGCCACTAAATTGTGGTGCCATCCAGAAGAAAGGTAAAGTTTTCCATTGGTGTGCTGAGCTGTGGAGCTAGATGTTGTTTTCCAATGTGTGTGCTAAGTGGCTTCAGTCATGTCTGACTTTGTGAAACCCTGTGGACTGTAGCCCACCAGGCTTCTCTGTCTAGGAGATTCTCCAGGCCAGAATACTGAAGTGGGTTACCATGCCTGCCTCCAGGGGATCGTCCTGATCCAGGAAGCGAACTCGAGTCTCTTAAGTCCTCTTGCACTTTGCAGGTGAGTTCTTGACCCCTAGCTCCACCTGGGAAGCCCTGCTTTCTAATACCTAAAGAAACAGAATATTTCTTGCACAAGTCTATGTACTGATGCTTATACACCCACTGTCTGACTTGTCACACTTTCCTACGTGCTCTACATTTTCTAGCATATGCATATAATATTTTTGAAATTCTAAAAAAATCTATGAGATTTTTATTTACTTCTATGAGAAAAATTCAAATGTATATAAATTGTGATGTCCTTATTTCTTTGTTTTTAAAAAGAAGAACTATCTATTAGCAGTGAGAATTTTAGAATACTAACGTGTACAAAATTGATGACACAGAAGCCAATGTCTGTTTTCTCATTGATCCATGACTTTTTGTAGACCTCACAGAAAATAAAAGAGTGACTAATAAATCTTGCCTTGAGATAGAGAAGGTTTAAAATAATGAAAAAATCTATTTCTCATTTTATAATATAGAGACTGTCTCACTTAATTGTATTCTGCTCTATAGTTTTGACATGGGCATTACTTTTCCCTTGGCATTAATGTTAGTGGGTTATTCTGCAAGAAATTCCCTTTGAGAGACTGTCAAGCACTACATTTTGGAGAGGCTAACATTTGGCAAATGGTAGAAAACAGAGCCATTTCAAATGAAAATGAAAAACAAGAAAGAAATGTACAATGCTTTATTTATACAGCAAATCAGTGCTTTGACAGCAAACATTTCAAAGCTTATGATTTACATCTGATCTTTAGAAAGCGTTCAGCTTCCTCTTTTTTCTTTCCCAATGAGGGCATCTGAGATCTTCCCTGTTTTTCTTTAAAAATAAGACAACCCCCCCCCGATCCTTCTAATATTTCTGCACACACACTGTTCTAAATAGATTTGAAATAGTATCTATTCCTGAATTGTTCCACCTCAGCTCTAATCAGAGATTAATTAAAATGGGCTCCATTGTGAACTAAATTATGTGTAGCTCAATGTACATCCTTTGAGATTAGAAACAAAATATTGTACTCTTACAAATATACACAGAGTCACATGTTTATTTGTGTATAGACATGTAGACATAATTATATGTGTATAGTATGCTTGTGAGTCAAATAACAATGATGAATATTTGTTGTTTCTAGGTTACTCATTATTTCTTGTTATCATTCTCTGCTACTTACACATGTAGGAAGAAATATTTATATTTATCATATCAATTTGATAGAAAAAAAACCAAGAAGATCCATATTTATCTACATTATCTTCATTCGGTTTACATACTTGTATCAAGGGCCAACTTTATGTCAACCCCCCATTACTCTGAAAGTACGAACATAAGGAACTCTCATCGGCTAATAACATTACAGAGCAAATTAAGTTTATTTATTTAACAAACCCGTGTTGTTAAACTGCTATCCTGGAATCTGGATCATACTCAGCTTGGCAACATGAACCATCCTGTTGGGGAGGGACTCAACTGTAAAAATCACTAATTTATAATGAAAAAAATATGTGATATGTATTTGTACAAAGAGCCACAGAGAGTAAGCTCTGCAAAGGAGAGTTAAAGGAGAAGTTATGTTAGACCTTTCTTTCCTTTCTCACTAGCATAATATTAATATGTTATCGAATTTGCTAAAGAGAAAAAGATTTCCCCTATAGAATGAAATGGGTGTTACCTAGATTGAAGGAACTAAGTGAACAGGGATGGAATCTGGCCCTCAAGTCTTCTCAAAACTCATGAAGTCACACTACATCTCACAATGATAAGCATGATCTAATTTTCTCAAGTGGAATAGGGGGCATAGAAAAGTACATTTTTATGGTGTGTTCAGGAAGATATTACTACCTTTTTTGCATAAGACTAGTTCTATCATAGCTGGCCTTTTTTTTTTTTTCAGTATCACTCAATTTATAGTTCCTCAGTATATCTCTATTTGCTCAGTCTTCATATGGAGTCGTGAAAAATTAAATGCTAAAAGTAACTCTGCTTCCAGTTGTAAACTGTCCTTTACACTCCTTTCCAGCTAGTCAATGACATTAAAAGAGTGACAGTATGCACGGATTCACAAGAACAATTTTAACAGTCAATAATTAATCATTCTGTGACCTTAACTGTATTAGGTTCTGGGGGAAAAAGCATAGTTTATAATTTTTGCCTATAATTATTTCTTGTCTTAAGCCAATGACTTTCCATCTTATTCTAAGGAGTGAGAATTTGTAGTAGGTTTCTCATATTGATGAATGAAAGATTACCTAGAATTCTCTATCACAGGATTTATCTAGTATGCTTCATCTCCATATTTAGATTTCAGCTTAAATATTACTTTCCCACCCAGGCCTTCCTTAAGTATATCATCAAAAGTGGTCCCCTAACTGCTAATTATCCTTTATCTTGTTGCTTTGCATTGTATTGTTTTCCTATATCATTTAGTATCTGAACTTCAGGGAATGCTATATAAATACCAGGTAATTGAGGATATGGAATAAAGTATGACTTGTAATATTAGTGAAATTAATATTCTGTTAAATTAGTATTGAGCAGAACCTGCCTTAATGCAGACAGACTTGTCTCAATTCAATTAGAGGGGTGCACTTTTGCTTACTATAGGTATTGAGAGTACATATCAGTTTCATTCTCAAAAGAGAATAATGCTTTTAAAAATAAATAGAAAAATTAATGCTTTGACCTGAAGCATCAAATACTCTGAGATATTGTAATATTAGTTGCATGAGCTTTTTTTGGTTTGTATACTCTGATTTTTATAGCTATTATTTTTTGTGCTACCACAAACTTCTGTTTTAAAAAAAAAAATCTGTATCTGGTCTCAAAGTTCTTTAGGTCAAAAGGCTAGTGGGCTCCACTGGGTTAAATGTTTAGCACTGAACCCAGTGGTTCAAATCAAGGTGTTGGCCAGGTTGAATTCTCACCTAGAAACTCTGGGGGGAAATCTCCCAACCTAATTCTTGGTGTTAAGCAGATTCAGTTCCTTTGAATTAAATGAAGAGCTCATTCCCTCTGTTGAATTAATAACTGTCAGCCAAGGATTGCTCTCAGATCCTAGAGGGCACCCACAGTCCTTCTCACCTGACCTCCTACATCTCCAGTCAGCAATGGCATATTGAATCCTTCTTAGGCAGTGAATCTCTGACTTCCTTTTCTGCTTCTACTCAGAGGAAATTTTTTTCTGCTTCTAACAGATAAAACTTCCTGCTCTTTAAAGGACTTGTGATTGAGCTTGGACCACCTGGACAAACTTTTTGGTCAACAGTGTCACGTAATCTAATCACGGAAGTAAAATCTGTTCATATTTACCCCCCTAGAGATTTCTATGACATGGACAACAGAGGGCTCAGAATGTTGGGAGCTATTTTAGAATTCTCTTTCTCATGTGAGCTAATATAGGCCATGGAGTCAACAAAACAGTGGCATCAATACAGATATTTTGGAAATCTGAAATTTCAAAAAAATAAATTTATCTTTATGGAAAATACCAAGATTTCATTGAACTTTGCTGCACTTATTTTATGTGTGTGTGTTGGTTTGCTTTGATTTTCTTTTCATTTGTTTTGACTTAGCTTTGGGTATCTACTTTTTAAATTTCATGGAGAGGAAACAAATAATATAATTTCTGACACCACTGGCAGACCAGTAGATAAGGTATTTATTTTCAACCTTCCAAAATATGTAGAATTTTCTCTTTTTTTTTTTCACTTATATACAAAAGTACATAAGGTTGTCAATATAACCTGCTCTAGAAGACATACTTTATAAGGTCAAAATATTAAATATACTATAAAGTTGATAAGGTATAGAGTTTACAGATAGTGAAAAGCATTCAAAATACTTCCAATGACCTATGGAAGAATGATTTCAATTTCTTTGAATGTTCTATACTGCAAGGAATTTAGAGGCATTTGTCAAAAATATTGAGTAATAGCAATTCATCAGCTATGACTTTAAAGTACACTGATTTGATTATTTTCAGTCTAAGTTAAAAACAGACTGGTAGAAATTTTTCTTAAATTAAAATATCTATAAATATCCCTTATAGGTTATGTGATATGATTTAATTTTACTTATTTTCTAATAATAACCTGATACCAGAGACCAAAGGTTTAGATGAAAACACCCATAAATTATCAGTTGTGTATAGAACAAGATAGAGCAAGACTAAACATGAGAGCCTAAAATTTATGTTTATTCATAAACAGAGTCACAAAATAGATGCAGGAGATTGCACCTGTTTAAGGTACATACTCTCCTGGATTGCAATTAACTCAGTTTCATCATCCCTCTAGATGAGATTTCTGCAGTGGGATAGAGTTAATTAAGTACATTCTATGAAAATAATTAGTGTTTTTGGAATATGTAAATGAAACTGCTACAGTAGGTGTACATGAAGATATTATATGGAGATTATTGCATAGTCCTTCAGATTTCAGACATTATCAAGAGTAAAAAGCATAAAACATTCACAGGCATGCATACAACAATCTCCCTTTGTAGGCACAATATTATCAACTTATCCAAGTTCATTAAAGCTTCAGTTGCAAAGCAGGAGTGCAATATTCAAGTGACTCTGTGTTTCTACAAGTAAAATTGAAAATAAAATAGCTTTTTCCCAAGTTACCTGAAATGTCAAGTAAAAGTGGTTTGCAAATTAAATTAACTAGAAAATTGCCTCAGCTTTTCCACAGACACAATCTTATTGTTTTCCCTGAATGATTATGAAATTAAAAAACTGGTCTTATCATTATCTCTTACTTTATCATACTGAAACTGGTAGGAAACCGTATTATGTTTTAAAAGATAGAATGGTTGTAATCAGTCAAAGAGAAATTTCTGAATGGAACCAAATGTACAATTTCTAGCAAAATATAACAGTTTTGAAGCTAAGACTCAACTCACTGAAATACTTTTACTAGTTTATGTTAATCATGCTGTAACTTACAGAAAACAGGACTATTAACATCAGCAAATCATAGAAAATCAAATTCAAGTTATATGGACCCACTTAATGGAGGCTATCTTAACATAGCATCTCTTCTTTAGCAGACTCCAATCTTTCCATCTTTGGACAGTTAGTTGCATTTAGATAGCAGTACTGTTTGCAAATTTAACTAAACAGAGATTAGGCCAGGTTTCTCTTATGCATGACAGAGTTTCAGATATTTGAAGATGGCTCACATATATTTATGTATCCAAGTTAAGTATATCACATTCTGTATTTCTTATGCAACATCTTTGCTACATTTTTCACTTTAATTGCTTATCTGTAATTCCACATGGAGCTTCCCTGGTGGCTCAGATGGTAGAATCTCCTTGCAATGCAGGAGACCCAGGTTCCATCCCTGGGTTAGGAAGATTCCCTGAAGAAGGGAATGGCTACTCCCCCACTCCCCAGTATTCTTACCTGGAAACTTCCATGAACCGAGTATCCTGACAAGCTAGAGTCCATGGGGTCACAAAGAATCAGACATCACTGAGTGACTAACACATAACTCTACATTAACTTGCAACTCTTGTTCTTAGAATATTGAAACTAACATTAATAAAACCTTCCCTTCTAAGCATTAGGGTTCAGAATCTAAAAGGACATTATTTACTGATACCAGTAAGTTACATGAATTTTCAAGGTCAGACTGAAGGTATTTGACCAACATAGTGGAAATGGTACTTTGTTTCAGCTTGACTTCCTGACCCTTTATTAATTCATTTTATTCTACTATGAATTTCATGACAGAATATAAACTCTCTATTTTCCTGAACTTTATAATTAACTTTCAACAGGGCACCTAATCAAAACACCCCTTTCTCATTAGTTCATTTCTGACAGTATCATCATCAAGCGGCAAGTGTTCCAGAAAATTGTGTTGATATCCTATCAGATATGTCAAGAACTTGATCTTCCTTTCCATTAAGTCAGATTAGGGACAGGAACCAATTTCCATTATGAAAATGTGACTGAAAACAAGTGATACTTTTCTAACAAAATCCTCTAATAGAAAATGGATTAAGCTTACACTCTTCTTCCTATATATCTTACCTAAGCCATTATTTTTAAATACTAACTGAATCATTTACTATTGATGAAGTAATGTAAAAATTAAGGACAGTTATTTGAAATCAATCACTATCTGATAAAGGTTTTGAAATATTGTAAAGAAATACAAACTAAATCTTAGAATTTATCCATGACTAAGAGTGGCACAATCGTTTTGGCAATCATGAGAAATGGTTTTTATTTGCTTTTCCATTTGTTACATCATGTATAATTTTATGTTTATTACTCTCTGGGTTTTTTATCATAAGCATATAAAAACTACGAGTAATATCCATTTCATCATTAATCAATGAGGTTGAACTTTAATATTTGTATTTAAAATTATTAATATATTTAATTTCTTTATCATTAAATACTGTCATAAGATACTTAATGATAACTTTTTCTCTGGTTTACTGTCATTTTAGACTCTATATTTTCACTGTTGATTAAATTTTCAATACCTTGCCTGATCTTCAATCCTGTTTCTAACACTTGCACTATATATTGACAGAAGTCACCTAATGACACAGTACCAATGCTTTTGAACTGTGATGGAGAATATTTCTGAGTCCTTTGGACTCTAAGGAGATTGAACCAATCAATCCTAAAGGAAATCAACCCTGAATATTCATTGCAAAGACTGATGCTGAAGCTGAAGCTCTGATACTTTGGCCACCTGATGTGAAGAGTTAATTCATTAGAAAAGACCCTGATGCTGGGAAAGGTTGAGGGGAGGAGGAGAAGAGGAAGGCAGAGGATGAGATGTCTGGATGGCACTGCTGACTCAATGGACATGTATCTAAGCAAACTCCAGGAGACAGTGAAGGACAGGGGAGCCTGGTGTGCTACAGTCCATGGGGTTGCAAAGAGTGGGACATGACTTAGTGACCGAACAGTAAAACAACAAAATTACTAGAGATGTGACACTCTTCAGAGAATATATAAACAATAAGTTTGCAAAGAAAAAAGAAAACGTTCATCATGTTTATGGCTCCCTACATTAAAAGGTTTTCCTCTACTGTAGTAATACCATGCATCTAGATATCAACTGACCCAGATGAAAAGGATGAAGAAGTAAATAAGATATCCCCAATTAAAAGAGACTGAAGAGCTTCTGTGCTCATTGTGTTCATGGTTTAAAAAGTTCACAAAACTGTCTCCTGATAATTTTATCTAGAAACAAAATGGGGACTACCATTAAAAATATAAGGGTCTGGGGAGATCTTTATTTTGAAAAGTTAATTGCAGTCACATGGATTAGTTAACCATTGGACAATAACAAAAGAGTGAGCCTGGAAAGTTCAGGTACAGTTTTACTGGTGTAGAAATTCTGAACTGATCTTAAAATTTTAAGAATGGCTGCTGTAAACACTTTGAGTATAAACTGGAATATGCCGTATGAATTACTTTATTCAGAGTTTTCTACTTTTTCAATTCTCCAGTACAAACTCTTAAGCAGTGGTTTTATACATTTAAAGATTTTTATGAAAATTTTTAAAAACATGCAAAAAGATAGTAGAATAGTATACTCACATTTCCATCTTTCTGTTTCAACAATAAAACACTTCATTTCTTGTTATATTTCCTGTTTATCAAAATAAACATTAGCAATAATTCCCTAATGACTTCTAAAGCAGAATTTATATGTAAATATTCTGAAATATCTTTTGTAATAATGTGCCAAGTATCTTTTGTAAAGTTTTCCTTTTCTTTTTCATCATTACCTAATTGGGATACTCAAAACTATTCTTTTGGTTTCTTACCATTATAACAGTCCCTGCTTTAAAAACTGACATTAAGTAAATAAATATATACACTCAAAACGGTAGTTTTAAAAGCAGAGACGGTTTTAAAAGCAGGGGCTGTTTTTAAATGTCTTCATTTAAAAATGTTATTCATTTTTAACATTGTTTTTAAATGTCTTCATTTAAAAATGTCATTCATTATAACATTCCCTGCTTTTAAACCTTCATTCAGGGATCATACCAGTAGTCTTATAGAATGTCTCATATGTTATTCATTGCCTTATTGGGTTTTGAAGGGGTTGGCTTGTTCTTTCTTCTGTATTTTCTCTAAACTAAGTGCTAGATCAAAAACCACATTGGAGACTGGTGGTGGTGGCTCAGATGGTAAAGAATCTTCCTGAAATAAGGGAGACCAGGTTTGATTCCTGGGTCAGGAAGATCCCCTGGAGAAGGGAATGGCAATCCAATCCAGTATCCTTGCCTGGAGAATTCTGTGGACAGAGGAGCCTGGCAAGCTACAGCCCATGGAGTCACAAAGAGTTGGACAGGACTGAGCAACTAACACACGCATATTAAGTAAATAAATATGTATACTCAAAATGGTAGTGAAAAAGACACATGATTGCATTAGCCAGATGGAACATAGTGAAATCCTTATTCCTAGGAGCAGAGGGTCTAAGAACAAAATAATTATGTACAAAACAAGTTTTATATTGTTCTCATTTATTTGTTTCTTTCCATTCTCAAAAGTAGTGTGTATAAAATCCAAAACTATAAACCTAGCATAAAGTTCTTTATTGTTTTTCAGAATAATAGTCACCTAGGAAATTCAGTTCACTTCAGTCGCTCAGTCGTGTCCGACTCTTTGCAACCCCATGGACTGTAGCCTATCAGGCTCCTCCATCCATGGGATTTTCCAGGCAAGAGTGCTGGAGTGGATTGCCATTTCCTTCTGCAGGGCATCTTCCCAACCCAGGTATCGAACCTGGGTCTCCCACATTGCAGGCCGATGCTTTACCATCTGAGCCACCAAACTGGTGACATCCAAAGAAAACTGACAAGGTTTAATCAAATGAACAATTTTTCTACAAAAATGAGAAAAAACTAAAGTGACATATGGGATTATGAGTCCTATGCCATTCTCTCAGCTTTAGAAAAAGAATTTATTTACCTGATTGTATACCCAAACATAAAAACTCAATACATCTACAAAAAATACATTCTTATAGCTTATATTTTGCATTTATTTATTTTGAAAAGGATATTCATTTGCATTTTTCTCATTATTTTAAAATGGCACTTACACCATCTTTCTGTAATCAGTAGGGATATACTAGAGAAAGCAGAACCTGATAAACCGCTATAATGTCTGAAACTTTATGCTCACTGCACTCCTTGTCAATTCAGATGACTTTTCAATATACTAACATATTTTTACTATTTCAATTTCCTGCTTCAAAAAGCACATTTGTTCTCCTAAAAGCAACACTCAGTCTCTGCTACTTAACACTGGGCTTGTTTAGACAAAATATGAGTTCAGTATTTCCTAGGAAAGAAAGTTGATAGAAATCAGGATTGCTCCATTTAATTGCCTAAATATCTAAGATTGTATAGATTTTTTTCTTGGGTTATAGGTTTGAAGGATGATTCAATAATTAATGGGACTTCCCTGGTGGCTCAGATGGTAAAGCGTCTTTCTACAATGAGGAAGACCTGGGTTCGATCCCTGGGTCGGGAAGATTCCCTGGAGAAGGAAAGGACAACCCACTCCAGTACTCTTGCCTAGAAAATCCCATGGATGGAGGAGCTCGGTGCAGGCTACTGTCCATGGGGTTGCAAAGAGTCGGGTACAACTGAGCCACTTCACTTCTTCTTCAATAATTAATTAAAGAGCTATTGGTTCCATAATACTTTTGTCAGTTTAGATAGAGATGTCAATATTTACTCTACAACCTGAAGACAGAAACCTTAGACTCAAATTCATGAAGTTGTGAATGTTTGCTCAAAAAGGTCAGAAAATATATTAGTTATGGTAAGTCAGACATATCAAAAGATCTCTATAGATTTAATACAACTTTTTCTCTCCCTTTACACAAGAGCCCCATGTCGGTGAAAGCCAGATGATGTTCCACGTCATTTAAGGATCAAGGGACCTTGCATAATCAGGCTCTGCTGCTTTCAACAGATAGTTTCTAGGCAACAATGGAAAGGGAAAGAGAGGGTAAAGAGAGACACAACTGCTCCTTAATAATTCCAATTCTGAAAAAAAATTCACCCATCACTTTAGCTGACAATGTTTGGGGAGAAAATTGGTTCAAAGATACCCTATAAGTGTACCATAACATAGCCCCAGTTTGGGTAGATGCTTCTCAGAAATCATCCATGAAAAAAGTAGATGGGTATGAATCTTTGATGAACATGTACAAGTCTCTGCTGCAGGTGAAAATTTGAAGAGGTTCATTACAATGTGTCCTTTCTTCTGTGGGATAACCCTGTATGGGACTCTCAACTCTGCCTGGGTGTAGGTAATTGTCTCCTTTCCCATGTTACAGAAGTTTTCAGCTATTGTCTCTTCAAATACATTCTCAGGCCCTTTCTGTTCCTCTTCTCCTTCTGGGACTCCTATTAAATGAATATTAGTGAGTCTGATGTCTCATAGAAGTCCTCATTTTTTTTTTGTTTGTTTGTTTGGCAACAGTGATTTCCACTCTCTTGTCTTCCAGATCAGTGATCTCTTTCTGCTTGATTTAGTCTCCTACAGGCTTCCCTCAGGCTCAGTTGGTAAAGAATCTACCTGTGATGTAGGAGACCCCGGTTCAATTCCTGGGTTGGGAAGATCTGCTGGAGAAGGGGTAGGCTACCCACTCCAGTACTCTTGGGCTTCCCTTGTGGCTCAGCTGGTAACGAATCTGCCTGTAATGTGGGAGACCTGGGTTTGACCTGTGGGTTGGGAAGATCCCCTGGAGAAGGGAATGATTACCCACTCCAGTATTCTGGCCTGGAGAATTTCATGGACTAAGTCTATGGGGTTGCAAAGAGTCAAACATGACTGAGCAACTTTCACTAAGGGCTTCCCTTGATAGCTCAGTTGGTAAAGAATCTGCCTGCAATTTGGGAGACCCAGATTCAATTCCTGGGTCAGGAAGATCCCCTGGAGAAGGGATAGGCTACCCACACCAGTGTTTTGGGGCTTCCCTTGTGGCTCAGCTGGTAAAGAATATACCTGCAATGAGGGAGACTTGGGTTCGATTCCTGAGTTGGGAAGATCCCCTGGAAGGAAAAAGCTACCCACTCCAATATTCTGGCCTGGAGAATTCCATGGACAGTCCATGGGGTTGCAAAGAGTCAGGCACGACTGAGAAACTTTGTCTTTCACTTAGTCTCCTACTAATTCCTTCTCATGTATTTTTCATTTCAGTTATTGTATTCTTCAGTTTTATTTGGTTGTTCTTTACACTTTCCAATTATTTATAAGTTCTTTGACCATCTTTACTATCATAATTCTGAACTCTTGCTCAGATAGAATGTCTATCTCCATGTCACTAAGGTCTTTTTCTGGGGTTTTGTCTTATTCTTTCAGTTGAAAAATATTTCCTTGTCATTTCATTTTGTTTAAATTGCTATTTGCATTTTCATATATGTGACAGGTTAGTTATGCTTCTTGACTTGGAGAAGTGACCCCTGTAAGAGATATCCTATGAATCTCAGCAGTGCATTCCCTTCTTATCCAAGAGCCAGAGGCCAGCTGATCCCAGGGTAGTATCTGGCCTGCATTTGCAGATTTTGTCTGCAAGCTGCAGGATGGTAGTTTTCTTGTTTCTGGTGTCTTCCCTTTCTTGGGTAAGGCTGGTCTAGAAGATTGTGCAATCTTCCTAGTGATAGGGGCCAATGTCTGCCTTCTGGTAGGCCTGGCCATGTCAAAGGGTATGTCTAGAGAAAGCTCTGGGCTCCATAAGTCTTTAGGTAATCTGCCTGTTGACACATACTCACTCAGTTAGTTGTTTGAGCTGGACCATAAAGAGGGCTGAGCACTCAAGAATTAGGGCTTTCACACTGTGGTACTAGAGATTACTGAGAGTCCGTTGAACAGCAAGGAGATCAAATCAGTCAATCCTAAAGGAATCAACTCTGAATATTCATTGTAAGGACTGATGCTAAAGCTGATGCTCCAATATTTTGGTCACATGATAAAAAAGCTGACTCACTGAAGAAGACCCTGATGCTAGGAGAGATTGAAGGCAAAAGGAGAAGGGGGCAGCAAAGGATGAGATGTGTGGATGGCATCACCAACTCAATGGACATGAATTTGAACAAACTCCAGAAGACAGTGAAAGACAGAGGAGACTGGTGTGCTGTAGTCCACGGGGTCTCAAAGAGTCAGGCAAGACTTACCAACTGCACAACAACAACATCCTGGCACTAAAGCCTACTGACAGTTGACTGGGGCCAGGTCTTGGTGTTAATGATCGAAGAAAGATGTCAGCTTCTAGGAGAGTTCAGGCAGAATGCTCCCAGATATGTCTACCACCAGTGTCTATGTCTCCAGGGTGAGTCAAAGCCACCACACATCTCCTCTTCAAGGAGACCCTCTAAGACCAGCAGGTAGGTTTGGTCTAGTCTCCTATCAAATTACAGCTTTTGTCGTTGGTCCTGGTGCACTTGAGATTCGTGTGCACCCTTTAAGAGTGAAGGCTCTTTAAGTCTATGGGGTTCTAAAGTCCCTCAGTCCTGAGGGGTTCTTGCAATCAAGCCCCACATGCCTTCAAAGCCAAATGTTCTGGGTGTTCCTCTTCTTGGTGTTGGACCCCCAGGCTGAGGGGTACTGATATGGGGCTCAGAACTCTCACTCCTATGGGAGAAGCTCTGAAATATAATCATTCTCCAGCTTGTGGGTTGCCTAATGGGAGACTACAGGGTTTGATAATACTGCAAGTCTGCCCCTCCTACCATTCTCCTTTACATGGTCCCTTTTTTTTTTCCTTTAATTAAAACATTTATTTATTTAGTTTTGGCCATGTTGGATCTTTGTTGCTGTGTGGGCTTTTCTCTATATGCAGCAAGTGTGGGCTGCTCTACATTGTGGTGCAGCAGCTTCTCATACCGTGCAGCACCCTCTCTAGGGTACTTGGGCTTCAGTCCTTGAGGCACATGGGCTCAGGAGTTGTGGCTGCCAGGCTCTAGAACCCTGGCTCTACAGTGGTGACACACGGTAGCTTAGCTGCTCCGTGACATGTGGGATTTTCCCAGATCAGGGATTGAACCTGTGTTTTCTGCATTGGCAGGCAGATTCTTTACCACTGAGCCATCTGAGAAGCCCTATGTAGTTCTTGTTATATGTCTTTAGCGGTAGATCTGTTCTGGTAGGTTTCATAAATTTGTCAACTTTGATTTTTCTATAGATTTTTGTGATTTTGGTGAGAAGGTGAGTTTAGAGTCCTTCTACTCCATCATCTTGGCCACTCTTCAAAGAGGTTCATAAAGTGCCCATCTACCTAAATAAAATGATCTCCCCACTCCCACCACCATGATGTAGACAATTATTTCCTGAAAATATGCTCACCTTCATGCCTTATCCACTTCCTACATATAATCTTCCACTTACATTCTATTAGTGAAATTTCACAAGAACAATTTTAAATTTATTCAGTAAATATATCACCATTATTAATTTATGGAGATTTACTGTTTCTTATGTGTCAGGCATTATACATAAAAGTTCATTTATGTTATTTCATTAAATCTTCAAAAATTCTTAAAAAGTAAATGCTGATTTTCTGATTTGCAGATAGCAAAACCAAAGCTAGAGATGTTAGGCCCATTGTCCAAGGTCAGAGTATGTGTACTCATATGACGGAGGACATGGAAGTCAGGCTGCAAAAAGGGAAAGAGGAGCAAGACATGAGCAGAAGAGGTAGGGAGTATGAACCATCATTTGAAGTATTTAGATTTGACAAGACATAGAGACAAATGATATAATCACAACATGAGTAAGGTAAGGAGTCATTTTTAATGTGAGAAAGACTTTATCATGATTAGCAGAATATGAAAAGGCAAATGGAAAAGGAGAATTTAAAGCAACATGACAAAAGGAAAGAGAGAAGAAATGTTGATTTTTTTTTTTTTTTTGGAGACTGGGAGGGGACTGGAATCAATGCACGTATGGAGAATTCAACTTGGTATAAGAGAGACTATTCTTATTAAAATGGAAAAGAAGGGAAATTTGGGGAACTAATTAGGGCAGGTGATGTCTTTGAGCAGAGAAGACTGAAAGTTAAGATATCTTATACCTGACTGAGTATTAATATTAAAGCTTGTGCTATAAGTATGTGCTTTATCACTTGCCTACTATTGTTTGCAAATTTTGTTGATGCTATTGTTAAACACATGTAAGGTGTTATCCCATAAGACTTGTAGAAAATACATCCCTCTCATTTACTTCATCCACATTCTTTGCTCATATATTTGCAAATATCAATGATGGTAAATATTAAATCAGGGAAAAAAGTGAAAGTCACTCAGCTGGAAAACAAGAAAGCATATTTAAAATGGAATGCTTTAATAATGTGCTTCAGATTTTAAAAAGTAAATTGTTGAGCTATAATTTCTCTTCACATTTCAGACGAGGAAGTCAAATCTTAGTCCACAAAGTTGGCATAATTATTAAATATTTTATTGATTGTTTTCATTCAAACTGTCTTTTTTTAATTGTGCTAAACATCTTCATGTTTTAATTGAATTTTTTTCACTAGAAAAATCTCTCCTGAAAGAAGAAACAGAGGATGCACAAAGTATTCTATAGGTTTTGAAAAATATCTTTGTTAATAAAAAAAAAGAATTACAGCTAACTTTTTCATAGTAGTAATTTTTATTAGTACATTACATATGCCAATTCATTCAGTTTTCACAAACACCCTATAAGGCAAAATGCTAATATTTTTCCCATTTTGAAGATGAAAAAAACAGGTAGAGAAAATATAATCAATGGCCTTGGAGTTTACCTTTCCTGACCTTAGTCTAGAAAATAATGAATCACTATATTTTTTCTTGCATAAACTAGTCTGAATGTTATTCTGTAATTTCTAATTTAAAAAATGCTGATGGAACTCTTCTTCAGTAGTTCAGATCACTAGGTAAAGCTGCCTATTCTCTCACTGTTACTCATGCCTCTCAGGGATATGCAAATTATCCCCTGTGGTAAACCCTTTTCCTCCCTTATTCCCTTGACTCCCACATGGTACAATGACTCTTCAGAGCTCTGCTGTGTTATGCTGTGCTTAGTCGCTCAATCATGTCCGACTCTTTGCAACCCAATGGACTGTAGCCCATCCTGCTCCTCTGTCCACGGGGATTCTCCAGGCAAGATTGCTGGAGCGGGTTGTCATGCCTTCCTCCAGGCAATCTTCCCAACCCAGGGATTGAACCCAGGTCTCCTGCACTGCAGGCGGATTCTTTACCGTCTAAGCCACTAAGAAACATCGAAGAATACTGCAGTGAATATCCTATCCCTTCTCCAGGGGAACTTCCTGACCCAGGAATCGAACTAGGGTCTTCTGCATTGCAGGTGGATTCTTTACCAGCTGAACTACCTGGGAAGTCCTGAGCTGACTGTTATTTTCCCAGGACAGTCTAACCATAGTCAAACTGCTACAGCTATATCCTGTCTCTCCAATACCCATCAATACGCATAACTACTAGTTAATATCCAATTCTTCACCACCAACACCACCACCAAATTATCTAATTTCTACTCTGGACTTCAACTGCTCTTACAAAAAGATAACTTTTATTTTCTCACTTGGAAAAAACATATTCCAACCAAAGTTGGAGGGGTAGGCAGATGGGGAGAAAGAAAAAAGGTTTTGATCTTGGCAATTAATGTATCAGCAATGATGGAACTTGTATTCTATGAGTTTACATTATGGTTAGCTTATTTTATTACATGCAAATTCAAACATGAGAAGGCATTTTAGAGTCTTTGTACCATAGTAATGCTATAATATGGGGCTTCCCAGGTGGCACAGTGGTAAAAAATCCACCTGCCAGAGCAAGAGACACAAGAGACATGGGTTTGATCCCTGGGTTGGGAAGATGCCGTGGAGTAGGAAATGGAAACCTATTCCATTAAAAATTCCATGGACAGAGGAGCTTGGAGGGCTGTAGTCCATGGGGTCGTAAAGAGTTGGACATAACTGAGCACACATACACACAAAATACTGTAATATGATGAGTCGATTATCTATGCATCATGTATCTTATTTTCCGAATTTTGTGGTGGGATTTTAAAAATTAAGTTCCTTTCAAAGAAATAAACTTTGACATGTTGAGAAAAAGGAACATTACAAAGAGAAAAATGAGAAGAACAGAGGTTAGCTCTGGCTTGACTCAAAACTGATTTGATGGATAAAGAACTTGAGTAGAATTTTCTCCAAAGACTATAAACATGAAAACACAGAACAAACAACAATAGAATATCATTTTAAATATATGATCATACTATTATAAAAAAGACAGATAAAACAAATATTGACATAGTATGAAAAAAGTTCACCCTATATATTGTGGATGAGAATGTAGCATGGATGTAGAAAGGTGCAGCCACTATGGAAAACAGTACGGAGGTACCTCAAAAAGAGTTAAAGTAAGAACTGCGAACTGATTCAGCAATCCCACTTCAAGATATACAGCCAAAAGAACTGAAATCAGCATCTCAAGGAGATAAATGTGCCTTTTTGTTCAATGTACCAATATTCACAATACCCAAGGTATGGAAACAAAACAGATATTGATAAGAAGATTGGTGGATAAAGAAAATGTGATATACATATAAAACAAAATAATACTTTGCCTTAAACAAAGTCAGTCCTGCAATTTGTGCTAACATGGATAGATCTAAAAGGAACTACGTTATGCTAAGTTAAATAAGCTAGTCAGAAAAGGAAAAATACATCATGATTTCAGTTATATGAGGCATTTAAAACAGTGAAACTCATAGAAACAGAGAATAGAATGGTGGTTGCATGAGGCTGGAGAGAAGGAGAAATGGGCAACTATTGCTCAATGAATATAACATTTTAGTTATGCAAGATGATAAAATTCTAGATTTGCTGTTATATATATTACAATATATTTATATATAATTTGTCTGAATCATATATAATTTATTGTCTAAATTATATACAACTATCTTATATCAATAAGATATTCATTAAATATATGCAATTTTATACATAAATTATGTATTAATAGAGCTTAAAAAACTGACTCTTTAGAGTTCAGTTGATCCTGTGACATAAGCTGTATCAGCTTTTTTATTTTCACAGCATTCGCTAGAAAATACAGGATTCCTTTTGGTATTTTTGACTATTCCTTTGCAATTCCACTGTCATAAGTACGCAATGTAAGTAGTGGGAACAAGTGGGTCCAGAAATTCTGGACTGTCATCACTCATATTGCCCACTCAGAGAAGCATCCTACAATCCTGCTTGTCATCATGGGCCATGCTTCCGAAAGAGCCAAGTCTTGACATTCAGGTGCCCTTGGCGGCAGTGAATTGTGACAGTTTACGGAATCCATTGTATGGGAGGGAGCATCTGTTTTCACCATGTTCTGTACATGATTAGGCTCTCTGCCACTTTCAGAGGTTTGGGGTTTAACAACATTCAAATCTAGTAAAGTGATGTGCTCTACATTGTATGATGATTTTCTTTACCACACAGCAAAACTGGAATCAAGGCTTTAAGGCAGCTCTCCTGTCTCAGTGTCTATCACTGTGATGCTGAGAAAGTTGAATGTCTTATAGCTTTTCATTTTGGGGATGTACAAACCAAGATATTGGATTTTCAGAATCTAAGTTTTTCATGTAGTATCTATGCTTTCTATTGAAAAATCAAGTTAAAATTTAACTTATATAAAAATAGCAGACTACATTCATGAAATAGGTGTTTGATGATTTACTGTCATAATGCAAATCTTCACCCCAAAGTTCCGAGCAAAATGGTACATGAAACAAGAAAGATTTCCAGTGCAGGAGATGTCGACAGTGAACAAGGAGGATACTAATTTCAGACAGTTACATGTATTATGTATGAAATGAAACAAGGCGATATAGTAAAGAAATTGACTACCCTGTGGGTGTTGACGATAGATGAAGTAAAATAATTCTCTGAAGTGTTAACACTTGAGAAAGAACCTGAAAGAGACTATCTGGGAGAAAAGCATCCTCTTTAGGGGGAAAAGAAAGGGCAAAAATGAGAATGAGTTGTATACGTTCAAGAAAGAGAAAGAACACCAGTGTGGCTGGCCTGACTGTTGCTGGTGAGAGGTTGACAGAAGCGAGGTCAAACAGACGGGCAAGACCCATGTCATAGTCACTCCTTGGTTGGCTTCAATAAGAAGATTTTAATTATATCTTAAGCGCATTAAGAAGCCAATAGAGGATACTATGTGGAAGCATTTGGTGACATTTATTTACAAAGAAACTATTATATGAGGGCAAGAGAGGCTCACTGGGAGCAGCCAAGAGTCTGCTACTGCAGGGTGGGAGATGATAAGAGCCTTTGTTAAAGTTGGAGCCGTGAACATGAATAGGGGCCATGAGATACAGTGTATGCAGCAGGAGCTAGAACAGCAACTTACTAGTAGATTAAATGTGGTATGTGAAGCAAAGTGAAAATGAAAGACGATCCCAGGTTTTTGGTTTGAGCAAGTGCGTGGGTGCAGTTAATCTTGACTATGATGAAGAAGTAAAGGCAAGAAGGGTTTAAGGGTGAATACAAGAAAAGTGGAGTCACTGATGTTTCAAATGGTACTTTAGTAAGATCAGTTCAATATTTAATTCTCCAAACTTACATCTGAGGGAAACTAAATTTAAACTATCCCAACTGCCACAGGTTTATGAACTTAATTATAGTGTTGGTCGACAGTAACAAGAAAACCATTTAATACATTGGCAGTAAGGATAACCTTTCTCAGGTGACATATCACTCTGATAGATCTATTGATTTTCTCTGTCCTAATGTTAACAGAGACACAGGAGTTGGCATTATTCCTAAAATTAAAAATTTAAAATCTGGCATTTCAAATAGTACAATTTCCTACTTAATGATAATAATAAAATGTTTCCAAGCATTTTAATACTCTTAAACTGAAAAGACGTAATTATCACCCATGGATCAAAATGAATGTTTCTTTTATCTTACAGACTTAGAGATGCCTTTGCAATACCTTTAAAACTCATGGAAATTCCACCTCCAATTTTACCTACACTTTGTCTTAAAATCATACGATTAAAATCATGCATAACAAGAATATAAGGTAAGTAGTATAATAATAATTTAAGCAACAGAGACTAGGAATTACCACATTATCCTTTCTTGAGAAAAAAGAATGAAGACAGAGGTCATGATTAGATAAACATCACAAAAGATCCACCAACATTAATGAACAATTTAACATATAGTAGATAATGCTTAAAGGAATATGTCAGGCATGGTTTATTTTGTTATGTTTTTCATGAATTTACTACCTACGTTACATAATTTATCCATGTTACAAATATACATTAAACACAGTTTCATCTATTTGGCAAGAAAAATATGCCTGTATTCTTCATTAGGTTTCTGAAAAGGTGGGATGTAGTATGGCCATCTTCCAAATAATCAGAGTTTACTTCAGTGGGAGGCATAATTTGGGGAGCTGCTTGTACCTTGGAAGAAAGCTAAACTGTTGAGTCCTAGGAGGAGATATAGAAGGGTGAATTTTTAATATAAATTAATAAAATCATAGGTTAAAAGAGAAGGCTCAGCTTGGATATGAGGAAGAATCTCAGCAACAGAAATTATATTGTGCATGTGTGCCTGTGTGAATTAGAAAAGGTTTCTAAATTTGGGAGCAGGGTGGGTTCTAAGAATACAAAGTCAACATGGGGATAAGGGAAAATTTTGTAAAAGTTAGTTGCTTTATTGAATTGAGTAACAATTTTAAGGAACTATTTCTATTTAAACACAGTACGAATTATCAGGTAAATTAGTTATTGGAGTAGTATTTCTATCACATCACTTGCAGTGGTATAGAGCACAGTCTTTTTTTTTTTTCTTTTAAAGAGAGAGGGATATTTCCATAAAGGGTTTCCCAGGTAGCACAGTGGTAAAGAATCCACCTGCCAATGCAGGAGAGGCAAGAGATGTGGATTCAGTCCCCGGGTCAGGATGATTCTTTGGAGTAGGAAATGTATACTCTAGTATTCTTGCCTGGAAAATTCCATGGGCAGAGAAGCGTGTGTGGGGCGGAGGAGGTTCTGCAGTTCATGGGTTAGCGAAAGGTAAGATGCTGAGAGACTGGGCATGCACTCATTTTCATAAAGGTGAATCACAATACAGTGTATAAAAGAGTAGGAATAACCTAGAATATTTCCAACAGCGGGATCTGAAAGGATAAAGTCAGAGAAGCCTGAAATTATATGTGATTCTATGGAACTATAAACTTTTTAAAAAATTGCTTGAATATTTAAATCAAAATGAACTGGAAAGAAAAACTTTTAGAGGAGCACGTAGTGAACAGTTTACAGAAGTATTTTAAAACCATAATGGTAACTGATTTTTTGTAAATTATTTTCTGAAAACTTTACTAAGTATTCCAAATATATTACCTTATAATCTTAACAATAGCCTATGACCAACCTAGATAACATATTCAAAAGCAGAGATATTGCTTTGCCAACTAAGGTCCATCTAGTCAAGGCTATGGTTTTTCCAGTAGTCATGTATGGATGTGAGAGTTGGACTGTAAAGAAGGCTGAGCACTGAAGAATTGATGCGTTTGAACTGTGGTGTTGGAGAAGACTCTTGAGAGTCCCTTGGACTGCAAGGAGATCCAACCAGTCCATTCTGAAGGAGATCAGCCCTAGGATTTCTTTGGAAGGAATGATGCTAAAGCTGAAACTCTAGTACTTTGGCCACTTCATGAGAAGTGTTGACTCATTGGAAAAGACTCTGATGCTGGGAGGGATTTGGGGCAGGAGGAGAAGGGGACAACAGAGGATGAAATGGCTGGATGCCATCGCTGACTCGATGGACATGAGTCTGAGTGAACTCTGGGAGTTGATGATGGACAGGGAGGCCTGGCATGCTGTGATTCATCGGGTTGTAAACAGTCGGAAACAACTGAGCAACTGAACTGAACTGAACGTTTATAGCTATGGGATACAGAGTTTATCTCTTGAAAACTGCATATAGTTGGATTTTGATTTGTGATAATCTTTATACTTTAATCAGAAGATGTAACCTGTTTACAGTTAATATAATTTCTCAAATATTTTTGATATGTATCAAGATGTACCATGCTTTTTCTCTACTTATTTTTTCTCTCCTTTTCACATTCCTTTTTGTTGATTAGACATTTTTAACATTCATCTTCTCCCTACCCACAGTTTAGAATATATTTACTATACCTATGTTGGCTCTCTGAGAAATTATAATGTGCAGAGTTCGTGAGTTAAATGTAATACAATCATTCATTTTGACTTATTGCTATACTAAAGAATAACCTCAAAAAAACACATAACTGTTATAACATGTTTTAATTCTTATTTTCCTTCTTAATCATACAAGATATTTTTATTGTGAATTTTTATAGCCAATATTCATTTAAATTTTCCCTCATGATTACTACATTTTTTGTTAGGTTTCCTGGTAATCAGGTTAAAGTTCTTTTCATTACACCCTTCTCTTTAATTCAAGGATTAGATTTTACTCTCAGATTTAGAGGAAGAAAAGCTTGTTCACTGAAATGTGTGTTCTTTTACACTCCTGTCTATATCTGAGTTGTTACTGAACGATGACTGCAGGTCCAGTAGGCCTACTGCTGTGGAAAACCATAAGAAAGCTGGGCATGCAAGAAGTTAAGTAATTAGCTCATGATTTGCAGAGTCAATTCTATTAGTAATTTTAGCCTCTATTACATTATAGAATTTCATAATTCACCAATGTCACTTAATGAAAAATAAAAAAAAATAATTAAAAAAATGTTTGTTGAAGATGGTGAAAGCTATTTTTCATGATATTCTGGAATAATATGATACCACACACAGTGCAATTAGAGGAATAACAGCAATCTCTGGACTCTGAAAATAAAAAAGAAGAAAGTGAGTGCGGGCTGCATGGCTGCTAGGTCCCTTTCAAAACCTAATCAGTCATAACTATTTCCACTCCACTTTTCCTAATACTGCCTTTACAAAAATGATGATGATAACATTTGCAGAGCTGCTTCATGTACCTCATCTCACTCCAACCACAAGACAGTCTTTTGAGAAAGGCTTCATAGCCCCATAATATTGAAGAGAAAACACTTTGAAACAAGTATAGAAATAAAATGACATTTAAGCTCAATTTTTCTGTCTCCTCCCTCAGCGAATTTTCAGTATGTTAAGCCACCTGGAGACTGGAGTTTTAATACCTTTGGATAGGAAGAACATCTTGGAGGTGATATGACTTATCATTATGAAGTTCTCCAGAAGAATGTCAGTGATGAAATCAATCTCTTTATCAAACAATTGGTTGATAAAAAGCAATCTCTTGTATAACTTACATATGTATAACTTACATATGTATAACTTACATATGTTCAGTCAAATACTGAGAGTTTTAAGACCACAGTGGAATATTTTGTGGAACTGAAAATATACACTTAAAACACTAAAAAGTACTTAACTTCCATCTTTATAAGTAAATGGAGCCCAAATTTTTAGTATAGTAAAATGTAGGGTAAATATTAACTTCTTACTAATTCTTAGCTATTGGGCTATTGTCAAATTGGTTCTCTCTCTTGTTGCCTTAATTTAGAATTGGGGCTTCCCTGGTGCTTCAGACTGCAAAGAATTTGCCTGCAATGCAAGAGACTTGGGTTTGATCCCTGGGTCAGAAAGAGCCCCGGGAGAAGGGAATGGCTACCCACTCCATTATTTTTGCCTGTAAAATCCCATGGATAGCGAAGTCTGGCCGGTTACAGTTCATGGGGTCGTAAAGAGCCAGACATGACTGAGGGAACACTCATAACTTAGCATCACATATGAAACAAATGAATGAATTACATGTAAAATTGTGTGTGTGTGTATGAATTGAGTCCTAACTCAATAGATTTCATGCTGTTTTGTGTGCTAAATTTGTTTTTGAATAGTAGGATATCTTGACAGTTTAAAAAAGACTAATCAGTGGATTCATAAGATGCATTTTTTCCAACCTTTTACACCAAAAAATTTGGGGCAGTTAAAGTGAACTGGAAAAAAAAAATACAAGAATCTTAAATCACAGTAATCCAAATATTGATTTAAAGTATTGTTTAATACTTTCACATGTGCCAGCTTTATCTATGTGAAACCAATATAAAAGATTAGTAGAACAGATTCACTTATCCCCTCTACTTTATAGAAGAGGATTTAAAACACAGATAGTTAAAATATATTCTAAAGAAAATCTCAAGGATATTAAAGAGGAAATGTGTGTGTGTATCTCAATTTAAGTAAAAAGGAAAGGATATCAGGTAAAATATATTAAAAGCAAAGTCACAAGGGAAATTGATGGATTGCAACTGATAATTTCAATGGAAAAGATTCATATAGTGCTCTAGATATTCATTTAGAATGTAGTTCCGCTATTTGTTAATACTTTTAAAAATATAATCTAAGAAGAAAAGATTTGCAAGTTAGTGTTCAAAGCTGATTTGCAAATATTTGTTTTTCTTTTAATGGGCCAATAGGGCATATACATATATCTGTTCTAACATCTCCAATAGTAAAATTTTTGTAATTGAGACATCCATGGAGATACAGTCACTAATTTTTCTGTGTATGACAGATCTTAAATGTAAAGTGAATATAACAGAAGTAAATATAATCTTTGATCCATCTCTTACTAGCTGTAATTATCTTGGGTTATTTATTTTAACTCTTAATGGGTCTTTTTTTTCCCTGAAATTGATACAAAAGTAGTATCTGACATATTAGGATTTTTGAGAATAAAATGAGATGGTAATGTAAATCATTTACTATTTTACTTTGTACTTTAATATTCAATTTTGTGATTATTGCTACAATGATTAATATTATCAGTTCTTTAGTAGAGTTTTAAAAAGCTTCTATTCTATTCTTCGTTAAAAATACTTTAGTTTTCAGAGGATGATGTCAGTTATAATCTGAAATTAGTTCAGTCACACAGTCTTTTCCATCTCTTTGCAACCCCATGGACTGCAGCATGCCAGGATTTCCAGTCCAACATCAACTCTTGTAGCTTGCTCAAACTCATGTCCATCAAATCTTAGATGACATCCAACCACCTCATCCTCCATTGTTCCCTTCTCCTCCCGCCTTCAGTCTTTCCCAGTATTAGGGTCTTTTCCAATGAGTCAGTTCTTCACATCAAGTGGCCAAAGTATTGGAGTTTCAGCTTCAACTTCAGTCCTTCCAATGAATATTCAAGACTGATTTCCTTTAGGATGGACTGGTTGGATCTCTTTGCAGTCCAAGGGACTCTCAAGACTCTTCTCCAACACCACAGCTCAAAAGCATCAATTCTTTGGCTCTTAGCTTTCTTTATAGTCCAACTTTCACATCCATACATGACTACTGGAAAAACCATACCTTTGACTAGATGGACCACTGTCAGCAAAGTAATGTCTCTGCTTTTTAATATGTGGTCTAGGTTGGCCATAGTTTGTTTGTTTTTTTTTTTTTTTTAGCCAAGTGACAATCATCTTTTGATTATGGCTGCAGTCACCATCTGCAGTGATTTTGGAGCTCCCTCCAAAATAAAGTCTGTCATTGTTTCCATTGTTTGCCCATCTATTTGCCATGAAGTAAGGGGACTTCATGAAATCTGAAATTAAGGTCTTACATTTATGGCTCTATCTTTAGGTGACAACACTGGGTAATTAAGCTTCTATGCTGTACTCTACTTAATTGCTCAGACAAGTCTGACTCTTCGTGACATCATGGACTGCGGACTGCCAAGCTCGTCTGTCCATGGGAATTCTCCAGGCAAGAATACTGGAGTTGGTTGTCACGCCCTCCTCCAAGGGATCACACCAACCCAGGGATGAAACCCAGTTTTCCCACATTGCAGGTGGATTCTTTATTGACTGAACCATCAGGGAAGCAGCTGAGCTTCTACTAATCCTCAAACAAACAAACAAAAATTACATTGAAACAATTTCCACACTTTCCCAAACTCAGCTTAGCAAACTATATTATGAATGATTGTCTGAAGAGGGTAGGCTTTTAATATATTTATCCTTTTGAATAAAATTTCATTGACTTTTCTAAAGAACAACACATCCAGATAAAATTAAGAATGACTACTCTAGATAATCAAGGCATGCTGTCCAAAAAACTGTGTGCAATGAAGGAAGTGTTTTATATCTGTGTTCAGCATAATATCCCTTAGCACCTGAAAGGTTGCTGAGAAATAGAATTTTACAGTTTACTTAATTTTAACTCATTTAAATAGCCACATGGCCCTAGTGGCTACCATACAGAAAGGCATATGTTGAGGGTTCTATCCCTAAATGAACCAATGCTTGCCATCATGTCCTCTTGCAATCTAAAGAAATCAATTTGAATGAGTTGTGAATCTATTAATACGTGAACACAGAGATCTATCTTGAGGAATAACCTTAAAAATCAGTCTTTGCTCCATATTTTACTGATAAGGTTCTCAGATTTTTGCACATTCCCCTCTCTGTGACAGTCCACAGATGATGTTTCTTCCTGGGCACAGTATCAGAACGTGTGCTTTTTCTGAGCAACTAGTTTATTTAAACTTATGAACACTATCATGATTTCAATTTTATGTTTCCGTTTTGTCACAGCCTGATACATATCTCAAAAATAAGATTCTTCTAATGATAGAAATAAAGAGATAATAAAAGTCTCATAGTATTTAAACCCAATAGCATTGATATCTAAAGATATATTTATTTTAAAAATTAACAATGTTTACTATTAATATATAGTTTAGAGAATGAAAATGAAGGATTTTAAGGAAAGGAGGAACTAAATGATGCAATCAAACTAAAGCAACCCTAAGAAATCTCATAGAGCTTCACCTCCCATTAAGCCTTTTCAAATTTAGCATTTTTTAAAGAAGCAACATTGTACCTGTAGAAAATGGTTGTTTCAATTTAAGACTACAGAATAACACTGAATGCCTCTTTACTAGACAATATGAATTTTAAGAATATTGTGACAATAAAATAGTAAAATAATAAAAAATTATAATTAATTTATTGAATAAAATCTAATTTGGGCAAAACAAAGGAGCATATTTAAAAGACAATGTATAGAAATGCCATGTGGCACATAGGAAAGTTAAGTCATCATTAGTATTATCAATGTAAGAATCAATGTGTAGGATTTTAAGAAAATCATAATAGAGAAGAAAACCATGGATTGTGTTAAACTTGCTTTATTGTGATATCGTGGAAAAGGCAAATAGTGCATAATCAGAAAAATTAGTTGAAGACTAACATCCATTAAGTGGTAATTGCGTGACCTACAAAATTCAATGGGCTTCCCTAGTGCCTCAGTGGTAAAGAATCTGCCTGCCAATCTGGGAGACATGGGTTTGATTTCTGAGTCAGGAAAATCCCCTGGAGAAGGAAATGGCAATGCACTCTAGTATTCTTGCCTGGGAAGTCCCACGGACAGAGAAGCCTGGCAGGCTACAGTCCATGGTGTTGCAAAAGTGTCAGACACTACTTAGCAACTAAAAAACGACAACACCACAATTCAACATTATCCTTGAATCTGAGTTTATAAGGCATTAAAAAATATAACCACTGCTTTTTAATCTTAGAGTTCTTTAAAAAAAAATTATTTTTAATTGGAGGATAATTGCAATCTTTTTTTTGTTTCGGCTGTACAACAACACAGATCAGCCATAATTATATATATGCCTGCTCCCTCTTGAAATACCCTCCCACCTCCCACTCCATTCCACCCTTCTAGGTCACAGAGTGCTGATTCAAATCTCAGGAGTTTTTTATGGAAATGTTTATGTGTCCTTAGTCACTCAGTTGTGCCCAACTCTTTGAGACCCCATGGACTGTAGCTTGCCAGGCTCCTCTGTCAACGGAATCTCCCAGGCAAGAATACCAGAGTGAATTGCCACTTCTAACTCCAGGGGATCTTCCTGACCCAGGGATCCAACGTCTCTTGAGTAAGCAGGTGGATTCTTTACCACTAGTCCCACCTGGGAACCCCATGGGAACAGCTAGGAAGTTAGGTAGTAAAGAAGTGAAAAATACTCTTATCATTTGTTACATATTTGTTAAACATGGTGTTGCATTTTATATGCCCTTGTTTCTGTCAAATGTGCAAAATGTGCTTAGTTGCTCAGTTGTGTCTGACTCTTTGGAACCCCATGGACTGTAGCATAGCAGGCTCCTCTGTCCACGGAATTTTACAGGGGCGAATACTAGAGTGGGTTGCTATTCCCTTCTGCAGAGAAGCTTCATGATCCAGGGATCAAACACAGTCTCTTGCATCTCGAGCATTGCCAAGTGGATTACTTACCACTAGTGCTACCTGAAAGTGGAAGTCGCTTAGTCGTGTCTGTCTCTTTGTGACCCCATGGAATATACAGTCCATGAGATTCTCCAGGCCAGAATACTGGAGTGGACAGCCATTCCTTTCTCCAGGGGATCTTCCCAACCCAGGGACTGAACCCAGGTCTCCTGCTTTGCAAGATGATTCTTTACCAGATAAGCCACCAGGGAAGCTGGGAAGCTCAAATAACAGCTTTATTGAGACATACTTAATTTATCATGCAATCCACTGTTTAAAGTATATAAGTCAATGATTTTAAGTATATTCACAGAATTCTGGAACCATCAACGTAAACAGCCTAAGAACATTTTTATTATCTCTCCTCTTTTCAACTCTCATAACTTTTAGCCTTCATTCTTCTTTTTTTTTTTTTATTCCACTCCCATCCCCCAGCCCTGGGAAATAACTAATCTATCCTCTGTCTCTATAGATTAGCCTATTTAGAATATTTCACATAAATGAATCATATATGTGGTCTTTTGTGACCAGCTTATTTCATTGCCAAGTTTTCAGATTTCATCCATGTTGTAGCATGTATCAGTGCTTCATTTATTTTTACTGCTTAATAAAATTCCATTGGACTGAATATACTACGCTTTATCTATTCATCATTGATGGTAATATAAGTTGTTTCCACTTTGGGGCTACAACAAATAATGCTTTTATGAACAACTGTCTATAAGTTTTTTTTATGGACATATGTTTCATTTCTCTTGGGTATATACCTAAGAGTAGAATTACTGTGTTATTACAACGACTCTATGTTTAACCTTTCAAGGAACACCCATGCTGTTTTCTAAAGTGGCTGTATCACTTTACATTTCAACCAGGAGTATATAAAAGTTTAATTTTTTAACATCCCCCCAAAATTTGCTATTATATTATTGATTAAAGTTGTATTAATAGATATTAAGTGGTGTCTCATTCTGAATTCTACTTGTTTTCTGATGACTGATGCAATCCAGCATATTTTCATGTGCTTATTGACTATTTGTACATCTTTTGCTTATTTGGGGGACCCTTTACTCAAATTTTTTATGCATTATCAATGTTTTTTGAAAATAAGAAAATAGGATCAGAAACAGTAAGTCGCTTGCTCAAGTTCTGACAGTTAATTAATCAAGCATGATTCATCTGAGACTCTTCTGTCCCTAGAATTTATTTCTTTTTTTTTTAATTTAAATTTATTTATTTTAATTGAAGACCAATTACTTTACAATATTGTATTGGCTCTGCCACATATCAACATGAATCCTCCACAGGCATACACGTGTTCCTCATCCTGAACACCCCTCCCACCTTCCTCCCCGTACTTAAGGACCTAATACATTATCAGTCACCTGAAAAAGCTAGCTTAAAGCTCAACATTCAGAAAACAAAGGTCATGGCATCTTGTCCCATCACATCATGGCAAACAGATGGGGAAAAAGTGGAAATAGTGGCAGATTTTATTTCCTTGGTCTCCAAAATCACTGTGGTTGGTGACTGCAGCCATGAAATTAAAAGACACTTGTTTTCTGGAAGAAAAACTATAGTAAACCTAGACAGTATATTAAAAAGCAGATATATCACTTTGCCACCAAGATCTATTTAGTCAAATATATGGTTTTTCCAGTTGTCATGTATGGGTGGAAAAGTTGGACCATAAGGATGGTTGGGAGAACTGGACCATAAAGATGGTTGGGCATCAAGAATTGATGTCTTCAAATTGTGATGCTGGAGAAGATGCTTGAGAGTCCCTTGGACAGCAAGGAGATCAAACCAGTCAATCTTAAAGGAAATCAATCCTGGATATACACGGAGGGACTAATGCTGAAGCTCCAACACTTTGGCCACCTGATGAGAATAGCCGACTCACTGGAAAAGATCCTGATGGTTAGGAAAGATTGAGGGCAGGAGGAGAAAGGGATGACAGTGGATGAGATGGTTGAATGGCATCACAGATTCAATGGACATGAGTTTGAGCAAATCCCAGAAGATAGGAAAGGATAGGAGAGCCTGGTGTGTCCATGGGGTAGCAGAGTCGGACACGAATTAGAGACTGAACAACAAGAACAAATAAATCACCTCTAATTATTAATAAGTTTGAGAAGACTATTCTTGAAATATTTCCTACACTTAAAAACTATTTCTTTGTGTTTAAGGGCAGCAAATACAATATTTCTAAGTACAACAACAAATTTTAGCAAAGTTAATTCTCCAAATAATAAAGTGAATATTATTATAATGTTCTTGTCAGATTTCCAATATCACATGAGAACCGATAGGATAATGATCTGTTTATATCAGTGAAAAAGGTCAAGTACAAATAAGGGTAGTTATAAAGGCTTCAAGTTTTTCCTTTTAAATTCCCATTTCCTTAGAGAATGGAGGATTAATGGAAGTTAATGGAGAATTGAAACAGAGAATAGGGCTATAGATAAACAAGAATGTTAAAAAGGGGAATGAGAAAACCTTGCCTTTCCACTCCAAACTAATTTCTATCAAGATGTTTTCCAACCTTTGGGAATGTCAACTTTCAGTAATCTCTCTGAAAATCAACTTGTTGAGTTGTAAGGTTTTAGGAATGAGAAAAATTGTCCTCCAAGCAAGCGCTGTAACAGTTGGAGTCAGGGTGCAAAGCAATAATGGAAAGTGGTTAGATAACAGAGGCAGGTCCTGGAAGCTTTACTCATGGAGGAGAGCATGAGGTGTCTGTGACAAACAAGCATCATCTGTCCCAGCGTTAGTTTGTTAATATTCTGCCATAGAACACACAGCATTGTGCTACTCATTCCACCCACTGGCAGCAAATTTTGCTCTGTGTCATTTTGGATTGCTATGAAAATGTGATCCTTCCCATGGTAAACCTAAGCATGTCAATCATACTTTATTAAACTTAGCAGCAGTAATATCTTCTAGCATTGTATCAGTCCATCTCTATTTAGGATTATTATTTTTTTAGCCACAGGTTTTGAATGATCAGAAAGCATTAGAGCTCTATATATGTGTGATACTTCTAGAACCTCATATTTCCAAAATGTAATATGCTGTGTCATGCGAAGGAAAGTTAAATAGGGAATGAATTTATTCATGAGGAAAAAGAGGTTGGGGCAACTTGCACAGTTCATGCAATCAAGAATTAAATAAAGATAGAAAGGATGCAAATCCATGATAAAGTGTTTATTGATGTTTTCGTGATCAGGTTATGAAGAATATTAGTTTTGCATTTCAGCATTAAAGAGATTCACATGAATTATAGCAAGCTCCTGAGTTTTTAACTCTTACCTTCCAGATATTGCATATAGCTATGCAAAACATTTTCTATTGAACACTAATTCCTCTTTCCTTAGCTTTGCTCAATTGTAGCTAATTATACTAGTAATTCTTATTAAACAGTAATCCCAATAAACTTTGCCCAATTAAACTATTCCAAGCACTCTGCTAATCCCTCTCAATGCACACATATACTTATTATCATTACTCATTTTATAAACAGGATAATGCAAGCTTAGAGCATTAAGCAATTTATCCACTGCAGTAAATCAGACCATTACCATACCTTGGCCATGGATGTAGAAAGTGCTTTAGGAGTTTCCACTCACCGTGGAAGAGATTGTATACTATTAGTACTCCCAATATCAAGAATCAGTATATATAACATTCTATTTGTTTCCCTCTAATAGATGTACACTTAAGGTAGGCTAGTTAAGCAATCTATAGAACTGAGTACAGTGATGATGTTCATGAAATATTCACTGACAAAACAATGAAAAAGGACATGAACCAATCCCTGTCAATTATATCACGATCTGTTCCCTCCCTACCATAATATTCTTTCTTGTCCCTCTAATGTTTATCTATGGAAAACTAGATAGATTCACTTGCTCCATTTATATATCTAGTGGTATTTCTGGCTACCAAAAGTTGGTAGTTCATTCCATTTCCAGTTTGGCTTCTTAGCTTTGACCTTATCAGGCTCATTTCTACTAGCACCAAAGTTCCCAACTGTGGTCTCAGTACTCATACAAAGGACAGCAGTGATATACATTTTCAAGTACATTTAGTCTCTGTGCTGAAAATGAACTAGTATAAATTGAAATAATCTGACTAAACATGATAAAACTTTAGAAACAAAGTGACTTTTACACTTTATTTTCATTTTACAACCTTTAATTGAATTAAAAATGTTAAGCTCAAAAATAGTAAATTTAATTTTCTAAAAGTCTTTAATGGGCAAATAACTTATGACTAAACTGAAAAAAGTCAATATAATAAGTTAATATTCAGTTCACTGTGTTTGTTTCAATTGTTTGGTTTAACTTCATTTTTTATCCCTGGATTGAATTTTACATTATACTTACACCAGTCCAGTCTGCTGATATAATGAATGAGATGATGGATCTATTGATACTTACAACTAATAATTCTGTGTACGTTCTTAGGATTTATTCAAGATAGTTAGGGAGTAAATAATCAGAAAACAATAAAAGGAAAATTTCAAGAACTAATTTTCAGGTAAGCTAATTTATAGTTGCATGTATTTGTGTCTTTGTGTAGGATATATTCCTGTTTGAATAAAAATTGTTGCTGTGAGTTAGTTGTGAAAATTGAAGGCTAATATAACATTTTAGAAATATTTCACTGCCTGTCATTTTAGAGAAAATTTGCAACTCACTTCAAATAAAAGAATAGAGCTTAAAGTGATTTAGAGCATTCTGTTATAATTTACTGTACATGTCAGAATTTACTGTTCCAGGAGATGGCAATATGTTTTATCATATTAATTGTTATAGAAACTAATTTAATAACCATAACATAGAAACCAGTTAGAAAACTGATGATTTAAGTGTATGTAACATATTTAGTGTCATTTCAGAGCCTCTATGCCTTTTACAGTTCAGCTCAATACTAAGCTATTAAGACACAGAAAATAGATGATAGAATGTAACCTCAATATTATATAAACTAGAATGTATAAACAATAATGATCTGTGGAGTGAATGACTGGATGTAACTGTGGTGGACAAGATTACATTACAGTTCTTCATATCTTTCCAGTAATGGGATTAGACGTCTATACATTTCCTCCTGCAGCTTTATAGTGTTCTCCTACTTTGCGGATGAGGTAAAGGGACTTTCTATTCCTTAAAAAAAAAATATATATATATATATATATAAAATTTTTATTAGATCATGACAAATTTTGTAGCAAACAATCTAAAGCATAGAAAGGGGATGAGGACATTATGGTGATAATATTTTAAGTAGGGAGATAAAAGAAAGACACAGAGAAGAGAAAATTAACTAAGGAACCTAAAGGAGACAAGGGTGCTATCTATATAGAACACAGATAAATTAGAATCTCAGCTAGTATTCAAAATCAAGAAAGCAGTAAATGCAAAGACCCCAAAACAAAGTCAAGTTATTCAAAGAAGAGGAGTAACTACTAAGATATGATATCAGGGTGAATGGGGAAAAAAACCATGTGCACATTTATAAACCAATGCAAAGGTGTTTGACTTTTACTCAGTGAGAACAAATAATCAAAGTTTTTGTGACACGATCAAATGCAAGTACTAATAGGCTCATTCTGCCTGTTTCATTAAGAATAAGAGAAGGCAGGCAGAGGAGGAGGTGGAGAGGCTATTGCAATAATTTGTATGAGGTAGGAAGGCAACTTGGAGCCTCAGGCCAGGGCTATAGTGGTGATGGTGGTAAGAGGCTGCCCAAATTTGGATTTAAGAGAGAATTGACAGGGTCTGTAGAGGAAAGATTGGATGAAGGATGGAGGAAGAATTTACTTTCAAAATTTTTGATCTGAGCAACTGCCATGTAGAAGCAACCATTATTATTGTTGGAAAACTGTGGAAATGTTTAGGATTTTGGTGATAACCAGAAGCATGGCTGTGGATATTTATTAAAGTGGAGATATCAGTTGGGAAGTCATGTATACAAGCCTAAGCTTCAAGCTGAGAAGTATGAGCTAAAGCTATAAATAGATGAGTCACAGCATAAATGATGATTAAAGGTATAGCCACACAAATCCTGGTTTTCAAAAACAATTTTACCACAGTACTCTATGCATCCATTAAATTTAAATAAATATGTATTGTTCATCAGCTGTTTTAAAGACTCTGCTAGGTTCAGAGTATCTATAACATCTAGCATACTTCCTTACAGTTCTTAGACAGCTTGTAAGTTATTTATGATTTTGTTTCAACCAAAGGATTCGGGGTTAAGGATGGATTTCTGTTGAAATGGGCTTCCCTGGTGGCTCAGCTGAAAAGAATCTGCCTGCAATGCCAGAGACCTGAGTTTGATTCCTGGACTGGGAAGATCCCCTGGAGAAGGGAACTGCTACTCAATCCAGTATTCTGGCCTGGAGAATTCCATGAACTGTATAGTCCTTGAGGTTGCAAAGAGTCGTTCATGACTGAGTGACTTTCACTTAAAACAGCAGAAATGGAGCTTAAGAGCAATAACATTACAGAAGTGAAATAAGAGGAATTGTGAAAGGATAATGATGGCCTGATGAATAACTAACTTACTTAGCATGGAGATGCCCAAGGCTCACCCCAATTCAAATGATTCCAGGCGTATGTTTGAAGGTCCAGAGTCTACAGCTCTAAGTTGTTTGAAAATAGTCAAACTTCAGTCTAGAGTCTGCATAAAATGGCCTATGTTGGGACAGGACTGGGGATATGCAAATCTGACAAGGACAGGCAAGGCACAGAAGGAGCAGGGACTGATTTGGTACATAGTTCCAGAAGGCCCCATTAGAGTCACTTGAGAGACATCTTGAAGTCAGTCTCAAAAATACTCCATTCTTCTTAGTTAAAGTTCAGTCTCTGAAACACTGGGAATTTCCCTCTGATTGGCCTTTCTCTAATTCCAGAGTGCTATAATCTTTCATTATTACTTAAAAGGCTATAATGCTTTTTTGCTCCCATCTTAACACACAAGTCAGGGGAACAGGGGCCATTAACTTGGTATGCGTTTTACAGATAAACAAGGATTTTTAACTAACTTGTATTTGGTAAAGCCTGGGGATTTAATTGAACTTGGTATTCATTTACAATGTTTGTTTTGTTTATGCTCTTATATCATTAGCAAACTTATTAAAAAGGGGATACAAATAAACTTTGTGCCAATTACATAAGAAAATGATTGGATTTTATTAATCCAGGAGCTCAAGCAATCAATTAAGGCAAGGGTACTCTGGTCTCAGTCCCCTCGTTATTCTTCACACTAATTAATCGCAAATACTAATGGATTGCTTAGAAATAGAATGCTTCAGTCATTTTGGCACATATTAAAGCTCTTAAAGTGGCAATGTTTGTATCTTTGAAAAAATACTTGTTTTTACTGAAGTGTTTGTCTTAAAGTAGAAAATTCCATTCTCTGCTATGATAGTGAATCCTTTATTAATTATTAGAGTAATAGATTTTGTATATGAATGAATGACCTTTCAAGTTTCAAATCTAATGACAACATGAAGTCTATAAGGAGTGAAAAAGAATATATAGATTATACATAGGCTCAAACTCTATTAAACTAATGACCTATATAGTAATATGTAGGATATGTAACTTTCTCTAAGCCTTAGTTTCCTTCCTCCCTGTAAAATGGCTTAGTAATATTATCATTTATGATAAAAAAAATTATGGTAATAGAAAAGGAAATAATGTATACAAAATTCTTGATATATATTTGACCCTTAATAAATGTTATTTTTGTCCTTTTTCCAGTCAGTTTATCTCAGGAGTTTAGGATATAGCCCGCCAAGTCATATTCAAACTCATGGTTAGTAGTATATTCTTTCTAGATTTTATGACTTTAAAATAAAATTGTTCCATACAGCTTCAGCCAATCTATATGTGTTTAAAAAAAAAAAAAAACTGACAATGAGTTCACTTTTACTTGGGTAGAAAAGACATACCAACCTGCTTGCTCTTGCTTTGGAGGCAATATTTCATCAGCCTTACATGATGAGGCTGGGGGAGGAAATGGCAAACCCTCCAGTATTCGTGCTGGGAAATTCCATGGATAGTAGACTCTATCAGGCTATAGTCCATGTAACCACAAAAGTTGTCCTGGAATCCACACGACCAGGAGAGTTTATCTTACTTTTGAAAAATCCTTCAGCCTAACTTACATTAGACTGAAACAAAATTTTAAATACCTCTAAAAGTTTGGTAGAACTTATGACCAACCTAGATAGCATATTAAAAAGCAGAGACATTACTTTGCCAACAAAGGTCTGTCTAGTCAAGGCTACAGTTTTTCCAGTGGTCATGCATGGATGTGAGAGTTGGACTGTCAAGAAAGTTGAACACCGAAGAATTGATGCTTTTGAACTGTGGTATTGGAGAAGACTCTTGAGAGTCCCTTGGACTGCAAGTCCATCCTAAAGGAGATCAGTCCTGGGTGTTCATTGGAAGGACTGATGTTGAAGCTGAAACTCCAATACTTCGGCCACCCCATGTGAAGAGTTGACTCATTGGAAAAGACCCTAATGCTGGGAGGGATTGGGGGCAGGAGGAGAAGTGGATGGCAGAGGATGAGATGGTTGGATGGCATCACCAACTTGATGAACATGAGTTTGTGTGAACTCTGGGAGTTGGTGATGGACAGGGAGGCCTGGCATGCTCTGATTCAGGTGGTCACAAAGAGTCAGACACGACTGGGTGACTGAACTGAATTGAACTGTAAAGTGTGCAGTGTTTAGTTATACAAGTTATTTATTCTTGTGTCATTTTGATATTTTCAGTGATTTCAATTTTGTTTTGAAAATACTAACATTTGTTTCTGATATTATAGAAGTTTTAAGCTTCTTATGTTTGGATTATGTCCTTTATCAAGTTCTGTTTTCTTTTGCATTTTTTTTTCTTATTAATCTTACTAGATCAATCTGCAATTTGTTTTTACTATTAATCGCTCCAAAGTGAAAGTGAAAGTGAAGTCGTGTCAGACACTTTGTGACCCCATGGCCTGTAGCCTACCAGGCTTCTTGGTCCATGGGATTTTCCAGGCAAGAATACTGGAGTGGGTTACCATTTCCTTCTCCAGGAGATCTTCCCAACCAAGGGACTGAACCCAGGTCTCCCACATTGTAGGCAGACATTTTACCGTCTGAGCCACCAGGAAAGTCCAATCACTCCAAGAACCACATTTTTTAAAAATTATCTTTGTCTATATTTTGCTTAACTCAGCTTTTACTATTTTTTTTTAACTTTTGATTTGCTCTATTGATCTTTTCTTAACCTCTTTTGAAAAATATTTTATTGTGCAATTAAAAAACAGGTAAACAAATGTATAGCCTAATTAATTATTGTAAGCTGAATCCCTCTGTAATAAGCAATAACTAGAACTTTACCAGCCGCTTCAAGTATTTCAGTGTACCCTCTCCCAAACAAAGGTCTCACCCTCCTTCCAAAATTACTCACTATCCTGAACTTTATAGTTAACATGACTTTAACTCTCGATATTTCCTTTACTCATGCTATAGATTTGTCCTGATCATTAAATATAAGATTAAGTCTCTTTCAATCTAGAGTTTCTAGTTTCACCACGTTATTTTCCGTAGTAGTCATAATGGGAAAACCCTGGAGTGTTTGCCATCTCTAGAGTGTGATTTAGTCAAACTATACAATCATAAGAATATTTACATCACCCCAAATGGAAGGTATAATTTTAAAAAAATATTTGTTTTTTTTTCAGCACTTTAAAAATGTTATTTATGGATTCCTATTTTGTCAATAAATCCACTGACATAGTTATTCTTCTGTATATATGTAATGTGTCTTTTATGTCTGAAAGATTTCAAAATTTTTTCTTAGTGCTGATTTTCAGCAATCTGTTAATAATGTGTCTCACAATAGTGTTATGTCTCTTATGTGTGGGTTTTGATAAACATATCTAAGTGCTTGTAATTAGAAGAAATTTGGAAAACTTTCCATCATTATATTCTCATATATTCGATACCTTTTGCACTTTTGGAGGAAAAATTACTCTATGTTAGAGTAAATATCCTGTAATATAGATCACTATTTCTTTAATAATATTTTTGATATTTTATCTGTGATTTAGTTTTCATATGTTTTATTCTTTTTTCAATTTTATTGATTTTTTCTATAGCTATCAATTTTCTGATCATTCTTTTTAGCATGTTTAGAATTTTCAGTTTTATATCTCTAATTTTGTACCTGATGAAGTTCATATTTTCCTTTACATTCTTGAATATATACTTAGACTTACAATAACTATTTTGAAGTCAAGGTCTTCTAGTTCCATCGTATCTGTCATTTCTAGACATATTTTGAATGACTGATATTCTTCATAAAGGGTCACATTTCCTTGTCTGTTTGCTTGAAATTTCTGACTGAATAATGACCTTTGAAAATGTAATTTGTTGAGTGTTGTACATCATAGTATTTCTTTAAAGAGTGATGATCTTTTTTCTGATACATAGTTAAGTTACTTGAAGATCATTTTAAATACCCTAAGATTTGTGTTTAAACTTTGCTATCTATGATGAGTGCAGAAAAGTATTCTACTACTGGCCTACTGGTAAGGTGAAAGTCTTCTAAAGGTTATATCCAATGATCAATATATTATGAAATATATTCACTCAGATTGGCAGAAACATGAACTATTTCTGCTCTATGTACACCCCAGGAATTTTCCAGCCGGTTGCTTTTTAATGATTCCTTACCTTACTTTGACTATATTCCTTTCTTGTATGTGCTTCTCATTACTTCACCAAAAACTTAAGGGAGTTCAATGAAGATCTGTGGGTCCCCTGCCTCTCTCTCTGTCTCCCATATCTGTTTATTCAGCATCACAAAATCTAGCCAGCTATCCTTTCTCAACCTGAATACCAACTCTGCTTAAGTCAGTAAGACCAATGGAGTTTTTTAGACTCTCAGTCCCAGGTCTGACCAGGAACTTAATATATTCAGTAAGCCAGAAAAGGTGAAGGGCCTAACTTTAAATATTTCCCTTATTTTAAGCATTGAAGAAATTCAGTGCCTATCATCTAAGTCTATTCCATGTATTTTATTGTGTTTTTCACAAGATTACATTAAGAGGGAAATGCCTGTGGAAGTCAATGCTTCACAGGTAAAAGTGAAAGCAATGTATTTAATATTAGACAGAAAATATTATATACACACAACCTTTTAATGTTTACATATAACACATCTTATTCATCCATTCATCTGTTAATAGGCAGTTAGGTTTTCTTCATATCTTGGTTATAGTTAATAATGCTGAGATGAACATGGGGGTGCATGTATGTGTTTGAATTAGTATTTTCCTATTTTTGGATAAACATCCAGAGGTGGAATAGCTGGGTCACCTGGTAGTGCTATTCTTAGTTTTTGAGGAATCTCTCTATACTGTCTTCCACAGCGGTGGCATCGTTTCACATTCCCACCAACAGTGTCTGAGGGTTTCCTTTTCCCCATACACTTGCCAACATTCTCTATTTCTTGCCTTTTTGATGATAGCCATTCTGACAGGTTTGCGGTGATATCTCAAAGTGATGTTGATTTGCATTTACCCATTAATTAGTGATGGTAAACATTGTTTCATCTTTTTGCTTGCCATCCATTTGTTTTTCTCGGAAAAATGTCTGTTCCGTCCCTCTGCTCCTTTCTTCAATGGGATTTTTTTGTTTTGTTTTGTTTCTTTTTGCTGTTGAGTGGTATGAGTTCTTTACATATTTCTTTCTGCTCTGACTTGTTATCATCTCCTTCCTTCTGCTGTTTCTGGGCTTCACTTTGCCTTTTTTGTTTAGTTCTTTAAGATGTAAGGTTAGTCTGTGTATTTGAGATTTTTATTGTTTCTTGAGGTAGGCCTGTACTTCTATAAACTATCCTCTTAGAACTACTTTTGCTGTATCCCATAGATTCTGGTACATCATATTTTTATTTTCATTTGTCTTTAGGTAAATTCTGATTTCTCTTTTGATTTCCTTGTTGACCCAACATGTTCAGTAGCATGCTGCTCTGTCTCCACATATCTGTGATTTTTCCAGCTTTCTTTCTTGTAATTGATTTCTAGTTTCATTCCATTTTTCCTGGAAAACATGCATGAGACGATTTCAATCTTCTTGAATTTATTAAATCTCGTTTTGTGTCCCTGCTTATAGTCTATTTTTGAGAAAGTTCCATGGTCACTTGAGATGAATATATATTCTACTACATTTGGGTTGAATGTGCATTACAAATCTATCAAGTCTATGTGGTGTAATATTTCACTTGAGGTCACTGTTTCCTTGTTTATTTTCTGTCTGATCTATCCATTAACATAAGTAGGGTGTTAAAGTCCCCTACTATTATGCTGCTGTCAATTTCTCCCTTTATGTCTGGTAAATAATTGTTATATATATTTTGGTGCACCTATGTTAGGTCACATATATAAGTCACTCTTAGGTCTTCTTAATAACTTGTCCTCTTTATTTTCTATACCACTTATTGTTGTCTCTTGTTAAAATTTTCAGATTAAAGTCTATTTTATCTAATATAAATATGGCTGCATACACCTTCTTTTGGCTGCTATTTGCTAGTAGCATCATATTCTATCCCTTCACTTTTAATCTTTCTCTTTAGAGCTGACATGTGTCTCTTGGAAGCAGCATACTGTTGAGTTTTTATTTTAATTTATCCAGCCACTCAGTGTCTTCTGACTGATGAATACAAGTACACTTACATTTAAGGTGACTTGATAGAATAGGACTTTGCACTGCCATTTTATCTTTCATTTTCTGGTTGCTCTCTCTGTATCTCTATTGTTTCTTTTTCCTCGTGTTTCTATCATTCTGGACTTCCCTGGTGGCTCAGCTGGGAAAGAATCCACCTGCAATGCAGGAGACCTGGGTTTGATCCCTGAGTTGGGAAGATCTCCTGAGAAGGGAATGGTTACCCATTTCAGTATTCTGGTTTGGAGAATTCCATGAACTTTACAGTCCATGGGATTGCAAGGAGTCAGGCATGACAGAGCAACTCTCTTCCATGTCTATCATTTTGGCTTGGTGGTATTCTATGACATTTTTCTCAGTTTCCTCATTTTTTCTTTATATTTTGAAGTTTGCATAAAGCATCTCATAGATAAAATAGTTTTCTTTCTTCTGCTAACAGCATCTTATTTTCATTTACCTATGTAAGTTCCATCCTTTTCTTCTTCCCCTTCTAAGCTGTTGTTGTCTTAAATGAGCTCTTTTAATGTTATGAGTTTGTTACCAAACTGGGACAGCTATAGTTACATTTCTGGGTTCTGATTTTCTCTCTTTAAACTTTATGCTATAATAATGTGTCTTAAAACCTAGTCTGATAAGGAGTTACAATTTACTGGTTCTATTTACTTATTATCTTGCGAAAAGTTTTACATATTTTTGTCATTTTCCTTTGGTAAAAGAACTCCTTTCAACATTTCTTATAAGATGAACTGACTGATGAACTCCTTCAGTTTTTGCTTTTTCTGGGAAACTCCTTTTTTCTTTTTAATATCTGAATGATAATTTTGCTGGAAAGAGTATTCTTGGGTGACAGTTTTTTTCTTTAATATTTTGAGAATGCATTCTACTCCTTCCTGGCCAGCAGGGTTTATGCTGAGAAATCTAATGATAGCCTAGTGGGAGTTGCTTGTGGATTACCATCCCTTCCCATCCCACCCCCCAGGCTGCCTTTAAAATTCTTTGCCACTGACTTTTGACAGTTTTAATATTATATATGTTGGAGAATGTCTTTTTGCATTAAGGTAATTATGGTTTTTCCAGTAGTCATGTATGGATGTGAGAGTTGGACTGTGAAGAAAGCTGAGCACCAAAGAATTGATGCTTTTGAACTCTGGTGTTGGAGAAGATTCTTGAGAGTCCCTTGGACTGCAAGGAGATCCAACCAGTCCATTCTAAAGGAGATCGGTCCTGGGTGTTCTTTGGAAGGAATGATGCTAAAGCTGAAGCTCCAGTACTTTGGCTACTTCATGTGAAGAGTTGACTCATTGGAAAAGACTCTGATGCTGGGAGGGATTGGGGACAGGAGGAGAAGGGGACGACAGAGGATGAGATGGCTGGATGGCATCACCGACTCAATGGACAAGAGTTTGGGTGAACTCTGGGAGTTGGTGATGGACAGGGAGGCCTGGCGTGCTGTGATTCATGGGGTGGCAAAGAGTTGGACACAACTGAGCAGCTGAACTGAACTGAATACCTCTGCTCCATTTTCCGTCTCTTCTCTTTTTGGGATATCATTATCCTAATGTTGCCCTTCCTAAAAGAATCATATCATTCTTATCTGATTTCCTTTTTTTTTCTTTCATGCTTTACTTCTATATTTTTAGATTTCTATCTTTAAGCTCAACAATTCTCTCTTCCATATAGTCTGCTCTATTCCGAAAGCTTTCTAATGCATTATTAGCTCCAGAGTTCAGTTCAGTTCAATCAGCACACCAGGCCTCCCTGTCCATCACCAACTCCGAGTTCACTCAGACTCACGTCCATCGAGTCCGTGATGTCATCCAGCCATCTCATCCTCTGTTGTCCCCTTCTCCTCCTGCCCCCAATCCCCCCCCCCCCAGCATCAGAGTCTTTTCCAGTGAGTCAACTCTTCGCATGAGGTGGCCAAAGTACTGGAGTTTCGGCTTTAGCATCATTCCTTCCAAAGAAATCCCAGGGCTGATCTCTTTCAGAATGGACTGGTTGGATCTTCTTGCAGTCCAAGGGACTCTCAAGAGTCTTCTCCAACACCACAGTTCTAAAGCATCAGTTCTTTGGCACTCAGCCTTCTTCACAGTCCAACTCTCACAACCATACATGACCACAGGAAAAACCATAGCCTTGACTGGCCTGATTATTTTCCAGAGTTTCAATCTCTTTGGTAAAGTATACCTTTTGTTCATGAATTTTATTCCTAAACTCATGAAACTCTTTCTCAGTTTTCTCATATCTCACTGAGATTTTTCATGACAGCTGTTTTGAATTTTTTTTTTTTTTGTCAGTTAGATTGCATACTATGACTTTACATTTGGTTTCTGGAGAATTATATTTTTCTTTTTGAGGTATAGTGTTACTGAGGCTTTTCGTGTTTCTTGATTAAGTGTTTCTCTGCTGGCTCATTTGAAACTAAGTGGCAGGTTAGGATTCGAGTTCTTTCATTTTCCCGTGGTTGGCACCATCACACAAGTTTTTTTTTTTTTTTCAATTTCTCTTCCGACTTGCCTCTGGTTATATTTGAGAGTGAGATTTTCTAACTCTCATTTTTCTCTGTAACATATACTGTTCTGAGCTTTTGTTTTGGTTTTTTATGCCACTGGGATCCTTGTTGTCTTGCTTCTGCCAAAGTCACTGCCATCACCAGGTTTAGGAGTTCTTTCCTTGCATTAAAGATCCACTAAAACAGACTCATACGTTATTGTAAAGTTTGGGGGCTCTATTTCTGCAGATGGTGGGAGAGGGTGGAAGCCAGTACTGTGGGCACCTCAGTACCCAGAGGGACAGGTCCCAGGCCCCACGGCTACTGGTGTCCAGTCACCTATATCTTCGGGTACCAGTACACGGCAGGTCTGTGTGGCCAGAACCAAGTGTGTACCTTTCCTGCTCCCTGATGCTATTCGGTTCTCTGAAGCTGTGGCCTCTGCTACTAAGGTCAGAGAAATTGGATTGCAGGCTTTGTCTCAGCTGTTTCCTCAATTCTGCCTCCTCTGTGTTCCAGCCCATTCCCCTGTAGATGTACAGATGTGTGAAATCCTTCGTGTCCTGTTTTGCTAGGCAGAGGCACCTTTGTTGAGCTGTGGATGTTTTACCAGTTGCAGACTTAAGGGGAAGAACAAAGGTAGTTCATCACTCTGCATGTTCCTGACATCATTCCTGGTTTGTTTTGTTGTTTTTTTTTTTTTAACAGGAAGCTGTTATGAATTTTTGCATTATGCTTATTATGACCATATATGCATATTTTGTTGACTTTGTTTCTAGTTGTTGATTTTGTTTCTAGAAGTTATTTCAAATAAATTTTAAATAAATAAAACATTGCAAATAAAAGCACAGTCCCCTTGTTTTTTATTCCCCCTCTTGGCTCCCTTCATGTAAGTGCCTATTATTGTGAACTTCAGAAACTTCCTGGGTATGTTTTAGGATATTCACCTATACATGCAGTATTTACACAAAATGTTATATAATATTTTTGAATATGATAATTCAAAATAATATCTATGGTAAATACCTACATAATGTTCTATATTTTTGTATATGATTTTTATCTGGGTAATAGCTAGATAAACATCTAGATAATATTTATGACTTTGCTCTTGGTATCATATTTATTTGTACTCTTAGGTATAGGTTTTGCAGTTATTATTCTGGTGACTTCACAATAACAGTTTGGGAGCATTGCTTTCCTTGCTCTTTCCTGGAATAAATTAAATAGATTTAGAATTATCCACTCATTGAAAAACTTGTAAGCATTTACTAACAAAATCTTTTGGGTATTTTCCTTTTATTTTGGCAGAGGATAGATTATAAATTTGAAATAGTAAGTAAAGTTAGTGAGGAATTTTTCAAATACTATTTGTAAATGTTCTTATGGTAATAGTCTGCAGAGATTTTTCTAAATTATATTGAGTCAGTGAACAGTTTACATAGCCAATATACCAATCTTTAAGGTATTAAACTCCATTAATATAAATTGAGCAAAGTTATAACTTTTGCTTTTTAAATTTACTCTGAGTTTATAGTCCCAGATTCTTTCCTAATGTTGTTAAATTTTGCTTTCTCCATATTTTTTTCCTTTTGAAATTAAATATGTATATGTTATTCAGTGCAAAGTTATTCAAAATAGTAGCAGATTGTAAAGAAACAAAATATTCACAAAAACAATGACAAACAAACTATGATACTTTCACACATTGTAATGTATAACCACCCCCTATACCATTCCCCAAATAAGAATGATGCTGATAGGTTTGAAAAAAAAAAAAAAAGATTATTGTAGACAATATATGTAGCATGCTACCATAAGTATAAGACAGGAGTTAATATGTTAGATACATGACTATGTTACATGTAAATAATTATATATGCACATATACACACATGTGTCTTCATATGATTTTTTAGAGCGATAAGATGCAAAAAGGCAGAAATACACATTCATATCCTTCTAAAAATTTTAAAAAGCAATAATAGCATTAGTAGCCTTCAGAAGGAGAAACTGAGAGAGTAAAGAAAAACAATGTGAGACAAACTTTTCACTATCAGTCCTCTGTATCTTTTGAATTTTGAATTGTCAATCATCTGAATGTATTACTTTTCCAAAAAGAAAAAATGAAAGAAATATTTTTGCCCAATAAGTTCAGTCTCCTATCCCCTTGTAGCTCAGTCGGTAAGAAACTACCTGCAATGCAAGTGACCTGGGTTTGATTCCTGGGTCAAGAAGATACCCTGGAGAAGGAAATGGCAACACACTGCAGTATTCAACCCACTCCAAGGATAGAGGAGTCTGGTAGGCTACAGTCCATGGGGTCGCAAGAGACAGACACAAGTTAGCCCCTGAACAGCCACCCTAATCTGTGATAGCAGTTTAGTTTGCCAGTAATTCATAAGACAACCTGTTTCACTAAACACTATTCACTCTCCATACTCTTATTCTTAGTTGTCATTTTAAAGAGTGAAATGGATTATATCATTGCTAAGATTTTATATTTTTTACTAGTGGTGTTAAATATCTTTTCATATGTTTATTATCCATTTGCATCACCTTCTTTGCAAATTGTCTTTTTATATGTGGGAATTGCAGAGAGTTCTTTGTATATTAAAGTTATTAACCTTACACAATCCTACATTTCTTGGAATGAACATATCTAGCTTTTATAATAAAATAGATATAATTTTAAATTTCTATTGCCTAAACATTAAAAAAGCTTCACAGCTAGGTAGTACCTAATGGCAATAAAATAGAAATGAATTCCTACATTTTCATAGTACTGTATAATTTAAAAAAGCTTTATCACTACAGTTTACTTATTCAGTTCAGTTCAGTTCAATTCATTTCCTTAGTCGTGTCTGACTCTTTGTGACTCCATGGACTGCAGCATGCCAGGCTTCCCGGTCTACCACCAACTCCCAAAGCTTACTCAAACTCATGTCCATTGAGTCGATGATGCCATCCAAACATCTCATCCTCTGTCATCTCCTTCTCCTCCAGCCTTCTTTCCCAGCATCAGGGTCTTTTCAAGTGAGTCAGTTCTTCAAATGAGGTAGCCAAAGTATTGGAGTTTCAGCTTCAACATCAGTCCTTCCAATGAATATTCAGGACTGATTTCCTTTAGGATGGACTGGCTGGATCTCCTTGTAGTCCAAGGGACTCTCAAGAGTCTTCTCCAACACCACGGTTCAAAAGCATCCATTCTTTGGTGCTCAGCTTTCTTTATAGTCCAACTCTCACATCCATACATGACTACTGGAAAGACTATATCTTTGACAAGATGGACCTTTGCTGACAACGTAATGTCTCTGCTTTTTAATATGGTGTCTAGGTTGTTCGTAACTTTTCTTCCAAAGAGCAAGCGTCTTTTAATTTCATGGATGCAGTCATCATCTGCAGTGATTTTGGAGCCCCCCAAAATAAAGTGTGTCACTGTTTCCATTGTTTGCCCATCTATTTCCCATGAAGTGATGGGACCAGATGCCATGATCTTAGTTTTCTGAATGTTGAGCTTTAAATGAATTTTTTCACGCTCCTCTTTCATTTTCATCAAGAGGCTCTTTAGTTCCTCTTTGCTTTCTGCCATAAGGGTGGTGTCATCTGCATATCTGAGGTTATTGATATTTCTCCCAGCAGTCTGATTCCAGCTTGTGCTTCATCCAGCCCAGCGTTTCTCTTGATGTACTCTGCATGTAAGTTAAATAAGCAGGGTGACACTATACAGCATTGGAATACTCCTTTTCCTATTTGGAACCAGTCTGTTCCATGTCCAGTTCTAACTGTTGCTTCCTTACCTGAATACAGATTTCCCAGGAGGCAGGTAGGTGGTCTTGTATTTCCATCTCATTCAGAATTTTCCACAGTTTCTGGTAATCCACATGGTCAAAGGCTTTGGCATAGTCAATAAAGCAGAAATAATGTTTTTCTGGAACTTTTGCTTTTTCAATAATCCAGTCAGTGTTGGCAATTTGATCTCTGGTTCCTCTGTCTTTTCTAAAACAAGCCTGAACATCTAGAAGTTCACAGTTCACATACTATTCAAGCCTTTCTTGGAGAATTTTGAGCATTACTTTACTAGCACGTGAGATGAATGCAATTGTGCAGTAGTTTGAGCACTCTTTGGCATTGCCTTTCTTTGGGATTGGAATGAAAATTGACATTTTCTAGTTCTGTTATCACTGCTGAGTTTTCCAAATTTGCTGGCATATTGAGTACAGCACTTTCACAGCATCACCTTTAAGCATTTGAATTAGTTCAACTGAAATTCCATCACCTCCACTAGCTTTGTTCATAGTGATGCTTCCTAAGGCCCAATTGACTTTGCATTCCAGGATGTCTGGCTCTTGGTGAGTGATCACACCATCTTGATTATCTTCATGAAGATCTTTTTTGTACAGTTCTGTGTATTCCTGCCACCTCTCCTTAATATCTGCTTCTGTTAGGTCCATACCATTTCTGTCCTTTATTGAATACATATTTGCATAAAATGTTCCCTTGGTATATCTAATTTTCTTGAAGAGATCTCTAGTCTTTTCCATTTTATTGTTTACCTCTATTTCTTTGCACTGATCACTGAGGAAGGCTTTCTTATCTCTCCTTGCTATTTTTGGAACTTTGCATTTAAATGAGTATATCTTTTCTTTTCTCCTTTGCTTTTTGCTTCTCTTTTTTTCACAGTTATTTGTAAGGCCTCCTCAGACAGACATATTGCTTTTTTTGCATTTCTTATTCTTGGAGATGGTCTTGCTCCCTGTCTCCTGTACAATGTCATGGACTTCCATTCACAGTTTATCAGGCATTCTGTCTATCAGATCTAATTGCTTGAATCTATTTCTCACTTCCACTGTATCATTGTAAGAGGTTTGATTTAGGTCATACCTGAATGGTCTAGTGGTTTCCCCTACTTTCTTCAATTTAATTCTGAATTTGGCAATAAGGAGTTCATGAGCTGAGCCACAGTCAGCTACCAGTCTTGTTTTTGCTGACTGTATAGAGCTTCTCCATCTTTGGCCACAAACAACATAATCAATCTGATTTTGGTACTGATCATCTAGTGATGTCCATGTGTAGAGTCTTGTCTTGTTTTGCTGGAAGATAGTGTTTGCTATGACTAGTGTGTTCTCTTGGCAAAACTCTATTAGCCTTTGCCCTGCTTCATTCTGTACTCCAAGGCCAAATTTGCCTGTTATTCCAGGTGTTTCTTGACTTCATATTTTTGCATTCCAGTCCCCTATAATGAAAAGGACGTCTTTTGGGGGGTGTTTTCTATAAGGTCTTGTAGGTCCTCATAGAACCATTCACCTTCAGCTTCTTCAGCATTATTGTTTAGGGTATAGACCTGGATTACCATGATACTGAATGGTTTGCTTGGAAATGAACAGCAATTATAACGTCGTTTTTGAGAGTGCGTCCAAGTACTGAATTTTGGACTCTTTTGTTGACTATGATGGCTACTCCATTTCTTCTGAGGGATTCTTGCTCACAGTAGTAGACATAATGGTCATCTGAGTTAAATTCACCCATTTCAGTCCATTTTAGTTCCCTGATTCCTAAAATGCAGAAGTTCACTCTTGCCATCACCTGTTTGACCACTTCCAATTTGCCTTGATTCATGGGCTTAATATTCCAGGTTCCTATGCAATATTGCTCTATAAAGTATCAGACTTTGGTTCTATCAGCAGTCACGTCCCCATATGGGTGTTCCTTTGCTTTGGCTCTGGCTCTTCATTCTTTCTGGAGTTATTTCTCCACTGATCTCCAGTAGGATATCGGGCACCTACTGACCTAGAGAGTTCATCTCTCAGTGTCCTATCTTTTTGCCTTACATTAATTATATCACTGCAACTTTACAATATGTGTGTATATTCTGGTAGCATGGGTCTCACCTTATTGCCTTACATTTTCAGAGTTTTGGGGACTATTTTGTGTTGTTGTTGTTGTTTCCTATATGAACTTGTCTAAATACCATCTCCCACTCATAAATATCTTGATATTCATGAACAGGAGAATAAATGTATATATTATTATAAAATCACACAGTGTAGTACTGGACAACAGTAAACAAAGAACACCATAGCTAATACTGAAAAACCAGTTGCTACTAACATGAGTGATGTAGAGTGGAGTGATGCTGATCTTACAAAAGTTACAGGGGAGTTCTCTAGGGTGATGGGAAATTTCATGGTAGTTGCTCGTCAAAATGCTTCTTTCTATCACATACAGGTGAAATTACAAAATAATGGTCCATATGCAAGATTTGTTTCCCTGGTGGATCAGTCAGTAAAGAATCTGCCTGCAATGCAGAAGATGCAGGTTCAATCCCTGGGTCAAGATGATCCCCTTGAGAAGGAAACGGCAACCCATGCCAGTATTCTTGCCTGGGAAATCCCATGGATAGAGGAGCCTAGTGAGCTACAGTCTATAGAGTTGCAGAGAGTCAGACACAACTTGGTGCCTAAACCACCACAACCACCACAATGCAGGATTTTGTTCAGTGAAATAATCTGCATTGCTTTCACCAGTTGTTTTTTGTTGTTGTTGTTTGTTTGTTTTAATTAACTACTGGAATTTAACTTCTAAAGGATTTCCTACAACCATCTGTATTTCAGCTCTATTATAATATCACAAATTTTTCAACATGGGTCCAAATACTCACAAGGATGTTTAAACTATGTTTGTATTGATTCATTTAGACAGTATACATAATCTCCAATTCTGCCTGCTTCCCTGAAATCACTAGTATCTTGCCCCTCTCCCTCAACTCTTGCAATTATTCTTTCTCCTGAATTTGAACTTTATACTGTCATTTATTTCACTGAACTGGGTGTGTATATTTATTCTTGAATTATCATTTGTAGTTGTATTACTGATAGTTGGTTATAAAGTACATCCCACTTGGAATGCCCATAAAATTCTCTTTTTCTCCTTAAATTTTCAAGTTACAGTTGACTTTTCAACAACTTGGGGGTTAGGGAACTAGGCTTCTGAAAAGTTTAAAATCCATGTATAACTTAATAGTTAATCCTTCCTATCTACACTTCTGCTATATCCAAAATTCTGAATTCTTAGATTCAACCAACTGCAGGTCATATAGTAGTATGGCAATTACTAGTGAAAAAAATTCACAGATCAAACTTGTATTGGTCACGGGTCAACTGTATAGCCTCATCTTTGAATGCTTCTTCAACCATTACAATCTTCAAATATGTATTTCTTGGATGTCATTATAATTATCTTTAATCTGGCTATCAATTAGTATGTAAAATATCTATTACTTATTATTATTTTTTTAACCCATGCACCTATGGGTAACTTATTTTTTTTTAATTTTTTAAATTTTAAAATCTTTAATTCTTACATGCGTTCCCAAACATGACCCCCCCCTCCCACCTCCCTCCCCACAACATCTCTCTGGATCATCCCCATGCACCAGCCCCAAACATGCTGCACCCTACATCAGACATGGACTGGCGATTCAATTCTTACATGATAGTATACATGTTAGAATTCCCATTCTCCCAAATCATCCCACCCTCTCCCTCTCCCTCTGAGTCCAAAAGTCCGTTATACACATCTGTGTCTTTTTTCCTGTCTTGCATACAGGGTCGTCATTGCCATCTTCCTAAATTCCATATATATGTGTTAGTATACTGTATTGGTGTTTTTCTTTCTGGCTTACTTCACTCTGTATAATTGGCTCCAGTTTCATCCATCTCATCAGAACTGATTCAAATGAATTCTTTTTAACGGCTGAGTAATACTCCATTGTGTATATGTACCACAGCTTTCTTATCCATTCATCTGCTGATGGACATCTAGGTTGTTTCCATGTCCTGGCTATTGTAAACAGTGCTGCAATGAACATTGGGGTACATGTGTCTCTTTCAATTCTGGTTTCCTTGGTGTGTATGCCCAGGAGTGGGATTGCTGGGTCATAAGGTAGTTCTATTTGCAATTTTTTAAGGAATCTCCACACTGTTCTCCATAGTGGCTGTACTAGTTTGCATTCCCACCAACAGTGTAGGAGGGTTCCCTTTTCTCCACACCCTCTCCAGCATTTATTGCTTGCAGATTTTTGGATCGCAGCCATTCTGACTGGTGTGAAGTGGTACCTCATTGTGGTTTTGATTTGCATTTCTCTAATAATGAGTGATGTTGAGCATCTTTTCATGTGTTTGTTAGCCATCCGTATGTCTTCTTTGGAGAAATGTCTATTTAGTTCTTTGGCCCATTTTTTGATTGGGTCGTTTATTTTTCTGGAGTTGAGCTGCAGAAGTTGCTTGTATATTTTTGAGATTAGTTGTTTGTCAGTTGCTTCATTTGCTATTATTTTCTCCCATTCAGAAGGCTGTCTTTTCACCTTGCTTATATTTTCCTTTGTTGTGCAGAAGCTTTTAATTTTAATTAGATCCCATTTGTTTATTACTTATTATTTTTAATTGAAATATATCTGCTATCTCCTGTATGGATTTAGTACTATTAAGGAGTGACTTGTGATGCAGATTATCTGCTTTTTTAAGGCTAACATAAAATGACATCTAATTAACTATTTCTTAATTGTCTGAACATTACACATATCAGAACGACCACATGAAAAGTCAAATATTTATCAGCATGTTGTCAATGGAAAATTTATGACTGGATGTTAGTAAAGAATGCTCCATTTTGGAAGGAAAAACATTTTATACAGTTATATACATAGTTATAGCATTACTCCAATAAAGATATTTTTTTAAGTAATAAAAAAATTAAAATATAACCAACAAGGATCTACCGTAGAATTCAAGGAACTCTGCTCAATATTCTGTAATAATGTAAATGGGAAAACAATTTGAAAAAAAAATACGTACAAATATATGTATACTTCGCTGTATATCTGAAACACAACATTGCTATCAACTATACTTCAATTTAAAATAAAAATTTTAAAAATAACAAAGAAAAAAATAGAGATTAAAACGAGGACTTTTACTTTGGTGGAGGGTGTGGAAAGGACACCCTGAGATCTGCAGGACAGACAGAAGTTTGCTCAAGAGGCAAAAAAGCAGTCCAGGTGGAAGGAATGGCATGTGCCAAGGTCCTGGCATGGGAATCCGGCACTTTGGAGAATTTGAACATAGGCCAGTGAGGTAGAAATGGTAAGGGAGGAAGGGCAGACGTGGTCAGAGAATGGGGAGGGAAGTGCAGATGTGGTCACGGCCAGTCACATCATCAGGAAGAACAGCACCATGGGGATAGTAGAGAACATATTCATTCCTGCATTTGACAAATAGTTGCTGCACTGCCTATCACCCCAGCCCCTGCAGGATGGATGCAGTGGTGAATGAGTTCAGACAGTCCCTGTGGTCACAATGCTCACACTCCAGTACTGGGTTCTTAATCAGTGTGGCATCGACTCTGAGTTTCACATTTTCTTATGGAAAATGTTCATACATACCTGCCTCCCAGAGAAGGATGGAGCCATCTAATGCACATGAAAGGCTTAGTGTAAAACATCCCAGAAACAATGAATAAAACCCAACTAGCCAGTGTGGTCAGTTACAGAAGCCTAACCCTCAGCAACAGGTCAGCATAACTTGGCCTGACTCCAAGCAGGGATGTGGCTGTGGGCATGAGTCCAGGGTATGGTGCCGTTGGTTGGAGCTCAGCTCTTGGGTTGATCATCTAGTGCAGAAAGGATACTGCAGGCCCAGGAAGGACCTGGAGAAAGTGGGAACGCGGAATACTCAGGACCGTGACGGAGGGCCTATCCACTCCAGTGCAGCTTAAAAACAGGTCATGTTTGGGAACGCATGTAAGAATTAAAGATTTTAAAATTTAAAAAATTAAAAATAAAATAAAATAAAATAAATAAATAAATAAATAAAAACAGGATCTCTGAGGACTTCCCTGGTGGTCCAGTGGCTAAAACTTCCTGCTTCCAATGCAGGGGCCTGGGTTCAATTTGGGATCAGGGAACTAAATCCCACATGTCACAACCAAGAGTTCACATGCCTCAGCAAAGAACAAAGATCTCACATGCCAAAAGGAAGGGCTTCCCTGGTGGCTCAGATGGTAAAGATGAAACTAAGACTCGGCGCAAACAAATAAATAAACAGATTTTTTTAAGAGGGTCTTTGGAGTACTGGGGAGGAGGTTGGGGTACTTTCCAAGGGTTGTCCACACTCCCACACTCCATACGCATCCATGCACCATTTTGTGCCAGATGCCACATTTACTATGGCCGGCTCTCTGAATGCTGTGAACTCAGAGGTGGCCCTAAACCAAGTATGTAAGTCTGTGCCAGGGAACACAGATGACATACCCTCCCAATGCCCAGCTGCCCAAGGGGGTCTCAAGGGGACTCCCCCACTTTCCCTGCACAGACAGGTTTCCCCGCTCACTGTAAACCCACACATCAACCACTTGGGAGGCAGAGGCAACACAATCTCAGGCAAACCATCCGTTAACCAGTGACACATTCTTGGTCTTATAGCTTTGCCTGCATTTCACCTACACCTTTTCTCTATTTTCAGGGAGTAAGGGCTATCCTCAAGTGATGGTGTGTGGATTTCTCATTGAGGTGCCTTCTTTTGTTGTGGAGCACACTTACACCCATCTCACATGGTGGCAAAGCAAAACTCAAAATTCTCCAAGCCAGGATTCAAGAGTAAATGAACCAAGAACTCCCGCATGTTCAAGCTAGATTTAGAAAAGGCAGAGGAATCAGAGATCAAATTGCCAACCTCAATTGGATCATAGAAAAAGCAAGAGAATTCCAGAAAAACTACTTCTGCTTGGCTGACTATGCTAAGGTCTTTGTGTGGATCAAATCAAAGTGTGAAAAATTAAAGAGATGGGAATAGCAGATCACCTGATCTGCCTCCTGAATTTCAATGCAGGTCAAGAGGCAACAGCTAGAACTGTTAGAACAGTAAGAACATGGAACAATGGACTGGTTCCAAAGTGGGGAAGACGGGCGTCAAGGCTGTATACTGTCACCCTACTTATTAAACTTAATGCAGAGTGCATCATGAGAAATGTTGGGCTGGATGAAGCACAAATTGGAATCAGCATTGTCAGGAGAAATATCAATAATCTCAGATACACACATGATACCACCCTTATGGCAGAAGGTGAAGGAACTAAAGAGTCTCTTGATGAAGGTGAAAGAGGAGAGTGAAAAAAGCCAGCTTAAAACTCAACATTCAAAAAACAAAGATCATGGCATCCGGTCCCATCACTTAATGGCAAATAGATTGAGAAATAATGGAAACAGTGACAGTTGAGTTTTATTTTCTTGTGTTCCAAAATCACTGCAGATGGTGATTGCAGCCATTAAATTAAACGACGCTTGCTACTTGGAAGAAAAGCTATGACAAATCTAGACAGATTATTAAAAAGCAGACATCACTTTGCTGACAAAGGTCCTTAAAGTCAAAGTTATGTTTTTTTTTCCAGTAGTCATGTATGGATATGAAAGTTGGACCATAAAGCTGAGCGCAGAATTGATGCTTTTGAACTGGTATTGGAGAAGACTCTTGAGAATCCCTTTGACTAGAAGGAGATCAAACAAGTCAATCTTAAAGGTAAGCAACCCCCGTATGTTCATTGGAAAGACTGAGGCTGAAGCTGAAGCTCCAATATTTGGCCACCTGTTGCAAAGAGCCAACTCATTAGAAAAGACCCTGATGTTGGACATGATTCAGAGCAGGAGCAGAAGGGGACGACAGAGGACAAGGTGGTTGTATGACATCAGCAAGTCAATGGGCATGAGTTTGAGCAACCTCATGGAGATGGTGAAGGATAAGGAAGGCTGGTGTGCGGCACTCCATGGCCTCTTAGCAACTTAGCACATAGTATTGAGTGAGTAAGTGAAGTCTCTCAGTTGTGTCCGACTCTTTGGGACCCCGTGGACTGTAGCCCACCAAGCTCCTCCGTCCAGGGATTCTCCAGGCAAGAATACTGGAGTGGGTTGCCATTTCCTTCTCCAGGGGATCTTCCCAACCCAGGGATCAAACCCAGGTCTCCTGCATTGTAGGCAGATGCTTTAACCTCTGAGCCACCAGGGAAGCCCAGCACATAGTATTACTAGATTACTATAGAATCTATGGGATTCCTAGGCCAGAATACTGGAGTGGGTAGCCTTTCCCTTCTGCAGGGGATCTTCCTATCCCAGGGATCAAGCCCAGGTCTTCCGCATTGCAGGCAGATACTTTACCAACTGAGCTATTAGGGAAGCCCATCTGTAGATATAACAGTTAATACAAACTGACGGATCTAAATGTAGTAAGATTAAGATACCAACATTTTTGAAACTAGGATATGTACTTAGAAAAAAAATAATGTTGTAAGAAGCTGCTGAAGAATTTTCTAAAGGAGAATGATATGAGACTATTTTTTTAAGTTTCATAGGGAAAATCAATATGTTTATAGAATAAAAATAAAAACAAACTGATGCTCCCACTGTCTTCCATTATAGAATTACAGTGTAAAGGATGGCATCACATTCAAAGTGGTTTCTTTTTCATATTAAATCAATCCCCACAAGGATTTAGTGTTCATTTGGACTGATATTTTATTTCACTATATATTTCTTGAAGGTCCATCATCACCAGGTAAGCCCCTTTCAGTCTTGTATATTTCCTTTCATTGATATGATGCTGAAGGTGGTCATTTACATTTTCCGATTCAGATGGCATCCAAAACTGTCAAGCCCTTGCCCTCATTTCTGTGAAATAAGAGTGATGGCAGAACTAAAGCTTCTTTGTGGCACTCGTCCCAAACGACAATCTTTCCTGTCTGAGGCATTCATGACAGATGCAATCACAGACAGCTGTACCCCATGGCTCTAAGAAATTAAAAGATAAGGTGAATGATATCACACCAGAAAAACCATTACACTGATAAACAGAAAAAGACAATTTAGCCGAAGTCTTGAAGCCATCTAAAATAACACTCAACACAGTGAAAGGTGTAACTTGCCTGTGGGAAAGTCAATGAAATCATTCCTAGATAAAAATCAACATGCGCAGAAGAGGGACTGCATAGTGAGGTGTCTGAGTGTGACAGTGACCTTTGGCATGTTATTAGGTGGGAGGAGCTAACTTCCTTAAAGTTTTATTAATGTCAAGATGAGATCAAAGCCATCTGTCATCTGTCTCTGGGTGTTAAAAATAAATTACTGCAGTGTGGTTTATTGTCTTTCCTTGAATGTATATTCACTATTCTTTTATTTTTCAAAATGCAGACTTCTGACAGCAACTAGTTTTTCTAAAATATTTTGAAGAAGTTGAGTTACTATGCTATCCATGTTAAAAGAAAATAATTAACTTTTTATATGAAAATGCAATTCAGTTATCTATATGACTCTGTGATCTCAGAGGACTGTATTTATTAGCTTCCTTTGACATTTGATCATTTACCTTATTAGGGAAAATAATTAAATTTGAGGCATTTTTGATTCTATTCATCTATACACAAGATACTACACATGATAATAATAAAGTACACTATCATTACATATGATACAGTGTCGTAAATTTTCCAGATTTTTGGTTCAAACATATATAAAAGAAATTAAGTATGGCCAATTAAAGTCACTACTATGAATAAGGAATGAAAAATAATATTAACATACTGTATCATTTTTGCATTTACAGGCTCAAAGATAATTGTTTTCAAGTGGTTTAACATCTCCTCTGAAAACTATAAAAAATCAGTTTTTCTCAGAAAAGTGTTCTCATCAATAGCCACTAGCTAAACAGGCAGAGCTATGATTAGCTTTCTCATTACTATGTCTGGTCCAAATTGAAAGGGACTGTCAGCGCCCCTGGACTGAATCAGTATGAAGAGAAGAAGGGTCTGGGAGGAAACGGGAAAAGAGGAGAGAATTAGCAATATCCACAAAGTACCCAAGGATTCAGTTCAGTTCAGTCGCTCAGTTGTGTCCTACTTTTTGCGACTCCATGAATCGCAACATGCCAGGCCTCCCTGTCCATCACCATCTCCCGGAGTTCACTCAGACTCACGTCCATCGAGTCCGTGATGCCATCCAGCCATCTCATCCTGGGTCGTCCCTTTCTCCTCCTGCCCCCAATCTCTCCCAGCATCAGAGTCTTTTCCAATGAGTCAACTCTTCTCATAAGGTGGCCAAAGTACTGGAGCTTCAGCTTTAGCATCATTCCTTCCAAAGAAATCCCAGGGTTGATCTCCTTCAGAATGGACTGGTTGGATCTCCTTGAAGTCCAAGGGACCCTCAAGAGTCTCCTCCAACACCACAGTTCAAAAGCAACAATTCTTCGGCACTCAGCCTTCTTCACAGTCCAACTCTCACATCCATACATGACCACAGGAAAAACCATAGCCTTGACTAGACGGACCTTAGTCGGCAAAGTAATGTCTCTGCTTTTGAATATGCTCTCTAGGTTGGTCATAACTTTTCTTCCAAGGAGTAAGCGTCTTTTAATTTCATGGCTGCAGTCACCATCTGCAGTGATTTTGGAGCCCCCCCAAAATAAAGTCTGACACTGTTTCCACTGTTTCCCCATCTATTGCCCATGAAATGATGGGACCGGATGCCATGATCTTCGTTTTCTGAATCTTGAGCTTTAAGCCAACTTTTTAACTGTCCTCTCTCACTTTCACTAAGAGGCTTTTTAGCTTCTCTTCACTTTCCGCCATAAGAGTGGTGTCATCTGCATATCTGAGGTTATTGATATTTCTCCCCAGGATTAACCCCAAGGAAATACACTGAAGATGCTCCAACTCTCCAACCATGGTTTCCAAGTTTTCATTATCTTTCTAATATGTCTTCTCCCTCTAGACTGGTACTCAGTGCTGATGGAAAACTAATGTCGCATACATACGAATATATTCAGCTGAATCACAGTACACTATGTAGTGTTCCCAAGGTCTTATACCCACTCTGGAAAATCAACATCAAGCAAACTTTTAAACTATGTGTGCCAAGAGGGATTATAAAAATCAGAAATTATAAACATTATAAAGAAATTATAAAATCATAAATTTATAAAAAATTTTAAAACATTCAAGTATATCAGATTTCTATACCAATGTTCATTTTTTTTGGTCATTTTTGAAAGATTTTTTCAGAATGTATACACTTTTTTGTATCTCCATCAAATAAAGGCAGAAGATAAACACATTTCACGTCTGCAGGATATTTAGTCTTTACCTTTCTGTTTCCCCATAGCCCTTTGTCCAGCTAACAGCAGTCAACGAATATTTGTTGAACTAATTGAACACCAATGTAATTATTTGTTTTGGATAATCTATGACTTTAATGAGTTATTAATAGTCTTCAAGACATAAACTCTTGCATCTATTTATATATTTCCATAATGTCTTTCAACATATGCTTTTGGAATATGTGCTCTAACTGGCCCAACAATACAAATGGAAGAACCGTAGCTAATTTAGAAATAAATTCACTTGAATTTCTGAAAGTTTTCTTGGATTATGTGACATTGCCACACAATGTTCTGCCCGGCTTCCTACCTCACAGTACTTAAACCATGGAAGGTGATCATACGTATACATGTTTGGAGCCAGTTCTGGCAACTGAACTATGGTACCAAACCCATGGGAGAAGGGAATGACAAACCACTTCAGTATTCTTGCCTTGAGAGCCCCATGAACAGTATGAAAAGGCAAAATGATAGGATACTGAAAGAGGAAGTTTGATTTGTCAGAAGTTTAATTTGATGACTTTCGCACACACATGTGTCCATCAAACACTGTCTGGCCTACAACCAGAATTGGCTTCATGGGCATATGAGCTCTACAGAAACACAGGGCCCCGACTCAGAAGGAGTTTAATGCCATGTTGTCATTCTCTTGACATTCCTACTTCTTTGACTTTTGAGTTTAATAAGGGAATATCAAGGGTATAACTGAACATGATTGGAAGGGTAGGGGAGGCATGGAGTCTCAGTTCATATACAGTCTTGCCTCCTAGCCATCCTATGTAGGTTTTCAGTTACCCAACCTTCTGCTTTCTGGGATCTCACCTGGAATAAAAAGACTTCTATTCTGCTCTGGTACAGGTGGGGATTGGAAGAGTCCGCATTCTACCTTGGCTCTTCCTTTGTTCCTTAGTGGGGGCCTAGGTATGACGGCAACTCAGGGGACCATGGTCAGAGTCCAGAGTTGAGCAGCTGTGTTTTGAGTGTCTTTAGAGGAAAACTAGCTGGAGTCACCTCTACCTAAGGTTGGCAACTCCGAGGGCATCTAGTCAATAGCCAGAGGCCAGGCATTGAGGGTGGAAGGGGTGAGCCCTTCTGAGGCCTGTAGGGGCTCTAGAAAGGGGAACAACTGCCTTAAATTTCTGAATGTCCACCCTAGCAGAGGTTGGGCATCAGTGTAGCTGGTAACTCTCAGAAGGGGGAAGCTGGTACTATCAGCACCTTCCTGGGGCTTCCAGGGACCTTTTAATCACAGACTGGGTGTCAGGAACAACAGTGAGGATCAGCATTCCCTGGTATTTCCAACCCTAAAGCAGTAGTCCTTACAATCTCTACATGGGTGGCCAAAAAAACCTTTTCCTTCCTCTGCTGCTGCTAAGTCGCTTCGGTCATGTCCGACTCTGTGCGACCCCACAGATGGCAACCCACCAGGAGCCCCCGTCCCTGGGATTCTCCAGGCAAGAACACTGGAGTGGGTTGCCATTTCCTTCTCCAATGCATGAAAGTAAAGAGTGAAAGTGAAGTCGCTCAGTTGTGTCCGACTCCTAGCGACCCCATGGACTGCAGCCTACCAGGCTCCTCCGTCCATGGGGTTTGCCAGGCAAGAGTACTGGAGTGGGTTGCCATTGCCTTCTCCACTTCCTTCCTCTACCCTCCCCTATACAACTTGGACCAGCCAGAGACGTCTTCTAAGAATGAGCTGTAAGATACAAACTGTGTCATTTCGGTGTTTCCACAAATGAATTGAATGCACTTGTATTTATACTTAGAACTGACATTCCACACTATAAACAATAATGCTAATAATTTGAAAATTACTTAGAATAATACTAAATTGGTTTCCCCAGTGGCTCAGCAGTAAAGAATCTACCTGCAAGACAGGAGACTTGAGACACAGGTTCAGTCTCTGGGTCAGGAAAATCCCCAGGAGAAGGAAATGGCAACTGACTTCAGTGTTTCTGCCTGAAAAGTCCCATGGACAAAGGAGCCGGGCAGACTACACAGTCTATGGGGTTGCAAAAGAGTCAGATGTGACAAACAACAAAATAGCAAATTAAACCATTATGATAAATCAAGGGAGAGACCACGGGCAGGGGGAGCTTTACTTTTTAGTACCTTTACAGTACTTTTTCCTCCAACTTCCTAAACAAAAGGCACTCACTGCATTTTCATTTTGCTCTGAGTCCCATAAATTATGTAGCTAGTCCTGCTTACACTTAATGTATTGGCATCTGTCTCAATGTCAGGTGATATCTGCTTCTTTTTTTGCCTTTCTTTTCTTTCTTTCTTTCTTTTTTTTTTTAACTTTCTTTTCTCCTTAATTTAAATTACTGATATGGATTTACTGTTTAGACATATACACCCCATGTACCTTTCTGTGTCAGCGTCCTTCTGGTCCATTCATGGGACACTTGACAACCTCCATGCAGTTAGAAGTTTCTTCCTGGATTGTATTCTTGGTGCTGAATTTTCCTGTCTAGACTTTCTCACTGATAGATTGTGTAGACATATGTGGTTGGCAGACATAGGTATCACTGGATATGAATGAAGTTGCAGCAGAAATTTCAATAAGAAGTTGACTTGGAAATATGGAATGGATTACTTCAGGTTGTGATTTCAGCATTGGTGGTAAGGACAGGAAAACCATGTGAGAAATCAAATATTTGATTTGCAACAGGCTTAGAGAAACAGTAATGTCCTTTTTATCTCTAAATTTTATGATTTCAAAGATGAAGGGCTATTGTTGGTATAAGAAAAATAAATTATTTCCAATGTGCTTTTCACAATTATGAAATTATCACTGATAACTGTCCTGAAAATCTATACTTATTATAGCAGTTCTATAATTCTGGTTGAGGCAACTGGATAAGAGATCTTTAGGCTCATTATGCTCATACAGTCTGCTGACATTTTAGAAGAAAGGCAGTGCAATGCCATATTAAAACATGAAAGAAATAAAGGAATTAAATTAATAGTCTGATCTGATACAATCATTCCTCTTACTAATTTTTAACATCAGTAATTTGTATCCATATTGAAAATACTTTGTAAACACTGGCTATTCATTTAACAACTCCTAGTCTATATCATTACCTTTGATGATAGCTCATTTTGTGATCTGATGCAGTAACCTATGGAAAGTTTCCAGCGTTATATACCAAATAAAATTTAATTCCATTTCTGTTTGGAACATCTTAACCACAGTTTAAATACAGTTTCATACTGTCCTACTCACATGACAGAAGCAATAAACCTCACCAAATGTCTTTGTAAAGATGGGCACTTGGAAACTTAGGAGAGTAATATATAAAAAATGTAAAACATTAATTAATTTAAAATATAAGGATAGTTACATTAATTGATTGATGATGTAAATATCCTTTGTATTTTCTTGATGTCTACAATTGGATAAAGTATATAAGAGCTAAGTTTTGAATTATCCACCTAAAAAGGTCTTGAGCAAATTGTTCCAATTATTTAGAAAAATATTTATCCTGACATAAGATAGATTTTGTTCAGTTAACAAGTCGTGTCCACCTTTTGTGACCCCATGGACTACAGAACATCAGGATTCCCTGTCCCTCACCATCTCCCAGAATTTGCCCAAGTTCATATCCACTGAATTGGTAATGCCATCTAACCATCTCATCCTTTGTTGCCCTCTTCTCCTTCTGCCTTAAATTTTTTCCAGTGATAGATAATGCCTACATGATATTATTTGATGTTCAAACTTAAACTGCTACATTAGCACAGGGTTATTGGGTAATCTTTGCTTTCTTCTCTAAATCTCTTTACATATAATGAAGATGACACATTACAAAATAACCACTTGCTTTACATTTTTTAATTAGGAAATGCTAAGACAAAATAGAATATGATTAAAATACAAAAGCATCTAAATACTCATGTAATTTTTAAAGAATATGGATTTAGATACTCAGCCGTATGTATTTATTCATATCTTCTACTCAAGCATATTCCCTTAAATAACCCATTCAATGGAAAATTTGGATTTATAAAGCAAACACTTCCCTAGTGGTTCAAGCAGTAAAGAATCTGCCTACAATGTGGGAGACCTGGGTTCAAACCCTGGATTAGGAAGATCCCTTCGAGAAGAGAATGGCAACCCACTCCGCTATTCTTGCCTGGCAGGCTATAGTCCAAGGGGTTGCAAAGAGTCAGACACAACTGAGCAGCTAATACTTTTAATTTCACTCAAGCACATCCCCTTCATTCAATAGAAAAATTGGATTTATACAGCAAATACAATTCACTATAGCTGCTGACTTTTAAAGCTGAACCGGGTATAGGAGGGTTGTGGTGGGGTAAACTGAGTATATCTTTAGAGTTAACAGACTATATGTAACAATCAACCCGTATCAATCTTTTAAAAATCAAATCCTGTTACCAGTCTTGTAATCCATGGGCGATATGACAGGTCTCTGCCTCTGCCATAAGACCCAATGAAATGATATCTCTGTGAGGCAATTTATACCAACCCTCTACCTAAAATCCTTCTATGATTGTTTAAACGATAATATTGAATCATCTTTCCCAGCCTTCAAACCCTTTCCCTTCTACATGGTTCCATGAAATGACCCTACATCACCCACTGCTTCTGACCTCATTACCTATTCTTCAGCCAAAACTACATTATAATGCATAGGACTTCCTCCAACATATTGATGTATGTCATCTCCATATTTATTCCCAAATCATTGCCTTAACCTACTAAGCCTTTCAAATCCTGAAAGATGATGCTGTGAAAGTGCTGCACTCAATATGCCAGCAAATTTGGAAAACTCAGCAGTGGCCATGGGACTGGAAAAGTTGTTTTCATTCCAAATCCCAAAGAAAGACAATGCCAGAGAATGCTCAAACTATCGCACAATTGCACTCATCTCACACGCTAGTAAAGTAATGCTCACAATTCTTCAAACCAGGCTTCAGCAACACATGAACTGTGAACTTCCTGATGTTCAAGCTGGTTTTAGAAAAGGCAGATAAATTGCCAACATCTGCTGGATCATAGGAAAAACAAGAGAATTCCCAAAAAACATCAATTTCTGCTTTATTGACTATGCCAAAGCCTTTGACTGTGTGGATCACAATAAACTGTGGAAAATTCTGAAAGAAGTGGGAATACCAGACCACCTGACCTGCCTCTTGAGAAATCTATATGCAGGTCAGGAAGCAACAGTTAGAAGTGGACATGGACCAACAGACTGGTTCCAAATAAGAAAAGGAGTACATCAAGGCTGTATATTGTCACCCTGCTTATTTAACTTATGTGCAGAGTACATCATGACAAATGCTGGGCTGGAAGTAACACAAGCTGGAATCAAGATTGCGGGGAGAAATATCAATAACCTCAGATATGCAGATGACACCACCCTTACGGCAGAAAGTGAAGAGGAACTAAAAAGCCTCTTGATGAAAGTGAAAGTGAAGAGTGAAAAAGTTGGCTTAAAGCTCAACATTCTGAAAACAAAGATCATGGCATCTGGTCCCATTACTTCATGGGCAATAGATGGGGAAACAGTGGAAACAGTGTCAGACTGTATTTTTTTGGGCTACATAATCACTGCAGATGGTGACTGCAGCCATGAAATTAAAAGACACTTACTCCTTGGAAGAAAAGTTATGACCAACCTAGAGAGCATATTCAAAAGCAGAGACATTACTTTGCTGTCTAAGGTCCGTCTAGTCAAGGCTATGGTTTTTCCTGTGGTCATATATGGATGTGAGAGTTGGACTGTGAAGAAGGCTGAGTGCCGAAGAATTGATGCTTTTGAACTGTGATGTTGTAGAAGACTCTTGAGAGTCCCTTGGACTGCAAGGAGATTCAAACAGTCCATTCTGAAGGAGATCAGCCCTGGGATTTCTCTGGAAGGACTGATGCTGAAGCTGAAACTCCACTACTTTGGCCACCTCATGGGAAGCGTTGACTCATTGGAAAAGACTCTGATGCTGGGAGGGATTTGGGGCAGGAGGAGAAGGGGACGACAGAGGATGAGATGGCTGGATGTCATCACTGACCCAATGGACGTGAGTTTGAGTGAACTCTGGGAGATGGTGATGGACAGGGAGACCTGGCGTGCTACGATTCATGGACTCTCAAAGAGTCGGACACAACTGAGCGACTGAACTGAACAGTACTGAACTAAGCCTTTTACCTGGATTATTCTATCAAACTTGAACTCATCCTTCAAGTTTAGATGAGATTATGACTCTTCCAGAGACAATTCTCTAATCATCTAGGTGGAGCTAGTATTCCCCTCTGCTGGATCCTAGAGTTGTCCACCTATTCATTTAGTGTGACATTTTCAGTCACTAACATCCTAGAGTAGAAAGATCACTAATTCGATGAAAATGTGAGTTCCACCTCTGTTGCTAACCAGTTGTAAATTTCTGGATTAGTTAAAATTATTCTGATATCATTTCTTAAATCATAAAATGTTGATGATAATGTCTAATACATAGGAGATTTCTCAAGACAAATAAGAGGAGGTAGGTTAAAATCACTTTGGAGTAGTACAGCTCAACATATTTGCTTCATATTTTCTTTTATCTCTTTCTACACTATTTTTGTATATATTAAGTTCATATATATATGGAAGTTTCTTTTTAATTATAATAACTGTGAATTTTAAAAACAGTAATATGTATTGAGATACTCTGAATGTACTTTACATAGCATATAGCATCCGTTTCATTTTTTATTATTCAATGGGTAAATTCAAAAGAGAGTAGTTTTTTTTTTAATGTTAAGACTATTTAGATTGTTCCAAAAAATACTGACATTCTGATACCAATTAAAAAAAAAGTCTCAGTGCATTCGAGACATTGTGGCTTTCATAAAAATATAAGAAATATTTTGATTTTCATAATATATAATATTAGAATTTTATTTTAAGTGGCAAAAATTATCTGACAATGAAATGTTCAGGGTAGAGAAACGATGCATCAAAAAAATAAAAATGACTGATATTTTGAGTTCGTAAGATATCATTTACTGATTTTAAAGCAAGAACTTAATATTGCCAAGCTGAACATGATAGAGTGTGATACATAGTGAGTAAATTAAGATGTATACTTGAGGAAAGGCATCTGGCTAGCAAATGGGGTCCCCTCTGGTAGTCACTCTCCTGCTGGATATACCACGATTTACAGCCTGGTCCTATAAACTTCTACCCACACAATTTGTTTTTCACCTTTTATACTAAGGACATTGAGGCTTACAAAGAACATCTTGGTGTTATAATAGTCATTAACACTGTGTGTCTTCTGATTTTTTTTTTTTTGAGAGAGAGCTTATCTTTTTATTGCTCTAAGAGACCTGAAAACAGTGTAGTATGTTATTCTAAACACTAAATAATATTGAACAAAATGAATTATCAATGACCTTCCCTATATATATATATGCTCATTTTGTTATAAAATATGTATCATTTATATAATTAAAATTTAATTTGAAACTTGACAACTCTTATAGACCCTATAGATTTGTGAACAGTATTCTTTAAATTCAAGTCATCTAAGAGACTTAGGGTTTATTGGTGGAAAGCAGTGGACTGAGGTCACTGTCTGTCTTAGTTCCTTAGGACTGCAATAACAGAACACCGTAGACTGGGTGGCTTACAAAAAACAGAAATTAATTTCTCATACTTCTGGAGACTGGGAAGTCCAAGATCAAGGGTATATTGATTTGGTATCTGGTGCTTCCTGGTACATAGATGCCATCTTCTCAGAGTGTCTTCATGTGGAATAAAGGGTGAAGGAATTCTCTGGGGTCTGTTGGGCATTAATCCAATTTGTGACAATCAAATACAGAAGTCCACACCTCCTCATACCATAACACCAGGATTCGGGATTTCAATAAAATAAAATCAGGGGGTGCAAACATTCAGTTGATAGCACTGTACTTCATATACCAGCCAGAACTGAGGTCTCCAGTTTTACCTGTAAAATATGGTGAGATTTCTGTGCTATTCCCACATGATAGTATAAAATGTCAGCTCTTGAACTTTCTGGTGACGGATAAAAAGTATTGGAAGACACCAACTTGGCATTAAAGATCTAGCTTACATTCAAAATTGCCATCGGTCTATATACCTCTAACGGTGGCGGTTTAGTCACTAAGCAGTGTCTGACCCTTGCAACTCCATGGGCTGTAGTCTGCCAGACTCCCCTGTCAATGGGATTCTCCACTCCAACGCAATACTGTAAAGTAATTAACCTCCAATTAAAATAAATAAATTTATATTTAAAAAAATACTGGAATGGGTTGCCATTTCCTTCTTCAATATTTCTAGTGCATACATCTAAAACATTTAGACTTCTATTTTTTTTCTATGCATTTGTAATAATATTCTTTACACCTGATAGAGGCTATTTCTTGCAAAACAGGCATTTGCCCATGAAAATTAGTAATTAAGCATGGAATTAGTTATTTATTTTATCTGTGCATAAGATGACCACAAAGTTATAGCACAGTACTTTGCTGAGGAAAAAGATGGGTGTCAAAAAGTTTTCAACGTCAGCTTTAAAGGAGTATTCAGTTGAAAAGCAGCATTCAGATCCTTTAGGATGACTTTTTTTCTTAGAATAATCTGTAATATGACAACCAGAATCATGCATCAGGCTTAAGAGTTTCACACAGATACTTTCTTAATATCTAGGGGGCCACTGCTACAGCTGCTTCCGTCTGTCTGGCTTTGCTTCCATTCCATTTTCTGTTGAAGGTCTGCTATGACTTTTCTCTACCGATTCCATGCCACTCAGAACTCTATTTGAGCCTATAATAAAGTAGAAGAGAGTTAGAAATAAGCAAAGAGACATGCTACAAAGTTGAAAAATTAAGATAAAAACTTTTGTCTTGTTTCACTTTACCTCCTTCCAGAGGTGAATCTGGCATGAAGTTTTACCAAAACAGGTAAGTTTCCATGCACTGGTAATGATTCATTCTAGACAAACCTTGCTGTGTTCCTTCTGGGACACATCACCCTGTGTGTAGATAGTGGCCCCCATTTTCTAGGTACGCTCCTCTTCCATATTAGGAAATAGCAGATTTTTGCTAAGGATCCTCATAAGACTGTATTTATTATAAGTTCTTCAAATGGATAACTTATTTATTGAGGCAAGGAAAAAAAAACTTTTATACTATTTACTACATTAGATTTAATGTTAAAGGTGAATAGTATTGCAGAATAGTGATTAAGGACACAGAAATTAATAACACGGTTTTTCTGATTACAGACCCTGCCTTAGCCATTTAGTATCTTCTAAATTTCATCAAAAGCTGACTATATTTCAGAATAAGATAATAATGTTGTGCTATCTCTAAAGTAGTGTTGGGAAAGTGAAGAAGATACATAAAGCCCTTAGCAAAATGCCAGGCAAATGCCTGTAAGTACACCATGTATTTAGTTATTTCCAGGTATTATAACTCAGAGCAAACACAGTGACACTTTGGAGCTAACTGGATTTACTCTACATATTTCCTCAGTTAACCACTAATGTCTAATGCTATGCAAAGATAATCACTGTAGTATTTAAGAAGTGCTCATCAGCAATTGTGAGGAATTTATGCTTTTACTTTCAAAAACATAATCATCTTAGCTAGTTTAAGAAACTCTTCTTGGTTCAAGTGCCCAAAACTAGCCCTAATTCATGAATTAATCAAGCCAAGTTTTCTTCCATTTACTGAAATCAATTATCTGAATGAAGTGCTCCAAGCTGCATAAAAGCAATGAATTAAAATTCTTCCATTTATTGAGTTTTAAAGTAAAATGCTCAGATGTACTTGGGCCAGACTTTTAAACAGTCAAGTGCCTAAGCAGTCTAAATCTGATTATTTTCACTGTTCTTAAAAACCAATTACAGCAAATGATAGAAGACTATTTACCTTAAATATTGATCTGCTATGGCTTATTTCATTTTGCAACAATATTCTCCAACTATCTTAGAAGCTTTAGAAAAATCTATATTTTAAACAACGAAACTATGGCATAATTTTTATTATGGCTGACTTTTTCATTCTAGACTATAACCATTATAATTTGACTGTAAAACTTTTATTGACTTTCTTGCTAACAGATATCTTTGGGAATGCATACAATTAAACAGGCACAAATATGCCTTAAAAAACAATTAGAAGATGTGCAGACAGCTGCTGCCTAATGTTTTCAGTAAGAGTGATAAAAATTAAAAGGACAAAATTAAATATTTTAAATAAATTTTATACAACTGCCATTGAAACACTGATAAATAAGTACTGGGCTTCTATTATAGATATGTTTTCACTCTGTAGTAGAGATATTTTCAAAGACCAAACATACTATGTAAAATGTCTATATTTTTACCATATAAACATGCATGTTCTTTGATTATACTATGTATACTTAATTACCTTTATGTTCTTAAGTGTGACACAAAACTTAATTCACTCAAGATTTTTTTTTTTATTTCTAAATGATAAAGATAGAGTTGGATTTTAAAGAAAGCTGAGCCCTGAAGAATTGATGCTTTTGAACTGTGGTGTTGGAGAAGACTCTTGAGAGTCCCTTGGACTGCAAGAAGATCAGACCAGTCAATCCTAAAGGAAATTAGTCTTGAATATTCATTGGAAGGACTGATGCTGAATACTTTGGTACCCTGATGTGAAAAATTGAGTCACTGGAAAATATCCTGATGCTGGGAAAGATTGAGGGCAGGAGGAGAAGGGATGACAAAGGATGAGATGGTTGGATGGCATCACTGACTTGATGGACATGAGTTCGAGCAAGCTCCAAAAGCTGGTGATAGACAGGAAAGCCTGGCGTGCTGCAGTCCATGGGGTCACAAAGTCAGATAAGACTGAGCAACTGAACTGAACTGAAAGACGAAGAAATATCCAATATATTTGTCTTCAAATACATGAGTATGCATGTGTTTGCAACTGTGGTTCTACATAAAGAATGATTTTTCTGACATCTGGTTTATTTATATATGAGTCCCTTGTCTTAAGGTTAATAGTCTATTTATAATTTATTCTTTGAATAATTTTTTGTTTAAATGAATATTGTCATGTGTACTAAAAACAGCTAAAATATATTCAAATATGAAAAATGTTGTGGTCATTCCTTATTAAAATAATTAAATAAATATGGAATATCCTTGATTTGTTACAATAATTTCATGCTTTGAAATAACCTGATATTTCAGTAGAGGAACAAAATGAAATTGGTAAATTGTATACAACAAGTTCAAAATTTAGGGATTACATGAATTATACTTTAAAAATATGGATGTTTCAAAGGTGTTTAACATGTTTCAAAGTTTCAAGATTATTAAAAAATATATATGCTTGCAAGCTAAGTCGCTTCAGTCATGTCTGACTGCTTGTGACACTATGGACTATAGCCCTCCAGGATTCTCTGTCCATGGAATTCCCCAGGCAAGAATATTGGAGTGGGTTGCCATGCTCTCCTCCAGGGGATCTTCCCAACCCAGGAATTAAACCCATGTATCCTGTGGCTCCTCCATTGCAGGAGGATTCTCTACAACTAAACCATCAGGGAAGCCCAAGGAATATATATATCCCACATCATGAACTAATATTTGTGATTTAGATTTCTTTTACTTAGAAAGCTAATCTATTAATATTTAATATTATTAATAAAAACCATGAATTTTAACATACATAAAATGTATAGAAGATTTTCTTTGTTAATCTCAAGAAATTACTTGATAACAGACTATTAATACAAACATCTCACTCCAAGAAGAAAAATAAAATAATTCACTTTCCATCCAAGGAGTTATCTAAATTCTCAACCAGCTAAAATATCCAGCTTCTGAGCTAGATATCAACATGGTGGATATGTTTTTCCATCAAATCTCACTGCTCATGATGGATATATTTTTCTATCAAGTCTCATTCCTCATGACTGGCCAACACATGGCTACTTGAAAAACACTACAATAATGTATATTAAAATTTTAATTTTTTTCAATAATTTATCAAAGCATAAATGATATAAGAAATTGCACACTTTACTGTGTACATCTTGATGAGTTTCAACACAGGCATATAGCTGAGATTGTGGTGATGGTATTATATGTGTATATACACATTAAATATTTAGTCAAGAGGGATTTTAGTTTCCTATTCCTCCTGTGGCATACTATCACAAACTGGGGTCTTTCAATACTCATAGTTCTTGAGATCAGAACTCTGAAATCCAAAGGCTGGCAGAGCCATGCTCTCTCCTAGTTCTTATTGCTACTGACAATTTTTGCCATTTCTTGGTTTGTAGTTGCAAAACTCCAATCTCGGCCTCCATCACCACAGGGCTATTCCCTCTGTGTATCTATGTCTTCACATGGTAATCTCTCGCTCTCTGTGCCTCTGTCTCTGGGTCTCTATTCCTATAAGGAACAGAGTCATATTTGATTAAGGTCCCACTCATTCTAGTATGACATCATTTTAATTTAATTACATCTTCAATGATGCTGTTGATATTTCTAAATATGGTCACAATACAGGTACCAATGCTAAGATTTCAATGTATTTATAGGGGGACATATTTCAGCCTATAACAAAGAAAAAGTGAAAAAAATTCAGCATCATCTTCACTATTTGTGCATAGGGTTCTGAGAAAAAGGAAGCAATTAGTAAAGGAACACAAACTATAGATATGACATTCAAATGTAAATGCTAGATCACACAGAGAATTGGAAAAGACTGTTTAAATTAAAAAAAAAAAACTATTATAACACTCTAAACCTCCTGATTCAGAGGCTTTTGAGCAAACTCTCTTCCATCTCTAGACAGTTTGGTCTTATCACCACATGGAAAACCCATGTTCCCTGATAACCTCAAGCTTTTAAGTTAGTCTTTAAGGAGGTTACTCAAAAGCTGTGCAACATACTCAACTGAAATCTAAACATCTGAGAAATCAAAGGGGAAGCAACTGACTGGCCAGTTACTCCACTGGTAGAACAACAGGAAGATGGCCACTTCACTGAGAAATGTCTTAGAGAAGAGAAGGGAGCCGTGTTTCTCATGGATAGAAAGTGTGCACCCGTGAGAGGCAGGACTGCTATAGAAGCATTTTAGATTTTCTTTAAGAAGGCCTCTTGAGAGCAAATGAAACTAAGCACATTTCAAAGGGAATCCTTGCAGCTGAGCAAGAGGTGGTGATGAACTGAAATAGATTCATTTACTCTAGGCATTTGCAATGTTAGAGATCCCGAACCATGAGGGAGTCTTCAAAGAAACCATGGAAGATTTCTCCAAAGAGGATCTTTTTTAAATATCCAAAGAGCAGTGTGGCAAAGTTAGCTTTTCACAGAGAATGGTGGCATCAATAATTCTTTCTTGTATCCTTCCTATCTCAGTCTTTTTAAAACACTATAACAAAATAACATTTAAAAAAAAAAACACAGAAATTTATTCCTGATAGTTCTGGAGAATGGGAAATCTGAGATCAAGGGCCAGCATGGTTATCTTCTTACAAAACTCTCTGCTGGGTTCATGTAGCTCAGCTGATAAAGAACCTGCCTGTAATGCAGGGGGCCTGGGTTTGATTCCTGAGTTGGGAAAATCCCCTGGAGAAGGAAATGGCAACCCGCTCCAGTATTCTTGCCTGGGAATTCCATGGACAGAGCAGCCTGGCAGTCAACAGTCCTTGGAGTCCCAAGAGTCAGACATGACTGAGCGGTTAAACCATAACCAACAACTGGGTTCACGGTCAGAGACTCCCAGTTTTGCTTTCATATGATGAAAGAAGCTGGGAAGCCCTATGGGGTCCCTTTACTAAGAACATTAATCCCATTCCTGAGGGCTCCACCCTCATGATCTAAGTATCTCCAAAGTCTCCACCTTCTAATACTATGGCACTGGGCATTAGGATTTCTACATGTGAATATTGGACCGATGTAAACATTGAGGTCCTTGCAACCCCTCTATGCCTACCCCCAGTTTTTGATGAGTCGTGAACTACAGTGAGTGAAGCAGGCTTCATATCCAAGCCTGAGACAAGGGAGAATAAAAGGAAAAGATCAGAGATTTGATCACTACATGGAGCTTAATTTGGTTATTACTAGTTTAAGATATTATTACATAAATATGCCCAAAAAAATCAAATGAAATTTTCTGAGTTCACATGTAAGGTCAAGGAAAGAGCTAACATCATCAAATCAATGTTAAAGAATGATGGGAAATTAAAGTATAGATGCTTATAAATACCCCCTAGGAGTTTTACCTATTTAACAGAATGGTTTTGATAGCATATCTTATATCCTGTAGAATCAAGATAGAGAGATTCCCTGCTCTGGTTTGGTGAACAACCATCCGGGAGCATCCCCAGGACCACTAAATGGGATTGGGGGATTCACTCTTTTCAAAGCTACTTCTTACTGACTAATGAGAAACCAAAGATTGTGTTATGGCAGCCAGACAAAGAAGAGCCTCTTGGCTTGCAAATGTCATTAAACTTTAGGACCTATTTGATTGATTTGTATCCTAGGGATCTTTTCCCAAAGCAATGATCTATGTGGTGCACCTATGCTATTGATCTGAGAATACAAAATATTAAATAGAAACCAGTAGACAGAGTGGAGAAGGCAGTGGCACCCCACTCCAGTACTTTTGCCTGGAAAATCCCATGAACGGAAGAGCCTGGTAGCCTGCTGTCCATGAGGTCGCAAAGAATCAGGTATGACTGAGTGACTTTACTTTCACTTTTCACTTTCATGCGTTGAAGAGGGAAATGGCAACTCACTCCAGTGTCCTTGCCTGGAGAATCCCAGGGATGGCGGAGCCTGGTGGGCTGCTGTCTATGGGGTTGCACAGCATCAGACACGACTGAAGCGACTTAGCAGCAGCAGCAGTAGACAGAGAAATTTTGCACATCACCACTAAAGTAAACAGTTATACACAAAATCAAGAATTTTAAATCAATATATCAATTATCCCTTTGAAAATAAAAATTCTCACACAAAAAAATCATTTTTTACTTCAGACTTCCCTCTGATTTAGTGTGATCAACAGAGCTAAAATCTCAAACACTCAATAAGATTTATTATAAATTTATTAAGTTTTGCTGAAAGAATTTTGACTAATGTTGACGCAGGCAGCATGAACAAACACCTAGAGACATTTATTAAAGATTTAAATGTATATTTTAAAAATTTTAAAGGAAATATTATTACATCAGAAATTATCTTTTTGTTAGAGATCATAATTGAGGTTTAAATTATATATATATGTATGCAATTTATTTATGAAGGTAAAACAATGCTATGATATAAATAACTACACCAAAATTAGTTAAAAAACTCTCATGAGTTCATAAAACTATACAATGAAACTATGTATTTACAACTCATAGGCATGTATATTTCAAAACCCTAAAAGAAGACTGAATTTTTGTCTATTAATTTTTTAACTGATCCAATTCAATAATTACAAAATATATCAAATAAATATATGAACTTTTTTCTGTCTGTGAACATGTACTTTAGGTAAGAGGAATATGGCTATTCAAAATATAAGAAAACAGAAGTGTGTTGTATATCTTTTTCAATAATGAGACTAATTCACTTTGCTAAAATAATTCTGAGTAGCTGAAGAAAGGTGGTAGAGAGGAAAGTAACAAACAAACTCAATTATTTTGCTGGAGAGGAAAAGACAATCAGATGTAATAATGTGCTGTTGCTGCCTGTGTAGATGCTTTCATTGTGGCAAGTCTCACTGTCCATCAAGCTTTTAAACTCAGCGCAGTCACATTTCCAAGAATCTACAGAAATATGGAACTCATTTTCAGTCCCTTTGATTCTTACTCTTCTTCATTTACCCTGGTGGCTCAGACAGTAGAAAATCTTCCTGAAATGTGGGAAATCAAGGTTTGATCCCTGGGTCAGGAAAATCCCCTGGAGAAGGGAATGGCTACCCACTCCATTATTCTTGCCTGGAGAATTTCATGGACAGCGGAGCCTGCTGGGCTACGGTCCATGGGGTTGTAAAGACTCAGACATGACTGAGCAACTATCACTAGCTAGCTTCAGATCTTAATTGGAAAACAGACTTCTGTGGTTTGAGTGGTTAATAATATATATGTGGAGATCAAGGCAGAGTTCAGATGACCTACTGATTTATTTGCAGTTTCTTTATACTCTACAGTAATAATTTAACAAGATTTCTAATGGGAGGTTAATAATTTTTGAAACAGGAAGGGGGTCACTTTAGAAAACCAATGTGTGAATTATGTTATTGTTTCCATTTTATCCTTCAACTATGATTGAAATGCTTATTTATAAATAAAGAAATTTATGAAATTTTAGCAGATGCTAAATTTTTAGGAGGATAATGAAAACTATATTCTGACTATAAAACTGACATTTTGTAGGTTTAAAAATATAAGTCATTGAATGTCATTTTTGGGTGCTTTGAGACTACATACTATTCAGAGACAGAACAAAACAATTGTCATATATTACAAAGCAATGATAATAACAAGCACGTATTTTTTCAACACTTATTTTTCCATTATCCCATATTTACACAGTACTGGAAAAGGTAAGTTTTCATTCCAATCCCAAAGAAAGGCAATGCCAAACAATGCTCAAACAACTGCACAATTGCACTCATCTCACACGCTAGTAAAGTAATGCTCAAAATTCTCCAAGCCAGACTTCAGCAATATGTGAACCGTGAACTTCCAGATGTTCAAGCTGGTTTTAGGAAAGGCAGAGAAACCAGAGATCAAATTGCCAACATTCGTTGGATCATGGAAAAAGCAAGAGAGTTCCAGAAAAGCACCTATTTCTGCTTTATTGACTATGCCAAAGCCTTTGACTGTGTGGATCACAATAAACTGTGGAAAATTCTGAAAGAGATGGGAATACCAGACCACCTGCCCTGCCTTTTGAGAAATCTGTATGCAGGTCAAGAAGCAACAGTTAGAACTGGACATGGAACAACAGACTGGTTCCCAATATGAAAAGGAGTATGTCAAGGCTGTATATTGTCTCCCTGCTTATTTAACTTATATGCAGAGTCCATCATGAGAAACGCTGGGCTGGAAGAATCACAAGCTGGAATCAAGATTGCCGGGAGAAATATCAATAACCTCAGATATGCAGATGCTGCTGCTGCTGCTGCTGCTGCTAAGTTGCTTCGGTCGTGTCCGACTCTGAGCGACTCCATAGACAGCAGCCCACGAGGCTCCCCCGTTCCTGGGATTCTCCAGGCAAGAACACTGGACTGGGTTGCCATTTACTTCTCCAATGCATGAAAATGAAAAGTGAAAGTGAAGACGCTCAGTTGTATCCCACTCTTAGCAACCCCATGGACTGCAGCCTACCAGCCTCCTCCATCCATGGGATTTTCAGATGACATCACCCTTATGGCAGAAAGTGAAGAGGAACTAAAAAGCCTCTTGATGAAAATGAAAGAGGAGAGTGAAAAAAGTTGGCTTAAAGCTCAAGATTCAGAAAATGAAGATCATGGCCTCTGGTCACATCATGTTTTGGCAAATAGATGGGGAAACAGTGGAAACAGTGTCAGACTTTGTTTTTTGGGCTCCAGCATCACTGCAGATGGTGATTGCAGCCACGAAATTAAAAGGCGCTTACTCCTTGGAAGGAAAGTTATGACCAACCTAGAAAGCATATTGAAAAGCAGAGACATTACTTTGTCAACAAAGGTCTGTCTAGTCAAGGCTATGGTTTTTCCTGTGGTCATGTATGGATGTGAGAATTGGACTGTGAAGAAAGCTGAGTGCCAAAGAATTGATGCTTTTGAACTCTGGTGTTGGAGAAGATTCTTGAGAGTCCCTTGGACTGCAAGGAGATCCAACCAGTCCATTCTCAAGGAGATAAGTCCTGGGTATTCTTTGGAAGGAATGATACTAAAGCTGAAACTCCAATACTTTGGCCATCTCATGGAAGAGTTGACTCATTGGAAAAGACTCTGGTGCTGGGAGGTATTGGAGGCAGGAGGAGAAGGGGACGACAGAGGATGAGATGGCTGGATGGCATCACCAACTCGATGGACGTGAGTTTGAGTGAACTCTGGGTGTTGGTAATGGACAGGGAGGCCTGGCATGCTGTGATTCATGGGGTGGGGTCACAAAGAATTGGACATGACTGAGTAACTAACTGAAAACAATCTGATTTGGGGACATGGATATGCTACATGCAACTGTCTATGTATAACTAAAAAAAAAAAATAAACAAACCCTGGGTTTTAGATTAAAACTGTGAAAAGTTATTATCTTGCATGTGCTACGTCTTCTGATCCCTATCATAAGTTTTAAGTTTTAATACCTACCATATTCAAGGTACATGAAAAGAAGAATGACCCTGAATCAATATATTGTGTGATGAATTGGTCAACACGGCAAATGAACTTTTTTTTCAAATAAATAAAAATTCAAGGATAGACAGAAATCTGGCCTATTACTGTTTTAAGAAATTCTGCATGATCTAAATGAATTATATATGTACTCAGTCACTTAATTTGTGTCCAACTGTCTGCAACTCTATGGGCTGTAGCCCACGAGGCTTTTCTTTCCATGGGATTTTCTAGGCAAGAATACTGGAGTGGGTTAACATTTTCTCCTCCAGGGAATCTTCCAAACCCAGGGATTGAACCTGCATTTCTTATGTCTCCTGAATTGGCAAGCAGGTTCTTTACCACTAGCAAGTTTTATATATGGAGAAAGAAATGACAAACCATGGGAAATCCCATGGACAGAGGATCTTGGCAGGCTATAGTCCACATAGTCGAAAAGAGTCACACAGGACTGAGCCACTTTTTGTTGTTCAATCGCTCAGTCAGGTACAACTCTTTGCAACCCCACAGACTGAAGCATGCCAGGCTTCCCTGTCCATCACCAACTCCCAGAGCTTACTCAAACTCATGTCCTTAGAGTTGGTGATGCCATCCAGTCATCTCATCCTCTGTCATCCCTTTCTGCTGCCTTCAATCTATCCCAGCATCAGGGTCTTTTCCAATGAGTCAGCTCTTTGCATCAAGTGGCCAAGGTATTAGAGCTTCAGCATCAGTCCTTCCAATGAATATTCAGGGTTGATTTCCTTTAGGATTGACTGGTTGGATCTCCGTGCAGTCCAAGGGACTCTGAAGAGTCTTCTCCAATCAGTTCAGTTCAATTGCTCAATCGTGTTCAACTCTTTGCAACCCATGGAATGAAGCACACTAGGCTTCCCTGTCCATCACCATCACCAACTCCTGGAGTTACTCTAATGCCATGTCCATTGAGTCAGTGATGCCATCCAATCATCTCATCTTCTGCTGTCCCCTTTTCCTCCCGTTGTCAATCTTTCCCAGCATCAGGGTCTTTTCAAATGAGTCAGTTCTTCACATCACATGGCCAAATATTGAAATTTCAGCCTCAGCATCAGTCCTTCCAATGAACATTCAGGACTGATTTCCTTTAGGATAGACTGGTTGGAACTCCTTGCAGTCCAAGGAACTCTCAAGAATCTTCTCCAGCACCACAGTTCAAAAGCATCGATTCTTTCACGCACAGCTTTCTTTATAGTCCAACTCTCACATTCATACATGACCACCTGAAAAACCATAGCCTTGACTAGACAGACCTTTGTTGGCAAAATAATTTCTCTGCTTTTTAATGTGCTGTCAAGGTTGGTTATAGTTTTTCCTCCAAGGAGTAAGTGTCATTTAATTTCATGGCTGCAATCAGCATCTGCAGTGATTTTGGAGCCCCCCAAAATAAAGTCTGACCCTGTTTCCACTGTTTCCCCATCTATTTGCCAAAAAAGTGATGAGACTGGATGCCATGATCTTAGTTTTCTGAATGTTGAGCTTTAATCAACTTTTTTCACTCTCCTCTTTCACTTTCATCAATAGGCTCTTTAGTTCTTTTTCACTTTCTCCCATAAAGATGGTGTCGTCTGCATATCTGAGGTTATTGATATTTCTCCCCACAATCTTGATTCCAGCTTGTGCTTCATCCTGCCCAAGCATTTCTCATGCTGTACTCATGCATATATGTTAAATCAGCAGGGTGACAATATACAGCCTTGACATACTCCTTTTCCTATTTGGAACCAGTCTGTTTTCTTCAATACCACAGTTCAAAAGTATCAATTCTTTGGGGCTAAGCCTTATTATGGTCCAACTCTCCCATCCTACATGACTACTGGAACTGGAAAAACCATAGCTTTGACTATACAGACTTCTGTCAGAAAAGATTGAGTGATTAAGCATACATCAACAAACAAACAAATATATATATATATATATATGTTAGTATCACACATATATATATATACATAGTATATGGTTAAATAAATATATATGTGAATTGAAAGCATAGATAATAGTAATAAAACAAAAAATCAAACCATAACTAACTCCATCTCTTAGAAAAAACTACAATGTTTTCTAAAGATTTTAGCAAATATAGCCTTTCAGTTCAGGGAAGGAAAACACAAATGAACAAGAAAAGGTGGAGTTCCCTTCATCTAGCATAGAATTGAGAATGATGTATATTTGCAAATTGATAACACCTGCTCCATGCATGTTAGATCAGATAACAATTAAAAATCAATGTTTGTGAAATCAGCATTGTGAGAGTTCAGGTCTATTTTCTCTTTGGTTAATCATTCCTTTTTTCAAGTCTTTGGTGATTTGCATACTATTTTTAAATAAATACAGTGAAGAGTAACTCACAGCTTTGTGACAAGTCAAGCAATTCCTGAGAGCACTATTCACTAGAGTATCTCATCATTAACCATCTTCCCTCTATCAGTTTACTATGTATTCTACTCTAGGTTCTGGAGCAACACAGAGAAATTTTACTTTCGTATTAGGACTAATATTTATAAATGTCAATGCCATAGAGGTGTTGTCTTGTCGTCAGATCATGTACTAAAGTGAAAATGAAAGTTGCTCAGTCGTGTCCGACTCTTTGCGACCCCATGAATCGCAGCACCCCAGGCCTCCCTGTCCATCACCAACTCCCGGAGTTCACTCAAACTCATGTGCATCAAGTTAGTGATGCCCTCCAGTCATCTCATCCTCTGCCATCCCCTTCTCCTCCTGCCTCCAATCCCTCCCATCATTAGTCTTTTGCAATGAGTCAACACTTCGCATGAGATAGCCAAAGTATTGCAGTTTCAGCTTCAGCATCAATCTTTCCAATGAACACCCAGGACTAATCTCCTTTAGGATGGACTGGTTGGATCTCCTTGCAGTCCAAGGGACTCTCAAGAGTCTTCTCCAACACCACACTGCAAAAGCATCAATTCTTCAGCACTCATCTTTCTTCACAGTCCAACTCTCACATCCATACATGACCACTGGAAAAAACATAGCCTTGACTAGACGGGCCTTTGCTGGCAAAGTAATGCCTCTGCTTTTCAATATGCTATCTAGATTGGTCATAACTTTCCTTCCAAGGAGTAAGTGTCTTTTAATTTCATGGCTGCAGTCACCATCTTCAGTGATGTTGGAGCCCAAAAAACAAAGTCTGACACTGTTTCCACTGTTTCCCCATCTATTTGCCATGAAGTGATGGGACCAGATGCCATGATCTTAGTTTTCTAAATGTTGAGCTTTAAGCCAATACTTTCACTCTCCTCTTTCATTTTCACCAAGAGGCTTTTTAGCTCCTCTTCACTTTCTGCCATAAGGGTGGTGTCATCTGCATATCTAAGGTTATCGATATTTGTCCCAGCAATCTTGATTCCAACTTGTGCTTCCTCCAGCCCAGCATTTCTCATGATGTACTCTGCAAATGCTCATTTTTCCTGTCTTAATGCTTCTCTATCCTCCTATAGAAAAATATGCTCATTTAGAGTTAGGTTCTCTCTTTACTCATTTTCAAATCTGGATAAAGACTAGCTATTGCCCTGGACAAATAACTATACTTTGATTAAGTTAGTTGAAAGCTGCCCATACCTCCCAAGTTATTCTTCATTAGCAAGAACCCAGTCTCAAGACCACAAACAGCTGCAAGGGAAGCTGGAAGATGTGGTCTTATCTGGATGGCTACAGGCTAAGGAAGAGTAGGAGAATCAATTCCAGAAGAGAGGGTCAACCTGCATTCAGTCAAACTTCCCCATCCAAAATACAGAGGAACAGTAACCATCCTTTATGGCACATCTATCCTCCTAGTCCTGTCCTGGTTCCATTTGCTTTGGATGCTATCCCCAAGCCTTGCACCAACCAGGCAGGAGAGACATCAATTCACTGTTGATGAAAAAAATCAAACTCAATAACTTAAAATAACCTGTCAAAGTTCACAGATGTGGTAGTGAGTGAGACTGGTAGTCTTGGTGTAAAGTAGTAGCAATGTTTAATACAACAAGCCCACAACTTTTGGTTACCCTGGTTTTCATTATGTTTTCATATAATGGAAGGAGACTGGAGTGCCTTAAAATTTACATCAACATGATATCAAACACTTTTATTAACTGCCATGAACAATGAGCTCAGTGATGAATATGTATAAGGTCTGCCCTCAGTATGCTTTGATTGTGTGTGTGCATGCTAAGCTGCTTCAGCCATGTCCATCGCTTTGTGATCCTATGGATTGTAGCACACCAGGCTCCTCTGTCCATGGGTTTTTCCAGGCAAGAATACTGGAGTGGGTTGCCATTTCCTTCTCCAGGGGATCTTCCCAACCCAAGGATCAAACGCACATCTCTTATGTCTTCTGCATTGATAGACAGGTTCCTAACCACAAGTCCCACCTGGGAAGCCCATTGCCTGATCAGAATTTTTAACAAATAGAATAGTTACAGATATTTGATTTACCTCTATTTTATATTTGCTCACTGTGATGGTTGGTTTTTAATGTGTCAACTCAAATGACCATAGGGTGCTTAGGTTAAACATTGATTCTGGGTTTGCATGTTAAGGTGTTTCTGAATGAGACTAGCATCTGAATCAGCAGACTCAGTAAATTGCCCTCCACAGTGTGGATGGAAATCATGCAATCAATTAGGGCCTAGATTAAAAAAAAAAAAAAAGGAAGAGGAAGGAGGAAGCTGCCCATTTTCACTTTCTGCCTGACTGCATGAGCTGAAACATCTCATCTTCTCTCGTCTTCAGACTATAATTTACACCATCAGCTCCTCAGGTTCTTGGGCCTTTGTACCCAGGGTACATCATTTTTATTCCTCAGTCTCTAGTTTGCAGGTCACAAAGCTTCTCAGCTTCCATCACTCCTGGTTCCATTTCTCTGGAGAACACAGTCTAACAGATTTCCTTAGTTCATGACTCTAAAGTATCTCAAGCTTTAGCTCTCTGGTCTTTATAGACTGATGTTTGCAATCAGAAACTTGTTTGACTGCACCCAGTGTTTGAGCAGAAGAAAATATTCACTTCTATACAGTTATAATCAGTTATTCTGGATGTCAATCTACACTAAACTGTAAAGTCTTTGGACATTCCTTCCAATTAATAGCCAGCTCCTTTCATGACTCTTTCAATCACTGGTCACGTGAGCATATGCTGAGGCCTGGTTGCTTTTCACAGATGCACAAAAAATGTTTGAATGTGCTTAAAAACACATATTGGTTCAGGACTAGAAATGCATTACAAAATTAAATTTCATAAACATATAATTGTATGCCTATGAAATGTAATACTTATATCTATCAGACATTTGTATCACAAACTAAATCTTACATAATTACGCATAAGTGTTCTTTCATGAGCCATATGATTGCACTTTAATATGATATGAGGTGAGGCTATAAAATCCAGTAAATAAAGCCCACAAAAATCTTTAATGGCCCTGCCACCTCCCACTACTGGCAAGGAGAAGTCTTTTCTTCAATCTATGGGACAGAGGGGCTTCCCTGATGGCTCAGTCAATAAAGAATCTGCCTGCAATGCAGGAGACCCAGGTTTAATCTCTGGGTCAAGAAGATCCCCTGGAGAAGGAAATATCAACCCACTCCAGTACTTTTGCCTGGGAAATCCCATAGACATGGGAACCTGGCATGCTTCAGTCTATGGGGTCACAAGAGTCTGACATGATTTAGTGTTTAAACCACCACATGAAACAGAGATGAATACGATAATTAAGTGCCTCGTGTTCAGGATATTCTGGCCAGTTAGGTGTTATTGCTCAGCTTAAAGGAGAATGATGTATGACATCAAAATTATCCTAAGTGATCAATAAAAAAATTATCATATCTGTTTTAGGTCACAAGTAGACCTGAATGACTACTGCTACTAGGGCATCCTAAGAATTATTTCACTAAGTTACTTTTCATCTTTAAAAGAAAGGAAGAGAAAATGGCATGGCAGAAAGGGCAACAAACTGAATCTCATGGATTTAGGGCTCACACCCCAGACATGTTAATTTATCCCAGTAGCTTAAAAAGTCATTGCTTCATTCTGAGAAGTAAGGATATTTTACTAAATTAAGAGACCTTATCTTGGGTTCTATTGCTGATGAATAGTTTCTAAGAAATTTGTGAGCTATATGTACACTTTCTTTTTTATAAACAGTATCTATACCATTGCCTTCCCTGGTGGCTCAGTGGTAAAGAATCTGCCTGCCAACTCAGGAGATGCAGGTTCAATCCCTGGGCTGGGAAGACCTCCTGCAGAAGGAAATGGCAACCTACTCCTGTATTCTTGCCTGGGAAATCTCATGGACAGTGGAGCCTGGCAGGCTACAGTCCACAGGTCACAAAGAGTAGGACATAACTTAGTGACTAAAGAACAACAATCCATACCATTATTAATAAAGCATATTATTCAAAGGGTTTTGACCCAGAAGAAGCAAGGAGTAGGTGAATATATGACATTCTATATGTGACACTCTATATGAGTTATTATATACAGAATTCTTTCAATAACATATATTTAGTAACTACTATGTTCAAGGAAAATAGGCTTACCTGTGTTATATTTATGATACAGATATCCAGAACAGAACATTGCAATGGAATAATTTAATTTTTATTTTCCAATGTTCTCTTTCTGAGATATCTAATTTCATGTGCTTCTGGGGGTAGATTCACAATTGAACCTAAAATGGCATCCCAGAAAGTGTGTGCATGTGAAGCTGACCATGAGCATTTATTCGTACTGTTTGCTGTGCATGATTTCAGGGACATGTGAGCAGGTGGGCCATGGATTCACAGGGGGCAGGGGGCATTAGGGGTTTGCTCCTGCCCCCATTAGTCTTAAAGACGTGTACATGTACTTTTAATGTATGTTCTCATTTGTGCAACATAAGGGGCTGAGGAAAGAACAGAAGGAGATGGCCTTACTACTTAATTAGGGAGAAACAGAGACTGAAGCACTGATTGCTACACTGAGGACTTGACAAACTAAGAAGTACACAAAAGGGACACCAAGGGGAGCAGAATATGCGCCCCCCGCAAATATGCATCTTTAGCATAAGGATTATTTTGAGCAAAGACACTGGAAAAACAGCAGATGCAAGAAGGATATTCTGACCTTCCTTTTCTTTAGGAAAGTAGGAGATAAAAAAAACTCCCACCTGAAAGATGCTTCCTTTTTTCCAGGAGCAAAGAAACATTCTTATCACCAGAGACACAAAGTCAAGACTGAGAGAAATCTGTTCAAAACAGACCTTGTTAAAAGTAACTCTTATCTGCCTGTGGTCTCCCCATATATTTCAGTTACTTTTCCATATTGCCTCTCTTTGTTCGGCCTAGTATATAAACAATTAGGTCCAGCCACTTTCTGGGTCTTTATTTTGTTATGAAAACTCCTATATACAGGTACATTTTCCCCCTGTTAATCTTTCTTATGTCAATTTAATTCGCAGGTCCAAATGGAGATACTAAAAGAGTAGAGATAAAGATCTGCCTCCCTTACAGACACAAACAAATACAATTTCTGCTACTACTCTTAATGCAACTTGACTTGTACCTATCTGCTGCTAAATAGAGAGAACTTAGAGTTACATGTTTCGTGTTTTTTCTCTGCCTTAAGATCTTTCCATTTCAGTATCAACTAACCTTGATCTTCTGAGTCTGATAAAACCAAGCGATGCAACCATGAGAAAATCATTTGTTTCACCTGCATTTTTTAATTTAGTGGATAAAACTTTGCTAGTGCAAGAAATGATGCTGAAACTACTAAGCCCCCACAGACAGATAAACCCACAAGTTGTTGTTAAAAAAAAAAAAAAAAGGTTAAAGTAATTTAAACTCAATACTCAGAGATTAACTTCAGAAAGAGGACTTTCAGCCTTAAAGCATGCGTTTGATAAGGAAAATTCAAAAGGAGTGGTCACAGGAATTCATGATATGTCCCTCCTAGGTGCTACTCTGTGCTAGGACACAAGATTTAAACATGAAAATAATGGGGCCTCAATCTAGTCATAAGAAACAAAGAAACGAGCACATAACCAACACAACCACCACCTTACCGTGTCCTGTTCTCACCAGGCAATATCCAAAGAGCGAAAACAATTCCACTACCCCATCTTATACCCAGGTTCTCATTGTCTCATGCCTACTTTCCTTCATTTTGTTAAGCATTAGAAAAGAGACTGGAGAAGGAAATGGCAACCCACTCCAGTGTTCTTGCCTGGAGAATCCCAGGCACGGGGGAGCCTGGTGGGCTGGTCGCACAGAGTCAGACATGATTGAAGCGACTTAGCAGCAGCGGCAGCAGAAAAGAGACCCATTGAATCCGCACTATAGGCTTTTCTTCTCTCTTATTTGCAAGCAAAATAAACAAGCCCCTTCTGTGTCATCAATTAAGATTTCAAATGTTCCTGTTTTCTCTTAATTGTATTAATTTGTATGTCACCCCCTACTGCCCTGCATAAAATCTCTGTTAGTTATATTTATATAATCAGAGCAATGTCACTGTAGGTTTTCCTATCAATGTTTGCTGCCTGATTTAATTCAGAAGTCTACCCAAGAGCAGGGATAAATGACAACTACAAAATAGCCTGTGCCTCTGGTAGCCACTGCTATGGAACACGTCTCTAACAGCCAAAAAAAAAAAAAAGTAGCTCAGGGTAACAATATCTCAGGTAATGGTAAAGCATGGGTGGAGAGTTCTTCTAGTTTGCCTGAGGACCAATACACTATGAAATGAAAAGGTATTCCTTAATGTGACTTGATTTTTTTTTTTAACAAATAATTCTGAATATCTTTTAAGTACTCCTTTGGAGTCACAGCCAGGGATAGGCTTGTGTATCTCAGCCAGGCAATTGATTTATCAAACCTCTAAAGTCTTTTGGTGAAATCAATATCAATAAAGAGATATTTGTACCAGAAATACTTCATATATTGTTCTCACTATTTTTATTCCATTTAAATAACTTGGACAGTACAAGTGAAAACAATTCTTTTGTACACGCAGTCAACGCCGTTGTATGTCATCAAATCTCTGAAGCTTACTGTTGTGCTGGTTCATAGAACCATTATAACTCATAAGCTCTATGTTAGAACAATTTGTTTTAGGTAGGAAACATTACTATTGTTGAGAAACTTGGGTATCAACAAAAAGTATCAAACTGCATTCTAGTTTGTATGGTCAGAGTATTTTATAGCACAATTCCATAGATTTATGTTTATCTATCAGTGACAGTACAAAAGTTCTGACAACAAATTACCTGCCAAGAATTCAACTTAGAAAAAGAGGAAATTGATGTTGCTCCTCCATTCTCCAACCAATTTGACAATTATCCCTTCTTCTCCATTTCTCTCAATACTTATAATTTATGTTCAAAACAAATCCACAAAACATATCTGGATAACTATTTACCTATCATTCTCAAATACTCTTAAATACAAAGAAATAGAGATACTAAGCAATAAGCTAAAATTATGTTCAATAAGCATAAGTGCTGAATTAGTGAAAAAAATTTCAAAACCCTCCAGATAAAATAAAATCCATTAGATATAATTCTAGTTTTTGAACTTGTTTTCTTGAACATTTCCAATTATTTTAAGTATTGATAATTTGCGATTTTGTGTATGTGTGCTATTTCAAAGAACACCAAAAATGTGCTTGTTTCTCAACTGAATAAACCTCATTTTATTTCTGAACTACTGAGTTGACTGTACTCTTTTACAAATCTGAAAATCATTAAAAGGTCAGAGTGAGCTTGTTTTTCTATCTTAAAACATTTTGCCATTTAATCACTTTAGGAAGTATTTCATTATTGTTCATCAATTATTTCCCACTAAGCCAGAAAAGATTAAAAACAACCAATGGGTAGACTGATGGGATTGCCTAGAATAATGATGAAATACTGAAACACACTTAAGACAGGAGATCAAAAAGGGACAAAGGAAAAAGCCATCTCCTTTGGAGAAATATTCTTCTGGGAGTGGACTAAGAAGGTAGGTTTGGGCACATGCAAACAAAGGTTTTATGTGGAAAGAGACATTGAGGAAGGAGATAGGCATAGAAACATGAAAACCTCAAAGGCATGTATAAGGCTTCACAGGAATTCGAATTGCCTGGGAAAACTTCAAAAGAAGCCCTGTTCTGTATAAATATTTACAAGTCTATTTTTTATATTAACAAAGTTTTAGGTTAGTGAATTAAGACATGGGGATTTCCTGTTTATGAATCATCATTAAATTGTTTTCCATCTATTGAGGGAAGATTCATAAAATGGTAGATGTGCTGAGTTGTTTAAGTGAAAAAAAAAAGTGCAAAGAGAAGTTATGGTGAAGAAAAAGTCAAGTATACACAGAAAAAAGCACAAGAAAGACTTAAAGTTGTGTATGCCTCCTGAAAGGTTGGCAGTGCCAACATTTTTATGAAATGACTATGAATGAGAACCTGATGTCATGAGTCAATAGCAAAAAATTATACTTGAAGCTAAACTTTACAAAATTCTACTAGCATTTACTTGCTATCACATTCTAATAAATAACAGTTATACTTTGGTATAATACATTGTTGAGAATCTGTGTAAGTAAAGGGTTTTATATTTATGGTTGCCATTCTAATTATGGGTATTTAAGGTCACTTAAATTATTCAATTGTTTTTCTTATTCTTTGTCTTGTTCATATTATGATTATTAATTTTCACCAGAAACAAACCACCATTACCATTCTTAAACTTCAATGCATCATAATTTTGACTAAAAAGAATTTAAATTTGATACACTATTGCTATCTGTAATTTGTTATTGGTTTCTAAAAACACATTGTACAATTAAATAGTAAAATATAGTGTGCATAGGATAGGAGGATGCTTTATATTTGGTTGTCAGAGCAGCCATGAAAAACTCCAAGGAGGTTTAGTAAAATTTAATTATTAATACATTAAAATTGGACTATCTAATGATTAATTCAATCAAATCAAAAACAAAGATTCAACTGGCAACCATCATATATTCTATGTGTCCACCTTCAGTTTGGAGTTTGATTTTGTTCAAAGTTGCTATTCCAGAAAAAGAAAAAAAGTTATCAAGAAACTGTCATCAAGGTTGCACTTCTAATGTTCTACTGGTAGCAAGAAAATTGACATATTAAATTCTTAAAGTATCCTCTGTGCTCTAACCTGGATTACAAAGCTTTGGAGTTCTTTGGAATATGAGTCTAGCTTTGGAACTATCCTAACTTTGCTGGCTTTATGAAAGGATTTTTTAGCAGCAATTATATATGCTTTGGGTTTCACTGTTGTTCTTTTTTTCCCCTTCTTTTTTACTTTAAACTTCCATCATGCATCCTGAAAGAAGCCTCAAGGTTTTGCAAGGTTTGCATCTAATTCTATGATATACAAGCATCAGTTCAGTTCACTCGCTCAGTCATGTCCAACTCTTTGCTACTTCATGGACTGCAGCACACCAGGATTCCCTGTTCATTACCAGTTCTAGAGCTTGTTCAAACTCGTGTCCATTGAATCAGTGATGCTATCCAATCTTCTCATCCTCTGTCGTCCCCTTCTCCTGCAGTCAATTTTTCCTAGCTTCAGGGTCTTTTCTAATGAATCAGCTCCTCACATCAGGTGGACAAAGTAGTAGAGCTTAGGCTTTATCATCAGTCCTTCCAATGACTGTTCAGGATTGATTTCCTTTAGGATTAACTGGCTTGATCCCCATGCAGTTCAAGGGCCACACAAGAGTCTTGTTCAACACCACAGTTTAAAAGCATCAGTTCTTCAGCACTCATCTTTCTTTATGGTCCAACTCTCCCATCCATACATGACTACTGGAAAAACCATAGCTTTGACTAGACATACCTTTGTCGGCAAAGTAATGTTTCTGCTTTTTAATATGCTGTCTGGGTTTGTCATAGTATTTCTTCCAAGCAGCAAGTGTGTTTTAATTTCATGATTGCAGTCACCATCTGCAGTGATTTTGGAGTCCAAGAAAGGAAAGTCTGTCCTATTTCCATCATTTCCCCATCTATTTGCCATGAAGTAATGGGACCAGATGCCATGATCTTCATTTTTTGAATGTCTAGTTTTAAGCTGGGAGAAGGAAATGGCAACCCACTCCAGTATTCTTGCCTGGAGAATCCTGGAGACAGAGAAGCCTGGTGGGCTCTTGTCTATGGGTTCGCACAGAGTCGGACACAACTGAAGTGACTTAGCAGCAGCAGCAGCAGTTTTAAGCCAGCTTTTTCATTTTCCTCTTTCATTTTCAATAAAAGGCTCTTTAGTTCCTCCTCACTTTCTGCCATAAGAGTGGTGTCATCTGCGTATCTGAGGTTATTTATATTTCTCCCAGCAGTCTTCATTCAAGCTTGTGCTTCATCCAGCCCGGCTTTTCACATGATGTACTCTGCATTAAGCTAAATAAGCATGGTGAAAATATAATGTCTTGATAAACTCCTTTCCCAATTTGGAACCAGTCTGTCTTTCCATGTCCAGTTCTAATTGTTGCTTCTCGACCTGCATTCATGTTTTTCAGGAGGCAGGTAAGGTGGTCTGGTATTCCCACCTCTTTAAGAATTTTCCACAGTTTTTTGTGATCCACACAGTCAAAGGCTTTAGCATAGTCAGTAAAGCAGAAGTAGATGTATTTCTGGAATTTTCTTGCTTTTTCTATGATCCAGCACATGTTGGCAATTTGATCTCTGGTTCTTCTGCTTTTTATAAATCCAGCTTGAACATATGGAAGTGCTCAGTTCACATCCTACTGAAGTGTGGCTTGGAAAATTTTGCATTACCTTGTTAGCATATGAAATAAGTGCAATTGTGAGGTAGTTTGAACATTCTTTGGCATTGCTTTTCTTTGGGATTGGAATGAAAATTGACCTTTTCCAGTCCTTTGGCCACTGCTGAATTTTCCAAATTTGCTGGTATATTAAATGCAGCACTTTCACAGCATCATCTACTGGGATTTGAAACAGATCAGCTGGAATTCCATCACCTCCACTAGCTTTGTTTGTATTGATGATTCCTAGGGCCCACTTGACTTCACATTCTAGGATATCTGGCTCTAGGTGAGTGGTCACACCATCATGGTTATCTGGGTCATGAAGATAATCTTCAACTTCTTCATCATTAGTGGTTGGGCATAGACTTGAATTACTGTGATATTGAATGGTTTGCTTTGGAAATGAACAGAGATCACGCTGTCATTTTTGAGATTGCAACCAAGTACTGCATTTTGGACTCTTTTGTTGACTATGAGGGCTACTCCATTTCTTCTAAGGGAGTCTTGCCCACAGGGGTGGATATAATGGTCATTTGAATTAATTTCACCCATTCTGGTCCATTTTAGTTCACTGATTCCTAAAATGTTGGTGCTCACACTTGCCATCTCCTGTTTGACCACTCCAATTCACTTTGACTCATGTAGCTAACATTCCAGGTTCCTATGCAATATTGATCTTTGCAGTATTGGACTTTCATCACCAGTCGCATCCACAGGTGGGCACTGTTTTTGGTTTGACTCCATCTCTTTATTCTTTCTGGAGTTATCCACTCTTCTCCAGTTGCATATCAGGCACTTACTGACCTAGTGAGTTCATCTTTCAGTGTCATATAATTTTGCCTTCATGGGGTTCTCAAGGCAAGAATACTGAAGTATAGGTAAAATATCAAAGAGTAGTATTCTAGTTTACCATCATCTTGTTTGTAGGTACAAGGTTCTCAAATATATCATTTTAATGCTAAAGACAAATCTCTTTTGCTCCAGCACTTTTTCAATTGTGTCCCCTATACTGCAGAGAGAGGAATACCAGACCACCTGACCTGCCTCTTGAGAAACCTATATGCAGGTCAGGAAGCAACAGTTAGAACTGGACATGGAACAACAGACTGGTTCCAAATAGGAAAAGGTATACGTCAAGCCTGTATATTGTCACCCTGCTTATTTAACTTATATGCAGAGTACATCATGAGAAACACTGGGCGGGAAGAAGCACAAGCTGGAGTCAAGATTGCTGGGAGAAATATCAATAACCTCAGATATGCAGATGACACCACCCTTATGGCAGAAAGTGAAGAAGAACTAAAAAGCCTCTTGATGAAAGTGAAAGAGGAGAGTGAAAAAGTTGGCTTAAAGCTCAACATTTAGAAAACTAAGGTCATGGCATCTGGTCCCATCACTTTATGTGATATAATGGGGAAACAGTGTCAGACTTTATTTTTTGGGCTCCAAAATCACTGCAGATGGTGATTGCAGTCATGAAATTAAAAGACGCTTACTCCTTAGAAGGAAAGTTATGACTAACCTAGATAGCATATTAAAAAGAAGAGACAATACTTTGCTGACAAAGGTCCGTCTAGTCAAGGCTATGGTTTTTCCTGTGGTCGTGTATGGATGTGAGAGTTGGACTGTGACGAAGGCTGAGAGCTGAAGAATTGATGCTTTCGGGTTGTGGTGTTGGAGAAGACTCTTGAGGGTCCCCTGGACTGCAAGGAGATCCAGCCAGTCCATTCTGAAGGAGATCAGTCCTGGGTGTTCTTTGGAAGGAATGATGCTAAAGCTGAAACTCCAATACTTTGGCCATCTCATTGGAAAAGACTCTGATGCTGGGAGGGATGGGGGGCAGGAGGAGAAGGGGATGACCGAGGATGAGATGGCTGGATGGCATCACAGACTCGATGGACGTGAGACTGGGTGAACTCTGGGAGTTGATGACGGACAGGGAAGCCTGGCATACTGCCATTCATGGGGTCGCAAACAGTCGGATATGACTGAGAGACTGAACTGAACTGATACTGCAGTTAAATCAATTTCTTTATTTCAGGGACTAAAATCTGTCCCCTTAGAATTTGATAACATTCCTTTTATTTTATGTATCCTTTTCAAACTCTCATAGTTTATATGAAATCACTCTTGCATCAGACTCTAATGTGATGCATTTCTACACTACGTACATGTTAGCTTGGTACCTATAAAATCACTTTATCAGTGTAAGCTTTAAGTATGCATTTCTAATATATTAATATAATATATATGATACATTAAATTATTATTTTAAATACATAATATGGTATATACATGTACTTATATAAATTTAACAACATAGGGTTTTCTCTGATGTTTAAACTATACCAAAATCTTAATATAAAGCATGTAAAATAAGCACTCAACGCATATAAATGATTCTTCTCTTTCTTCTTTTCTATGGACACTTCTCCCACCCCCATTTTCAATCTCTTTTTCTAGCCATCAAAGCTAACATTTCTTAATAAACACTATATAGAGATATTCTTTAATCACTGGGCCAATTCTAAGTTCATATCCCATTTTGCAAATTGTGCTTAAGGGAATATAAATGGGATTTCCACAGTGGGAGTTGAAGAAGATACCTGGGCCTGCAAGATCCTTGAAGTCTAGATTACCTAGAATAGACAGAGAAATAAAAGAAAATGGATACAAAACTGAGGCAGCCTATGTTCATGAGGAGGTTTACAGACAGGGATTAAGACGAGCAATGAGCTCAACAGGCTTGAGAAGTGACAGGAGATTGAAGTCTGTTAGTCCTACAAGCTGTCTGAATATTACCTTACCAATAGTTTCCCTAGATCTTTCCCCAGGTATGGATAATCAGCATCAGAATTATCTGGGGATGTTTGTTAAATTTTGGATTATCAGACACCAACCCAGACATACAGGCTTAAAATCTGTATTTTCAAGAGTTTTCCATGAAGATTCTCCTGGAAACCAATCTCTGAGAACCTCATCTCCAGACACATTTCTTAGTTAAAATGTTGATGCTTCTATGGAATAAGAAAGGAGTCAATAGCTGTTCCTCATTAGGCTGAACTGAGCTCTATGATTAACTATATGGTCATATGCCACTCTCTCCTTAAAGAAGTGTGTTTGTTTCCTAAATTGCTAGTTGAAGAAATAATATTGTCTTTCTTAAACAACTATACATATTTTATCTCATCATGTAGAAGTCGCTCAATTAGAGGTCTTGGGCGGGAATGTATAAGTATTCCACTATTTCCCAGTGAGCAAAATATTCCAAAAATAGTAATTGCAATTGATTGCAGCATGCTAGATTTTATAAAAGTTCATGCATTCCTGAAAATACTCAAGAAAAGAGAGAAACTACTGTGATATATATGTGAAATCTTCCCAGGTGGCTCAGTGGTAAAGAATCTGCCTGCCAATGCAGGAGATGCAAAGAGAAGAGGGTGTTATCACTGGGTCAGGAAGATCTCCTAGAGCAGGAAATGGTAACCCACTCCAGTATTCCCACCTGGAAAAACACAGACAGACGTCTGGCGGGCTACAGTCCATGGGGTCGCAAAGAGTCAGACATGACTGAGTAATTGAGCGCGCACACACACATATCATGTCTATGTATGTCTGCTTGGGTACTTGCGCCAGCCATAAGGTTGAGGAAGAAAATTTAAATAGCAAGTTTCAACACGATCATCCCTTTAAACTTGATCATGTTTTTAACTTAATATGCAGTTTCAATTCCTGGGCCAGGAAGATTCCCAGTAGAAGGGAATGTCACCTCACTCTGGATTTCCTGCCTGGAGAACCCCATGGACAGAGGAGCATCGTAGGCTGCATTCCATAGATTTGGAAAGAGTCAAACACACAGCTGAAGCAACTGAGCACAACAGTAAATTTTAGTTCTAGCTAATTTTTTTTTTGGTGGGGGAAGGAGGGTAGTGTTCTTTCTGTTTTTAATCATTTACAAAATGAATAATTTTAATCTTGTTTTCAATAATTTCTAACTCACTTTTCTGCTTTTCAAATTGCTACCAGTATCACTCCAAAGCAAGCTGTGCCTCTTTTCTACATGGCCTGACAGTTTCTATATGGTAACTAATGCAAACTGCAGCAGGAACAGACCATGTTACCACATGCAATCATTGCTTAACACTATATCCTCTTACATTCTAAGTATGTCTCTAACACGTTCCATCTTCAGTTCAGTTCAGTTCGGTCACACAGTCATGTCTGACTCTTTGTAACCCCATGAACTGCAGCACACCAGGCCTCCCTGTCCATCACCAACTCCTGGAGCTCACTCAAACTCATGTCCATCGAGTCGGTGATGCCATCCAGCCCTATCATCCTCTGTCATCCCCTTCTCCTCTTGCTCCCAATCCCTCCCAGCATCAGAGTCTTTTCCAATGAGTCAATGCTTCTCACGAGGTGGCCAAAGTACTGGAGTTTCAGCTTTAGCGTCATTCCTTCCAAAGAACACCCAGGACTGATCTCTTTTAGAAGGGACTGGTTGGATCTCCTTGCAGTCCAAGGGACCCTCAAGAGTCTTCTCCAACACCACAGTTCAAAAGCATCAATTCTTCGGCACTCAGCTTTCTTTACAGTCCAACTTTCATATCCATACATGACTACTGGAAAGTAATATAAATATAGAATTCATGTCATTTTAAAATTTTTGTTATTGTTCAGTTACTAAGTCATGTCCGACTCTGCGATTCCATAGACTGCAGCACGCCAGGCTTCCCTATCTTTCACTATCACCCAGAGTTGGCTCAGACTCACGTCCATTGAGTGGGTTATGCCACACAACCATCTAATCCTCTGTAAGCCCCTTCTCCTTCTGCCTTCAATTTTTCCCAGCATCAGGGTCTTTTCCAGTGAATTGGCTCTTCCCATCAGGTAGCCAAAGTAGTGGAGCTTCTGGTTCACCATTCATTTAGGACTGACTGGTTTGATCTCCTTGCAGTCCAAGGGACTCTCAAGAGTTTTCTCCAACACTACAGTTCAAAAGCATCAATTCTTCAGTGCTCAGGCTTCTTTATGGTCCAACTCTCACACCCATACATGACTACTGGAAGAACCATAGCTTTGACTAGATGGACCTTTGTCAGCAAAGTATGTCTCTGCTTTTTAATATGCTGTCTAGGTTGATCATAGCTTTTCTTCCAAGAAGGAAGCAGCTTTTAATTTCATGGCTGCAGTCACTATCTACAGTGATTTTGGAACCTAGGAAAATAAAATGTGCCATTCTTTTCATTTTTTTCCCCATCCATTTGCCATGAAATAATGGGACTGGATACCATGATCTTAGTTTTTTGAATGTTGAGTTTTAAGCCAATTTTTTCACTCTCCTTTTTCACCTTCATCAACAGGCTCTTTAGTTCTTCTTCACTTTCTGTCATAAGGGTGTATCATCTACATATCTGAGCTTGCTGATTCCAGCTTGTGACTCATCCAGCCTGGCATTTTGTATCATGTACTCTGTACATAAGTTAAATACGCCAAGTGACAATATATAGCCTGAGGTTACAAAATAGTTTCTGGCTTAACCCTATTAAAATGTTACATCAGAGTGAAATTTACTTATGTATTTTTATGCCATTGCCTTGTTTTTCTTATTTTGGACCTAAAAACAGGGCAGGCACCCTTTCTGTAGTGGATGGATCATTCAGTAAAAAGGAGGTTAATGTTACCTAATAACATTAAGAGAGTGTTTAGTTTCCTTAAATAATTTATGTATTATACATAATTTCAATATAATCAATATAATCATAAAATTACATTTTAATTATTAAGAAGGTGACAATAATATTAGTTCTAGGTGATGTTTATTGAGCGTTTTGTATGTGCTAGTAACTATTAAATGCTTTAATAAAACACTTCAGGAATAGGTACAGCAATCCTATGATGGGTTATTATCAACTTCATTTTTGAAAGAAGAATTGATAGAAAAGTAAATTAATATACAGAATTCACACAGCTAGTAAGTGGCAGGCCCAGGGTCCTTAAAACACCTAAGTGAAAGTGAAAGATGCTCAGTTGTGTCTGACTCACTGTGACCCCAAGGACTATTCAGTCCATGTAATTCTCCAGGCCAGAATACTGGAGAGGGTAGCCTTTCCCTTCTCCAGGGGATCTTCCCAACCCAGGGATCGAACCCCTGTCTCCCACATTGCAGGCAGATTCTTTACCAGTGGAACCACCATGGAAGCCCCTGAAATCACCTAAATTCTAATTATCACAAATAACTAATTTTAATTAAAATGTATAAGAGTAAGCGATCTATGTATGCATGATAATACATGAAAGAAAATGAACATTCAGATCATCAGGAACCCAAATTTACTTCTTATGAAAAAGCTAATGCTAGAGGCTGAACTTTTCTGCATGCATTGGGGCAAAACCTATAAATATTAAGTAAATTATTTCAAATATACTATGAGTGACTTTATGGAGTTAATTTTTATCAACATTATTGTTTCTTCCTAGGAAAAATTAGCTAAGCTTAGAAAGGCTTGTATTTTCTTGGCAAATATATTACCAAAAACAAAGTTTCAAAAGAGGCAGGAAAAAGAAGGGAGTGCTAGAAACTGGATCTTAAAGAAACAAAACTATTAAGCATTTTTTATTTCAGAAAACATATAATGTATGATTGACAACTATAAGTCTAAATCAGTGTATCTCAAAATGTGGTCCTCTTCTTTTAAGGTTTTTGATCCTAAGCCCTACTAAATCAAAATCACTGAGTTTGAGACCTAGAAGTAAAGATTAATAACCAGCACCTCAAGAGACACTAAAGTATTTGTTTGAGAACAAATGATGTAAACTTCTAAGATAAAATTAACATTCAACTAGATTAAACTATCATAAAATGTAGCAACTGGCTAATACTTAACAGGCACCTTATTAAAGGAAGCTTTCAGTTTCAGACAATGAAGACTTGTAATTCATTAACCCCCATCTGTGTTCACTCAATTCACATCTAAACTTAAATATAAAAACAACACTTAGATAGAAGACCCTCAGGCCAGAAACAAAGCTCACTAGAGTTTAACTGTATCTTAGGGTCCAAAATATATGACATTGAATTAAAAAGCAAAAACATAAGGGTTGAAAGATGGAGGAAAAGGAACCATTTCCTCTTTTTCTTTTATCACAGAAGTATTAATAGCAATGAAATAGAAGAGCCAGGCTATTTACTTTGAACTTTTGAATGTAGTACCATACAGTGAATATGTACAGTTTGATATCCAACAAAAATGGGCCATTTAATTGCTTTGACTTTTGCTTCCTAGAGAGAATTAATTATTTAATAATAACTTTTAGAAAGCTATAATTTTATTGTTGATCTCTGAATGTTTCCCACTAAGCCTATTTCATGCTCATGCAGGCCAGCCGCCCTCCCCCTTATTATCATTAATGAGGCTAAGGCATTCAGTAATGGGAGAATGACCTTGTTTAAAGAGTAGTTAGTTATTCATCCAATTGACTCTGATGGAAACGTGCATGATCATTAATAGAATAAATGATCACACAACAGATACAAATGGTGGACCAATGTTTATAATGAGGGTTGATAAAATCTTGGCATCTTTTCTCTTTAGAGTGTGGAGTCTGGAATGAATAAATATTCACTCAATTTATGCTTAAATGAAACAGCTACTTGGCATTTTGGCAAGAGGGTTATGTCAGAGCACCGTTAATGACTGTCCATAGCTTTAAAAAGTGCAGTAGGTTTGCTGCATGACCAAGCATTGTATACACAGATGAGCTGACTATGTTGCCTATAATGAGACTTGTTATGGTCTATAGCACAGGCTGTACATACATAACCCAAGTTCATCATTCTCAAAGATAATAAATGTAAGTTACTCTGTCTGTGAACAACTGTTTTACACTTCATTGTTTACAAGTGCATTCTGATATTAAATATTTGGATAATTTGCTCAATACATTGGGAACACATAACAGAAACAGAGAGATTAAGAAAGAAGAGAATCATAAAAGAACTATGCAATTAAAAGGTTTTAATGACCCAGATATAAATGATGTTGTGGTCACTCGACTGCAGTCAGGAATCCTAGAGTGTGAAAAGTGGGCCTTAGGAACTATTCAGTTCAGTTCAGTTCAGTTCAGTCACTCAGTCGAGTCCAACTCTTTGTGACCCCGTGAATCGCAGCATGCCAGGCCTCCCTGTCCATCACCATCTCCCGGAGTTCACTCAGACTCACGTCCATCGAGTCCATGATGCCATCCAGCCATCTCATCCTGGGTTGTCCCCTTCTCCTCCTGCCCCCAATCTCTCCCAGCATCAGAGTTTTTTCCAATGAGTCAACTCTTCCCATGAGGTGGCCAAAGTACTGCAGCTTCAGCTTTACCATCATTCCTTCCAAAGAAATCCCAGGGTTGATCTCCTTCAGAATGGACTGGTTGGATCTCCTTGCAGTCCAAGGGACGCTCAAGAGTCTTCTCCAACACCACAGTTCAAACACATCCATTCTTTGGCGTTCAGCCTTCTTCACAGTCCAACTCTCACATCCATACATGACCACCGGAAAAACCATAGCCTTGACTAGACGGACCTTAGTCAGCAAAGTAATGTCTCTGCTTTTGAATATGCTATCTAGGTTGGTCATAACTTATCTTCCAAGGAGTAAGCGTCTTTTAACTTCATGGCTGCAGTCACCATCTGCAGTGATTTTGGAGCCCCCAAAAATAAAGTCTGACACTGTTTCCACTGTTGCCCCATCTATTTCCCATGAAGTGATGGGACCAGACGCCATGATCTTCATTTTCTGAATGTTGAGCTTTAAGCCAACTTTTTCACTCTCCTCTTTCACTTTCATCAAGAGGCTTTTTAGTTCCTCTTCACTTTCTGCCATAAGGGTGGTGTCATCTGCATATCTGAGGTTATTGATATTTCTCCCGACAATCTTGATTCCAGCTTGTGTTTCTTCCAGTCCAGCGTTTCTCATGAAGTACTCTGCATATAAGTTAAATAAGCAGGGTGACAATATACAGGCTTGATGTTCTCCTTTTCCTATTTGGAACCAGTCTGTTGTTCCATGTCCAGTTCTAACTGTTGCTTCCTGACCTGCATACAGATTTCTCAAGAGGCAGGTTAGGTGGTCTGGTATTCCCATCTCTTTCAGAATTTTACACAGTTGATTGTGATCCACACAGTCGAAGGCTTTGGTATAGTCAATAAAGCAGAAATAGATGTTTTTCTGGAACTCTCTTGCTTTTTCCGTGATCCAGCGGATGTTGGCAATTTGATCTCTGGTTCCTCTGCCTTTTCTAAAACCAGGTTGAACATCAGGGAGTTCACGGTTCACATATTGCTGAAGCCTGGCTTGGAGAATTTTGAGCATTACTTTACTAGCATGTGAGATGAGTGCAATTGTGTGGTAGTTTAAGCATTCTTTTGCGTTGCCTTTCTTTTGAATTGGAATGAAAACTGACCTTTTCCAGTCCTGTGGCCACTGCTGCGTTTTCCAAACTTGCTGGCATATTGAGTGCAGCACTTTCACAGCATCATCTTTCAGGATTTGAAACAGCTCAACTGGAATTCCATCACCTCCACTAGCTTTGTTCATAGTGATGCTTTCTAAGGCCCACTTGACTTCCCATTCCAAGATGTCTGGCTCTAGATTAGTGATCACATCATCATGATTATCTGGGTCGTGAAGATCTTTTTTGTACAGTTCTTCCATGTGTTCTTGCCATCTCTTCTTAATATCTTCTGCTTCTGTTAGGTCCAGACCATTTCTGTCCTTTATCGAGCCCATCTTTGCATGAAATGTTCCCTTGGTATCTCTAATTTTCTTGAAGAGATCTCTGGTCTTTCCCATTCTGTTGTTTTCCTCGATTTCGATTGCTGAAGAAGGCTTTCTTATCTCTTCTTGCTATTCTTTGAAACTCTGCATTCAGATACTTTTATCTTTCTTTTTCTCCTTTGCTTTTCATTTCTCTTCTTTTCACAGCTATTTGTAAGGCCTCCCCAGACAGCCATTTTGCTTTTTTGGATTTCTTTTCCATGGGGATGGTCTTAATCCCTGTCTCCTGTACAGTGTCACGAACCTCACTCCATAGTTCATTAGGCACTCTATCTATCAGATCTAGACCCTTAAATCTATTACTCACTTCCACTGTATAATCATAGGGCATTTGATTTTGGTCTGTGAACAAAGCTAGTGGAGGTGATGGAATTCTAGTTGAGCTATTTAAATTCCAGAGGATGCTGTTAAAGTGCTGTACTTAATATGTCAGCAAATTTGGAAAACTCAACAGTGGCCACAGGACTGGAAAAGGTCAGTTTTCATTTCAGTCCTGAAGAATGGCAATGCAAAGAGTGTTCAAACTACCATACAATCACACTCATTTCAAATGCTAGCAAGGTTATGCTCAGAATCCTTCCAGCTAAGATTCAGCAGTACATTAACCGAGAACTTCCAGATGGACAAGATAGGTTTAGAAAAGGCAAAGGAACCAGAGATCAAATTGCCAGTATTCATTGGGTCATGGATTAAAAAGTGGAAGGAGTGACAGAATTTTTCTTGGGCACCAAAATCACTGTGGACAGTGACTGCAGCCATGAAATTAAAAGATACTTACTCCTTGGAAGGAAAATTATAACAAATATGCTGCTGCTAAGTCGCTTCAGTCATGTCCGACTCTGTGTGACCGCACAGATGGCAGCCCACCAGGCTCCCCATCCCTGGGATTCTCCAGGTAAGAACACTGGAGTGGGTTGCTATTTCCTTCTCCAAGACATGAAAGTGAAAAGTGAAAGTGTAGTTGCTCAGTTGTGCCCAACTCTTAGCGACCCCATGGACTGCAGCCCACCAGGCTCCTCTGTCCATGGGATTTTCCAGGCAAGAGTACTGGAGTGGGGTGCCATTGCCTTCTCCAATGACAAACATTGACAGCATATTAAAAAGGAAAGCTATCATTTTGCCAACAAAGGTCTGTACAGTCAAGGCTCTGGTTTTTACTCTCACATACAGTAGAGTATGTGAGAGTTGGACCATAAAGAAGACTGAACACAGAACTGATGCTTTTGAATTGCAGTGATGGAGAAGACTCTTGAGAGTCCTGTGGACTGCAAGGGTATCAGACTAACTAATCCTAAAGGAAATCAACCCTGAATATTCATTGGAAGGACTGATGCTGAAACTGGAGCTCCAATACTTTGACCACCTGATGGTCAAAGCCACCTGATAGTCAAAGCCAATTCACTAGAAAAGACCCTGATGTGGGGAAGGACTGAAGGCAACAGGAGAAGGGGCCGACAGAGGATGAGATGGTTAGATAGCATCACGGATGCAATACACAGGATAAAACTGTGAGATAATGGAGGACAAAGGTGCCCGATGTGCTAAAGTCTCTGGAGTTCCAAAGAGTCGGACACGACTTAGCGACTGATTTTATTCTATATTCTTTCATATTAAAAATGGTAAATTATTTGATAGATTTAATGCATATTACAATAATTCAAGGGATATAGAGAAGTAAAAAGAAAATCACCCTAACTCTCCCTGATTAAAACTAGCACTTTTAATTTTGGGTAGTATTGCTCAATCTATCTATTGAGATTCAAAGAGAAAGTGAAAGACAGACAGGTACGTTTTTATAACATACTCTACTGTACATTCAGTTTCTAAATGCAGAGTGATGCATTTATCTTTATTTGAAATCATACAATTGGGAAGTTGAAAATATCACTCTATTTCAATTGACTATTTCTTCAACAACACAACTATTTTATAAAGAATTGCTTTGGGGCTATGAAAAGAAATTATTTTAAATTTTAACATGCTGGAATCATTGTTTCTTTTTGAACTATGTCTGTAAAACATTCAGAGTTCTTGGAAATCCATCTAAATTACAATTTCTTATTTCAGTGATATTTTACCCTCTAGTTGATTTTTTACTTGAGAGATAAAAGTATGTTCATGGTTTAAAATGTTTGTCCTAATAATTTTTTCTGAATTAAAAACAAAATTATACTTATGTACTACAAGTAGGGATTTTTCACAATTTTATACATCATTAAATCATCTGATTCAGCAACTTATGAGGATTTTTTTCTTTATTGCCAGTTTTTCACTGTCAATGTTTATAATAATTATTAGTTTTGAAGCATAATATCCAGTCATTTAATCTATGTTTTGTTATTTAAATGTTTCAATCATCCTTACCATTACAATGACCTATTTTTTCTTGACAAAGTTTCCTAGTTTTCACAATTTCTTTAGGAAATGATTCCATCTCTCCAAGTCAGAGTCACAAATGCTATATTTTCTGAGTTAAATGTAAGAGGTTACATTCCAAAAAAAAAAAAAAAAAAGAGGTTACATTCCTTATTTTACTTGAATGATTCAAAAGGTTCAGTCAATTCAAGAAATATGGTTCCATATATATTTCTCTGTATCTAACTCTGTGTACATGTTTCCTGAAATAAAATATACTCAATTTCTTCTTTCAGTTATATTCCCCTTAGAGCAATCTTTAATACTTTTGGCTTCTGAATATTTTTTCTGTTCTTTTAAAGTTTATTTTTCTCTATAAGAATACTTGTCAAATTTTCTTTTTCATCCACATATATAAGCATCTCTCAAGCATTTTCAGTTTCTGTTTTCATTCATATTCCTTGTGATTCCTCATTAGCTATTTTATTTTTGTCACTTGTGTTCTGTTTTATGTGACTTTCAGAATAATTATTAGTTTTATCATAATGGAATTTTTTGGTCCTCTATTGCTTTATTAGATCTTGGTTTCTTTAAAATTTCTTTGTTGATTTATAGTTAAATTGTACATGTTTTTTCATTTTTAAAAATTTTTATAAATTTATTTATTTTAATTGGAGGTTAATTACTTTACAATATTGTATTGGTTTTGCCATACATCAACATGAATCCACCCCAGGTATACACGTGTTCCCCATCCTGAACCCCCCTCCCTCCTCCCTCCCCGTACCATCCCTCTGGGTCATCTCAGTGCACTTTTATGACTGTCCCAAGTAACATTTCTTCTAATGGTAAAACAAAAACCAGTTAACTTGTTTATAAATTTGTAGAACTTAATGTAAAAATTCAGTTATACATTATTTCTCTGGCCAGTTAGGAAAAAGGTCCTTCAACATTGCTTATATTTTTAATATCTACTTTATTTATTTACTTATTAAAATCTTATGAGGTTTGGGACTTGTAAAAGCATGAATTTCTTGTTAATGAAAAATATTATAACAGTAGAACATAGCATAAAAATTATTGCTTTTCAAGTTTCAGATCCTAAACAACTTATTTTCCTTTGTATATATTTTATTGGTATAATGTTACATGTTTGGATATTAGAAATTAGTTGCCCCAGGAGTCTATATTTATTTGTACTCTTTATCTCCTATCAATTAGTTCTTCTCCTTCTCCCCCAGAAATGGATATTTTCTTTAACATTGATTATTTTATGAATTTTTAAGATTCATTCACAAGAATCATTTCTAGGAAAAAGTATTACACATATAAAATTTTAAAGTTAATATAATTAAAACAAATAATAACAAACAAGCTCTTTACGTATGAGACATTATACTGTAATATCTAGTTAAGATCTCAGGCCCTTCTGTGCCATGTGACTCCAGTCTAGCTTCGCCACATACTCTTAAGAATTGAAGCAAAATTAAAATTCCTTTTCAGCTTTATTTTACTCATTTATAAATGAGGCATGAAAATATTACCTACCATATGGCAAAATACCTGCCATGTGGGGTTTATCTGAGGCTTATATGAAATAATGCTTCACAAAGCCTAGTCTATGAAGACTCAAGAATTATTAACTAAGATGTTTTTCTCAATATAAAAAACTATCAAGTCTCAAAGGCAATTATCTTTACACGGTTTTGTTTTGTTTTGTTTTGTTTTTCAGTCACTCAGTCATGTCTGACTCTTTACTACCCCACAAACTTGCAGCATGCCAGGATTTCCTGTCCATCACCAACTCCCAGAGCTTATTCAAGTTCATGTCCATAATAATACTTACATTATTTCTGGTGCTGTTTAAATGTACTAGTCAAGTTCTTCTATATAAAGTCAAAGTCATTTTTAACTTTATGATGTACTTATGATTTTGAAAATTATTATTATGTTTATGTTTTTGGGTGGACTTTATTGGCATCGTCAAAAAAAATAGTTTTTAACACTTCACACTATTGTAGTCTACTGGTGTCCTCTTTGCCTTTATCAAGTTAATTAAAGCATCTTACTTTTGGATATATAGTTCAGTTGCACCGTGTCTTTTTTGAAATATTTTCATGGTGTTTCACATTTCCGCTCTATATCACTCTAAAAATAAGTTGAAATTTAGACAACTGCCCATTGACTCTGGCAAAGGAAAAGATTAGACCTCAATCTCATGAAGATCAAGTAACTAAATTCCAATTTTCTTCAGTGGCTTCTCTTTTGATGTCTGCATGGGCAAGTCGGTCCTGAGTCGTAATCTCTTCAGTTCAGTAACTAAGAAGGTTAGGCCAGGTCAGTGATTGACTTGAAAGCCGTGAGGAAATGTCTGGGATTTATAAGAAATGTTCAGAATGCATCATTGGTTGATATTTTTCTCCTGTGAATTTCAGAGACAAAGATTGTATCAGAGGCAGTAGATAAATTGATTTTTTTGGCAATTGGCTATGTTCAAGAACTTCGCAAGTTGAACATATATTTCAAAAATACCCACATGTCCATATAATTCACTTTATGCTTTGGCTATAAAAAGATATATTTCTATACAACTCACTTCCCTACTTTGACTGTTGTTTATGTTTCAAAACCTTCCTGTTCCCAAAGAGATGTTTAATACCATTGAGTGAAATCTTTTTTATTCTCTGAATCTCAACTTCTTTAAATATAAACAAAGAATTAATAAACCCCATTCACATATTTGGACTTGCCTGGTGGTTCAGTGGTAAACAATCTGTCTGCCAACACAGGAGACGAAGGTTCAATTCTTGGGTCGGGAGGAGAAAATGGCAACCCACTCCAGTATTCTTCTCTGGGAAATTCCATGAACAGAGGGGCCTAATGGACTAGAGTCCATGGGGCCATGAAAGAGTCAGGCATGACTTAGCAATGAAAACAACAACAATTTCACATAATTATAAAATTGTAAAAATTTAAAGAAACATGAAAGCCACACCAATCTTATTTATTAATTGTGGTACTTTAAATGTTTATAAAACTGCTCAAAGGATTAGCATTTATACTAAAACTTTAATATTTTAAATTTGTTCATTTAGCATGTATTTACTTGTAACCTGCATTTCTGAAAACACTGTTCAGTGCTAAATATGTTTAAATGGTTCATTTTAATTGATGATTATCTACAAAAGTTACAGGGAATCAAAGCAAAGTTTCTGATTGCTGTGTGTACAGATCCAGACAATCATCAATAAACATAAGAACTAAAACCTACCTGCCAACTGTTTTGAGGAGTATTTTAATGTATTTAATACTTGAGGTAGATTTCATTTGTTACTAGTTAAGTATATTTACTGTATTTTATTTCCTAATTTCTTTTTCTGTTAATGGTTTACCTTACAGGGGAAGCCCTGATTGCTCCCATGTTTGGCTATTTAATTCAGTCACTAATTGACTAATAGAGAAAAGGAATCATCCCAATTCCTCTGCTATTTTCCCTTCAGAAAGAAGATGTAAACAATATTAGGAATGGTGTATGCTGGTGAAACAAAATTTTCCATTTTTATTTAACCTTATTCAAAATCTTTTGGCTTTAAGCAATCTACAAATATCTTCACAATGAAGCTGGGCCATAGGAATCCTAACTTTTAATATCCAATAATTTGAGGAAAACAATTAAATTATTATTGTAATGCATTCTTTTCCAGTTTTATTGAGACACAGCTAATGGACTGCCCTGTACATGTTTAAAGTATAAAGCATATTGACTTGACTTAATATATTGTTTATTGATTACCGTGTTTAGTTAACATTCATAACCTCATATAGAAACAAAAAAAAAACTGAAAAAAATATTTTTCCTTGCGATGAGAACTTTCAGGATTTCCTCTTTTAGCTACTTTCAAATATACCATGTAACATGTTGTACATTATAATCACAATGTACATTATATCCCTGAAATTTATTTGTCTTATAAGTGGAAGTTTGTTCCTTTTGACCCTCTTTATCAATCCCCCCATACACCCTACCTTCTATAACCACAAATTTGATCTCTTTTTCTATGAGTTTGAGTGGGGCTGGGTGGTTGTTTTGTTTTAGATTTCACACATAAGTGAGACCATATAGTATCAGTCATTTTATGACATTTCATTGAGCATAAAGTCCTAAGGTCCATCCATATCATTGCAAATAGCAGGGTTTCCTTCTTTGACAATTGAATTTTATATATATATATATATATATATATATATATATATATATATATTCATATATTCATTCATCTATCAATGGACTCTTAGAATGTTTCGTTATCTTGCTTATTTTAAATAGCATTGCTATGAACATGGAGATACAATATCTTTTTGATTTAGTGTTTTCATTTCCTTCAGAAAAAAAATCTTACCGTAGTATTTAACTTTCACAACTTCTCTTTCTTTTACGAATATATTAGGCATGTGTGTAAATACTCATACTGATTAGTTGTTTTTTTCTTATTCAAATGTTCGCTTTCATGGTAATAGTCATGCTCATAATTAAAAGTTCAGTTCAAATTCATGTCAGACCTACAGGTATCATTTTTAAATACCTATATTATATGGAAATGCATGTCACAGCCAACTGCTAGGTTATATGTTATGTTTCTGTTCAAATTCTAGTTATTTGTCTGCTTAACTCCAGGAATCCTGGTGAGTTTAATCCGTGGTATGTAATTAACAATTAACAATCTTAGGGGAATTCTCTTGACAGGCCAGTGATTAGGACTTGGTGCATTCACTTCTGTAGGCCCGGGGTTCAATCCCTGGTTGGGGAACTAAGATCCCAAAAGCTACATGGCATGACCAAAAATAAAATTAATAACCTTAGTACTATACGTCTCTGTACCCTAAGAAAGCAGTGCTTAGTAGAATCACAATTTCTCAAGTCTTCTGTTTTTACAATTGTTTCCAGAATAATATGCTAATTATTTTTCTTAAGTTATTTCATGTTGGGTATCTGTCTTTCACAACCAAACACAGTTGGCATCAGACAGAAGACAAAATAAAAATTGTAAATGCATTTTCCTCAAACCCTACTGAATAGCATCCAGATCCTTTTAAATCTCTTTCTAACTGAGTAAACTCACAATCAAGTGGTTATCATGTAGTCATAATTGGTTGCCAAACCTGGGGATAATCTTACTCTTAACATAGTTTATTTCTACCTCCAAAACAGAAGTATGGCCTGAACAAGTTGCTTATATTAATCATGAGTGATTAAATAGAGAGTAAGTATGGGGCAAACATTATTAATAGATAAGTATGTGATATCCAATATTTAAATGAAAACAAACATGTATTTATTTAGCCATTCTCCTCATTTTTAGCTTTACATCTAAGTATGTATATAAAATTATAAAATTACTACCATATTTGTCAACATTACCTAGAAGCAATTTCTACTTTTAGAAGTACAGGAATTATAAAATTTACCTAAATGCAATCAATTTGATATAAAGAAGAAATTTTTTAGCCACTAGATTTAACATTGGCTCAACATGATGAAAATAGTTACTGAAAACTATTTTTTTTAAATAGTAATTTTGAACCTTCAGGTAATTTATATTTACATTTAAAGATACAGAAAGATGTTTATTTAATAAGTGGAATGGTAATAATAAAAAACTTACTTTGCAGAAATGCAAAGTTTTCAGACTGTATCTTCATTAGTTAAGTGATATACATTATTATTTTTAAACTTTAGGCAAAGCAGCATATCCTCTGTGATGAGTGTGTAAATATGCTGATGAGATTTCCAGTGTTTCCTAAAAGAATCTTTTTCTGTCCTACAAATTGTGTAGTCACAGTCTCAAGAGGAAAAGGAAGATGTGGAGCATGTCAAAGGAGGTAAATGAGGAAAATTTATTGTAAGCACATGTAACTCGGGAGGTAGAACGCAGGTTGTCTTGTTCAAAATCCACCACCTATTGGATATGTTACTTTATTAATTCCTTTATGAATGTATAAATAGTATATATGCCATATTGACTCTTATTCTTAAAATTAGATGTCTGTCTTTGTGACATACATATATATGTATAAGTGTATACATATATGTACATGTGTATACATATGTATATGATTATTATTAATATGGCACACTCATTACTGATTTCTTATTATTAGCCAGCTGAACTCAATGTAGAGACACAGAGAGATGTAGATATAGATATTGATATATGCATAAGGTAGGAAATCAGTAACTAGGATGTGATAATCGTGACACAAGATTACTATTACTATCACCATCATCATCATTTTTATCAACATTACAGGTTTCTCCCTCTATCTGAAAGAAGAGCATTCCTGTAATATATTCAGTGAAGCAAAATAGCATGAAGGGAACACATCTTAGAACATACCTTACTAAAGAATGGGATGAAAATAATAAATCAAGATAAAACACAGGTGCTCACAGAGTTCAAAGCCATGGTGGCTTGGTGCTGAGATGCTAAGCATAGGCCTCTGGGGAGGGGCTTGTTAATGCCAGGCTCAGGTTTACGGTGTGCACTACCTGTATTACAGATCAAAGAACAAACACTGAAGGCAATTTTTACCTCTTTTTTCCTAAAAATGAAAATCCTGTTACAATTTCTTCCAGATGGCAAAAACACGTACCAATTTAAGTCTTTCATAAAACTGAAGTGGCATGAAGCTAACTTCTTAAAAGGGGGATATTTGTATTGTTACTTAATATAGAAAGTCAGCAAGACTGGGTTGATGCCTCACATGAGCTTATAAATCATTTACTGAGGAGAAGGAATGCACGAAAATACTTCAATGTAATAAACACTCATACTTTTTATCAAAATCTTTAACGCCTGCTTTGAGATTTAAACTTGTTCTTGACAATTTATTTTTTAATCATATGCAAAGATAAATGATTAGCTGTTTACAAATGAAGGGGAAATTATTATTTTAACAGCATCTGTCCTTTACTCGAAGCCTTCCAACAGTCTCCCATCTTACTAAGAGTAAAAGCAAAAATAAAGCGTAGAAGCTTCTGCATGCTATGGTCCCTATTATTTATTTTCAAATGTCCACTACTTCTCTCCCCCTGGCTTACTCTGTTCCTGCCACAAAGGATGTTCCTCCCATCTCAGGATGCAGGCAGTGTGTTATGCTTTTTCTCCAGACAACTTAATGATTTATTTCTTTAAATCATTCAAGGCTTTGCCCAAATGTCACTCTTTCAGTGAGGCCTTAACCTTACAATGTGTATTGGGTTAAATGCTGCTTTATCATTTGCTTCTAAGTTAGCCTCAGCATGGCCCAAGAAACAAAAGAACTGCATTGTAAAGAATTACCTTCCCTAGAGCTATTGGATTAAAATTTTATCACTGAGAACTCAAATGAGATTTAGAAGACAGAAAAAGGAGATGCTATTAACCTCGAGAAAGTTGCATTTAGAATACTGGACACAGAGAAATTCAGAGTAATTGTAATTTTTTCAAATTAATGTGTTTAAATGTGTATTAATACACTTTAAAAAGAGAATTTTGATAAAAGAAAAATCACTTTCAGATAAGCAAATTTTAAAAGATCATCACAAGCAGATTCTATGACAATAGAATCTAAGCAATTCATTTCATGAAAAAAGGGGAAAATTCCAGAAGGACAGTCTGAAAGAAAATAGGAAATGTTAAATACAAAGGGGAAAGTTAAAATTACTTGGTCAGTCACGTCTGACTCTGTGCAACCCAATGGACTGTAGCTCACCAGGCTCCTCTCCCCATGGAATTGTCCAGGCAAGACTACTGGAGCGGGTTGCCATGCCCTTCTCCAGGCGATTGACCCAACCCAGGGATCAAACTCAGGTTTCCCACATTGCAGGCAGATTCTTTACCACTTGAGCTACCTGGGAAGCCCTAATAAGAAGGTAAACATAGAAAAATAATGACTGGTATAAAATGATAATAATTATAAAGTTCATATATAACATTCAAAAAATCAGAGCATTATGTGAGAATTGAAATGCAAACCACAGTCTGGAAGAAAATATTAGCAAAACATGTGTCTGAATGGACTATTACCAAAAATAGACAAAGAGCTCTTAAAATTCAACAATAAAAAAAAATCTAATTCAAAATTATAAATGGATCAAAGATCTAAACAGATATCTCATTTAAAAAAAAAAAAACCCTGCTGATTGCAAGCATGCATATGAAAAAAAGAGCAACATCATATATCAGTAGGAAACTGCAGATTAAAACAAGATACCACTCTAGACCTGTTGGGCTTGTTAGATGAATAAAATCCAAAACACTGCCGATATCAAATGCTGGTTAGCATGTAGAATCACAGGAATTCTCAATCACTGCTTATGGGAATGCAAAATGATATATATCTCCTTTGGAAGACAGTTTGACACTTTCCTACAAAACTAAACATACTCATCAAATGATCCAGTAATTAGGCTTCTTGGTATTTACCCAAATTAGCCAAAAACTAACATACCCCAGAAACATACTTTCTAATGTTTTTAGCTTTATTTATAGTTGCCAAAACATGGAAGCAACCAAGATGTCCACTGGTAGGTGAATAGGCAAACTGTGGCATATCCCTACAATAAGATATTCAGCAATAAAAAAGTGACATGGTAGAATGAAAGCCACAGCAGACACTTAAAATGCATCTAGTTGATAAGTGAAAGAAGCCAAATTTGAAAAAGTTACCTTCTGTATGAGTCCCATTATATGACTTTCTATAAAAGGTAATAATTTAAAAGATCAGAGTTTTGCGAAGGATTCAGGAAGAAGTGGGGGAAGGATGGAGCATAGGAGCTTTCTCAGGCAGTGGAACTATTCTATATGACACTGCAGTGGAGAAGGAAATGGCACCCCACTCCAGTGTTCTTGCCTGGAGAATCCCAGGGACGGGGGAGCCTGGTGGGCTGCCATCTATGGGGTCACAAAGAGTCGGACTCGACTGAAGTGACTTAGCAGCAGCAGCAGCAGCAGCAGTGATGGATTAATACCATTATATCTTTGTCAAAACCCAGGGTATGTATTAATAAAACACAAAGAGTGAACTGGAATGTAAACTTTCGATGTCAGTTAAATGTAACAATTTTGGCTCATCAACTTTATAACAAATGCACCTCATCCTAATTCAAGTTGTTAACAACATGAAATAATGAATACATATACAAGGCTATTCAAGATAATTGTTTTAAGACATGCAGATGGGTACTTAAAACACTAGATAAATTTTCAAGTGACAGCATCACATAGGAATTTAAACACCTCAGTATATCAAACATCTCCAACGGAGGACCACAGGATGTACTTTGTAATACTTTTACTATTCAAAAGTAGCTGATGTAATGCTGAAGACACTGATGGGTTTAGTAAGAGACTGAAAAATATTTTTTCATAAATTGTGAAAATGGGACAATGTAATACGATAAACATATTGGTATACAAAACTCATAATTATGGGTGTGTTACTATAAATAAAGCATGTAAAATTGTAGCACTAATATATTAAAATTAATCTAATTATTTAAGGATAATATTTTTATACAGATAAATGTACATAAAATAATTACAAATTTTTAAGAGATAACAGTTTTATAAGGCAGCTGGTCTAAGATCAATAAGGATAAAGTTAGGGCTGCATCAAACAACTAGAAAATGTCATTTGAAAGAAGAAATAATTTAAATAGTCTCCAAGAATATAAAAGTGCTTTGGATTAAATCATAAAAAAAATTATCTAAGACTTCTATGTCTTAGAGAAAACTATAAAATATTATTAGGATATGATAAGTAAGATGCCAGTGATAAGAGTCAGATCATGTTGATGAGTATAAAGATTAAATCTTATAACATTGTTGTTATTTACAGATTGATCTACAGTTTTAATGTGATTCCAAATAATATTCTTCAGGACTTTATGGTTTTACAAGTTGATTCTCAAAAGTATATTGAAGTCAAATCTTCCACTTTTTGAAAAAGTTGGATAGCTTATTCATGATGGATTTTTCCACTGAAGATGAGTAGAAAAATTCAATAAATTGAAATAATGAGCACTTTATGGCATCGGAGAACTAAGAAGGCAAGGACCTGATAGGCAAACATCCTCGGGGGAAGGGACGCATGCTGAGTTGATCTCTGTACATTCTGGCTTCTCTCCTTGTATTTGCTAATATTTAAACAGCAGCTGAGAGGTTAGAAGCTGAGTAGTAGGTTGCAAATCTGAGAACTGACAGGGCTTTTGACCTTCTGTTAATGCTTGATGAATAAAAATGTCATTATTTAGGAGACCTAGTAAACATTTTCAAGCTTTCCTTTGGGACTCTTGAAAGCAAACAACATATGCATAAATGCTAACAACTCAGAGAGCCTAAAAACCTGCTTGGAAGCAGATCAATCTCAGATTGAGAGAGGCAACTGCTATAATTCGTCTGCCAAAATCAAAAGTAAGTTCTACTAGGTCAAACAGAACTCCATTCAGGGCTTTAAATGTTCCCTTCAGGTTCATAGCCCAGTATCCACTAATCAATCAATATTTGTCAATCAAACATACCAAGATGCAGGAGCAATTTACAAAGGGAAAAACCAGCAATAGAATAAATTGTGAAAATATTAAAATCTCAGAGACTCTAAGCAGAGATTTGCAAAAAAGGAAGTAAATGGGACTTCTATAGTTAAAACCTCAATCACCGAAATTAAGAACTAAACGATTTAATGTCGGTAAAATACAGCAGGGTAGAAGATACATATCCTGGAAGACAGGACAACAGAGAACAATCTGAAGCATGAAAGGGGAAAAAAATGATTAAAACATAAAAGAAGCAAGTGGTATATGAAACGTGAAAAAAATATTAACATAAATGCAGCCAGATCCAAGAAGAGGAGAAAAACAATGAGCCAGAAAAGTATTTGAAGGTAAAATGAAGAATTTTTCAACACTGACAAAATACCATGCCAGAGATTTAAAAGCACTATGAAGGCTAAACTTAATATAAACAAAGAAAATCACACCTAGGCTTATCGTGGCAAATCTGCTGAAAAGAAAAGACAAAAAGAAATTCTTAAAAGTAGCCACAGAAAAAGACACAGTGCTTAAAGGATCAACAATAAGATGTACGGCAATGGAAATAATGGAAACCAGAATACAAAGTGATACATCCTTGAAAATCTGAAAGAAAATAAATCATAACGTAGAATTCTATATACTATGAAAATATCCCTCAAAAGTATGGCAAAATAATGATATGCCTAGGCTGACCAAAAAAAAAAAAAAAAAGAGGAAAGAATTTGTTGTCAGCAGCCCTACATTAAAAAATCTAATGAACACAAAGTAACACTAAAGCAATAAGGATGCACCCAACAGTCATGTGTACATACATGTACCGAAAGCCGTGTTTAAAACTGCTCATGGAAGCACTGTATGCCGTAGCTCGAAACTCAGTGCAGCCCAAATGTCTACAAATGACACGATGTTTAAACATGTTCTTCTATTTATTAAGTACTGTACAGTCATATGGAGAAAATCTACTTCTACACACAACATGACTAAGTCTCATAAACATAACGCTGAGGAAGTAATCTGCACACAGTTGTAACTATTTATCAAACATACTTGGCTTTCAAAATCAGATGGATTAATTTATGTTGTTAGAAGCTAAGATAATGGTTGTTTCTGAAGATACACACAGATTAATAAAAGAAGTGGATGAAAGGATATAGAGAAATGTCAGTTACATATGGAAATCTAGAATTTCATATAGAAGACATCACATATTACTGGGTCAAGGAGTATATATATGCTCAGTAAATGACGATGAGAAAATTATTTATTTCAATAGGAAAAAATGGGGTTTTACATCCTACCAGACCAGTTTCAAGAAAAAGTAAGACTGCTTAAAGACTTAAATGTAAAACTAATAGTTTATCATTTAGTAGAAATTACAGAGGTGTGATTTTATCTTATTTGATGACAAGTTCTTTTTAACAAGAGATGCTAAATGCTAACCACAACAATGTTGGTCAATCCAATTTAATAAAAATTGATATTTTATCATACTTCAATAATAAAGGAAGTGAAAAGACGGTAAAATATGGGGAAAGATATTTGTAACACTATTAACTAACAAAAATGTAACAAACTAAACACATAATGAATATAAATCACAAAGTAAAAGACAAAGCACTTAATATTTATTTTAAAAAAATAAATAAAAGAACCAGATGAAGATTTTTTTTAAAAAGGCAAGAATAACTAACTAATTGCTAAAAAACCTTTTCAACTACATATGTTATAAAGGAAATGCAAATAAAGACTATAATAAGCACCATTTTATACCAACTTGAAGGTCACCAATGAGGAAACCTAGTTCCAGTTATAGAGAACATTGTAAATGAATGGGAACTATTACACAAAATGGACAATAGGTAGATTAGAAGAATACTTTGGAAAATACTATGACATCATCTTGAAAAATAGAGGAGTAATATATCCTGTAATTCATCACTAAGCTAGAATCAAGATTACCAGGAGAAATATCAACAACCTCAGATATGCAGATGATACCCCTCAAACAGCAGAAAGTGAAGAGGAACTAAACAGCCTCTTGATGACAGTGAAAGAGAGTGAAAACACTGGCTTAAAACTCAACATTCAAAAAACTAAGATCATGACATCTGGTCCCATCACTTCATGGCAAATAGAAGGGGAAAAAGTAAAAACAATGACAGATTTTATTATCTTTTGGCTCCAAAATCACTGTGGATGATGACTGCAGCCATGAAATTCAAAGATGCTTGCTCTTTGGGAAAAAAAAGCTATGACAAAACTAGACAGTGTATTAAACGACAGAGACATTACTTTTCAGACAAAAGTGTGCATAGTCAAAGCTACGATTTTTCCAGTAGTCATGTACGGGTATAAGAGTTGGACCATAAAGAAGGCTGAGTTATGAAGAACTGATGCTTTCGAATTGCGGTGCTTCAGAAGACTCTTGAGAGTCCCTTGAACTGCAAGGAGATCAAATCAGTCAGTCCTAAATGAAATCAATCCTGAATATTTATTGGAAGGACTAATGCTGAAGCTGAAGCTCAGGATTCTATTCTGAATATTCAGGATTTATTTCCTTTAGGATTGATTTCCTTTAGGATGCTGAAGCTGAAGTCCCAATCCTTTGGCCACCTGATGCAAAAAGCCAGGTCACTGGAAAATACCCTGATGCTGGGTAAGATTGAATGCAAAAGGAGAAGGGGACAGCAGACGATGAGAGTTAGATGGCATCATCAACTCAATGGACATGTATTTGAGCAAAAACTCGGGGAGATAGTGAAGGACAGGGGAGCCTGGCATGCTGCAGTCCATGGGGTAGCGAAGAGTCAGACATAGCAACTGAAAAACAAGGATAAAGGGGATTGGGAGTTTGGGACTGGGATGAGGGTGTAGGTTTCAGTCCTGAGCTCTTACCAAATATGACAGACATCTTTCCAGGTTGCCTAGTTACAACTGTTGTCTCTGCCTCCACACTGCTCCTCCCCACTCTGGGGACACAACTTAGCAACTAAACAAGAACAATCTCTTCTTACACATGTATTGTGGGAATTCTTGCATGTGAATACCAACAAACACGCATTGGACAGGTTTTAGAAGCACAATTTATTAAAGCATATAATTTTAATAACTGAAACATCATAAGCAAAATTCAAAAGTAAATTAAGGCAAGTCATTTGGTGGAATATTGCATACTAAAGAAAAATGAATTGTACCCAGACACACATAACAGATATCATATAAAGATACTCTTGAAGAAAAAGTCACAGAATATAACCACAATATGATGCCATTTACATAAAAATCTAATACAAGTGAAAACAAACAGTATCTTATTTAAGATTAAGGTATAATCACAATGTTTTAAGAGGAAGGTGGTAACTATAAAATTTAAGGAATATGAAGGTCTTTAAGAGACACAGGCTATTGGAAAGGAAATAGGTCACGCATGGATAGTTGAAATCGTATTGACCATACTCCAGTAAGAGCTAGGCAAAAAAAAGAGAATGGTGATAGTATGCTTATGTTATATACATACTAAACAATTCTAGTGTATATACCTTCATTTTATATAAAAGATAATGGAAAATCTACTACTTTCACATTATGTTAATTTTTCTTATTTTTGTAGTATGTGACCTTTCCCAAACTGTTTGGCACACTGAAAACAGTACTACATATTCTTAAAAGGCTTACTTAGACCTCTTCATGCATAACAGCACAGTGCTGCAGGGGATGAGGTTCTTGCCAGACACAAAGAACACACTGCCAAGCATAAGAAAAGATTAAAACATAAAACTGAAACTATGAACTCTGGATCTTCCTTTCTGATGCTCTTTATCTCTGAATATTCAGGTTTAATATGAGTTAAATATATAAATTTTTGGTATTAACAGCCATTGGTATTTTATTTACCCTCTTTCTTTTTTCAAATACTTATGGATTAGTCAATTATTTATTAACAAATGGTAAATCCACATCCTTAGTTGAAAATTATTGGACTCTGTTATTTTTCTTTTGAAATAATGTTTAGGGAAGATGGTAATGACTACAAGTTTATGTTGTTCCATATTATACTGTCATCAGTCATTATGCTACATATATAATTAATGTCAGGATATCTTTACCCAAAACAGGTATTGACACATAACCAATCTAAAAATAGTAGCAGTGTTTGATACCCTCTGTAAATATCTCAGATATATTTAAACCATATTGGTGTTCCACTCTTTATCCCACAGACTTCTGTGGTTTTCAGAAAATGATTTAATTTTGTGCTTCTCTCTGAAAGCGCAAAAATTGGCTCTCTTTTTTAAAATAAGTTTTTTTCTTCTCTTTGGCTAGGGCTAGTCAATATAAATGAAGCCACAATACTGATATGTATTTATTATGTGTTGAAATAGTGATAACAAGATGGATTCTGAATTAAAGCTATGGGTGACATGGCTCATTTGTAACTTGAGGCCTGATGATTCAAAGTTACCACCAGTCATTTTCATGTGCCTGGTAAGTTTTCCATTTGTCTTGGGTCAAAATTGGCTCATTTGCCCCAAACTTGGTTATTAATAAGAACACGGATTTTATATGCTGAAAATCGTTATTCTACTTCTTTCTGCATTTTGTTCTGAAATACTGCCTGACATCAGAAAAGAGATAAGCTTAAGCTTGTACACAGGATACATAATAAAGTAGATCAGAGTTCCTCTTAGAGGTGCCCTCTAAGGGTGCCCTCTTAGAAAAACTTAACTGCACTTTTTTTTTTTTCATTTAATTGACTTAACTGAGAATGTTTCTGAAAATTAGACTGATCACATCCATTTCATATTTCTTGGGAAAGACTTCAACTATTCATATATCTTTGCTAGTCTGCTAAATTTCTACTAGAATTGTTCTGCTAAAATTTCCTTAAGATTTATGGAGTGCCAGTATCAACATTAATTTGATTTTAATGCCTTAGAATCTCACATATACTATATAGATGGCATTTGACCACATTATGTAATTATTAACTACAGACCTCTAAGTAAAGTGGTTCCACTACACTTTCAATGAATTTACTCCACCTTCTAGGTGTTATTATTATTATTATTATTTACCAATAGTCCTTAATAAAACCCCAAATTATGTCCCATATCTTTTACAGTCTATATATTCAGGAGATGATAACATAGCATGCATCCTAAGTACACCACAGAGGTAAAAAGAATAAATTCAGGAAATTTTTACTCTAGTTGCTTAAACCTAATAACTAATTTGCTTTCTTTCTCTGTCCTTAATTGGAGCAACACAGGCAAGCTATTTTCCTCATGTAGGCAAAGCTTTGGTCGTTTTGAAGGAAAGAATATAAACAAATGATGGAAAAAATACCCAGATACCTTTTCTTGTCCTTACAACTTTCTAAAAAAGGGTCCAAAACAAAAACAAAAACAAAACTTTTCTCGAGAGATATGATTTGGAACTTTGGTAAAAGTCAATCCATTAAAAATGTCTTTTAATACAATTCTATAGTTACATGAAGTGAAAGTCAGTCGTGTCCGACTTTTTGCGACCCCGTGGACCATAGCCCACCAGGCTTCTCCGTCCATGGGATTCTCCACCCAAGAGTACTGGAGTGGGTTGCCATTTCCTTCTCCAATAGAAAAATCCTAAAAGACTTTAATACTTAAATGAGTATTTTAACCAAACATGATTTGTGTATCAACAGAGCTAGGATGAATGGAATTGAAATTTTTTATATGGTTGTTTCCATTGTGTACATTCAAATCTGTCCAAATAAGCTCATTAAATAAGTGAAATGTATTCTCTTTGTTTTTTTTTTTTTAGTAATATCACAATCTACTTCTTTGAATAATAAAACCTATCCATCTCAATTCTCTAGTCATAGCTACATCTCTGATTTTTGCCCTGAACCTCGAGAAGATGTAACATCTAATTCAATTCTGCAGCAAAACTTATGCAAATATATTCTTTTTCATTCTCTCCTAACCCATCTAGCCAAAGCTTCTCAATCTTGTAGACTTTATTGAGTCATTTATTAAATGGAAAGTTTTAAACTTATTTGGGTCTTCTCTTTTAATAGTATCTTCATTTAATTTTTTTCTGAGTTATAATCTTTACAAATGGATGGTATCAGAAGAAAGAACATGAGAATCCCTTATCTGCCTGACATACAAGTGATATGCATTGCTACAATCAACAAAATAAGTTTATTTGAGGTGTTTTTAAAGGGATTATACATAGACCATTTCCCTTTATTTATAACCCCAGGTCAGTGATTATTTCTAAATTACATTTTTTAAAAGTTAGAGTTACTTAAAGCTACATTAAAAAATTAATAAATAGAAACTTTAACAGATTTTAAAATCCAGAAGAAGGTCTCACACCCTGAGACTGTAGAGCCCAAGGGGAAGAAGAAAGACTCCTCCTCTTTCTGAGCAAAACTCATCCAGTAAGAAGCCATGGATTCTTTACTACAGCTTTCTCAACTTCTCTGTCCCTCTATAAAAGCATTCTCTTTTCCCTGCCTTTCAGAGAGCTGCCTTTAGCTAGTCGTGATTGCAGACCCTTGACTGCAGTTCTCCATGGAAACTGAATAAACAAATATTGGTTGAAGAAATATCCAACAGACTATTTGTTACAGATTGACAATTCCCACAGTCATTTTGTCAATGTCAGAGACAATGAACCACATAACTGGGGCTAGAATTTCTATGGAGGAGAAATTTAGTGTCTTAATTTTTGTGGGCATTGTTGTAAAGAAGGGGCATTTGCTGACAAGCTGAGTCAACAAAAGTCCATCTAGTCAAGGCTATGGTTTTTCCAGTGGTCATGTATGGATATGAGAGTTGGACTATAAAGAAAGCTGAGTGCAGAATTGATGCTTTTGAACTGTGGTGTTACAGAAGACTCTTGAGAGTCCCTTGGACTGCAAGGAGATCCAACCAGTCCATCCTAAAGGAGATCAATCCTGGGTGTTCATTGGTAGGACTGATGTTGAAGCTGAAACTCCAATACTTTGGCCACCTGATGCAAAGAGCTGACTCATTTGAAAAGACCCTGATGCTGGGAAAGATTGAGAGGGGGAAGAGAAGGGGACGACAGAGGATGAGATGGCTGGATAGCATCACCGACTCAATGGATATGGGTTTGGGTGGACTCCAAGAGTTGGTGATAGACAGGGAGGCCTGGAGTGCTGTGGTTCTTGGGTCGCAAAGAGTCAGACACGACTGAGCAACTGAACTGAAATGAACTGAGTCTCTAAGACAGGAACTATCTATAACTCTCTGAAAAATCTGGAATAAATCACTTAGCTTCAGTCCCCACACTTATGAAACTGAGACATTAATCTCATAATTAATGGGAAAAACAATGAGTTAACACATAGTGTTTAAAATTCTGCATTAGCATAATGCCCTCATGAGTTTTGCTATGTTCTCACTTCATATGAATTCTTGTTGCTTATTATTTTTATTTCAACTTAAGTTTTAAAAAAATTAAAGGTATTTCATTAAAAAAAAAAATACTACCATTACAATGGGAAACAAGGACGCTTTCATAAACAGCAGACAACCAAAAAATAAACATTTTGAAAATGAAGCAATGCTACAAAGTCCTATCTAAATACCTAAATATAGAGTCAGCTGAAGATTTTGAGCCTGAGGATTTAACTTTGTTAAGAAAGGAAAAAAATTATAAAGAAACTGTGGTACCAAACTGAGACCTTCTCTTTGACTCAATAAGGTCAGAAAAATGGAAAGAAGTACTTTTTCTGTCTGTGTATATCCTATAACAACAACTCTATGTGCCCCATGCTTTGTGAAACATTGAAATGATCAACATAAAATGTTAAACACAGTACCTGCCAATGCATTTTGACAATTACACAAATTTAAAATAGTAGTTAGCAAATTAAAAATCTTTATCAGTACAATTAAATAGAGCGATTTCATCTAGGGGCCCATTTGTTATTTGCATTCTTTTTGATGATATTAATTCTTTGTGCCTTTAGTTGTATATGTTTTTGAATTAGCAACTTGACCTAAGAATGGAAAGGAAAGTTTCAAGAAAATTCAAGTGTGTAGTATGAACAGCAGATTTACACCTATATTTGATTAACTAAAAACCATTGGCCTGGTAGAGGTAAATTATTTATAAAGGCAGAAATATATAACATGAACATGAAAATTTTAAAAATATATCTGTCTCAGGGTGAAAATAACTCCATGGATAAAATGGATTGTCAACAATTTCATCCCACAAATAACAAATGAAAAGAAGTATGGGATGACACCCACACTAGAAGGTAAAAATTCACTAACATTGGATAAATTCATTTCCTTACTGATATTTTTATGTTTGCAAATATAATTTCTTCCAGTAAAAAAATACAAAGAAGATGCTGCACATTGATGTGAACTAAGAATGGAGATAATTTATAATTCTGTATGTTTTAGTATTGTGAACACTGAATTACAATTATTTGTTTGCATGCCCATCTTTATAACATGGAGGGTTAAGTACCTAAAAATTTAGGACTGTTCTCTTTTTTGCCAAGTATAGTGTATGACATGAAGGAAGAACTTTAATATATGTGTTGCCTGAATAAAACACAAGAGCCTTCACATTAGTTTATTTTTTATCATTCCCCGAACTTCTTTTTGCTTTTTTCTTAATCACCATGCATTTTATTTTCAGTAGTTTGGCAGAGTCCACTCCCCACTCCCTTCACATCCTACACTATCCTTTCCTTTGTGGTTTCTCATATCACTTATATAAACTCAGAGGCTAGTTCATGAAAGTTCCTTTCCTTCCACTGATGTACCTGTAGCTTCATTCTTTGGTTCAGCTTAACTCTACAGGAATGTCCTTTCAGTCTTTGCTCTCCAATAACCTAAAATGCATGATCTATTATCATCATCATTCTAAGCTGCTTCTGATCTATGCACATGAGTTGGATTCACTGAAGACTCCAGTTGACGCATATCACTACCCTTGTCCTTACCCTAGGGTCCCCTTTACTCCTTTCTCTTTCCTCTTCACCTTGTGAACACCATTGTGAAGACTGAGTGACACAAGTGGGGAAAATGACAAAAACACAAAACCCTCTTGCCCACTCCCTGTAGAGCTTTTGGTGAGCAGAGGGGATCTCTGCTGTCATTCCTGAAAACACATTTTGATGTTCTCTCTCTCTGTATTGCCAACACAGAGCTTTCAAAATACTTTCTGAAATGCCTCTGACATTCATAAAGACAAAAGTGCCTCATCACCCGGTGGCAGAGACCACCCTGCCAGAACCAGTTACTGCCACCACGGCTGACACTGTGCATAGAGCTTCTTTTGTCCTGGCCAATATGTCAGCCTGAGTTTCCTAACCACTGGTGTTTCCGGAACCTTTAAACTCATTCCCTCAAGCTTGACAGCAAGAGAACAAGATGTCAATCCTCCTGAATGTACTTATCTAGAAATTTCTTAGCCTATAATCTGAAGGAACGTTTAGGAAACAAAATTAAAGAAAACTAAACTTCCTTGTTTAAAAATGAAAAAAGTATAAAAATCAGGACATACAGAATTAGCTTAAAATTCTGTCTTCTCCTCAAGTGTTGCCTATATCCATATAAAATATAATGATGACTTCATCTCACCTACATCATTATTTAGATGACTCCATCTCACCTACATAGTACATATCTTTATTGGCTGGAACAAGTAACATAACCAAAGAACAAACAAAGAGGGAGTGGGAAGCTCACATAACTTTTAAATTGTTAAATTCAAATTCCTTACATAAAAGTAGATAAAGGTGAGGGAATGGAAAAAGACCTTCTTCACAATAATTCCTTTCCCCAGGATCCTATATTAAGTATTACAGTTTAAAGAGTTTATTCACAGATTCAACCAGCTCTCAGCCTTCGTTACCTCTCAGCATAATGAAAAGGTTCAGGACATATAAAAGGACAAGTGGTACAATGACCTTGTAACTGCAAAATCCCAGATCATCTTTGTAATCAGCATACCACTTAATCTCCCCAAAATCATTTATCATTGAAGATATTCCTTTTTACTTAAAAAAGGAGAACTTTAAAACTGAGTATGATTTTTATAACAAGTAAACTGAGAGTAAAATTCATTTTATTTTATAAATTGCTATTTAATAAATATGCTGATTATAGAAGAGGAGTAACACATGCATCACATTGGGGTGTGACTCAGAGACAACTAACTCTTGTTAATCACCAACTATATGTCCAGAATTACACTGGCGAGTGATGACTGGTGTTTAAAGATGACTCCTAAGAATTCCTCACCCTTTGTGTGCACATACCTCAATCTCATCAATAGGTGGATATGGTAATTCCTCCAGAATCTTACCTTGCCTTGTGTCTATCATTTATCAATAGAATGCAGTGAAGAAGACACTGCCAGATATGCATTTATATCTCCAGAGGACTAACAGCATCCAGTTTAATTCTTTTGGAATCTGGCTGCAATGTAAAGAAGCTCTCCTTCTGAATACCTATAGACTACGTAGAGACAGCCCCAGTCAATACCAGATATTCCATCTGCCCTAGCTGAAGTACTGCATATGTGATTAAGGTCATCTTACAAATTCCTGCATCAACCTTCCTCCCAGTTAAATACACCAGTCACTAAGTAGGTAAATGACTACAGCCAACACAAAATTGAGCAGAAGACATACCTATCAGAGTCTTACCCTCAATTATCAGAAATGGCAAATTACAGTGGTTTTACGTAACCGAGTATTTGGTGATTATCTCCTCAGTAATATATAAATGAGACAGACTTTGATACCTGGAAATGAAGAACTGCATAACAGAAACTGCATAACACAGGCCTTGGATCCAGGTGATTGCAAGAAGCTGGATTGGCAATAAGGAGACTGTTGATTGAGACAAGAGAAGCAATAAAGTGGCTGCGCTAGGAGGAAAGAAATCCAGTTCTAAGTATTGATGGGAAACTGGCAAAGTTGCTGACAGTATAAATAACAGAAAATGTATCTGATTAAGGACATATCTATGCAGAATGTCAACAGTGCCAATTAATTTGATTATCTGTTTATGAGAAAACATTTTTTAAAAGTTTTATGAGCTAAAGGAGGAAATGTTCAATGTTGAAACAGAATTTAGAGAAAATATTTCATTTTAGGACTTTCTAGGTTGGAAAATAAATATTTTTCTAATCCCCAGCCTCAAAGATAGAAATAGCCTCCAGGAAAGATCAAATGCAGGGCACTGGCAGTAAAAAGATCAAATCAAGGGTTGTTCTGTAAGACCTCTTTTTAAAACCTCAGAAAGACTGAAGGAGTTTTATATTGCATTCTCTCAGAATAAAAAATAGCTTCTTAGAATATTAAGGGCAACATCCCTTAGAAACATGGCTTGCAGCCCAAAGCTGAGCAGGGCTGGTCTTGAATATGTTGCAGGTATGGCTTTTACCTAATGAAATGAATTATAATTTGATGCATTAACTTAATACAAAGTTATTAGACTACTTGTACTAGCTGCGACTAAAGGAGATTAAGACATCTCAAAATGAAAGGAGGCTTCTAGCATGCAGCCAGCAAGTGTTTAGTATATCAGGAAGAAAACACTACTCAGCAGCAAATTGCAGTTATTTCTAATAATAAAGAAATGAGATCTTAAGAGAGCAAGGCTAATACCTCAGAAGATAAAGCCAAAGGCTGAGGTTGGCCATGGGTCAGTAATTCATCCTCACAAACCAAAACTAGGTTTTATTAGAGGAATATTTCCTGTGTGCAGGAGGAGGCTCTGAAATCAAGTGATGGCCAGATTTTAGAATTGGTACGGAGCAGAAAGTACTATATGCCACCTACTCTTCCTCTCTTTGAAAAGAGTGTCTCTCCTGTTTTTCCCCTGTCTCATGAATAACACTAGGCACAGATAACTAGTGTTTTAAATTATCATTTCTCTAGAGGAACTGGACTTACACCCAGGAAGCCATATCTAAACCCAGTTCTGATACAGGTAACAAGCTGTGGACTTGTTATAGCAAGCCTAATGTTATAAGAAGATAAGGTTTGTGGAGATGTTGGAAGCAAATAGGTAGGGTTTTTTGTTTTTGTTTTTTGTGGTTTTTTGTTTTTTTGTTTTTTTGTTTTTTTGTTTTGCATGACAAAGACATGGCTTCTTGTGGTAGATCTTCCTGGGATTGGATCCTAGAATTTTGACCCTTCCCCAGACTGCTTGCCTAAGAAAGGTATTCTACTTCTCTTATGAATGACCACTGACCTTAAGACTTATTGAACCAATACAGTACAACAAATGGGACACTCAGAGTTCCATCCCTAGGTTTTAAAAGGCTTGAATATGCCATTTTTGTCATTTTGATAGTAAGCCTCCATGTAAAATGTGAAGACCCTTCTTCTGCAGAGGCCACAAAGACACAGAGATTCAGCATGCTCCCACTAATTCCAACAATCCCAACTGTTGTGCCAGACAGGTGAGTGAGGCTATCGCATGTCCTATGATTCAAGTCAACATGCCCCAGCCAATACCACATGGAGTAGAGATGATTCATTCCCTATGAGCCCTGTCCAAGTGGTGAAATCATAAGTAATAAATTGTCATGTTTTTATAAGTCATGAGGCTTTGTCATACGTTGTCACACACAAGTAGATATAGGCATTGCACACGTAGTCTCTCTTGCTATTCTCAGAAAACGTCTCTGATGCAGCCTTTCATACTTCAAATCACTTTCTCCTGTTAAACTACACTGCTGTCCAAATGAAAATATTCATATATTCAGAAGATTGAACCAATATGAAGATATTATATTTGAATTACCTGAATTATCCCCTCATACTCCATTTGGCTACAAATGTTCATACATTCATGATGCCATTTGACCTTTAAGTTCTTGGACAGACACCTATTTGTCTAAGTTAATTTCAAGGCAGTCTACATGGAGTCAAGAGAATTAACTATGTGACCTTTGGAGTTCCCTTCCAGCTGTATGATTCTATGATTAATGCTGCTCACCAGCTTTCATGGCAGTACCTAATGGTGTTAACTCAACATATGAAAAAATTCATCCTGCAGTGCTCTTTTATAACTACATATCCTTAGAAAAATTAGGAAGTTTAAACCTTCATTTCAAGAATAAAGAATCAGAGAAATTTCAAAGGCATGGCAAATCAAAATGTAGCAATAAGAAGCATGTGCTTAAAGTTTCTAAGTAAATAATATATATATGAACATAAATGAACCCATTTCCTTAAGTGAAGTACCACCTTTAAAGTTAGATAAAGGAGGTACCACAGGACAAAGTTTTAGTGATTTTAGTTAATATCACATGCCCCAAAATTTGATAATGTCAAATTATCAAAACAGAATCTCTGGTCAGAAACATATGTCTTATTATTTAGAATTTATGAATCATTTAATTTTTTTTCTCTAATTAAATTTAATTAAAAGTGCTCTAGCAAAAACTTCAAACTCTAAAAGTTTAGCTGACTGGCTCATCTGGGTATTTGATGACTAAAGAATGAGTAAGGATATAATTACAATAATAAGAAAAATAATATTGATTTACATAACTTTACAGTATTTTCACATTTTCAAGGAATTCATATTTTACACTCATCCCTACCCAATGAGGTAAAAGGACAAAAATTAAAGTTTTCAAGATATGAAGGAGAAATACAAAAATGTTTAACTATTTTGGTGTCATGCAGCTAGTTACTGAGAATTATATATATATATATATATATTTATGTATATATTAGTTAATTTTAGCATAATTCAATCTCAACACTTTATAACTGTGAATGAAATGTATCCAACTACTCTAATGGTTAAATTTTACAAAAATAAAAATGATTTCCATGGTATAAATATTAACATGTTTTATTATACTACAAATTAGTCTGAAGGTCATTAGGATAGGAATCATTTCCCAAGTGTCACTAAGGTTCCTTGACAACAAGTAGCAGAAAGTGTCCTAATTTATTTAAGCATAAATATAGTGACTTTGCGGAAAGATATGGTACAATCACAGAATAGGAAGAATCACTCAGTCTCTGGGAAACACGGGATAAGATATGTTTAGAGAGCATAGTATCAGAGACTAGTGCACCTTATTCTGCTGCTGCTGCTGCTGCTGCGACCCCACAGACGGCAGCCCACCAGGCTCCCCCATCCCTGAGATTCTCCAGGCAAGAACACTGGAGTGGGTTGCCATTTCCCTCTCCAATGCATGAAAGTGAAAAGTGAAAGTGAAGCCGCTCAGTCTTGTCTGACTCTTACCGACCCCATGGACTGCAGCCCACCAGGCTCCTCTGTCTATGGGATTTTCCAGGCAAGAGTACTGAAGTAGGGTGCCATTGCCTTCTCTGGCACCTTATTTTACAGTGCTACAAATTAACTTATTTCTAGCTGTTTCTTATCCTGGGTGTATCCCCAAAAATGAAATTTCCTAGAAAGTTACAAAATGAGTTAAAGATAGAAAAAAAATTAGATTGCCTTAGTAACATCTTAATGTTGTAAGTTGTAGTGATCTCATCAGTATAAGACCCATCAGAATAAAAAGAAAAAAATATGAAAAATTCCCCTCAAAAATTACTGAACAGATGAAAGTAGGAAAGAATATTTCATGGTTAAATATAAGAGAATTAGAGTTTGAATAAGCTAAGTATTTTGGTAAAAGTTTCATTTATTGTAGGTAACAGAGCTGGAGCTGGCATATATAGTTATCCCACTATGCAATTTTGAATATATCTTCAATAGATGCAGATGAGGAGTGTGTTTGTAAATTCATATAAAATCAAGTAAAATAGATCACATAATTGTTTTCAATAATAATAGTCTCACACATGTGTTTAGATCACAATATTGTAATTATTATAAAGTGGTTTTGAATTTATGACTGAGGAGTTTAAAGTAACACATACAGCATAGTTATCTTAAAGTGACATGTTTTCCTTTGCAAAAATTAACGCATCTGTTTGTAAGTCTAGGTTGTACCTGGCCAACTTAGAGAGAAAGCAAACAAAATCTATCCCTGTTCTAGACTGAATGTTTGTGTCCCTCCTAAAATTAGTATGTTGGAACTTAATCTCCAGTGGAAGGATACTTGGAGGTAAAGTTTTTGAGAGGTAAATGGTCATGGGGTGGAGTCCTCCTGAATGATACAAAAGCTCTTTTAGAAGAGAGCCCAGAGAGCTTCCTTAATCCTTTCTTACACCTGAAAACACAGGATGTGTATACTCAGCAGACATCAAATATATTGGTGCTTTGATGATGTACTGTAAGAATTAAATTTCTGTTGATTATTGGTCACCCACTCTATGGTATTTTTGCTATAGCAGCCAAAAGTAAGACAATGTCTTTGAAACCCAACTTAATTTCTTTGAATCATTTAAAAGTTTATGTTCTTATTCTATTTCCCAGTGATCCAGTGTTCTGTATATGACTTTAAAATCCCCATCTATTAGCTGTGTTTAACTTGATTTCATATGCATGTGATTGATTTTCAGACAGAAGGGGATTGTGTGAGAGGTGGTATAGAACGATGACCAAGGGTCTAGATCTCTAGATAGACTGCCAACATTCAAATTTTGGCTCCTACAAACTTTTAGATGAGGCAAGTTCCTTAGTCTGTTGAATGGAGATAATAACAGCTTTACTGAAGAGTTCTTATAAAGAATAAGCTCGTTAATCTACACTTGTAAATACAAAGTTACCTTATCCAAAGTCACATTATTTTTAACAGAGACACTTTGTACTTCTGTAAAGGCACTGACTGCTTAATAGTCAAATTTTCTAAAGTATGTTAACATAAATTTAACCACCATTAGAAGAAAGTAGTTATTATTTTGAGCTCTTTGATTCTTTTTTTCAGGCAATGCCATAAACTTCTGTATATTTGTTTCTGAACTGATCTAATAATAAATTGAAAAGTAATGTAGGTGTTGTGAATTCTACTAATGAAAGAAAGAGCTGGAATCCTGTGTGCTGATAGCTGCTTTGGTGTGGAGCTACAGCAGAAGCTTTATTTAAAGATTTCTTTAGCTACTCATTAGACTATTCCCTTATCTAAAAAAATGATTTCTTTAGCTGCTCGTTAGAATATTCCCTTATCTAAAAAATATATTTATTGAGTACCTTCCAGGTGACAGGTGATATTCTGTTCTCTGGATAAAATACTGCACAAGACAGACATATTTTCTGTTTTCATAGAATTTATATTCTTAGAAGAAAGATAATAACCAAATGCAAGGACATGGAAACAACCTAGATGTCCATCAGCAGATGAATGGATAAGAAAGCTGTGGTACATATACACAATGGAGTATTACTCAGCCATTAAAAAGAATACATTTGAATCAGTTCTAATGAGATGGATGAAACTGGAGCCAATTATACAGAGTGAAGTAAGCCAGAAAGAAAAACACCAATACAGTATACTAACACATATATATGGAATTTAGAAAGATGGTAAAAGCAAAAGAGACACAGATGTGTAGAGCAGACTTTTGGACTCTGAGGTAGAGGGTGGGATGATTTTGGAGAATGGCATTGAAACATGTATACTATCATGTAAGAAACGAATCATCAGTCTATGTTTGATGCAGGATACAGGATGCTTGGGGCTGGTGCATGGGGATGATCCAGAGAGATGATATGGGGTGGGAGGTGGGAGGGGGGTTCATATTTGGGAACTCATGTACACCTGTGGTGGATTCATGTCAATGTATGGTAAAACCAATACAGTACTGTAAAGTAAAGTAAAGTAAAAATAAAAATTTAAAGAAAAAAAGAAGAAAATAAATAAATAAAATAAAGCTCACTGGGATAACATCGGGTATTAAAAAATAATAATAACCAAATGCATAAATATGATAATTTCAAATAATAAGTCTTGGAAAGGGTATATAATGGTAGAATGTGACAGAGTGTGATTGGAAGTAGAGAGATGGTCAGAGAAATCTTCCCTGAACAATTTATAACTCCGTGGAGATCTAAATGATGAGATATCAGATCCATGAAGCTGGTAGGAAGAAAACTTGAGTGGGAAAGAACAAGTACAAAGGCTCTGAGGCAGAGGTGAGCTCATATAAATTTTGCAAAATTGAGAGAAGATCCACTGGCTGACGCACAGTGATTGAGGGAGTAGCCACAGAACGTGATATGGGAGGCTTCATCCCGAAGGGTCATTTCACATGTAGCAAAGAATTCGGATTTAAGTACATCTTTTGAGAATTCTCTGAAGAGTTTTTAAGTAGGTTCATAGTGTTAATTCATTTATATTTTTATTTTATTTATTATAAAATTATTTATTTATTTAATCAAAACATATTTGATCTTTTAGAATGACTGAATTTTGTGACTATATTATAATTCTCTAAATTAGGAAAAGGTCAAAAAAATATATGACATCTCAACAAATCGTTCTGATGCCAAAAGGGACTTGCTGAATCTATAGATCCTATCTTTTCCCTCTAGGGCTTCTAGATTAGGCCATGAATACTAAAACAAACACACACCTTAGCATTGGGTTCATTTTTCACTAATAAAATTAAGGTTACTTATTTTTTGTTATTTATTAAGGACAAAATGCTTAATTTAGACAGCAACATAATAATTTAGACAGAACTACAGTAATACAATAAATAGTAATATATTTATAAAGAATATTGACAATTTTCAAGTATCATCTCTATTTATACATCTATTACATGCATCAAATCAGAAATAGTGGAAGGTAAACATATCAAATCATTGCCTCTACCTCATAAAATATGCAATTTGTTAAGAAAATAATATGCTTATGAATAAGTTATCACACAATAGAAACATGCAATGAGAGCCTTTCAGTTCAGCTCAGTTACTCAGTCGTGTCCAACTCTTTGCCACCCCATGATCACAGCACGCCAGGCCTCCCTGTCCATCACCAACTCCTGGAGTATACTCAAACTCATGTCCATCGAGTTGGTGATGCCATCCAGCCATCTCATCCTCTGTCGTCCCCTTCTCCTCCTGCCCCCAATCCCTCCCAGCATCAGTCTTTCCCAATGAGTTAACTCTTCACATGAGATGGCCAAAGTACTGGAGTTTCAGCTTCAGCATTAGTCCCTCCAATGAACACCTAGGACTGATCTCCTTTAGAATGGACTGGTTGGATCTCCTTGCAGTCCAAGGGACTCTCAAGAGTCTTCTCCAACACCACAGTTCAAATGCATCAATTCTTCAGCGCTCAGCCTTCTTCACAGTCCAACTCTCACATCCATACATGACCACAGGAAAAACCATAGCCTTGACTAGATGGACCTTAGTCAAGAAAGTAATGTCTCTGCTTTTCAATATGCTGTCTAGGTTGGTCATAACTTTCCTTCCAAGGAGTAAGTGTCTTTTAACTTCATGGCTGCAATCAACATCTGCAGTGATTTTGGAGCCCCCAAAAATAAAGTCTGACACTGCTGGCACTGTTTCCCCATCTATTTGCTATGAAGTGAAGAGACCAGATTCCATTATCTTAGTTTTCTGAATGTTGAGCTTTAAGCCAACTTTTTCACTCTCCTCTTCACTTTCCTCAAGAGGTCTTTAGCTCCTCTTCACTTTCTGCCATAAGGGTGGTGTCATCTGCATATCTGAGGTTATTGATATTTCTCCCAGCAATCTTGATTCCAGCTTGTACTTCTTCCAGCCCAGGCTTAAGGTGAGACAAATTTCTTTATAGTTCAGAACGGCAAGATGATGTTTTTGTTTAGCAGTGGAGAGGATAAGCAAGAGCTGGTAGGGACAAAAGGAAAGTCCAGAAGGACATTAAAGTAAAAGGTGTTTCCCTGATGGTTCAGTGGGTAATGAATCCATCTGCAATGAAGGAGGCACAAGAGATGCAGGTTCAATCCTTGGGTGGGGAAGATCACCTAGAGGAGGAAATGGCAACCTACCCCAGTATTCTTGCCTGGAATATTCCATGAAAAGAGGAGACTGATGGGCTTCAGTTCATGGGGTCTCAAAGAGCTGGACCGGACTGAGCAACTGAGCATACAAAATAAAAGGTGACACAGATGATAACCTTCTTCAGAGAAAGTTTGGCTAGAATATTTAATCAATGCATGCCTGAGTCTCATGGAAAAAAGCTATTTGAAATTAATAATTTGAGTTTGTTTTGTTTTAAATCAAGTTCTGACACTAATTATAAAAGTTATTTTCTCTCTCTGACTTTATATTTTTTTTATTAATAGAAAGTACTTGGCCATGCCAAATCCCAGATTTAAAAAATAATAATTCTGTAACCTTTAATAGAATAAGTTTGTCCATTTCCAACTAATTCTTCAGAGAGTAGTCAAGCCAGAGTCCCCTTTTCAAAATGCAAATCCTATCAGGGCACTAGTTGATCATTTCCCCTTTCCCGTAACGTAAGACAACAGGTCTCTGCCTGGTATGGTTCTACCTACTTTTCTAGCTCTATCTACTGATAGAACCACTACCCCCTTACTTTCTCTAATTCAAATTGCTAACTTTCAATTGCTAATATTCACATCATGCTTTCTCTGACCTCTGGGCCTGGAATACTTTCTTTTCCTCCTCTCTTAACTTCTACACTTCACTTAATTCCTTGTTCACATTTATATCAAAATCTCTTTTATAAGCTTTAGAGGCATTGTGTCACTTTCACTCATAGCATCTAACACACAGGCACCTTCTCAGTTAGTACAGAACTAAGCTCTACATACTACACTAGATTAAGGACCCATGAAGATAACTGCTAAGGCTATGTTTGCTTTCTGTGTTATTCCAGCACCTCGTTTGTGCCTGAAAAGTGTGTATTGAATGGATGAATGAATGAATCAAACTATGTGCAGAGAAATTAATGATGCCAGTGAAAATCATAAAAATGGATATAAAGTATATTTATGAGAGTGTCTTCTTCCTGATATGCTAATTCGCCACACCATCTGATAATACTAATGTGTTTTTAGCCTCTCTCCAAACAGTGCAGACACAAGAAAGAACTTGGAAGTGCTATCACAATCAGCATCATTATTCTAATCAATTTCCTCAAAATCATTTTTCTTTATCATCATTATGATCACTGCCATCATCATCATTTTTAGAATTACAAATGTACCTCTGTTCAGTACTTTAATAAAATTGAAATTAAAAGTATACCTATATAGAGAGTCAAGCATATTTTCCATGAATAAAGAGGATTAATGATCAGATGAAGGGAAGAAAGTATAAATCTGTAGAATTTATTCATGGTTTGAGATATCATGTAAAAATTTAGCTTTGAAAAGGAGCAATAAAACTTGCATTTTTGAATTTATACCTAGGTTTGACACCTTCTAGACCAAGACAAAGAACAGACGCTGTCAATACAAACTGCACCGCTTACGTAATACTGTGACATACTTGAGTGAATGGTAGTATTTTTCTCAAAGATCTTTCCCTCGCAAAGCAATCACTTTTTAGCAGTTGTCCTTCATTTACAATACATGGCCCTCATCACCTTAGAATTTGACAAAATATCACTGCACCATGCTGATTTTCAATCTGAACTGGTATCCTAGGTATATGAAATATTATCTATTCATGGAACACTTCCTTGAAAATTGAATATACATGAACATCAAACTTATAAAGGGCTATTATGGACACCTCTATTTTCTAAATAATTAAAATAATTAGAATTTCTCTTTTGCAAAAAAAGGAGCACCTGTTCAAAATGTTCCCTAAGATAGTCAAACCAGTATCATATATTATGCTTATGAGTGTAAGATAATAGATCAAGCAGAGTATCATGCATGCATTTTCCACAGCATGTAAAGTCCAAAATATTTGTTGGCTGACTGGATGAATACACTCTACAAGCTAATAACTTATTTCTGCAGTTTCTGTTAGTGATTAACACATTTCTTCCTAAAAATTCAGTTTGAGGTATGCTCATAAAAAATGGACTCATTCCATCTGGTAAAGTATGCTACATTCTTTTAAAGCAAAAGGGTATGTGTATGAATTACCTCTTCACCAATGTCCTAAGTATGATTTCTTCCTGTAGTCAACTATATCAATCTGACACCCAAGACATAAATTAAAAATCCTAATCAGACTTCTAACTCCTAAATAAGCAATAGGTAACTTGAAGGAAATCAACACGTCTTCATTTTTTATTTTCTATCAATATTAATTGTCTTAATACTACACATTTTAATTATAAGTGGGCAGGTAAACATGGAACCAGAATGCTCTCTTGAGGAATTTGAGACAGTGATGTATTAAAAATATAGATGGGTACCTTATGGATGGAATCTAATATAACTCCATTCAGAACTTTCATAACTCAGTTTAAATACAAAGACAATAATCTTTTAATTTCTATCTCTTCACTATATGTTTCATTTTGTCCATACAATTTCCCCTTGTATAGGTGAAGATTAAATGACAGAAATTCACTATTTTGAAATATTCTAATAAGATATCAGCTTAATTTTTTGAAGCATAACCATCAAATGAAAGCTTGTAAAATACTGATAATTCATATAAAAGTATCTAACTGGTGACTTTCTCAGTGAAAATTAAAACTTGATATTGATTTTCACATTCATGACATTCAATCATCTAGATCAATTCCCATTCTACAAATATTGGAGATGGGATTAAAACTTTATTTCCCAATTTCTTTTCACTTACCTATGCTGCTTCTATGTATGAATCTTGCTGAATGAATGCAATTAATTAAAGGACAAGAGGTTTCCTAAAAATAAGCCAGTATCAGAATGTAGTGGCCATGCACAATTATTTTAGCCACTCAGAAACTGATGCCCCTTTCAATACTGTGGAAATCCCCAGTCACTTAAAACAGAGTCTCCCTCTCACAATGGAAGATGTAAAGCTGGACATCTATTTTACCAAGTTCTCCTGCACCTAAAACAGACACACTCAAAATACCTAACCAATCAGCTGTACCAAGCCCAGACCTGGAATTGTAAGCCTGAGATTCAAATATACAGGAAATATATGTATTCAATTCCAGCCATGTTGAAAGAATCAGTAGTAACTACACTCAGGTTTTCAGAGGGAAGGACGTATGACCATACTGAGAAGTATCTCATGACAATTACTAGAAAAGTTAGAAAAACAAGCAAACAAAGAACTAAGAAAATAAGTAACATCAGGGACACATACATATGCAGTAAAAGTACAATAATACATTATAATAATGCATATGAATATTCATAAGGAGAAATAAAGAATGAGAAATAAAAGGCCAGTTAACAAGCTCTAAGAAGGAATTTAACAATACTTTTCATTTTTTATTTCTTTTAGAAAATAGCCAACTATTACATTATGTTAAAGTTGAATAGATCGGTGACAGGGTGTTACATTAGTGTCCGCAATTTACTCACTTTTAAAAATATTTCAGAGAACACACATTTTAAGTTCCAGAAAATTGAAAATACTAATAAATAACATAAAGTGTGAACATTTTCATTGAGTACCACTGCTCACATTAGAGAGCCAATCTAAGTTTGGAAGTTCCTCAGCCTGCTGGCAGCAGCAGCTGTTTCCTCTTCAGACTAGTTCACAGCTGTGGTTTTGGATTTGTTGCTAGAAGCTTTGCCTTGAGCAAAACTGGCAAGTCCTCTTATGCATTTTAAAAACAACCCAATATCTATTTAATCTTTTTTCTGTATTATAAACCAGAGTGAACTTTTACAGGGATAAGCTGAAGCGGAAATACAGCTGCTGCCAAAATAAATTTAATGGGTGATATAGGAAACAGCTTGAAACGGAGTAGGTATGCAGGACACTTAGGGAACTGGAATACAGGAGAAGGAACTTGCAAAATCCAGTAGAGCCAAAGACAGTGGAGGAGTGCTTCTGCCTCCTGAAGCAGGGATGGAGGAGCCTGTGCTCACTCACCTACTCACAGAGGGAGTGCAGTTCAATGGGGAAAACAGGGAGTTTGAAAACATATATGCTTGAAGTTGGGGCTCTGATTCAGTCATTTCTGAAGGCAAGGCTTTCTACATATCTTTATACACACTCGGAAGGCATTAAGACCATTCTCATTTGTGGGTAGAATAATTAAAATCGACATCTGGATAAGGTTCACATGATATTACCACATGTATTTTTATTTTCTCCATGTTCCAGAGTATTCCAATGTGTGGTGGGTCAGGTGTAGGTGCCTCTGTGTGTGTGTGTTGTGTGTGTGTATTTTTCCTATTGGCTCTAAATGAGTCAGATCATCACTATTTGATTAAGACCCTGCCTGTATCTAGGTTGACCATAAAATGCACAGTTATAAATACTTTTGGAAAAAATAACAGAAATTTATTTCATGTCAACATACATTCTGTAAAGTACTTTACTCACTTAAGGACACTCCCTCTAATGAGTTTCTATTAATCTTATAATAACTGAGTAAGTATAGTAATCTTATAGTGATTTTTGCTGTTGTAACATCTTGATTTTTATGTTTTAATGGCTTTTTAAAATTTTCAATTTTTGTCAACTGTAAAATAAAGGACTCAAATTTTCCTTCTGACATTAAGATTCTTGTTCTAGGAACACACAGATTTCTTTTGGCCAGGATAATACTAAAATAAATATTTCTATCATTATAAATCTAACAAAATTTTCCATTTATGAGATGTGAGAGTAAGTACTCTAGTAAGTACACAAAATTAGGAGCACAAAATTTACTATGCAATGATTTGACAACCAGAATTGCCATTTTGTAATAGCCATGCTCCAAATATTATATTAGCTGATAAATATGTTCATTCATTTATTCTGTGAATATTCCGTGAATATAATTTAAAAAGAAGTTTGGAAAGAATTACTTATTTTCACTATTTCATATGTGTGTATTTTGGTAGTGTCTTAGGCTTAATTGGAGGCAGATTCTTTACCAACTTAATATTATCCTGTTAGGTGTTCACTTTACAGAAATGTAAAATAATATCTTTACTGGAAAGTTTCAATTAACAACTGTATGTAGATCTTTGTAATGTAAAAACATTTCCCTAGACTTTGAAAAGAAGACTTTACAATCAGACTAATTTAGGTTTAATAGCTATCTTTCATTGAGATATAATAATCACTTAAGACCTTGCTATATGGGGATAATGAGTTAAGTTTTACTAAAACAACTACATTCTAATCCTTCCAAAAACATTATATGCATTATTTTATTTTTCTCTCTGATATAGCTGTTCTGTGCATATTATGACTATTTTATAGATTAGAAAACTAAGTTCTAAATAAAGAATCAAAGTGTGCTTGAAACAGATATTCTGGGTGACAATATGCATTATTATTTAATCTTAAGAACAACCCTTTAAATTTTATTTTTTACTGAAGTACAGTTGATTTCCCTGGAGAAGGGAAAGGCTACCCACTCCAGTATTCTGGTCTGGAGAATTCCATGGACTATATAGTCCATGGGGTTGCAAAGAGTCGGACACAACTGAGTGACTTTCACTTTCACCTCACTTTCACAGTTGATTTACAATAGAATATTAGTTTCAAGTGTAAATATAGTGATTTAATATTTTAATAGATTGTACACCATTTAAAGTTATTTTAAAATATTAACTATTTCCTGTGTTATACAATATACATTGCAGCTTATATATTTTACATGTAGAAGTTTGTACTTCTTAATCTCCCATTCCTATCTTAATGCTCCCTCCTTTCTTCTTCCCTCCAGTAACCATTAGTTTCTTATATGTTTCTGTGGGTATATTGCTGCTTTGTTACATTCATTCATGTATTTTAAGATTTCACATATAAATGATAATATACAGTATTTACCTTTCTCTATCTGACATACTTCACTAAGCTAATACCCTCTTGATCAATTCATGCTGCTGTAAATGGCAGAATTTCATTCTTTTTATGGCCATGTGATCAATTGTGTGTGTGTATACATACACACATATATGTCTATATATATGTCTGTGCATATGTGTGTGTGTGTGTGTGATATTGTTGCTGTCATTGTTCAACCACCCAGTCATGTCTGACTCATGACCCCATGGTCTGTAGCATGCCAGGCCTCCCTGTCCTTCACCATCTAACAAAGTTTGTCCAAGTTCATGTCCATTGCATCGGTGATGCCATCTAGCCATCTCATTCTCTGAGGCCCTCTTCTCCTTCTTCCCTTAATCTTTCCCAGCATCAGGGACATCAGGAATTTTCTCTCTCTCTCTCTCTCCCTCTCTCTCTCTCTCTCTCTCTCTCTCTATATATATATATATATATATATATATATATATATACACATATATATATATGTTTATAAAACATTTTTATCTGTTCATCTGTTGATAGACAATTAATTTGCTTCCATATCATGGCTGCTATAAATAAAGTTGCTTCAAATACCAAGGTGCATATATCTTTCTGAATTAGTCTTTTTTTAAAATTTTATTCAGATAGATATACAAGAATGAAATAAAATGAAATTAGAATATTTTCTCACAACCTACACATAAATAAACTCAAAGTAGATTAAAGACTTAAATGTAAGAGTAAAAATCATAAACCTCCTGGAAGAAAATATAGACAGAACACTGACATATTGTAGCCATATTTTTTAGACCTATTTTTTAAGACAAAGCAAGGATAAACAAAGCGGACTTAATTAAACTTCAAAGTTTTTGCACAGCAAAGGAAACCATCAGCAAAATGAAAAGACAACATATAGAAGGGGACAAAATATTTGCAAATGACATGACCAATTGTTAATATTTAAAATATATAAACACCTCATAGAGAACTCAATACAAAAAAATGCTATCCGATTTAAAAATAGGCAGAAGGCTTGAACCAACATTTTTTCAAAGAAGATATACAGATGGCCAACGGGTACATGAGAAGATGCTCGACATTGCTAATCATTAGCAAAATGCAAATTACAAGCACAAGACATTACCTCACATCTGTCAGAATGGCTATTATCAAAAAGTCTACAAGGCTTCCCTGGTAGTCCCCATGGTTAATAGTCCACCTTGCAATGAAGAGGATATTGATTCACTCCCTGATCCAGGAGGATCCCACATGTTACAGCAACTGAGTTCATGTGCCACCACTACTGAGACTGTGCTCTGGAACCTGTGAACCACAACTGTGGATCCCATGCACAGCAAGTGCTGAAGCCCACATGGCCTAGAGACTGCCCATGATCCACAACAAGAGAAGCCACCACGATGAGAAATGCACGGATCGCAACTAGAGAAAGTTCATGCATATCAACCAAGACACTGCATAGCCAAAAGCTAAAAACAAAATGTTTCTTTTTTAAAGTCTACAAATACAAATGTTGGTGAAGATGTAGAGAAGAGGGAGCTCTGGTACACTGTTTGTGAGAATGTAAATTGGTGCAGCTACTGTGAAAACCATTATGAAGTTTCTTTAAAAGCTAAAAACAGAACTATTATATGATCCAGCAGTAGCAATCCTTTATAGTTAGAGGCCACCCTCTTCCTGTTAGAGACTGAAAAAATGATATTTACAGTGAGGGGTTAAGTAACATGTACAAGGTTACCAAACTTGCAGCAATAGGAGGGAGTAAAAGCTAAAATCTTGATCATTTTACTCCACTATGCTTTACAATTACTGTCTTTCCTTTCTTCTTACACCTTGAGCTTTTTTTTTTTTTTTTTTTTTGCAAGACTGGTGAACAGAAGAATGTCTGAACTATTACAGATAAATATGTTTGTATATGTGTATATATGTGTGTGTATACATACATATATATGTGTGTATATATGTGTATATATATGTGTGTGTGTGTACATATATGATTACCACTAGTGTCAATATACTTATATTGTATGTATATGTATATACAAGCAGGGGACCTAAGAGACACGGGTTCTGTCCCCAGGTCAGGAAGGCCCCTTGAAGAAGGAAATGGCAACTCCCTCTAGTATTCTTGCCTGGAGAATTCCACGGACAGAGGAGCCTGGCAAACTACAGTCCATGGGTCGCAAAGAGTCAGACACAACTGAAGTGACTTAGCAAACACACACGCATGCAAAAGTGTCACAGGAATTGGAGAAATTCCACTGTAAGTAGTGCAAGATAAGGTGCTTACCATCACGGAGCCAGACTCCATATAGGGAGAGTATCCATCAGTTCAGTTCAGTCACTCAGTAGTGTCCGACTCTTTGCGACTTCCATAAATTGCAGCACGCCAGACCTCCCTGTCCATCACCAACTCCCAGAGTTCACTCAGACTCACGTCCATCAAGTCAGTGATGCCATCCAGCCATCTCATCCTCTGTCGTCCTCTTCTCCTCCTGCCCCCAATCCCTCCCAGCATCAGAGTCTTTTCCAATGAGTCAACTCTTTGCATGAGGTGGCCAAAGCACTGGAGCTTCAGCTTTAGCATCACTCCTTCCAACAGTCCATGGGGTCGCAAAGAGTCGGACACCACTGAGCGACTTCACTTTCACTTTTCCAAAGAAATCGCAGGGCTGATCTCCTTCAGAATGGACTGGCTGGATCTCCTTGCAGTCCAAGGGACTCTCAAGAGTCTTCTCCAACACCACAGTTCAAAAGCATCAATTCTTCAGCGCTCAGCCTTCTTCACAGTCCAACTCTCACATCCATACATGACTATTGGAAAAACCATAGCCTTGACTAGACAGACCTTTGTTGGCAAAATAATGTCTCTGCTTTTTAATGTGCTGTCTAGGTTGGTCATAGCTTTTCTTCCAAGGAGTAAGCGTCATTTAATTTCATGGCTGCAATCACCATCTGCAGTGATTATGGAGCCCCCCAAAATAAAGTCTAACACTGTTTCCACTGTTTCCCCATCTATTTGCCAAAAAGTGACGGGACTAGATGCCATGATCTTCATTTTCTGAATGTTGAGCTTTAAGCCAACTTGTTCACTCTCCTCTTTCACTTTCATCAAGAGGCTTTTTAGTTCCTTTTCACTTTCTGCCATAAGGGTGGCATCATCTGCATATCTGAGGTTATTGATATTTCTCCCGGCAATCTTGATTCCAGCTTGTGTTTCTGCCAGTCCAGCGTTTCTCATGATGTATGCATTAATACAAATCTCAAGAAGGTGACAATGCGTCAGAAAGGAGTAATTTAGAAAGCATATGCTTCCATAGTTCTGCACAAACTACATGAGCATCAGTACCTGATTGGTCCATTGTGGATCTAGAGCCTAGACTGACAAATCAGTATCCTTCAGTGAGCCACACACATCTGGACTGTGTTTGAAAGAGTCAAAAAGGACCCTGAATGGAAGGCAAGTGTAACGCCAGCTTAACCACTGCATGTTAGTTGTATGGAAACATGTGATAACAGGGCAGAAGCCCTAACAGGAGTCAGAGAACACATGGTGCAAATCTGAGAGCTCCGAAAAGCATCTACTTCTGCTTTTTTGACTATACCAAAGCATCTGACTGTGTGGAGCACAACAAACAGTTGAAAATTCTTAAAAGGATGCAAAGACCAGACACCTTTGCTGCCTCCTGAGAAATCTGTATGCAGGTCAAGAAGCAACAGTTAGAACTGGACAGGGGACAATGGACTGATTCCAAATTGGGACAGGAGTATGTTAAGGCTGTATATTGTTACCCTACTTATTTAACTCACATGAAGAGTACATCATGTGAAAGGCAGGGCTGGATGAAGCACAAGCTGGAATGAAGACTGCCAGCAGAAAAATCAATATCCTCAGATATGCAGATGACACCACCTTTATGGAAGAAATTGAAGAACTAAAAGAGCCTCTTGATGAAAGTGAAAGAAGAGAGTGAAAAAGCTGGGTTAAAACTCAACATTCGTAAAAGAAAGATCATGACATCCAGTCCTATCACTTCACGGCAAATAGATGGGTAAACAATGGAAACAGTGATAGACTTTATTTTCTTAGGTCCCCAAATCACTGCAGATTGTGACTGCAGCTAGGAAATTAAAAGACATTTGCTTCTTGGAAGAAAAGCTATGACCAACCTAGACAGCATATTAAAAAGTAGAGACGTTAACTTGCCGACAAAGATCCGACTAGTCAAGGCTATGGTTTTTCTAGTAGTCATGTATGGATGTAAGAGCTGGACTATAAAGAAAGCTGAGCACCAAAGAATTTATGATTTTGAACTGTGGTGTTGGGAAAGACTCATGAGAGTCCCTCAGACTGCAAGGAATTCCAACCAGTCCATCCTAAAGGAGATCAGTCCTGGGTGTTCATTGGAAGGACTGATGCTGAAGCTGAAGCTCCAATACTTTGACCATCTGATGGAAGAACTGACTCTTTGCAAAAGACCCTGATGCTGGGAAAGATTGAAGGCAGGATGAGATGGGGACAAAGTGATGAGATGGTTGGATGGCATCGCTGACTCAATGGACATGAGTTTGAGCAAGGTCAAGTTGGTGATGGACTGGGAAGCCTGGTGTGCTATAGTCCATGGGGTCACAAATAGTTGGACACGGCTGAGTGACTGAACTGAACTGAAGAAACTGAAACCCATGTGGATAGACTGAATAACCTAATTTTCAAGGTGTAAGAGTATGCTTTGCACACATAATTATAATATTCTTCAATCTGAAAGCCTTAAAGGAGGCTCAGTGGTAGAGATTCCACTGCAATACAGAAGCTGCAGGAGATGAGGGTTCGATCTCTGGGTGGGAAGATCCCCTGGATTAGGAAATGTCAACCCAGTCCAATCTTCTTGCCTGGAGAATTTCACAGGCTGAGAATCCTGGAGGACTACAGTTCATATGGTTGCAAAGAGTCAGACACAACTGAGGCAGCTGAGTATGAATGTATTTTGTTTTCTCCAGTTCTCCTTCAGCTTATTTCTCTCGACGTATGTGTATATGTGTATATATATGTGTGTGTGTGTATATATATATATATATGAGTGAGTGAAAGTTGCTCAGTCCTGTCTGACACTTGCGACCCAATGGATTATACAGTCCGTGGAATTCTCTAGGCCAGAATACTGGAGTGGGTAGCCTTTCCCTTCTCCAGGTGATCTTCCCAACCCAGGGATCGAACCCAGGTCTCCTCCACTGCAGGTGGATTCTTTACCAGCTGAGCCACAAGGGAAGCCCTATATATAAAAATACATAAACATATTTGACATCTCAGATACTTACATTTCCAATATGGGAATATATTTTTCTGCTGGGTAATGCAAGTATTTGAGTTAACAATTCTTAATGTAAACTGTAAAACATTATCTTCAATAATATTTAGATGAAAAATGCCCAAGAAATTAGCTGGTCAACAAAGTAAATAATTTACTGATAAATAAGAGTCCAGTATTCAATTCCAGAATATTTGAATATTGTACAAAAATTAGGTCTTTGTTTCAAAATCCTCTTCCTGAAGAGGCTAAACATACAAAGAATATTAGACTGAAATTGAGTCAAACATCTAGAGAGAGCTTAGCCATCTTTGACCAAAGTATGTTCTGTCATAAAGGATGCATAATGGATACTACTGGTTATAAAATTCATATGCAAATGTTGTCATTTCTCTTTTGGTGAAAAATGTATTAGAAATAACATTATTGTCTAGCTAAGTAATCTTTCAAAATATTGGTTATATATGAATATTATAGTTGAAATATTAAGAACAGTCTGAAATGCAAATGGTATATGCCGACTAAGTCTATCAAATCTGGAGTAGATAAATACAGGTATCAGATTTCCCCAAGGGAAAAAAAAATGGGATAAGGAAGTCTCAGAAACAGGGTTCAGTTCAGCCCAGTTCAGTTGCTCAGTCGTGTCCGACTCTTTGCGACCCCTTGATCACAGGACACCAGGCCTCCCTGTCCATCATCAACTCCTGGAGTTCACTCAAACTCATGTGCATCGAGTCAGTGATGCCATCCAACCGTCTCATTCTCTGTCGTCCCCTTCTCCTCCTGCCCTCAATCCCCCCAGCATCAGAGTCTGTTCCAATGAGTCAACTCTTCGCATGAAGTGGCCAAAGTACTGGAGTTTCAGCTTCAGCATCAGTCCCTCCAATGAGCATTCAGGACTGGTCTCCTTTAGTATGGACTGGTTGGATCTCCTTGCAGTCCAAGGAACTCTCAAGAGTCTTCTCCAATACCACAGTTCAAAAGCATCCATTCTTCAGTACTCAGCTTTCTTCACAGTCCAACTCTCACATTCATACATGACCACTGGAAAAACCACAGCCTTAACTAGACAGACCTTTGTTAGCAAAGTAATATCTCTGCTTTTGAATATGCTATCCAGGTTGGTCATAACTTTCCTTCCCAGGAGTAAGCGTCTTTTAATTTCAGGGCTGCTATCACCATCTGCAGTGATTCCGGAGCCCAGAAAATTAAAGTCTGACACTGCTGGCACTGTTTCCCCATTTATTTCCCATGAAATGATGGGACCAGATACCATGATCTTCATTTTCTGAATCTTGAGCTTTAAGCCAACTTTTTCACTCTCCTCTTTCATTTTCATCAATAGGCTCTGTAGTTCCTCTTCATTTTCTGCCATAAGGGTGGTGTCATCTGCATATCTGAGGTTATTGATATTTCTCCCGGCAATCTTGATTTCAGCTTGTGTTTCTTCCAGTCCAGCGTTTCTCATGATGTACTCTGCATATAAGTTAAATAAGCAGGGTGACAATATACAGCCTTGACATACTCCTTTTCCTATTTGGAACCAGTCTGTTGTTCCATGCCCAGTTCTAACTGTTGCTTCCTGACCTGCATACAGATTTCTCAAGAGGCAGGTCAGGTGGTCTGGTATTCCCACTTCTTTCAGATTTTCCACAGTTTATTGTGATCCACACAGTCAAAGGCTTTGGCATAGTCAATAAAGCAGAAATAGATGTTTTTCTGGAACTCTCTTGCTTTTTCCATGATCCAGCAGATGTTGGCCATTTGATCTCTGGTTCTTCTGCCTTTTCTAAAACCAGCTTGAACATCTGGAAGTTCACGGTTCACGTATTACTGAAGCCTGGTTTGGAGAATTTTGAGCACTACTTTACTAGCATGTGAGATGAGTGCAATTGTGCGGTAGTTTGAGCATTTATTGGCATTGCCTTTCTTTGGAATTGGAATGAAAACTGACCTTTTCCAGTCCTATGACCACTGCTGAGTTTTCCAGATGTGTGGCATATTGAGTGCAGCACTTTCACAGCATCATCTTTCAGGATGTGAAATAGTTCAACTGGGATTCCTCCACCTCCACCAGCTTTGCTCGTAGTGATGCTTTCAAAGGCCCACTTGACTTCACTTTTCAGGATATCTGGCTCTAGGTGAGTGATCACACCATCGTGATTTTCTGGGTCATGAAGATCTTTTCTGTACAGTTCTGTGTATTCTTGCCACCTCTTCTTAATATCTTCTGCTTCTGTTAAGTCCATACCATATCTGTACATCTGTAAATAACACAAATGCATATATAATTTCTAAAATGACATAGATTAAAAAGTGAAAACACATTAAAAATTGCATTTTCCCAGAGGAGACTATGTCTAAAATAAATGATGGAGAGTACACATAAGACAGAGAACATATATAACCTTATAATCTATCTTACAGTAGTCATTTGTGGATGTGAGTGTCATCCTATAAAGAAGGCTGAGCACTAAAGAATTGATGCTTTCATACTGTGGTGCTAGAGGAGACTCTTGAGAGTCCTCTGGACTGCAAGAAGATCAAGCCAGTCTATCCTGAAGGAAATCAGTCCTGAATACTCATTGGGAGGACTGATGCTAAAGCTGAAGCTCTAATACTTTGGCCATCTAATGTGAGAAGATGAGTCATTGGAAAAGACCCTGATGCTAGGAAAGATTGAGGGCAGGAGGAGATGGGGACGACAGAGGATGAGATGGTTGGATGATATCATCAAGTTGATGGATATGAGTTTGAGCAAGCTTCAGGAGATAGTGAAGGACAAAGAAGCCTGGGGTGCTGCAATCCATGAGGCCGCAAACAGACAGACATGACTGAGCAACTGAAGAACAAAAACTAAGCTGTCTTATTTGAAATTTATAAAACTCACTACATGTGTAACTTCCTCTCAAACAATCTTTAGAACACATTGCACGTGCTGTTCATTTTAACTACTTTATCTCTGGCAATACTTATAAAATTCATTGCCCATTTATGAACATTACAGAGGTAATCAGTTTCAGTTCAGTTCAGTCGCTCAGTCATGTTCAACTCTTTGCGACTCCATGAACCGCAGCACGCCAGTCTTCCCTGTCCATCACCAACGCCTGTAGTCCACCCAAACTCATGTCCATCGAGGCAGTGATGCCATCCAACCGTCTCATCCTCTGTCTTCCCCTTCTCCTCCAGCCCTCAATCTTTCCCAGCATCTGGGTCTTTTCTTTTTTTTTTTTTTTTTTACTTTTTATTTTTTTTTATTTTTATTTTTTAATTTTTTTTATTTTTTTATTTTTAGTTTTTTATTTTTTAAATTTTAAAATCTTTAATTCTTACATGCATTCCCAAACATGAACCCCCCTCCCACCACCCTCCCCATAACATCTTTCTGGGTCATCCCCATGCACCAGCCCCAAGCATGCTGCATCCTGCGTCAGACATAGACTGGCGATTCAATTCACATGATAGTATACATGTTAGAATGTCATTCTCCCAAATCATCCCACCCTCTCCCTCTCCCTCTGAGTCCAAAAGTCCATTATACACATCTGTGTCTCTTTCCCTGTCTTGCATACAGGGTCATCATTGCCATCTTCCTAAATTCCATATATATGTGTTAGTATACTGTATTGGTGTTTTTCTTTCTGGCTTACTTCACTCTGTATAATTGGCTCCAGTTTCATCCATCTCATCAGAACTGATTCAAATGAATTCTTTTTAACGGCTGAGTAATACTCCATTGTGTATATGTACCACAGCTTTCTTATCCATTCATCTGCTGATGGACATCTAGGTTGTTTCCATGTCCTGGCTATTATAAACAGTGCTGCGATGAACATTGGGGTACATGTGTCTCTTTCAATTCTGGTTTCCTCGGTGTGTATGCCCAGAAGTGGGATTGCTGGGTCATAAGGTAGTTCTATTTGCAATTTTTTAAGGAATCTCCACACTGTTCTCCATAGTGGCTGTACTAGTTTGCATTCCCACCAACAGTGTAGGAGGGTTCCCTTTTCTCCACACCCTCTCCAGCATTTATTGCTTGCAGATTTTTGGATCGCAGCCATTCTGACTGGTGTGAAGTGGTACCTCATTGTGGTTTTGATTTGCATTTCTCTAATAATGAGTGATGTTGAGCATCTTTTCATGTGTTTGTTAGCCATCCGTATGTCTTCTTTGGAGAAATGTCTATTTAGTTCTTTGGCCCATTTTTTGATTGGGTCGTTTATTTTTCTGGAGTTGAGCTGCAGAAGTTGCTTGTATATTTTTGAGATTAGTTGTTTGTCAGTTGCTTCATTTGCTATTATTTTCTCCCATTCAGATGGCTGTCTTTTCACCTTGCTTCTATTTTCCTTTGTTGTGCAGAAGCTTTTAATTTTAATTAGATCCCATTTGTTTATTTTTGCTTTTATTTCCAGCATTCTGGGAGGTGGATCATAGAGGATCCTGCTGTGATTTATGTCTGAGAGTGTTTTGCCTATGTTCTCCTCTAGGAGTTTTATAGTTTCTGATCTTACATTTAGATCTTTAATCCATTTTGAGTTTATTTTTGTGTGCGGTGTTAGAAAGTGATCTAGTTTCATTCTTTTACAAGTGGTTGGAAATCAACAATAACACAATAATAGTGGGAGACTTTAATACCCCACTCACACCTATGGACAGATCAACTAAACAGAAAATTAACAAAGAAACGCAAACTTTAAATGATACATTAGATCAGTTAGACCTAATTGATATCTATAGGACATTTCACCCCAAAACAACGAATTTCACCTTTTTTTCAAGTGCTCATGGAACCTTCTCCAGGATAGATCACATCCTGGGCCATAAATCTAAACTTGATAAATTCAAAAAAATCGAAATCATTCCAAGCATCTTTTCTGACCATAATGCATTAAGATTAGATCTCAATTACAGGAGAAAAACTATTAAAAATTCTAACATATGGAGGTTGAACAACACACTTCTGAATAACCAACAAATCACAGAAGAAATCAAAAAAGAAATCAAAATATGCATAGAAACTAATGAAAATGAAAACACAACAACCCAAAACCTGTGGGACACTATAAAAGCAGTGCTAAGAGGAAAGTTCATAGCAATACAGGCATACCTCAAGAAACAAGAAAAAAGTCAAATAAATAACCTAACTCTACAACTAAAGCAACTAGAAAAGGAAGAGTTGGAGAACCCCAGAGTTAGTAGAAGGAAAGAAATCTTAAAAATTAGGGCAGAAATAAATGCAAAAGAAACAAAAGAGACCATAGCAAAAATCAACAAAGCCAAAAGCTGGTTCTTTGAAAGGATAAATAAAATTGACAAACCATTAGCCAGACTCATCAAGAAGCAAAGAGAGAAAAATCAAATCAATAAAATTAGAAATGAAAATGGAGAGATCACAACAGACAACACAGAAATACAAAGGATCATAAGAGACTACTATCAGCAGTTGTATGCCAATAAAATGGACAACGTGGAAGAAATGGACAAATTCTTAGAAAAGTACAATTTTCCAAAACTGAACCAGGAAGAAATAGAAAATCTTAACAGACCCATCACAAGCACGGAAATTGATACTGTAATCAGAAATCTTCCAGCAAACAAAAGCCCAGGTCCAGATGGCTTCACAGCTGAATTCTACCAAAAATTTCGAGAAGAGCTAACACCTATCCTACTCAAACTCTTCCAGAAAATTGCAGAGGAAGGTAAACTTCCAAACTCATTCTATGAGGCCACCATCACCCTAATACCAAAACCTGACAAAGATGTCACAAAAAAAGAAAACTACAGGCCAATATCTCTGATGAACATAGATGCAAAAATCCTCAACAAAATTCTAGCAATCAGAATCCAACAACACATTAAAAAGATCATACATCATGACCAAGTGGGCTTTATCCCAGGGATGCAAGGATTCTTCAATATCCGCAAATCAATCAATGTAATTCACCACATTAACAAATTGAAAAATAAAAACCATATGATTATCTCAATAGATGCAGAGAAGGCCTTTGACAAAATTCAACATCCATTTATGATAAAAACTCTCCAGAAAGCAGGAATAGAAGGAACATATCTCAACATAATAAAAGCTATCTATGACAAACCCACAGCAAACATTATCCTCAATGGTGAAAAATTGAAAGCATTTCCCCTAAAGTCAGGAACAAGACAAGGGTGTCCACTTTCACCGCTACTATTCAACATAGTTCTGGAAGTTTTGGCCACAGCAATCAGAGCAGAAAAAGAAATAAAAGGAATCCAAATTGGAAAAGAAGAAGTAAAACTCTCACTGTTTGCAGATGACATGATCCTCTACATGGAAAACCCTAAAGACTCCACCAGAAAATTACTAGAGCTCATCAATGAATATAGTAAAGTTGCAGGATATAAAATCAACACACAGAAATCCCTTGCATTCCTATACACGAATAATGAGAAAGTAGAAAAAGAAATTAAGGAAACAATTCCATTCACCATTGCAACGAAAAGAATAAAATACTTAGGAATATATCTACCTAAAGAAACTAAAGACCTATATATAGAAAACTATAAAACACTGATGAAAGAAATCAAAGAGGACACTAAGAGATGGAGAAATATACCATGTTCATGGATTGGAAGAATCAATATAGTGAAAATGAGTATACTACCCAAAGCAATTTACAAATTCAATGCAATCCCTATCAAGCTACCAGCCACATTTTTCACAGAACTAGAACAAATAATTTCAAGCTTTGTATGGAAATACAAAAAACCTCGAATAGCCAAAGCAATCTTGAGAAAGAAGAATGGAGCTGGAGGAATCAACTTGCCTGACTTCAGGCTCTACTACAAAGCCACAGTCATCAAGACAGTATGGTACTGGCACAAAGACAGACATATAGATCAATGGAACAAAATAGAAAGCCCAGAGATAAATCCACACACATATGGGTCTTTTCAAATGAGTCAGCTCTTCACATCAGATGGCTGAAGTACAGAAGCTTCAGCTTCAACATCAGTCCTTCCAATGAACACCCAGGACTGATGTCCTTTAGGATGGTATGGTTGGATCTCCTTGCAGTGCAAGAGACTCTCAAGAGTCTTCTCCAACACCACAGTTCAAAAGCATCAATTCTTTGGTGCTCAGCTTTCTTTATAGTCCAACTCTTTGCTCAAAATAAAAGAAAGGAAGAGTGAACAAATGATGTATTTTATGCAAGACATCTGAAAAGTTAGGGTTTATTTTATAATTGAGGTTAAGATATGTTGTCAATGTTCAAGGTCTTTATGCCAGTAAGTGGCAGAATCATTAATAGTCACTTTCTGGTGTCCACATCAACTTTTTTTTCCCCCATTTATTAAATCATCTCCTACATTTAAGCTTAATAAAACAAACACAGACTTTTTAAAATTCTGCTTTGCAATTGCAACATAAGTATTATTGGAAAATATTGAAAAATAAAGAATTCTAACAGAAACTAAACAAAGGTTACTAATATATCCACTACTTGTAATATGCAGCTTCTACTATGGGGTTTTTAAGGATATATTTATTTAATTTTAAATACTAGGAAACATTCTATAGATACCTCTTTAAAACACATATTTCCCTTTTTTAGACAATTTCGCATGCCAATAGTATTATTTCACTTCAGTATTTTAATGGATTAATTAATTTATTTAAATGCATATTATTGGATAGTTGTGATTTCTAACTTTTATTAACAACAATGCTATGATAAATGCACTTTCAGCCACTCTTTTATGAATATCTCTAATTAATTTCTCATAAAAATTCAGAGAGAATTTGTTCAGTTGAAAAGAGAAACATTTCCCTAACTACTGACATATTTCTAAATTAATACCTTCTCATTAGCCTGACAGACTCAATGGACATGAATCTGAGCAAACTCTGAGAGATAGTGAAGGGTAGGGAAGCCTGGCATGCTGCACTCCCTGGGTCACAAACAGTCAGCTATGACTTAGCAACTGAACAACAGCAAACAACCTTCTCAATGTTTTTACCCATTTAGAGTCTCAAAAATACGATATGAAAGCATCCATAGCCCATTAGAAATTATTGCTAAAACTAAATAAGAACTTTACCAACAACAAATGATAAGCTTTTCCAGTCTTACGTGAAAAACAAACTACCCCAGAGATTGAACTGGCATGTGTTTGACTACTAGTGATGATGGGAATGTTTTCACTGATTTGTTGATTTTTTTGTGTGTGTATCTTCCTTATAATAGAATAATTTAAGCCTATTTATCTATTGGTGTTTTCAGCTTATTCATAAAATAGAACTTTCAGATATGAAAAGCCTTTTCAGGGTGTGTTTGCTCCCTTTTCCAGTTTTAGCTTTTTATCTTGGTAATTAATTTTATAATCAGATGACTTATGTTTAACGTAGTTAAATGTGCAAACATTTTGAACTTTTCATGTATGTTTGGCAAAGACTTCACCAGAATTTAATTAAAAATCTCTATCTTTTCCTACATTTTCTATTTCTTTTTTGTTTACATTTTTAGATTCAAATATTTAACAGAGGTTGGAAATGGCAACCAACTCCAGGATTCTTGCCTGGAGATCTCCATGGACAGAGGAGCTTGGTGGGCTGCAGTCCATAGTGTCACAAAGAGTCAGACACAATTTAGAGACTGTTGATGATGATGATGGTGTTTGTCATAATGAATTTTTGTTTTGTTTTGTTTTACTCCTGATATTGTTAGGCAATATCCCAACTGTCTAGGCTCACTGAAAGCTCATCGTAATATATTGTTTATCTTATTTAATTTTCTATCACTATGTGTTAGGAAGGCTTGTGACAGAATTATGCTTATTACACAAAATCATTAATGATTCATTCCAGAACTTTGGAAGGACAGAAAGAATTCAGACTATAAGAGAAAATAATCAGGCTAGTGCTAACTGTCCTAATAAAATGTGTAGACGCCCCTGCACATACTATGTGACAAGCTTGTTCTGAACTTCAGTTCAGTTCAGTCGCTCAGTCGTGTTCAACTCTTTGTGACCCCATGAATCGCAGCACACCAGGCCTCCCTGTCCATCACCAACTCCCGGAATTCACTCAGACTCACGTCCATCGAGTTAGTGATGCCATCCAGCCATCTCATCCTAGGTTGTCCCCTTCTCCTCCTGCCCCCAATCTCTCCCAGCATCAGAGTCTTTTCCAATGAGTCAACTCTTCGCATGAGGTGGCCAAAGTACTGAAGCTTCAGCTTTAGCATCATTCCTCCCAAAGAAATCCCAGGGCTGATCTCCTTCCGAATGGACTGGCTGGATCTCCTTGCAGTCCAAGGGACTCTCAAGAGTCTTCTCCAACACCACAGTTCAAAAGCATCAATTCTTTGGCGCTCAGCCTTTTTCACAGTCCAACTCTCACATCCATACATGACTACTGGAAAAACCATAGCCTTGACTAGATGGACCTTATTCGGCAAAGTAATGTCTCTGCTTTTGAACATGCTATCTAGGTTGGTCATAACTTTTCTTCCAAGGAGTAAGCGTCTTTTAATTTCATGGCTGCAGTCACCATCTGCAGTGATTTGGGGGCCCCAAAAAATAAAGTCTGACACTGTTTCCACTGTTGCCCCATCTATTTCCCATGAAGTGATGGGACCGGAGGGCATGATCTTGTTTTTCTGAATGTTGAGCTTTAAGCCAACTTTTTCACTCTCCTCTTTCACTTTCATCAAGAGGCTTTGTAGCTCCTCTTCACTTTCTGCCATAAGGGTTAGTAAACATGTAATCTCAGGTCCCTAAATATCCTTATCAGGTAAATAGTATAAACACCCTGATTATAGATTAAATAACAATACTGAGGCAAAAAGTCACACAAATAAAAGTGGATAGAAGTAAGATTCAAAAACAAGCAAGGTGACACCACTGACTATACTATGAATCATGACACTGGATTTTCCCATAAGTAAAGAAAACAAAGGAGAGAAGAAGACAAGGAGGAGGAAGAGGAGGGAGGAGAAAAGGGAGGGGGGAGAAGAAAAGGTTAGAGCAGAAAGTGAAGAGAGAAGAGAAGCAGGGAGAGAGGCTGAGGGAGAGTGGGAGGAGGGTGAGAGGTTAGGGGAAGAAAGGACTGGGATGGCTGAGGCTAATGGGGGACTGAGAGGAAGAGGAGCAAAAAAGAAATCAAAAAACGCACACAGTAGGAATATGCCCTTTCAGAACTGCCTTGATTTTTTTTTCCCTTGCATAGTCTTTAAAAGACAAACACTAGAACTAGCTAATATGAAAAATGAAGTATATTCACAGGGAAGTATGGCCAAAGGTAAAGAGCAGCATTCTCCAAGAGACATAAGAACTGTAAAATACCAGTGACCTTATATCCCCAAAGGTGTTTAAATGTACGATGATTGGGGTCACATTAAATTAAATCCTTTCCCTAAAGTTCACAACAGATATTTTAATGCATCAGCACCATATGGATAGTGATTAGAGAGGAGCTAACTATAGAATCTCATATCAGTTTTTCTCAGACATATTTCTATTCAAAAACAATAATACTTTCAAATACCATACTACAAATTAGAAGCTGCAACAAAGATAAAGTCATAGAAAAAAGCTCTAGAATAAAAGTTAATGTAAAATTCTCAGATTGACACTATATTTTGATATATACACCACATAAGCACATGTGTGTACACATAAGCATACATATATACCTCCTATCCCAGTATTTATATATCAACTGCTGGTAAAATGATACTGACTTTGAGTAACAGAATAATTTACTGAAGACGGGAAAAATCACTTGAAGCAATTCAAAGCTGAAGAAAGTCAAGAAAATTCAAGTATTCAACATTCAGATTTCCAAGATAGGAATAAAGAGGGGATTCCAAAGGAAGGTAGGTAAATGAAATTTCGATATGTCTTATTTTCCAGAATGGCAACTCATTAATTGATTACTGAGGGTTAATTAAAAAGGTTAATTATATCTTTTGAATTTAGTTCTTATCACTTAACTTTACAAATCCCTAGTGATATCAATTTACTTTCCAACCTATACACAAACTAGTAAAATGGAATGGCCAGTTTATGCACCTACCTTCGTAACCTCTGATATGGGCACCACCCAAATGTTTCACCATGGTGCTGGAAAAGTGTATACAATTTTCTAAAAGATCTGCACTTTGCTTAACCCCAGGTATTGAAAATACAAAAGCTATTTGCGGAAGGATTGAGAGTATCTGAGCTCTTTAGATATTTTCTTGTCTGAAACTTGTTTTAAATTCAGGTCAGAAAAGCTAGTGTAATATTAGAATTGAAAAGAGCAACAGAGTTTTGACATTGTATATCTTGGCATAAACCTTGCCTCATTCACAGTATGAGATGTCATGAAACTCAACTCAGCATAACATAAAATCAAGTCGGTTAAAGGAGTTCAAACAGCAAACACCACACTGTCTCTGGTGACCAGCATCTAGTTATGCAACAAGTCTGTGACAGAATAAAATCATCAGGCCAATATTCATTCAATATTTATTTTGCACCTGCTATGTGCCAAGGGCTGTGTCAAGGACACAGAAATTCATACAGCATTTCTCATTTTCAAGGAAAGAATGAGCTGACAAATAGCATTTACTGAAAAGTCAGACACTAACCTGAGCATTTCACATGTATTGTTTTTAAACTCTTCCATTGGGTTTCCCTGGTGACTCAGATGGTAAAGAACCTGCCTGCAACACAGGAGACTCAGATTCGATCCCTGGGTGGGGAAGATCCCCTGGAGAAATAAATGGCAACCCATTCCAGTAATCTTGCTGGAGAGTTGCATGGACAGAGGAGCATGGTGGGCTATAGCCTATGGGGTGGCAAAGAGTCAGATACAACTGAGAGACTAACAAATTCACTTTCATTAACCTCATGAATTTGATTATATTATTATTTTACAGAGGTATGAAGAGGATCCCCAAAATGCTGACAGAATTATCTAAGGCACTTAACCAGCAAGTGGCTGATAAATATCTAGAACAAATTGCCTTAACCACAAAATCTTAATGCTTTGAATTAGAATATTTCCTCTTCATCCACTGAAAGAGACAACCCCAAAATGCAAGAAATCAATTCACTGTGCTATGCACTTTTCGCATATGTATACAAATTACTACATAAGAGTAAAGGGGAGGGCATGGAATTATGCCCTGAGACTGGTTTGGAGCGAGGAATGGGCTTTTACTGGGTCTTAGACCTTGAAATCTAGCCTTATCTTTCTGGGGCCTGGCATGGATTGGCACCCTCCTGGACAAGCTGTAAGTGACAGGGCAGCACCAACGAGGTGGTTGCAGGAGTGACGTCAGATGGCCTCCTGCAGCTCATGGCTAGGCAACAGTTTCTGCCTGCCGATTTCCAGCAAAAACACGGCAAACACAGAATCGCGATGCCGAACAAGGACAAGACGCACCTGCCAAGTGGCCCTGCACATCCGGGGCAGCCTGCGGGTTATGTGCAGCTCTATAACGTGATGACGTGAGGATGCTGGGAGGAGGGTCCACAGCTGGACTACTCCATCCTAACCTGACAGCCTGTGCGCATCCTCACCCTGTCCTGTATCTCCAGCCACGCTGCAGAACCCCAGACAGGCCTGCCTGGACATGGCCTCTGAGTTGATGGACCCAAGCACTTTACTCCCGGCGGCCCTTCCTTCCACCAGGACTTGAGACTTCTGCCACCCTTCCTTCTCACCAACCTGTCAGCCCTCACGCTGCAGATATTTTCAGGGCTTTGGAGCCCTGCGGCTGTGGTTAACCCACCACATGGGAAACTTTAGGAAGAGTTCTGGTGCTCTGAAGGGGTTTACCACGCTGCTTCTCCTCCTCTTTGATGGCGTGCTGCCGCAGAAGGTCTTGGCCTCCCTGCTCCCTGTTCTAGTCCCTGCTGGGCTGAAAAAGTGCCCTTTTCCCAAGACACCAGGGGATTGTCACCTAGGCGAGGGAACTGAGGCACATATCGCCTCTCCCATAAGCATGGCGTAAGCGAGGTGAGCCCATCATCTGCCCCACAGCTGGGGGCTTAAGTGACTGTGAGCTACCAGAGATCAGAGAGGGAGCAGAGATATACACATGACCTGTGACTGGTCCTAGTCATTAAAAAATATTCTCTGCGGTTGGGCATTTCTAACCCCATGTTGTTGATAAATAATTTTGCACAAGGACACAAGTACACCCACACACAAACCAGCGCAACAAACAAAAGCCATATTTTCCAGGAGAAAGTAGCAGCTTATTAAAAGCATGACCTAGTTTAGGAAACACAAAAGAATTCTCTTTGTATTATAAGAAGGAAGGAAAAAACAAGCATCATACTAGAAATCCAGATAGGTCCAAAGAGTAAAAGTCCTTGGAAGCCATTTAAAACAAACATGAACTTTTTTTTCTTTTTTTTTAGGAAATAAAGGAGTCAGATATGTTTTTAATATGTGTGCTAAGTCTCTTCACCAGGCTTCTCTGTCCATGGGATTTCCCAGGCAAGAATACTGGAGTTGGTTGCCATGCCCTCCTCCAAGAGATGGTCCAGACCCAGGTATTGAACCCACCTCTCTTACATCACCTGCTTTGGTAGGCTGGTTCTTTACAACTAGTGCCACCTGGGAAGTCCAAGTTTTCACTATCGCGGAGACACAAACATGTCAGCATTTATTAACACTTTAAAAATATTCTTTAAACATGCAGTAATTGTTTCACTTATAAAATTTTAAATATACTTGTAAATATTTTGGCACCATTGATTTTCACACAATAAAAATAGCTGAGGTGGATATGTGTGGCAGGGAAGATATGTGGGATAAGATGTTTGTGAAATATTTCACAATGCAGCACTTTACCTGCAAAAAAAAAACAGAAAATCACCCTTGTGAAAGTGAGTGGTCTTTGTCGCTTTTGAGTTTCAAGTAAGAGATTAAAAACAGTTGATCATTCTTAGGTAGTGGTGTGTCACAGAGACAGATGTTTGGAGATGACTGAGCTCTTCTTTTTCATTAGTTGAAAGAAGTAGTGTATAATTTTCTCCCTTTTTGTATAAAAGGAGGAAAATAGAAATAAAAAAGTCATGTTTTATTTATTCTGCTGATTTCCCTTTATAACAAATTTATAAGACTTTAAATGAACCCTAATGCTACAAAGTACTATTCTAGAAACTTTAGTTATTGTCCTAGCACTGAAAATACATTTTTTTTTATCTTACTCCAAACATGGTAATGAATACATTTTAATTTCTTTTATTTTTACTGCTTTGTATCTGTGCTCAAATTTCTTTAGGTGTTTGTTCTTCTGATTTTAGGTTCTATCATTTATTTCAAAAACAGTACTGTTTACAATTTTTCTGTAATACTTAATATTTTCTAATTTCGGTCTGTTGTGAAATTTGATAATCAGGCCACTTACAATTGGAATGACATTTTAAATGATTTTTATAAAGGGAACATACATATTCAATAAAATTTCACTACATATTCTTGTAGAACAATGCATTGCAGTTAATTGGTTGAGAGAGAAGATAAAATGCATGTGTGCATATATGTACACCCATGTGAGTGTGTGCACACTTTCTGTAAGCCTTCTCAGGTGCCACTTTTCAACTGAGTGGATTTTTCAATGATCATTTGGTATACATTGGAAGCAAAGACTATTTTTACTTTGTGAAAAAACTAAATAAGAGCTAGTGCCATTTTATGTTTTTGTACTTTTATTTCACTTGTTACTCAGTGCATGTAAAAGAATACATTAAGAAAAATACTAACATTTCATGAGATGAAATATATATATAATGAAAAGGTCCATATCTGGCTTCCTGGCTACTCTTATTCCATAGCAACCACTGAGTCTGAGTCTTTGAATACATATCATTATTAAGTATATCTATTGAGTGGCTTTTAAAATCTGTGATTAGTGACAAAGTATATAAGTGGTTGTTCAGCTGCTTCTATTCATTTAATATTTTATCTTAGTAATTGCCTAACATCAGTGCAAACATTGAGTTGTTTATACTGACTTTTTTAACATTATTTAAAACTTGCTTCCGTATGGACTTTAATTTGGTATAAGATGTTAAGAAGAGGTGGCAAGAATACACAGAAGAATGGCACAAAAAAGATCTTCATGACCAAGATAATCACGATGGTGTGATCACTCATCTAGAGCCAGACATCCTGGAATGTGGAGTCAAGTGGGCCTTAGAAAGCATCACTACAAACAAAGCTAGTGGAGGTGATGGAATTCCAGTTGAGCTGTTTTAAATCCTGAAAGATGATGCTGTGAAAGTGCTGCACTCAATATGCCAGCAAATTTGGAAAGCTCAGCAGTGGCCACAGAACTGGAAAAGGTCAGTTTTCATTCCAATCCCAAAGAAAGGCAATGCCAAAGAATGCTCAAACTACTGCACAATTGCACTCATCTCACATGCTAGTAAAGTAATGCTCAAAATTCTCCAAGCCAGGCTTCAGTAATACATGAACTGTGAACTTCCAGATGTTCAAACTGGTTTGTAAAAGGCAGGGGAACCAGAGATCAAATTGCCAATATCTGCTGGATCATGGAAAAAGGAAGAGAGTTTCAGAAAAACATCTATTTCTGCTTTATTGACTATGGCAAAGCCTTTGACTGTGTGGATCACAATAAACTGTGGAAAATTCTGAAAGAGATGGGAATACCAGATCACCTGACCTGCCTCTTGAGAAACCTGTATGCAAGTCAGGAAACAACAGTTAGAACTGGACATGGAACAACAGACTGGTTCCAAATAGGAAAAGGAGTACGTCAAGGCTGTATATTGTCACTCTACTTATTTAACTTATATGCAGAGTACATCATGAGAAATGCTGGACTGGAAGAAACACAAGCTGGAATCAAGACTGCTGGGAGAAAAAAAAAAGACTGCTGGGAGAAATATTAATAACCTCAGATATGCAGATGACACCACCCTTATGGCAGAAAGTGAAGAGGAGCTAAAGACCTCTTGATGAAAGTGAAGAGGAGATGAAAAGTTTGGCTTAAATCTCAACATTCAGAAAACTAAGATCATGGCATGTGGTCCATCACTTCATGGGAAATAGATGGGGAAACAGTGGACGCAGTGTCAGACTTTATTTTTTGGGGCTCCATAATCACTGCAGATGTTGATTGCAGCCATGAAATTAAAAGACGCTTACTCCTTGGAAGGAAAGTTATGACCAGTCTAGATAGCATATTGAAAAGCAGAGACATTACTTTGCCAACAAAGGTCCATTTAGTCAAGGCTACGGTTTTTCCTCTGGTCATGTATGGATGTGAGAGTTGGACTGTGAAGAAGGCTGAGTGCAGAAGAAGTGGTGCATTTGAACTGTGGTGTTGGAGAAGACTCTTGAGAGTCCCTTGGACTGCAAGGACATCCAGCCAGTCCATTCTGAAGGAGATCAACCCTGGGTGTTCTTTGGAAGGAATGATGCTGAAGCTGAAACTCCAGTACTCTGGCCACCTCATGCGAAGAGTTGACTCATTGGAAAAGACTCTGATGCTGGAAGGGATTTGGGGGCAGGAGGAGAAGGGGATGACATAGGATGAGATGGCTGGATGGCATCACCGACTCAATGGACATGAGTTTAAGTAAACTCTGGGAGTTGGTGATGGACAGGGAGGCCTGGCGTGCTGCGATTCATGGCGTCCCCAAGAGTCAGACACGAGTGAATGACTGAACTGAACTGAACTGAACATAATTATCCATTAAAAATGTTTTACTGGAAAGAGTACCCAACCTGATGATAAGTGTATATACATATTAAGAACAAATCCATGTACCCTCAATTTATGAAGAATGTTTAACCATATATTTTAATTAAAATGGAATATTTTATTAAAGTTAATTAAATTTTATGAAATATATGTGTGTGTGAAGTTGCTCAGTTGTGTCCGACTCTTTGCGACCCCGTGGACTGAAGCCCACCAGGCTCCTCCGTCCATGGGATTCTCCAGGCAAGAATACTGGAGTGGGTTGCCGTTTCCTTCTCCAGGGGATCTTCCCGACCCAGGAATTGAAGCCAGGTCTCCTGCATTGCAGGCAGACGCTTTAACCTGTGAGCCACCGGGGAAGCTTATGAAATATATGTATTACTGAAAATGACCATAAGTTTCTCTTCTGTACAAATTTGCGCTTTTGATGTATAAAAATGATAATTACTTATATCAAAAGGTATATTTACAATGAACCATATTTGCATTTCTGTAATGTCTCACAAGGACATCAGGTTTCTTCACTGTGATGCTACATTGAATGTTTATCAATATATATTTCAGATTTTTGAATTATTATGTGCTTGTTTAATTTTATTTATCTCTGTGTATAAACTTTGTAACAAGTTTTGGATAAATTAAAGCCTAGGCTGTAACTATTTTGGAATACTTATACTTCCTTATTTATCTATGTCTTGGATTTCATTAGAATTATCTGTTTTTTCAAGTCTGGTAGTAATATTGAATCACCAGGATCTATATTTTGGGGATTTTTCTTTATATTAATTTTAATTTTATTGGATCACAATTACTAAATATTTCTGAGTATTAACTTTCTTTTGGAATTTCTTAAATTTTTAATTGATGCTTAATATACAGAATTGATTTTTATGAATCCTGCATACACATTTGAAAAACAATCTGTAGTCTCTGTATATAGGAAACTATTTTCAAAATGTCTTAATTGTATCAACGTAAAGCATTATGTCCCAGGACTCATAGTTTTATTTATTTTTGGTCCATTTGATCAATCATCATGTGAAAATGATGACCTAAATTGTATGGTAAATACCTTATTTTATTTTCTTTATATTGCTGTAATTTACTTTTATTTTGTAAGTATTGATCTATGTGATTTGGTGCTTATACATTCACATTGTGCTATGCTGTGCCTATTTGCTCAGTCGTGTCCGGGTATTTGTGATCTCATGGCCTGTATGTAGGCTGTCAGACTCCACTGTCCATGGGGATTTTCCAGGCAAGAATACTGGAGCAGTTTGCTATGCCTCCAGGGGATCTTCGAAACCCAGGGATAGAACCCAGGTCTCCTGCATTGCAGGTGGATTCTTTACCATCTGAGCTACCAGGAAAGCCCATACATTTACTTTATTGTGAGGCAATTTCACCTTTTCTATATGAAGTAATATATTTTGCCCTGTTGAATGAGATAGTTATCTTAGATATTTGATGACTTTATGCACCTAATCTTGTTAACTCATTATATTTTTTTAATAATTTTATTTATTTTCTTATTTACTTGTGGCTGTTCTGTGTCTTCATCACTGTGCGAGCCTTCTCTGGTGGAAATGCTGCTGCTGCTGCTGCTACATCGGGTCAGTCGTGTCTGACTCTGTGCAACCCCATAGACGGCAGCCCACCAGGCTCCTCTGTCCCTGGGATTCTCCAGGCAAGAACACTGGAGTGGGTTGCCATTTCCTTCTCCAATGCATGAAAGTGAAAAGTGAAAGTGAAGTTGCTCAGTTGTGTCTGACTCTTCGCGATCCCATAGACTATAGTCCACCAGGCTCCTCCATCCATGGGATTTTCCAGGCAAGAGTACTGGAGTGGGGTGCCATTGCCTTCTCCGCTAGTGGCAAAGAGTGGACACTATTGAGTGGACGCTATTTCCTATTACAGCTTCTGTGTGCAGGCTTCTCATTGCGTTGGCTTCTCTTATTGCAGAGCACAGGCCCTAGGGCACTCAGTCTTCAGCAGCTGCAGCTCCTGGGCTCTAGATCTAGAGCACAGGCTCAATGGTTTTGGTGCATGAGCTTAGTTGCTCTGCAGTGAGTGGCATCTTTCTGGATCAAGGATCAAACCTGTATCTCCTGCATTTGCAGGCAGATTCATTATCACTGAGCCACCAAGGAAGCCCCCTGCTGTTACTTTCTTGTAAGTTGTAGGATAATCTTTCAACCATCTATTTAGGTCTTCTTTTAATTTTCAAAATGTTTGATTAAGTTACAAATTTTAGTGTGTTTTGCTTTTATATCTGTAATAGTTTTTTTTTTCTTCCAGTTATGATTTTACTGACCTCTACAGCTCATATTTCCTCCCCAGTTTACTGAGCTTAGCTCTACATGGTGGCTCTCACTGCAGGGTATCTGTTCTTCTTTGCCTCTCCAACTCACTATTTCATGCAAATACACCATGTCTATTTAATTTGATTTTAGCCAGCTCTTCCTGTTACTTGAGAGTTGTTGTTTTTTTTTTTTTTTTTTGTCACTGTATGTTTAGACAGACTTGCAAACCAATGTATATAGATTTGATGCATTTTTCAAAATTGATGCATAATATCCTTAAGATAATTTCAATAATTTGATATGAGCATGTTGAGTTTAGTATCTGTCAGATACGCAGTAAGAGGTGTTCACAAGACATTTGAATACATGGACTAAGTACTTAGGAAGAAAAATATTTTTGTGTATAAAGAGCAGGCAGAAAACACACTGAGAAGATGAGCCTTAAGAATGTCAATAGAGAAGAAAAATTCACAAGGAACGTTATTTTAAATTCTCTTCTCTTCTACAGAGACAGAGACAGGATGGGACTGAGAAAGGCACTAAATTTTAATCTACAACATATATATGTGAGTATATATATATGACCTCAGTTCAGTTCATTTCAGTCGCTCAGTCGTGTCCGACTCTTTGCAACCCCGTGAATTGCAGCACGCCAGGCCTCCTTGTCCATCACCAACTCCCAGAGTTCACTCAGACTTGCGTCCATCGAGTCAGTGATGGCATCCAGCCATCTCATCCTCTGTTGTCCCCTTCTCCTCCTGCCCCCAATCCCTTCCAGCATCAGAGTCTTTCCTAATGAGTCAACTCTTCGCATGAGGTGGCCAAAGTACTGGAGTTTCAGCTTCAGCATCATTCCTTCCAAAGAAATCCCAGGGCTGATCTCCTTCAGAATGGACTGGTTGGATCTCCTTGCAGTCCAAGGGACTCTCAAGAGTCTTCTCCAACACCACAGTTCAAAAGCACCACTTCTTCTGCACTCAGCCTTCTTCACAGTCCAACTCTCACATCCATACATGACCACAGGAAAAACCATAGCCTTGACTAGACGGACCTTAGTCGGCAAAGTAATGTCTCTGCTTTTGAATATGCTATCAAGGTTGGTCATAACTTTTCTTCCAAGGGGTAAGCGTCTTTTAATTTCATGGCTGCAATCACCATCTGCAGTGATTTTGGAGCCCAAAAAAATAAAGTCTGACATTGTTTCCCCATCTATTTCCCATGAAGTGATGGGACTGGATGGCATGATCTTTGTTTTTTGAATGTTGAGCTTTAAGCCAACTTTTTCACTCTCCACTTTATTATCTGCTTGCTGCTGCTGCTGCTAAGTTGCTTCAGTCGTGTCAGACTCTATGTGACCCCATAGACGGCAGTCCACCAGTCTCCCCATCCCTGAGGTTCTCCAAGCAAGAACACTGGAGTGGGTTGCCATTTCCTTCTCCAGTGCATGAAAGTGAAAAGTGAAAGTGAAGTCGCTCAGTTGTGTCTGACTCTTTGCGACCCCATGGACTGCAGCCTACCAGGCTCCTCTGTCCATGGGATGTTCCAGGCAAGAGGCCTGGAGTGGGTTGCCATTGCCTTTTCCATAATCTGCTTGAGGTTTACATTTTCTAATTTGTAACAGCCTAATGGCCTTCCCTTGTACCTCTGTCGGTAAAGAATCTACCTACCATACAGGAGACCTGGGTTCAATTCCTTGGTCAGGAAAATCCTTTGGAGAAGAAAATGGCAACCCACTCCAGTATTCTTGCATGGAGAATCCCATGGACAGAGAAGCCTGGCAGGCTATAGTCCATGGGGCCGCAAGAGTTGGACACGACTGAAGCAACTTAGCAGCAGCAGCAGCAAGCAGATAATAACACCACCATCATTATTTTATACTTGAATGTTGGCTAGATCTTAAATCTCCACCTATTGACCATTTCTTCTCCCATAAAATGTATTTCTCTTGTGAAATTCAAATACTTACCAGTAAACAAAGTAATATTTTTTAAAGTTTAGAGAACGGTTTAGATCTTCTGATCTCTATAAACAAAAAGCAGCGTGAAGTCATAATTTATTACATTTTGTCAAAGCTCTACAAAGATGAAACATTTTTTATTAATTACATTTTGTTGACGCTCTACAAAGATGAAACATTTTAAGTATTCAAACCAGGTAAGATTTGAGAGTGGAAGTTTTTTTGGACAAAAATATAAAGCAGGACTTCCCTGGATAAACTGGGGTGTATTGTTACCTAATTTGAAGACGCCTGATGAAGAACATTTCTTTGGTGAAACAAATCTATCAGGTGGTAATACTTTGATTTCACTCTTGATGAATAACAAGTGTTGAGTCTGCCTCTTTATGCAACCAGCTCTCTCACTTGTAATGTAATTTTCTGTTACTATTTTGTTTCCAAGTAGGCTTTCCAGCCACAAATGGAATGTGTGTTTATCTAAGTGACAAGTCTTTCCAACTCATCACACAAGTTATTTGTCAGTGTAAATAAGTGATTTGCTTTTTTGACATACAATTTATCCTTTTAGGGTTTAGGGTAGCTAGATCAATTCCTTAATTGCTTCTGGTGATTTGATGCAATTTAGTTGCCAAGGTTGAACATGTGAGGCCAGAGACCTTAGTATATTCGCAGAATAATGAGTAGAACAATAATGTTGGATCAGAGCCCATGAAGTTCAATTTTGACAACATCAGTGATCCAAATTTGTTGAAGAATAATTCCCATAATTGCAGCCAGGGGGTACTAAGTGATATTCCTTCATTTCCATGAAGCATTAACTAAAAAATTATACCCTCAGTTTCAAACTGTCATTGGTGTTCCTCACTGCCATTGATGAAACAGCATTTTTTTCTGTATTTCTTTCCCCGTAGACTATGGTCCCTGAAAATCTAATGAAGTGTCTTTTTTTCTCTTTATTTTCTCAGTTCTTCATCATTGCACATATTTTTAGAACTCATTCTTGCTTCATTCATCTCTGAAGAGTGAGTAGGTCAATACACTTGGAGATTTAGGTACACTTCTTTTTTACTGCATTCTTGGTAGTTCTTATCCTCTGTCCACATGTTAAGTGACAGATAGTGATGGTGGAGGTAATAAGCATATCTTGATTCTAAAGCAAAGTAAACAGGCTGTCACACAAAGATGGGATTGAATAGATGACAGACTAAATTCTCTTTCTGAAAGCAATTATTTCTAAACCTCAGATCTACTAATCTGCGATTTTGAAGGCTGAGGGAAGTGCTCGCTTGTGGCTCAATCAATTTAGAACAGAAATCCACATGACTATGCAGATAGCTGAGGGAAAATGTTTATTTTCTCTGAACAAATGACAGATACCAATTCTCATATATATTGAATCTCATTTTTTTACAGCAATAGTATATTATGCAATCATCTATATCATCGACTGGTGTAACAGTGTTTTCATACAGTAATGCAATGGTAAATAAATGAGCAAAATAATGGCCTTCACGGAAAGGTAGATGAGTCCCATTAAGCAGATACTTGATAAAAGAATTTTAACTCTACTTAGGATTATGTCTCCTAAATAATATATTTAATTGGTGCAATATCTTACCATTGATAAATACCTTTATTTATCTTTTTAAAAAATGACTGCATAAGAATAGCACAGGAGAAATAAAACCGAACACATAATAATTCTATTACATTCTGTAATAATTCTAAGTACAGAAAGTAAATTCATTTTGAAGAGCTGTCATGAGCCAGAACTAAATATTTTATCCCTTTTGATCTTCAACTGATGAGATCGCAATTATTTCCATTTTAGCTTCTGGAAAAATTAAGTTCAGAGGTAGGAAATGCTTATCCAAGATGATACTTAGATAGTGACAGAGTCAAGGTTCAAAAACATATCAGTCAGAATCCAAAGCCTAGATATATTCAGCTGTATCACCTCCACCAATGGAATGATATTGAATCCAAGCCATGCTTCAGATAGGGCCATAATTTACTAGTTATAGAATGTAGTCATCTCATCATTGTTCCATTTACAGAAATTTATTAATGGAATTACTAAATGTCTCATTCCTTCAAAATTTTGCAAAATTAAATTAATTGTAATTGTGTACTTTACTTGAAATCCAATTCAGCAATTAGTAATGATATCAATATTGTGCATATAGGTGACTCTACACTGTCCTTGCTGCTTACGTGGCTCATTAAAGCAGTGAATTTATATTATTATGACATAAATTTGGAGAAGTCTAAAACTAGAAAGCTTTAAACTTGTACAAAACTTGCATTTTCTAGATAAACTTATTTTGAGAAAGTAAAGTGATTTACTCAACATTTGATGGGAAGAGGGAAATCTTATTTTAAAATGAACTTTCATAATTCTGATCTGATATGAGGTGTATTCAAATTTTCTTATTCTTAAAAAAAAATCAATGTTTAGCTAAAGTAGGAAATCAATTTTGGACGACCAGCACATTGCTTACCTTATAATGATACATGTCTTACAAGAAAACTGTCTCATAAATTATTAATCCTGTATGTCTTTCTGCTTACTTTTGAATTGGTATGAGTTGTCTAGTACTTTCCATTGATGTTGGCCAATGTTTATACTACAAACTACGGTTATACAGAAACATAAGTGTTCAAATTTGGTACAAAATAAGTCTAGTTTTGTGGTGGTGGTGGTGGTTTAGTTGCTAAGTTGTATCCAACTCCCTGCAACCCCATAGACTGCAGCCCACCAGGCTTCCCTGTCCGTGGGATCTGCCAGACAAGAACACTGGAGTGGGTTGCCGTTTCCTTCTTCAGTTTTGTGGCACACATATGCAAGACTGTGGAATTGTTCATGTAATTGAAAGGGACATTTCTTGCCTACGTAGATACATGCATGCTACAGCGGAGAGCTAACATTAAGTTCTTCATATTTACCATTGAGGCAGAGAGCACTTTGAGCTCCTGGAAATACTGAATGGCTTAAGCCTTTCTCTCAAGAGTGAACTTTATGGTTTTCCTCATTAGAGAGTGGCACTACACTACAGAGAGCTAATTCCAAGGAGAGTTGAGTAGAACAACACATGGTAATATACTAATTTACTGCATGAAAAGTGTTCTTCTAAGCCTTTTCCATATAACTCATTTTAGCCACCAAGCAATACTATAAAATTGTATTTTTATCACCTGCTTTATGGATAAATAACTGAAGTACACTGAGGATAATATGCTTGCTTTCCTTTCAGTTGCTCCATTATTTTTCTTAAACATTTTAAAAATCAATACATTTTAAATACCCCAACTCAATCTTTTCTGAATGTTGTTTGCAAACAGAAAAGTTGCATATAACCTTCACATTGCCTAGCTGTTTAAATATGTTTTATAGATGAAGTTGAAACTGAAAGCAGATGGTGGTTGGAGAGAATCCAATATTTTCCCTTTCTCCTTCATGTAATAGCAGTTTTTAGTGTCTTCTCCTCACTCAGCACATTTACCCCACCCATCAGAATAATTTTCCAAGAAATTTAACTAATCAAGCTATTTTTACAAACGTGTTCTTAATATATGTCTGTATACATGTGAAACATATTTAAAGCCCATATTTACATGGTTGATCAATAATTTCTGTTTTGTATTCTCATAAACATCTCCACTGCTTTTGCTTTTATCTTTATCATCACTAGATTTTAAGTGATGGTTTAAAATGTGGTCATTTATTGTTAATTATTTAATTCTATAAGGACTCTAGAAGTTACATGAAGTATTGCCTCTTCATAAGAAAGGAAAGTACTATCAGCTCTTTAGAGATTTTGTAAACTTCTGATGATGATAAGGCTGAAAACATACTTTTTTGGGGGGGAACTTTTTATATCATTTTGGGGTATAGTTGGAGAAGGAAATGGCGACCCACTCAAGTATTCTTGCCTGGAGAATCCCATGGACAGAAGAGCCTGGCAGGCTACAGTCCGTGGAAGAGTCGGACACGACCTAGGGACTAAACCACCACCATCACCATAGTTTACTAACAATGTTGTAAGGGTTTCAGGTATACAGCAAAGTGATTCAGTTACATTTATACATGTAATCTATTGTTTTTCAGGTTCCTTTCCCATTTAGGTTGTTACATAATATTGACCAGGTCCTTGTGTTATATAATAGGTCTTTGTTTGTTATCCCTTTTAAATATAAAGCATGTACCTGTCAACCCCATACTCCCTAACTATCCCTTTCTCTCTCCCTCTATCCTAGTAACCATAAATTCTTTAAGTCTGGGAGCCTGTTACTGTTTTGTAAAAAGTTCATTTCTATTGTTGCTTTTTAGATCCTGCATATAACGTATGATATTTCTCTTTCTCTGAATGACTTACTTCCTCAGTATAACAGTTTCTAGATTCATTCATGTTGCTGCAAGTAACAGGTATTATTTTTTATGTGGCAGTTTAAATACTCTTTATCACCAAGAATGGTACGAAGCGATGACTGGTGTCTTAAAAGGAAGTAAAAATTCTCTTTCCAAAGGCAAATGTAAAAAAATTAAGTTTATAAATTATGCTCTGAATGATTTTTACCAATTTTAATCTGAAAATATGTTAATATATAAACAAAATGTTGGATAACCATTAGCTATAAAAGACTGTTTGAAATAAGGGAAGTGGATGATATTTTATTCTTAATTGGTAGTTTTTAAAATTATGTATTGCACAATGATGATGTAGAATATAAAACAACAACCAAATAATAGATACTAAGTACAATTTAAGCTCTTGGTAAGGAAAAAAAAAGATGTTTTTATTTGAAATTTGAATAAAACTGTGTACCACTTAATTTAATAACCTCATAATGTACATTTGATTCCCTGTGAAATAAAAAAAATACTTTATAAAATTTGCCTAACCAAATGTGTAACAGTATACATGAATTACTATTTATTTATAAAGACTGTTTCATACATCATGATTCAGAGCTCTCTTAAAAAATACTGTAGGTTTTTATTTTAAAACATAGGAACAGAGGCTGTCACTGTGAATCAACAACCTTTACATTAAACAATGTCTCACAAATCTAAAACCACTGCAAAGAATATTAAATTTTTAATTTGGAAAGTTATAATACATCTATAATTATGTGTACAGTGTGTGTCAGTTGGCCATTGCTCCTTAACAAAATTCTGATGGCCTACAATTTATCCGTCATCCCTTCAGTGGAGAGAACCAACAAAGAAGGTCATGGATGGGAGAGGGAAGACATTGGTGTCTGTGATTGAAACTACCAAAAAAAGATGCACAGGGATAGCATTAAGATATTCTAGACAAATGGCTAGTATTGCCAGAAATCCTCAAGTTGTGTATTTGTGATTATAAGGATAAATGGAACTGATACAAAAGTGATTTTTGCCACAGAGCTCAAATAATTATTTAATAAGAAATCAATAAGACATGCATGCATTACATTTAGTTGTCATACCCCCTTAGGCTCCTCTTAGTTGTGACAGTTTCTTAGACTTTTCTTCTTTTTGATGAATTTGACAATTTTAAGAAGCAGCCATCAGATACTTTGTAAAATGACCTTCAATAAGCAATTTTTCTGAGGCTTTTCTACATGACTACTTATGGACTTTTTAGTCAAAAGACTACAGAATGCCAATGTCATTTTTACAACGTCATATCAGGGTACATGCAATTAAAATTACACTTTTAATACTGACCTTAATCATCTGGAATCAATAGTGTTTGTCAAAAATTCTTCATTGTAAAGCTATGCATTTTCCCTTCTTTATTTTTACTGCTTAAGAATATTATAAAGTTTAGGTGTACCAGTTTGTATATCCCGTCACGCATTGAAAGACAGGTTAGTGATTTCCAGTTCTGGGGGATTTTGAATACAGATGCGGTTTATAACATATAAACAATTCATGTGAACGTCATTATAAGGACACGCAATTTCAAATAAGCTGTGTATATACCTAGAAGCACTGTTGTTGAATAATATAGTAAGACTACGCTTTACATTGCCAAGTGGTGTAGTGGTAAAGAATTTGCCTGCAAATGCAGGAGATACAAGAGACATGAGTTTAATCCCTGGGTTGGGGAGATATCCTGGGGTACGAATTGGCAACCCACTCCACTGTTCTTGCTTGGAAAATTTCATGGGTAAGCTACAGTCCATTGGGTGGTGAAGAGTTGTGCATGATTGAACACATTCACATGTTTAACATTGTAAGAAATCAATAAATTATCTTCCCAAAGTGTCTCTTGATTCTGCATCCCCTGTCAAAATGAAAGAGTCCTGTTGATCCACATCTTCACCAACAATTGTGAATTTTTTTTTGAATTTGAGACATTCTAATTGTTATATAGTGATTCACGGTCTGTATTTCTTTGTACACACATCTCACATTTTATGATATATCTTATTGTCTCCACTACTAAACTGAGCTTCCTAGGATAGAGTCTTTATCTTATTCACCCTGAACTCTCAATGTCAGAACGTTGGGTTTCCCTGGTGGTTCAGTGGTCAAGAATCTGCCTGAAAATGAAGGAGTAGTGGATTCAATACTTGGGTCAGAAAGATCCACTGGAGAAAGAAATGGCAACCCATTCCAGTATTCTTGTTTGGGAAATCTCATGGAAACATGTAGCCTCTCCAAGCATGGAGGCTACAATCCACGGGGTCACAAAGAGTCAGACACGACGAAGCATCTAAACATCAAGATTGAATGAAAGAACAGAATAGTGTCTAATGAATAACTTCAAACATGATTCGAATAACTGAATGTGTTAAAGAGTAAGACTTACAGTGATAATTTGTCTGTTATGCACTATGTTAAGTGTTCATTGCATTTGATTGGGCTTCTCCTGAGCATCCCCCCACCCATTAATTTCCTTTTAAAAAATATTGTTCTTTGAAAAATGACCCAATAATTCATTAGAAACATCTATTGACAAATTAATTTCCAAATAAAAATTAATTATTCCCCACATATTAAAATTAATAGATAATGAGTAGCATTTAGTTTGACAAAATCATTTTACTTCTTCCAATCAGGTTTCAGTAACAAATCTTTCAAGCCAATAAACATATTTGAACAATATTAAATTTCAAATTTAACATGAACTTCTTAACTATGAGCTACTTAGAGACATGATAAGATGATATTAACAGTATATATAGTAAGGACAGTATGTAAAATATACATATAATATTATAAACTAAACTGATACATATCAGTTTATTGTTTATTGCAAATCATTTATTGTTCTTCACATTATACTATATTTCTTACATCAAATTTGTTAAGGTATATAACTATCATTTTATAGACTATGAATTTAAGACCAATGGAATATAAGAAAGTTGTCTAATATTACTTTTCTGTTAATGTCAAACCAGGATTTGAAGTTTCAATAGGGCTTAATTTGTAGTTCAAATAGACCATTCATATCAAATGTATTTTTGTTTACAGTTAAGTATTCGAAGCCAGTTAGTTTTTATTAAACTACATATGTGTAAAGTCCCTCAAAGATGTAACTGTGTTATCTTATCTCCCATTACTGAATCACCTTGCTCTTTTGAAGGGCACCTTCCAGCAGAAATGTGATATAGATATCAAAATAAGTGATGATACAGAAGAAAGCTAAAGAAAGCAAATTTATCAGAATACACTATAATAATACAAGGTGATTTATTTCCTGATTTTCTTTTTACTTCAACTGTGGTTGTAATGTCAATTTTTCTATAGTACCCTGTGGGATTTATAAGCTATTATTGATGCCAGTGCTTTACTTCCCATGGAGTTCTCATTCTTTTAGAAATAAAATTAGAGGAAGTCGAAAAAAGTCACTCAAAGAATCTCAAATTTGTGCTATGTGGAAATTTATTCTCTAACCTATCTTCTGCCTTTCTTGCCAAGATTCTGGACTTTCATGTGCTTTTTGCTGACTCCGTGAAATTTATATTCTTTTCTCCTACTCTTTTTGAGATAGAACATGGATGGATGTCTACTTCCAACAGTAAATCAGTTGCTCTATGCGCAAAGAACATTTGTTCCAGTAAATATTTTTCCTTGATTCCTCAGCAAAGTATGAGCCAAAAACTAAAGTCAAGCCCATGAAATGACATGAGGTTGATGCCATCAGAATGTTTTATGTTGATTGAAAAATGTGGGAGACTAATGTTTCTCAGGGAATCATTCAGAGAAATATGTTTGGTATAAGCCCTACTGTAAGACAACTACCAATTTTCAAGTTGCTAAGAGAATAAAAGTGAAAAAAAAATAAACTGTTAAAATAAAAGTCAAAAGTTAAAAAAAATTATATTAACTAGTACTATGAGTTTGTTCATTTATAGAATTATGGGAAATTAGATTGAGATCATTCCCTGATCCTTTCTTGAGGAATGAAATAAATAGTATGCCATTATCATGTTTTATGAATGAATATTGTCTCACCATAACGGAAGCATTAGAATGGCTTTCAGATTTTTTTGAAGGATGAGGTAAGATGTTAAAAATAATTTAAGTGACTCAGAAAGGAAAGGCTTTATTCAGCTGATGCAAATCAGGAAGAATATGAAGAGCAGGAGGCTCCCAGTGAAGCAGGGTCAGGATTTTTATGGAATAGAGAAAAGCCCCATGCCTATCCTTGCAGTTTGGACATAAGCTGTTTTTATTATAACCAAAATAGCTAATGTGGACCATTGCTGTCTCCATGTTCCTTGCTCGAAGCACCAATAACAATTATAGAAATATTTCCTGAGGACTATTTTTGCAAACCTTGCATTTAATCAGCTTATCAAGATGGAAAAGATAACTAGCAAAAAAAGAAAAAAAAAAACGGACAATGAAAAGCAGTTAAAGGTAGAAAGCAAAAGAGGAACTGGGACCCTCTATCATGCTTGAGCTAACATTTTTTTACATTAATGTTTTAAAGCAAGGTAAAGTGTTTTTTTTTTCCTTAAAATATATACAGTTTTCTTTGTTTAGTTGTGTTTGTGTCTGTATACGTATACCTGTATATACACACAGATGTAATCTGTGGAGCTGAGTTAAATCAAACCACAGAAACACTGGTTTGGTTTTTAAGATTAGGAAGAATGATATACATTCAGACTCAATAGAGACTTTCCTCTTTCTTTACTACTTATATTTGGTTAAATTCCCAGAAATAGATCCTGAAATAATGATTTTTATGGAAGTGATTGCAAAAATGTTTCATGGAGTAAAAGCAGAAGACAGATGCAGAATTAGGATCGGAAATGTAAGGAAGTAGGTCAATTTTGGGGTATTTGACAAAAATTTACAGAAGGAAATTTAGCTCAATTCAATAGAAAATTCATAGAGTAAGAGTCACACCTTGACCAGGAGACAGAGAAATTGGAGTTTATATTTCCTAACAGGTCACTCACTGGTTAAAAGCTAATTCATTGGATGCAAATTTGTAGGCACCATCTTTCATAGTACCTGCAAGTAATATGGTTTGTGTAGCCCTAGGCCTCCTATGGAAGGGAAACCCCAAGCACTGCATGTTGGGAGTGAAAGCAAACTGGAATCAGTGAGAAATAATAAACAAAACTAGGCTTTTCAAGTTCTAAGAAACTATGACAAAAACTCAAGAAGAAAAATAATGAAGGCATATTTCAGGTTTCTTATTGGACAAACCCAATTGAAGAATGCAGCATGCCCTCATATCTGTTCTTCTGCGATATAGAACTTAGAACTCATGCCGTAGCAGACAGAGGAAGCAAAAACAAGGGCTCCTGTGAGACAGATGGTTGATAGTTAGAGAGGTATGTCTTATTTTGAACTAAAAAATATGGAGAAAAAACATATTATCTCCTCTTCCTCCTGTAGGTAAGAAGAGCTTAGCGTTAAAAGTGAGTACTCCCCAGAATGTCTGGGAGGTGAAAGAGGATGGGATTTCCCTTTTCTCTTCATCAACATGAAAACTATTCTTATCTTTATTTTACAAATGAGTATATTTAGTTACACAGAAATAACATTCCCAATGGCAAGTGATAGAATCTCAGTTTGGACTAGGTTCCTACTTTGTGCTATTGCCTTAATGAAGTTACCAGAAGGCACAAATTTTCAGACCTCTTTGTGTGCTCAAAGACAACCAGATTTAACATCTGACAAAGAGAGATGTGTTAACCTTCCACATTGGAATACTGCGAGGAAGATAGACTTCTTCCAGTGAATGGAGCAGCTAACAATTTTCATAGCATTGGAATTAAAAAAAAAAATTTAGAGACAGTGTAGTATGTGGAAAATCTTGATATAACAAATATTGTGCCCTTTAGTTTCATGATATCCAGTGAAGAATGAAATATAAAAATAAGATTTTTAAATAATGTTATTAAAGCATAACAGACTGTACAGATATTTGTAAAAATACTGTATAACTTTCTTTTCAAATAATATTCTGTAATACATTAGGCATATGCCTTTTTCCTAAATGGTAGTGAGTAACTGACCCTTTTCTAAATGATCTCTCCTTACTTATTTTTTTTCTTTTTAAAATAGACTTTATTTCTTATTTTAGGTTCACAGCAATGCCCCCTGCCCCTACACATGCACACACTCTCATTATAAACATCCCCAGTACATTGATACATTTGTTATGACATATGAACCTTTTTTGACGCACTGTTATTACACAATGTCCATAGTTTACACCAAGGTTCACACCTGCACCTGGATTTATACAGAGTTCAGACAAATGTATAGTGATATGTTCTCATTATTACAGTATCATACATGGTAGTTTTGCTGCCTTAAAAATCTTTTCTGCTCTGCCTATTCATCCATCCTTCTCCCTTAATCCCTGGCAACCATGAATCTTTCTAACAGCTTCACAATTTTCCATTCCCAGGTCACATAGCTGGAATCATGCCAAGTGTAGACTTCTCACTAAGTGAAAGATTGGCTTAGTTCCCTTAGTGATATGCATTTTCTTTTCTTTTTTTTTTTTTTTAGTTTTTTATTTTTTACATTTTAAAATCTTTAATTCTTACATGCATTCCCAAACATGAACCCCCCTCCCACCTCCCTCACCTGTCAGGATTTCCCTGGCAGTCCAGTGATTAAGACTTGTACCCCAATGCAAGGGGCACAATTCTGAACCCTGGTCAAAATAACTAAGATCTTGCATGCCCCTCAGCATGGCCAAAAATAGAAGGAAAGAAACTGTTTTCTGCCTGTCTTGCATTGGCAGGCAGGTTCTTTAAGACTAGTAGCATAAATATGGACTATTTCTCCAATTATTTGATTCTTGATGATTGATTTATCAGTATTGCAGATCTCCTCATAAAGAATTAGACCTATTTTGTTAGATATGTATTTTATTTTTTCTTTTAGGAGTACAAATATAAATTGAATTGAGTCTTTCATTTTAAACCTCACTTGTTTATTGCTGGTATAGGCATGCCTTGTTTTATTGGATTTTACATTATTCTGCATTGCAGGTACTGTATTTGTTTGTTTTTCAGCAAATTGAAGGTTTGAGGTAAACCTGCATTGAACAGTCTATTGGTGCCATTTCTTTTTTTTCTGGCAATATTTGCTTACTTTCAGTCTCTATGTGACATTTTAGTAATTATTACAATATTTCAAACTTTTTTGTTATTACTGTGTTTCTTATGGTGATCTGTGATAAGTGATCTTTGATATTACTATTGTAATTGTTTTTTGGAACCACTAACTGAGGCCATATAAATGGCAAATTCAGTTGATAAATGTGTGTTCTGACTGTTCCATTGACAGACTGTTCCCCCATCTCTCTCCCTCTCCTTGAGCCTCCATATTACTTGAGACTCAACATTATTGAAATTAAGCAAATTTAGAACCTTAAAGGACCTCTAAGTGTTAAGTGAAAGAACATATTATACATCTCCCACTTTAGATCAAAAGCTAGAAATGATTAAGCTTGGTGAGGAAGAGATGTCAAAAGCCTAGATAGGCTGAAAGTAGGCCTCTTATGGTAAACAGTTAGTCACATTAAGAATGAGAAGGAAAAATTCTTGAGGAGAATTAAAAATGCTGCTCCAGTGAACATATATATGATAAGATAACATATATATGATAAGAAAGTCAATCACTCTTAACGATTGATGTAGAGAAAGTTTTAGTGGTCTGGATAAAAGATCAAACCAACAACAATATTCTCTTACCTAAAAGCTAATCCAGATGAAGACCCTAATTGTCTTCAGTTCTATGAAGTTTGAGGTGAGGAAGTCACAGGAGAAACGTTTAAACCAGCAGAGATTAGTTCATGTGATTTAAGGAAAGAAGCCATCTCCGTAGCATAAATTGCAAGGAAAGCTAGAAATGCTGATGCAGAAGCCATAGTAAGTTATCTGGAAAATCTAGCTCAGACAGTTAATGAATTTGACTACATTAATCAATGAAGTTTTTATAAAAATGAAACAGTGTTCTATGGGAAAGAGATGCCATCTAGGACTTTCATAGCTAGAGAGGAGAGGTTAATGCCTGGCTTCAAATCTTTGAAGGACAGGCTGATTCTTTTGTTAGGGGCTAATGCAGCTGGTGACTTTAACTTGAAATCAGTGCTCATTTTCCACACTGAAAATCTTAAGGTCCTTAAGAATTATACTGAATCTCTCTTGCCTGTGCTCTAGAAATGGAATAACAAGGCCTGGATGACAACATATCTACTTACAACATGGTTTACTGAATATTTTAAGCCCACTGTTGAGTCTCACTGCTCAGGGGGGAAAAAAATCCTTATTGAAAATGCATCTGAATACCCCAGAGCTCTGATAGAGATGCATACAAAATTAGTGCTGCTTTCATGCCTACTAACATGGTATTCACTCTGCAAACCATGGATCAAGAAGTTTTGGCTTTCAAGTTTTATTATTTAAGAATTACATTTTGCAAGGCTATAGCTTTCATAGATAGGCATTCCTCTGATGGATCTGGGCAAAGTCAATTAAAACCTTCTGAAAAGGAGTCAAAATTCTAGATGCCATTAAGTACATCTGTGATTCATGAGAAGTGACCCATGATATAAGTATTAACAGGAGTTGGGAAGAATCAACCCTCATGGATAACTTTGAGGGGCTCAACTCTTCAGTGGAAGAAGTAACTGCATATGGGGTGGAAATAGCATGAGAACTAGAATTAGAAGCCTGAAAATGTGACTAAATAGCTGCAATCTCATGATAAAACTGTAACAAACAAAGAGTTTCTCCTAATGAATGATCCAAAAATGTAGTTCCTGAAGATGGCATATACTTTTCGTGAAGATACCTTCAAATTGTTGAAATAACAGCAAAAATTTAAGATATCACATAAACTTTGTTGATGAAGCTGCAGCAGCTTTTGAGAAAAATGACTCCCAAGACTGAAAGAAGTTCTACCATGAGTAAAATGCTATCAAACAGCATTGCATGGTATAGAGAAATTGTTCATGAAAGGAAGAGCACACTGAGACAGCAGACTTCCTTATGTCTGATTTTAAGAAATTGCCACAGCCATCTCAACCTTCAGCAACTACCACCCTGATCAATCAGCAGCCATCAGCATTGAGGCAAGACCCTCCATCAACAAAAACATTATAATCTGCTGAAGGTTCAGATCTTGGTGAACATTTAGCACTGAAGTATTTTAGAGTATATGCATTATTTTTTGACATAATGTTATTGCACACTTAATAGACTACAGTATGGCTAAACAACTTTCGTATGCACTGGGAAACCAAAAGAATTGACTTTAATACTCTGTTGAAAGAAGTCTAGAAGCAACCCTGCAATATCCTTGAGCTACGCCTATGTATATGAAAGCCATCAATCTTCATATAGCAACCTGATATCCTTCAACCTCACCTGTAATTGCTTACTAGTTACAAGAGTTTTCTGTCAGTTCTTTCATATTTTCTTCATAGCTGATTGCATCACATCATCTATGAACAAAGACAGTTTTACTTACTTTTTCTGAATACATATACTTTTATTTCATTTTTTGTTCCATCGCATTAACTACGGCAATTACTTATTAAATATATATATTTATAAAATATATCCTGCTGTATTACTTAGTAATCATATGATATTGAAATGTTAGGAAAAAGAAGAGCTGTTTAGGGCTCCCCTGGTCATCTAGTAGTTAAGAATATGCATTGCAATGCAGGGTGGACTCTGGTTTGATCCCTGGTCTGGGAGGATCCCACATGTCGCAGGGCAATTTAGCTTGAGTGCCGCAACTACTGTGCCCACATGCAGCAACAATTGAAGCCTGCATGCCTAGAGTCTGTGCTCCACAAGAAGAGAAACGACCACAATGAGAAGCCCGCATACCACAACTGGAGGATTGTCCCCACTCTCCGCAAACAGAGAAAGCCCGTGTGCAGCAGTGCGAAGACCCAGCACAGTGATACATATATACATATAGTTATACATATATATATGTATAAAAGAAAAGAGCTTTAAACCAGACTTGTTCAGTTTCAGAACGTAATTTCACTTATCTAATGTACTTTGATTTTATAAACAAGGAAACAAGTTTAAGTGATTTGACCAAGATCACACTAGCTTAGTACTGAAAAGGATACTAACCTTTCTCTAGCTCAGAGATTTTCAACTGTGGGAGATTTTGTGCCCAGGGCATATTTGACAATAGATAGAGCCATTGTTGATAGTCACCAGCTGGGAAAAGGGGTTGCCACTGACATCTAGTGGGCAGAGATCAAGCATGCTACTAAATATCCTACAATATAGAGGACAGAAGCTGGCAACCCACTCCAGTATTATTGCCTGGAGAATCCCATGGACAGATAAACCTGGCAATTAGAGTCCATAGGGTCACAAAGAGTCAGACATGGCTGAGTGATAAATATACACACACAGTCCCACAGAAAAGAATCACTGTTGAGAAATTGCTGAGGTTGAGAAACTTTAGATGCTAGCTGTATTACTTAAGGTAATCCAAAGTACCAACCAATTTTAGTTGCTTACATAATGTCTGATGCAACTGTTCCTGATTGAGAGACTCCTCTTAAATCTGTGATTCAGGTTGCCAGATATTATCTACCACTATATAACATGTTACTCTTTCATTTAAGTTAGTCATAAATTAATGTGGTTTCAACAACAACGCATTTATTGTATCTTGTAATTTCTGTGGGCTAGAAATTTGAGAGCAGCTTTCCTGGGCAGTGCTGGCTCAGAGTTTCTCATAAAGAGTCAGATATTTGCTAGAGCTGCAGTCATTGGGAGGCTTGATTGAGGATGAAAACTGGCAATAGCTTCCAAGGGACTCATTGACATAGCTTGCAAATCTGTGCTGGCTATTGGCACGTACTTCAATTTCTTTCCACACGGGCTTCTCCACAGGGTTGCTCGGGTATCCCCACGGCAGAGGAAGCAAGTTAAGGGGAAGATGCAACGCTTTTAAAAGCCACACATCACTTCTGCAGCCTCCTATGTGCCACACAGATCATCCCTGATTCAATTTCAGAAAGGACTACAGAGAAGCTTGATTACCAGGATGTGAACATTATTGGGGGTCATCTTCACTGCTGGTTGTTACATCTTATTACTTCCAGTATATGTCTTCACTATATTCAGTAGCAGACTTTAAGGATCACCATTGAGGTCATCTCTGTCTCAGCCAAACTAATAGGAAAAAAAGCAAAGAAATTACACATAAGGGATTTGGGGGCCACAGCCGGCAGTTGTACACAATCTTTCTTGGTAAATGAAAACCATATAGGTGGATGGAAGATGTAGTTGATGTCTGTGCTCAGAAGGAAACGTAAACAGGTACGGCATAACATCAACCAAACTATGCCGTACTCCCAGGAAGTTACTTAAACACAACATTTTAGGCAATGTTATGCAAAAGTGACATTACCTTTAGAAATCAAAAAGATATGAAACTATAATTGGAGGAGCAAACATAATTAATAATCAGACTGAGAGTAACTATTCAATAAAAGTACATTATACAGTTTGGTATCACATTTAAAAAAATTATAATATTGTAAAAAAAAACCCCACTTTTTCAGTTATTAACGTAGAAGGATAACTAACATGGGTTAGGTAATTTGTTTGTATCATATAATGTATAACACATTTAACAGACCTTAGTAATAACTATTATTATCCTTATACTACATATCAGGAAATAGATTAAAATTTTTTGACATATTATTCAAAGTGATAGGGCTAATAAGTAAAATATAGAAAATGCAAACATGTGTGATTTCACCTTAATACCCATGAATTTTTATAATACACAATATAAGGTGTTCTCATTTAACCATCAAATATATATTAGTTCACTCGGTTCCTCAAAAATATCTGTGAGATTTTTAATTTTTAAATTTATTTATTTTTAGTATTCCCATTACAAATAAGTGCTTACATATTCATATTCTAGGTGGTCTAAAATTTCAGACTTTTCTTTAATCTTGGACAGAAGAATATGCTTCTGCTGCTGCTGCTGCTGCTGCTAAGTCACTTCAGTCGTGTTCGACTCTGTGCGACCCCATAGAAGGCAGCCCACCAGGTTCCCCTGTCCCTGGGATTCTCCAGGCAAGAGTACTGGAGTGGGTTGCCATTTCCTTCTCCAGAAGGATATAATGAAAGTAAAAAAAAAAAAAAAGAGAGAGAGAGAGAGAGAGAGATCTTGAAACAGCACTGTGTTAGGGTGCTTTTATCATATTCGGAAGCAGTTCTGGAGAGTGATATCATGCATGCAAATAAAGTAGTCCATAAACAAAGGAATTTAGCTGTAGAATATTTAAATCATATCAGCTAGAAGATGTAAATACCTCTTGAAAGGGCAGATTGTGGTGAAATCTACTGGAAGCCGTAATACTATCTTAAAAAGAAGTCTTTCAGACACACAGCGTACCTCTGCTTATTTCCTGTACATATCCTGTGACAAACTACTCAATGTCATTCAGCTCTTGGAGAGGTGTTTTATGATCAAATGATGATTACTTTAGGGTGATGAGATTTGAAAGGTATGCAAATGTGCTCTTTGATGGAACAGGCATTTACCTATGAAAAGCAACATTACTATAAGACTGATCCATTTAGAAGTAAATGGCAAGCCAAGTGAGCCTCACAGTATTTGCCTGGTTCTTAATCAGCAGCATATCCAGAAACATCCAGTGCCAGGATCAGAAAATGGCAATTCATTTAAGCACTGGAAAAGTCTATAATTTTCCAGTCGTGCCTGAGAGCTAAACAGGGAGAGGAAAAGAATCTCTAAGACACATAGGGACAATTATCTCAGAGCGTTCTCACAGATAAGACTTCTTATTTTTCATTAATCCTCTAGTGAAAGATGCATTTTGTTTGCTTTTGGTGTTTGCTGTTGCTGTTTTTTTGTCTATTTATTTGTTGTCATTACTGAGAAATTGGATTTACATAGTTTTATATGTGGTTTATATGAATTTTATCATCCCAGAGACTCATCTTCTGTGTATTACCCATTAAAATCATTAGCTAATGTATTGGGAACAAATTCTCAAATATTTTTGGTCCATAATCAGTCTGTGAGAAGTAGAAGATTTCCTGGGGTCTTTGTCTTTTTCCAGTTTCCCTGTCACGGTAAGAGCCACCTCTCCCAACATTACCATCTCCAGTGAATGGTGCTTCTTTGGTTAGAAGGTTAACAGTAAAGATATTTTTTTCTTTCTCCATGACAACTTTCTGTTTCCCTTGCTTATCTGAGTTAAATTAAATTAACATACACCAAAAATAAAATGCTAGTTATAGCCATAATGTTATATATTATTCACATAGGATTCTTCTCTAAAAATTCCATGTAGATTCCTCATTACAGAACCACTCCCCATGTTTTGATTTCCACAGTAAAAAAATTATAAACAGAGTGAAGGGCTTATATGGAAACATGTGATGCCTCAACACATCAATTTCCTTTTTTTGGTCCATTACAGAAATGACTCCAAATTGAGGTAGGTATAATAGAATATCTCCTAATTTGTTAACCTCTCATTTATGCCAGGGAAACCACAAATAGCAAACAAATCAAAATAAAGTCTAATACAGTGAAAAAGTTTACTTTTGTCAAGCTAAAAGCTAAAAGTCACTGCCAATTTTTATCTTTTTATGTTAAGGAACTGCTGAGTGAAACCATCCACCTTGGCCAGGCATGATCAAAACTATTTTCATGAGTTGTTTTACAATACGAGGTACTAATAAGGAAGAGGATGCTGCTGCCAAAACTAACCAAGAGAATTCAGTGGGGGTTGGGGCAAAAGAAGGGAGGAGATGCCAGCTCATAATATGTCCTGCTAACCTTCCAGGAACCCTTGCTCTGGAATCCATCTTGGCTTAGAGATACATTTGCCACCATGAAGGACCCTGAGTCAAACCAAATATGGGCATAAGCAAGATGATTGGCCAGCGACAACACAGAAAGCTAACCCCACTACCAGAAAACCTGAGACAGAAAGCCATATGGCAGAGTAGTTCCGGGTTTCCCTAACCTGCTCTTCTCTACCAGGGTACCCCTTTCCAATAGTCTTTTGCTTTGTTAGTATGTGTATCTCCTTGGACAATTCATTTCTGAGTGTTAGACAGGAGCCCACTCAGGGGCCTCGGAAGGGGTCCCACATCAGATAACATTTGTACTGTTATATAGAACCATATTCAAGCGAGGTAATCTTCATATACTCTTCCACTCAGTAGTAAGCAAGTAAGGTTTGGTGGGGTAGGAAGACTTAATTTGCTAGAAAGAATATTAGCTTTAGAGTCAGCTATTATGTGAAAACATTGGAGTAATTATTTAATTTCCAAAAGCCTCTGTAACTTTTACATTAAATTTAGAACCCAGGATTTCTGGGAGATAATACAGAACATACATGAAATTTGTAAGCAGAAGGCTCGTTTAGTTAGTTATCAGAGACCAGTTTTCATCATTCAAGGCCATTTTAGGATTTCTATGCAATCTCAAAGGAGCCAGGTCAACAGTAAGTAGAAACAGTTAATTTTTTAATCATCTCAGTATTTTACTTATAGGTCAGCTTTTTATTTATCAAAATTGTTACTGGATCTGTAGTACAGATAAGCCAATATAATCTTAACCTCTAATTTCAAACATTTTTGTGATAGAGAAATTCATAGAATTTAATGACTATTTGCTTCATTTTGCAAGTTTCTAACTTCAACTCTAAAGAAACTTCTTGTCAGCTCTAAGACCTTTCTCTGCATAAGAGAAAAAAATAAATGATATAATGGTGACATTCAAAGATAGTGTTATTTTGAGACAAAAAAGTCTCTCCACGGAATTACATCTATACGATCACCTAAGCAAAGCATATTCTAGAGCCACTGGTGCTTAATTTTTCTTATTTGATTCTAAATTGGGCAGCAGTAAAGCAATATTGTGTTGTCGAAAGAGCACAGACTTTGAAATCGAATTGGCCTAGAGTCCATCCTGTCTCAATCATTTAACAATGATATAATTTTGTTCATGCCCCCCAGTGGCTCTGAACTTAATTCTCTCCTCATATTATAATTCCTGGTTGCTATGATGAAAATGTTTCTATATAAGAACACTTTCTGTTTCACAAATTCAAACCTTCCAAACTTCTGGCTCCCAGCCTGGCAGTCAGGAAAGTTAAAAGTACTGGATAAAATGGATAATGACTTTGTGCATCTTCACTGATAAAAATGTGTCATTGTAATTTTTTCACTTAGAAAAAAGAAAGAATGTATATGTTAGTATAAAAGCATAAAATATATGCTGTTATATGTACACATATACACACACGGCATTGTGAACATGTTTTACTCTACTGCAGAAAAAAATACGATTCTATGTCAGCTCTTGTAGGTGAGATGCTATAGGAAAACTTCCTGGTCCATGTTCTTTCTTTTTATGTGGCATTTTTGTTTACAAACCTTACTCTTTTTTTAAACATGTATATCTTTTATATTTAAAAATCACATGAAATTATAAGTGAGAAACAAAATTATCCGAAACTCCACCATAAGAAAAGAGAAATAGAGGCTTCCCTGGAAGTCTAGTGATAAAGACTCCACACCTCCAATGCAGGGAACTTGGGTTTGACTCCTGGTTAGGGAAATAAGATCCCACAGGCCATGTGGCCAAAATAATTTTTTCATTTAAAAAACAAGAAAAAAGAAAGAATTTACCTGTCAGTGTAAAAGCATAAAATGTATGCTATTCTATGTGTGCACACTCATGACATTGTGAACGTTTTACCCTACTAGATATTGCAGAAAAAAAAAAAAAATACAATGATTCTGTGTCAGGAAATACACACATCGTATTTGTAATGGTATTTGTAAATGTAATCGTATTTATTTTGTTTAAATCTACTTTAAAATATGCAATCAATTCTCTATTAAAAGCTATCCATAAAATAAAGCTCAGAGATGTTACTGCTTAGGTCACCCAGCTGATGAATATTGAACCGAAAAATAAACCTAGGTCTTTCTGCTTTTAAAATCTATCTGCCCTGAGTACAGAATATTAGTTTGCTTTTCTCATATAGCATTTCCAGTTATTTGAATGCATGTCATTGACCTGGACAAATCATTTTAGGTTCTAAAAACAAGGTTAATAGTGTGGGTTAAATAGGTCATTTGTTTTTGCCTTCTCATTTCAGTGTTATGTATTTGCAGCTCCTGTGATTAGAATGTGAAGACATTAAACAAGGACCCCTTGTTTTACATAATTCTGAAAGTTAACATTGAAAAATTCCACCTAAAAATGCCCTCAGCTGCATTAGTAAAAGCATTAGCCCTCAGTTTAGTTTGTAAGGAACTAAAATGAGCAGTTAGAACAATAAAACAATACTCACCAGTTGCCTGGCATTGTGCAGACCCAGTCATAAAGTGCATGTTATGATGTAACACCCATTGGGCCTAATTATTCTCTTTTATGTACAGAAGAGCGCAAGCTGTGCAACCTTTGGGAGTATTGACTACTCAGTAAGCCTTCTATTCCTCTCTCCTCCCACTCTCTGCCCACAATAGGAATTCTCCCATCAAGCTTCCATTTTGCCAGGAGAGAGAATAGAATCTTTGGTAATTGATAGTCTCTGTTCTGGCATGGAGTAGGGCAAAAGCGTGCAATTGTCATTCCTCTACTCAGACGCCTATAATGGATTCTCACTGCCTAGGAATAAAATCTTTAACATGGCCCAGGGCCCTCAAAGATACTGCCCAGTTTGACTTCCCACCCTTGTTCACATCATTACTTCTCTATAACTGTTTTATTCCCTTCTACCAAGTCTGTCTATTCATGATTCCCCAGAAGCAAATGCTACCATGTAACCTTTCTTAACAGCACTTTGCCTTCCAAAAATGCCTTCAGAACTCTTCTGCTTATATGATTTTTTTTTTAACATAGTCAAGGTAATGTTCCACTGCTCCCTCAAGACTTCCAAACTACCTTGAATTTTATTGAAATTTATTTCTTAGTAGCACTCATTTTCTCTTTCAAGCATCTTTGTATGCTTAGTTTTATATTTTGACCACATGTTATTTTTCTCTGCCAGTGAAAGAATTGTCTGTTTCTCTATCTTTGGCTGCTTAAATTCTGACCTATGTTCTCTGAGGTGTTCAAATCTAGTGATTGGTTAATTTTCTTGTACTTGAGTGCTTAACCTTTTATGAGAAAACGTTTCACATTAGAGCAAATAAAGAAATGTTTTTTCTTTACATAGTCACAAGGATAATCATCTATAGTGTCATCACTGTTTAAAATCTGGCTTTTATGTTAGACCTGTGTCAGCCCATCTGAGACACCTGAACACCAGTTAGCACCTGTGAATGCAGATAGCACCTATAACCCTTGGTAGTTTGAGGTTGGGCTTTCAGGCGGTTCAATGATAAAGAACCCACCTGCCAATGCAAGAGACACTGGCTCGATCCCTGGGTTGGGAAGATCTCTAGGAGAAAGAAGTGGCAACTCACTACAGTATCCTTGCCTAGAAAATCCAACGGACAGGGGAACCTGGCAAGCTACAGTCGATGGGGCCACAAAACTGCGGGACATCATTTAGTGACTAAACAACAACAAGCGGAAGTAGTTTTAAGGTATATGATAGCAACAGAAGACACTTTCCTCAAAAGAGTTCTTAGGACTCTTTTTATCAAAGACGACTGGGAGAGAAACTAGATTGTTTAGCATGAAAGTGAAATGTTGAACTTTTAAACAGTCATGCTTGTTTAATACCAGGAATATTTAAAGAGGCCTTTAGCTATTTTGCAGTTCTCATATTATAGGCAAATAGTCATAGTTTATCTTCTTTCTTGCTGCTTTAGGGTCTTCTAAGCCAATCTCAGTAGGTAAATATCAATTGTTCAGCCATAGAAGTCTATAAAAACCAGAGTTCCAGAAAGAGCATTATGTTTTGCATACAGTAATGTGCTTATAAGTGTTTTATATGCCCCATGCAACAAAAATGGAAGTATGAATACCAACAATATGATATTTCAGTTACTCTCTGGGGCACTCAATAATATTAGCAATATGTTTCAATCAAGCTCATGCTGTATTTATTAAGGAACTTTATGTGGTTTTCTTTTTCAATTTGAAGCTAAACCATTGCTTAAAAATCTGCAAGTAAATGTGTGGCATCAATCCTTGTATACCAGCTGATGTTTACAACAGCACACCATGGGACGTTACTTCCAGAATGACTTGAAAGCCAAACCATGAATTTAAAGGGCTACGTGAGCTCCCATTATCCATTTCCAGCAACTCAGCTAGTTCTATGGCAAGTCCCAAATTCATTTATCTTATAAATTGTCACTCAACTACCGTTCTTTAAGGCACTGAAGGTGAAAAAATATATAAAAGTTTAGATCAAATCAGTTATAGTGACACTCAAGATATTCCTCACCCAAAAGGGATTCCCAGGTAGCACTAGTGGTAAAGAACCTGCTTTCCAAAGCAAGAATATAGGAGATGCAGTTTTTATCCCTGGGTCAAGAAGATCCTCTGAAGGAGGAATTGGCAACCCACTCCAGTATTCTTGCCTGGATAATCCCATGGACAGAAGAAGCTGGTGGGCTACAGTCTTGGGGTCACATAGGGTCAGACACAAGCACACAGCACACACACCCATTTGTTAAAGAAAGGAATATTTGGTCTGCTTTTCTTAACAGATTATCAGCCCAGAATTGATAATAACTTTGAGGTATTCAGTAATCTAGAAATCAACACAACAAGCTTTTAAACCAAGCTTTTTTGACAGTTTTAGATCTGGTTATTCTATCCATACATCCTTCCATCTATATCAGTTCAGTTCAGTTCAATCACTCAGAAGTGTCCGACTCTTTGCGACCCCATGGACAGTAGCACGCCAGGCTTCCCTGTCCATCCCCGACTCCCAGAGTTTACTCAAACTCATGTCCATTGAGTCAGTGATGCCATCCAACCATCTCATCCTCTGTCATCCCCTTCTCCTCTTGCCTTAAATCCTTCCCAGCATCAGGGTCTTTTCAAATGAGTCAGCACGTATATTTTTGAGATTAGTTGTTTATCAGGTGCTTCATTTGCTATTATTTTCTCCCATTCAGAAGGCTGTTTTTTCACCTTGCTTATATTTTCCTTTGTTGTGCAGAAGCTTTTTAATTTTAATTAGCTCCCATTTGTTTATTTTTGCTTTTATTTCCAGAATTCTGGGAGGTGGATCATAGAGGATCCTGCTGTGATTTATTTCGGAGAGTGTTTTGCCTATGTTCTCCTCTAGGAGTTTTATAGTTTCTGGTCTTACATTTAGATCTTTAATCCATTTTGAGTTTATTTTTGTGTGCGGTGTTACAAAGTGATCTAGTTTCATTCTTTTACAAGTGGTTGACCAGTTTTCCCAGCACCACTTGTTGAAGAGATTGTCTTTTCTCCATTGTATATTCTTGCTTCCTTTGTCAAAGATAAGGTGTCCATATGTGTGTGGATTTATCTCTGGGCTTTCTATTTTGTTCCATTGATCTATATGTCTGTCTTTGTGCCAGTACCACACTGTCTTGATGACTGTGGCTTTGTAGTAGAGCCTGAAGTCAGGCAAGTTGATTCCTCCAGTTCCATTTTTATTTCTCAAGATTGCTTTGGCTATTTGACATTTTTTTGTATTTCCATACAAATCTTGAAATTATTTGTTCTAGTTCTGTGAAAAATATGGCTGGTAGCTTGATAGGGATTGCATTGAATTTGTAAATTGCTTTGGGTAGTATACTCATTTTCACTATCCGATCCATGAACATGGTATATTTCTCCATCTATTAGTGTCCTCTTTGATTTCTTTCACCAGTGTTTTATAGTTTTCTATATATAGGTCTTTAGTTTCTTTAGGTAGATATATTCCTAAGTATTTTATTCTTTTCGTTGCAATGGTGAATGGAATTGTTTCCTTAATTTCTTTTTCTACTTTCTCATTATTAGTGTATAGGAATGCAAGGGATTTCTGTGTGTTGATTTTATATCCTGCAACTTTACTATATTCATTGATCAGCTCTAGGAATTTTCTGGTGGAGTCTTTAGGGTTTTCTATGTAGAGGATCATGTCATCTGCAAAGAGTGAGAGTTTTACTTCTTCTTTTCCAATTTGGATTCCTTTTATTTCTTTTTCTGCTCTGATTGCTGTGGCCAAAACTTCCAGAAAAATAAATGACCCAATCAAAAAATGGGCCAAAGAACTAAATAGACATTTCTCCAAAGAAGACATATGGATGGCTAACAAACACATGAAAAGATGTTCAACATCACTCATTATTAGAGAAATGCAAATCAAAACCACAATGAGGTGCCACTTCACACCAGTCAGAATGGCTGCGATCCAAAAATCTGCAAGCAATAAATGCTGGAGAGGGTGTGGAGAAAAGGAAACCCTCTTACACTGTTGGTGGGAATGCAAACTAGTACAGCCACTATGGAGAACAGTGTGGAGATTCCTTAAAAAATTGCAAATAGAACTACCTTATGACCCAGCAATCCCACTGCTGGGCATACACACCGAGGAAACCAGAATTGAAAGAGACACATGTACCCCAATGTTCATCGCAGCACTGTTTATAATAGCCAGGATGTGGAAACAACCTAGATGTCCATCAGCAGATGAATGGATAAGAAAGCTGTGGTACATATACACAATGGAGTATTACTCAGCCATTAAAAAGAATACATTTGAATCAGTTCTGATGAGATGGATGAAACTGGAGACGATTATACAGAGTGAAGTAAGCCAGAAAGTAAAACACCAATGCAGTATACTAACACATATATATGGAATTTAGAAAGATGGCAATGATGACCCTGTATGCAAGACAGCAAAAAAGACACAGATGTGTATAGCAGACTTTTGGACTCAGAGGGAGAGGGAGAGGGTGGGATGATTTTGGAGAATGGCATTGAAACATGTATACTATCATGTAAGAATCGAATCGCCAGTCTATGTCCGATGCAGGATACAGGATGCTTGGGGCTGGTGCATGCGGATGACCCAGGGAGATGTTATGGGGAGGGAAATGGGAAGGGGGTTTATGTTTGGGAACGAATGTACACCCGTGGTGGATTCATGTCAATGTATGGTAAAACCAACACAGTATTGTAAAGTAAAATAAAGTAAAAATAAAAATTAAAATTAAAAAAAAGAAAAAAGAAAACAAACAAACAAACCAAAAAACACACAAATGAGTCAGCTCTTTGCAGCAAGTGGCCAAAGTATTGGAGTTTCAGCTTCAACATCAGTCCTTCCAATGAATATTCAGGACTGATTTCCTTTAGTATGGACTAGTTGGATCTCCTTGCAACCAGTTCTTGGGTGCTCAGCTTTGTTTATAAGCTTTCTATAAAAGATGGATATAATGGGCAATGGAGATAGTCTATCCAGATTCCCCTGGCTCCCTCATATATTTTTATAAACTCTTCCTTGAGCTTTTGTAAATGGTCTCCACCTGTGATTTTCCTGTGGTTTCCCCTCAGGATATTGAGGCCATTTTGCCATGCAGGCATAGAGTTTAAGAACTTTAGGTGCAGTTCTTAGCCAGTGATACAAAGATTGACAGGTTGTGTGTGAGGCAGGTCTCTGACTTCAAGGCAGAGCAATTCTGAAGACAAATCTTGCACTTGGGAATTTTCCAGTGAAATCTGCTGAAAGGGTCTTCCATGGTGCTTTGTGCAAACCATAGCCTTATTTGGTTCCATGCCTTCTTTATCATGCTTCTCCCCTTACCTGTTCATCTCTGGGGTGTTTCCTAATAAATTACTTGAATACAAATGCTCACCTTGAGTTTTGGCTCCGGAGAACAGCCTGTTTTACACACAGATGATTAGGTATTAAGTACCGTTGTTGATATACCAATAAAGAGTGATACAAAAATAATTCATTTTATTAGTGATTACTCCTTTGCAGTAATAATTTCTGTTATTGTTCCTTTTAGAGAAAGCAAGATCTTAGGAGTCAAAACAAGGTCCACTATCAACTTGGCCTCTCCCAGCTGTGCAACACTGGAAAAATTAACTAGTCACTGTTTCCTCAACTCTATTGGATTAAATCCATAGAAGAATATATATGTCTAGTGCTTTGTTCATAGAACTTTTAATTATGAAATAGTTTTTTTTTTTCTTAGCTACCCTTCTACTCATTTGGTAATATTTAACCTACCAGAAATATGATATATTCAACAGCAGTAGAAAAATAGGTTCACTTATTAAATGTAGGCCAGACTGTATCATCCTGACAAGTCATCTTGCAAGGAAAAATGAGGGATAGTGAGAGGGTAGGACATAGAAAGGCATTTAGATGCATTTAGATGTAGTATGACTACTTCATGATAAACAATAAACTTTCCCTCAAATGCAGAAAGCCAATACCATTTCCTGTCTTTTCTCCTGAACGGTGGCAGTATAACTAAATTTAACTAGAAATACCATCATAGAAGCAAAATTTAAAACAAAACAAAACTTCAAATGTTCAGGGAAGAATATAGCTTTAAAAGTTTACAGAGAAAATCAGAGTCACTTGATAGAAACAGTAAGACTGCCTAGCAAGTTTTTCTATGAGATAGAAGTATTATTTCCCAAATTACTTTGTAATTATAATTATTTGCTTAACTAGCATTTAATGATCTCTTCAGTGGAATTCAGCTCTATCTTAATGAGAAGGTCCAAATGGTCTAAAGATAACCTTATTTTTACTTACTAAATTTTTTTTAATTAATCTAACTTTTACAAATACATTTTGAGGAAAGTATTTTAGGTCTTTTAATAAGGTTATCTCTGAATTCTGGGAGAGTAGTCTGGAGCAAATTTCTTATCTCTTCCTCACCTTCGCTGAAGATTATCAATTATATATGAGTTTGGTAACTGCTGCAACCATTTTAAAATTACAGTAAAGGTGAAGGTCTAACTGAAGAAGGCAAACCAGAAAAATTTCACAGAAATAAAGTTAGAGCAACTCAACTCCAAAGAGAGTCATTTCTCTGAGCTACTATTTGTGGAAGCTAATAAACTTCCATATTTTACAAATCAATTTAATTGGGTTTATTAGTTTCTTAGAACATTGGTAACAAATTACAACCAAATGGGTAATTAAAATGCAGAAATGCATTCTCTGAAAATTCTGTTGCCCAAAAGTCTGAAATCAGTGTCTCCACAAGGCTGGTTCATTCTGGAGGCTCTGAGGGAGGATCAGTTCCTTGCTCATCTACCATTTTCTGGTGCTTTCCAGCAATTTTTGTCACTCATTGTCATGAAATATGTCACTCCAATTCTCAGTCTTCTAGTGGCTTTCCTTGTATACTTAAGTGGATATTGTTATTAAGTGAGAGAAGTCAATTGAAAATGGCTATAAACTGTATGAGTCCAACTACAAGCCATTCTGGAAAAGACAAAACTATGAAGACAGTAAAAAGATCAATGGCTCATGGATTAGGCTGCAGGTAGATATGAATAGATGGATCACAAGAGGATATTTAGGGCATCTGAAATACTATGTGTAATGAGTGCACGTCTTTACGCATTTGTCAAAAGCCATAGAATGCACATCAGAGACTAAGAGTGAACCCTAGTGTAAATTATGAAATTTGGGTGATAATGATTTGTCAATGTAGATTCATCAATATTAACAGATATACCATTTTGGTTCAGGATATTGATACTGAGGGAGACTGAGGCTGGGGTGCATATAAGGGGCACAGATAATATACGGAAACACTTTTCCATAAAACTGCAAAGGAGAAAAAGAAAGATATTAGCATCTGAATGCAGAGTTCCAAAGAATAGCAAGGAGAGATAAGAGAACCTTCCTCAGTGATCAATGCAAAGAAATGGAGGAAAACAATAGAATGTTAAAGACTAAAGATCTTGCCAAGAAAATTAGAGACACCAAGGGAATATTTCAGGCAAAGATGTGCACAATAAAGGACAGAAACGGTAAGAATCTAACAGAAGCAGAGGATATCAGGCAGAGGTGACAAGAATACACAGAAGAACTATTAAAAAAAAAAATAAAAAAACTTAATCATCCAGAAAACCATGATGGTGTGATCACTTACCTAGAGCCAGACATCCTGGAGTGCAAAGTCAAGTGGGCTTTAAGAAGCATCACTATGAACAAAGCTACTGCAGGCAATGGAATTTCAGCTCAATATGCCAGCAAATTTGGAAAACTCAGCAGTGGCCACAGGACTGAAAAAGATCAGTTTTCATTCCAATCCTAAAGAAAGGTAATGTCAAAGAATGCTCAAACTATAACACAATTGCACTCATCTCACATCCTAGGAAGTCATGCTCAGAATTCTCCAGGCCAGGCTTCAATAGTATGTGAACCAAGAACTTCCAGATGTACAAGCTGAATTTAGATGAGGCAGAGGAACCAGAAATCAAAGTGCCAAACCCCATTGGGTCATTGAAAAGGCAAGAGAATTCCAGAAAAATATCTATTTCTGCTTCATTGACTACATCAAATCCATTGACTGTGTGGATCACAGCAAACTCTGGAAAATTCTTAAAGAGATGGGATATCAGAACACCTTACCTGCCTCCTGAGTAATCTGTATGCAGGTCAAGAAGCAACATTTAGAACTGGACATGAACAACATACTGGATCCAAATTGGGAAAAGAGTATGTCAAGGCTTCAGTTCAGTTCAGTTCAGTTCAGTTCAGTTCAGTCACTCAGTCATGTCTGACTCTTTGTGACCCCATGGACTGCAACATGCCAGGCTCCCCTATCCATTGCCAACTCCCAGAGCTTACTCAAACTCATGTCCATCAAGTCAGTGATGCCATCCAACCATCTCATCCTCTGTTATCCTCTTCTGTTCCCACCTTCAATCTTTCCCAGCATCAAGGTATTTTCAGATGAGTCAGTTCTTCACATTAGGTGGCCAAAGTATTGGAGCTTCAGCTTCAACATCAGTTCTTCCAATGCATAGTCAGGGCTGATTCCTTTAGGACTGACTGGTTGGATCTCCTTGCAGTCTGTTGAAGCCTAGCTTGGAGAATTTTTAGCATTACTTTGATAGAGTGTGCGATGAGTGCAATTGTGCAGCAGTTTCAACATTCTTTGATATTGCCTTTCTTTGGGATTGAAATGAACACTGACATTTTCCAGTCCTATGGCCACTGCTGAGTTTTCCAAATTTGCTGGTATATTGAGTGCAGTACTTTAACAGCATCAGCATTTAGGATTTGAAAGAGCTTGACTGGAATTCCATCACTTCCACTAGCTTTATCCGCAGTGAGGCTTCCTAAGGCCCACTTGACTTCACATTCCAGGATGCTTGGCTCTAGGAGAGTGATCACACCATTGTGGTTAATTGGTCTAAGAAGACAGTTTTTTGTATAGTTCATCTGTGTATTCTTGCCACCTCTTCTTAATATCTTCTGCTTCTGTTAGGCCAAGGCTTATTTAACTTATATTCAGTATGCAACATCTGAAATGCTTGGCTGGATGAAGCACAAGCTGGAATCTAGACTACTGAGAGGATATCAATAACCTCAGATATGCAAATAACACTAGTCTTATGACGGAAACTGAAGAGGAACTGAAGAGCCTCTTGATGAAGGTGAAAGAGGAGAATGAAAAAGCTGAATTAAACCTCAGCATTCAAAAAACAAAGATCATGGCATCACTTCTGGGCAAATAGATGGTGAAACGATGGAAAGAGTGACATACTTTATTTACTGAGCTACAAAATCACTGCAGATGGTGAGAGCAGCCATGAAATTAAAAGATGCTTGCTCCCTGGAAGAAAAGCTATGACCAACCTAGATAGTGTATTAAAAAGCAGACATTACTTTGCCAAAAAAAGGTCCATATAGTCAAAGCTGTGTTTTTTCCAGTAGTCATGTATGAATGGGAGAGGTGGACCATAAAGAAAGCAGCACTGAAGAAGTAATGCTTTTGAACTGTGGTGTTGGAGAAGACTCTTGAGAGTCCTTTGAACTGCAAGGAGATCAAATCAGTCAATCCTGAAGGAAATCAACTTGAATATTCACTGGAAAAACTGATGCTGAAGCTGAAGCTCCAATACTTTGGCCACCTGATACAAAGAGCTGACTCATCTGAAAATGCCCTGATGCTGGGAAAGATTGGAGGCAGATGAAGGGGATGACAGAGGAATGAGATGGTTGCATGGTATCACCAGCTCAGTGGACATGGGTGTGTGAAAGCTCAGGGAGTTCGTGATGAACAGAGGCCTAATATGTTGCAGTCCATGGGGTCACAAAGATTCGGCCATGGCTGAGCAACTGAACTGACTGACTGATGAAGGGTAGATAACTGTAGCAAGAGGCCAGTTAAAGACTTATAAATAAATAAATATATACATATATATATATATTTTTTTTTCCTGGCACTAAATACAACCAGAATAACAGTGGTGAATGTTTTAAGAGATGGTTGAAGTTGGAGGATAAATCCTGGGTTCTTGACCTCTGTGAATGCATGACTGATGACACCTTTAGAGTTGTGGCAGACGGGGAGAGACTAATTTTAAGGAGTGAAAAATTCTGTTCCAGCCATGTTGTGTTTGAGGCATCCATTTACTCTTCATGTAGAGACATCAACTTAGCAGCTAGATAAGAAATAAATCTTGGGAAATCAGTATCTTAGATTGTATTTTAAACAATGAGTCTGAATGTCTTCTAGGATATGGTAGATCTAGTGGAAAAAAGTTGGATGCAAGCAGTGTTCTGAGGAACATAGAATTTAGAGGGCTGAAAAGAAGGGAGAAACCAGGAGGACTTAAAAAGACTCCTTGGTATAGTGAGGACTAAAATTAGTATTTGATGTTTCCCACACCAAATAAATAATTTTGGTTTAAAATGAAGTTGTCAGTGGCGTCAAGGACCGTTATGAGTTCCAATATGATAAGGACATATATTTGACTTCTTTAATTTCAAGAAATAATTGATGGTGAGATTGATGAGACCAATTTCAATGGCAAGATGGGGGAAAAAAATCTAATTTCATAGTCCAGAAAAGGAGACTGAATATACGCATCTCTTTGGGTTGTTTATTGGAAACACGACTACAAAAGAGAAGAGGTTTTTGCTACTTATTTTAATAAAGATGATTGTCAGATGACAGAAATTATTCAGTAGAGAAGGTGAAATCAATTACCGCCCCCCACCAAAAAAAAAAAGCAGATAACACAGGCAAAAAGCAGCTAAAACAGCAAAACAAATACAGTAGGCTAAAGTAGAAAGAATTCAGTGCACAATCGGAAGGTTTGGTTCTAGCTACAATAAAAGCAATTTTGCCATTACAACTGGAAGTGGTATATGGATTCAGTTTTAAGTAAATTTTTTGGTTTCATATGATTCAAATAATCTCCCTTTACTTACTGAAATATAAATATGTAGGCCAATTTAAAAGAAAAAATAGGCTGGTATACAGTTGTTGTCTTAAGGTAAGAATGTGTTTTATTTTTTATTTTTCCTAGGAATTGTAGTAGGATTTCTGGATAACACAAATAAACGTTATAGTAGAGTATATATCTCAGTTTTCAATCAATACTTTACCATATTTAATTTTCTGAGATTAACATCAAATTCACAGTTTAATTTTTAAGTAATGCAAAATGGTCAACAGTTGTTCTGATATTTACCAAAGATTTGTTGATTTTGGAGACACTTTCCCAATTATTTTAATTCTATAACTAGCTATAGTTTAGGAATGTCATGGGCACTTTTTCTTTTCTTTTTTTTTTCCCCTGTGTGTTCTATGATTATTTCCTTATGCTGGGTTTCTCACAGTAGTACTAATTGGATCAAGTTGTATAAACATCTTATGGCCATTAATGTATATTGCCAAGTTGAATTCTAGATAGTTTATATCAATTTACACTGCCACTGTAAATGTATAAGACTGTTCATTTTATTTTATCCTTGCCAGATTTGTTTAGTAGGGTATTGTTTGACAGTTCACTAAATGATGTATGGTATCTTCATTTGTGTATTTCCAGGAGGAGACCTGAGGCCAAGTTTTTAGCCCAGGTAGTTTATTTGGAAGGTCATCCCCACAGAAAGCATCAGTAGTGAATTAGAGATATGGAATAAGAAGAGAAGGGAGACAGCAAAAGTTGCTTTATGAAGTCAGTCACCTCTGGATGTAACTGGAGTTTAAGCCCATTGGGAAAATGGGGAGCCAGCCTCAAAGATGCCCCAACTAAGGTGGGAGTCAATTGAAGTATCTATTTACACACTCCTGTTAACTATTGGTTGAGGCTACCAATGGTAGCCTGGTGCCTTAAATCAGTCGGAACTTCTGATTGTCAACAAGGATGGGAAAGCATGCTAGAGCAGCATGGAAAACAAAAGCTGTAAGTACAGATATTCAGACACTAGCAGCTAGGACCAGGCTGGTGAGTGTGGGCACTGATAGCATTGACCATAGGATCTTGTTTTTATTGTTTTTATTAATAATATAACAGCAACAAAGACCAAAATAAAGACAACAAGGTTAACAGGATTTTTTTTTTTTTGCAGTTGCTGTGTACCAGGCGTCTGCTCACCCCTACACATCCAGTCCTCTCCTCTCTTCATTTTATCTCAGATTCTAAGACCCCAGCTACCTTGTTGTTTTTGATGTTGACTGTATAGTTGATATTTTTGGAGGTTTTTACTGTGAATTCTGTGGTGGTAAATTCGGTAAGCATAATTTAAGACAAAAAACCTTCACTACCATCTTTGATAATGTTCTTTTGTTCATTTTATTTTGCTTTCTTGAGGTCTATTTTTTAATTTATTTTTCAATATTCTGAATATTTTTAACATACTTGGCTGAAATATTCATGAATCATACCCATGTGAAATATTTTTTGAGACTTTGCATATTAAAAATCATTTTTATTATTTTCCAACATGAGTAACCACTTGATTATTAAAAGCTTGATAAATGCTAGCTTCACTTAAATTATTTCTTTACTTTTTTATGCATTTTTAAAAAAATAAATAAACCTGATGATTTGTGCACGTTTAGTAAACTTTCTTTTCTCCCTTTGGAAATTTTGGTACTTTTTGTCACTTAAATATGAAAACATTTCTTACTAAAGTCTATATTTGTCATAAGACATTTTAATTACTCTTTATTAAAATTTTCCTCCTTTATTTTTAAGGTAAATATTTTTTTTCCAGGACAGTTTCCACCTTGTCTCTTCTATTTTTTCTTTTGATCAGACCAAACGCACATAGTTTGGAATCATAATACTAGCTCCACCAAAATATTGCCTTTTAGAGTAATTGTGACCACATATAATTGTCTCCCAGGGTTTTGGGATTTTTCTTTCAGTTCTTTCTCATTGTAGTATGATCATATCTCAGGTTTCTTCTCTAAAATACAAGTTTGAAATTGTTCAAACCAGTCAATCCTAAAGGAAATCAACCGTGAATATTCACTGGACTGATACTAAAGTTGAAGCTCCAATAGTTTGGCCACCTGGTGTGAAGAGCCAACTCATTGGAAAAGGCCCTGATGCTAGGAAAGATTGAGGACATGAGGAGCAGGGGGCAACAGAGGATGAGACGATTGAAGGGCATCACCAATTCAATGGACAAGAGATTGAGCAAACTCCAGAAGACAGTGAAGGAAGGGGAAGCCTGGTGTACTGTGGTCTATGGGGTTGCAAAGATGAGGACTTGACTTTGTGACTGAACAACAACTATCCCTATCAAGCACTTTGCTCATCTGTGTGTTTCCACAACCCTCAGTTTCTCTTATTTTCTACTGTATGAATCTAATATGCATGCTGATCCTAACTCAGAAATATATGGGTAAAAGAATTTCATAAAAATAAATTCCAGGCTCTTCTCCCACTGACAAAACAGCTTTCTCCTTTGGTAATTTGTTGTTCCCTTGATTTGTTCAAAGAGACATTGCTCCAAGATGAGAGATACATATATGTATGTATTTTTTAAAGACTTTATTTCTTTAAACAGTTTGAGGTTTCTCTTTTAATTCTGTATCTACAGCTTCTCTACTAGCCACATTTAAAAATTTTAAACCTGAAATAGGCTTAGAGAAATTCTCACGGTAACTGATCCCAATGTTCTACCGTCACATGAATGCCATACCCTGTCTTCCACTTTAAACAGTTAAAGAGAGGAAAATGACACAGACTATAACAATAAGCTCAGCATAAAAAATAACAATATGCACTAGTGGTCAATGGGTCATGTTGGAAAATGAGAATTTTTTATATGAACACAATTCAAAGGCATTGCTTTATGCCAGCCCCTATTAGGAAAAAGGCAAAAGACACTTTATAGACCATTTAATCATATTGAAATTACTATTAGACATAGGTTTTATCTTCATCTCAACTACTTGTTTGTTTTCAAGTTCCCTTAATGACCATATGTTTAACACCCAAACTTGTGTCTAAATATACTAATAATTTAATTGAAAAAAATAATAGAAATTGCATCTTACCTTGAGACCTTTATAAAAAGGTACTTTTAGACATATACAATTACTGTGCTTCATAAAGTAAATTCTTGTCTAGAATCTTGAAGTATGGGGATGGGAGGGCAGCAGGTGGGCAGTATGTGTTTGAATATATGGATTTGTATATATATATATATATATATATATATATATATATATATATATGGCAATGAAATTTATTTTGGGCCTGTGACCTATTTAGTTAAATATAAGAAGCAGATAGACCTGGTCCTAGAATTCAGCCTACAGAACTTTCAATTGTTGTTGTTTAGTCACTAATTTGTGTCTGACTCTGCGACCCTATGGACTGTAGCCTGCCAGAGTCCCCTGTCCATGGGATTTCCCAGGCAAGAATACTGGAGTGGGTTGCCATTTCCTCTTCCAGGGGATCTTCCCGAGCAAATACTGTGTTAGCTATAGTCAATGGTAACCAGGAATTCCTGCTGGACATAAGCTAGAAAAATCTAGGAAAAAGTAAATTCCTTGGGAATGAGAAAATTGCTCAGTGATCAGGCCTGGGGAAAGGTCCAAGGTTGCCATATTACCAAGAGTCATTTGATGGGGCAGCTCAAATGCTGCTGTGTCTGTCATCACGGCACCTGTGAATGAATCACGGAATCATTCTCCACGTAAGTTAAGATTTGTGGAGAGACAGAGTTGAGACAAACAGCTCAAGGAGTGGCTGAAAAATAAGCAAGTCATAAATATTGTTGTAAACATTGATGGAGAAGACAGTGCCTTTGAATAATGTCTTTATAAATAGCTGATTAAGTTATATTGAGAAAAGAACTATTGAGAATGCCAGAAGAAACAGCCTCTCTGAATAGGTGAAATAAGTCGTTTCCTACACTGGATAATTTCAGAGGCCACAGAAACCTCAACAATCTTTCATATTATCCTCCAAGCTTTCATTAATTCATTTATTCAGCACAAATTTATGATAGTTTCCCCCCCCCCCCCTTGGTCAACTGCATAGTCTTACAGTAGAGATGCAGAGGACAGTGTTTTATAGAGCTTTAAAAAAGAGAGGTTTGGTACTCCTGGAAGTCACATAGTTTTAGAAATATTTAAGTGTTTGTTGTTTTGTTTTTGTCCATTTCTTTTTTGTCTTTATTTGGCCTGGTGCTTGGAAATATTCTAGAGTATCAAGAAATCTTTGTAGAACTTTTACTTAAGGTAAATATAAAATCAGAATTTGGAAGAGTAAGAAATGATTAGAAGAGTACCAAATGATCGTATTCCTTAGGGGTTGGGTGAATTTCAGTGAGTCAGGGGTACATGTGAGGATAAGGAGGTTGTGTCAAATGCAAGACTTGCCTTCTTTGCAGTGTCATTAGGATGAGAAAACGTTAACCCCCCTTGAAAGATTGTGTGTGTCCCTCTCATTATCCTGTTGCCTCCAGAGATACTTTCTGTGAGTATGAGACACACACAGCTCATCCTTTTGTCCTTCAAACTAGAATAGTCCCTCGGGTTGTCTCTGCATGGGTAAAACAGAAATCCAAATAAATACCAAGAGGTTTTCCTATCAACAGATTAAGGTTTTCAGATTAAGTCAAAAAATGCAATTATATTCCATTCATATACCTCAGCACTTTCTTGTCTGAGAAATGCAGTTGGTATCATCAGTAAATGAGTCATGTTAGGAGAGGCCAGGCATGCAGGTCTAGAACAAGAAGCTTCCCTGTGCCCTGCTCTGATAATGAAATTCTGTAAAAGAGCTGTGATGTATCCTGTCTATAAAATGTGTTTCCCTGTTCCACTCATTCAGGATGTGACTCAAGGCAACCCACAACTCAAGAATTCAGTTTGAGATAATCTTAATATTATAAATCTTGCAATGATCAATTAGGAGTGATGAGCATAATTAATGTTGCTTTTCAAATATCCCTCAGAATTCTTCCTATATATTAAATTCAGTATGCCACACTCCATTAGAAAAAAATGAAAATAAAGGATACATTTGATTTTCTCACTTTTTATGAAAGGAATAAACCAACAGGTGAAAAACTAGTGTTGGAATGAAGGGAGATGGTAGCAACGAACACCAAAGTCACAAAATCCAACATGAACACAAACAAGCCATCTCTCCTGGATGGCACCAACCTTCCTTGAGCAAGGAGACCTCTCTGCCTCTGCTTCTAGCCTTAAAGCAATGTGTCTTACCTTAAAGTAAGTACTTGCATTCGTACTTAGTTGTTAAGTCTTGTCTGACTCTTTGTGACCCTATAGACTGTAGACTGCCAAGCTCCTCTGTGCATGGTGTTCTCCAGCAAGAGTACAGGAATGGGTTGCCATTTTCCTCCTCCATGGGATCTTTCTGACTCAGGGATCCAACCCGTGTATCCTGTGTCTCTTGCATTGCATGTGGATTCTTTACTCCCTGAGCCATCAGGGAAGCCTGATTGAAACTCAGATTCTGATTTAGTATGTCTGGAATCAGTCTTACCTTTTACATTTCTAGCAAATCATAGGCGAGGGTTTCCCAGTCTCAGCGCTATTAATGGGTGTAGCATATATATGAGCTCAGTCATGTCCAACTCTTTGAGACCCCATAGACTGTATGTAACCCATCAGGCTCCTCTGTCAGTGGGGTTTTCCAGCAAGAATACTGGAGTGGGTTGTCATTTCTGGATCTTACTCACCCAGGGATCAAACCCATGTCTCTTGCATTTCCTGCATTGGCAGGTGGGTTCTTTACCATTGCACCACCTGGGAAGCACATTTTGGATCAATTAATTTGGGTGGGGGGGTTCCTATCCTGAACAGTGTGTAATGTTTAGCACTCTCCCAGACCTTTACCCACTAGATACCAGTAGCAAACCCCTGACCAGTCATAATCATCAAAAATGCTTCCAGATATTGCCAAGTGTTCATTAGAGCACAAAATCACCATCATAGGGGATGCTAATGCATTGGTTTTAGGAGTGGAATATTCAGAGGACTATGCTTGAACTCCCTGTTAAGGAAGTTAACAGGGAGTTCTGCATCTGCCTGCAGAATGAGGAGTGTGTGGGGCCAAGAGAAAGACACAGTCTGAGCCAATGTTCCCCTTCTTGAGCAAGAACTAGGTATCAAGGGCTTGGGAATTGTGTGCTAAAATCATCCAAGCTTGTTTCTAAAATTTATGAGGGCTCTTTGCTGAATCTGTTTTCCCAAAGACTGACCACGTCACAGATGTATATACCCTCAGGCCTTCAGGAGGATTGGCCAAAGGGGATACAGTGAGAGGTATGGACTGAGCTCAGATATGAGCCCAGGATGTCTACATGCATGCAGTCCAATCACAGTGCAGGAAGAAGTAAAAGGAGAAGGAACAGGTATGGGAAAAAGCAGAGTAGAGGCTAAGAAGGGATCCTCTACAGCCTGCCATGTTTTGGTGCAGATATTATTAAAAGGCTGAAAATTATGAGTACAAGCTTGGATTTCCAGTTCATTATGAAGGTATGCTTATCAAAATATTTAGTGATTTTTTTGCCTGATTTATGACATTTAAATGTGTCATAAATGAACCTCCATGTATCCTCATGCCTTGGACCTCAAAAATACTAGGGTTGGCCTGGTTTCAGGGTTGGGGGAGAATTCTGAATGTTCAATACCAAGATAAGATCCCAATTATTTGGAAAATGGAGAACCTTACTGTAAGAGGAAATTAGGCTGCTTAACATGGAAGACATGTGTTAAGACTCATAAAATTAAGCTCAAAGCATAAAGCTTAATCTGCAACATAGCTCCCTGTGAGTCTGTCTGACTCAGACCATCTTCTTTGTCCTATGTCAGGCAAGGGGAAACTTTTCTGAAAAGTATCAGTAAATATTTTAGCCTTTGAAAGCCAAGTGTTCCTGTTACAACTACTCAACTCTGTTGTAGGCTGAAAGCAGCCACAGATAGTACATAAAGCAATGAATGCAGCTTTCTTCTACTCAAACTTCCTTTACAAAAACACTTAGTTTGCTCAACTCCATGCTGCATTCCCCCTCAAAGAAATGGGACCCTCAGTTAAATGTTGGTAGGGAGTAATACTAAGTGTTGGTAAAAAATTTCTCAGTGTATGTTAAAATCAAACTATACATAGTGTGGAAGATATTGATTAAAATATGAGTATTATTTCTTTGTAATATATTTTGTCCACCTGGTCTCAGAATGTTGACTATAATAATATTTGCCTTTCATTTGGTATTTGTCTTTTGATCATGCTTATCTATCTATTAGACTTCCCTGGTGCCTCAGTGGTAAAGAATCTACCTGTCAATGCAGGAGACATGGGTTCAATCTCTGATCTGGGAAAATACCCTGAAGAAGGAAATGGCAACCCACTCCAGTATTCATGCATGGAAAATCCCCTGGACAGAGGATCCTGGAGGTTGTGGAGTTGAACACCACTTAGCTACTGAACAACAGTCTATTTATAATGATTATCAATGTCACTACTTAGTAAATGGTATTTCCTTTTGTTCATGATAGGGCTTCCCTGGTAGCTCAGAGGTTAAAGCGTCTGCCCGCAATACGGGAGACCTGGGTTCGATCCCTGGGTTGGGAAGATTCCCCTGGAGAAGGAAATGGCAACCCACTCCAGCATTCTTGCCTGGAAAATCCTATGGACGCAGAAGCCTGGTGGGTTACAGTCCACGGGGTCACAAAGAGTCAGACACGACTGAGTAACTTCACTTCACTTTTTGTTCATTTAGTATGTTTGCTATCTCTCTAACTGAAGTCTGTATGCTCTGTGGGGTTTATTTTCTGCTTTTGTGTGCTCGATTTATGACTGGTACCTGGCTGAGCAGAAAGGAGCTAGGTACTATGTTCTCCTTCAATTGGAAAGAAGTAAATTCTAAATTGCATTGTGGACTGAAAACTGATTCTTATGTTGGAAAGAAATATGGATGGAATCCCATTTTTTATATAAATTTTAATATGTCTTTCCTGGAAGCTACAACTCACCATCAGGTAGTCCACTAAGGGTCTTAACAGTAATAGAAATAGAATTACCCCTTTTCTTCAATCTATAACCACCTCTAACTTAATAATTCTTGTGCAAGGGCCTAAATATATTGATTTGTCCACAGTAGGACATCTGTCTAAGACAATGTCTTTTTTAAAATATGCTTATGGTTTACTACAATTTCAGATTCCCAGCTAATTTAGAGGAAAGTACAGAGGCTTTTCATATACTCTATTTAATCACACACTTTCTCTTTATCAATATCCCCCACGAGAATACTACATTTGTTAGAAGTGATGAAGTGTTTTATTTGCCTTAAGACATCCATGTGCAATCACGCAACCATGACTTACCCAGAAACACAACACAGTAATTATAAATTGAAGATGAGACCTGTGTTCTCATTCCCTATCCATTACCTGCAATATGCATCAAGCTGTGATATGGAGAGGGAGGCAGGGTGATAAAACATTTGCAAGGCAGTGGAAATGTTTTCAGGCTGAAATTTTCAAAAATACACCTACAAGGCCAAAAGGAAATGTGTTATACAGAGTACATGGAGAAAAGTGTTCCCACGATAGAAAACCATGTTCCTTGCTCATTTCTACCTAAAAAAAGCTTTAAGGTCTTCATTCTTCTTTTTTTGTAGCTAATATATTTCCCAAAGTCTGCAATTACCACACATGAGTAGAGCAGAGAAAACGTGCTGTGCTTTCTACAGTACTTCTCATCCTATCCTTGATAATAATAATGGTGATGGACAGGAGTTTTATTTCTGGAAGCATGGTCACCATGTAAAACCAAATTATCAGATTTCAGGGCCAAAAAGAACATTTTGTTGGATGTAACAGTTATAAATCATTCCTCTCTAGAATACACGAAGTTGTGGCTTTTAGCAAAGAAATATATCAAATGTAGTTTAATATTGTTTGTTTTTTCCTTTGGAAATGCATTTCAGCCAAGAGGACCCCAAAGTTTAGTAAATCTGCATGTAATTCTTATGCAAGCTACAGTTACACTTTCCCCTTTATTTTATTGAGAAATGTTTGCGACAGTTCACTCAATTTATTCTCCCAAATCTGACTTGCTATTTATAGAAGTGCATCATGAGAGACTGTGGCTTCACATTTATTGAGAATATCAGAGTGTGTATACTGAAAAGGAGTGAATGATCCCCTGAATGAAAGTGACACCCCAACAGTTCCCTGGGAAGCTCCTTCCTGGAAGAAGTGTCATAGAAGTATATTACTATATTTTGCCATGTGCGGTCTTTATCAGTCAAGCCATAATTGATCAGACTAGGTTTAAGTGCCTGGACAAAAAATAACCCACCAATAGACTGTACAGTTGTCTTACTGGATTTTTGTCTTTAGATAAGTGTATTGAATCCAATAATATATATACACCATGAGGAAATGGAAGCTATGAATAAGCATAAGATTTAAAGTACAATAAACTGTATATTAATTATCTTCCATAGAACTTTCTGCAAATGTTCATCAATAAGAAAAATTATTTCCATCATAGCACAAATATGGGAAATGCTGAGTTAGATTAAGTTGAAGGGATTTCTTTGTTATGAAGTTTCTCAAAATGTTTAAAATACAAATATGAATTTGCATCTCCATGGAAAGTAATACCCCAAATTTTGGCTGTAGATCCTCAGTTGCTTTTTAAATGAGTTTCTAAACATATTATAGGACACTAGATTTACATGAATGCAGTTTAGAAAATGCTGAAATAGAAGAATATGAGAGAGAAGGAAATGTGAAAAAACAGGGTCAGATTCACTGAATCCCTCACATTGCTGGAAGAGCAGAGCTGATGAAAATAGGGAGCAGTGGATTTCGGTTATAGGCACATAACAACACACTTTACTGCTGCACTGTTGTCCGGGATAGAGGACCTTGAAGGCTACCGAACTGCGCTTCGTCTTTATGATGGCTTGCTTTGAAATTTTGTAACTCTTTCTCACTGTTCGATAATTCTTATTAAAAACACTCATCAATTATATATATTAGATCAATATAGAGCAATTCATCTAGTTCAAAGTTTCAACTGAAGATAGAGTCCTTTTACTCTAATTAAATAAACATTTGAATGAAGATCTTTAATGTATAGGATATGGATAAAACGATTACAAGCCTGATTGTTGCTTCCTGCCTGAACCGCTGGTGAAAGGATGGGGGGCTCCTAGACAGTAGTGCCATTGAGGATTGGCATTTTCCTCTCCCAACTAGAAGAAGAAGGTAGAAACAGGCCATATTCTGGTAGTCTTTGTGACCAACTAGCCAGGATCTTCCCTTAGTCTTAAGTGAAAGTCAGAAAATACTTATTGTCGAACTATCATAATTTTCTCATTCCTTCTAAGAGAACCACCATCACCACCACCACCACCACCACCAATATCCACAGAATTATTGGAGGTGGCAATGTGTCCAGTTGAAAAGTAGTTTTTTAGTTTTCTTCGTAGATATATGTAGACAGTGAATTAATTATTAACACAAGCATAAACAGAATGACTCTTAGAAAGCTCTTTTTGTCCTTCCGTTTGCTCTTCTGCCTGTTACCTGGAATGTGGGTATTAAATGCCAACAGACATATTGAGAACAGGAGAGAAAAAATACAACAAACTATTGTATCAACCACAGGTATTCAGTTCAGTTTAGTTCAATTCATTCTCTCAGTCATGTCCGACTCTTTGCTACCCTGTGAATCGCATAGCACCAGGCCTCACTGTCCATCACCATCTCCCAGAGTTCACTCAAACTCACGTCCATCAAGTTGGTGATGCCATCCAGCCATCTCATCCTCTGTCATCCCCTTCTCCTCCTGCCCTCAATCCCTCCCAACATCAGAATCTTTTCCAATGAGTCAACTCTTCGCATGAGGTGGCCAAAGTATTGGAGTTTCAGCTTTAGCATCATTCCTTCCAAAGAACACCCAGGGCTGATCTCCTTGAGAATGGACTGGTTGGATCTCCTTGCAATCCAAGGGACTCTCAAGAGTCTTCTCCAACACCACAGTTCAAAAGAATCAATTCTTCAGTGCTCAGCCTTCTTCACAGTCCAACTCTCACATACATACATGACCACTGGAAAAACCATAGCCTTGACTAGACAGACCTTTGTTGACAAAGTAATGTCTCTGCTTTTGAATATACTATCTAGGTTGGTCATAACTTTTCTTCCAAGGAGTAAGTGTCTTTTAATTTCATGGCTGCAGTCACCATCTACAGTGATTTTGGGGCCCAGAAAAATAAAGTCTGACACTGTTTCCACTGTTGCCCCATCTATTTGCCATGAAGTGATGAGACCAGATGCCATGCTTCATTTTCTGAATGTTGAGCTTTAAGCCAACTTTTTCACTCTCCTCTTTTACTTTCATCAAGAGGCTTTTTAGTTCCTCGTCACTTCCTGCCATAAGGGTGGGGTCATCTGCATATCTGAGGTTATTGATATTTCTCCCAGCAATCTTGATTCCAGCTTGTGTTTCTTCCAGCCCAGGGTTTTTCATGATGTTCTCTGCATATAAGTTAAATAAGCAGGGTGACAATATACAACCTTAGCGCTGAACCAAAACTCATTTTCGGATTTCTGATTTAACAAAGAAAGTGAACTCTTAGATGAAGATTACTCTCTTCATATGATCAGTTTACTTCTGAGTATTGTGAGAGCTTTGTTTATAACTGCCTGACCCAGCTAGTTACTAACTCATACAAGGGAGGAAAGATAATCTCACAAGCTACAACAGAAAGGCAAAGGTTAGAGACCTGAACTGTTAACCTAGACTGCTCTAAATGGCCATAGGACATTCAGGTTTCCAACTGTAAGTAAATTTAATCATGTATCCTAAATAGAATGCCCAGGCATTTAGAGAATATTGGGCCACTTAAGGGCATTCTTAGTGACTCAGAAGGTAAAGAATATGCCTGCAAGGCAGGAGATCTGGGTTGGACCCCTGGGTCCAGAAGATCCCCTGGAGAAGGGCATGGCAACCCACTCCAGTATTCTTGCCTGGAGAATGCCATGGATAGAAGAGCCTAGCAGGCTATAGTCCATAGGATCGCACAGAGTCAAGACACAACTAAACCAACTTAGCAGGGGAAATGTAAGTACAGGAAACATATTTTAAAGTATAAAGTATAAGCTAAAAGCTCATTACACCCTCAATTTAAACACAGCCTTTTTTTCCTGGGTCCAAGCTATTTCATTTTAGCCAATTTTTAATAGCCTGTTTTTCCACCAACACTTGTTGAACAAATTGTCTGTTCTCTGTTGTATAATCTTGCCTGTTATGTCATAGATTAATTGACCATAAGCGTCTGGGTTTATTTCTATTTTTATCCTGTTCCACTGATTTATAAGTTTTTGTGCCAGTAACATAATTTTGATTACTAAAGCTTTACTTGATGTGAAGAACTGACTCATTTGAAAAGACCCTGATGCTGGGAAAGATTGAAGGTGGGAGGAGAAGGGGATGACAGAGGATGAAATGGTAGGATGGCATCACTGACTCAATGGACATGAGTTTAAGTAGGTTCTGGGAGTTAGTGATGGACAGGGGAGCCTGGCATTCTGTAGTCCATGGGGTTGCAAAGATTTGGACACGACTGAGTGACTAAACTGAACTGAATTGATCTGAAAGTCTGAAGTCAGAGAGACTGATTCTTCCAGCTCCATTCATTTTGTTCAAGATTGTTTTGACTATCCAGGTTTTTTGTGTTTCCATATAAGTTAAAAAAATTTTGTTCCAATTTGTGAAAAATGTCATTGGCATTTTTATAGAGATTGCATTGAGCTTGTAGATTGTCTTAGATACTATGGTCATTTCCATTTATGATAAAGCCTCTCCAGAAAAGTGGGCATAGAAGAAACATAACTGAACATGCCAAACCCACAGTAACTTCATGCTCTGTGGTGAAAATCTGAAAGCATTCCGTGTAGGATTATGAACACTACAAGGATGCCCACTCTCACCACTTTTTTTTGACATTGTCTTAGAAGTCCAGGACACAGCAATCAGAGAAGAAAAAGAAATAAAAGAAGTCCAAATATGAAAGAAAGAAGTAAAACTGTCACTATTTGCAGATGACGTGATAGCATACACAGAAAACCCTAAAGAAGCCATCATAAAACTCCTCGAGCTCATCAATAATTTCAGAAAAGTTGCAGAATACAAAATTAATATTCAGAAACCTATTGCATCTCTGTACACTGACAACAAAACATCAGAAATTAAGGAAGCAATCTCATTTACCATCACATTAGAAAGAATAAAACACCTAAGGAAAAAAAAAAAAAACTATGTCAAAAGACTAAGCCCGGTACTCCAAACACTATGACATTGATGAGAAAAATTGAAGACCATACAAACAGATGGAAAGATATACCATGCTGTTGGATTCGACTATCTCTTTTAAAAGCCCCTTGTTTTATAGCAGAAGCCCTCCAAGACAAATTTCTCCTGAAATGGAATTTTGCGATATGCTCACCACCGATTCTATGTTCCGTCCCCAAGAGTCATTTCTCTGACCACACTACTGGAAGGGCATGTGATTAGTTTTCCCTGGACAGTCCTTCACTTTGCCTCAGGGCCATAGCCATCCCCCAGGTTTAGAATCCTCAGACTACAGCGTTGGTGTTACGGCCTTTGAAGTTGAATATGTAAAAATAAGGAATATTTGAAAAGATAGGAAATATGCAAAAATGTTAATAGTTGGTTAACTGGTCTTAGTCTTGGTTGAATGGAAGCTTTAGCTGCCTTCCTTTATACTTTCCAAAATTTTGTGTGTTGGCAAAGACTTTCTCCTTGACAAAATTAGCTGAGGTCCTCTGAGCCCTCTTCTCAATTAGGCTTTAATCTTACCCCATAAAATCTTGAACAAGTAATAATAGACTCTAACAACTCAAGACCAAATCGCTGTGTCTTGAGCGATTTGACACCAGATTTATAGTATCCATAAAGAGTTTCCTGAGAAAATTCATGGGGCTGCCAAAGAAATTTGTTTTTGCAGAAAAGGAATTTCCTGTTTTCTCCCAGCCACCACCTGAAGATAAGACCCTGCCTTCCAGCCTCTATGAGAGGGTAGGAGCCTAACTTTGATAAGCAACAGTTATCAGACCTAAATGGCTTTCACATAGACTGACCACTTCTTTCTACTTTTTGTACTTTTCACTTTCCTGACTCTACTGGGCCTCTGCTTCAGCCTCTTCCTATTCCTTCATTTGCTCTTTAAAATATCCAGTTACCTCTGTACAAAGCAAAATTGAGCTCAGCTATTTTCTCTTCTGTAACAGTAAATATAGCTGATTAAAATATATTCTCACCACTCTAACCGGTACCTGACTTTGTATTTGCCAGTGAACATTACATTTAAAACAATAGTGAGAGAAATTAAGAACCAACACCAGATATAATGCATGTGACAGTAAATTCAAATTTTTAGATATTGCAAGTTCATTTGTAAAAGATTTCAAAGAACACTCTAGAGAGTGAAAGGAAATCAACAAATGAGCTTAGACAAAAAGCAAAAATCTGAGGAAGCATTTTTAGGTCAAATGCATCCGTGAACGACCGGAAATGAAAAAGAAGACAGCTCACTCTCAAATAGCTAGAAAGTCATAGAGAAACAGAGAAAAAGCCAGTTTGACTAATTTATTTACATAGGTATCATCCTTATGGGGCTTCCCAGGTGGTGCCAGTGGTAAAGAATCTGCCTGCCAATGCAAAAGACAACATGGGTTTAATTCCTGGGTCAGGATGATCCCCTGGAGAAGGGATTGGCAATCCACTCCAGTTTACGTGCCTAGGAAATCCCATGGACAGTGGAGCCTGGTGTGCTACAGACCATGGGGTCACAAAGGATAAAACACAGCTGAACACACACACAACATCTTTGTACCTTACAACATTATCTGACATGAGAGTCAGGTTTAAGAACTATATTTCTAATGAATGAATCAATTACAAAGAAGAATTCTTATTTATTTGTTCACTAGGGAAATAAGAAAATCATAGCCTTCTTTATCAAAGCATAACAAATATTTTCTTATGTCTATATACTATGTGCCTATAGTATGGTCAGTGACTATATTTTCTATATGCTTAAACACACATACACAACCAATTCTATAGATAATATAAGTATGTTCCTTCACAAAAGATGTTGGATCAAGAATATCCTACTCAAAAGAAAGAACTTACTGATATATATGGTAGGAAAACTGGAGAGAGAAAATTGTAGAACATGTTTTCATCCATGAAGCTTCTGTTATTTAAATAAGTGAATAAAATACTCAAAATTTAAATATTTTAAAAATATTGAATATGCAAAATTCATTAAAATATGTGATCATCAATTAAGTAAATATATAATTGCATATAAAGATAAGATCAACTTTTTATATATTATATATATATTTTTAGTACTAAATATACATAGAAAGTAAAGTAGGAATTCATATATAAATTAAAGACACATGTATTATGTCATATATACAATATCTGAATAAGTAATAGAAATAGATATGTAAAGAATAAAGATATAGGCACACAAAAAACTTGTGTATGTATGTATAATTACACATATACTTAAATGCTTATAAAATTATATAAAATAAAGTAAAATGATTTCAGTGATAAATAAGAAAAGGCAATAAATTGTACAAATTGGTAAAAGTTAGTCACTCAGTCATATCCAACTCTTTGTGACTCCATAGACTGTAGCCCACCAGGTTCCTCTGTCCATGGAATTCTCCAGGCAAAAACACTGGAGTGGGTAGCCATTCCTTTCTCCAGGGGATCTCTCTGACCCAGGGATCAAACCTGGGTCTCCTGCATTGCAAGGAAATTCTTTACTGAATGAGCCATCAGAGAAGCTAAAGGATGGAAAATTATAAAGGCTTAAATCCTTCAAAGGAATTATTCTGAATGTGAGGAGAATACTATAAATCACAAGGAAAGCCTATAGAGATATGCATAAAATACAAGAGTCTGGTGCAGAACAGTGAGAGAGTGCCTGCTGTGTGATCCCTTTGTCCTGTGTAGATGCCATTGATCAGCATTGGCAGGCCATCAGTTTGCCCTGCTTTCTGAGAGTTGATGATATTGTTCAGATTCACCCAACCTATGGAATAGTGAAAGCCATCTGGCTCTTTCAGTGCCATAAACTCTTATCTCTGGCTTCTCAGGCAACAGTTCTAACCAACTGAGGTTAATCTCAAGGACAACATGCTCCATCAATCACGAGTTTAATTTACAAGCAAACAAGAAACAATGGAAGAGAGTTATAGGAAGATGGATTCATTAACCATCTCATCTGTTTTCCCTGGAATACTGTTTTATTTTGCTTTGCCTTCTCATTCTAGATAGGTCCTTTTGTGTATAATTTCCAGACCTATGTTTTAGGTTTAGCCAATGTTTTGTGATTAAATTCTGTGACTAAAAGTATGGCTGTATAATATAAATCCTGACCAATGTTTTCTTCATAGTTATAGTCCATCTTGGTGGGGTAAGGAAAATGTACGGGGCTTGGTTTTCAGTTCCATGTTGTAGAGAGGCTATTGGGGGTTAATGATAGCACTACATGTTAAAGATGACCTTCAGTAATGAAGTATTAATACTAAATTCTTCTTAAGACCAAGATTTTCTAGTACTTCTTATTCAACATTTAAGATGTATTCGTGATTATGTCTTTCTCTTTAATCTGTTCTTAAAATAATTTTCCTTTAACAAATACCTATTAAAATTATCTTTGATTCTTCTTGTGATGACAGCAATCTGTGAGCTATGTAAGACTGTTATAACCCTCACTAAACACGTGTGGAAAATAAAGTCTAGAGATTTTAGGGTGGCTATTTCATGATCTAAGAGTAGAGCTGTGACAAGGAGCCAGACATCCTATTCCAAGTCCTATAGTATTTTCATTTTCCCCAAAGGCTTCAGTGTTATGTAGTGGAGCTTCATTCTCTCCTTACTGCCATTTGTTAGATGAAAAAATTTGTCCAAAGTCTTAATTGGAAACAGTATGGATAATTATATCTATATAATGACAACACAACTTTAGAATAAAGCCATTTCTTCTTCAAGGAAGCATTCAAGACATATTTGAGATCTGAAATATAGTGAATTATGAAAAACAGCCTCAAATCCTTTTAAAAGAGTTTGTTGGAAATACACAGCCAACTAAGAAATTTAGCTTCAAGGAAACTAAATGAAATTTAAAAGTACTTTAAAGATCACTTTAAAACTGTCTTTCATTCACAGAAGCTTGGAACATTTTTCTCTTCTGCTCTTAGTTACAGAATCTCCTGAAAATATCTTTTCTGGGTGTGAAATTTAATTTAAGCTGTATACTAATGCTGCTCTTATTAATAAAAATAATTCGGAGACCTGATTCTGTCAAATACTCTTACTTTGTTCCTGACTTAAAGTACTCTCTTAGCTTCCTGGAGAAGAAAAGCTAATAGAAACATAAAAGTTAATTTTCATTGATCTAAATAATCCAGCAAAAGTTTTCAAAGTTAAACTAGAACTGGGTTCTTTCAATATATCATTTGGTATAAATACCATTTGGTATAGTAAATATCATATGGTATATACTTCTATATATTATCTATTTGCTTAACAGCATATAAATATATATGTGTATATATATTTGTATAACAAAATATTTTTTACAAAGAAGTAGAGTAAGGGTATCTCAATTATGTGATCTTAAAAAGCTTGAAATTTATCAATTGACCTGAACAAAGAATCATTTTAAAAGCACTAGTCACTTTTTAATGGAGCCCTGCCGTGAATTCTTTTGTGATAGGAATAATCCCTCCTATTATGCAAAGATGCATTCCCTAATTCACAGGTGTAATCAGCTTTCATTAACTGAAGCACAGCTCTACAAGCATGACCTTATCTTTGTAACAGCTGTCAAATAAATAAATAAATGCTTATTTTCAGCACACTTAATTCTGTTCCTCCTGGTCCAAGTGCAGAGGTGCACACTTGCCAAAGGATAGCTCTGAACAATGTGTCAGACAGGTAAACTTCTGGGAAATAGCAGTGTCAGACAGATCAGCCTGGCATGAAGTTATCAGCAAAGAGGGCGCTTTTTAAAAACCTAGAATTACCAAACTGCAAATGCAACTGGATTTCAATCATTGGCTGCAGTCTTAGGAGAAGCATTGTTTTCTTGTGGGCTTTTTCCTTTTCCATTAACATTCAGGAGACAATCACTGTCAGTTTCATCAGCTTGAAATATGAATGACAGTGATGTATGAACAGTGAGATGAGCACACCAAAGACAGTCACAGTGGGAGTACTGAGCAAGGGGCAGATTGGAGGTGAGACAGAGTGCAGCAAAAAATAGATGGATGGAATGAGAAAAAAAGACCAATGGTTTACAGTTTAAGAAGTGACAACGCATAGAGAATAGCCTTAGAGGAAGAATGAGTAGCTCTATCTTCACGTTATAAAGCAATAAAGGTATGTATGTCACTTACCTGAGGCTTTTATTCAAATAAGCTTAAAAATAATAACAACCAAACTATAATATCTGGCATTCTGGGGGAGAACAGTTTTAAAAATAAAAGTGCATATTTCTATTGTGTTTTGAACGTCCTATGACAATAAATGTCTTGATCCTTTAAGAAATTTGGTCTTGTAGACTTGATGTGGAACAGATAGGAAGCTGATAGTTCATAGGAAAGGAATTGATTCTATTATGAAATAGAAATAATAGCTTCAAGGAGCATGAAGCTGGACAGGTATAGACATGTAGAAAATCGTAAAATGGCTTTTTTTTTCTGGCTGGGAGAAGCTTATCACAGAAAAATTTGGAATTCTTAATCTTTCTTTTTCCTCTTTCTCTCTCCACATTCTCCCTCTCTTTTTCCCCTTGAACATGAAGCTGTATAGAGCAAAATGTCAGTCTTTAATGTCAATAAGAGAGATAGCACTGGACAGTCAGATAAACAGTTTATCACAGTTAAAAGATCTCATTTTAGAGCTAGATGATACATCAAAAATTATTGAATCCACTATTATTTTTTCAAGATGAGAAAACCATGGCCCCAGTAATAGAAGTGAGACGTTGTGTCTTATCAGTGGTACGTGATTTAAGTTTATATGATTTAGGTATCTGTCATTTAGGAAATCAAGCATATTTTAAAGTTTATAGTCTTCAGATAAATATCTGTTACATTGTGAGCTGGAGTACTTCTCTGGTCTTTCTAGCCAACCTATTTGACCAAACTGCTGAAATGGGCTGGAATGCATGCTGTGACCCAATGAACTGAAGTCTGGGTCCATTGAAAGAGTACAATGTATCCAAACATCCTGGAAAAAATGTTGATGGCCAGCTATCCTAGTTGGTAGGTGGTAGACCTAGAATGTGAATCAGCAACTGTGTTGAGTCAGACATAAAAAGAGCAGAAGGGAACAGCATCTAAATAGGAAAACCAAATGTAGAGTCTCACAAAGCTATATAGGTAGTTCTGAATAGAAAAGGAGTATGTCAAGACTGTATATTGTCACCCTGCTTATTTAACTTATATGCAGAGTACATCATGAGAAATGATGGGCTGGATGAAGCACAAGCTGGAATCAAGATTGCCGGGAGAAATATCAATAACGTGAGATAGGCAGATGACACCACACTTCTGGCAGAAAGTGAAGAAGAACTAAAGAACCTCTTGATGAAAGTGAAAGAGGAGACTGAAAAATTTGACTTGAAGCTCAAAATTCCGAAAACAAAGATCGTGGCATCCAGTCCCATCATTTCATGGCAAATAGATGGAGAAACCAGGGAAACAGTGGCTGACCTTATTTTTCTGGGCTCCAAAATCACTGCAGATGATGATTGCAGCGATGAAATTAAAAGACTCTTACTCCTTGGGAGGAAAGTTATGACCAACCTAGAAGCTTATTAAAAAATAGAGACATTACTTTGTCAACAAAGGTCCATCTAGTCAAGGCTATGGTTTTTCCAGTGGTCATACACGAATGTGAGAGTTGGACTATAAAGAAAGCTGAGTGCCAGAGAATTGATGCTTTTGAACTGTGGTGTTGGAGAAGACTCTTGAGAGTCCCTTGGACTGCAAAGAGATCTAACCAGTCCATATTAAAGGAGATCAGTCCTGGTTGTTCATTGGTAGGACTGATGTTGAAGCTGAAACTCCAATACTTTGGCCACCTCATGCGAAGAGTTGACTCATTGGAAAAGACCCTGATGCTAGGAAAGATTGAGGGCAGGAGGAGAAGGGGACAGCAGAGGATAAGATGGCTGGATGGCATCACCAACTCAACGGACATGAATTTGGCTGGACTCTGTGAGTTGGTGATGGACAGGGAGGCCCGGCGTGCTGGGGTTCATGGGGTCGCAAAGAGTCGGACATGACTGAGCTACTGAACTGAACTGAAATGAAACTATAGTCCTACTGGGAATGATTTCCTTTCAGGGTATATGGTGCAAACTTGTCTTTGTGTAAGGAACTCCTCAGTATGAATCGATAATTGCTACTTTTTTATAATCTATGATGAATAATATGTAACAGATGAAAGTATGTGTACATATGCAAATAGCTTCCCAGGTAGTAGAGAATCTGCCTGCCAAGCCTGAGCCACAGGAGACCTGGCTTAGATCTCTGGGTCAGGAAGACCCCTAGAGAAGGAAATGGCAACCCGTTCCATTATTTTTGCATGGGAAATCCCATGGACAGAGGACTCTGGCGAGCTATAGTGCACAGGGTTGCAAAGAGTTGGACATGACTTAGTGACTGAGCATACACGTGTGTACAAGTGCAAACACCCACCCTTTGTTAGAATTCACTTTACCTCTAAAAAGTTGTTTACTCTGAAGGATCTTAATATTTCTATGTGAGGGTGTGTGTAAGTAATCAAAGCAGAAATATTTTGAAAGAAACAATTTCAAGCAAGAACATAAATTAGGGAACAGAAGCATTCTGGAGACTGAGACAAGTTACATGGGGGTGCTGCCGTATAGTGAGTCTCAGGGGACCAGAATGGGGAGACTTTGAAATAGAGAAAGGAAAACACAGGGCTAGAGAGAGAGAAAGCAGAGGTATATTTTACAGGACTTTGATTCATTTTTGTGCTGTGGGTTATAACATTATCCTTCCCTCTGGATTCTCAGAGAACCCGTGACTAAACAGTGCTTTGGGGACTGGATTTATATTGCTTATTTGGCTATAAGGAGGTTGCTGAGGCAGAGTTCCAGGTGAGGAAAAACATGAAGCCTGAACCACAAATGGCCTAGAGACAAACATATTAGGGTCAGAGGAGATGCTGGGAAGAGGTGTAATGATAACCATCGTTGACAACTTATTTATACCTTCATATATTACCACAAATTTTAATTAGGTGTTTTCTCTGTCTTGGGATTTTAAGGAAAACACTTTCTTCACATTGTTGTTCTCGGTGTTCAGTCACTAAGTCATGTCCGACTCCATTGAATACAGCATGCCAGGCTCCTCTGTCCTCCAATATCTCCCTGAGTTTGCTCAAATTAATGTCATTGTGTCAGTAATGCTAACCATCTCATTCTCTACTACTCCCATCTCCTTTTGCCTTCAATTTTTTCCAGCATCAGGGTCTTTTCAAATGAGTAGGCTCTTCACATCAGGTGGTCAGAGTATTGGAAATTCAGCTTCACTATCAGTCCTTGTAACGAATGTTCAGGACTGATTTCCTTTAGGATTGATTGGTCTGATCTTGCAGGCCAGGGAACTCTGAAGAGTCTTCACCAGCACCATGATTCAAAAGCATCAATTCTTCAGCGCTCAGCTTCTTTATGGTCCAACTCTTACATCCTTTCATGACTATTGGAAAAAAACATAGCTTTGATTATATGGACCTTTTTCAACGAAGTGACATCTCTGCTTTTTAATACACTGGCTAGGTTTGTCACAGCTTTCTTTCCAAGGAGCAAGCACCTTTTAATTTCATGGCTGCAGACACCATCCACACTGATTTTGGAGCCCAAGAAAAGAAAATTTGTCATCATTTCCCACTTTTTTCACCTTCTTTTTGCCATGAAGAGATGAGACCAATGCCATACTTTACAATATAAAACAAGTATATGGAAATATATGCTCAAGCTTTATATCTAATCTATTGGAAACCCAGTAGTGTAGAATATGAACCTGTATAACTGAGGGAAAATGACCTTAATAAAGGTATGGAGTTGGGGAAAAAAAAGATAATTAATAGATTATCAACTCTCTTGCCAGCTAACACTCTCAGGAATACCTGTGAGGTTATTAGCTGCATTGAGAGGCTCAGCACAGAATCCACCAGTCGGTTAGTGATGCTTTACCAGTGAAGAGGAGTGAGTGGTTATAGAACCCTAGTCTCATGTTTCCTGATCCCAAGGAAGAAAACACTACGATCACAAACTTTTATAATATGTACATTTTCAAAAGCTACAAAAACATTACCAGGAGGATAAAGATCAGAGATTTATGGCTCACTTAATAATTCATTTACTATACAAGCTCATAATTTTGAATTCACTCCAAACTGTGATTTAACACATATTTCCAGAACACTGGAGTACACTATACACTGGAGTGTATGCTGGAGTGTTCTTCTTTCAGACTGTACACTATAGGTATACTCTGTAAATATATATCCAGAAATCATGTTTTAGCTAGTGGTTTTTTTTAAAGCTTTGTACTCAACCAGGGTTTTCTAAAAATTCAAGGAGAATCTCAGAATAGTTTTTAAGACTACAAAAAAGCAATACTCCAAAGACAAAAGTGTTGGGCAACTTTCTATTGTAATAATTTTGTAGAGCTAAACTATACATATATTTATAAATATATATGAAATTACATATAATATTATATAAATAGATTCTGAGATGATCCCATACAGCTGTGTTTTTTAGGTTAAATAGCATAGTTCCATGCAGGTTAAGAAGCAAGAGTTAGAACCAGATGTGGAACAATGGACTGATTCACATTGAGAAAGGAGTATGTCAAAGCTGTGTATTGTTACCCTACTTTTTAAACTTGTATGCAGAGTACATAATGCGAAATGTAGAGCTGGATGAAGCTCAAGCTGGAATCAAGATTCTGGAGAGAAATATCAATAACCTCAGATATGCAGATGACACCATTCTAATGGCAGAAAGTGAAGAGGAACTAAAGAGCCACTTGATGAGAGTGAAAGAGGAAAGAGTGAAAAGGCTGGCTTAAAACTCAACATTCAAAAAATGCAGATCATGGCCTCTGGTCCTATCACTTCATTGCAAATAGTTGGGGAAACAAAGGAAACAGTGAGAGACTTTATTTTCTCAGGCTCCAAAGTCACTGTGGACAGCCATGAAATTAAAAAAAAAAAAAAATGTTTGCTTCTTGGAAGAAAAGCTATGACCAAAATAGACAGCATATTAAAAAGCAGAGACTTGACTTTGCTGACAAAGGTCTGTATAGTCAAAAGTATGGTTTTTCCTATAGTCACGTACGGATGGGAGAGTTGGACCATAAAGAAAGCTGAGTGCCAAAGAATTGATACTTTTGAACTGTGGGGTTGGAAAAGACTCTTGAGAGTCCCTTGGACTGCAAGAAGATCTAACCAATCAAACCCAAAGGAAATCACCCCTGAATACTCTTTGGAAGGACTGAGGCTGAGCTGAAGCTCCAATACTTTGGCCACCTGATGTGAAGAACTGACTCATTGGAAAAGACCTTGATGCTGGGAAAGATTGAAGGTAGGAAGAGAAGGGGATGGCAGAGGATGATTGGATGGCATCACCAACTCGATGGACATGAGTTTGAGCAAGTTCCGGGAGTTGGTGATGGACAGGGAGGCCTGGCGTGCTACAGTCCATGGGGTTACAAATAGCTGAACACAACTTAGTGACAGAACAATAACAGCTCCATAAGACCATTTCAGAGTTTTTATGGGATGGGAAGTTCAAAAAGTATATTTAATAACATAACATAACATAAATTTACATCAAGGAAATAAAAACGTAACAAAACTCCAGTGGTATTATTCTTCAAACATATACACATATAACACACTATGCATACAGACACACATGCACAGAATGAATCTCTGTAAAGTCTTTTTGATTGATGGATGGGTGATTGTAGAGGATAAAGTATTTAGCATTTACATGCCATGTGACATCTGTTTATTTAAATACTAAGGTGTGACTTTCTTGTGTATTACAAATATTTTTGTTTATGAAGTACAAAAGAAATTAAATGCTACTTCTTTATCATATCATATACAATGTTCCTTCATGATTTTAAGGACTATATATTTTATTTTAAAAGATAGTTTTACATTCTAAATATAATTAACATTATAAACCAAATTTTATAAGAAATAGAAACCTATAAACCAAATAGAAGGTATAAGATTTTGGTTTTATGCTAATTATAATGCTAATTATAAACCAAAGTCTTATACCTTCTATTTTGAATACTGTATAGATGAGTATTTATAACTAATCAGTCATAAAATAACTTCCCCTCAATTCTGTTTTTGTGTGCATGTCATGACTAAATATTTCCTTGAAGAATTAGCTTCATTTTATAAATAAAAACTACCTTAAAAACTGATGAATTTTTGGATCAAATAAGCCATAACTGAGATGGGGAGGGGTGTGTAAAATTGAATGATTGGTGATTGGCATTTTTGTTAATATCAAAATCAAGAGGAAAAAAATTGCCTGTTTTCAGGAAGAAATGTGTCATTTACCACCAAGCATTGGTTTTCAAAATTGCAAGTTTCATAAGGTCAAAGAGAATATCTGAACTCTCTAATCAAACAGCACAATTATACTGGAGGGAAAAAAGACTAAATACTGAAATTTGTGCTTTCTTTTTAAATATTGTTAATGCAAAATAAAATGTTATTCCATGCCTTGATTCATCGGTTTTCAAAAAGAAATATACTAAAAAATACACAATGATCCTCTTTTATGAATGACAAGGTAGGATGAGGGGACTGCTTCAGTTATACAGGTGCAGAGTTACATTAATTAAAACAATCTTAAAAAAAGACAACTTACAAGAGAGCAAGGCAAACTTGATAGCTGTGCATGAAGAGGTGAAAAAAAAAAACATTGAAGAACTTGAAGTTCCAAGTATCAAACAGAAAATATAGAACATTGTAACTAAATTTTTATTGCAAAATACTAAAAAGTAGTGCTATGATACTCAATTTTATAGATTTAGTAAAGTGCCCAGGGGCAAGAATCCTTTAATTAATGTTTATGGAAAAAATTTGATTTCAATAGCCTTCCCACAGAATGACAGCCTCTTCTAAAAGCCTCAGGTGAATTTTTCCTTGTTTTGACCGAGCATCTCATTCGGCAGTTTGTAGAGAACCAGTCGATGGCGCCCACTCCAGTCCTCCTGCCTGCAGGACGGAGGAGCCTGGTGGCTGCGGTCCATGGGGTCGCCAAGAGTCGAACACGGCTGAGCGACTTCCCTTTCACTTTTCACTTTCATGCATTGGAGAGGAAATGGCACCCCATTCCAGTCCTCCTGCCTGGAGGACGGAGGAGCATGGTGGGCTGCGGTCCATGGGGTCGCCAAGAGTCAGACACGGCTAAGAGACTTCCCTTTCACTTTTCACTTTCATGCATTGGAGAAGGAAATGGCAACCCACCCAGTGTTCTTGCCTGGAGAATCCCAGGGACGGGGGAGCCTGGCGGGCTGCCGTCTATGGGGTCGCACAGAGTCGGACACGACTGAAGCGACTTTGCAGCAGCAGAGAACCAGTCTGTAGGATAATTACTGTGACACTTTTATTTTTTTTTTATTTTTATTTTTTTAATTTTAAAATCTTTAATTCTTACATGCATTCCCAAACATGAACCCCCCTCCCACCTCCCTCCCCATAACATCTTTCTGGGTCATCCCCATGCACCAGCCCCAAGCATGCTGCATCCTGCGTCAGACATAGACTGGCGATTCAATTCACATGATAGTATACATGTTAGAATGGCATTCTCCCAAATCATCCCACCCTCTCCCTCTCCCTCTGAGTCCAAAAGTCCGTTATACACATCTGTGTCTCTTTCCCTGTCTTGCATACAGGGTCGTCATTGTCATCTTCCTAAATTCCATATATATTAAAAAGTTATCTTTACTCAGTAACCTTTTGTTTTATTTCAAATATATGAAAGCATTAAAAGGTTAGCATTGATGAATATAACTATTATTTATCAACTGGTATAAAATAGATAAAAATACATTATTCATGTTATTAATTTTATTTTCTTTCATTGCTATCTCTATCCAAGTATTTTTTAAGGGCACAGTAACTAAAATTGGTTTTATAACTTGCATAGTGTAGTAACTCGTGTGAAATAATAAAGAAACATATATCATTTCATTCTATCTTATAAACCAGATATGTGTATGTATTTATAATTAATGAAATAAATCTAATGCTTTCACTCATATGGGTGTTAAGTATTTACCTGAAAATGAGTTATCATGGTCAAGTGTCTTTGTAAAATGTGCAAAAGCAGGATGTTTTCATTACAGTTTTTTAAGTTCTTTAAAAGCCTCTCTCTGATTCAACTTCCCATCTGTCAGAATCCCCTTTCTGTCGGGTGCCTAGTATTACAATCAGGATGGTGGGAAGAAGCGCTTGAATTAAGTCTACCTTAAAATGTATTTTAAAAAATAATGTGTAATGAACATTTATTGTGTGCTTACTGCTCTGGAGAGGATCTATCTTCCATTAAAATACTGTGTACCACATAATTTTATAATTATCTAAAGAAAATTATTTTCAGAATAATTATAATTATTTTAATTTATTAATTAAGATACAGAAGTAAACTATATTATTTTAAATGTAATATTGAAACTTTTGATTTTGGTATATTGGTTTGGTATGGTATATTGCTTTAGTATGGTATATTAGTTTTTCATGACAGATTAGATAGGAAATTTACATATCATTGGTGTTGATCTAGTTATTGGTTCAAGTTGCAGTTGAAATTAGGGAAATAAAACTGAGAACACCAGAAATATTATAGAGTTATCAGTTTGTCATCGACATATAGCACATGTAAAATAAAACATCAAAAGTGATTATGAGACTGTCCAAGGAAAACTTGGAGAGACGACATACCTGGAGAAAATCAATGCACAGAACAGTGTTTTCCTTTGAAATCTGAGAACAACAGGGAAACCCTAGACAGATCTGTGCCCATTTCTCTTCTCTGCACAAGATATCTGAGAAAGTGGGTTTGAGCTGGAAGAAGCTTGATACTTGATAGTAGTAGTAAAGCTAAGAAGAGAAACAAAAGAACTTGGTATGACTCTTCAACAAATTTAAAGCAGGGAAAAAAAGTTTAAACTATAGCTCTAACACAAAATGAAGTACCCAAAAACACACCATACAGAAAGATTTTTTATTTATTTTTATCTTAAGATTTCACACCAGGAATTCAATAAAACTTAAATCTGAGGAAACAAAAAATTAAGTATGTAATCACTGTAACCACTGAGAAAAACATACACACACAGAACCCCTTCCCTCGCCACCCCAACACACACACACACACACACACACACACACACACACACACACACACACACACACGAGTCACCCCTGTGCCAGCAGTCAGTGGGAATGGCTTGGGAAACGGAAGCAGAGCAGAAGCTAAGAAGGTGTTCCTTCTTTTTATCTCTGGTACTGTCTTATAGCATATCACTCTGTATATTGCTTATGTTTTGTTAAACTCCACTTTTGCGTAAGTTTATGAGAATGTATGCCAAGACGCTGCTTTGGCATCTGACCACTAGGGGGTGCCCTCATTGCATATATTGCTGGGCAATCAGTACAGCTGGGATCCTGACAGCCAGTGTGGTGAGATAAATCTTATTTTTGGCTAGTTTCAGTTCTGAATTTGTTTTGCTACTGTAATATTTTTAACCTCTGACCCAAGGATTTGTCATCAGTACGTTTTTCACTATGAGACATAAAGCCACTTCTTCTAAGTGCTATTAATATTCAGACACGTTGGAATGTTTCTTGAAAAGAGCAGAAATCTGAGCCTAAATAGCTTTCTTCCAATTTTGCTTCAGTTTTTTGTTCTCCTCAGGAAACACGCAAACCCTCATGTGTATGTGGCATCAATTATTTCAATTTCACATAGTTTCACATAATTTCACATATGTATTTTGTCTCAGTTTAAGAATATTTCCAAAACTTATATATGACATATATTATAAAATTTAAAATATTCAAAATTTTAGTATAAAAGAAAATCTGTTAGACTATTTAAGTATTAAATTTTACTCTCTTATTACTAAAGAACTGATTCTTTTTATCTGCTAACCTATTTGCGATTTCATGCATTCTTAATAATGCATTTTCACTTAAATTTAATACTACATTTACAATTACTCCAGTGTTCTTGCCTGGAGAATCCCAGGGATGGGAGAGCATAGTGGGCTGCTGTCTATGGGGTCACAGAGAGTCAGACAGGACTAAGCGACTTAGCAGCAACAGCAGCAGCAGCAGTAAATAGTCAAATTACAATGATAACAAAACAGCTTATCATAGTGTTCCAGTATGGCTTTCCTTAACAAAGAATTGAAATAAGTTGTTGAAATTTATATGAAAATATGGAGTATGTATAATATTTTCATGGGGGCAATGATGTTAAATGAACTTTTTTATATTTAAGAAATTATCAATGCAAGAATTCAGAATCTTTATTGAATTATTAGTGTAATATTATAATAGTCTTAGAAAATGTCAGAAGGGTTTGAAAACCTTTAAATTGCAGAAAATATTTGCAGAAAATATTAGTGGTGTATTGTCTAGATTATCCATTCAAGTGGTCTGCATCTTCCTTGGTCTATGAGCTATTTCGAAATTTTGTAAGTTACAGAAAACTTATAGTGTAAATGATTTCTGTTCATAATGGCAATTGTGTCTAGTGAAATGAAATTAATTACTGTGCTGAGGATAGACCTTTTAAAAGAAGTCTTTTTACAAATTTATTTCAGAATTTGTTTCCTATGTATGTGTGGATTTGGAAATTTTCTTCTGAAATGTTTTTAATAGTTTTCATGTTCACTATTAAGTTAAAATCTTTGACACATGTTCATCTTATATTTTTCTGGTACGATTTTGACATTTTCTAACATTATCTATTAAAATAGATAATGAATTCATTAAAATGAATGAAAACAATGGATGAAGATTTGATCAACAATACAGTCAATTTCCACTAAAACAGAAATTATTACAAAATTTTAAAATAATTGTTATAAAAAATGTCAACTAAGATGTGAATTCTCTTAAGTATATTAACATACACCATTAATTTTACCAAGGAAAACCTTTTAACAAGTCATTTCTTTCCTGAGCCGTGGGCTTGAGTATTGAGCTTTGCACATGATGGTGGTGGTTTTATCGCCATCATGTCCAACTCTTTACTACCCCATGGACTGTAGCCCGCCAGGTTCCTCTCCCCGTGGGCCTTTCCAGGCAAGAATACTGGAGTAGGTGGCCATTTCCTTCTCCAGGGGATCTTCCCAACCCAGGGATTGAACCCTGGTCTCCTGCTTGGCAGGCAGCTTCTGAGCCATCTGTGAAACTTTGGATATAAACATTAATAAGCCCCTATGATCAATATGTGCCATACATATCTTATTTTTTTCAATAATTTAGAATAAAATGCATATGGGTTTTAGATATTAACATTATACTTAGATAATGGGAGATATATTAATACTTTTGCAATGTAATATTATACAATCATATTTCATCTCTCCTCTTTTCACCAAATCACTTCCTTTTGAATCCTATTGCAGCAAATATAAAGAAAATATTTTATGATACAGATACATGTATGGGGGAGTTTACTTCCAGATATCCTCAGATTTGTCTGACACCCTGGTTACATTTTGATATATGACTAGGCAAGGTATAAGTGTATCTACAAGAATAGATCTTCAGTGTTAGGGTGAGCTATGTGAGTGTAAAAGAAATTATTCTCCCTGAGGATGGCCCACATTTCAGACCCATTTTGAAATTTCAGTTTCAAACAAATACTTTTCCTCTTAAAGTGAACAATTCTTGAGCCTTATGATACATGACAGCTCTACTGCCAAGGTGAAGTCTATTGTGGCCCATTGTTGCTGGCTGAGCAGCACTGAGGTTCAAGCCAGTGGGGTAGTCAGCTGTGGAAACAGTCTTTAGAGAGCACTGAAATATCCCTGGACCACTAAAACACCATTGAAAGTAGCTGCTGATGAAGAAATGTAGTAATCAGCCTAAGATGGCACTCTTAAAATGTGTCTCTACGGAAGAGAAAATATTTAACTGCACATACTCCACATTCTAAATCAACTGACTCAAATCAATCCTAAATCTAAATCAATTGATCAGGTGATGGTCACATAGTCCCTTACCTCAGTGGTTCTCAATTATGAGCAATTTGGCACCCTAAGGGATATTTCCAATGTCTAGAGACATTTTTGGAGTTCAAGACATGGGTTTTGGGGAAAGCTGTTACTATCATCTAGTGGGTAGATTTGAAGACATGTTAAACATTCAGTAATGCACATGATAGACCTCTATAAAAAGTTAGCCCCAAATGTTGCTGCTGCTGCTGCTGCTAAATCGCTTCAGTTGTGTCCAACTCTGTGAGACCCCATAGATTGCCTCCTACCAGGCTCCTCTGTCCCTGGGATTCTCCAGGCAAGAACACTGGAGTGGGTTGCCATTTCCTTCTCCAGTGCATGAAAGGGAAAAGTGAAAGTGAAGTCGCTCAGTCATGTCCAAGCAACCTCATGGACTGCAGCCTACCAGGCTCCTCAGTCCATGGGATTTTCCAGGCAAGAGTACTAGAGTGGGGTGCCATTGCCTTCTCTGGCCCCAAATGTTAGTAGTATTAATTTGCAGAAACCCTGGCTTAGCAATCACCTTTCTTTATTGAAGTGTGTGCATGCATTCCAAATCCCTTAAGTCCTGTCCAACTCTTTGCGACCCTGTGGACTATAGCCCATCAGACTCCTCTGTCCATGGGATTCTCCAGGCAAGAATACTAGAGCGGGTTGCCACGCCTTCCTCCAGGGGATCTTCCCAACCCAGGGATCAAACCCTCATCTCTTGCCTATCCTGTATTGGTAGGAGGGTTATTTACAACTAGCCCCACCTGGGAAAACTTATTGAGGTACAGTTGACATACAATATTATATTCGTTTCAGGTGTACAACATAGTCACTCAACACTTATACCTACTGTGAAATTATCACCACGGTAATTCTAGTAGTCCATCTGTCACCATATAAAGTTAAATTGTTGACTACATTCCCTATATTGTATATTACATCCCCATGTCTTATTTATCTTATGACCTGAAGTTTGTATCTCTCAGTCCCCTTCAACTATTCCATTCATTCCCTACCCTGTTTCCTCTGGCAAACATCAATTTGTTCTCTATATTGATTAGTCTGTTTTGTTTTGTTTTGTCTTCTTTTTTAGTTTACACATATAAGTGAAATCATACATTGTCTTCCTCTGTCTGATGTATTCAATTTGGTAATATTATAATCAGATATTTTTTGTGTCTAAATTAGTACTTAATTTTAGTTTCTTTAATTTTTATTTGTGGTACTTTTAATGTTTCTTTTTGTAGAAATGGTTGCTGAACTTTTATTCACCTCTGTCAATATTCTGGAATACTTTAAGCAAAAATGAATCCTGTTCTATCAGGTCTTTGAAGATCTGATAGAATTTTCTTACTGGAAAAATTTAAATCTGCATTTTTTCTCACTGTACCATTTAGGAAGTTAGGTGGCTCAGTGGTAAAGACTCTGCCTGCCAAAGCAGCGAATGGGGTTAAATCCCTAGATCAGGAAGATCCCATGGAACAGTGGTTAACGACCCACTCCAGGGCTTTCCGGCTAGCTCAGATGGTAGAGTATCCTCCTGCAATGCAGGAGACCTGGATTCGATCCCTGGATTAAGAAGATCCCCTGCAGGAGGGCATGGCAACCCACTCCAGTCTTCTTGCCTGGAGAATCCCCATGGACAGAGGAGCCTGGCAGGCTACAGTCCATGGGGTCTCAAAGAATCAGACATGACTGAGCATGCATTACATTTTTCATTTTCTCTAAAAATATTGGCCCACTCAGTTTTCTACTTGATATTAAATTCTTTTTAAAATATAGACTCTCTTATTACATTGTCCATTTTATCTAGATAATCACATCATTGATATCATGATATGAGTGATATTCTTTTATTAATTTAAATATATTATGTAAGAAATGCATGTATACAAATCTCTGTATGATTCCATTCTGATGTATGTATGCATATTTTATTTTATATGAATGGATAATAGGGATGATATTAGGCATACTTTTCTATAAATTGCTAGTTTACATGTCTCAATTTATAATATGCACCTCAAATCTTTCCCTGTCAATATATGTAAGTTGCCCTCATTTTTCTTTTCATGATGCATGTTTTACATAGGGTTTAGAGGTTATCTTTATAATTACTTTCATCAGATGCAATATGCTTCTCTTTTGACTTCTTCAGAGGGTGATTGTCTAGATTGTTAATTTTCAGTTTTTCTACTTTATTTTAATATTTACTAGTGACTTTAATATGCCTTCCATTTGACATTTTTAATTATATTTCTTTTCACAAATCTTTTTTCTACATGGTTATTAATAATAAGGCTTGCACTATCCAGTGGGCAGAGAAAATAATGTGCTATTTTTTGCCTTTAATTTCACTTGGGTTCCTAATATTTCTGCCCATCTCTGATTCTTTTCCCCCATCTTTCTTTTCTGTTTAAAAGTTTATCTTTGCTTTGTGTTAACATTATTCCTTGGAAAATAAAGTGACATAATTCCACAGAAGGATTGCTGACTCCAAAATCACATTATGCTTCATATCATCACATTTTAAAAGTAACAATTAGAGGTGATGACAGGGTGCTCTACAAAATATGTATTGCCTCACAATGAAGGAGACATACTAAAGAAAAACCTTGACAAAATGCCATTCATATTCCCACAATAACTCCGTGCCTGGGTGCTTCATGCTAGCCAAAAAAATGTTAACACATAGTCAACACTTAGAATTGACATTTCCATGTTGAATAATTACATTTTAAAGCCAGGATTATTTTGGTTCTAAGTTACAGAAACTGATTTTAAAAGTATTACAAAAAAGCAGGAATACAAAGAGATGGATTTTAACTGCAGAAAGCTTTTCCTAATGTCTACAGTCAGGTACCAGGAAGCCTGGGCAGAAGGAGAAGGGGGCAACAGAGGATGAGATGGTTGGATGGCATCACCGGCTCAATGGACATGAGTTTAAGCAAACTCTGGGAGATACTGAAGGGCAGGGAAGCCTGCTGTGCTGCAGGCCACGGGTCACAAAGAATCAGATGTGTCTGAGCGACTGAACCACAACAACCAGGAACCCATCAGTAATTGAGGAAACTATTATCACTTGTGGAAGCTTATCACTTATCTCACTTGTCTGTTTTTCTATATGTTTCACTTGTTTTTCTGAAGAATGTTTTTCCTCACTTCCCCAAACCAAATAACAATTTTATAGGTCCTGTTTTCAAAAGTGACCAGTATTCTCTCATAAGCCTGTAAAATAAAAGACACTGGAGAAGTTAAATAGGGTGAGTTTATTCAAGGCTAGTATATAGGGAAGTGAGATTGACCTCAAGTGTGCTGCAACAAAAGGTAGTTTTAAGACATGTGATGAGCAAACTACTAAGTACTGGGTGGAAAAGTACTAGAGGATGTCAGTGGGGGTGTTGATCAGTAGGAAGTGTTGAGCAGGATGAGTTACTCCTGAATTTGCAAATGTTTTTCTCTGTCATTAGGTCCCGTTTTTTTGCTAAATGACACCCACCTAAGTTAGGCTTCTCATCTTGCAAAGCAACTGGGATATAGGGATGCTGTCTTCCTTGATTTCAGATTTCAAATGAGTGGCTCTCAGGTCCTTGAGAAGAATGTCCCTGGGTTGTAAAGCTGGCAAGAGGCGGGGAGAAGCCTTTTACACTTTTCAAAGGGGCAGAGAAATAATTTTAAATGAGAAGTTTTCTCAAGTAAGTGCTCTGAGAAAAGGGAGGTGGTCGGTGGCCTATGGTCTGGAAGCAGTGTTGCTAATGTTTAGTCAAACTGGAGTGTTAAGGCCCTGTGAGTTGATCAGGGTTCCAGATTCTCAAGTGTGTCAAATTGATTGGTTCATGAGAGGTTATGTGCATAACCCAGATTCAGTCAAAATTATCTATTCAAGTAGTGTAACACGGCTTTTGGAGGAGGGCAGTTCTACGAGTCGTGGTTATAGCTCTGCAGGTCTACAACAGCAGCCACTGAAAACATTTGTTGTACTCTTGCTCTGAAATGGTTGTTTATCATTTTGCAATTTTAGCGCATTAAAGTTAAATCTCCCAAGAAGCCCATACAATAAGAAATTGTAAGAAGCAAAGATACTAACATGTCTTAGTGCTCTGCAAGCAGTTAACAGAATATGCATGTTGACAAAACTGGTAAAACTGAGGAAAAAAATAAATGTGTAGTATTTGTAAAAGCTAATGAATACTTGAGATTCTTTATCTCTGTGAGATGGTGTTGTATTTCTCTGTGATTGAATCTCTGAGATGTATTGACCACAGGATGCTAGGTGATGCATATATGAAAAAATTGATCAGCTGTACCTTCAATAATTATATTAGTGTGTTGAACTAAGAACTGTGTACACACAGATAAGAAGACTTAAACTCCCAAATGGTGACTTTGAAACACTGTGAGAGAATAAAATAAGAGATGCCAAGAGTCAGGTGGGAGTAAAATGGAGGGCTAGTCAAGCCGGCTGGGGTGAGAAGAGAAGGGCCATTCTCTGCAGGCTGCAACCCTGAACCAAGTATAAAAGCAAGTGGAAGAGTACTACACATTGAGGGCCCAGAGTGAACAGAGACATCACAGAGCACAAGGAGAATTACAAAGCTTATTGTGCAATAGCAGGTCAAATTCCAAGTCAGGAATGGATGAGACTGGAGAAGTAGGCTAGATTACAGAAGGCTCATATGTGTCCTATTACAACTTTGAAGTTTTACAGGCAGATCTTTCCAGGTAATGTCCGTTAAAGAAAACATACCTTAGTTCTTGCAGGTGTTCCAGGTTTTGTTTCCATAATGGCATATGTTAAAAGTAATAAAATTCATGCAGCAGCTGGAAAAGGGAAGAGGCAGCTTGCTTGCTTCAACCCCTCTCCTGCTTCGGAACCCCATCCAGCTGCACTAAGGGCAGTGGTTATCAGTTGGTACAACAGTGGGCTGTAGTGTGGTGTTGTTGCCGATTTAAGGCTTTGAAATGCTACTGCTTAGAGGAGTGATTCCCAACATTTTTGGTACCAAGGACTAGTTTCCTGCAAGACAGTTCTTTCATAGATGGGGTAGGTATGGGAGCAATTTCAGGATGATTCAAGTGTGTGACATTTACTGTGTATTTTATTTCTATTATTATTATATCAGTTCCACCTCAGATCATCAGACATTAGATGCTGGAAGTTGGGGACTCCTGACTTGGAGTACCAAGGATTACAAGCCTGAAAGTAAGGAGAGAAATTTGGGGCAATGAGATGGCTTATAAGAGCTCATACCAGAAATTAGGAAGTATGACTAAGAAAAAGTAGTAAATGTGCAGAAGCTGCTTGGACACCTTTAAGACATATTTAAGAGGTACCCTTTACAGAGCTGAGTGATTGATGGCAGTACAGAATGAAAGATAGGATGTAGTCTGGGATGACTAGCAACGCCAGCTTTATGTTTACATACCAGGGTTATAGTTTTTTTCACAGTGGAAATGAACAAGGCAATTCAAAGTGTAGTGGTAAAGTGTCAGCAGAAAATGAGTAGGCAGGGGCAAAAAAAAGAAATCGTGGGTTGGGGGATAATGTGAAGACTTGAAATCAAGGCATATTTAGAAGACAACAATTCCAAAATGTAAAGTGGATTCCCGGTGGTTCAGTGCTAAAGAACACGCCTGCCAATGCAAGAGACACAGTAGACAACCACTTGATCCCTGGGGCAGGAAGATCCCCTGGAGGGGGGCATGGCAACCCACGCCAGTATTCTTGAGGGCTTCCCCTGGTGGCTCTGATGGTAAAGAATCTTCCTGCAATGCAGAAGACCCAGGTTCAATTCCTGGATCAGGAAGATCCCCTGGGGAAGAGAATGGCAGCCCGCTCTAGTATTCTAGGCTGAATAATCCTGTGGATAGAGGATCCTGGCAGTCTCATTCTCAGGGTCACAGAGAGTTGGGCATGACTGAATAACTGGACCCGCACACACAAAGTGGATGAATATGAGGCTTGAAAGGTAGATTTAGCCCAGTTAGTTGAAAGTTAAGAAAGTTCTGCTATAGAAGGAGTCAAATGGGGTTGATGGTACTTTCTGTTCATGAAGAGGAAATAAAATTAACCTCGCTGCATTGCTGGTCTGAATAAGATCCTAGGATCCTTAGATAATTTGAAAGAAATCCAGAGGTTCAAAACATAAAATTTTGCCTCTCTCTCTCTCTGTCTTTCCCCAGTTTTCCTATGTGTTGACATGTCAGGTAAACTTCTCGTCACATAGTGGCAACACAACATTTTAACCATGGCTCCTTAATAACTCCCATTTTAGAGAGAAAGATTTTTTTCCTCTCTTTATAAAGCTACTCTGAAAATTAGCATGCAAATGATGTGACAAATTGACCCTCAGTTTCTGTATTTTTCTCCTCTCATGGGCCCAAAGCAAACAATTCATGTACCAATATAATTGTGCAGACCACATTTTGAATTGCACTAGGTTGGTGATCTTCCAACATTTCAAAAACCATCAAACCCAAACCTGAAGTTCTCTGAATACAGTGGGAATGGTGTCTGAATAGCCTTATATCTTGTCTGGAAGAGAGTAAGGTAGAGTCCTGGTTGCATAGCCTCACTGGGTGGGAAAGCTGCAGATCCTCAAGAATTATTTTACCAATAAAAGGTTTGGGCAACAACAGCAAGTACCTTTACAATAAATGTAAATAAAATACCCACAGGCCCTGCCCTTTTGGGGTGGATATGTTAGAATATGACCCAGAAATAGATATCTAAGTGTAGGACAGTCCTGTAGGTCTAAGACCTTAGGACAAGTTCAGCTTCTGCCTTTTTACCATGAAAATGCCTTCATGTGATTTTTTCTTCCACCTGCTAACTACGTGGGCTTCCCTAGGGGCTCAGTGGTAAATACATAAAAGGAAAAGAAGGGAAAAACATCTAAATAGGAAGACCAAAGACAGAATCTTACAAAGTCACATAGGTGGGTCCAAACCATAGTCCCACTGGGACACAATCATTCCTTTCAAGGTAAATATTGCAAACTTGTCTTTGTATGAAGAATCTCATCAGTATGAGGTGATAATTCTAGAAAGCAAATATTGTTCTCCATGGCATGACAGCTTTTTATAACCTATGATGAATAATATATGACAGATTAAAGTATGTGTACACATGCGGAAGGCTTCCCAGGTGGCTCAGTGGTAAAAACAAACAAACAAAAACTTGCAAGCCAAACAGGAGATGCAAGAGGCAAAGTTTTGATTGCTGGGTCAGGAAGATGCCCTGGAGAAGGAAATGACAACCCACCCCAGGAATCTTGCCTGGGAAATACCATGGACAGAGGAGTCTGGAGGGCTGCAGTCCATGAGGTCACAAAGAGTCAGACATGACTTAGCGACTAAGCAACAGCAACAACTGACTATTAATACATACACAGATCATAAAAGGATATTTGCCATTGAGGGTTGATGGAGCATATACTATTTTATAATATTTTAAACTATTTTCTGGACTCTTCAATCTTAAGTTTAAAAATGAATAAAACCAGGCACACTTTACAAGATGAAATATTCATGTCAGTAATCTTCTGATGTAACATTGTGCTTATTTCACTAAGTGGAGAGAAATGTCAGAAGAAATGACCTGCAAACAATAGTAGTGAATATTTGTCTCATTTAGCTCACTACCTCACTGATGAGACATCTTTCTCATGAGATTATAAGCAAGCATTTGAAGGAAGGACATTTTTCCTTTGTTTTCAATTGTCCTCAGCACCTAGCTTCGTGTCTGTCACATATACAGTGCAGATGGAACGAATAAATGAGAACAGCTATCTTAATGAAAAAGTACTGCAACTTTCCTTTTTCCTTATCGAACCAGACAAGATTTTTTTTCTTTTAAAAAAGAAAATAGAAAAAAATGTACCAACGAATAAGAAAAACCTGTCTTCAGAAGCAAATTTATTTCCCAATATTCATATGTTTAATTTTCAACTGGACATATAAAGGCTGAACTTTTTCACCTTTGCTCTTATAAGCTTTACGAAGTCTAAGGGGCAGGACAGCTGCCAATCATAGGATAAATGCTTAAAGCTTCTTTTATTGTTTTTCAGCTGGTGCCCTTTGCTGAAGGATATCTCCTGTCTTCCTCAGTGGCAGAAGTAGAATAAAAACATTTCACTTTATGGAAGCAATTAGACACACATCTGTTCCAGACCTTCCATATTAAATGCCTACCCACACAAACCCTGTGAGTTTCAGAATATCTGTTTGCAACAAGGGAGGTTTTAAGTCACATTGATGTATGAGGCCATGTTGTGAGACAGCCCTCTTTCACTTTGGTTCAGTAAAAATGCAGCCTTTCATTCCTTGAGTAGTTAAAATGTATTTCTGTTGTGACCAACCTAAGAAGGATTATGATAATCCATTTGGCTTTTCATATCTGTTTACCTTGTGGATAAAAGATGTGTTTTCACCACTGTATCCCTAGTATTAGCTTGGTGAGTTATTCAGTAAATCATTGTAGAATGCCTAAATGAACATATGCATCTGAGCATAGGAAGAAACCTAAATCGTTGAGATTCTTACACCCAGAGGTTATCTTTGAACATACCGACTGTATTTGAGGATGAAACCTGATTTTATTTGTGTACTAATAATTCAAATTATAAATCACTATGATAAAATTGAGTATTTTTAAACAACATGCACATACCCATAAACATTAAGTCACACAAGTATAAATTGTCTACGAGCTATTCATTCACGAGTCGATTGGGCTTTAGGAAATAAGATTCTAGGTGAGATATCATAAAATATTTAATACAATATAGAAATGGTAAAAATAATAATGATACATATGCATATACCAATAAAAAATTTTAACACATAACTAAGATCATTATAAATCCCTTCATAGTTAGTGCAATTTTGTCTTTGTTGCTAGATTCTTGCCCCACTCTTTCTTCCATCTCTGTATCACCCTAGTTGTGGAATTTATATTAATGATTGACTTTTATTTTTTACTTCCATATTCAGAATATTCTGGAGATTAATCTCTTGTCCCATTTATTTGCAAATATTTTCTCCCATTATGAGGGTTGTCTTTTTGTTTTATTATGGTTTCTTTTGCTATGCAAAAGCTTTAAAGTTTAATTAGGTCCCATTTGTTTATTTTTGTTTTTATTTTCATTACTCTAGGAAGTGGATCAAAAAAGATTGCCATGATTTATATCAGAGAGTGTTCCGCCAATGCTTTTCTCTAGGAGTTTTATAGTATCTGGCCCTACATTTAGATCTTTAGCTCATTTTTTAATTTAGTTTTGTGCATGACATTAGAAAGTGTTCTAATTTCATTCTTTTATAAGTAGCTGTCTATTCAATAATTTTGTTTTAGTTTTAGAACCTTAATTTATTTTGTAATGACCATCAGTCTCTTGGTACTTTGCAACTTATGCTCTTTCTGAAATCAAGAGATCTCTCATTCTCTCTTTTTATAAAATTTAACACACTCTTTGTTTTCTAATATGCCCTTTAGTTAATCTTGTTGTTATTTAAAGGCAGCTAGATTGGAGAACATTTGAGAATGTGCTTGTTAATCTTGATAAAGTTTATATTAAGTGAGCATGGACTTCAGTAAAGTTTTTAAGCCATACAATTATAAGCACAGCATTAGTCTCTTGACAGAAATGATAACTAAAAATCTATTAGATGATGAGATATGAGGAGGTCTTCTAGTAATTGAAAGTGGGCTCTGGGTTCTTCAGATGTCACACAACATCATATTTGTGAGTATTTTAAAAGGCACTGTTTTCAGTCTCTGAAAATCTTGCTTGATTTGTTAATATCTGAACATTACTGCCTTGAGTGGATAACAATTAGATTCATTAATTTGTTTCCCTTCTCACTTGATTTAATACCTCCTCAATAACAGAGCTCACTAGCAATTGTAGTCTTGACTTCAATGCTTATTAGCAAATTATACTTTAAACTGAATATTAAATTATCATCAACAATTGTGGATGAACAGAAGATTTCAAATTTGGAAAAGGAACTTAAAACCTCTTTTTGGCATATGCTTTCAGAGGTGTAGGATTTTATATAACCAGAATTGTTTAGAAGATAAAATACTTTGTGGCATAATTTTCTCACACTGTATTTTTGCTAGGTTAAAAATAGTTTGTATAATGAGGAAAGGTGTGTTCTTGAGTATAAATTATTAAATAATTATTTCATTCCCTAAGAGAGGGATTGTTCATATAGTTGATGGGTATTGATGAGCATTGAATCTTCTAACAAATGAAAGGTGTCCCTAAAGAGTCTTGATTGAAAGAGTTTCAGTTTATTTTAGTGAAATGCTAGTTTTTAAATTAAAATCCCACTGTAAAGAATTAAAATTTTGGATTAGCAAACATATTCAATATCCCAGAAGATATCAAGAGATATGCAGGCTGAATTTTGGCTCAGAGGCTAACTACAGAGGCAGAGGGAATAACAAAAGAAAAGTCACTTTTATTCTGAACATACCTATCTACACAATACACATTTGAAAGCCAGAAAGCAAAGATCATAACTGAGCATCCAAGCAAGTTAGGTGTTGTGCTAGGAGACCTTTCTGTTTTCATATGAAAACCCAGAGAGTTGCACCTTTTGGGGAACTGGCAAGTCAGCTTTAGAATTGTTTTCTACATTCCAACCTCAATCATGTGGAACTTCTATAAATGCCACTGTGACTTCATACAAAATAGAGTGAAAAAGGGAAGAAAAATGAAAAAAAAAAAAAGTCTTCCTCAGACTGCCTTCACATGGATTGGTTACATAGTTATACATGAAGTAGGTTGGGCCAGTGACTGTCAAATATTTAACTTCATTTGAGTTTATTCCAACTACCGAAATATAATTTTTCAAGCAAAGACTAATGCTGAATATCTAGTCACATTGCACACAAAAAAATCAACTTAAACATGAACTTGAAGCAATAATAAAAAGAAGATACTACTACTTGCCCCATACAGACTAAAACATTGGATCTTTTAGCAAATTGTCCTCCTTTTTACTCACAGATGATAAACTTCAACATTATCTGATAAGACAATGAAATTAGAAAGATTACATTGGTAAAACTAAACCATAACCCTAAACAGAACTTCCAGATATATATAGAATGCAATGAATGAAACATTTGGGACAGCACTCCAGCACCAGCTAAAATAGAACAGCTCACCATATATGCATCTCTCCCAGGCTTCGCAGGTGGTGCTAGTGGTGAAGAACTTGCCTGCAAATGCAGGAGACATAAGAGATGTGAGTTCAGTCCCTGGGTCAGGAAGAACCCTGGAGGAGGCCATTGCAGCCCACTCCGGTATTTTAGCCTGGAGAATCCCCATGGACAGAGGCGCCTGAGGGGCTATAGTCCATAAGATCACAAAGAGTCAGATACGACTGAAAGGATTTAGCACACAAGCATACACTGATTTTGACTAAAAATTTAAGGCAGTTTCAGAAGCAACTACTGAGGACACCAAGGAGTAAAGAATGGTAAGATGAAAATCAAAGTTTGAAGAATGAATGTTAGTGTGGATAAAGAATATCTCAAAGATGTTTCATCTTTATTTGCCTTTTTCTCCTTTATTTTTTGGTTTTGACCCTAAATTGGTTCACATAACTATAAATCAAGCACAGATAATTTGCTCAGTCGTGTCCGACTTTTTGTGACCCATGGACCACAGCATGCCAGGCTTCCCTGTCCATCACCAACTCCTGGAGCTTGCTCAAACTCATGTCCATCGAGTTGGTGATGCCATCCAACCATCTCATCCTCTGTAGTCCCCTTCTCCTCCTGCCTTCAATCCCTCCTAGCATCAGGGTTGTTTCAAATGAGTCAGTTCTTTGCATCAGGTGGTTACAGTATTGGAGTTTCAGCTTCAACATCAGTCCTTCCAATGAACACTCAGGACTGATATCCTTTAGGATGGACTGGTTGGATCTCCTTGCAGTCCACGGGACTCTCAAGAGTCTTCTCCAACACCACAGTTCAAAAGCATCAGTTCTTCGGTGTTTAGCTTTCTTTATAGTCCAACTCTCACATCCACATCAAGCACGGACAACAACAAATCTAAGAAGAATATTTTCTTTCTGATTAGAGGTCTAATAAAAGAACTCCTATGAACTGGACAGTCTGAGTGGAATTCTTACTTTATTTTTCATTTTTTTCTTTTCAAAGTGGAGAAAATCTAAAAGTAAAACAAATCAAACAAAATTATTTAACTCATAAACCATGAAAATGTGTCTCAGATACCTGCAGGGTATGAGGAAATACCTAATTGAAGACAGCTGGAGAAGAGAATTCTCTAACACAGTGTATGATATGACTCAGTCCCAGGATTGAAGAGGTGCTATGCACATGTGAAATAAAACATAAGAAACATCTCAAAGGTTATGGGAAGAGAACTGCACCATAAAGCATGACCCATGTCACAGACTAAACCTGGAGTGGTATATGTGTAGAGTGAACCCAAATAACCTAGCAACGGCTTTGAAAAATGAACATTGGGATCACTCATAGGGAATGATGATCCAGATATTTGAATTGTCAGATACTTTAAAAAAGATATTATGATTATGCTTCATGAGGTTAAGTTGAACACTAGAAATAAATGAAGAGATAAAAGCTGAAAGATATTATGGAATGAATAGATATTATACAAGAGAACAAAATATACATTTTATAACTGAAACTACAGTAACTGGAACATAATATAACTAGGGAGCTCAAAATCAGAATGAAGATGACAGTGAATGAAAGGTAAATAACTAAACATTATCCACTCTGATAAGGAAGCATCACTATGAACAAAGCTAGTGGAGGTGATGGAATTCCAGTTGAGCTATTTCAAATCCTAAAAAATGATGCTGTGAAAGTGCTGCACTCAATATACCTGCAAATTTGGAAAACTTAGCAGTGGCCAGGACTGGAAAAGGTCAGTTTTCATTCCAATGCCAAAGACTATTCAAACTCTCACACAAATGCACTCATCTCACATGCTAGCAAAATAATGCTCAAAATTCTCCAAGCTATGCTTCAACAGTACGTGAACCATGAACTTCCAGATGTTCAAGCTGGATTTAGAAAAGGCAGAGGAACCAGAGATCAAATTGCCACCATCCGTTGGATCATCAAAAATGCGAGAAAGTTCCAGAAAAACATCTACTTCTGCCTTATTGATTACGTCAATGCCTTTGACTTTCCAGTCTGATTACAACATATTGGAAAATTCTTCAAAAGATGGGAATACCAGATCACTTTATCTGCCTCCTGAGAAACACGTATGCAGGTCAAGAAGCAACAATTAGAACTGGACGTGGAGCAATAGAGAGATTCCTTATTGGGAAAGGAATACATCAAAACTGTATATTGTCACCCTGCTTATTTAACTTGTAAGCAGAGTACATCATGCAAAATGAGGGGCTGGATGAAGCACCATCTGGAATCAAAATTGCCAGGAGAAATATCAATAACCTCAGATACGGAAATGACACCACCCTTATCAGAGAAAGTGAAGACAAACTAAAGAACCTCTTGATAAAGTTAAAAATAAGAGTGAAAAAGTTGGCTTAAAGATCAACATTCAGAAAACTAAGGTCATGGCATGTGATCCCATCACTTCACGGCAAATAGATGGAGAAACAATGGAAACAGTGAGAGGCTTTATTTATCTATTTATTTTGGCTCCAAAATCACTGTATATGTGGCTGCAGCCATGAAATTAAAAAAAAACACTTGCTCCTTGGAAGAAAAGATATGACCAACCTAGATAGCATATTAAAAAGCAGAGACATTACTTTGCCAATAAAGATCCATCTAGTTAAAGCTATGGTGTTTTTTCCAATAGTTACGTATGGATGTAAGAGTTGGATTACAAAGAAAGTTGAACACTGAAGAATTGATGCTTTTGAACTGTGGTGTTGGAAAAGACTCTTGAGAGTCCCTTGGACTGCAAGGAGATCAAACCAGTCAATCCTAAAGAATATCAGTCCTGAATATTCATTGGAAGGACTGATGTTGGAGCTGAAACCCCACTATTTTGGCTCTCTGATGTGAAGAACTGACTCACTGGAAAAGACCCTGAGGCTGGGAAGGATTGAAGGCAGGAGGAGAAGGGGACGACAGAGGATGAGATAGTTGGATGGCATCACCGACTCGATGGACATGATAAGCTCTGGGAGTTGGTGATGGACAGGGAAGCCTGGCATGCTGCAGTCCATGGGGTCATAAATCATGACTGAGCAACTGAACTGAACTGATCTAATCTAAGAAGCAGAGCAAAAATCAAAACCATTAAATAAGTCACATGTATCTGTGTAATAATATCAAAAGATTCAACATTTGTGTCTCATGAGAGCCAAAAGGAGAGGAGAAAGAGATTGGTACAGAAAATTATTTGAAGAAATGATGGTTGAGAAAAACTCAAATTGGTATGACTGCATTAAAGTTTCCAGGAACTCAATAAACACATAAGAGAATAAACTTAAAATCCCACCAAGAGATACCAGACTAAAACCTCAGAAAATCAAAGGTTAAGACAAAGGTCTTTTAACCATCCAGAGGAAGAAAATTGGCATAAGAAATAATGAGTGAATAAGTCAGGATTTTATACTAGAAACCATAAAAGAAGACAATAGGGCAATATCTTTAAAGTCTTGAAAGAAAAAAGAAAAAGTCAACACACTCTATTCCAAGGGAATATAAACTTCAGGAATGAAGAAGAAAAAAACAAACAAACAGAAGTGTTCTTAGGTGAAGGAAAGCTAAAAGAATCCATCACCAGTGTGCCCACTTTAAAATAAATGTTAAAGGTGTTATTCTGGTGGAAGGGAAAAAAAAGACGGAAAAGTATTTTTATGAATGAAGGATGAGCAATTCATTATAAATATAAAAGAATGGATAAATTTTAAAAAGTTATCTTTATCTTCTTTATTGAAATCAGTTAAATTTTGTACCCTTAACATAATCAAATTTACTAGAAATCAACAATAGAAAGATACCACTGACATTCCCAAACAGGACATTAAACACATTAAACATTTCTAAATAACATATGGGTCAAGAGGAGTGCCAAGAGAACCTAAAAAAATATTTTGAACTGAATGAAAATATATCAAAATTTGTGCGATGCAGCTAATGTACAGTTTAGGGAGAGGTTTTTTTTTTTTTTTTTCATTAAATGCTTCTCAGTAAAGCAGAAAGGTCTCATATCAATACTTTAAGTTTGTACCTAAAAATAAAAATATGTATTTAAGAAGTGAATTAACTGTAAAGCAAGGGGTAGCTAGAAAATAATAAATGTAAGAACATAAATAATAAAATTGAAAATAGAAAATAATAGAGGAAAATAAGCAAAACCAAAGTGCGTGCATGCTAGGTTTTCAGTCGTGTCCAGCTGTGCAACCTTATAAACTGTAGCCTGTCGGGTTCCTCTGTCCATGGGATTCTCCAGGCAACAATACTGGAGTGGGTTGCCATGCCCTCATTCAGGGGATCCTTCTTAATCAGGGATCCAGTCTATGTCTTTTATGTTTCCTGCTTTGGCAGGCGGGTTCTTCACCAATAGCACCACCAGGGAAGTCCAAAACCAAAAGTAGTTTCTACTAAAAGATCAACAAATTTGATACAGCACTATCCAAACTAACCTAAGAAAAGAAAGGAAACAAAAATTGCCAGTATGGAGAATGCAAAAAATTGATACAACCACAGAACACTGAAGTCTTTGAAGGGATAATTTGAAAAGCACACTCATAAATTTTTACAAACTGTTGAAATGTACCAATTTCAGGACAAGCCTGACGATTTTTTTTTTTAAGTAATTTGAAAAGTTGTTTTAATTTGCTTTCTTCTCACTACATGGGATGGGGAACATCTTTTCATATGCTTATTTGCTATCTCTACTTTCTTCATTGGCGAGGCATGGCCTGCTTACGTTTTAGGCGTATACATATTATAATTTTACATCATCTTGGCTATTTGAGTCTTTCATCAATATATAATATCCTATTCATCTGTTCATGTGATTATTAATATAGTCATACCTTCTTCTCCAGTCATTCAATCTTCAGTTTGGGCAGGTTCCATTGGCTTGTTCTCAGTCAGACCTCACCTGTTCTCTGTCATTTCCATTATTAGTTTTGGCCAATTTAATTCTTCATTATAATCATTCTATTTTTCAGTCCTAGGAATTTGGGTTGCAACTTCATTTTTCTGCTTTATTATTTCATTTTTCCGTCCACTTTTCTCTATCCTTTCATTTAGCCATATTTGCCCAGTTAATTTAGAGTCCTTGTTTTCTAAAATCAGCATGAGCTACTTGAAGATCTGTTGTGCTGATTATTGATGGTGTTCCTTTGATTATGAGATGCATTTTCCTGCTGCTTCGCACATCTCATAGGCTTCGCATTTTGCACTAGACATTTTATACACAAAGAATAGGACCGACTAAAGAGGATTATAATCCTCCCTCAGAAAGAATTTGTTCTTTCTACTGCCAGGCAGCAAGGGTGAGTATTTGTTTACTTCCTCCTTCTAATCAGAATTTGAAGCGGATCAGACCTCAATTAGGATTTTAATTATTATTAATTCCCTGATGATATAAAATATCTCATGGGTGGTTTTCGGCCATTTCCTCCAGCAAGGCAGTGGCATGTAAGTACTCTGAGACTCAGAACCTTGTTCTGTTTTCTGTCCTGCAGCCCCAGGTTCCCTTTTGTCCTCTAATTCAGCAAAAGTCCCATGGTAAAGATTAGGACCTGCAGAGAAAACTAACCCTGTGGTTAAGACACTTCTGGTTTCAGATCTTTCACACTTGTCCACATATGGCTATTATGCGTTTAGTTAATTTCTCTAAATTGCAACAGGATTTACTTGCCTGTGGCAAGAGCAAGTTTGCTTTTCCAATGTTTTGTGTCCCAGACCCAGTAAGTCCTCCAGATTTTAATGTGGCCCCTCATTAAACACAGTAGAAGTTTGCCCTTCTCTGGAAATGCTAATTTGCTTCTATAGCTTTTCTCTATTTATGCTTCCTTTCTTCTTTTTTTGTTCATTCTTTCCTTTCTTCCTCCCTTCCTTCATTCCCTTTTTCCTTCCTTCTTTTCTTCATTTCTCTTTCTTTTTTAATTGCAGGTTACCTGGCATTCACTTAATTTTACAGCAGACATTCTGGTATTTTGCATTTTTGTAAGTTATTTAGAAAGGACAATGTCAAAATCGATTTGATTTAAAGTTTGTTATTTCTACTCTGTAAATATATGCTTTCTCAATGAACACTCTACTTACAGAAATACTATTTGTTACATGACCAGTGGAGTAAGGAGGTATTTCTTATGTCCACACATTCATATAGCTACATATTCTTGGAAATGTTTATTTACTATCCTATATCCCAAGCCCTCTTCTAGGTACTGAAAATGCAATCGTGAACAAAGCAAAGGTAAAATAAAACAACAATCACAAGGAACAAAATTTTTAAAAAGAAAAAAAAACAAACAACAGCCAAACACCAACACAGTAGGTGATGGGTAAAATGATGTTGGTTTGGGATACTGGATCAGTTACTTCATCCTGCCGAAAAGTGAACCCTGCACCTTCTGTTTATTTACGTATCGCTTCTTTCCTTTATTAGACTTCAAATTTAACCAGACTGACATCTTTGTTGGTTTTGTTTAATATGTTATCTTTCATGCTTTGAGGGCTGTTGTGCTTTCTGTGTATTAGCAATCAAACCACTGTGTAAATATTCACTGAATGAATGAATCCCATCAGGGTTGAAACCAAACATCTGGGAGTTTACAACTTAAAAAAAAAAAAAAAGAAACTGGATGCAAACAATCTTAAATAAATATACTGTGAATGGATGCAATAGTATTGTAAAAATGTGTTGATATAATGTGCAGTTTGGAGTGTGACATCTGTCATCTGATTGCCTGAGTCTTAAAATGAGTTCTAGCAGTTACTAGTTTATTATTTGAGTAGATTACTTAATATTCATGTACCTCAGTTTCTTTGTCTATATTTGAAGACAAAATAGTACCTTTTCTCTATGTTGTTAGAATCGATGATTAATGTTTTTGAAGTGTTTACAAGAGCACCAGGTCTTCCCTGGTGGCTTAGATAGTAAAGAATCTGCCTGGAATGCAGGAGACGTGGGTTTGATCCCTGCGTGGGGAAGATCCCCTGGAGAAGGAAGTGGCAACACCCTCCAGTATTCTTGCTTGGAGAATTCCATGGACCAAGCAGCCTGGAGGGCTATAGTCCATGGGGTCACAGACAGTTGGACACGACTGAGCAACTAACACACATAACCTTGCTTTGAGAAGATCTCCAGATAATTTGTACACTGAATAAAGCTTGAGAAGTCCTGGTTAAGATAGAATCTTATTTATTTGGGGCTTTTCTGATGGCTCAAACAGTAGAGTCTGCCTCCAGTGCAGGAGACTCATGCTTGATCCCTGGGTCAGAAAGATCCTTTGGAGAAGGGAAGGGTAACTCACTCCAGCATTTCTGCCTGGAGAATTCCATGGAGAGAGGAACCGGGTGGGCTACAGTCCTTGGGGATGCAGAGTCGCACATGACTGAATGATTAATGCTTTCACTTTCACTCTGGCATTAAATAAGCGCAATATGTTTGCCATTCATAGTAATAGCAGTAGTAATAGTTGTAGTGTTTCCAAGTCTTATATGACCTTTCTGTGGCTGCATGGCAAATTACTGACAAACTTAGTGGCTTTGATTTAGTTCAAAGTTGTGTAGATCAGAAGTCTCAGTAGTTTTATTGGGCTCTCTGCTTAGGAGTTCAGAAGATCAAAATCAAGGTGTTGGTCAGGCTGAGTGTTTATTGGAAGCTCTCAACTCTGAGGAAGTATCTGCTATGAAGCCTGTTCAGAGTATTGACAGACTTTAATTACTTGCCCTTATAGGGTTGAGGCCCTAATATCTTGCTGGGACTGCTCTTAGATACTCTACACTATTCTCATATACTTGCCTCATGGCCTCCTCAGCAAGGAAAATCTCCATTCCATCAGCTCCCTCATGCTTGAAATTTCTTTCTTCTGTAACCAGTCAGAGGGTACCTTTAAAAGGCTCATGTGAACAAATCTACCTAGGTAACCTCTATGTCTTAAGGTTAATGAAGCAACCTTAATCACATTTGCAGAATACCTTTTGCTGTGTAATATGGCATTGCTGTTTTTGTTGTTGTTTAGTTGATAAGTTGTGTCCAATTCCTTTGTGACCCAATGGACTTTAATTGGGCTCCTCTGTCCATGGGATTTCCCAGGCAAGAATACTGGAGTGGGTTGCCATTTCCTTCTCCAGGAGATCTTCCTGACCCAGGAATTGAACCCATGTCTCCTGCAGATTCTTTACCACTGAGCCACTTGGGAAGCACTATGCAACATGACATCATCAAGGTTATAATATCTTGGGGCCGTCTTAGAATTCTGCCGGCTCTAGTCTCACACCAGACAGCTCACAAAAAGGCTTATGGAGATGTTTCAATTAGAGAATTGAATGTAGTAACAACTATCCAACCTACCACTCCCCTAACCCTTGTTTTTGAGTTGGACATGACTTAGGGACTAACCCACCACCCACCACCACTCATGTTTCCACTCTTTAGAGATTATCTGTGACCTCCATAGGCTTATTAGTGAAGTTTGAAATAGTGCTCTCTCTGTGATCCAACTAATGAGCATCTTTTTTCTGATAATTACTTAAACTAATTAAAACTGCAGTAGACTGAGGATGCTGGGGTCTAGGGAAATAGACCTTAGAGATGGTAAAGATCACAGATGAACTGCTTGTGAATGAGCTGACAGTTTTGCTGTTTGGTTGGGAAAAGATATACACATTTATGACCAAAGAAAACCGTGTATAAGTATTTTTTCCATATCTAAGTATTGCCAATTCTTGTGACTAAACATCAAAGACATTTTTGTTGCTTGGTAGAATTGAAATATATTCATGGTATATCAGACTCAATTCCATCAACAATAAAATAAATTTATTAACCAAAGCAAGTTAATGGTTACAATATACCATGTGAAGAGCCACACAGGACACAGAGGTAGATACAATTTGGTTGCAATCCCATGAAGTATTATATTAAGCCTATGAAAGGAATATGTGACCTGTTAAAAATTCAGATATTATAATGAATAATATGTAATGACCATAAATGTATGTGTATTTATAGTATATACCATTAAACTTTAGATGAAAGAAGCTAATATGTGCATCAGGCTAGGGAACCTTTAATTGGAAATGTTAATTCTTAGAATTTTATAGTTTTAGAGCATTGATTGAAATGGAAGATATTACATTAAAGTGCCTTAAATAGAAGTGGTGTTCAATAATATTTAATGATATAATTGATTTACATCTACGTGCCCAGAAGCAAAGAGTTGTGTGTTGTTTAAAAAGTCAAGATGAGGCAGTGAAAAAGCATAGCTCTTTGCTTAATGTGAATGATTTTTTAAATATAGTTAATGATTTCTATTTGAATAATTTCTATTTGAGTGTATGCCCCTAGAAGTACAAACACCAGAAAGGCACAAAGATCATATCAGACAGAGGTTGTGGAAGACCGTGAGTCACAGGCAGCAAGATTAGATCCAGACAATTCATAGAGAAAGTGATAGGCCTAGGCATGTGGGAAGGATGAAACTTTTTGATCGGATAATTGAAGTTTGGATCAAAGAATAGGATAGTAAATCTCTTTGAAACCTATATAGTATAATATAGAGGAAAGTAATGAAAATATATTCAGAGAGAAGAGTATTTGATCTATGCCTCCCTGGTGGCTCAGCGGTAAAGAATCCACCTGTAATGCAGGAGATGTGTGTTTAATTCTTGGGTCAGGAAGATTTCCATGGAGAAGAAAATGACAACCCACTCCAATATGCTTTCCTGGGAAATGCCATGGACAGAGGAGCCTGGTGGCTATAGTCCATGGGGTCGCAAAGAGTTAGACAAGACTGAGTGACTAAACAACAGCAATATAAATTTATACCTGAATTTTAAATTTTATTTAAATTTAAATATGTCTCATGATTTGTGGCTACCCTGTTGAGCAGCAAAGTAGAAAATAACAAATATCAACTCATATAAAGTTATATTGTAAGTCTTAATTCTGAAACTTTTGTTGGCATATAAAATTAATAGGTGGACTAAGAAAATATGCAGGAGGCTTCTAAATTCCAGAATATTCAAACCTAATGAGTTAGAACTCATTAGAACTCATGAGTTACTATTTTATAATAAGTAGTGTGGATTACTGTTAGTATTACCTGACACTTAGCTGTGCTAGGGTTTTTGACTTGTGGAAATATCTCCTGCCGTATCCATAAGCAAGAAATGTCATAGCCATCAGTGATTTCTGGCCTCCAAATGTGAATGAAAGAAAGAAAGTGAAGTTGCTCAGTAGTGTCCGACTCTTTGCGACCCCATGGACTGTAGCCTACCAGGCTCCTCTGTCCATTGGATTTTCCAGGCAATAGTACTGGAGTGGGTTGCCATTTCCTTCTCTAGGGGAATCTTCCCAACCCAGGGATCGAACCCAGGTCTATCCGCACTGTAGACAGATGCTTAACCGTCTGAGCCACCAGAGGAGCAAATGTGAATGAGGGCTCTCAAAACTGTGATCCTGTGGATGTGGCCACCCTCTACAGTGATTGCTAAGGAGATTGGGAGCAAAAGAAACGAGGTGAACAAGGAAGCAAGATTAGCCCCAGATAGCTGAGATACATATGAAAACAATTAATTCAGTGAGCCCAGAGGTTTGCATCTTCTCATACATAGAATGTTAAGTTCCCTAACCTGATGCCTCCTCTTTAATGTTCAGATTGCCTGTTCCCTTTGTTGCAAACTTCTGTATAGCCTAGCTCCCCCCCCCCCCCCCCCCCGCCCGCCTCTTTGGAGCAATTTTGTCAGAGCTACTGAGATGCTGTCTCCTGGGCTTGGAGTCTTAAACCTTCAGTTCAGTTCAGTCACTCAGTCGTGTCTGACTCTTTGACACCCCATGAATTGCAGCACGCCAGGCCTCCCTGTCCATCACCAACTCCTGGAGTTCACTCAGACTCATGTCCATGGAGTCGGTGATGCCATCCAACCATCTCATTCTCTGTTGTCCCCTTCTCCTCCTGCCCCCAATCCCTCCCAGCATTAGGGTCTTTTCCAATGAGTCAACTCTTCGCCTGAGGTGGCCAAAGTATTGGAGTTTCAGCTTCAACATCAGTCCTTCCAATGAACACCCAGGACTGATCTCCTTTAGAATGGACTGGTTGGATCTCCTTGCATCCAAGGGACTCTCAAGTGTCTTCTCCAACACCACAGTTCAAAAGCATCAACTCTTTGGTGCTCAGCTTTCTTTATAGTCTAACTCTCACATCCATACATGACCACTGGAAAAACCATAGCCTTGACTGGATGGACCTTTGTTGGCAAAGTAATGTCTCTGCTTTTGAATATGCTATCTAGGTTGGTCATAACTTTCCTTCCAAGGAGTAAGCGTCTTTTAATTTCATGTGTGCAATCACCATCTGTAATGATTTTGGATCCCCCCAAAAGTAAAGTCTGACAGTATTTCCACTGTTTCCCCCTCTATCTGCCATGAAGTGATGGGACCAGATGCATTACCACCAAATAAAGTAACTCCCTACTTTCAGGTTATGACTATATTTTTCAGTCAAAAGGCTCATAGCTCCATTTTTTCCCAGTGCCATCAGGCTTTTCTTACTGGAGAATCCCATATTGTCTTGAAAGTGATAGCATAAAGATTTCTCTTATACCTAGACTTAAGTCCAGGCAACTAGTCCATAAACAATTGCCAAGGTTATTTAATTTTTATTTTTATTTATGTATTATTAAATATTCATTTATTTATTTATATGTATTTAAAACTTAAGTCCAGGCAACTAGTCCATAAACAATTGCCAAGGTTATTTAATTTTAATTTTAATTTATTTATTTTAAGTAAATATTTATTATTTATTAATTTATATATATTTATTTTATTTATATATTTATTTATTTATTTAAAAGTAAATATTTAGTTTTTATTTCTCCAGTTGAAAATCTCTCCCAGAAAACAAACTCAGAGACATTTTCTCTTACTTTGTCAATCTTAAAACAGACTGCTGGATTTTTGAATTGCTTCTCCAACTTTTGGCTACATCTCTCTCTGTTATCTTTGTCATATTTTGTATTCCCCACAGAGATACCAGTGTGTTGCTGTTGATTGTTTTTATTAAAAAAACTTAAAGGATTTTTTAATTGTCTATGCATAAATAGTGATTAAAAAAATGTCATCTTAGCAGCAGCAACAACACGGAAAATATGAACACAACAACAGCAGAAAGTTATGCTTTGAATTTTCAAATCCAAACATACAAAATGAAACCATCATACAGAGTTTTACAGCTCCATTATACATCAGAAAATCCAGGATAAATGTCTCTAGCTCCCTAACGAGCAGATCTTGAATCAGTAGATTGATTTCAATATCATACCTCTTTTTTTTTTTTAATGTTTGGGGTCTTTCATTACTTTTCAGCATCTAAAACCCTATGTTCAGTTTAATAACTTTCCCAAAGCAGGTATCAGGTTGTCTCATAGGTTTAAACATTTGGCTCAGAAGAATATAAATAATATATAAAAAGTACCCATTAGTGAGACTATGTGGAAAGAGGGAGAAAAAAATGAGTAAAATGCGCATTAAAGATGTTATCATTCTCTGCATCTTCACCGAAATATCTCTCTTAGTCTATCCACCAAGCTAAGAAAAATGCTTTGATGGGAACAGTATAGGTGTCAAATCCTTCTCTGAGGCATTTTGTGTGCGAGAGAGACTAAAACAAAACCAGTTGAGAAGCAAAACATATCCAAATACTCCCACATGTCCACATTAAGGCCATAATACATTCATGTGGCAAGAATTTTTCTCAACTTTTAAAGTTATTTTCCCTTACTCTTTCGAATGTAAACATATCCGTTTAGCAACACAGTCAGCATATATTCACTGAACAATTACCAGATGCCAGGCACAATGCAGCACACTGAGATGCTCCAGTAAACCCAAGTGACAAAAATCTCCAACCTTTGAAATTCACATTCTAGTCGATTCCAAGTATTTTAATTAAGAATGTTTGGAAAATACTAACTTCTCAGTTCATGGAGTTTTTAACTTTCTAAATGTATAAAGCTTAGAAAACAGAGAAAGATGGCTGCTAGACCCTTCTTTCCCTGTGATTAAATGCGATTTTTGAGAAAAACTGAGATCTATGAGAATTAAAATCAATTGTTTTAGACAGATAACCATGTGTTAGTATGGGACACACTGTGTTACCTACCTGAAAGTAAATTTTCACTTTCTTCATTTATAGAATCACATATTTGTTGGCCCTGAAAGCTCTCCCAGAGAATAAATCAGGACAGATACAAGAAAATCAAAGTGGTCTAATTTTTCTTTCCAGTGATTTATTTTAAAATAGACATATGACAGCTGTGTTCAATACCATGTAATGTAAATTTACTCAGATGTTTCTTTGAAAAGTTGATTTAAAATATCAGTTTCAAGCTTGCAATGTAGTGGTCCAATATTTTTATAGATTATAAGCAACATTTTAGGTCATACCTGAATGGTCTAGTGGTTTTCCCTACTTTCTTCAATTTAAGTTTGAATTTGTCTTGAGAAACCTGCATGCAGGTCAGGAAGCAACCGTTAGAACTGGACATGGAACAACAGACTGGTTCCAAATAGGAAAAGGAGTACGTCAAGGCTATGTATTGTCACCCTGCTTATTTAACTTATATGCAGTATATATCATGAGAAACACTGGGCTGGAAGAAGCACAAGCTGGAATCAAGATTGCCAGGAGAAATATCAATCACCTCAGATATGCAGATGACATCACCCTTATGGCAGAAAGTGAAGAGAACTAAATGGCCTCTTGATGAAAGTGAAATAAGAGAGTGAAAAAATTGGTTTGAAACTCAACATTCAGAAAACAAAGATCATGGCATTTGGTCTCATCACTTCATGGGAGATAGATGAGGAAACAGTGGAAACAACGGCTGACTTTATTTTGCTGCTGCTAAGTCACTTCAGTTGTGTCCGACTCTGTGACCCCATAGACGGCAGCCCACCAGGCTCCCCCGTCCCTGGGATTCTCCAGGCAAGAACACTGGAGTGGGTTGCCATTTCCTTCTCCAATGCATGAAAGTTGGGGGGCCCCAAAATCACTGCAGATGATGACTGCAGCCATGAAATTAAAAGATGCTTACTCCTTGGAAGGAAAGTTATGACCAACCTAGGCAACATATTAAAAAGCACAGACATTACTTTGCCAACAAAGGTCTGTCTAGTCAAGGCTATAGTTTTTTCAGTGGTCATATATGGATGTGAGAGCTGGACTATAAAGAAAGCTGAACACCAAAGAATAGATGCTTTTGAACTGTGGTGTTGGAGAAGACTCTTGAGAATCCCTTGGACTGCAAGGAGATCCAACCAGTTCATTCTAAAGGAGATCAGTCCTGGGTGTTCATTGGAAAGACTGATATTGAAACTGAAGCTCGAATATTTTGGCCACCTGATGTGAAGAGCTGACTCATTTGAAAAGACCCTGATGCTGGGAAGATTGAGGGAAGGAGAAGGGGATGACAGAGGATGAGATGGTTTGATGGCATCACCGACTCAATGGACATGGGTTTGGGTAGACTCTGGGAGTTGGTGATGGACAGGGAGGCCTGGCATGCTGCAGTTCATGGGGTCACAAAAAGTCGAACATGACTGAGCGACTGAACTGAACTGAACTTGGCAATAGAGAGTTCATGTTTTGAGCCACAGTCAGCACCTGGTCTTGTTTTTGCTGACTATATAGAGCTTCTCCCTAACAATTATACAGTGGGTGAGAGGAACTACATCTGATAGACAGAGTACCTGATGAACTATGGATGGTGGTTCATGACATTGTACAGGAGACTGGGAGCAAGACCATCCCCAAGAAAAAGAAATGCAAAAAAGCAAAATCACTGTGTGAGGAGGCCTTACAAAAAGCTGTGAAAAGATGAGAAACCAAAAGCAAAGGAGAAAAGAAAAGATATACCCATTTGAATGCAGAGTTCCAAAGAAAAGCAAGGAGATAAGAAAGCTTTCCTCAGTGATCAGTGAAAAGAAGTAGAGGGGAAAAAATAGAATGGGAAAGACTAGAGATCTCCTCAAGAAAATTAGAGATACCAAGGGAACATCTCATACAAAGATGGGCTCAATAAAGGACAGAAATGGTATGGATCTAACAGAAGCAGAAGATATTAAGAAGAGGTGGCAAGAATACACAGAAATGTACAAAAAAGATCTTCATGACCCAGATAATCACGAAGGTGTGATCACCAACATAGAACCAGACATCCTGGAATGAGAAGTTAAGTGGGCCTTAGGAAGCATCACTATGAACAAAGCTAGTGGAGGTGATGGAATTCCAGTTGAACTCTTTCAAATCCTAAAAGATGATGCTGTGAGTGTTGCACTCAATATGTCAGCAAATTTGGAAAACTCATCAGTGGCCACAGTACTGGAAGAGGTCACTCTTCATTCCAATCCCAAAGAAATTTAATGCCTAAGAACGTTCTAACTACAGCACAATTGCACTCATCTCACACGCTAGTAATGTAATGCTCAAAATTCTCCAAGCCAGGGTTCAACAATATGTGAACCATGAACTACCAGATATTCAAGCTGGTTTAAGAAAAGGCAGAGGAACCAGAGATCAAATTGCCAACATCTGCTGGATCATCAAAAAAGCAAGAGAGTTTCAGACAAACGTCTATTTCTGCTTATTGACTATGCCAAAGCCTTGGACTGTGTGGATAACAATAAACTATGGAAAATCCCAAAAAAGATGGGAATACCAGACCACCCGAACTGGCTCTTTAAAAACATGTATGCAGGTCAGGAAGCAACAGTTAGAACTGGACATGGAACAACAGACTGGTTCCAAATAAGAAAAGGAGTACGTCAAGACTGTATATTGTCACCTTGTTTATTTAACTTATATGCAAAGTACATCATGAGAAACACTAGGCTGGAAGAAGCACAAGCTGGAATCAGGATTGCTGAGAAAAATATCAATAAACTTAGATATGCAGATTACACCACCCTTATGGCAGAAAGTGAAGAAAAACTAAAGAGCCTCTTGATGAAAGTGAAAGAGAGTGAAAATGTTTGCTTAAAGCTCAACATTCAGAAAACTAAGATCGTGGTATATGGTTCCATCACTTCATGGCAAATAGATGGAGAAACAGTGGAAACAGTGGCAGAGTTTAATTTTGGGGGCTCCAGAATCACTGCAGATGGTGTTGAAGCCATGAAATAAAAAGACGTTTGCTCCTTGGAAGAAAAGTTATGATGAACTAGACAGCATATTAAAAAGCAGAGACATTACTTTGCCAACAAAGGTCTATTTAGTCAAGGCTATGGTTTTTCCCACGGTCATGTATGGATGTGAGAGTTGGGCTATAAAGAAAGCTGAGCACTGAAGAATTGATGGTTTTGAACTGTGGTATTGGAGAAGACTCTTGAGAGTCTCTTGGACTGCAAGGAGATCCAACCAGTCCATCCTAAAGGAGATCAGTCCTGAATGTTCATGGGAAGGACTGATGTTGAAGCTGAAACTCCAATACTGTGGCCATCTGATGCGAACTGACTCATTTGAAAAGACCCTGATGCTGGGAAAGATTGAAGGCAGGAGGAGAAGGGGACGACGGAGGATAAGATGGTTGGATGGTATCACCGACTCAATGGACATGAGTTTGAGTGAACTCTGCGAGTTGGTTATGGAAAGGGAGCCCTGGCCTGCTGCAGTCCACGGGGTCACAAAGAGTCGGACACTACTCAGCGACTGAACTGAGCTGAACTGAAGCAACATTTTATAGATTAACAACAACAACATAGATTATACTTCATTTAAAGTTATTACAAAATAATGGCTATGTTTCCCTTCTGTAGTATGCATATATGTTTGAGGCTTATTTATTTTACACACAGGAGTTTGTGAGTTTTAATCCCCTGCTCTTATCTTTCCCTTCCCTGCTCCCCTCTCCCCTTTGGTAACCACTGGTTTGTTCTCTATATCTGTGAGTCTGCTTCTACTTGGTTGTATTCATTAGTTTGTTTTATATTTTAAATTCCACATGTAACTGTTAACACAAAGTATTTGTCTTTCTCTAACTTATTTCACTTAGCAAGATGCCCTCTAAGTCCATCCGTGTTGCTGCAAATGGCAAAATTTCATTCTTTTTTTGCTGAGTGCGGTATTCCATTGTGCGTGTGTACATACATATATATAACCACTGCATCTTTATCTGCTCATCTTTTGATGGACAGTCAGAGTTCTTCCATACTTGATTACTGTATATTGCTACTGTGAACATTAGAGTTCAATATAACTTTTTGAATTAGTGCTTTTGTTTTCTTTGGATATATATCTGGGAGTGCAATTGGTGGTTCTATTTTTAGTATTTTGTGGAATCGGCATACTTTTTTTTCCATAGTGACTGCACCAACTTACATTCCCAACAGGACACAGTGTCTCCCATTTCTTCACATCCTCACCAACGTTTGTTACTTGTAAACTTTTGGATGATTGCCATTCTAACAGGTATGGTGTTTGGATTGGCATTTCTCTGATAATTAGCAATGCTAAGCATCTTTTCATGTGCCTGTTGACCATTTGTGTATCTTCTTTGGAGAAAACGTCTGTCAGATCTTTTGCCTATTTTTTAATCAAGTTGCTTTTTTTGTAGTATTGAGCTGTGTGAGTCATTTATATGTTCTGGATATTAATCCCTTATCATATCATTTTCAAGTGTTTTCTCCAATTCAATAGGTCATTTTTTCATTTGCCATGCTCAATTCGCTTTTTATTTTCAGTATATTTCCTCATGAGTAGGCTCTGCCATTTTAAAGGAGTACATAGTGGATGTTCCTGAAGGTCATAAAAACTCTGACACACTTCTATAAATTTTCATATGTATTCTCCTATGTCCATAGATGTGATGGATATTTATTTATTTGTTTTCACCAGAAATTTAGAATGTGTAAGGAATTTTCTCAATTTCACTGTTTGACTTTAGTGCCCTTTACAGTTTTTAGTCTCTATGGGCAGAAACATTCCTTTATTTTGGGATGTGAGTATATGCTGTATTTCCTTAGTTTGTAAGGTCCATTCAAGGACCTCCTTTCACTTCTCTGTTATCCCCAGCTGATGACTTCTGATCTTAGAATGATCATTTGCCCATGTTCTGAAGTTTGTCAGGCTTTCCCACCATCAAGTTTTGAGAGTATAATTTACAGGTTGTTTCTTTTGCTATCCTAATTGGTCTGTTACATTTTCTGGAAAATTGTGTGACTATTCAAAAATTATACTTTTGCTCTCATCCCACATCTGAAAAGCTCATGCATTTTTTTTAAGTGTAGAAAATTTAGGAGGATGCTATCTGATTGCTTCCAGAGAAAGTAAGAAAGCTAAAAAATCTGAAGAATAATATCTATCAATTCATGGCGTCTGAAAGTGAATGGCCAAGGTGAGCACAGGAATATCACTGAAAAAAAGACAGACAAAAATATCTGAATTACTGAAAGCTATGAAAAGGAAGAAAAATAAACAGCAGAGGTGCTTCTCATAAGACTATGATGTTTTCCCAAGGTGTAACTATAAGCTGCCCTTCTCCAACAAACTTGAACATCGACCGTAACATTGGTCTAGTATTTTTAAACCAAGTCTGTGTGTGTGTGTGTATGTGTGTGTGTATGTATGTGTGTGTGTGTGTATGTGTGCGTGTGCTCAGTTGTGTCTGACTCTGTGAGACCCCATGGACTGTAGCCCGCCAGGCTTCTCTATCCGTGGTACTATCCAGGCAAGAATATTGGAGGGAATCACCATTTCCTCTAAGTCATATAGCACTATAAATTTATTTTTATTATTGCTTAATTTCAATAAGATATTTGGGCCTACATAAAAGCACTAGTTTGAAAATAGTTTCTCTTCAATCTAACTAGGGTTTTACGTTTAATGATTTTCTTTGACGATTCTGAGCACTTCTGTCAATACCAGTTCAATGATTGAGATGGAGAGGTAATTTTTCACAGATTTGACTTAGATACTAATTTTATGTAGCCACCCTTACTACCTTGTTCAACTTTTTACCTTTTTTATTTTTATTCCTTCTGTCTCACCTGCCTAAGAGTTGCCAAGAAAATTTCCACCTATTTCTCACCTAGTGAACCTTTCTTTCTACAAGCATAATGGAAAATTATGCACATATATTTTGTTGCTGCTTGTGAGACTGAACAGATGTAAAATTCCTTTGTACTATTCTTCCTCTTTGCTTGTAATTTTTCCCTTGCCAGGAAGTTTGTGGAGGAGAGAGTGAAAATGGCAGAAGTAGCAACTTCTTCTGACACAGCATGTGCCTTCAAGTCATTCTCCTGCCAAGGGGTCTGGAAGCAAACTTGCTGTTCTTACTACACTAGAGTGGCCTCAACACCTCCAAGCATGATGTTGGTGCCTTGCGTTAGCTGATCTCCTGTATAGAATTTTCTGGTCAAAAGCAGAGGAATGCAAATGAACAACAGAAAAAAAAAAAAAAAGATTAGAAATAAAATCCAAATGTTATTTCTGGAATGTTATATGGAGTCTCATACACAACCACCAAGTGAGCCTGGTGCACAGACTAGATGGCTAAACTCGACATGATCATAACAGCTATGTTCCAAATGGTTTCCCAAATTCAAAGGGAATCACAGCCAGACTTCTTGAGTTTTCTCAAGCATTCCAATTTCAATCATGAGCTAGTTTTGTTCGAAGTCAGATTCTTCCCACATTCACTAGAAAATTTCTCGGCTACCATTTTAGAAATTCTGGCCAAATCTTAAGTTAGGTAAGCAAGGTTAAATTTGTTCTCTGGCTATATCACCTTCTTTGTTACTTTTTATGACAACTACGTGAACTTGCTGATGAGAATCATATGACCAGTATTAAAAATGAATCTGAGATATTTTTCTCATTCATTTTACTATTTATTCTTTTGATATATTTTTTTCAATGTCTTTTATAGTAAACACCTACATAGAGTTCAAGAGCTATCTGAATTTCACCAGTGAATCTCAGTTCCAGTCAGTCAATTAGTTCAGTCACTCAGTCGTGTCCAACTCTTTGTGACCCCATGGACTGAAGCATGCCAGGCCTCCCTGTCCACCACCAAGTCCCAGAATTCATTCAGACTCACGGCCATAGAGTCAGTGATGCCATCCAGCCATCTCATCCTCTGTCATCCCCTTCTCCCCCTGCCCCCAATCCCCTCCAGCATCTCAGTTTAGGTGCTTGTTAATTTTGTTTCAATGGAATTGTTAAGAGATTCTTTCAAAAGAGATCTGCCACTAAGGTGAGTGAAAATATTACACCTACAGATGAAACAGTTTGCACAGGTACGTAACTTTCCTTTGAAATACATTTTCAAAAAAATTACTTTTCTCTATAATAAGAGAAATATATCCATTTGGGGGAAGAAATATTTTAAGTATCTTTTAAATTTTAATTATTATAAGTGAAAAAAATCACTCAAAATTATGTCATATATTTTGGTATATTATTTATCACGGAAAATAAGCCTGGATTTCACATTTTGGGACATTACAATGTTAGCATCATGAACATCTATTAAACTACTGTATCAAAAATTTTTAGACATTAAGTTGGAAATACTTAGCTCTTCATTACATAAAAACATTGAATATCCCAGACTATTCTGAATGGGTAACTATATGTGTCTTTAACAAAGTGTGAGTAAAACCACTGCTATTCAACTTCCTGAGTTATCATTATGCTGGATCTAGTAATCCTATGCCATGAGTAGGTTCAGGAGATTTAATTGTGATTTTTGTGGTTGTACTTTAGCTATATTAACAAGAATTTTTATATCCTAATTTCTAGCTTTATATTTGATACTGTGCATGAAATAATAAGGAATATAGAAATGACCACAATTTTGGTATACAATCACTTAATTTCTCCACTGAAGTAAGTTGTTTTTATTCTTTACTTTTGTCTAAATAATGTCTTAACCATATTATAAGTGAAAGAGTAAGCATGATGGGGAAGCAATACTGGACTTGTAGCCGGGACAGGAAGTCAAGGAAACTGAGAACAAATTTTAAAACATTTTCCTTTAGAAAGAGAAAGCTCTGATTACTGATGTTGAAAGGTTAAGAATTCCAAGACTAACATAAGATGACCTTTCAAGAACTCATCAATAAAATGACATAAGTGTCTCTTAATAACATCACCAAGAGGGAGAATATTTGGTAGTCATAGAGGCAATGGACTATATCATATTTATTTTTGTAACATCAATGTTTAGCACAAAGTCTGGCACAAACAATACATTCACTGAATGATTGATGATGAATGAATAGAGCATTATTTATTCATGTTGCATGTAGTATTGTAACAGAATTCTTGCTAGTGGAATATAGTTATACTGTGACCTAGAAATCATTGATATGTTCTGAGCAAACTCAAAAAGCTCCTTCTATTTGAGCTTCCAAATAGCAGGACAAAAGGAAAGTCTCAGTTAGATATTTCCTGGGCCCAGAAGCTCAATGGGAAGACAGGATGCTACAGGGTCTCCCAGTGAGGCCATGTAGAATTATTTGTCTGCCACTATTCAATGCCTGAACATCTGCACTCTCTGGAAAGGAAAACACTGTTTTTACAATACAAGTGGGAAAACATGATTACTCCAGTGGCCTGAAAGTTCTATTTGAGAAAACTGGAGGTTTGGAAACTTTCTTGGGTGAAAGAGAAGCAAAGGTCACAAAACAAGTTAGAATTGGAAACTTACAAATGAACGAAAAATGTCACATCCTAGGAAATAGTCATTTCAGGGGATTCCATTGATAAGTCTAAGAATGCCAAAAATTGCATTTTAATCCACAGATAACCAATGTCTATGTTGTAAGTTTAGTTCAATTCAGTAGCTCAATCATGTCTGACTCTTTGCCACGCCATGAATCGCAGCATGCCAGGCCTCTGTTTCCATCATCAACTCCAGGAGTCTACCCAAACTCATGTCCATTGAGTCGGTGATACCATCCAACCATCTCAACCTCTGTCATCCCCTTCTCGTCCTGCCGTCAATCTTTCCCAGCATCAGGGTCTTTTCAAATGAGTCAGCTCTTTTCATGAGGTGGCCAAAGTACTGGAGTTTCAGCTTCAATATCAGTCCTTCCAATGAACACACAGAACTGATCTCCTTTAGGATGGACTGGTTGGATCTCCTTGCAGTCCAAGGGACTCTCAAGAGTCTTCTCCAACACGACAGTTCAAAAACATCAATTCTTTGGTGCTCAGCTTTCTTTATAGTCCAACTCTCACATCCATACATGACCACTGGAAAAACCATAGCCTTTACTAGACAGACCTTTGTTGGAAAAGTAATGTCTCTGCTTTTGAATATGCTATCTAGGTTGGTCATAACTTTCCTTCCAAGGAGTAAGTGCCTTTTAATTTCATGGCTGCGATAACCACCTGCAGTGATTTTGGAGCTCCCAAATATAAAGTTAGCCATTGTTTCCACTGTTTTCCCATCTATTTGCCATGAAGTGATGGGACCAGATACCATGACCTTAGTTTTCTGAATGTTGAGCTTTAAGTCAACTTTTTCAGTCTCCTCTTTCACTTTCATCAAGAGGCTCTTTTGCTCCTCTTCACTCTCTGCCATAAGAGTGGTGTCATCTGCATACCTGAGGTTATTGATAGTTCTCCCAGCAATCTTGATTCCAGCTTGTGCTTCCTCCAGCCCAGCGTTTCTCATGATGTACTTTCCATATAAGTTAAATAAGCAGGGTGACAATATACAGCCTTGACGTACTCCTTTTCCTATTTGGAACCAGTCTGTTGTTTCATGTCCAATTCTAACTGTTGCTTCCTGACCTGCATATAGGTTTCTCAAGAGGCAGGTCAGGTGGTCTGGTATTTCCATCTCTTTCAGAATTTTCCACAGTTGATTGTGATCCACATAGTCAAAGGCTTTGGCATAGTCAATAAAGCAGAAATAGATGTTTTTCTGGAACTCTCTTGCTTTTTCGTTGATCAGGTGGATGTTTGCAATTTTATCTCTGATTCCTCTCCCTTTTCTAAAACCATCTTGAACATTTGGAAGTTCACAGTTCATGTATTGCTGGTCTGGCTTGGAGAATTTTGAGCATCACTTTACTAGCGTGTGAGATGAGTGCAAATGTGAGGTACTTTGAGCATTCTTTGGCATTACCTTTCTTTGGGATTGGAATGAAAACTGACCTTTTCCAGTCCTGTGGCCACTGTTGAGTTTTCCAAATTTGCTGACATATAGAGTGCATCATTTTACAGCATCATCTTTCAGGATTTGAAATAGCTCAACTGGAATTCCATCACCTCCACTAGCTTTGTTTGTAGTGATGCTCTCTAAGGCCCACTTGACTTCACATTGCAGGATGTCTGGCTCTAGGTAAGTGATCACACCATCATGATTATATGGGTCGTGAAGATCTGTTTTGTACAGTTCTTCTGTGTATTCTTGCCACCTCTTCTTAATATCTTTTGCTTCTGTTAGGTCCCTACCATTTGTTGAGCCCATCTTTGCATGAAATGTTCCCTTGCTAGCTCTAATTTTCTTGAAGAGAGCTCTAGTCTTTCCCATTGTATTGTTTTCCTCTGTTTGCACTGATCACTGAGGAAGGCTTTCTTATCTCTCCTTGATATTCTTTGGAATTCTGCATTAAAATAGGTATTCTTTCCTTTTCTCCCTTACTTTTGGCTTCTCATCTTTTCACAGCTATTTGTAAGGCCTCCTCAGACAGTCATTTTGCTTTTTTGCATTTCTTTTTCTTGGGAATGGTCTTGATCCCTGTCTCTTGTACGATGTCACGTACCTCCATCCATAGTTCATCAGCCACTCTGTCTATCAGATGTAGTCCCTTAAATCTATTTCTCACTTCAACTGTATAGTCAAAAGGGATTTGATTTAGGTCATACCTGAATGATCTAGTTGTTTTCTCCACTTTCTTCAATTTCAGTCTCAATTTGGCAATAAGGAGTTCATGATCCGAATCACAGTCAGCTCCTGGTCTTGTTTTTACTGACTGTATAGAGCTTCTCCATCTTCGGCTGTAAAGAATAGAATCAGTCTGATTTCGGTGTTGACCATCTGGTGATGTTCATGTGTAGAGTCTTCTTCTGTGTTGTTGGAAGAGGGTGTTTGCTATGACCAGTGCATTCTCTTGGCAGAACTCTATTAGCCTTTGCCCTGCTTTATTCTGTACTCAAACACCAAATTTGCCTCTTACTCTAGGTGTTTCTTGGCTTCTTACTTTTTCATTCCAGTCCCTTATAATGAAAAGGACAGCTTTTTTGGGTGTTAGTTCTAAAAGGTCTTGTAGGTCTTCATAGAACTGTTCAGCTTCAGCTTCTTCAGCATTACTGTTGAGGCATAGACTTGGATAACTGTGATATTGAATCTTTGCCTTGAAAATGAACTGAGATCATTCTGTCATTTTTCAGATTGCATCCAACTACTGCATTTCAGACTCTTTTGTTGGCTATGGTGGCTACTCCATTTCTTCTATGGGATTCCTGCCCACGGTAGTAGATATAATGGTCATCTGATTTAAATTCACCCATTCCAGTCCATCTTAGTTCACTGATTCCTAGAATGTTGATGTTCACTCTTGTCATTTCCTGTTTGACCACTTCCAATTTGCCTTGATTCATGGACCTAACATTCCAGGTTCCTATGCAGTATTGCTCTTTACAGTATCAAACCCTGCTTCCATCACCAGTCCCATCACAACTGGGTATTGTTTTTGCTTTGGCTCCATCTTTTCATTCTCTCTGGAGTTATTTCTCGACTGATCTCCAGTAGCATTTTGGGCACCTGCTGACCTGATGAGTTCATCTTTCAGTGTCCTTTTTGGCCTTTTTATACTGTTCATGTGGTTCTCAAGGCAAGAATACTGAAGTGGTTTGCCATTCCCTTCTCCAGTGGACCACATTCTGTCAGACCTCTCCACCACGACTTGGCCATCTTGGGTGGCCCCAGATGGAATGGCTTAGTTTCAGAGTTAGACAAGGCTGCTGTTTATGTGATCAGATTGGCTAGTTGTCTGCCCTCTGATGCCCTCTTGCAACACCTACCATCTTACTTGGGTTTCTCTAACCTTGGATGTGGGGTCTCTTCATGGCTGCTCCAGCAAAGTGCAGCCACTGCTCCTTACCTCTGATCCTGGTTAGCTCCTCTTGGCCACCACCCCTGCCCTCGGGTGTGGGGTAGCTCCTCTCGGCTGTGCTCGTGTGTCATCGCTGCAGCACTTGTTTGCCGGCTATGTTGTAAAATAGAATATAAAAGTAATAAGAAAAAAACAGCCAAGAAAAGACTTGGGGTTTCTACTTAGCAAAAAACAAAAACAACAACAAAAAAGTTGTTTAGTGCATGAAAGGGCTCAATGAGTACCTCTCTTTAAAGATGCTAGGGCCATGAAACAAAACAGAAGTTGAATACTGTACCTAAAACAGTCTTGTAATTCCATAAATTGGTGCTCACTATGCTACGATGGCATCACTGACTCAATGGATGCGATTCTGAGTGAACTCCGGGAGTTGGTGATGGACAGGGAGGCCTGGCATGCTGCGATGCATGGGGTCGCAAAGAGTCAGACACGACTGAGAGACTGAACTGAACTGAACTGATGCTATGATAAATCCAGAATATTTACAATATTGGCCATTATATTTTATGAGCAGTCAAGTTTTATTTCATAGATGCACTATCTCAATCATCAAATTACTATAATATTGTTATTATAATATTAGATAATATCATTTCAGTTTTTAGATTAGGAAACAGTTCCAAGGAATATATGTCACTCTAACTATCAAGTTTATACAGACAAGGAATATGTTTTCCATTTCTATCAATCATCCCCATCACATAGCATGTTTTTTAGTCCCTGAAAGGCATTTAGAAGATATTTATTAAATGAGTGGATAAAAATAAACAAACTTTCCCAGATGCTAATATTAGAATGAAATATGTGGCTTTAATTTCCCAGCATGCATTTCTAATAGAAAGAAAGCAAGTGACTTTCTTGGTTTGTGAAAACAACTCTATTTAGAGAGAAACTTGATAAAATTAATATATACATTCTCCAGGAGGAAACTTTTTTTCCTATCAAGGGTTTGAGACAGACAGGTCAGGCTCCTGTCTACCTATTTACTAGTTAGAGAAACATATTCATATAATCCTATTTTTGGCTTTTCTTTTATTTAGGTACTATTCATCAATGATTTATCAAGGGCTTCCCAAATGTGTCAGACCCTCTTCCTGGCACTAGGGAAGCAGTGATAAGTAAGAGTCTCCATCCTCAAATGACTCACGTTCCATATTCTATGTATCTGACCTCATAGAGATGTCCTTCAGTATAAATTCATAAATGCTAATTATCAGAACTTCATTTTCTTAATTTATGAAACAGAGGTGATAATACCTTCTCACAGGGTTGCTATGCAGATAATATATAAAATATGTAATACACTATACAAATTGAAACAACAATGACAATTGAATTTTTAAAGTTTACAGATGGTTGCTGACATTATCTTGTTAAATTTTTGACTAAGATAATCATGGTAATATCAAGATTATGAAATAATATGATAAGGTAAACCACAGTTGGAGTCCTTCCATTAATATTATTATATATTTGACCTTGAGAAATATATTAACCTTATTGACAAAATTTCTTCATCTGCCAAGGGAAAACTACATTCTATATTACAAGGTTGTTAAGAGGATTATTGATAATCTATGCAAGTTGCCTTGTTACTGAAGAGTAACAATTATAAGTGCTCAAAAACTGTAAGAAGTTACAATTCCATCTAGCAACCAGAATTCTCTTATTCTACTAATCAGAATATAACTATTTTGGAAGAGTGTTTGGCAGAATCTTTTAAAGATGGATATACGCATTTCTCATGGCATAGAAATTCTACTGTACAAATACCAGAAGATATGTCCCGGAATGATTCTGTTAGCACTAGTCATAATAGACCAAACCTGGGAAGTGCCTAATTACCATCATTGGTTGATTATTCACACAGTTGAATGGAATTCAGCTATAATATCAATGAATGTCAGAAATACAATGTTGAGTGAAAGAAGCCAGACTTAAAAGATACTCTATAATGCCATTAAAATAACCTACAAAAATATATTAAATGACTGTTTCAGAGATTAAAACTTTGCCTATTACCCTTAATAGGCACTGATAGTATAGTGATTGGAAGGAAACATGAAGAGGGCATTAGGGTTCTAGAAAAAATTTTTATTTGGGTCCCGTTTTACAGAAATATGTTCATGTTTATGAAAACAGAGAGTTGTCTACCAGTGTACTTTTTGTTTTTACTTTATTAGAATTTGAAATATAGTAAGCATACTTAATAAATATCCATTCTTATTTTTAAAGTTAAGAATATGAAGCATTCACTCACAGTCTAAAGGTTTTTTTAGAACATTTTTAATCAATTTATTTTTATTCTGGAGAAATCATCTAGGTCTAGAAGACATTCATCTCTCACAACTTTAAGTCTCTTTCAGTTTATTTTTCCAGGAAAATTTGTACCTAGTGCCTTCTAAATTCAAAAGACTATGTCACATTTCTTTTAAGACAAGGATGCCTTTGCTTGGCATGACATGAATACCAAGTACCCTGTATACAATTAAGCTTTTTAAAAAGTACATGGGAGAAACTGTTTCCAGCACCACAGTAGCTATTTTTTTGTTGTTGTTGTTAAAATCTCTTGCTAGTTTTGCAGAAAAGACAAAAATCACGTAATGCACTTGCTACAGTTATGACCACTGGAGTTTCTAGGTCTCAGTAGAAAAAAATGTGCATAACAGAAATAAGCAATTTTCAGTATTCTCTTTTAACATGCCCAGTATTTTCAACCCAAATTTGAGTCCAATTCACATTATGGACTGAATGCTTGGGTCTCCTTTAAATTTTTCTTTGGAAGCCCTAATCTGCCCTCCCCAGAGTGGGACTATGTTTAGAGGTGGGGCATCTAAGGAAGTAATTACGTTTAAATGAAATATTAAGATTTGAGCCCTGATTCAGTAAGATTGAGTCCTTTAAGAAACAACATCACAGTGCTTGCTTCATTTCTCTCTACCATGTGAGAACAAAGTCAGAAGGCAGCAATCTACAAGAAAGGAAATTGCTCTCACCAGAAACCAGCACTGGCTGGCATCTTGATCCTGCACTTTGCAATCTTCAGAACTATGAGAAGTAAATTTCTACTTTTTAAGCCACCCAGTCTGACATTCTTTTATGGCAGCCCAAGCTGACTAAAACACTACAAAAATGATGAGAGCTTTGACTGTAATATTTAAATGAAAGAGAGAGAAAGGAAAAAAGAAAGGGAGGAAGAAAGATAGGTCACTGGGAATCTCTGAAATCGATTATATTAAATGCCAACCAAAATATTTTCAAAGTCTTCAACTATAAATACAGAGTAATAATAATGATACACTACTTCATTCAAAGGGATATTGTAATGATGAAAATAAATATTGTAAGAAAAATATTCTACAGATTAAATATTACTCCTACCATACGTTGGAATAAAAACATAAATGAAGAATGGTCACTAATCAAACTTCCAGTCTAAAGCAAGAGACTGAAATGCAATTTCTACATGTTTATATGTCTAATAAAAAAATCTGGGCAGTCTAACAAAAAAATCTGGGCATTCTAACAGAAACATATTCGAATATAATATCTGGAACATTCTTATCCAAGTTTGAAAGTAATTATATAAAACAGTTTTCTAAAAGTTTTCAGTCTCAGTCACACATAAATCTATGAAATAGGTATTTCTTCTTTCCTTGGATGAGAAAATTTAGCCTTAGAGAACTTCTCTCAGTTCACAAAGTTGCCAGTCATACTCAAATTGATCTGTTTCTAACTTCAATACTCGTCATTCAGCCAAAAGGAATCAAGGATCTCAGCAGGAGAAGAATAGGAATATAACAAGAAGACATTTAAATATATATATAAGTTAGTTAGCAAACACACTCATAAACTAAAAATAATTTTATGTAAAATAAATATATTTAAGATTCCAAATAATATAAGAGAAAGTCCTAGGTCTGTTTGGGAGGCTCAAGAATTTTAAGTATGGACATAAAATACAATTATAATATTTAATGTGCCAACAAGTTACAATTTGTCTAACATTAGGTAAAGGATCATAATGTGTGTGCCTAGTCATGTTCAGCTCTTTGTGACCCTGTGGACTATAAGCCCTCCAGGCTCCCCATCCAAGAAATTTTCCAAGCAAGAACTCTGGAGCAGGTTGTCATATCCTACTCTAGGTAATGTTCTGGACTCAGGGATGGAACCCGTGTCTCCTGCATCTAACGCATTGGCAGGCTGATTCTTTATCGCTGAGCCACCTGGGAAACCCATAAGTTGAGGGAAGGTAACTGTATTCGTTTACTAGAACTGCCATTACAAAGTATCACAGACATGATGTCTTAAATAACAGAAATGTATCTTCTCATAATTCTAGAGGCTTAAAATCCATGATCAAGGTGCTTTTAAATTTGCAAATTTAAATTAATCATATATAATAAATGAGTTTATAAATCTTTGCATGTTATTTCTTTGTTTGATAACAATGAAACAAAATGAGAAACAAAATAGCATTATTCTTATGCAGGAATGTATACATTTAAAGAACTCATTATTTGAACTCAGTGAAAATTAATAATGTTGCTTGAATAAATATCATGTTGCATTTCCTTTAAAATATCATAAGCCACCTGACCAAAAAATCATGAACTTTATATAGTTTTTGTGACTGGCTTATTACAAAGTATGAACTTTTACCTCTGCTAACTAAGGCAAAACCTATTTTCTTTCAGAGTGTTATGGGGTTAATACTGACCTTCTTTCTGTGTTGTGGGAAAACAAATGTATAAGGATGTCAATATATTGATCAATTTTTTAGGTCAAAAGTGACATGGAAACTTTCATACTGTGGTGATTATTTCAGTCTTAAACTAACCAGACAATTAACTAAAATACCCACAGATATTTTTGAATTCTAATTTTGGAGAGACATAGGTCACAAGAAGAAAACCAATTGTAACTAAAATACCCACAGATATTTTTGAATTCTAATTTTGGAGAGACATAGGTCACAAGAAGAAAACCAATTGTAACTAAAATACCCACAGATATTTTTGAATTCTAATTTTGGAGAGACATAGGTCACAAGAAGAAAACCAAATGTCATCAATTTCATTAACTTCTTAAAGACCAAATATGTATCTCAAATATATAGAGCATGAACTTTGTCAATAGCTCCTGAGTGGTGTCACTAAAATTGTGAAACACTGAAATTTGTAAAAAAGTACTAGGTATCTTTTCAATGAAGGACTAGTCATAGACTGTCTTTCCATGGTTGCTGATATTAAAATGACCTGAAACTTTCATTGTCTTGGGGCTATTCAAAACTTAGTAAGTTGTAGAAATTTGTAGAGATGCAAAATTTTCTTATCCATATCAATGCAAAAAAAAAATGTGTCTGGTGGATTGCCATTGTTCACTGTCTGATGGATATTGGCTAGTTTTGCACTCTTTGTAAATTCATTTCAGAATTCGATATTGCCTGTATATATATATATATATGCATGTGGTTCTTTAAATTCTTCTTGGACCGATGGTAACATCTTACTGAATCTCATTTTACTTAAAGGAATACATAAAATCTTTACCTTATGTCCATTTTATATTTATATGAGTCATAATTTTGCTTTTTAAAATAAATTTTCCCTTAATAGTTTGGATCCCTCTTCAGTCACTGACTATGCTAATCCAAGGTGTAATTCAGTTCAGTTCAGTCGCTCAGTCATGTCAGACTCTTTGCAATCCCATGAATCGCAGCACACCGGGCCTCCCTGTCCATCACCAACTCCCAGAGTTCACTCAGACTCACGTCCATCAAGTCAGTGATGCCATCCAGCCATCTCATCCTCTGTCGTCCTCTTCTCCTCCTGCCCCCAGTCCCTCCCAGCATCAGAGTCTTTTCCGATGAGTCAACTCTTTGCATGAGGTGGCCAAAATACTGGAGTTTCAGCTTTAGCATCATTCCTTCCAAAGAAACCCCAGGGTTGATCTCCTTCAGAATGGACTGGTTGGATCTCCTTGCAGTCCAAGGGACTCTCAAGAGTCTTCTCCAACACCGCAGTTCAAAAGCATCAATCCTTCGGTGCTCAGCTTTCTTCACAGTCCAACTCTTGCATCCATACATGACCACTGGAAAAACCATATCCTTATGCAGTACTTGGATGCAGTCTCAAAAATCACAGAATGATCTCCGTTCATTTCCAAGGCAATCCATTCAATGTCACAGTTATCCAAGTCTGTGCCCCAACCAGTAATGCTGAAGAAGCTGAAGTTGAACAGTTCTATGAAGACCTACAAGCCTTTTAAAACAAACACCCAAAAAATATGTCCTTTTCATTATAGGGGACTGGAATGCAAAAGTAGAAAGTCAAGAAACACCTGGAGTAACAGGCAAATTTGGCCTTGGAACACAGAATTAAGCAGGGCAAAGACTAATATAGTTTTGCCAAGAAAATGCACTGGTCATAGCAAACACCCTCTTTTAGCAATACAAGAGAAGACTCTATACATAGAAATCACCAGATGGTCAACACTGAAATCAGATTGATTATATTCTTTGCAGCCAATATGGAGAAGCTCTATACAGTCAACAAAAAACAAGACCAGGTGCTGACTGTGTATTGTCAAATTCAGACTTCAATTGAAGAAAGTAGGGAAAACCACTAGACCATTCAGATATGACCTAAATCAAATCCCTTATGATTATACAGTGGAAGGTGTAATTAATTAACCTTTAAGTCCAGGTTTCTAGTCCATAAAAAGGATATAAAAATATCACCCTCTCAGGGTTGAAAAGAGCTTTAAATGAGGTGTATGCAGTGCTTAGCACAGTCACTTGTCACCCAAGAGTTAGTGTTCTTTATTTCCTTTTATAGCAAATGACTAACTTTAGTGCCAGACAATTAGCTTTAGTTTAGAGGCCAAAGCCACCAACAATTTGAGCCTTTTCTAAATTTCTCCTCAGCCTCAGTTCACAAACATATACACATAATTCTTATGCTAAATAAAAATGTCCTGGAAAGTATGAGTCATATTCCATTTTATTTTTTGCAGTGAAATAATACTACATAAAATATTTTTGAATAGAAATAATTATTTTCAATCTTTTTTTTCTTTAGTTTTTACAAAGATCACGTATACATTAAATATGCCAGATTAACATAGACTAGAAGATATTAAGCATAAGTAGCCATAGAGCTGGAAAAGCCTTGGAGCACATGAAAACACTTTTAGAATATAAGTGCAAAAGATATGTCCTGGTTAGGTTGCAAAGTGTCTAACATTTCAGAAAAAAAAAAAAAATCATGAGCACAGAGGTGGGAAAAGTAGCCCTTCAACATGCGCTATAACCAATAGGGCAGTCTGTTCTGCTACAACCTTTCCTGAGCAGTTAAGTCCTGGTTGTGCATCACTAATTCAAAGTTAACCTGATTCTTTATCTAGTTGTTAATATAAAGTGCTAGAATTAGCTAGATATTTATCTGGAAAATCAATAATATCAAAGACACATATCAGCAAGTGCAAAAGTAAGTAACTGGAAATGTGTGCATGCTCAGTCCCTAAGTCACGTGCAGCTCTTTGTGGCCCCATGTATTGTAGCCTTCCAGGCTCCTCTGTCCATGGGACTTCCCAGGCAAGAATACTGGAGTGGGTTGCCGTTTTCTCCTCCAGGGGATTTTCCTGACTCAGAGATTGAACCGGAATCTCCTATGTATCCTGTTTGGCAGGCAGATTTTTTACCACTGAGCCACCTGGGAGGCCCCCAGTAAATGAGAATACCCCAAACTAAAAGAAAATCATCAATAAAATGAAAGGCAATCTATGGTATGGGAGAAAAATATTTGTAAATTATATATCTCATGAGTTAATATCCAAAATTTACAATGAATTCTTACAACTCAATAATAAAATGCAAAAAAAATGAAAGCAAGCAATTCATTTTTAAAAAGGAGAGTGAGTCTAAATTATTTTCCAAGGAAGACATATGGCTATTTAACAGGCACATGAAAAGTTGGTCAACAATACCAATAATCAAAGAAATGCAAATCAAAACTGCAGTTAGATATTACCTAATATCTCTTAGAATGGTTATTATAAAAAATAAAAGAGATAACAAGTGTTGGCAAGGATGTGGAGAAAAGGAATCCTCGTGCACTCTTGGCAGGAATATAAGTTGGGTATGCTGCTGCTGCTGCTGCTGCTGCTGCTGCTGCTGCCTCGCTTCAGTCATGTCCGACTCTGTGCGACCCCATAGACGGCAGCCCACCAGGCTCCCTCGTCCCTGGAATTCTCCAGGCAAGAACACTGGAGTGGGTTGCCATTTCCCTTCTCCAATGCATGAAAGTGAAAAGTAAAAGTGAAGCCGCTCAGTCGTGTTCGACTCTTAGTGACCCCATGGACTTCAGCCCACGAGGCTCCTCCATCCATGGGAGTTTCCAGACATAGCCTCTATGCAAAACTTTATGGAGATTATTTTAAAAAATATAAATAAAACTACCATATGATCCAGCCAATCCACTTCTGAGTATTTACCAAAAGGAAATTAAAACACTAAATTAAAAGATATATGCACCCTCATGTGCATTGTAGCTGATTTGCAATAGCCAAGATATGTATATAGCCTGTGTCCACCAATGGATGAATGGATGAATACTCACACACAATGGAATGCTATTCAGCCATAAAAAGAAAGACATTTTGCTGTTTCCAACTATTTACATGAATGGACCTTAAGTACATTATGCTAAGAGAAAGAAGTATACAGAGAAAGATAAATAGGATATGATCTCATTTATATGTAGAATGTAAAAAAAAAAAAAAAAAGTCTGAAAGATACAGAGAACAGGTTGGTTGTTACCAGAGGTGGGGTGATTTAAGTAATAGATAAAAATGGGTGAAGGAGGTCAAAAAGTACAGACTTCCAGTTATAATAAGTGCTAGAGTTGTATATAGCATGGTGACTATAATTAGCAATATTGTATTTTTTATTTAGAAGTTGCTAAGAGAGTAGCTTAAAAATTCTGATCACTAGGAAAAAAAAACCGCAATTGTGTGCACACAAATCTTTAATTTATTGAGGTGATCATTTCATGATGAACACATGTATCAAATCATTATGTTGTATACCTGAAACTAATATACTGTCAAATAAAATTAGTTGATATCTTAAAAATACATGTATTCTATGAGTATTTGCTGCAAAGACATCTTGCCTAGGCATATGCAAATACATATACATATCCATTACTTCACAGTATGGTCAGTCTTCTTAACGAGACAGAGACAGAGATATAAACAAATACTTGTTGCATACTGTTAATACCAACACAGACATACACAAAGCATATGGAGAGAGGGTGAATGATTGATTTCTAAAGGATGGGAAACGTTTTGGGAAAAAGTCATCTGGAATTAAAGAGCTGGGGAATGTAGACATTTTCTTTTCAAAATATTTTCCTTTGCTTTATCCAAAAGGTAAGTATAGTGTTCCTCTGGTTTCTTGTTAGGAAAACATAATCTTAATTTAGTGTTTGTTCGTCTCAAATCTCTTGGGAGAAAATTTGCTGTGGGGTCAGCAAATATCAAGGGCAGACTTTTTCCAAAAAATATTTCAAAGAGACACCCATTCAGAAGAAAAAAAAATTTGTTAAGAATTACTCTTAAGAGACATTTTTTTTTACACCGTAAAATTTTCATCTCAAAAAAGTTAGCAAAAAAAAGAAGCAGCAGATAACTAAATTGAGCTATAAATGTTAATTTATGACTTCTATCTTTGTCTCTGGTATATGATGTATGAATTCAGTGGCAGGTAAAGGAAACTTGTTATGTAGACTTTAGTATTAAGAAAATTGTAAACGCCAGTGGAGAACTCAGTGTTTGGAGCATGTAAATCAGACACTTTAAATACTTGTTTATCTATATAAGGATCATTTTCTGCAATAATCATTAAGCACAATGAATACTAATAAACACAAAAAAGTTGAGAAAGTGAAAATCTCTTTACTGGGCTTCATACATATAAGTGTGCTTGTTAAAACAAAGAAAGAAATGAAATCAAATGAACAGTACAAAAGAGACAAAAAAAACATTATTCTTTAAATTTTATATTTTAAATTCATAAATTCTATTTTGTAGAGCAGCTTAGTTTACAGCAAAATTGAGTAGGAAGTACAGAGAGCTCTCATGCACCTCCTGTTCCTGCACAGGTGAAACCACCCTGCTGTCGGGTCTCCCATACCACAGGGTGCATCTGCTGTATGCCGCGAACCTCCCCTGATATGTCATCATCCAGCTTCTGTAGCTCACATTAGCATTTAAGTCTGGTGCTGTATATTCTATGAGCTTTGACAAATACATGACGTATTTCCACCATGATAGTGTCACACAGGATAGTGTCACTGCCCTAGCCTGTCCATCACCCCTCTACACTAACTCGTTGTAACAACACATCTTTTTACTGTCTCTACAGTTATGCATTTCCTAGAGTGCATTATAAGCAATATAGTTGGAATCACACAGTACACAGTCTGCTCAGAATGGATTCTTTCTAAACCACAGCCGTTGTTTTGAACTTAGAGAAGGCCATGTTGCCATTATCCTGCCAGTGGATTTTTTTAATTTTTTTTGACACTGGCATTGTTTAGACTACCAATAAATTGTATAGATTGATAAACCATTGTTTAGATTGTTACCAGGGGATAATCCAAATCAAAGCAACTTTTACTCAGTTTTATTGTTGCTTTTAAGTACTATATAGATAAATGATACTTTAGCCATTCTACTCAAAGTGGACATTCACACTTGACCTTCCCACCACCCTATCTTTGGAAAATCACTGATAAAGACCTTAAACTTGCATCATTTTGAAGTCCATCTGTGGAAGAATGGATCTATTAAATAGTATCCTCAACTTTGGTAGTGTTCTTCGAAGCTTCCCTGTTCTGGAATTAGTAATGAGGGGGTTGGAACTCTGATTCACCTTGGTGCAAATTGTGATTTAAAACAATGTGAGGGATGTGACAGTATCCTGTTTAAGAAGTCCACTTGGAATGTGTGATTTTTTTATTCCGTGGCTAACCTAACCTCGCCTTTAAATCTTTAATTAAAATCTTAGCACTCTTTTAATGTTTTCCCATAGCATCTTCATTATGAATATTTAGATTTTTATCATCTTGAGTTGGAAAAGTGCATTTAGATTGATGTAAATTCTTCCTTTGAGGTCACAGTCTCTAGAAATTCATGAAATTGTAATGCTTAGAGCATTTTAAATATTATAGGCTTGCTTCTTTAGAAATGAATAAAGATTACTCAAATTAGAACAAGCAAATGCTATTTATTCAGAGTTTGCTAACAAGTAAGTCAGCCACCATCACCTGTGTTGGACAAATTTATAGGCAGACAGGAGATTATAGAAGTTTTATAGTAGAAGAAAGAGAAGGCTCAAGGTATACCCTAATGGGAAAGCTGGAAGATGGGCTAACTAGAGGGAAGATGTCCTATGAAGTTTGTTAAAGATGTATATTTGAGTTTCTCTGGTTGGCCCTTAGAAGAGGAGGTAGAAATTAGGGAAACTGGTAGTTGGCCAAATCTTGACAGTTTGGAGTCAATTGCTATTCAAATTGTGGCTTGTCATCCTTCTAGTTGTTGCAGACTGTGGGTCAGAGTTCTAGTTTTATACGCGATCTGGCTGTTATCCATTTGTACATCAGTCTCTCCTTAGTCTTTGTCTTTTTCTACAGATGAAGAATTGAGACTCTTAGAAGAAATGTTACCTAAGACTGATAGAGATCCTTTATTCTCAGTTTGTATGTTTGTTTCATTTATCACTTAAATATATTTATCCAGTTCTAAAATTAAATACATTCTTCCCTGGTACCTCAGCTGGTAAAGAATTCGCCTGCAATGCTGGAGACCAGTTTGATTCCTGGATCGGGAAGATCCCTTGGAGGAGGGCGTGGCAATCCACACCAGTATACTTGCCTGGAGAATCTCCATGGACAGAGGAGCCTGGCAGGCTACCCAGGTGGCACCAGTGTTAAAGAACCCGCCTGCCAATGCAGGAGATGTGAGAGGCATGGGTTCGATCCCTGGGTCAGGAAGATCCCCTGGAGGAGGGCATGGCAACCCATTCCAGTATACTTGCCTGGAGAATCCCATGGACTGAGGAGCCTGGTGGGCTACAGTCCATAGAGTCTCATAGAATCAGACATGACTGAAGAGATTTAGAACACATGCCCTCTCCAGGCTGAACTAGCAAAAAAACTCTCTACTATCCTGAAACTCACATTCTTTTCACACAAATAAATATATAATGGAATGTGAGGTAGTTTTATCTTTTCAAACACACCTCACTATGTCATGCCTCAGATACATTTATTGCTTTCTATAATTTTTTTTTAGAAAAACTAGAATAGACATTTTTTGTTGAAAGGATGTTAACTGTAAAGTATTAAGAGCAGCTGTGTGTCTGTTCAGTCAGAGCTTCATATTTGCCATCATTCTTCCCTCAAGTGAATTAAAATTTAACATCGGTTGCTGAGAAAACGTGCTCACATAGACACTTCAGTTCTTTACCTGTATTGCTTTTAAAGTGTATCAAAGGGGAACAAACACTCAGGAAAATGAATTTGTTGCTTTGCCAGATCTTTTGACATACAAGGCTCATAAGAAGCTGATATCATGGTTGTAAATTAGGCAGACTAAAAATGTCTCTATATAGATTATTCATCCTTGTAATTTTGAGGTGCATGTGTTTGATGAAGCTACCTGTCTTTATAGAATGTGGAGTCAAAGATTTTTTTTTTTTTTTTTGTGTGGGGAAGCTACTTTTATTCCCACAAACCTGAGACAATCACAGCATGAGTTAATTGAGGGAGTATGAATGCCTTAAAGGCAATACTAGAAAAAAAAAAAAACAAACTAGAAAACAGCCATGTAGGTACATTTATCCATAATGGGGAATGGTGCTATTTGCTAAGTGAACTAGAGCAGTGTTTGTTAAAGTCCACTGTGAATCAGAACTATCTTCAAATGCAGTAGGTCCAGAGTGGAGTTCTAAACTGCATTCATAACATATCAACAGACAATGCTTGTGATAATGGTGTTGCTGGTCTGGAAATCAAACATTTTAGAACCATTAGAGGAGACCACTCACTGTGCAATGTAGTCTTGTCTGTTTTGGAAGTCCACCATTTATAATTGATCAAGTAGCTTAAGTCAGTTTAGGATCGGACAAAATAAAGTACAAGCTCTAATGATGAGATCAATTTATTTGGCTTGACAATGAGAGAGAAAGAGGATTTTACCTTGTGTGGAAAATCAAATTTTCAAAGGTTAGTATTTGTAATAAGTTGGCTTTTGAGGAGAAAACCAAAACTACTTTCTTACTAAAGAGAATTAACATTATATTTATAGAGGTAGAATTAATAAAAATAAAGCTATAGAAGTCTTAAATTTCCATAAGTATAATGGGTTCAATTTATAGTTCTAGTATATCCAAATCCTTATAACACTTAAGAAAATAGGACTTTCCATATTAAACATATTGTAAAAAATGTGATTTCTAAAATAAGTGTCTTTTTACCTATTCTGTGGGTAAAAGATTAAAACAACCAAACTCTTGAGAGTTCAATTTGCAAACTCTGTACATTTTTCATTATCTCAAAAAGTTACATTCCATTATTTAAGAAATACTGAAAGAATTGTGAACATGATTACATAGTGGGGATATAAATTTTAACTCAAAGCCTTTGGCCAATCTAATTAATAGTCTTTATTTCTTGAGCCTCTGAGGCAATTGTAATGTAAATATTATCCAATGATCTCATCTCCATTTTAGTGGTATAAATTTTTCAAGTCTTTTCATCAATAAGACTATTGCATTTTCAAAATTAAATATAACTGTGACTTGTGGTTTCTCTTTTCCAATAATTTCACCCAAAGATAAATCAAATAACTTATATGCTTTCTGTGTTTATTTATAATTAAGTCTATAATGGTGAGTGAAGTCTCTCATTCGTGTCCAACTCCTTGGGACCCTATGGACTGTAGTCTACCAGGCTCCTCTGTCGATGGGGATTCTCCAGGCAAGAATACTGGAGTGGGTTGCCATTTCCTTCACCAGGGGATCTTCTCGATGCAGGGATCAAACCTGGATCTCCCACATTGCAGGCAGACCCTTTACCCTCTGAGCCACCAAGGGTGCAGTGGTGAAAGAATCCACCTGTCAATGCAGAAGACCTGGATTAGATCTTTAGGTAGGGAAGATCCCTTGGAGAAGGAAATGGCCACTCCATCCATTATTCTTGCCTGGAAAATTCAATGGACAGAGGAGTCTGGTGGGCTAAAGTCCATGGGATCGCAAAGAGTTCACTCAGATACAACTGAATGACTGAGGATTTATGCAAATATGTGTCTAGATCAAATTTAATTTTTAGCCTGTTTTACTTTGTTGGTTCTATTTACCAAGTTCGGTTCAGTAAGGACTCTTTTTTTTTAATCTCGAAATTTCCACAGTATCAGGATTTGTGAGACCTAGTGGATTATAGAGCCTCATGAAAATTTCAGTGCACTGAGGAAAAATGTGTTCCACAGCTCTGGGTGTAAAAAATTCTTATTTTTAAGTGTTCTGAATCAAGTGAAAAGTGACTCTAAACTTTTACTATAGAGGATTCTGAGAAATTCAATCTTATTCTTGCTGTGTGTAGCCACAAACACATGGAGAGCTTTCATACTGACTGAGAAAAACAGAATAAGAAACTCTAAACATCCATGCCATGTTCTCAACTGGATACTTATTAGACCAATCCAAGCCTCCAGGCAGGAGTTTCCCTGGTGGCTCAGATGGTAGAGAATCCCCCTGCATTGTGCAGGGCCTGGGTTCGATCCCTGGGTTAGGACGATCCCCTGGAGGAGGGTATGACAACTCAGTATTCTTGCCTGGAGAATCCCCCTGGACAGAGGAGCCTGGCGGGCTAGGGTCCATGTTGTCACAAAAAGTTGGACTGACTGAGCAACTAAGCATAGCACAAGCCTCTAGTCAAACTCAGCTTTCTGTAGCTCTGTGTTCAAGTCTTCATTTGAGCTTCTTTCCTGTGGTTCCAGGGAACAAACCTCCAGTTTAAGTTCTCAGCATCTTTATTTCTCTACAGCAGATATCCTGTGCCTCTTTGGGTACACTCTGGAAAGGGGTTACAATTTATTTTCAGTTGCTGATACCATCATAGGGAAACAATCTCCATACTGTGGCAATTTTAGTTTGCATGCTTAATTAGTGTGAAATGTACATTTTAAATGGTATAATTCTAAATATCAGCATGTTCATTTTCCAAACAGAGAAATTCTTAGATTCTTGCTTCTTGGTTGTGTAAGCTAATAAGACATGAATGTGAGAGGTGAGGAAGGGAACTAGAACACATTTTCTATTCTGTAGCAGTGCAAAATAATATATATTAATAAATCAATTAACCAATTACACGTGTGTGTGTGCGCACATGTACTGCAGCATGAGGCAAGGGAGGAAAAGAGAGGAAAGAAAGAAAGAAAAGAAAAGAAAGAATAAAGGAAGGAAGAGATAAATACTAAGTGATTCTATTCAGGCTCTTCTATCTCCCTCTTCTAAGATCAAAGCTTCTTCCCATATCAAATAACTTTCTGATAGAAGAGTTTCCTTTTTGAAAGAACATGAAGGAGATGTTCACTAACTGGGTAGTTTTTCCACAATAACTCATAGCTAGAGGCCTTTATTCTTCACTTAAATTCAAATTTCTATCCTTTTTAAGAAGTACAAATAAATCTTAAGAAGAATGGGAGTTCCCAGGAATCTGTGTTGGAAGACAAGTGTTTCCTCCATCTCAGGGCTATACTGTGCAGTTCGTAGTAACCACATGACTCTTTGCAGTCTTAGTTTGGAAATGACTGAAAAGATAAAAGGAAAATATGCTCACCCTCTTTGATATTTTTAAATGACAGTTATGTGTTTTTTCTTAAGGTACAAAGACCTAGGATATTTTCCTGATCAGTAAAAATAGGGGCATTAACCCTAACTGATCAGTAAAAATAGGGGCATTATTCCTAACAGATAATACATTATCTTCTCTTCTATCCAGAAATATCAATATAACTAATAGAAATTTCAGAAACTTTTATCTAAATACAAGGCAATCTTTTGAGGGTATAAATCTGCTATCCAGACACTTGGCATTAAATTCTCTTTAAAATTCTTACTTTTTAAGAAATTTTGTTTTTTCTGAAGTCATACCCAATTACTCTGAGAGCTTAGCAAAGTGTTTGGCACATTTTGTGAAGGAACATAATATTTTATAAATGAAAACTAAATAGATAACACTGTGTATGGCTAAACTGAGCCACATTCTGTATCCCAAACCTATCTTCTCATTCCATTTTTCCTAGATAGCACAGTAATTATTGATTATTTGAAGTAATTTGCTTTATGTTTGTCTTCTCATTGATTGTAACTTCACAAGGGCACACCTACATCTATCTTCTTTGCTGTGGTGTCACCAGCGCCCCAAGGATAGCTTATGTTCAGTAAGCATTAAATGGATAGACATTGGTTGATTCATTAACTCAATGAATGAATGAAATAAACAAATAGAACAGTGAAAAGGAGAATACGGGGGAAATGACTGAACAGGTAATTAAAGAGCAGGTTACTGCTTTATCCTTCTTCCAGTGTTTCTAGACAGTTGAAAAATGAGCAAAAAGAGATTAGCATCTCTTGCTTCAGACATAAGGTGAGAAAAGCAAAGGTTTAAAATCACAGAGGCGAGGCTGACTTTCTATTTTCCTGACATATTTTGATATAATTTCTCTCATCCTACTCTCCCTTGTCGATACAGATCTTTTTCATTCTTCCATGCTCTGCTCAATTTTTTCCTAGCTGTGGTCTTTACCCAGCTGAATTCAGCCTATTCCTAATTGCTGGGATGAAATAATCAAATATTTATCAGACGTTTAATTGATTATTGTGTCTTATTTTATGTCAGTCTTACTGGGCTGTGGGGTACCCAAATATTTGACCAAATAATATGCTGAGTATTTCTGTAATGGTGTTTTTACAGGTGATTTACATTTAAATTAGTAGACTGAATAAAGCATGATCTTTCCTAAAGAGGGTGTGCCTCATCTGATCAGTCAGAGACCTGAATAGAACAAAAAGGTTGAGTTAGAGGGAGCTTCTGCTGCCTGACTTCAAGAGCTGGGAAACAGGTCTTTTCTGGCTTTTGAACTTGGACTAAGTCATCAGTTCTTCTGGACTGTGGGCCTTCAGATCAGAGTTCCAACATTCTTGAAACTCCTAGTTCTCAAGACTTTGGACGCTGGCTGCAACTATATTACCAGCTCATGTGAACCTCCATCTTGCAAACTGGAGATCTTAGGACTATTTAGCCTCCATAATAACATGACTCAATTCCTTATAATAAATCTTTTACAGATAGATGAATAGATAGATATATCCTATTGACTCTGTTTTCTGTTTCTCGGGAGAACCTTGACTAAAATACCAAATGTTTCCAATAATTTAATTTATTGATTAGGAATTGAGAAGGACTTCCTTGGTGACTCAGATGGTAAAGAATCTGCCTGCAATGCGGGAGATCTGGATTCGATCCCTGGGTTGGGACGATCCCCTGGAGGAGGGCATGGCAGTCCACTCCAGTATTTTTGCTTGGAGAATCCGCATGGACAGAGGAGCAGTCCATGGTGTTGCAAAGAGTTGGACACAACTGAGAGACTAAGAACAGCACAGCACAGAATTTGAGAAAAAATAAATAAATAAATAAATTCTTTAATATACAGAATGCGGGAGCATGAAGACTCAATTTGATGTCTAGCTTCTACTATTTTTAACTTTGTTATCTGAGAGTCAATTTTCTCTTAGGCTAAATCTCCTCATCTCTGAAACGTATATTGAAATTCCTTGCCCATTTCACAAAATTGTTAGGTTAAATAGTTTTAGACACATCAGAATTTATGATGTGATAATTTATGGAATTTTCTATCAGTCTTGTATGTTCAGTTCAGTTCAGTCGCTCAGTCATGTCCGACTCTTTGCGACCCCATGAATCACAGCACGGTAGGCCTCCCTGTCCATCACCAACTCCCGGGGTTCACTCAGACTCATGTCCATCAAGTCCGTGATGCCATCCAGCCATCTCATCCTCTGTTGTCCCCTTCTCCTCCTGCCCCCAATCCCTCCCAGCATCAGAATCTTTTCCAATGAGTCAACTCTTCGCATGAGGTGGCCAAAGTACTGGAGTTTCAGCTTTAGCATCATTCCTTCCAAAGAAATCTCAGGGTTGATCTCCTTCAGAATGGACTTGTTGGATCTCCTTGCAGTTCAAGGGACTCTCAAGAATCTTCTCCAACACCACATTTCAAAAGCATCAATTCTTCGGTGCTTAGCCTTCTTCACAGTCCAACTTTCACATCCATACAAGACTACTGGAAAAACCACAGCCTTGACTAGACGGACCTTAGTCGGCAAAGTAATGTCTCTGCTTTTGAATATGCTATCTAGGTTGGTCATAACTTTTCTTCCAAGGAGCAATCGTCTTTTAATTTCATGGCTGCAGTCACCATCTGCAGTGATTTTGGAGCCCCAAAAAGTAAAGTCTGACACTGTTTCCACTGTTTCCCCATCTATTTCCCATGAAGTGATGGGACCGAATGCCATGATCTTCATTTTCTGAATGTTGAGCTTTAAGCCAACTTTTTCACCCTCCTCTTTCACTTTAATCAAGAGGCTTTTTAGTTCCTCTTCACTTTCTGCCATAGGTAGCTTCTAATTCCACTTCACTTAAACTTAAAAGTAAAATTAAAAGCAATAGTCTTTTAAATAAAAACCCAATCAGTCTTATCTCTACAAGAGAGTGAAAGAGTCCTTTTCTCTTTAGAAGAAAGTCTTTAGGTAAAGACTAAAACCTAGCTTTTATTCTTTTCTTTTAGGCCCATGCCTCTTTTACGGACCAATCATCTCAAAGGGAAACAAGGCAAGGAAAGAGAAAGTAATTTTTCTAGAGGGCTTCATACCACGGCCTGCCGGCCAACTACAAGCTTTTACCTGTGTTTGTATGGCCTGCTAAGTAAGGGTTTTTTTGAACAGGTGAATATTTAAAATCAGTTTTATCACAAAGAATACTACCTTTAAAGAGCAATTAAGCAAAATGTTATGCAAAAATGTTCTTCTCTTCTGTGAACCTTTTTTTTTACAACAAAAAAATGAACAATTATAAATACTTTGAATTTCATCAAATATAAATATTATAGAAATTTGTTTTCTCTCTTGTCATATAAATACCCACATAGTGTCTTTTATTTTGCATCCTGGCTCACAAAGCCTATAATGTTTACTGTGTCTATACACACAAAACAGCTTCCCTGATAGCTCAGTTGGTAAAAAAAAAAAAAAAAAAAAAAAAACACCTGCAATGCCAGAGACCCTGGTTTGATTCCTGGGTGGCAGAGATCCCCTGGAGAAGGGAACAACTACCCTCTCCAGTATTCCATGGGGTTGCAAAGAGTCAGGCACGACTGAGAGACTTTCACTTCACTTCCCTTCATACATGCACAAAAATACTGCCTTCTCTTAGACTAGGGCAATGAGTCAAATTTCTTTACTTCACTTATTATTTTCTTCTGACGTCAAACTGTATCAAATTGTATCAAAAGATCACTAATTCTCTCAACTTTCAAGTATTGGATGAGAGTGATTGACTTCTTCCAAAGAAAAGAAGCGCTGGAACTCACCCAAGCTCATGGGGGAATAAAGACTCCGCGGGAAGTGACTTCCAAATGAGAGAAATCCCAGCAGACCAGGAATCCAAAGGGGTGAAATTTAAGGAGACTGTACGATTAAAGATCTTTCTCTTCACCCTGATTGTGTCAGCCTTTACTACCATCACCCAATAACATCCCTTGGGAGCCAATTTATCCCTGACTCATATTTGCAACTGTCAGAACTGTAACAAAATTTGAAGGAGGTAGAGAGGAGCTTCCCTTAGCTAGTTACTAACATAGATTCATAAACGATAAATATAAAGTTCACATGCTTTCATCTAGCAACCACATTTTGAGAATTTATGACAAGGAAATTATTTGAGAGGATAAAATTTTATATGCAGATAGATACACATTGGAATATATATATAATTGCAAAAAACCCAGAATGATCCAAATGTCTAATAGTAATAAAGTATTTGAGTTAAGGAAATTCTGATAGAATTATATTTAGCCATTTAATTTGCAGTCATGAGAACCATTCCAAAAAATATAAAAAATTATATAATATGATGTTATAAAATGAAAAAAAAACAAGATAAAGTGATATTGCAAATCAAATATTCCATACATAAGTTATAATAGAAAACATATCATTTAAGTAAAGTAGCTTTATTGTAGACAAGTAAATAATGGTAAACTAAGGCCAGTTCTTTAAACTTCAAAATTTCATTAGTGGTACATCTGCTGTTGCTGTTCAGTCACTAAGTTGTGTCCGACTGGTTGGCGATCCCATGGGTTGCAGCATGCCAGGCTTCGCTGTCCTTCACTACTCCCAGAGTTTGCTCAGATTCATGTCCATTGAGTCAGTGACGGCATCTTCTGCTGCGCTATTCTCCTTTTGCCTTCAATGTCTCCCAGCACCAGGGCCTTATCCAATGAATCGACTTCTTGCAGGTAGCCAAAGTATTGAAGCTTCAACTTCAGCGTCAGTCCTTCCAGTGATATTTAGCATTGATTTCCTTTAGGATCGACTGGTTTGATCTCCTTGCAGTCCAATTCTCTAGCACCACAACTCAAAAACATCAATTCTTCGGTGTTCTGCCTACATTTGAATCTTTAGCAAAAGCTGATTCAAACATACATCTTTTTAGAAATTTGTAAATTTCCTTATTTCTGAGACAGATGAATAGGAGAGTTACTACAAAACTGAGACAACTAAGGAGCCAGAGGCACCATGAGAAAAAAAAAAGAAAAGAAAGAAAGAAAAGAAAACTGCAGAAATAGCTTGCTGTATCTGATTTATCTAAGAACAGCTCAAAGGATTTGATATCTTACAGTGGTTTTAGTAATGGTCTGGTGAAAGTGAAGGCATGACTGTAAAACAGAAATCCTAAGAACACACCGAGATGAACTCTAAGGAATGACAGATACTGATGTTGAGAACTAAATCTTTTTGAAGAGTCAGTGGCCTGAAGTATAGTAGGAATGAAAACAAACACCACCACAACCACAACCCACAGCAGAACAGGTGTTTGCCTTAATGTACTCTGGTGCCCAACAGTGAGTTTTAGGTAATACGCTGTCTTTTTGGATACGTGTGAGTCCACTGAATAAGGCTCTTGAGAATATGCCAGTGGGCATTATAGAGATTTAGCCAGGTCTGTGCTCTTGCGCTCAATAAATGTAAGCACACTAACAGTAGGCAACTCTTGCTTACAGTGATATTTTTACCTTTTATAAGTGCATTGGTTTCAGAAAGCTTCAAGTCTATAAAATAGAAGGATTTCCTTCTGAAACTGCATTAAATGGTAGGACAACTCTGTAAAATATTAATTTCATCATTTAAAATAATGATGTTCTTTTTCATGTGTGCCAATATATGTATTCACAGATAAATGTGTGAACATCTCAAATACACACACACACACACACACACACACACACACACATATATATATATAATATGAGTAAGAAGAAAAGAAAAATATCAGATTAATTCTGGTGAGTCTGAAATCCACTCATCAATGTCCTTAGCATTTCAGCATCATAAACAGAACAAAACTGTGTTACAAGAGAATGTGAATGGGTTGTTAGATATCATTGCCCTCTAAAATCTTGGATTTAATTACCTCAACTTCTAGAGAACATGAGCTTCTTTAACTTTTTCCCATGCCCCTACCTGAGATTTGCATATTATCTAAAAACAAAACAAATTACCATCTAAACTTTTACTCAAGCATTTTCCCCCCTCCCTCCGTCAATTCCTCTACATCTCTCAATTATTATTAGACTCCTAGCATCAGGCTTGGAGAAGGCAATGGAACCCCACTCCAGTACTCTTGCCTGGAAAATCCCATGGACGTAGGAGCCTGGTAGGCTGCAGTCCACGGGGTCGCTAAGAGTCGGACACTACTGAGCGAATTCACTTTCACTTTTCAATTTCATGCATTGGAGAAGGAAATGGCAGCCCACTCCAGTATTCTTGCCTGGATAATCCCAGGGACGGGGCAACCTTTGGGCTGCCGTCTATGGGGTCGCACAGAGTCGGACACGACTGAAGCGACTTAGCAGCAGTAGCAGCAGCATCAGGCTTTGTGTTCCTCAGGACGTGCATTCACAGCGAGAAAACCTCTAAAAATATTGAGTTTCTACCAGAGGATGGTCTACTAATTTCTTCTTTATGCTGGCTGTCTATGAACAATTGATATGAAATTCTTTTGCCTACCTTGTATTATCCTCCCCTATAAGACCCAGGCAGAGATGGAGAAGGGGACCTTTGTGAGTGACTCTGTTCAGTAGTAGATAGTGTTTAAATGTCTGGCTATGAAAAAATATGATGGAGGGAAGGAAGATTTGCTTTGCAGTATGAAGAGTCTTTTTACTGTAGTTTGAATTAGTTACAGCAATAGGATAAAGGATAAAGTGAAGTTGTTCAGTCATGTCTGATTCTTTGTGACCCAATCGACTGTAGCTTACCAGGTTCCTCCACCGTCCATGAAATTTTCCAGGCAAGAGTTTTGGAGTAGCTTGCCATTTCCTTCTCTAAAGGATCTTCCCAATCCAGGAATCGAACTCAGGTCTCCTGGGATAAATGATAAATTGATTGCAAAAATTAAATCGAGTTAGCATGGTCCTTGAAAGTGAATATACCCACTGGAATTATGGCCTTTATGGATATATATGTATAATTTAAGGAAAATGTTATTTATGTATATATATAATCTAAATATATTATCACATAAACATATTTGATGTTTTATATTATTTTCTCACCACTAGTTAAAATATACTTTATGCTATGCATAATCAAAAATTTGATTTTTCTATTTGATAAGCTATTTAAAATAATAAAGTATTATCCTCTGTACTTTTATGGAAAAAATAAGTAATATTGGAAATAGAGCACAATCTTCTAAATCATATTATTTTATTTATTTTTTTGCTGGTGAGTATAAATATACTATGCTGCTTTTTAGTTTTCCACAATATATTTACATTTTCTATAGTTAATGGGCAAGGGACTATTTTAAGTTCTTTTCAATTAGAAAAGAACATGTTTATATGAATATTTTAATTTTTGTTTTCTTGGGTACCCTTGTGTGAATTTCTTGAGATGGTATTCTAGGAGTGTATTTTTCTGGGACATAAACCATGGGTATTTTCAACTTCATTAAATAATGTCAAGGGGTTGCATGTCTGCTCATAGAATGTTAAAATTTCCATCCTTACTAACACTTGGCACAATCAGGTTTTTAATGCTATCCAACATTCATTAATCAATAGTCATTTTAATTTGCTTTTCTCTGATTCTTCACTAGATTGGGCACCATTTGATTTTTCTTTTTTGTGAAATATTTTTCAATGATTTTTATCCTTCATTTTAGCTGTGGTTTCTATTTATGCATCGTGATTTGTGAGAAGTTTTATATCATCTGTTTAAAAGCCTTTTGTTGTTTTATGTTATTTCTCCAATCCATGTGTTAATTTTTCACTTCCAATGTATATTTTGAAACATAAACTCTATGAATTTTAATATAGTTGAACATAATGATCATTTCTTTAAAATATTACCTGCCCTGATAACATGAAAATTTTTCTTATGCTTCAGAATCTTTATTGTTTAAAAATTTTGTATAGGTCTCTAATCCCTCTGGAATTGGTTACCATGTGTGGTTTGAAGTAGGAATACTTTTCATTTCCTTTTTTTTTTTTTGGTGTGGGTACTAATTATATCAATTGTGTGGTAACTGTTCTTTTTCCACTTGCTCTGCCATGCTGCCTATCAAAAAAAGATCTATATGTATGGGTATCATTCTTGCTTCCATATGCTATATACCATTGTGTTATTTTGCTATTTTTTCCTTTTTTTCTGATTTTAATTCAGTTGCTCCTAATTAAGATTTAAAGGGTAGAAAAACATGAAGGATAAAAAAGTCACCAATAATCACATCTAGTATGTGACATGCACCTTTTTTTACTACCATGTATATATTAATAATTTTTTCCTCTATGAAAAATGAAGAGTGAGCATAGTTTACATAATTTGAACTGCTTTTAAATTTACAGTAATTATCTTAATTTTCTCCTGTCATTAAATAAATTTCTAAATCATAATTTGTAAAATCTGACACTTTTTCCAATAGAGGGTATCATCATTTATTTAATTGTTAAATAATGGCCCTTTTTCTTGCTCTGTAATTTCAATTGTTGAGCCTTACTAAAACCTTTTGAGGCAGGCAACAGATATATTACTAGTAGTATTTTACTGATGAGAAAATTGAGGTTCATTCAGTAATGTGTCTTACCAAATGTCACCCATTTAGGATAAGGCCTAGCTAGATTTCAGACCCTAAATCCTTTTCAGTTACTATCTTCTGCCTCCCATCATGAGCATTAATTATCTTTGTGTTGCAGATGTAGATTCATAAAGTGCCAATTATTAACAATAGAAGTTAAATTCTGGTCAAAATCCCACTAGAGAACAGTATTTCCTGTGTTTATCAATTTGACTCCTTGTTCTCACAGAAGACTGACTGGTTGAAATGTTAAAGCGTGTCAGCCATCCAGACTAAGTAGGAACCAATCCATGGATCAATGTCAGTTTCATTATTATTCTTGAGCATACATGTCTAATCATTTTTGTGTCTGACATTGGAATCCCTGCATAGAAATAATTTTCACAACTTTAATTTCCCCCCCATTTAATCCATCACACACTGAGACACTTGATATTCCCACTGTGATCAGCCTGTGAAATTTGTCAGCTTTATTGCTGATTTAGAGTGGACTCTGCTAATCATAAAAGTCATTGCTGACTGTATTCTAACTTTTCTAGACCTGCATGAACAAAGCAAGTGTTATTTTCTTTTTTAATCAGTGCTTTTTTGTTAGACAAGCTCAGAAAACACTGGGTATGAAAGTATCCAACAGTTTAGAGATGATTCCAGCAACATAGGCTATAAAAACACTAGTTTGATGACTGCATGAGTGAGATGGTAACATATTATTATTCTCTTATCACAACCACATGTTGGTCTTACCAACATCTCATAAACACCATTTTGTGATTGACTTTCCTGGGGAAAATCATATTAACTTTGAACTTCTTACTGTGGTCCTTCAGGAAATATAAGTAGGTATAAAATCAATCAAATAAGCACATTTTGCTGCTTGCAAAAGGGTTTGAACAACATGCAGTGATAATGAATAACATTTAGTATGTAATATATTTAATATATAAGAATATATAAATTAATATTTATGCTATACAAATGAAAGTGAAAGTGTTAGTCTCTCAGTCATTTCTGACTCTTAGTGTCCCCATGGACTGTAGCTCACCAGGCTTCTCTGTCCATGTTCAATTCTCTGTTCAATCATCCTGGCAAGAATACTGGAGTGGTTTGCCATTTCCTCCTCCTGGAGATCTTACAGACGCAAGGATTGAACCTGCAGCTCTTGCATTGGCAGGCAGAGTCTTTACCACTGAACCTCCTGGGAAGCCCGTATGATGCAATATGAATTGTTTATTTCAGCCAAGAGTCATCAGTGAATGCAACCAACAACAGACGGCCAGCTGTCTCTCCCTGACCCACTGAACATCTGTAGTATCACAAAATCCGTGCTACCAGATATAGGAAATCTGAAACTAGAAGATTCAAACTTGTTCTGGAAAGAGGCAAAAAAACAAATTCAGAAGGCAGGGCATTCTACAGGAAAGTTTAAATCAAGTGCAAGGGGAGATTCTACATTTAAAAGGACGAACCTGCAAGGTATAGTAGATGGATTCTGTTTGGATAGTGAATTAGGGAAACTTAGGGTCGAAAAGAGTCTGACATGACTGAGCGACTTTCACTTTCACCATAAAAGTACCTTTTGGAAGCAACTGGAAAAATGTGTTTATACACTGAGGATTATTTAATAGCAAAGGTTTTGCATTAAATCCTCTGGAGACTGTGTTAGAGTGGTGACATAAGAAATACCCGTTTTCAAAAACTTGTAATGACTGAATGTAGGCATAAATGACAAGATCAAGATAGAATTCTTGCATTTGTTTTTGTTGTCTACCTTAAAAATGTAAGAAAATTGTGCATAATTTTTAAACCTCTGCCTCTGGTGGTGGCTTATCTTACTCCCACCTACATTCCATTGGCTAGGACTTTATCATGTGGTCCTCAAACACTCTGCAAAAGAAGATTGAAAGTGTAGGGTTCTTGGATGCCAAAGAAAGTTAATAAAATTTTAAATATATATCATTATCCCTACCACTTCTTTTTTCTTTCATTATTATAAGTAAATTATTTGTTTCCACATAACAGGACATTATTTGTAAGTATTAACATGTGAACTTATACTGTGTTTACTATCAACCTAGTCTTCTAAGCCCCTTCATATAGATCAACTAAATAATTTCATACCCACATCTATTTTAAGATAAGAAAGTTAATTTTAAAATGTGCTGTAGTTAGGGATTAAACTAGGTGTGAAATCACACTGTCTGATTTCTTCCTAACACCTATGCTAGGATAGTATGTTACAGTGTTGTAATATATTTATTGTTAAAAGAATTATATTTTTAAACCTAACTTATTTTTTAAGCCAATTAAAATATAGTAATCTAATCATGATTTCCAACCAAAGCCCTGAATTTTGGTTTCTACACTGATAGGGCAGGAGGAGAAGGGGACGGCAGAGGATGAGAGGGCTGGATGGCATCACTGATTTGATGGGCATGAGTCTGAGTGAACTCTGGGAGTTGATGATGGACAGGGAGGCCTGGCGTGCTGCAATTCATGGGGCCGCAAAGAGTCGGACACGACTGAGTGGCTGAACTGAACTGAACTGAACTGACACTGATGGGAAAAGGAACATATTTTTCCTTCTAACAAAACTCTTGTTGAGACTCAATCTTGAAGAAAAAGACTCAGATATCAAGTAAGATGAATTTTGAAGTCTTGCTTCATCACTTATTACAAATGACTCGATTCCTTGAGCCTTAAAAAAAAAAAAACTATAAAAAAGATCATAAGAGCCACCTAATAAGGCTTCTGTGACAATTAAGTATAACATAAGTCAAGTAGTTAAGTTTCCAGGGTAAATGAGAAAGAGGCTCATTATAATAAGTCAAGTTTATATCCCTGGGTCAGGAAGATCCCCTGGAGGAGGGTGTTATGCCCAGAGTCCAAGTCCCCAAAACTGAGAGAATAAGACGTCCACAGCAATGCAAAAGCATGAAGGGGTTTTATTTCTAGCTTGAGCCACATCCAACGCAGTGGAGTGGAGCAAGGAGCCCCAAGCCCAGATTTACAGCAGTATTTATAGGTTTTAGAACAGAGAGTTGGCAAGGGCTGATTGGCTACAGGAATTTCCTAGTATTTACTATTTGGCTAATCTTTATTGGCTGCAGGGGTTTCCTGATATTTACTAACTGGCTATTGGCTGCAGGGAGATATCTTTTACATCCTGATAAACTCAAACCAGGTTATGGGGAGTATGCTGATTAGACAAGTCCTGGCATCCACGGGGATGACCTCACTGAGCAATGACTCAGCTTTTCCCGTGAGTCCTACCTTAGTCCCTGAAGCCTATCATGGCGTTTGTTATGTCCCAACATTCCCCCCTGTACTTTGGTCATGGAGGGGAATCCTCTTCATTCTGAGACATTGCCTGACATTGTTGTCTCAGCATCATCACTTGAACTGTACTGATATGTTCTTTTTACAAAGGTCCAAGGTCGAAGAATAAATCTGGCCACCAAGTATTGGGGGGATTCCAGGAGTCAAATTAAGTACCTCGTGGGTTAGTCCATTACGAAGCGTCCAGGTGATCTTAGCAGGTTGATGTGGGTTAGCACCAGCAGTTCCGGAGTGGAGAAGGAGGGCCACCAACAGGAGAGTCCAGGGGATTTGTCTGGGGCCAGCTGGTGGATGAGCTTCATTTTTAAGGGGTTGGTGGGATGCGGCGTCACCTTCCATTCTTTTGGGGCCTTTTCTTGTTCCTCTGGGGTGGCATGACGCACGTGGTTGCAGTGTACCCAGGGTCCAATTCCATCCACCTTTAGGGCAGTGGGGGTGGTAAGGAGAACAACATAGGGGCCCTTCCATCTTGGCTCTAAGGTTTTTGAATGGTGTCTCTTAACCCAGACCCAATCTCCCGGGCCCATATCATGGGACGGGATTGTTCCTTTACTCTGGCCCTCATGAACTTCTCATATCAGTGACCAGATATGTTTATGCACTTTACTTAAAGCCAGCATCTCTTGTTGGAACGTGCGTAGCAAGAGAGATGGTTTAGTCTTTCCCTCAAACACTGAACAAATGGGGGGTGGACTTCCATATACAATTTCAGAAGGAGTCAAACCTAATTTATAGGGGGTATTGCATGCCTGAAAAAGCACAAAGGGAAGGAGGGTTACCCAGTCCCCGCCAGTCTCTATTGCCAGCTTTGTTAGTTTCTTTTAGGGTCTGATTCATTCTTTCTACTTGTCCTGAGCTCTGGGGACTGTACTCGCAATGTAGCTTCCATTTGGTCCCCAGGGCTGGGACCAGTCCTTTAACAATTTTGCTCACAAATGCAGGTCCATTATCAGAGCCAATAGATGCTGGCAGCCCAAACCCAGGTATTATCTCTTCTAGGAGCTTCTTAGCCACTATTATTGCTGTCTCCTTTTTAGTGGGGTAAGCTTCTACCCACCCAGAAAATGTATCAACCAAAACTAACAGGTAATGATAGCCATACTTGCCTGGCCTTACCTCTATAGAATCTCTCCCAATGCTGTCCTGGCCTTTCCCCCTGGTATCTTACACCCGTGTGCTGTCCTTTTCCTGGTCTCATCTGACAGGCCTTGCAGGTGCGGACTATGTCCTGTATGGTTTTCTTTTGTCAGGGAAACCGCAGCTGCGCTGCTTGTAGAAGCGTCAAAGTCTTTTTCTCTCCCAAATGGGTAGTTTGGTGTAAATGGGTACAGAGATGTCTGCCCAGGTTGGCAGGAAGCAACAGGTTGTCATCCTGGTCCTGATACCATCTGTTCTTGCCCACAGGGCGGTTGGTGTTATCCTGCATCCAGCTTAAATCGGAGGGGGAGTATATGGGGCTTGGGGGGAGAGTCCCCATCCCCAGCGGTTGTAATCCTACAGCCAGCACATGAGCTAGGCAGTATCCAGTGGCCACCTCGCAGGCTGCTGCATCGGCAGCACAGTGGCCTCGGGCCCTGGCATCTTCTCCTTTCTGGTGTTCTGGGACATGTACTATGGATACCGCCCAGGGCAAGTGGACTGTTGCCAAGGGTCTGTGTATTTCAGGTAGGTTCTTAATCTCAATGCATACCGGCTGTCAGTGTAAAGGGTGATCTTTTTCCCTTTCGCCCTCTCTAGTGCTTGTATCAATTCTGCTTTTAGGGTGGATGTTCCAGTGGGCAAAGCCTCGGCCCAGACGACCCTCCCAGTGTCATCTACTATGGCTGCCCCTGCTTTTCTCTGCCCATCCTTTATATAACTGCTCCCATCTGTGAACCATATCAGTTCACTGTCCTTTAATGGTATGTCACTGAGGTATCTTTGTATGGCGGTTACCTCAGCCCATACTTCAACACAGTCATGGAGAGGCCCACCCTCCTCCGGGATGGGCAAGAGAGTAGCAGGATTTAGAAAACAAGGTGTCTGAAAGTGTATCCAGGGAGCATCTAACAGCAGGGCTTGGTAATGGGTTAAGTGAGCGTTAGAAATCCACTTACCTGGTGGCTGTTTGAGGATCCCCTCTATGGCATGGGGAGTGTAGACCAGGAGGCACTGTCCATAAGTCAACTTGTCAGCGTCATGGACAAGGAGAGCAGTGGCCGCGATGATACGGAGACAGGGCAGCCATCCAGCAGCTACCGGGTCCAGCCGTTTAGAGAGGTATGCCACAGGCCGCCTCCAGGGTCCCCATTGCTGTGTCAGGACTCCCTTTCCCACTCCCTGCTTTTCGTCCACAAACAGTTGAAATGGCTTAGCCGGGTCAGGGAGAGCTAGGGCCAGGGCTTCTAGCAATGCCTGCTGGAGTTCCTGAAACTCCCACCTCATTGGCTCAGTCCAAGTCCAGTTCTTATTTTCTCTACTTCCTTCATATAGAGGCCGGGCCTTTTCAGCAAACCCCAGGATCCATAGCCTGCAGTACCCACCGAGGGAGACTCTTCTTTCCTTACAGTCCTTTTTTTCAGGTTTCTCTTGGGGCACTCATTTTTCCAGTGCCCTTGCTCTTTGCAATAGGCACATTGGTCTCTCTTTAGGGTCTGTCTGGCTGGTTTCTCCCTTCCTTTCGGCTGGGTGTCTTGAGTCTTCCAGGAATCAGGTCCCAGTCTTGTCCCCTCAAAGAAAATTTGAGCCAGCTCTTTCTGATTTCTTCAGATTTCCTTAGCTCTAAATTCCCTTTCCTCCCGTCTAATTCGTTCCTCCCTCTCCTCAGGGGTCTGTCTGTTATTAAACACTTTCTCAGCTGCCCTCAGCAAGACTGCTGTGCATGACTCATCAGCCTGAGGGTCCATGGGCGTATACTGCCTGAAAGCCTCCATTAACCTCTCTAAAAAGGCTGCCAGGCTCTCATTTAGCTCCTGCCTTATGAAATTTACCTTAGACAAATTCGTTGGTTTCCTGGCAGCTGCCCGGAGGCCAGCCATCAGAGTCTGGCGGTACACTCGGAGACGCTCCCTACCTTCAGCGCGTTCAAAATCCCAGTTCGGTCACATCAAAGGAAGCCCATCCTCAATTAGGTGGGGCTGCGTGGTGGATCTTCCATCCACTCCTGGAACATGTTTTCGTGCTTCTGATAGAATTCGCTCATGTTCCTCCGTGGTGAAGAGCACCTGAAACAGCTGCTGACAATCATCCCAAGTAGGATTGTGAGTAAACAAGATAGAATCTAAGAGATCAATAAGACCTTGGGGTTTTTCGGAAAAAGAAGGGGTTTGAGTTTTCCAGTTATATAAATCACTCATAGAAAACGGCCAGTACTGGTATGTTCGCTCCCCACCGGGATTTGCTGGCCCCACCTGGACAGGAATGCCCGAACGGTGGATGAAGGAGCCTCCCGGCTTCCGTCCTCAGACAAGTCTCCGCCCCTTCCAGTCCTTCCACGAGTTCCTTGGGCCGGCCCACCTTCCCATGGTGGAGCCGAGGTTTCTGGGTCCCTCTTTTGTTCTACAGATGACACCTGCGGTACCTGCGGGGGCAAGGGTGGCTGCATATATGGGGGAGGTGAGGTTTCAGTGCCTAAGTCAATCAGGCTAGGATATAAAGAGGATCCTGGAGTATCGGCTTCTTCTGACTCTCCCGATCTTCATGGTCAGTCATTACAGACAAAGGGGTGGAAGAGCTTTGACCCATAATGACGGAGCTCACAATGAACACACAAAAGAAACAAAAATGGCGCCGGCACACAAAGAAAGGCGACAGACAGAAGACAACAAATATCGGCTGAAAACACAGAACTAGGTCTATCCCCGGTTACTGTTGTCTTGCTTCCCAATGTTATCTCACCGAAGGGCATCTGCTGCCCACCAGATTAAGAGTCAGGAGAGATGTTCCTTCCCAATCCCTCACAGAACCAGCTGCCTTCCAGCACGAATGCTGGGCCCCGGTCTTATGCTGGCTGCCAGTTGCCTTCCAGCGCACTCACTGGGCCTCGGTCTTACACTAGCTAGGACGATTAATTCTCCTCTGATTAGGCCTAACAAGAGCCAGCTGCCTTCCAGTGCATATGCTGGGCCTCGGCCTTACGCTGGACTTAACCAGACTTAACACCGGTGTTCAAATATCTTTCCTCCTAGTGAGGAAACCCCTTCTACCGGGAGAGTGTTATTCTTCCCAGTTAAAGGGATCCCGGACGAGCCCCCAAATGTTATGCCCAGAGTCCAAGTCCCCAAAACTGAGAGAATAAAATGTCCACAGCAATGCAAAAGCATGAAGGGGTTCTATTTCTAGCTCGAGCTAGGGCTCCCACCGCATCCAACGTAGTGGAGAGGAGCAAGGAGCTCCAAGCCCAGATTTACAGCAGTATTTATAGGTTTTAGAACAGAGAGTTGGCAAGGGCTGATTGGCTACAGGAATTTCCTAGTATTTACTATTTGGCTAATCTTTATTGGCTGCAGGGGTTTCCTGATATTTACTAACTGGCTATTGGCTGCAGGGGGATGTCTTTTACGTCCTGATAAACTCAAACCAGGTTATGGGGAGTATGCTGATTAGACAAGTCCTGGCATCTGTGGGGATGACCTCACTGGGCAATGACTCAGCTTTTCCCGTGAGTCCTGCCTTAGTCCCTGAAGCCTATCATGGTGTTTGTTAGGTCCCAACAGAGGGCATGGCAACCCACTCCAGTTTTCTTGCCTGGAGAATCCCATGGACAGAGAATCCTGGTGGGCTACAGTCTATAGGGTTGCAAGGAGTTGCACATGACTTAAGCGCTTAGCACACACACACACATTGTTTTAAATATGAATTGGCTTATTCATTCCTCATTTTAAAAAATCTAAGAAATGACTGTAGCAATTTTGATTTTGCATATGTTAGATTAAAAAAGTCTTTTGGGGCTTAAACTGTTTCTTTATGATGTCACAGCCACAAAGATTGGGCATAGGGGTCTCTCTGTTTTAACTTCTGTTGTAGGGACTTTCCTGTTCCACAAAATATTCTTGTAAAGTTCTTTCTTGCACATTTTCTTACAAAAAGTAAAATCTCCAGCTCTTTTCATGTGTACCTAAATAGTATCTAGAGAATGTGAGTGCACTGAAAACTACTAGTGTGTCTTTTATTTGCTTCTTAAGTATATGCTCAAAAGAACCTGGTTAATATCCTCTAAACCTATAGTACTAAAAGAGAAACTAAAATCATAATGATGGTAGATCCTCAATCAAAGTGTCTTGGAGTTAATAGATGTGAAGCCACAAAGAACCCATTACAACCTTAAATCAATTAGCATGCTAAGAACTTTAGGCCAGTATTTGAATCAGAATAATAATGCACCTGGTAACATTTATAAGCTGTTATTGGGACAGATTTAGTTATTTTAATGAAACAAAAATTCATTTAACAGTTTTCATAAATGAATATATATGTGTGTTTATATATATATACATGCATATAATTTTTTTGTTGTTGTTTCTAGAATCTTCCAGTATAATTGCACGTGAGTCTAAAGACTGGTGATATTTATCGAAGGTGTCCTATGTGAGACGTACTTTCCAAGTAGGTAGTTTAATTGTCATAATAATTTTATGAGGGTTATTTGTTTCCATTTTACAGGTGAGCTAGTGTTTATAATAGTCAGGTAACTTCAGGTGGTATAGCTCATTGGCAGCCAGTACAGAACTTGAACCAGACCTGAAGCCAAAATCCTAGTTCTCCATCACCAAAATATAAGATCTTTTCTAAAATGTCTGTCTCTGAAAAATAAAGCTTAAAAATAAATATATTTTTAAGTGGTTGATTATTTTACATTTATGACCATGTTCAAAAAATTGCATAATCATGTGTATACCAAGGCAACTCAGATGATCTGAGTGACTTTTGAGCTAGAGACTGTATTGGATGTATGTTTCCATATTGATCATTCCAATAGCAAAAAAGAGTGACAAGATTTTTTTCTTCAGTATAATATGATATAGTTTGAAATTTCTCCAGGGTAAAAGTACTGTGATTTTAACAGTTAACATTTAGAGTTATTAGAAAATATTTCCACTTTTTTAAGCTACTGTCTAAGTTTTTGTCTTTCTAATTTACCTTTCTGATAATTTTATTTTTATTTCATTTCACTTCCACACAGTGCGGCTTGTGGGATCTTAGTTTCCTGACCAAGGATTGAACCTGTACCCTCAACAGTGAAAGCTCAGAGTCCTAACCACTGAACCACTAGGGAATTCTTAGTTTCTTTTTCTGAGAATTTTTAAACGTGACTTCATTGTCTGCATGAATTGATGGTATTGTAATGCTTGTTGCTGGTGTGAATTTGCAAATTTCATTCTTTAGCTGGACAATGTGCCCTTCTACTTTGAATAGCCTCTATTGTTTCATAACTGATATTTGGTTTGATTTTCAGTGTCTCACAGAGAAGTTCACTGCTTCTTATAAATATCAAGACAGTTGTTCAGCTTGCCATTTCATCAGTCATTACTGAGCCTGATTTTCCAAAATAGAAGATGACAAGCCAATCTCAAGACTTTCTTTCTTTGTTTTCTTTGGTAAATAATTTATCTGGCCTCTAAATCCATCCACTCTAGATACCTTTGCTTCATACCTATAATCTTCTGTGAATACATTATAATTCTGTTATATCTTCTAGTCCCATTACCTCTCAGGTTTAAAAATTAATTGTGAAACCTCTGAGGTTTTATGCATAGATATTCTTTTTGCATGACTGAGTTCTTTAATTATTTAATGTGGTTTAAAACATCTTTAAAACTTGAGTAGGAGCAAGAACGATGTCTAAATACCTACTGGTATTAGTAATTCTAGTTCCCTGAGTGTTGATTAGCACAATTTAGACATTTGGTAGAAGAAAGGCTTGCATGATGGCATGAGAACATAAGAGAAATTAATCCATTGTTATCTTTGTACAAAAATTTGGCTTAATTAAAATAACATTATCTTGTTGTTGTTCAGTCACTAAATCATGTCCAACTCTGCGAGTCCATGAACTGAAGCAGACCAGGCTTCCCTATCCTTCACCATCTCCCAGAATTTTCTCAAACTCACGTCCATGGAGTTGGTCCATAAAGTATTAAGGATGTCTATAATTTTTATATAAAATCTAAATAAATGACTTGTATGTAATCAGTAGGCTAATATCCGAAAATAGTCATATTCTAAATAAAAAAAATATAGTAGATATCTATCTACTATAGATACTCAAATGAGGAAGTTTAGTATACCTAATCCTAATTGCTCTGATCTTCATAGTATTTTGCAAGGAGGATATTGTTTATTTTTAACGGTTTTCTGCCTGTTTTTTTGATAAAGTGTTTCCATTCAAGATAACTCTCATTTCACCTGATATTCCTGGTGACCTGCACAGTGCCTAATAAAAATAAAAAAAAAAAAAAAGGACAATAGATTAGTAGTTCTCAAACTTTTGTTAGGCCTTAAAAATTCACCTGCTATACTGAGTAAGAAGATTCACAGAAATTCAGTGGGTTTTGTGAGATGCCTATATTTACATTTTTAAACACATTATATAGGTAACTTTGAAAGTCAAACTTCATGGACCATACTTTGAGAAATATAATAAACTGCAAAGGCTTGGTTATAATACTGTTAAAAAATGGGAAATGTTTGATAAACAATTCCTGTGTTTTGAAGAAGATAAAAAAAGTCTTAAAAAAAAGCACAAACTTTAAAGTGCAATGATTATTTAAAAGAATCAAGAGAAAGTTCTGGTAGAAAATGGGAAGGATGCCATTCAGCAGCAGTATACTGGTTGGCATTATACCATCATACTTACTCCACTACAGTGGTTGTCAGCACTTTTTAAATAATATTCTTCCCCTGATTGAAGAAAGTCCTTGGTATTAGTCACAGCCCAAGAGCCAGTGGGTGACATCCTTGGGGGCAAGGTACCTGGCTATGAGTGTCAGTCAAGAACGATGTCTTCACGGTTCCAGAAAAAGGTCAAGAAGGGAAAAGTGATGGTGATTCGGGTTGAGAAGAGTAGGATGTTTTCTGTCACACTCCAAAGAGCCTTGTCCCTGAGCTGGCAGTAATGAGACAGCATCAATTACGGTGTCTTACCAACCCCTCAACGTGGATTAGCTTCATCCATAAGGAAGACCCGAGCAGAGAAAAGGTATTGGACCATTTCGTGCTGAAGAGTATTTTAAGAAGCAGGGTTGTTAAACATAAAATATATCTTCATTTTTGCCTTGGCCTCTCAGAGAAAGGCCTTTGTTTTCTTTATTCTGTTAATGTGTTCTTACCCTTACTTCTTTCTTCTCATGTTTAGCTGGTAAAGCATGGCTCTCCTAGACCCGAGGTAGCCTCTTCAAATGTCAGTGGTGGAATTCTGGCAAGGCCACAGCTGATACTTTTAAACACTGTAGAAAATGTGAAGTGCTGCCAGTTTCTTCCAAGAAATATTGGGAAATCTGTGATGCTTTCTTTGAGTATCCCTCTTATCCATGACTTTGGTAGAAATTTTCTTCCTTTGGCTGCCTGCTGACTCCACTGAAACCAGAGACCCCCTGATCTTGCCTCAACATATTATGTCAACTGCTCAGTTCAGGTAATTTGAATAAACATGCTTTAACCATCAACTGTAAGCCAAGCATCAGCTATAATGAATAAGTAAGACAGAAACTTTGATCTCAAGAAGCTTATGTTTTAGAGGGAGATTCAAGCATCTGAACATACAGAAAACTACACTTTAAATTCTTTACTAGGCGAAAATACATAGTGTTCTAATTACAGAAGAAAGAACGTCTGCCATTAATGACTTTTAGGGTAAAAAATACGGGGACATTATGACCGAATTGGTTTAGGAAAAGAAGAAGTTACTGAATAACATAACAGAAGGTCCAGAAGCGGGTTGGCTGGTTGTAGGCATGGCTTTCAAAGAAGGCCCTATAATATACTAGGATGTAAAATTTTGTCTGTAATGTGATTTCACCTGTGTTGTTTCTGATTTTTAAATGGATATCGTTTGTGGTAACAAAATGGCTTTCAGCAGCTACGGAGCTGTTTCCTTTCTGCTGCAAACAGGTCAATAAGTTGAAAAAATTTTTGTCTCATCATTATGAGGAGGAGTATTTAATCAGTTACCCACAGTAGAGTCAATCTCCAGATGTTTGTTGCACTGACTGAGGTTGGTGTGCATTATATACCCCACCCTTAAGCTGGTGCTAGACAGGAGCATAGACAGATCTTTTAGACTGAAAAGCAGTTGTCAGATATTCCTAAAAGGAAAGTATGGATGTTTGGAGTTAGATTCTAAAATGATCACAGCACAGGCCTCTAACTCAGCCTATGAGGTTTCAGAACAGGTGATGAAAACTAAGATTCTTTTTTCAGACAGGAAGGAATTGACTACTCTGTAAGAACAAACCATCACCCTACTCCCTCTGCCTGATCTCAAACGGCTTAAAAAAAAAAACACAAACAACTTTATTTATTGCTTACACAATATCTACTATAGGTTTGGTAAGTTCTCCATAGCAGTGACATATCCTGAGAGTGCTTAGATTCTAGGCTGCACTGATTTTATTGAAACTCCATTTTAATATATGCTTTAACTAGAGGGCTGTAGAACGCGGGACTGTCAAATAAAACCTCCATTTATCACCACAAATCAATATGTCATTACTTTTGCAATGTCTTGAACAGAGTTGAACACATGCTAGAAAGAGATGTATAATCCTCCCATATTGGACATTTTCAGAATCTGCCAATAACCCATTGACCATAGCTACTTGCATCAGTTCAGTTCAGACGCTCAGTCGTGTCCGACTCTTCGCGACCCCATGAATCACAGCATGCCATGCCTCCCTGTCCATCACCAACTCTCTGAATTTACTCAAACTCATGTCCATCGAGTTGGTGATGCCATCCAGCCATCTCATCCTCTGTTGTCCCCTTCTCCTGCCCCCAATCCCTCCCAGCATCAGGGTCTTTTACAATGAGTCAACTCTTCGAATGAGGTGGCCAAAGTATTGGAGTTTCAGCTTTAGCATCATTCCTTCCAAAGAACACCCAGGACTGATCTCCTTCAGAATGGACTGGTTGGATCTCCTTGCAGTCCAAGGGACTCTCAAGAGTCTTCTCCAACACCACAGTTCAAAAGCATCAATTCTTTGGCGCTCAGCCTTCTTCACAGTCCAACCCTCACATCCATACATGATCATGGGAAAAACCATAGCCTTGACTAGATGGACATTTGTTGGCAAAGTAATGTCTCTGCTTTTGAATATACATACTATCTAGGTTGGTCATAACTTTTCTTCCAAGGAGTAAGCATCTTTTAATTTCATGGCTGCAGTCCCCATCTGCAGTGATTTTGGAGCCCCCCCAAAATAAAGTCTGACACTGTTTCCACTGTTTCCCCATCTATTTCCCACGAAGTGATGGGACCAGTTGCCATGATCTTATTTTTCTGAATGTTGAGCTTTAAGCCAACTTTTTCTCTCTCCTCTTTCACTTTCATCAAGAGGCTTTTTAGTTCCTCTTCACTTTCTGCCATAAGGATGGTGTCATCTGCATATCTGAGGTGATTGATATTTCTCCCAGCAATCTTGATTCCAGCTTGTCCTTCTTCCAGCCCAGCATTTCTCATGATGTTTCAACTTCTACATAGAAGTTAAGTAAGTAGGATGACAATATACAGCCTTGACGTACTCCTTTTCCTATTTGGAACCAGTCTCTTGTTCCATGTCCAGTTCTAACTGTGGCTTCCTGACCTGCATATAGGTCTCTCAAAAGGCGGGTCAGGTGGTCTGGTATTCCCATCTCTTTCAGAATTTTCCACAGTTTATTGTGATCCACACAGTCAAAGGCTTTGGCATAGTCAATAAATAAAAAATAGATGTTTTTTCTGGAACTCTCTTGCTTTTTTGATGATCCAGTGGATGTTGGCAATTTGATCTCTGGTTCCTCTGCCTTTTCTAAAACCATCTTGAACATCTGGAAGTTCATGGTTCATTTATTGCTAAAGCCTGGCTTGGAGAATTTTGAGCATTACTTACTAGCGTGTGAGATGAGTGCAACTGTGCAGTAGTTTGAGCATTGTTTGGCATTGCCTTTGTTTGGGATTGGAATGAACACTGACCTTTTCCAGTCCTGTGGCCACTGCTGAGTTTTCTAAATTTGCTGGCATAGAGTGCAACACTTTCACAGCATTATCTCTTAGGATTTGAAATAGCTCGATTGGTATTCCATCATGTCCACTAGCTTTGTTCATAGTGATGCTTTGTAAGGCCCACTTGACTTCACATTCCAGGCTGTCTGGCTCTAGGTGAATGATCACACCATCATGATTATCTAGGTCATGAAGATCTTTTTTGTACAATTCTTCTGTGTATTCTTGCCATCTCTTCTTAATATCTTCTGCTTTTGTTAGGTCCCTACCATTTCTGTCCTTTATTGAGCCCATCTTTGCATGAAATGTTCCCTTGGTATCGCTAATTTTCTTGAAGCGATCTCTAGTCTTTCCCATTCTGTCATTTTCCTCTATATCTTTGCATTGATCCCTGAAGAAGGCTTTCTTATCTCTCGTTGCTATCCTTTGGAACTCTACATTCAAATGCTTATATCTTTCCTTTTCTCCTTTGCTTTCCACTTCTCTTCCTTCCACAGCTATTTGTAAGGCCTCCTCAGACAGCCATTTTGCTTTTTTGCATTTCTTTTTCTTGGGGATGGTCTTGATCCCTGTCTCCTGTACAATGTCATGAACCTCTGTCCATAGTTCATCAGGCACTCTGTCTATCAGATCTAGACCCTTAAATCTATTTCTCACTTCCACTGATCTCTAATAGCATATTGGGCACTTACCAACCTGCGGAGTTCCTCTTTCAGTGTCCTATCATTTTGCCTTTTCATACTGTTCATGGCATTCTCAAGGCAAGAATACTGAAGTGGCTTGCTGTTCTCTTCTCCAGTGGACCACATTCTGTCAGGCCCCTCCACCATGACCTGTCTGTCTTGGGTGGCCCCACATGGCATGGCTTAGTTTCACTGAGTTAGACAAGCCTGTGGTCAGTGTGATCAGATTGATTAGTTTTCAGTGATTATGGTTTTAGTGTGTTGTGGCCTCTTCCAATCACAAGGGGGTGCACAGTGGTAAAGTCTCCTATGCCCTAAAGGAAAGGAAAACTAGACAGGAGTGGGTATTTGGAGCTACTGCAAGTCTAGAGTCATCAGATGAGGGAAGAGCTGGTGCAGAGAAGTGGAAATTGAAACAGTGTAATGAGTTCTGAGAACTGCACAAAGTTTGGCATTTTTGAAATGAAAAACAAAAAATGTGGAAGAGGCTGGAAAGTTGTGCTTTTATGGTGCTTCACTTCACTTTGCAGATACTGTATTTATTAGGTTGAAGACTTTTGGCAGCTCTGCATTGAGGAAGTCTATTGACAAAATTTTTCAACAGTTTGCCTAGTGTCTCCATGTTATATTTTGGTAATTCTCACAATGTTTCAATTTTATTTTCTTTTTTTTTTAAATATCTTATGTGTATCTTTATTTTTTCTCTTTTTAAATTTAAATTTATTTATTTTAATTGGAGGCTAATTACTTTACAATATTGTATTGCTTTTGCCATACATCAACATGAATCTACCACAAGTGTACACATATTCCCAATTGTTACAGTGATTTGTGATCATTGATCTTTGATGTTACTATGGTAATTGTTTTGGGGTGCCATGAAATGTGCCCATATAAGATAACAAACTTAATCAGTAAATGTATGTATCCTGACTGCTCCACCAACTGACTGTTCCCCCATCTCTCTCCCTCTCCTTGAGCATCCTTATTCCCTCACCCAACAGAAGGATTGAGATTAGGCCAATTAATAACCCTACGGTGGCCTCTAAGTATTCAAATGAAAGAAAGAGCCACATATTTCTCACTCTAATTCAAAAGATAGAAATGGTTAAGGTTAGTGAGGAATACATGGTGAAAGCTGACATAGGCTGAAGGCTAGGCCGCTTGTACAAACAATTAGCAAAGTTGTGAATGCAAAGAAAATATTCTTAAGGAAAATTAAAAGTGCTATTCCACTGAACATGCAAATGATTAGAGAGCAAAACGGCCTTATTGCTGACATGGAGAGAGTTCTCTTGGGCTCCTGATTCTGGGGCCCATAACAAGATTCAGTATAAGTTTTATAATTTCATGGGCTTTATCATTTCATTGGCTGGATAACTATAGTTTCCATTCTATCAGACAGGTGCATGAACCAGGATTACAATTCATTTTAAAGTGCTAAAAAGGACAAAATTCAGAGATAAGTGCTAAGAATAAAAGGACATGTTTCATTTTATTTTAAACTTACTTAAAATTTTGTTGAGAATTTGAAATTTACTCATAGACAATAATCTTTTGGGAGCTGGTGGAGTGGCAGAGTAGTCAAAGAATCTGTCTTCCACTGCAGGAGATGCAAGAGGCTCAGGCTTGATCCCTGGGTCAGAAGATCCCCTGGAGTAGGAAGTGGCAACTCACTCCAGTAATTTTGCCTGGAAAATTCCATGGACAGAGGAGCCTGGTAGGCTCCAGTCTAGAGGGTCTCAAAATGTCAGGCACAACTGAGCACATACAAATAAACGTTTTAAAGAACCACCCATGTACTAAGGAAAATTCAGAGCATCTAGCTTCCTAGAAGAAAAGAAGATATTAAAAAGGGAAAGAAATGCAGAGAAGAAGTAGAGAAGGTTTATATAAAATTTTTGCTAAAATAAAAAGGCTAGTGGAAAACTTTTTTACTGGATGTCTAAGTTGGGGTGATGGGTATTTAATATGTACAAATCATTTACTTCTTGGGATCTGTGTTTTCACATTTACACATGAAAGGTGTTGGACAGACCATATCTAATGCAGAGATTTATGAAGGCATATTTTTCCTTTCCAAGATTAATATTTATTGAGCACTAACAATAATTGGGATTGATTTGGCTCTGATTTTACCTGGTTGACATCTCCAGCTATGGTTTGCTTTGGAAGAAATCTTCACCAAACCTCTAAATGACCCTTTCTTGCTGACTGAGTGTGGTCAGCATCTGGGTGTCTTTAAAAGAGATGTTTTTATAACTTGCATATGTTCTAAAGCTTCGCTGAGCTTGGTTCCTGCATGGAATCATTACAAAAATTCACATTCTGGTAAACAAAAATAATTACAAGATATTTCTGATCATTATTTGCCTTTTGAAGAGCATCAAAGTGGCATGCTAGTAAACCAGAATCAGAATTCTTAAAAATCTTGTTTTTCAAACCCAGGTCTGCCATAATCCATAACTTCTCTAGAGATTCTTTCACAACAAAACATCTCTAATGTAGTCTGACTTTCCTCTTCCTTTATTCCACCCATGCATGCAACAGCTATACCACCTTGCTGATAAGACTGTCTACCTGTAGCCTCACCTTTACCTAATGATGGTGCCTGGATCCTCCAGAAGGGCTATCCCACTCCTGGTCCTTCCCTGTAGCTCATGAACAGCAGTGCACAGAACCTCTGGGCCTGAAACACTTTAATGTGTTTCTCTCTTGAGACATTCTTGGTGAGCATTTCTGATCACAAAAACAGAGACATAATCGTTTATCATGCTCATGGTTCCTCTAATGAGTGGCAAATTCTCTTCCTACTTTTTGTTTTGTACTACAGGAATAGAAGTAATTCCCTTTCAACAGTTCTGGGAGCATAGTCAAGCTTAGAGTGACTGTTAGTGTCAGATAATCCTTCATAGACTTGCCAAAAGAAGAAAGGAAACTTGTCAGTGAAAGAATTTAATCTCTGCTCACTTAGCAGGCAAAGACTAAGGCAAGTGAAGAAAGATAGTGTATTATATGCCAGCTATCCCTTAATTATTTATCTACCACTTCCACAGTTGAAATCATCATAAGATTATCTTGAATCCCCCCAATTCCGGGGTGCCTGGGTTTCATTATTGAATTTGTCCCACCTCTGCTGTTTCTTTAATGGGCCAGAAAATGAGCAATTGAGAAGTCACAGTAATCTTGTTAGTTTCCCTTGGTTCATGCCAGAAGCAGACTATAAATCTAAGACCTGGGTAAAATTCCATTCTCAAAATTTATACTTCCTGCTGGGACCTCAGTTAGGGAAACCCAAGTTTAAAAACAATTGAGACATTCTTGTCTTTTTATCTCCCTGTCCAAGAGCTGGGATTAATTATGATGTTGGTCTCCTTGTTTTTCTTCTTTATTCTGATAAATTCACAAACAGGTGGAATTCACTGGCCGTCCAATGTTACCTTTCCTTTCTTCTTTTTTTTAATATTTATTTATTTGGCTGCCCTGGGTCTTACTAGTGGCATGTGGGGTCTTTGATCTTCCTTGTGGGCATGTGGGTTCTAGTTTCCTGATTAGAAAACTAATTTCCTGATTAGAAAACTAGTTTCCTCAGTGATCAAACCCACGACCCCAGCATTGGACACTCCGAGTCCCACTGGACTGGCAGGGAAGTCCTTTCTTTCCTTTTTAAATTAAAAAAAGACTATATAGCAAACCTTGCTGTGGAGAACTTCTGGCATTGACCTAACCTGATTCCTATTCATCCAAACATTTTCTATCCCACCATATAACAATTGTCATTCTTTTTTCATTATTTTTCAACCTGAACTTGACAGAAAACTTTTTTCTTTCCTTGCTGCTGCTAAGTCACTTCAGTCGTGTCCGACTCTGTGCGACCTCATAGACGGCAGCCCACCAGGCTCCCCCGTCGCTGGGATTCTCCAAGCAAGAACTCTGGAGTGGGTTGCCATTTCCTTCTCCGATGCATGAAAGGGAAAAGTGAAAGTGAAGTCGCTCAGTAGTGTCCGACCCTCAGCGACCCCATGGACTGCAGCCTTCCAGGCTCCTCCGTCCATGGGATTTTCCAGGCAAGAGTACTGGAGTGGGGTGCCACTGCCTTCTCCTTGCTTATCTGTAAATTTAACACATAAATGGTAACCAGATCCCACTGAGCCACATATATCGCCTATGAAGTGAATCCTACATGAAATTAGAAACCTTTATGTCAACATGTCTTTGAGTCCATGGATGACTTTTGTAGGCTTCTGATTACATACTGGGTCATATAAGCGTCAAAGAATTTCCAAAGCTGAATTATGCTCATAGAAAAATTTGACCACAGTTCAAAAGCATTTTCCTTGACTTTTGGCATTGTTACTTTTTGCAAATTCCTCTAGAAAGTATGGTGAGGGAGTTCTTCATGCTATCTTTGTGAAGCTATAATATATGACAAAATATTGCTCTCTTCAGTCCTTAGAGAGGGCAGGTAAACTCTTGGCAGCCCTGTTGCTTCAGGCTGAAGTGACCTTATGTATATACTCTAATGGACTGTGACAAGGATTATTATTTTCATTATGTTCTATGACATGAAAAAAACGTACCATACAGGTCCACAGCAACATTTTTCAACTTACCTAATTGTAAGTCCCACTGTAATATGCAAAGTGAATTAGTCCGAGCAGATTTTATAACTGTCTTCTCATACCTTCATATCCTGTGACTGAGAAACAATTTTCCCATAGAGCTCATGGCCTTATTTCTTTCAGTGAAGCTTTCTCTGACCATTCCATGTAAATTAGCATCCCCTTGTGCCCATATGTCCTAAAGTCCATACTATGCTTTGTCATTTGCCGTTACATTTATGACACACTGCGCTGCTCTGTGCTTAGTCGCCCAGTCATGGCCGACTCTTTGCGACCCCACAGACTGTAGCCCGCCAGACTCTTCTGTCCATGGGATTCTCCAGGCAAGAATACTGGAGCGGGTTTTCATGCCCTCCTCCAGGGGATCTTCCCTATCCAGAGATCAAACCCGTGTCTCTTGCATCTCCTGCATTGGCAGGTGTATTCTTTACCAGTAGTGCCTCTTGGGAAGTCCTGTTCTTCTTATCCGGTAGTTTAGTCACTCAGTCGTGTTCGACTCTTGTGAACCCAAGAACTGTATAGCTCACTAGGCTCCTCTGTCTATGGAATTTCCCCCGGGCAAGAATACCAGAGTGGTTTGCCATTTCCTTCTCCAGTTGTTGTCATACTTTCTCCAATAAATGTGTTTGTGGTTTTTATACTAATTATTATTAATAGTTTGCCTAAAATGTGTTACATTCTCTAGAGTGCAGATGGTTTCTAATTATTACTTGTGATACCACATATATTTTAGATATTTTTATGGGTTTGTAAATCGTCTACTTATAGCTTCTTCCTGTGAGCCTATATGTTAAAAAGGTTTTTCTTTTCCAAGATATAACTATTTCTGTTTATTTATTTATACTTTCTTTTTTATAGGTTGTACTTCACATCTAAATTATGAATAATGAATTTTTGTTTTACTGTGTAGAGTAAAAAACACAGTTAAGTTTTTTCAGTAGTGTTTATAGAATAAGCTATTCTTTGTCCATACTTTGAAATATCAACTTTACTACATTCTAGATACTTACATATTTTCAGGTCTGCCATAAAAATTCCACTTATGTTCTTTCGGATGATGCTTCTGTTCCTACAGCTGTACCAAAATGTTTTCAGTATTCTAAATGTATAATGCTTTATTAATTTATGGTTAAATTCATTAACTTGTTTCTCAAGTTTATTCTAAATATAACATTTTCAATAAATGTATTTATTTAAAAGTGATCATTCTTCCAGATAAATTTTAAATCATTAAATTTTCCCTAAACTACCTGCAAGAAATCTGGGAATTTTAATCTGTACATTTGATAATTACTTTGGTGAAAGTCAACCAAGGTATAAAGAAAAAAACATAGTTTCAGCATTACTTTTCTCTATTTAGAAATATGGCATGCATTTCTATTTTTAGGATATTGAATAATATTTTGTCCTCTAAATTCAAATTTTAGCATTAGATTATTACTTATTTTAACAATATTATAATTATAGAACACAGAAAATAATAATAAAAAACCTAGCAAAATTAAACTGAAAACTAAGTGTAACTTAAAATCCTTTTCCTCTTTTCTTAACAAGCCATGAAAAGTCCTACTGACCACTCAGAGGTGAGCACATCTAATGCTTTTCAGTTTAGCATTCAGTTTAGCATTAGTTTCTGTATATTTAAGCAAGTATAGGTGCATAGTTATAAAGCATATGCCAAAACATTTTGTTCCTTCCTTTTAAATTTGAAATAGAGTTTTGTAGATAATGGGCATGATTATAAATCATTACCTATAATTCTATGTGAAAATGTCAGTCACTCAGTTGTGTCTGACTCTTTGTGACCCCATGTACTGTAGCCTACTAAGTTCCTCTGTCCATGGGATTTTCCAGGCAAATATACTGGAGTAAGTACTCATTCCCTTCTATACAGGATCTTCCTGACCCAGGGATAAAACCTAGGTCTCCTGTATTACAGGCAAATTCTTTACAGTCTGAGCCACCAGGGAAACCCTAGTTCTATATCAGATGTTTAATATTCAGTTATCCATATCAGTTCAGTATTGTTCAGTTGTTCAGTCATTTCTGACTCTTTGCCACCCCCCAGACTGTAGCACACCAGGCTCCCCTATCATCAACTCTTGGAGCTTGCTCAAAATCATGTCGACTGAGTCAGTGATGCCATCCAACCATCTCAGCCTCTGTCGTCCCTTCTCCTCCTGCCTTCAGTCTTTCCTAGCTTCAGGATATTTTCCAGTGAGTTATTGTATCAGGTGGCCAAAGTATTGGAGTTTCAGCTTCAGCATCAGAAGATCCAATGAATATTCAGGATTGATTTCCTTTAGGATTGACTGGTTTGATCTCCTTGCAGTCCAAGGGACTTGCAAGAGTTTATTCTAACAACACAATTCAAAATTCTTTGGTGCGCATTTTTCTTTCTAGCCCAACTCCCACATCCATACATTACTACTGGAAAAACCCTAGCTTTGACTTAAATGGACCTTTGTTGGCAAAGTAATGTCTCTGCTTTTTAATCTGCTGTCTAGGTTAGTTATAGTTTTTCTTCCAAGGAGCAAGGGTCTTTTAATTTCATGGCTGAAGTCACCATCTGCAATGATTTTGGAGCCCCCAAAATGAAGTCTGTCACTGTTTCCATTGTTTCCCCATCTATTTGCCATGAAGTGATGGGACCAGAAGCCATGATCTTAGTTTCCTGAATGTTGACTTTTAAGCCAACATTTTCACTCTCTTCTTTCACTTTCATCAAGAGGCTCTTTAGTTCTTCTTTGCTTTCTGCCAGAAGAGTGGTGTATCTGAGGTTATTGATATTTCTCCTGGCAATCTTGATTCCAGCTTGTGCTTCATCCAGTCCAGCATTTCTCATGATGTACTCTGCATGTAAGTTAAATAAGCTGGGTGACAATATACAGCCTTGATGAACTGCTTTCCCAATTTGGAACCAGTCTGTTGTTCCATGTCCAGTTCTAACTGTTGCTTCTTGACCTGACCAGAATATCGATTTCTCAGGAGGCAAACATGGTCTGGTATTCCCATCTCTTTAAGAATTTTCCACAGATTGTTGTAATGCACACAGTCAAAGGCTTTGGAGTAGTCAATGAAGCAGATGTTTCTATGGAACTCTCTTGCTTTTTAGTTGATCTAACAGATGTTGGCAATTTGATCCTCTGGTTCCTCTGCCTTTTCTAAATCCAGCTTGAACATATGGAAGTTCATGGTTCACGTATCGTTGAAGCCTCACTTGGAGAATTTTGAGCATTACTTTGCTAGCATGTGAGATGAGTAAAATTGTGCACTTATAATTTGAACATTCTTTGGCATAGCCTTTCTTAGGGATTGGAATGAAAACTGACCTTTCAAGTCCTGTGGCCATTGATGAATTTTCCAAATTTGCTGGCATATTGAGTACAACACTTTAACAGAATCATCTTTTGGTATTTGAAACAGCTCAGCTGGAATTCCATCACTCCCACTAGCTTTGTAGTGATGCTTCCAAAGGCCCACTTGACTTCACATTCCAGGATGTCTGGCTCTAGATGAGTGATCACACTATCGTGGTTATCTGGGTCATGAAGATCCTTTTTGTATAGTTCTTCTGTGTATTCTTGCCATCTCTTCTTAATATCTTCTGCTTCTGTTAGGTCCATACCATTTCTGTCCTTTATTGTTCCCATCTTTGTATGAAATATTTCCTTGGTATCTCTACTTTTCTTGAAAAGATCTCTAGTCTTTTCCATTCTTTTGTTTTCCTCTATTTCTTTGCATTGATCACTTAGGAAGGCTTTCTTATCTCTCCTCCTATTCTTTGAAACTCTTCATTCGCATTCAAATAGTATAGCTTTCCTTCTCTCCTTGGCCTTTAGCTTCTTTTCTTTTCTTCGCTATTTGTAAGGTCTTTCAGACAGCCATTTTGCTTTTTTGCATTTCTTTTCCATGGGGATGGTCTTGATCTTTGTCTCCTATACAATGTCATGAAACTCCATCCATAGTTCATCAGGCACTCTATCTATCAGATCTAGTCCCTTAAATCTATTTCTTACTTCCACTGTATAGTCATAAGGGATTTGATTTAGGTCATACCTGAATGGTCTAGTGGTTTTCCCTACTTTCTTCAATTTAAGTCTGAATTTTGCAATAAGGAGTTCATGATCTGAGCCACAGTCAGCTTCTCATCTTGTTTTTGCTGACTGTATAGAGCTTCTCCTTCTTTGGCTGCAAAGAACATATCAATCTGATTTTGGTATTGACCATCAGGTGATGTCCATGTGTAGAGTCTTTTCTTATCTTGTTGAAAGAAGATGTTTGCTATGACCAGTGTGTTAGCTTGGCAAAACTCTGTTAGCCTTTGACCTGCTTCATTTTGTACTCCAAGGCCAGATTTGCCTGTTACTCCACGTATCTCTTGACTTCCTGCTTTTGCATTCCTGCCCCCTATGATAAAAAGGACAGTTTTGTGGGGTGTTAGTTCTAGAAGGTCTTGTAGGTCTTCATAGAACCGTTCAATTTCAGCTTCTTCAGCATTACTGGTTGGGGCATAGACTCGGATTACTGTGATATTGAATGGTTTACCTTGGAAGTGAACAGAGATCATTCTCTTATTTCTGAGATTGCACCCAAGAACTGTATTTTGAACTCTTTTGTATACACATATATAAAGTACACCAAGTACCCAGTCTGCTGCTGCTGTTCCTAAGTCACTTCAGTCGTGTCCGACTCTGTGTGAATCCATAGACGGCAGCCCGCCAGGCTCCACCATCCCTGGGATTCTCCAGGCAAGAACAGTGGAGTGGGTTGCCATTTCCTTCTCCAATGCATGAAAGTGAAATGTGAAATTGAAGTCCCTCAGTTGTGTCTGACTCTTCGAGACCCCATGGACTTGTAGCCTACAGGCTCCTCAGTCCATGGGATTTTCCAGGCAAGAGTACTGGAGTGGGGTGCCATTGCCTTCTCCGAGTACCCAGTCTATTCTGTAGTAAACCCCACCAAATATTCTCCTTTTCCCCAATCCCCATCTTTCTCCCACCCTCCTGACCATAACAACCCTTAAATACATAAATAAGTAATATTGTGATTATCATCTCAGAGCTACTTCAAAATTCAGGAGATGTTTATTACTTTCCTGTATATTTCTAAAAAGGAAGGAAAATAATAACATGAGCACCAATAATTTCTCTTGGGACCAGAAGGTTAGGTCACCTGGCAATAAATATTTCTACCAGGTAGAGTACTTTATCTGCCTTTTAAACTGAATTTGAAAGGTTTATTCATAGAGGTAAATATAGCATTAACAGAAAATTCAGACGAATATGTGCAAGAGAGGAAGCTGAGGTTAAGTGATAGTTCCACGGGAAGCATGGTGACCTGTCCTCCCATCAAAGTGGCAGAGCACCTGTGAAGTCTTGATTCTGATTGTGTCATGAAGCATCGGGTAACACGTATAGTATAGAAGATGAACCCTCTGTTCGTCAAGTATTTTCTCCCAATATAGGCAAAGATACAGAATTAAAACACTCTTTCCCTTCACTTTGTAAATATTGTGTTACTTTTCCTCTATTTGTGTCAAGGCCTTTTTCTTGCTACTTCAAAAATAACTTCAAACACCAGCTGAAACAGATTAACACTAGGTGCCCAACTTGAATTTTGCATGTTTTCTACCTGAAATTACCTTTATGAGGCACATTTTCCTTATAAATGCAACAATTGCTCACAATTAGCTCTGAAAATTTGATTCGGGGGGAAAAAAAAGAAGTTACACTGACAGTTAAGGAAATAATCTCACTAGAGTTTCATCTAAATACTGAATCAGGGGGGAAAAAACAAACTGGTTTTTATTACATAAAATATGGTTAGACATCTTTACTATAGTAGGATAAGTAGTAAATATTTAAAATTATTAGATGGCAGACGGTGATATTTAATGACTAAAGAGTTTAATTGGGCTGTTTTGGAATTCTGTCCTTGGTATCAAAAATATTTTTTTCCTAATCATTGTCTCACTTGAAGGTGCAGATGGCTTATTTATTAAATTTCTTATAGCAAGGGACTTAAGAGGAGAATCAGTGTATTAAGTTGCAGGACAGAATGAATGTTCTATATCTCCACCTGCTGGAAATAAGGGCCAGGACAAATATTATGAATTATAATAAAGATAAATATAAAGATACTAGATCAGGGAATTTCAGAGCAGAAGAGACCTATAAGATTAGGTAACAAGGCTTTCTTCTTTTTTAAAAAAAAAAAGAGGTAACAAAATTGAGGTGTAAACCAAAATTTTAGACATAATGTAAAAATATAGCTTTTTGAGTTTGAAGGGGAAAGGCATAAAAGGTAAGAAAGATTCGTGGTTAGAGTAAAAAAGGATGCTAAGCCCTGCTTATGAAGTCAGTGGTGAATTTTGAAATGGAAACATAATAGCCGAAAAGAGAGGAGACATATTAAAAGTCCTACTTTTTTTTTGCAACAAAATGTCTGTATTCAGGAATTCTGGGTCACACTTTTGCAAAGAACATTAAGAATCTGGACTATGTCTCAGAGAATAATAACCAGGAAGATGTGATTGGCTCAACTTCTCAAACATTATGTGTGAGAATGTTAATGGAATTTTGACTAAAGGATATTTAAAAAAGAAAAATTGTTGCATTCAAAGAGTGTTAGTGCTGCCACTTAAAACAGAGACTATTTTTAAATGTAATTTCATATTACTTAAAATCATGGAAACTATAGTAAGTGAGTTTTACTATAAATATAAGAGAGATGTTTTAAATTAAGACAATAGTTATAATATAAGCACTGAAAGCTTATGATGCTTCTGGTATCATTCTATACATTTTAGATATATTGATTCATTTAGATCCCATTAGAGATCAAACTCACATCTCTTATGTCCCCTGTATTGGCGAGTTCTTTACCCCTAGCACCATCTGGAAAGTCCTCAAATTTATGAATTAGGTACTAATATCTGTTCCATTATATAAATGAGGAAACTGAGGCTTAAAGGTGTTAAAATTTTTGCTTAATGTCACACTGTATATAAAACCAGCATTTGAACCAAGATCATCTTGCTGAAGAGATGATATTATTAATCGCTTCTTTATGCCTAGACTTGATGTAGTCAGGATGTTGAATCCAAGATGATTGACTGCTGAGCTTAAGCCCAATGTGAAGTAAATATTTGATAGACTTTCAGGGTAAGTATAAACATTTAAGTGAAAATTGTTCCTCTAAAAATGTAAAATATGCCTTAAAGCCTGTGTTACAAGGTGCAGTCCCAAAGGTAGAGAGGACATCTTTCCTGTCATGCAAAAATTCTGTTCAGTTCAGTTCAGTTACTCAGTCATGTCTGACTCTTTGTGACCCCATGAATTGCAGCACGCCAGGCCTCCCTTGTCCATCATCAGCTCCCAGAGTTTACTCAAATTCATGTCCTTTGAGTCAGTGACACCATTCAGCCATCTCATCCTCTGTTGTCCCCTTCTCCTCCTGCCCCCAATCCCTCCCAGCATCAGAATCTTTTACAGTGAGTCAACTCTTCACATGAGGTGGCCAAAGTATTGGAGTTTCAGCTTTAGCATCATTCCTTCCAAAGAAATCCCAGAACTGATCTCCTTTAGTATGGACTGGTTGGATCTCCTCGCAGTCCAAGGGACTCTCAAGAGTCTTCTCCAACACCACAGTTCAAAAGCATCAATTCTTTGGTGCTCAGCTTTCTTCACAGTCCAACTTTCACATCCATACATGACCACTGGAAAAACCATAGCCTTGACTAGACGGACATTTGTTGGCAAAGTAATGTCTCTGCTTTTGAATATGCTCTCTAGGTTGGTCATAACTTTCCTTCCAAGGAGTAAGCGTCTTTTAATTTCATGGCTGCAGTCACCATCTGCAGAAATTTAGGAGCCCCCCAAAATAAAGTCTGACACTCTTTCCACTGTTTCCCCATTTATTTCCCATGAAGTGATAGGACCAGTTGCCATGATCTTCGTTTTCTGAATGTTGAGTTTTAAACCAACTTTTTCACTCTCCCCTTTCACTTTCATCAAGAGGCTTTTTAGTTCCTCTTCACTTTCTGCCATAAGGGTGGTGTCATCTATATGCTGCTGCTGCTAAGTCACTTCACTCGTGTCTGACTTTGTGCGACCCCATAGATGGCAGCCCACCAGGCTCCCCCGTCCCTGGGATTCTCCAGGCAAGAGTACCGGAGTGGGGTGCCATTGCCTTCTCCGATGCCATTGTCATCTGCATATCTGAGGTTATTGATATTTCTCCCGGCAATCTTGATTCCAGCTTGTGCTTCCTCCAGCCCAGCGTTTCTCATGATGTACTCTGCATATAAGTTAAATAAGCAGAGTGACAATGTACAGCCTTGATGTACTCCTTTTCCTATTTGGAACCAGTCTCTTGTTCCATGTCCAGTTCTAACTGTTGCTTCCTGAACTGCATATAGGTTTCACAAGAGGCAGGTTAGGTGGTCTGGTATTCCCATCTCTTTCAGAATTTTCCATAGTTTATTGTGATCCACACAGTCAAGGGCTTTGGCATAGTCAATAAAGCAGAAATAGATGTTTTTTTCTGGAACTCTCTTGCTTTTTCAACGATCCAGCAGATGTTGGCAATTTGATCACTGGTCCCTCTGCCTTTTCTATAATTCTATTAGTTTGATGCCAACATAATTGTGGTTTCAGACCATGAATTGTAAATCATTATATCTAGGATCAAATACACCTTTATTAATCAAAATGGGAACCAATATAACCAAATACATTTTTGTCAATACAAACTGTTTGTTTAATTTTAAAACCTAAAACCCATATTGTGGGATTTAACAAACTCTTGGAAGGCATTTTCTGCCTCCTGTGGCTGTAAAAGCATATTCCCTACAAAAGAAGTTGTCGAAACGGCTGAAGAAGTGGTAGCTGGATGGCAAGAGGTCAGGTAAATATGGCGGATGAGGCAAAATTTCATAGCCCAATTAATTCAACTTTTGAAGTATTGGTTGTGCAACATGCAATTGGGCATTGTTGTGGAGAAGACTAGGTCTCATCAATGCTGCCTGCAGGCACTGCAGTTTTTGGTGCATCACATTGATTTGCTCAGCCTACTTCTCAGATATAATGGTTTCATCAGGATTCAGAAAGCTGTAGTGGAGCAGACCAGCTGCAGACCACCAATGACTATGACCCTTTTTCAGTGTAAGTTTGACATTGTTAAGTGCTTTGGAGCTTCACAATCCAGCCGCTGAGCTGGTCATCACAAATTGTTGTATAATATCCACTTTTTGTTGCACATGACAATCCAATCAAGTAATGGTTCATTGTTGTTGCATAGAACAAGGAAAGCAACACTTCAAAGCAACAATTTTTTTTTAAACTTTCTGTCAGTTCATGAGGCACCCACTTATTGAGCTTTTCACCTTTCCAGTTTGTTTCAAATGTCAAACAACTGTAGAAGGTTGACATTGAGTTCTTGGATTATTTCTTACATAGTGTAAGACGATCAGCTTCGATGATGGCTCTCAGTTGCTCATTGTCAACTTCTGATGGCCAGCCACTATACTCCTCGTCTTCAAGGCTCTTGTCCTCTTTGCAAAACCTCTTGAACCACCACTGTACAGTACAATCATTAGCAGTTCCTGGGCCAAATGCATTTCTGATATGGTCTCTGCTACTTTACGACCCATTTTGAACTCGATTAAGAAAATGGCTTGAATTTGCTTTTTATCTATCATTTTCATGGTCTAAAATAAATATAAAATACACAACAAGTAATTCATTGGACAAAAAATTAAAGCAGTAATTATGCTTTAAAATGATGTATAACATAACCACATTTATTTAAGAATGTATTCCAATATCAAATGGCAGTGTTCAACACTATAAAACTGTAATTATTTTGCACCAATCTAGTAGTTTTTTTTATGTTGAACTAAGGATTTCAGAAGGCATATGAACACTTACTCAGGCCCTTGCACTTATCTGAGTGACTTTAATGTTTAATTAATTTAATTTTCTAAACATGAAGTAGGTGCTATTATTAGTCTCCTTTTATAAACAGAGAACTGAGGTACTAAAGAACTAGATAATTTTCCAGGTTCACACAGCTAGTAAATCATGAAGCCAGGGTACAATAACTTCTTTAGATTCTATGAGCTTAACCACCAAGTTGGATTGTGTCTCACTATTTTCAACCTTGCTAGTGTAGCCAGCCCAATAGTGATAAAAAATGTCTTGGAAAAAAGGAATATATGCGTTATCCAAAATTGACAGACCTAATGGATAAGAGCTCTTAATTATAGCTACCAAGGGGAGGGAGGGAGGTAACTTTATTGAGTTTGGAGGCAGTGGACACATATATTTTTACATTATGGAACATAGTTATAATTCTTCATGGCAACTTTATATAGACTACTTTAATATGCTGACCACAGGTACCACACTTATTAGTTTTCCTAGAGTAACAGGAAACCATTGGAACTAGAGATGAAAAAGCAAAAATCCTTTTAAAACTCACAGACCACAGGGACAAGGGCACAAATAATTCTCCAAAGAAATTGGAACCATAAATTGCAGTACCATTGGAATTCTTGATCCCTTGAATATGATATTTCCTGTATCCCCCTGTCTTCTTCTGCCCAGTTATAAACAGCATTGAAGCCATGTTAGGGTTGTAAAATGTGAGTTGGGAAGGTTCATATAGCTTAAGAAGACATGGCCCTTAATGATGAGGTCATTCAGGGAGTGAAGTGGCATTCTCAAGGAACACAGCCCCAAAGAGAAAAGGGACAAGAACTCCACAGTCTTGAATAGCAGGCTGACAGATTTTGTTCTTTCCTTATTGTTAGTTTGTCCCATTTTGTTTGCCTTTGTTGCCTTCTCTGACTTACCTACATGGCATTGTTTAAAATACTGTGTTCCATGACTGAAAAGCTAGTGGGTGCTCAAGACAAAATCTGAGGGCCTGCTCAGTGGCTTTGTTCATTGTACCACTGAGAAACCAGAAAAGAGCTCAGTAAAGTAATCTCATAGTACTGAGTGTATATGAGCAAAAGATTGTTAGACTGAGAAACTTCTTATAATGGAAGAAGGAAGCTATAGTCCCTTATGTGGCTCTGATATTTTAGATGGTATGCAGAAACAAGCTGTACCCTGTCAGTGAAATCAAGGAAGAAGAAAAAAGAAAAGGTAGGAAAAGAGGAATAGCGAAGGCAAAAGAGAGCATGGATTTCATTCTCTTCACTTCTTACCTGAAAATTATTTAGTCTTCCTTCTTTCCTCTTCAAAAAGTACTGATTTAATCAATACTGTGTGCAAGGCAGAGGTAAATATGCAAAATTCCAGAATTAAATAACCCAGTTACTTTACTGTAGGAAAGAACTATGGAAAATGACCAAATATGATTTAGTAGTAGAGGTATGCATATTATATATAAAGTGTTGTCCTCTCTGTATATTGAAATTGGTAGTAAATAACATGATTATTTCAAGAAACATGGCATAGTATCAGTCTGTGAGTATAGACATAGCCCTGGCTCAGGTTGTAGCAGATAAAACTTCAAGTATTCTTCTCCACTCATAAAGATTCACAAAGAAGAACCTCTCAATACTGTGAATTGTAGTTGCCTGGCTATTGAATCTTCATGAAAAGCATTTTCTTGTTTTTATAATATTTTAATAGGTTAAATTCTGTAATACCATTATACCTTTTAGTACAAACTGACAATTTGTCACCATAAAAGTCCCTATGTTTTGGATCAGAACTCTCCAGAGTCAGATTAATATACATAATATTTATCTAGCAGCTAATATTTATTCTGGGGATAACTATCATCAAATATAATTGTTAACTATATTTATTGCTGATACATTTACCTCTTGGTAAGACCCATGAGAGTTGATTCATCTGGAATTTAGCCAGAAATTGGAAGAGTGTTAGGATTTCATAAGCAAAATTCTGGATCTATTTTGCAAATTATCTAAGTTATATTCTAGAATAAGAGAGTTAGAATGACATGCAAGAAGTACTAATAGCTCCAGAAGGATTGCAGGTTTCAATGAGATCAGCTGAATGATAGCAATCAAGTCAAATTTGTGATGTGAGGAAGAAATTTACAAAACTAGGAACCTGTGTCTTGGGGATATTATCATAATGCAGATAAAGGCATCGAAAAGACAAGGATCATTTTGCTTCTATAAGTTGTTACTTTAAAAATAAAATGTGTAAAGATTATGCTACACTAGTATTGCTTAGAAACAAATGTTCCTTAAAGTCAGGAAAGGGAGTAGGCAGGTGTTGCAAAGGGTGTTATATATAACAATGGAGTCTGTTATGCTAATAGTGTAAGTGTTATAAGACTGCTTTTCTTTAATCGTCTCATGGTTACACAGATTTAGAGCATTGTATTTAATTTCTTCTTTCTTGTTAAGAAAATTTGCATTTCTAAAAGTAAAAACAAGCAACCCCATCTCAAGTTGCGTGTTAATTCTGTCACAGTTTGTACATCTTAGTCATTTGTGAATAGCGTTTTCTCCTTTTTTAACAACTGGTATATTATCTTAATTTTGAAGTCATGTTTTACTTAATACTCTGAGTGTAATAAAAATGGCTTATGGAAAAAAATATAGGCACATACAAATAAAAACTTTGACCAACAAATATTATACAAACCTGTGATAGAAGAAGAGTCAACGTGATGCTGAGCTTATGAGAAGTTCAAAGAGCTCCCCGCATGCTTTCTTTCTATGACCAGGATTGGCCCCCAGAGATAAGCATCTACTGGTATATTCAGGTAGTGGTCAGTACAGGGGTTATATCTCCTATTTAACTGTGTATCTAAGAAGCAGAACAGCACTTAGTACATAATGAATGTTCAATAAAATTGTCTAGAATAAATACTACGCAGGTATGCCAAATGTAATAACTGACCACGTGTTGACCCTGAGCTATTGGGAAAACAAATAAAAAGTCAGTCTGAAATGCACCTTTGAATAATTATTACCATCAAGATGATTATAATAACTGAAAAATAGCAATAAACAGGGCAGATCATGTAAATGGCACAACCAAGTCAAAAGGCTAATTTTGAAAACTACATTATTGCATGAAGTGCTAAGCATATTTTATAAGTTATATTGTTGTTCAGTTTGCTCAAATTAATGTCCATTTTGTCAGTGATGCTATCTGGCATCTAATAAAAAATCTTATTTCAAAGGAAGGTAATATTTTTATTTGCATGTTAGAAAATTGGAGACTTTTGCAACTAGAATACTCATCCATGGTTGCTAAGCTAAAACGCAGTTGACCCAGAAATCTTAACCAGATTTATCTTACTTCACAAGTCTGGTCAGAGTTTCCTTGGCTAGAAGAGGTGATCTGCATTTCTAATCAAACTTGGGGAGGGCCATATGGCATATGTAAACTCTGTATCTCACTGAGAAACGCTGTGTTTCCTGCTGCTAAATGCCGGTTCCATGTAATTTAAGAATGCTGTGTTATCAAAGTGCCCTGTTCCAGAAGAAGTCAGTTCCTCATTAGCTGCTGAAGCAGAAAGCTATATGGATTATGACTCAAAAGCAAAGAATCTCACTTTCACATAAATAAGTTTTCATTTGAGCAATGCAGGAAAAAAATTTAAAAAAATTCAAAGTTAAATATCACTGAAGAAATCAATAGAACATAGACCAGTCAGAAGCAGAATTAGGATAAGTCTTGTTAAAAATCTCTGAGTTCTAAATGCATAGATACATACACATTTTAATGGTTTATGTTTCCTTCTCAAATTTTGCTTTTGAGGGGACAGAGGGTGGAGTGAATGAACTAGTGGTAAGTGACTAGTTTTTTCTTTTAATTCATGAAAGACTGTAATGACAGTGTAACAGGGTGATGGAGTTTGTGATAGGCAGATGTCTAAGATAGGCTTCAATGATCCCTTCTTTGTGATAATAATACCCCTTTTGGAATATCTCCATTTGAGTGTGGACTAAACCCAGTACTCTTTGTAACCAACAGAGTACAACACAGATGAGATGTCATGTGCGTGATTAGGTTACAAAAGGTTATAACTTCTTTCTTGATGGTAGACTCTCCCTTCATTGCGATTTTCACTTATACACTTTGAAAAAGCAAGACACCATTAAGGAGAAGTCCACTTGGTAAGATACTGAAGGAGGTCTCCAGCCAACTGCATCCGTTCTCCATCCAACAGCCCTTGAGGAGCTCAATCATGCCAACTGCTACCTGAATATGGTTGCGAACCTATGCTTCTACAACTGAGCCCTCAGATGGGACTTTGATTTGGGCTGTACATTGATTACAGCCTTACAGTAAACCATAAAACAGAAGATCCAAAGAAGCTGTGCCCACATTTTCAGCTCACAGAAACCTGGATATAATAAATATGTGTTGTTTTAATCTGTTATGCAGCAATTGATAACTAATACAGAGGAATTTGGGCTACCCAGGCAGCACACTGGTAAAGAATCTGCCTGCCCATGCAGAAGATCCAAAAGAAGAGGGTTCAGTCTCTGGGTTAGGAAGATCCCCTGGAGAAGGCAAGCTACTCCAGTATTCTTGCCTGGAAAGTTCCATGAACAAAGGAGCCTGGCGGGGGACAGTCCTTAGGGTCACAAATAGTCAGACACAACTGAACAACTGAGTGTGCGTGTGCACACAGACAGACATACACATACGTACACAGAGGAATTTAGTGATAATAGATGGATCAGTCAGCAATCCCAGAGTTAACTATCTTTCTCTACATTGATTATGTATCAGGTCCAATCTCAACTATCCACAAAACCTGGTATGGACTCAACAGTGACTGCAGACCACTTTCATCTATCTTATGTGTGTATCTTAGAAATGAGAAATTTCTTTTCCATAATTTCCATTTTGTAACCTAATCTGAAGATAGCACAAAGAGCCTTTAGAAAGGAGGAAGGACGAAAACTGAAATGAAATGCAAAAGCGTGCATTTAAAGAGAAAATGTCCTGTGTTGTGGCCTGTAACCGTGGAAACAGTAGCTCCAGTACTTGGAGCTGCTTCCAATATAATTTTACCACAAATTATAACTGAAATGCTTTGTAAAAGAAAATTGTGAGTCAACTTACATTACTAATTTTGGAGCACATTCTTTGTGTAGAGTTAATTGAAAAATTACTTTTAACCAATAGACAATTATGTTAAATCTTATTGTGTTAGTTCATAATTGAGGAAGTGCATAACAAAAGGCATTTGCTCTGTCAAAGAAAAATTGCGGTAAGTTAAATATTTGATTATATGAATATTTTCATCTTTTATTTTTTGTACTAAATCAGTTTTTAGCCTATCTTAGGAAATGCTATAAATAGTCAATGAGCTCTAATATTTTATGGGATTATCTAATTCAATTTCACACCTCAAACAATATTTCTTTGCAATTTCTCTTACCAGTCTCACTTGCCACAACAGACAAAAAAAAAAAATTTAAGCTTAAATAGATAGGTTTTTTTTTCCTTTAGAATTTCATATATCTTTAACTATCTTAATTTTCATTGTGGCAACATGAAGGGATGCATTTTTAATGCAGATTCTCCATATTGGCCCTCTCAACAACCCTCAGAAGTAGCAATTTTATTAATCTTAAAATACATATAAATTAGCATACAGAGGCATGTAGAGAATAAACAATTTTTCAAAATCAAATAACAAATGATAAATTCATACTCAAAAAATCTGGTATCAAAGCCCATTTACCTAAGTTTTATGGCATTATTGGCCAGTACCATATATTGGACGTTGATTTTTCTTTTATCTGTATTGTTTCCTCTCTTTCATGCCTCTCTCCCCACCTCACCCCTTAGTCTAGCAGCTATTTCCCCCTCTCTCTCTTTCTCTCTCTCTCTACCTCTGCTGTCTGCAAACTTTGAAGCTTCTTTTATTTTAACTATTTTCCTGATTATTTAAGGCTCTCAGTTCTCCCCAGTAATGAATAAACATGACTTTACAAAAGTTTCTACCTCCAACATATTCATATTTATTTAGGCTCTTTATTTTTATATTACCATTAACTAGAATTTTAAGATATTTTCATATTAGCAGACCCTGAGCTGAGTCAATATGAAAGATAACAATTTGGCATTTCTCAAAACAGAGTGAAAAATATTATATATTACAGATCCTGCCCTCACACATTACTTCTACTTGACTCCCACCTCTAACTCAAAAAGCAAGTGCTCAGTAGTTTTTCATATATCCCCAACTTTCAAATATTTGAGCTAGAAAAATGAGAAAAAATCCTATCAAGCATAACCTGTAAGTCTTGATGCAGATTTCAGCCTAATGATCATGCTTAGCTAATATAATTGTGCAGGTTAGTTATTAAGACCAAGAATATGAAGCTACACTTCCAGGGTCTAAATCATAGTGTCTCTCATTCTAGCTGGGCAAACTTGGGCAAACTACTTAACTTTTCTGAGCCTCATTTGCATTTAAAAAATGAAGATAATAGTCTCTCCCTCACAGTTTCACTATGAAGTTTAAGAGATTGATAGCAAGTGATACATAAATATTTCTAAAGTGAAGTTTAAAAGACATTGATAGCAAGAGATATATAAATATTTCTAAAATAAAAATATAAATGGAATATTACCTAGAAGTAAAAAAGGGATAAAATTGGGTCTTTGGTGGATGAACCTACTAGAGTCTGTCATACAGAGTGAAGTAAGTCAGAAAGAGAAAAATAAATATCGTATGTTAACACACATATTTGGAATCTAGAAAAATGGTACTGATTAATCTAGTTGCAGAACAGGAATAGAGAGACAATGTAGAGAAGGAACTTGTTGGACACAAAGGAAAGGAGAGGGTGGGATGAGCTGAGAAGGTACCATTGACATATATAAACTGCTACGTGTAAAACTGATAGCCAATGGGAAGCTGCTGTATGTCAATAGCGCAGGGAGTTCATATCAGTGCTCTGCGGCGACCTTGCTGGGGAGAGGTATGGGAGGGTGGTTATTGGAAGACTCAAAAGGGAGGGTACATATGTACACTTACAGATGATTTGAGATGTTGTACAGAGATCTCTTCAAGAAAATTAGAGATATCAAGGGAATATTTCATGCAAAGATGGATTCAATAAAGGACAAATGATATAGACCTAACAAATGCAGAAGATATTAAGAAAAAGTGGCAAGAATGCACAGAAAACTATACAAAAAAGATCTTCACGACCTAGATAAACACGATGGTGTGATCACTCACCTAGAGCCAGGCATCCTGGAATGTGAAGTCAAATGGGCCTTAGGAAGCATCACTATGAACAAAGCTAGTAGAGGTGATGGAATTCCAGTAGAGCTATTTCAAATCCTCAAAGATGATGCTGTGAAAGTGCTGCACACACTACACCAGCAAATTTGGAAAACTCGGCAGTGGCCACAGGACTGGAAAAGGTCAGTTTTCATTCCAATCCCAAAGAAAGGCAATGCCAAAGAATGCTCAAACTACTGCACAATTGCATTCATCTCACACACTAGTAATGCAATGCTCAAAATTCTCCAAGCCACGGTTCAACAATATGTGAACTGTGAACTTCCAGATGTTCAAGCGGGTTTTAGAAAAAGCAGAGGAACCAAACATCAAATAGCCAACATCTGCTGGATCATCAAAAGAGCAAGAGAGTTCCATGAAAACATCTAAACATTCTGCTTTATTGACTATGTCAAAGCCTTTGACTGTGTGGATCACAATAAACTGTGGAAAATTCTGAAAGAGATAGGAATATCAGACCACCTGACCCTGCCTCTTGAGAAACCTATATGCAGGTCAAGAAGCAACAGTTAGAACTGGACATGGAACTATAGACTGGTTCCAAATTGAAAAAGGGGTACGTCAAGGCTGTATATTGTCACCCTGTTTATTTAACTTATATGCAGAGTACATCATGAGAAACGCTAGGCTGGAAGAAGCACAAGCTGGAATCAAGATTGCCAGGAGAAATATCAGTAACCTCAGATATGCAGATGACACCACCCTTATGGCAGAAAGTGAAGAGGAGCTAAAAAGCCTCTTGATGAAAGTGAAAGAGGAGACTGAAAAAGTTGGCTTAAAGCTCAACATTCAGAAAACTAAGATCATGGCATCCGGTCCCATCACTTCATGGCAAATAGATGGACAAACAGTGGAAACAGTGGCTGACTTTATTTTTGGGTGCTCCTAAATCACTGCAGATGGTGATTGCAGCCATGACATTAAAAGGCACTTACTCCTTAGAAGGAAAGCGATGACCAAACTAGACAGCATATTAATAGGCAGAGACATTACTTTGTCAACAAAGGTATGTCTAGTCAAAGCTATGGTTTTTCCAGTGGTCATGTATGGATGTGAGAGTTGGACTATAAAGAAAGCTGAGCACAGAAAAATTGATGGTTTTGAACTGCGGTGTTGGAGAGGATCCTTGAGAGTCCTTGGACTGCAAGGAGATCCAACTAGTCCATCCTAAAGGAAATCAGTCTTGGGTGTTCATTGGGAGGATTGATCTTGAAGCTGAAACTCCAGTACTTTGGCCACCTCATGGAAGAGTTGACTCATTGGGAAAGACCCTGATGCTGGGAAACATTGAGGGTAGGAGGAGAAGGGGCCGACAGAGGATGAGATGGCTGGATGGCATCACTGACTCAATGGACCTGAGTTTGCATAAACTCCAAGAGTTGGTGATGGACAGGGAGGCCTGGCATGCTGCGGTTCATGCATCTCAGGAGTCGGACACAACTGAGCAACTGAACTGAACTGAACTGAACAGCAGAAACTAACACAATATTTTATAGCAGCTATACTCCAATTGAAAGAAAAATCCACAGGGGGTAAATACAAAACAAACAAACAAGCATTTACATGGTAGGAAAGCAGAAGATATCAATGAGCAAAATGGACATGAGTAGAATATGCAACCGCTGAAAGATGGATAAGTAGGTTCAGATCCCAACACTTTAGTTTCTGTAGACAAAAGACCTAATACTGGACTTTTAGGAGCTGTCCTTCGTCTCCACTATAACAAATTTTCATTTTTATAATTAAGGCCATCATGTTTGAGTTTCAAATAGCTGAGAAAAGAAGAGAAGCAAAAGGCAAAAGAGAAAAGGAAAGATATATCCATCTGAATGCATAGTTCCAAAGAAGAGCAAAGAGAGATAAGAGGGCCTTCTTAAGTGATCAATGCAAATAAATAGAGGCAAAGAATAGAACAGGAAATACTAGAGATCTCGACAAGAAAATTAGAGATACCAAGAGAACATTTCATGCAAAGAAGTGCACAATAAAGGACAGAAATTGTACGGACCTAACAGAAGGAGAAGATATTAAGAAGAGGTGGCAAGAATGCACAGAACTATACAAAAAAGTTATTCATGACCCAGATAGCTATGATGGTGTGATCACTCACCTAGAGCCAGACATCCTGGAGTGTGTGGTCAAGTGGGTCTTAGAAAGCATCACTACCAACAAACTAGTGGAGGTGACGGAATTCCAGCTGAGCTGTTTAAAATCCTAAAAGATGATGCTGTGAAAGTGCTGCATTCAATACACCAGCAAATTTAGAAAACTCAGCAGTAGCCACAGGACTGGAAAAGTCAACTTTCATTCCAAATCTAAAGAAAGGCAATGCCAGAGGATGTTTAAACTATTACTCAGTTGCATTCTTCTCACATGCTTGCAAAGTAATGCTCAAAATTCTCCAAGGTAGACTTCAACAATATGTGAACTGAGAACTTCCAGGTGTTCAAGTTGAATTTAGAAAAGGCAGAGGAACAAGAGATCAAATTGCCAACATCTGTTTCATCATAGGAAAAGCAATAAAATTCCAGAAAAATATTAACTTCTGCCTCATTGACTATGCTAAAGCCTTTGATTATGGATCACAGCAAACTGGAAAATTCTTAAAGAGATGGGAATACCAGATCTCCTTACCTGCCTCCTGAGAAATGTGTATGCAGGTTAAAAAGCAACAGTTAGAACCAGATATGGAACAACAGACTGGTTCCAAATTGGAAAAGGAATGTATCAAGGCTGTATATTGTCACACTGCTTATTTAACTTATATGCAGAATACATCATGCAAAATTCAGGGCTGAATGATGCAGGAGCTGGAACCAATAGTTCTGGGAGAAATATCAATAACCTCAGGTAACACAGATGACACCACCCTTATGACAGAAAAAAAAGAGGGACTAAAAAGCCTTTGATGAAAGTAAAGAGGAGAGTGAAATACTGGCTGAAAACTCAACATTCAAAAAACTAAAAGCATGGCATCCGGCCCCATAACTTCATGGCAAATAGATGAGGAAACAATGGAAACAGTGACAGACTTAATTTTCTTGGGCTCCAAAATCACTTCAGATGGTGACTGCAGCCATGGCATTAAAAGATTCTTGCTCCTTGGAAGAAAAGTTACGACAATCCTACTACTACTACTAAGTCGCTTCAGTTGTGTCTGACTCTGTGTGACTCCATAGATGGCAGCCCATCAGGCTCCCCCGTCCCTGGGATTCTCCAGGCAAGAACACTGGAGTGGTTTGCCATTTCCTTCTCCAATGCATGAAAGTGAAAAGTCAAAGTGAAGTCGCTCAGTCGTGTTTGACTCTTAGCGACCCCATGGACTGCAGCCTACCAGGCTCCTCGGCCCATGGGATTTTCCAGGCAAGAGTACTGGAGTGGGGTTCCATTGCCTTCTCCATGACAATCTTAGGCAGCATATTAAAAAGCAGAGACATTACTTTGTCAACAAATGTCCATCTAGTCAAAGCTAGGGTTTTTCCGGTAGTCATGTGTGGATGTGAGAGTTGGACCGTAAAGAAAGCTGAGCACCAAAGAACTGATGCTTTTGAACTGTAGTGTAGAGAAGACTCTTGAGAGTCCCTTGGACTGCAAGGAGATCAAATCAGCCAATCCTAAAGGAAATCAATCCTGAGTATTCATTGGAAGGATTAATGAAGCTGAAGCTCCAATCCTTTGGCCACCTGATGCAAAGAACTGAGTCCCCTATGCCAGGCAAGATTGAAGGCAGGAGGAGAAGTGGATGACAGAGGATGAGACAGTTGGATGGCATCACCGACTCGATGGACATGAAGTTTGAGCAAGCCCCGGGAGTTGGTGATGGAGAAGGAAGGCTGGCTTGCTGCTGTCCATGGTGTCACAAGTAATCCAACACAACTGAGTGACTGAACTGAACCAAAGATGTATTGTAAAATACTACTAATATAGAGTGAGGGGATTCAAACTGTTAATGTTAATAAAATGCTTACCACAATGTAAAGCACACAGAAAAACTGAAATAAAAGGTAGTGTTGCTTCTTCCAGTCCACTTTACTAGTAAATTGTTCTAATATAGAGAAACAAAATCTATGATTTTCTTTTCATGTCCTGCTAAAAAACTGCAATGTCTCAATATAGTCTAATGAAAAACATCTAGTCTTGGCTGGGCTTTCAACAACCCATTTCCTGTCACTAATCTATCCCAGTAAAGTTATCTTTTTTATTTCCCTAAAAAAGGGCTCAATTGTGAATCACCTGTCCTGACAGCTCCACATTCTGCTTCTTTTCTAGTCTTGATTTTTGTGAGTTCTAAACAAGAAAGTTATTTTCTTTGTTATTTCTCTGCTCTACCTTTTTGCTCTTTATCTCTGACATAATGCTTCCCTGGAGGCTTAGATGGCAAAGAATCTGCCTGCAATGCAGGAGATCTGGGTTATATCTCTGGGTTGGGAAGATTCCCTAGAGGTGGGCATGGCAAACCACGCCAGTATTCTTGCCTGGAGAATCCCCATGGACAAAGAAACCTGGAGGGCTCAGTCCATGGGGGTCACAGAGTCAGACACAACTGAGTGACTAAGCACAGCATATGCACGTTTCCTTTATTAGAAATTAGCTTATTGTTCTTAGTCATATGTCCAAAATGCCTTGCCTCATCATGTCCAAACAGTAGGCAGTGGTCATATTGTAAATCCTCAAAACTCGACTCAGCATTGTACCCAACATAGTGTTGTCAACAGGACGAAGGCATAATCAAGAGATTTTACAAAGAACCAGTCATTTCATTGAACAGTTACTCCTGGTAACTGCTTTGAGGAGGTTCATTTATTTTTTCATATCCTCCTACCATGGGTCTTAGGTTATCAGAAGGTTTGGGAAATCAGCATGTATACTAAGCTCTAGTTCTCTTCCTAACTGTACTCATGAGCATAATGAGGTTGGTATTATGAGTGCCTGTAATCAAGAAATTGGCTCTGGAGGGTGTTTTAGAATCTTGAGCATCTGCTTTATTTAACTGCTCACAGAATGTCATGTTAGCATTAGCACCTTTACCCATTTATAAGCAAGATTTTTTTTTCATTAAAATCATAATTGTACTTTATCCAAGTTTCTTTTTTATTCACAGTATACAATGACTTGTTATCTGAAAAGTACTTAATAAAAATATTTATGAAAGCATATCAGGAAGTAAAATCAGAACTGTCAAAACTAAAATGTATAAATGATTAAAAATAATTAAAAAAACTATTCAAAAACAGCATCTCACATATGGGTTTTATTTTCTAATGACAAACAGCCTCAAGAATTGGTGAAATCCAAAGATCTGCTTCATGGTTCTGCTGAATTCTTTATTTTTCTGTGGCAATTAAACATCTTTTTTTGAAAGTTGAAAATGTGCCCAAGTCATGTCAGTCTAGTGGGAAAAAATATAAAAATACAGATGCTGAGGATCATGAAGCTAACTGAGTAATGTGACCAGCTATGTCTTGACAAACAATTTTTTTAAACCATTTAGTCATAGTGATCTAGAATGAGGAAGACAGCTCCGTTTATAAATAGCTCTTTCCTTGGTCTGTAGCTCCTCCATGATCTCTGGAACTCTTGGTTCATTCAGCAACTATTAAATGCAAATATAAAAGGACAATCATTCTTGCCCACTTTACTAAATTGCCCACTTCAACATTAAAAAAGAGTAATTCTGACAATTATCATTCAATAATATTGTCCTCAAAAGACTAAACCAATGTATATGCTTTTGGGACATTAACTAATATGCTTTTATCCTCTTGTATTCCTAGTCCCCAAAAGCGTCATGCTCTGCTATGCTCAGTTGTCCAACTCTTTGTGACCCCATGGACCGTAGCCTGCCAGTTTCCTCTGTCCATGGGATTTTCCAGGCACGAAACTGAAGTGGGTTGCCATTTCCCTTCTCCAGAAGATCTTCACAATTCAGAGATAGAACTTGCTTCTCTAGTGTCTCCTGAATCCACAAGGGGATTTTTTTTTACCCCTCAGCCACCTGGGCGACTCTAAAAACTTCCATAGAAGGAGTTTTTGAAAACTGTTTTATTTAACATTTTCTAAAACCATCATTATATTTTCTAATTATATATTTATTTATTCATTTATAGTACCTATTAGATCCCACAACTCATCAGTCTCAATGAATTAGTAAATTTCCAGAAGTACAGATAAGTATTAAGTAGGGTGCTGCCATGGAAAGAACATGACTTTGGGTGCTGAACCAGAGATATAGATTCTAATTCCAGCTCTACCCTCTACTGCCTGGGCAAGGTTTTCCTCTCTGACTGTTGAGTTGTCTACAACTTGAGCAAGTGGCTTATTTATATTGTTATTGTCACTCAGAAATGGAAATATAGTTTCCTTGCAAGCAAAATAGAACCAACCATGCTTTTCTATAGGACTGACATGAAGACTAAATGAATTACTTTAAAGTTTTCTGAGCAGTTCCTGGAAAAAAGTAACCATTCAATTAACTTTACCTTTTATTTCTCTTTATCTTCCAAGATCTAGCTTGTATCTTTTGAGATTTTCCTCTTTTAAAATTGAAGTCAGTGTTTATAGCTTTATGATAAAATTATATTGGATATCTTCTTGCAAACTGGTAATTACTGTAAAATTCCCAGGGAAAAATATCGCTTCTGGAAATCTTGGATTTCTCAACTCATCTATTTTTATCACTCATTTGTAGTTTTTAACAATAAGGAAATGACCAGAGACATGCACTCAAGATAGTGATTAGAAATGTAAAATGTAAGTAATATAAGCATAATTTTCTAAGACAAAGTATATGCCCCCCTACACACACACACACGCACACACGCACACACACACACACACACACACACACCTTCCAACAAATGCCTTAGAGTATTAGTTTTACTGTCTCAGTTTTATTCCAGTGTGAAGACTGTATGTTTACTATAGAAATGGCATTTAGCAACATCCCCATCTACCCGATGGGTATTAAAACAGCAAAGACAGTTCCGCTCCTTTCACATAACTCTGGAACAGCTTTGTTAGACATGTGAAAAATTAAGCACTAGCACTGAATTAAAATTTCTAAGACTGGAAATAATCACAAATGTGTATGGCATAAAGACCAGGGCCATTTGTTTTTCAGCCTTTGCAACACTATCCATATGCTATGCACACTATTCTCTTTTCATGTTTCCATTTTTCTATTTCTCCCATATAAATGTTTTGCATGGACCTACTTTGAAATACCCTTAGATAAGATGTGGCTAAAGAAAATGATTAATATAAAATACTGAATAAATCCAAATAGTAATACAGAATTAAATTACATTTTTTCCACATTTCAGTAGGTGGTTTTTCCAAATAGATACCTTACATTTAGGTATGACAGAAAAGCTTTATCAGTGTTATTTTATATCATCTAAATGGTTCCACCCTTTGATAAATATTTAACTTAGAAAGATAATCCTGTTACTTAAATTTTGAATAGAGCTTGATAGATTTTGCTAAACTAGCGACTGATGAGAGAGGGTTCTATAAGTGCATGTATTTGGCTCGTCAATATTTTATATTCTGCTTTACAAATTATATCTTTTCCCATAAGGACAATATGGTCCACTTTTAAAAATAAGATACTTTAGGGAAGGTAGCAGTGGAATTTAAAAAAAAAAACAAAACTTCCTTTGGTCTCAAAGGAATTGAATTCAAATTTTAACACGACCAATGCTAGTTGTCAATATGAGTCACCCTTGATTAAGTCACTTGTTGTCTCTCAACTTTAGTTTCATCAGCTGTATAATAGGGCAAGTGGTATGGTTGGGGAGTAGGATTACTTCCACATTGAGGGGCTTTAGCAGAATACACTGATTATTTACAGAGCTTCTAGCATAATCTCCTATTTATAAATGGTGTCCCACAAATGCTAATGCCATATTTGTTTTTCTGAAGAATTTTCAAAAATACATGTTTGTTTATGATGTTATGATAAGAGATTATATAGAGGGGATGTTTTCATTTATTCTCTTTTGCAAGACAAAACAACAAAAAAGCAAAGATATATATATATATATATATATATATATATATATATATATACACATATATACTCCTTCCAAACTTGAAAATTGAAATTAGAACAGAACACCAGGCTTGGATTTAAAAGAGACCATGCAAGTTTTGCCAATGCATTCAACTACTCTTTCAGAACTTGTTAACAAATTCTGTAAAATCAACTTGTTTTAAGAAGTGAAATTCAACATAATATGATGGTTTTCCTTGCAAACTCTTGGATTTAATTAACCAGTGAAGCAAATTTACAGCCAGCCTATTTACTGATTATATCCCAAAGCTTTGCCAAAACACAGTGCATGCAATATAAACCTCCCATAGCAATATCTTGCTTCACAGAGGTTTTTTTTTTTTTTTTTTTTTTTTAGTTCCTTGGGGAATATTCATGAAAAATTTTCTCTGAATTGTATTTATTTATACTGAAGCATGTTGCTATTAAAATGATTGCAGCATCAGTTAAATTATGAACAGTGCCATCACATACTTATACAGTCTCCGGAATAACAAGTAAATCTGAAAATCATCAACATACACTGTCCTAAAAATAACCGCACTCACAAATACACAATAACTTGTTTTGCACAGGAAAACTTCTACCTTTGAATTTAGGAACAGTGATAATAAATATTGGTGGTAATGATGAGAATTTCAGTCTGACAATTAAACTCAGCTCTTTGGTTTTAATGGAATGTTCTGAAAAGCAACTCATACTTTTCTGGATGATATCGCTCCAGTTATTTATTACCTTAATTCTACCATCAAAGAAACCCATCAGCATCCTCTAGTCTTATGAATTAAGTATACAAGTCTAGGGGATGTTGACGGGTTTCTTCTTTCACTTTGGGATTCACATTGGTGCAGACATATATTAATTGAACTTCGAGAGATAAGAAAAAGATTAAATCATATGCCAAATGAGTGTACGGATTGAGCATGGAGTGTCTACATCTTATTAAGCTTATCTTCTGAAGAACACTTCAATAGATACCATCAACCCATCATTCAGTGTATGTAAATAAAACACATTCACAGGCATTTAGTAAATGGCCCAAGATCATATAGTTTGTAAGAGATAAAGACCTGATTTAAATGCATTTCTTTTCAAACAAATGCATATAACAAAACAGAAACAAACTCACATATATAGAGAACACACTAGTGGTTACCAATGGGGAGAAGGAGGAGGGAAGGGGCAATATAGGGATAGAGGTCCAGGAGATATGAACTACTTTGAATGAAATAAATAAGCATTGAGGACATATTGTACAGAACTGGAAAGTATAGTCATTATATTCTAATAACTTTAAATGGAGTAAAATTGAATCACTAAGTCATACACCTAAAATTAACACAATATTGAAAACCAACTATACTTCAACAAAGGGCTCCCCTTGTGGCTCACCTGGTAAAGAATCCACCTGCAATGTGGGAGACCTGGGTTCGATCCCTGGTTTGGGAAGATCCCCTGGAGAAGGGAAAGGCTGCCCACTCCAGTATTCTCGCCTGGAATTCCATGGACAATTCCATGGAATTCCATGGGATCGTAAAGAGTCAGACACGACTGAGTGACTTTCACACATACTTCAACAAAACCAAAAAATGAATAAATGTGTGCTTTTCATGTGATTCCAAATATAATCTCTACTTGACTTTGATCACAAGGAAAATAGTATTTCTGTTTGGTAGAAGATGTGACCTATAGAGAAGAAGCCAAGAATGTAAATTAATGCTTCTTTATCTGATTTTCTTGTAATGAATGATTTCTTGCAAAGATCCCTCAAATAAGTAGATTGAGGATATGTAGACCAGCGGACTGAAATGGAGACAGGTCCAAGATTACCTGCGGACTCTCCTAGAGAGGAAACATTGTAAAGAGAACCAGGGCTTTGAGTTAGATGGAAGTGAATTCATCTCAATGATGCATTATGTGTCCTCAGGCAAGTGACCCAAATTAATCTGCCTCAATCCACCTCTATTAAAATAGAGGGACAGTGTTAGTAAGAATTACTGATAAGTGTCTCCCAGCATGTTGAGAAAGAAATGAGAAATATTTGCAGCATCTTACACAATCCATTTTACAGAGCAAGTATGTAAACTATACTGTCTATTTATATTCACTCTTCATTGCTCCCCTTGATATTTTGTTAAGGTGCTCCTTTCTTTTGAATCTTGTGAGATAGCTAGTTTTATTTTTAAATATGTTTTCTTTTTCTCTTGGCAGGTGAAACACAATCACACCTTCATCTGACTAATATGCACGTGTGTCACCCAAATACTTATTTGCTCCCAATGGCAGTGCCTACCAGAGAGGTATGATTAGCAAAATACTAGCCACTTGGAATAATACACCGACATATTTTGTAAACACCTCTTATAGTCGAGTGTTTGATATATATGCTTAATGTATGAAGGTGAGAGAATGATATGCATATATAATTGCAGTTACTCAGGTATGTGAGGATGAGAAATGCCATCAGAACTGCAGCTGTTGTGTTTCCATTCTGTGAACAAGATACAAACGAAAACAATAAATAGATCAGGTAAGAAAGTCGATTAGAGTGAGTGAGTGGCTAGAATTTCCAAAATTCTATCAGTAAGAAAAAAAGTACAGTGTTATGATTAGACTGAAAATGCAGAGTAGGTAGACATGTTTCAAATAAAATATGGTCACCACTTATTTCATATTCTTGTCAGTGTCCTTCAAGCACTGTTGTTGAGAATGGTTAGGAAGGAATAAACTGTATGGAGATAAATCAATGAAACATGGAGAGAATAAAAAGAGAAAGAACGAGAGCAGGAAAGTTGAGTAGACAAGGCAGACACACACTGAAGGATTCCAGTGATACTGGACTCTTCCTACACTCAGAGCTCCTTTCTTCCTTCTGGAAACATCCATCAGCAGATCCCCACATCCATTTGATCAGCACTTTTGAAAACAGGATTCTCTGGTGGCTCAGATGGTAAAGCCTCTACCTGCAATGTGGGAGACCAGGGTTTGATCCCTGGGTCGGGACGATCCCCTGGAGAAGGAAATGGCAACTCACTCCAGTACTCTCGCCTAGAAAATTCCATGGATGGAAGGGGCTGGTGAGCTACAGTCCATGGGGTTGCAAAGAGTCGAGCATGATTGAGCGACCTCACTTTCACTTTTTTCACTTTCTTTTCACTTTTGAAAACTGATATCAGCTTATTTAGACAATAAACAAAAAAGGATGTATCAGAAAGTGTCAGAAATGAGTAATTATGTGAGGCTAAAATGATGCCTTTCTGACGTTTTACCAATGGGTCTTGACTGCACTAATGTTCATCACTAAAATCCAAAATAGATAAATAAGATCTGGATTTCTGCTGCTGCTGCTGCTAAGTCGCTTCAGTCGTGTCTGACTCTGTGCAACTCTATAGACGGCAGCCCACCAGGCTCCCCCATCCCTGGGATTCTCCAGGCAAGAACACTAGAGTGGGTTGCCATTTCCTTCTCCAATGCATGAAAGTGAAAAGTGAAAGTGAAATCACTCAGGAATATCAAACTCTTAACAACCCCGTGGACTGCAGCCCACCAAGGCTCCTCCATCCATGGGATTCTCCAGGCAAGAGTACTGGAGTGGGGTGCCATTGCCTTCTCCTAAATCTATTCAAAAAAGAATTCTTTCACTGCAGTGTTTATGAGGAAACCTAACAAATATAATCAGAGATGTGCATTAGACACTTTACTTACACACATGAAGTGTAATTGCTGTATGCTCGAACCCATGGTTCTCAAAGGATGTTCTGCCTCATGCTACACACTCTCATGTGAGTGGAAATAGAAATGCAATTTTTTTTGGTCATTTTTTTGGTTGTCAAAATGACTGGTAGAGGGGGATGACTAAAGGTTTATACAGTTCTTCAAACCTCAGATATTAAATGTTCTTGAGTTTTGTACATTGATGAACTGCCACTCCTGACCTCAACCCCAAATACAAATAAGGACCCTGTTTATAAACACCTTGATAAACACATATTTGGGGATGCTTTTTAGTGGAAAGTCCCACTTTGTTTGGGTTGGTTGTTAATTCCTTCATATATCTTTCATATATCTCTTAAGCAATGATGGTTTATACCATATAAATAATATACATATTTGATGCTGTGTGATACAGGGTAAAATATTACAAAAGGCAGAAGAGAATAATCAGTATACATAAGTGGATGGTATCATAGAAACGCTGGACTTCCCAAAATCCTTTTCAGATCATTTAATACACTTCTCTGAGTCTATCACTCAGTTCAGTTCAGTTTAGTCTCTCAGTCGTGTCTGACTCGTTGCAACTCCATGAACTGCAGCACACCAGGCCTCCCTGTCCATCACCAACTCCTGGAGTCCAGCCAAACCCATGTCCATTGAGTCAGTGGTGCCATCCAACCATCTTATCCTCTGCCCTCCCCTTCTCCTCCTGCCCTCAATCTTTCCCAGCATCAGGGTCTTTTCAAATGAGTCAGCTCTTTGCATCAGGTGGCCAAATTATTGGAGTTTCAGCTTCAACATCAGTCCTTCCAATGAACATCCAGGACTGATCTCTTTAGGATGGACTGGTTGGATCTCCTTGCAGTCCAAGGGACTCTCAGGAGTCTTCTCCAACACCACAGTTCAAAACCATCAATTCTTCTGTGCTCAGCTTTCTTTATAGTCCAACTCTCACATCCATACATGGCTACTAGAAAAACCATAGCCTTGACTAGACAGATCTTTGTTGACAATGTTTCTGCTTTTCAATATGCTGTCTAGATTTGTCATAACTTTCCTTTCAAGGAGTAAGTGTCTTTTAATTTCATGGCTGCAATCACCATGTGCAGTGATTTTAGAATCCATCACTAAATCCTTAATATTTATATAAAAAGTGAAAATTTCTTAAATTGATATATTTAAGGTCCTCCAATCAAATCAAACAATCCTAAAGGAAATCAACCCTGAATATTCATTGGAAGGACTGATGCTGAAGCTGAAGCTTCAATACTTTGGCCACCTGGTGCTGAGAACCAACCAACTGGAAAAGACCGTGATGCTGGGAAAGATTGTGGGCAGGAGGAGAAGGGGGAAACAGAGAGTAAGATAGTTGGATAACTGACTGATTCAATGGACATGAATTTGAGCAAACTCCTGGAAACAGTGGAGAACAAGGAAGCCTGGCATGCTGCAGTCCATGGAGTTGCAAGGATTCGGACATGACTTAGTGACTGAACAACGATCTACCTTAGTAGACCTATTGCCTATTAGCCTTTTCCCAGAACTAGTTAGAATATTCCAACCAATTCATTGATTCTCTTACATACCTTTCATTTTCTTGGCCTATGCATTTGCCTGCATTATGCTTTCTGCCAGGAAAACCCATTCCTAGTCTTCTTTATATGTCTTAATCCAATCTATTTTATTATTGTAAGCCTTGCTAAAAAGCCTAAATCTTCATGAAAATGTTCCTCATTTTGTTCTCTAAGAATGGAAAATAATCTCTTTCTATTGTTTTCTGTGTTATGATATTTGTTATTCTCTATATTATATTATTACTTTTGCATATTTCTTTACTTCTCTAACTAAATAAAAATACTCATAGAAATGGCTTTATATCTTGTTCATCTTTACAGCTTCACAACACCTTGAAGTCTCCACACACATAGTTGATACTTAATGAGTAATTGCTGAATTAATTACAAGGCCTTGCAAAAAAGCAGGTCTAGGGACCAGAAGTGATCAATGTGACTGAGGAAGAAGGAGAAGGTTAGTATTGGCTAACAACCACACTTCTGTGCATGGGTAGTATGGTTCAGTGGCTTCTAAAATTATCTGAGGTTGAATTTGAAAGAATTTAAAGGAGTTGAATTCAAATTCCTGTATCAATCCTTAGATAACCCAGTCATCATACTAGGACACACTGTCTTGTCCAGAACTGACCAATTTGCTCTCACTTTGAAAGTCATTCATCTTCTATCAAGGCCTTTCAATCTCTGATCCTTGACCAAGTGTCTTACTCACACAAATATTAACCCTGAATCAATCTTCTCATAAATTTTTTCATGAAGCTTTCCTCTTATTCTGTAATTAAACAGTTATTAGTAACTCATATCTTCATAGATTAATTTCAGTCCCTGGTATAATAACTAATTTTTCTATTTGATAGAGTCAAATGGTCTCTTTTTCATTTCTTCAAATAAAGGAATAGCCCTTTCATAGTTTTATTTACCAATCCATTTTTTAAAACTTTCAATCATCTGTGATTCTTGCATAAGTAAATATATATTCAATTACTTGTGACATAAGTTTCTTAACCAGTATGACGCTGTGTGACCCAGACTTCAGTTGGATTTTGAAAGCTACTGGTCAAAAATCAATGAACTGAATGATTATCTCAGTCACAAAATATATCAAAACAAATATGTTTAAGTAAAACTTTGAAGTTATTGTAGGAAAGAACTTAAAGCATTTTTCGACAATCAATATATTTCTCTTTTCTGACATTCACCTTGCTTTTCGGGTATAGTAGTCATGTTCTGTTAAACCAGATGTATGGTACACACTTCTTCCCTTAATAACAGTTAGTTATGCATGGCTGAACCTAAACATAAAAAATGATGGGAGAAAGATGAGGTGACAATATGCAATATTGGAAAGAACTGTCTAAGAGATTATGAATTGTGTTTTGAAAATAACAGCACATTCACTCTTCTCATTAAAAAACCATGCCATTCAGTAGAATGAACCTTTTGTTCATTAATTGCAAAGTTTGTGGCCCTGCATGTATCTCTTTGCATTTTGTAGGCAATGTCAAAAGAAAAACAAAAATAAGTTATTTCTTCGGTATTCAGTTTGGTTTATTGCTATCTGCTTTTTGACATTTAACTATGATTGCAATGGCACGTCATTGAAATAGAAGACATAATAAACCCAATAAATATCTTGTTTTCCTCTTTTGATGCAGTCCCTTTACATACTGTCTCTCTGATATTTGCAGCCTCTTATTTGGAAGGAATGATGCTAAAGCTGAAACTCCAGTACTTTGACCACCTCATGCGAAGAGTTGACTCATTGGAAAAGACTTTGATGCTAGGAGGGATTGGGGGCAGGAGGAGAAGGGGACGACAGAGGATGAGATGGCTGCATGGCATCACTGACTCAATGGACGTGAGTCTGAGTGAACTCCGGGAGTTGGTGATGGACAGGGAGGCCTGGCGTGCTGCGATTCATGGGGTCGCAGAGTTGGACATGACTGAGCGACTGAACTGAACTGAACTGAATATGGAAAGAATCATTGTATAGACAGATTCATAATACAACAAATTTTTTGTAAATTACTTGATTTCTGTCTGTCTGTCTAGAATTGGCAATGTATTTACATCTCGAGTTATTGTCAACACAAAATATAAAACATATATGTTGTTGCTTAGTCACAAATTCATCCCTGATTCTGCAGCCCCATAGACTGCAGCATGCCAAGCCTTATCTGTCCTCCACTATTTCTCAGAGTTTGCTCAAATTCATGTCCATTAAGTCAATGATGCTATCTAACCATCTCATCCTCTGCTGCCCTCTTCTCCTTTTGCCTTCAGTCTTTCCCAGTATCAGGATATTTTCTAATGAGTTGACTCTTTGTATCAGCTGGTGAAAGTATTGGAGCTTCAGCTTCTCAGAAGTCCTGCCAATGAATTTTCAGGGTTGATTTCCTTTAGGATCAATTGGTTTGATGTCCTTGCTGTAGGATCAATTGGTTTGATGTCCTTGCTCTCAAGAGCCTTCTCTAATACCACACTTTGGAAGTATCAATTCTTTGGCACTCACTTCTTTATGGTCCAACTCTCACATCTGTAGATTTTTTTTTTTTTTATGGAAAAACCATAACTTTGACTATATGGTGCTTTGTGGAGAAAATAATGTCTCTCTTTTTTAATATGCTGTTTAGGTTTGTCATAGCTTATCTTCCAAGGAGCAACCATCTTTTAATTTCATGGCTGCAGACATCATCTGCAGTGATTTTGGAACCCAAAAAAATAAAATATTTTACTGTTTCCAATTTTTCCCCTTCTGTTTGCCATGAAGTGATGGGACTGGATGCCATAAATTTAGCTTTTTGAATTTTGAATTTTAAGCCAGCTTCTTCACTCTCCTCTTTTGCCCTCATCAAGAGGCTCTTTAGTTCCTCTTCACTTTCCGCCATTAGAGTGGTTATCAACTGCATATCTGAGACTGTTGATACTTCTCCCAGTAACCTTGATTCCCGCCTGTGAGTCATCCAGCCTGGTACTTCACATGATATACTCTGCATAGAAGTTTAATAAGCAGGGTGACAATATACATCCTTGTTGTATTCTTCTCCTAAATTTGAATCAGTCTGTTGAAACATATATAGGGGGCTGAATTATGGCCTCAAAACATAAACCCAAACCCTAAAGCTGGTACCTGACAATGTGATCATATTTGGAAATATGTTTCTTGCAGATGTAATTAAGTTAAGGCTCTTAAGATGAAGTTATCCTGGATTTAGGGTAGGCTTTGAATGCAATGCTTGTTGTGCTTATAAAAACAAACAACTGCGGATTTGAGACACAGAAAAACAAAGGGAAGTGCCTCTGAAGACAGAGATTAGAATTAAGCAGTTGCAAACAATGAAATTCCAAAGTTTTCCAGAAGATACCAAAATGTGCATCAAAAAAGATATACTTTGAATTCTGACTTGGACATCTTAGTTCAGAACATTAGGTAAATTATGTAAATGATTCAAGTCTCTTTATCTGTTCATAAAATAGAAATTTAAAAAATCACCCTCAAGGTGTTTTTGTGAGGATAAGAGATTACTTTTATAACTATCTAGAACTGTGTGGTTTTATTTCAAATATAATAGCTATTTCTTTTTATCAAAAATATTTTTCTCAGTACTTTGCAATAGTTCATTGAAACAGTGTACAAAAACACATGCAAATTAATATTTTCTTTTAATTCTTTTTAATTTGAAAATAATAGTTGCCAAGTCCACCACTTATCTCAAACTGATGTTTCAGTTGAAGGCTTTTTAAGATAGTAAAACATTCCTACAGATAAAGATGTTTGTTACTCCTTAGCCACTGTTTTTCACATCTGATTTTGAATGTGCTTGGTAGATGATATAATTATAAGGATTAACTAGCATCCAGCAGAATAAATTCATATTTCTCCATATTAGTAAAATGCCAGTACAGAAACACTGCAACTTTCAGAGAAATAAGATCACAAATGTTTAGTGCTTGTTATGTCAGACAACCCAATGAAAATGTACCATTTTTGTGTGTATGCTAATGTACAATGATGTAACAGAGATAGATTAAAGGGAAGAAGATTCATTGAGTTTCAAAAATAAAAACTCTTTAATTGCAAATTAGATAGGAGTACATCAAATTCAAACTAGAATCAATTAGCTCTCCTTCTCCTCAGCAATTAATAATAAGAGAGAAGACACCAGAAGGGATAATGATATTTAGCTCTCTTTAGGGTTGTTGCTGTTCAGTCACTCAGTACTGTTCGACTCTTTGTGACCCCATGGACTGCAGCACACCAGGCTTCCCTGTCCTTCACTATTTCCTGAAGCTTGCTCAAACTCAGGTCCACTGAAACAGTGAGACCACCCAACCATTTACTCCTCTGTTGTCCCCTTCTGCTCCACCTTCAATCTTTCCCAGCATCAGAGTCTTTTCCAGTGAGTCAGTTCTTTGCATCAGGTGGACAAAGTATTAGAGCATCAGCATCAGTCCTTCCAATGAATATTCAGGGATGATTTCCTTTAGGATTGCATGGTTTGATCTAATTACTGTCCAAGGGACTCTCAAGAGTCTTCTCCAGCACCAAAATTTGAAAGAACTGATGCTTTAAAAAATGTGGTGCTGGAGAAGACTCTTGAGAGTCCCTTGGACTGCAAGGTAGTCAAATCAGTCAATCCTAGAGGAAATCAATTCTGAATATTCATTGGGAGGTCTGATGCTGATGCTGGAGTTCCAATACTTTAGCCACCCTGATGCTTAGAAAGATTGAAGGCAGGAGGAGAGGAGAATGACAGAGGATGACATGATTAGCTGACATCACCAACTCAATGTACAGGTGTTTGAGCAACTTTGGGAATTGGTGATGGACAGGGAAGCCTGGTGTGCCCCAGTCCATGGCATTGCAAAGAGTTGGACATGAGTGAGTGACTGAACAACAAGGGCTGTCATAGCCTATCTTCCAAGGAGCAAATGTCTTAATTTCATGGCTGCAGTCACCATTCACAGTGACTTAGGTATCAGGTATTTCACTCCATAAAAGTAATATAACAGCAGCAACAGCAATACGAGGGTTGTTTCTTCTAGAAAGGCATCGATTAGTCCAACTTGACAGTCCTACTGATGGAGATTTGTACGACCAATGAGTCCCAACACTCCATTTATTTGCACTTTACTTCTTTGACTCCCCCTGAGCTCAGATACTTGGAAGCACACACTGTGAGTACTTCCACACTGAGTTGTATTGGAGGGTGAAACAAAAGAAATCAGTAATACTGAACCTCTCTTTTAATATTTGATATTTTTCCATCACAGATTTTTTTCTTGCATTGGCTTTCATTTTTTAAAATACTGCCTTAAAAACTATTATTTGTTTTGAGCACTGTGTTTCTGACATCTGCTTAAATGCTTTAGGAAAAGGATTAAGGCAAAATTCAGTGATGTTTAGAATCTTCTATATTGGTTTGAGGTCCCCTGTTATTTGTTGTATGCACTTTGATAATGTGAAAATTTATTCAATGTGTTGATCTGCAAATTTATTTTAAATAAGATTAGGGATAAAGAGTCTGTCTGCAGTGCAGGAGACCCACTTCCATCGCTGAGGCAGGGAAGATTCCCCTGGCGAAGGGAATGGCTACCCACTCCAATATTTTTGCCTGAGAATTCAATGGACAGAGGAGCCTGGCCGATTACAGTCCATGAGGTCGAGAAGACTCTGATACAACTGAGTGACTAACACACACAAAGGTCCTTAATTAATGCAAATCTAAAATTGGACTCTTCTTAAAAAAGAATAAATATTGTATACAGTAGTATAGCATTATTTATCTATTGAAAAATTAGTCCATGCAAGAAGTAACACATTATAATCTAATTTGGGTATTGTAAATTTGTAAACAACAACAACAACAAAAACAATTTTTCCATGCTATTAAAAAAACAAGGTTAAAGAGAAAGTATGATTTGAAGTTAGCATTCTGTGGTTCACTATTCATTGTTGTTTTTCATTAACAAAGTCAGGTCCGACTTTGCAATGACATAGACTTCAGCACACCAGGCTTCCCTGTCCTTCACTCTCTCCCAGAGTTTATTCAAACTCATGTCCATTGAATTGATGATGCCATCCAACCATCTCGTCTTCTGTCACCCCCTTCTTCTCCTGCCCTCAATTTTTCCCAGCATCAAGGTCTTTTCCAATGAGTCAGCTCTTAACATCAGGTGGCCAAAATATTGGAGATTCAGCTTCAGCATTAGTCCTTCCAATGAATATTCAGGGTTGATTTCAAAAGCATCAATTCCTTGGCACACAGCCTTCTTTATGGTCCAACTGTCACATCTGTACATGTCTACTGGAAAAACCATGGCTTTGACTATATGATTCTTTGTTGGGACAAAATGATGTCTCTGCTTTGTGAAACACTGTCTAAGTTTATATAGGTCAGGAAAATTAAGATTTAAAAAATGGAATCACATAACATATAACTGCCTGATATGAATTCATTTATTTAGTTAATAATTTTAAGAACATGTTTTGAGAATACTTCTCACAAAAACAGACATGATATGATCATAAATAGACTTCCTGGAAATAAAGTGATGACGAGTGGGCAGGGAATGTTTATAGTAGCACCTTATAAATATCAACCCACTCCAGTATTCTTGCCTGGAAAATCCCATGGACAGAGGAGCCTGGAGGGATACAGTCCATGGGTTCACAAGGGTTGGATGTGACTATCAACTTCACATACTTCTATAATACTTTATATAGTGTTGAGAGATAGTGAGAATTTTCTATAACCTTAATACACTAGTTATGGAACTAGAAAGTACAGACCAGAGTAGGGTATGGATTATCATGATAGGAAGTAAAAAGTAGAAACAAATGATCAAATTTTGCCTGAGATTTTTACCTGTTGTATAATGAACAGTGATTTTTTCTCAAAATTAATTTAAGAACCATATTATGGATGTTGACTATCTATGGAGCTTTCCTATTCTTGCTTTATAAGCTATAAAAAAACATAAGGGTGGAAAACAACAAAAAAGTTCTTTTTTTTTTTTTTTTTTTTTTGAAGTTTCAGACTTTCATTTTTTTTATTTTTAGTTTTTTATTTTTTACATTTTAAAATCTTTAATTCTTACATGCATTCCCAAACATGAACCCCCCTCCCACCTCCCTCCCCAGAACATCTTTCTGGGTCATCCCCATGCACCAGCCCCAAGCATGCTGCATCTTGCGTCAGACATAGACTGGCGATTCAATTCACATGATAGTATACATGTTAGAATGTCATTCTCCCAAATCATCCCACCCTCTCCCTCTCCCTCTGAGTCCAAAAGTCCGTTATACACATCTGTGTCTCTTTCCCTGTCTTGCATACAGGGTCGTCATTGCCATCTTCCTAAATTCCATATATATGTGTTAGTATACTGTATTGGTGTTTTTCTTTCTGGCTTACTTCACTCTGTATAATCGGCTCCAGTTTCATCCATCTCATCAGAACTGATTCAAATGAATTCTTTTTAACGGCTGAGTAATACTCCATTGTGTATATGTACCACAGCTTTCTTATCCATTCATCTGCTGATGGACATCTAGGTTGTTTCCATGTCCTGGCTATTATAAACAGTGCTGCGATGAACATTGGGGTACATGTGTCTCTTTCAATTCTGGTTTCCTCGGTGTGTATGCCCAGAAGTGGGATTGCTGGGTCATAAGGTAGTTCTATTTGCAATTTTTTAAGGAATCTCCACACTGTTCTCCATAGTGGCTGTACTAGTTTGCATTCCCACCAACAGTGTAGGAGGGTTCCCTTTTCTCCACACCCTCTCCAGCATTTATTGCTTGCAGATTTTTGGATCGCAGCCATTCTGACTGGTGTGAAGTGGTACCTCATTGTGGTTTTGATTTGCATTTCTCTAATAATGAGTGATGTTGAGCATCTTTTCATGTGTTTGTTAGCCATCCGTGTGTCTTCTTTGGAGAAATGTCTATTTAGTTCTTTGGCCCATTTTTTGATAGGGTCGTTTATTTTTCTGGAGTTGAGCTGCAGAAGTTGCTTGTATATTTTTGAGATTAGTTGTTTGTCAGTTGCTTCATTAGCTATTATTTTCTCCCATTCAGAAGGCTGTCTTTTCACCTTGCTTATATTTTCCTTTGTTGTGCAGAAGCTTTTAATTTTAATTAGATCCCATTTGTTTATTTTTGCTTTTATTTCCAGCATTCTGGGAGGTGGATCATAGAGGATCCTGCTGTGATTTATGTCTGAGAGTGTTTTGCCTATGTTCTCCTCTAGGAGTTTTATAGTTTCTGATCTTACATTTAGATCTTTAATCCATTGTGAGTTTATTTTTGTGTGCGGTGTTAGAAAGTGATCTAGTTTCATTCTTTTACAAGTGGTTGACCAGTTTTCCCAGCACCACTTGTTAAAGAGATTGTCTTTACTCCATTGTATATTCTTGCCTCCTTTGTCAAAGATAAGGTGTCCATATGTGTGTGGATTTATCTCTGGGCTTTCTATTTTGTTCCATTGATCTATATGTCTGTCTTTGTGCCAGTACCATACTGTCTTGATGACTGTGGCTTTGTAGTAGAGCCTGAAGTCAGGCAAGTTGATTCCTCCAGTTCCATTCTTCTTTCTCAAGATTGCTTTGGCTATTCGAGGTTTTTTGTATTTCCATACAAATCTTGAAATTATTTGTTCTAGTTCTGTGAAAAATGTGGCTGGTAGCTTGATAGGGATTGCATTGAATTTGTAAATTGCTTTGGGTAGTATACTCATTTTCACTATATTGATTCTTCCGATCCATGAACATGGTATATTTCTCCATCTATTAGTGTCCTCTTTGATTTCTTTCATCAGTGTTTTATAGTTTTCTATATATAGGTCTTTAGTTTCTTTAGGTAGATATATTCCTAAGTATTTTATTCTTTTTGTTGCAATGGTGAATGGAATTGTTTCCTTAATTTCTTTTTCTACTTTCTCATTATTCGTGTATAGGAATGCAAGGGATTTCTGTGTGTTGATTTAACAAAAAAGTTCTTATCTGTCATTTGTCTGTGCAATAATTTGACTTAGCCTTGTAGTTTTTCTGATCCATGTGATATCAGTTAGGTGAAGGTGAAGTCACTCAGCCGTGTCTGACTCTTTGCGACCCCATGGACTGTAGCCTACCAGGCTCCTCCTTCCATGGGATTCTCCAGGCAAGAATACTGGAGTGGGTTGCCATTTCCTTCTCCAGGGGATCTTCCTGACCCAGGGATTGGACCCAGGGATTAATCCCAGCCGCATTGGAGGCAGACACTTTAACCTCTGAGCCACCAGAGAAGTGGGTTAGCTCAAGGTCAAATGGCCATGGAATGCCAGGCCATCGAGACAATCACAGATTAGCCTGGAACATTCAAGATAATTCACTACCATGGTTGACTGTTGGCCGAGAGCTTAGACAGAACCTGCAATAAGAGCAAGTTAGTTCTCCCTACATGACGTGGCCCTCATACTGCAGCTTCAAGATTCCAGAGGAAGAAGGGAGAAGCAGTCAGTCATCTTAAATTCTAGGTATCTAGAATGTCACTACTGCCATAATCCATTGGTTAAAGTCAGGCACAAAAGCTAGCCTTGATTTAAGTAAAGTGAAGTTGCTCCGTCATGTCTGACTCTTTGTGACCCCATAGACTGTAGCCTACCAGGCTCCTCTGTCCATGGGATTTTCCAGGCAATAATACTAAAGTGGATTGCCATTTCCTTCTCCAGGGAATCTTCCCGACCCAAGGATTGAACCCAGGTCTCCCACATTGTAGACAGATGCTTTACCATCTGAGTCACCAGGGAAGTCTTGATTTAAGGGAAAGGTAAATAAATTCTTCCTCTTGATGTAAGGTGTGACATAAGCCCAGAGATCAGAGTAATTGTTAGGCATTACCTTCAGCTATCATATTACTCAATATATGTTTGTCCTTAAATTGAGAGTTTAATAACCTGGGTAGGACTCATTGTATAGCATAGGTCCATATTTTCTAAAATTGTTCCATTATTTTTGTTTTTATTTGAAAATATGAAATTAAAATAACTCCTTCACTGATTTTTAGAGATAGCTATCTAAACCATACAAAGTCAGTTAGTTAATAAACCATATAATGTTAGAATGGCAAAACAAGTGTCTTTGTAATCATATGGCGTGTACTATACATGGCACTGTAGGAAATACAATCTTTTTCATGGAGTTGGAAGCTATAGTTCTAGAGTTATAAAAAACTTTGAGAGTTGGCTTTAATTCTGGGTAAGCACTAATTTGCTTGATTTCTTGAAATCTTATTTCCTCATTTATTAAAGAGAAACAACATACTAGTGAACATCTCTTATCTAACAATATAGCTTCTGCTTTATAACTATTGTCATCTAATAACACCCCAATTTTGTTAGGGTAACTACTGGGCTTCCCTGGTGGCTCAGCTGGTAAAGAATCCGCCTGCAGTGATGGAGACCTTGGTTCCATCCCTGGGTTGGGAAGATCCCCTGGAGAAGGGAAAGGCTATCCACTACAGTATTCTGGCCTGGAGAATGCCATGGACTGTATAGTCCACAGGGTTGCAAAGATTTGGACACAACTGAGCGACTTTCACTGTCACTTTCAGTCCTTTGGTGACATTTAGTCCTTGTGGTCAAAATGATGGAGTCAGGAGTAAAACTGTAACTCTTAACCAATCTGAAGAGAATAAATTTAAGAACGCTTGTAATACTGAGACAAAGAAAACATTCTTTTGTCTGAAAAAAAACAAAGATTTTGTAGCACTAGGAGTTGTCATCAATCGTGTTCCCTATTGAAGGAGACCTGTCTTAGCATGATGTTGACCACATAGTTGGAGTTCAAAAAAGAGGGAAGGAAAGACTCCATCCTTAGTGATGCTGTTGTGCTACTGGACCTAATTTGAATCTGATATTCCCTGTACTTTTGGACATTTCACATCTGAGAGTTAGTTAGACCCTTATTGTTCAGAATCTCTCTGTATTGGAAGTTCTGATACTAGCAAAATTAAAAGTCTTCAAAAAGGTGTATATATATATTTAATAAAATTTCTTTGGGGTACAATGTGATAGATTTAATAAGCATCCAGTATGGTCACATACAAACAAAGGATCTTTTGTTTGTTTATTTGTTTTCTTTTCCTTTTACTCACTGTGTTGAAATATGTTAATCAAACATTTAAATTTTTTCTCAAGAACCAGATTATTCTTTTTTTATTATTTAGTTATGGGACAAAAGAAAAAACCCTGAGAGTTTGACTCCATTTGACTTTAATACATAAAGTAGAATTGTCTGCAATTACAAGCTTACTTACCAGAGGAATACAGTATAAATAAAAAACACAGTAAAAAATGTAATTATAGAAGCTGGTTAATTTTTTGAAAGGAGTTTATGTTGGATAAGGAAGAGCTGATTTCTATTATTTTTTTATGATTATGGTATTCTATTTATATTCTCAGCATTGAATTAATTTCTTTGTCTAATGCTCACCTTGCTGAGGATCTTTTTAAAATACTTTAATGAGTTGAGTACATAAATCATCTTTGTGAACACAAATACATTAGAGGGAATTTTTTTAAGATTTCAGAGTGGGAGATTAGTCAAAGACTTCATGCCACATTTTTTTAATCTATCAAAGTGAAAAAAAAATAATAGTTGCCTTTTTCATAGACTTAACAGTGGTGAAATCTTTAAAAAAACAAAGCAAAAGTAAAAGAATTTCACAGAGGACTATGTCATGTATTATAAACAAAGCTTGCCAAATATAGGCGTAGCATTAGTAGTCATTTTTGTTTATTTTTAACCATAAGCCAGCCTCATTCCTAAATTTTAAGTGAATTTTATACCTATAAGCAAATATTCCTATTATGAATGAGAATTTCCTGAAGACTATACCATAATATTTTGCTGCTGTTGTATAGTTGCTAAGTTGTGCCCCACTCTTTGAGACTGCATGGACTATAGCCTGTCAGGCTCCTCTGTCCATGGGATTTCCCAAGCAGGAATACTGGAGTGTGTTGCCATTTCCTTCTCCAGGGGATCTTCCCAACCCAGGGATTGAACCTGTGTCTCCTGCACTGGCGAGTAGGTTCTTTACTACTGAGCCACCTTGGAAGCCTGCACTATAATATAGATGGGCTGAAATTTGAGAATTCACAGCCACATGTTAAAAACCAGACTAAAAAATAATTCATTCAAATCTTCATTGCTACTGCTACTGCTAAGTCGCTTCAGTCATGTTCGCTCTGTGCGACCCCATAGACGACCTCCTACCAGGCTCCTCTCTCCCTGGGATTCTCCAGGCAAGAATACTGGAGTGGGTATAATGTGCATGAGTCATAAATAAATATTTAAACTCATTAGAGATTCTTACACATGTAACAAGTTAATTCATTCAGGTGGCAGATACTTGCCAGTCACATGGAGAGTTACTAGGTATTGAAGAAACACTCTTTAATTTACTAGTTTGTATAAACTTCATTTTCATATATTGAGTTGCTTAAAGTGATCCCCATCTATATTCCCATACAGCAAAAGCATCACAAATCTCCACCTGCATAGACACACGCTGCAAACTTTTTATCTAAATGAGAATCACTGAAGGGAACATAAAGACTCATTTATTATGTAATTGGGAATATAGTTGTAATTTTCAATTTCTTTGAAACCATATATCTCTTGCACCCTGCATATCTACCCTGTTGTTTGTTGGGAAACTGAGGAAAGCATATTTAAATAGCTTGCTTTATTTTCACCATTCATCATTGAGATGTAAAATTAGGAAACATCAAAATCCCATAAATACAGAAGGAAATCAGGATCAATATCATGAAAAGGAAATTGATCCAAGAGCCATGATTCTGATCTGAGATCTATAATGATCTAGCCTTGTGGAATTCAATTTTCCTAAGGCTTACTATCTTATTTTGTTATATAAAAGAAAATAACTTTTAAGCCCTCAAGGTAAGTACATAGAGAATTATTAAGTTAAAAATGAGCTAATCAACAGAATAACTGCTGCTTCTGCTGCTGTTAAGTCGCTTCAGTCGTGTCCAACTCTGTGCGACCCCACAGACGGCGGCCTACTAGGCTCCTCTGTCTCTGGGATTCTCCAGGCAAGAACACTGGAGTGGGTTGCCATTTCCTTCTCCAATGCATGAAAGTGAAAAGCAAAAGTGAAGTCGCTCAGTCGTGTCCGACTCTTAGCGACCCCATGGACTGCAGCCTACCAGGCTCCTCCATCCATGGGATTTTCCAGGCAAGAGTACTGGAGTGGGGTGCCATTGCCTTCTCCAAACAGAATAACTATTCAGGTATAAATCAGAAGGTAACAAACCAAAAAGCTGTTAGCAAGTTCTATAACTTGTTTGCACCTTAACTCCCTAAGAGAACTACTAGGCCTTACTACATATAGCATTCTGCCTCCTTGACAATCTAGCTAGATTTTCTGCTTCTTTTCACTCTTCAATAACACAATCAATTCTTGGGACTTTGCATTGACCACCACCATGTTATTCTGGTCTCAGAACCTGAATTAATCCTTGCCTACTGCCTGATTCAGTTCTTTACAATAGAATCTGGTCAATCCATGTTCTTAGACCATCTAAGAACATAATCTTTTCTTACAACTATTAGGGTTTAATTTTGATGGATAGTGAGAAGACCTACCTTTCACTAGATATGTAATATTTGATTTTTGATTTCTTACCTCCATACAAATATCTGAAAATGAATACTTTGTGATAAATGACTCCATGGAGATTAACACAGCATCATCAAGATTTTATTTACATAATATTGGAAATTTGAAACGACTTTCATTGGTAACTGTAGCTGGTTAAGAAGGCTTATTCTTTAAAAGGCTGAGGAAGAAAATTTGTGATAATTAAGAATTCTTTTCTCATGTTCAGATGAGGTATAAGGAATAGGAAAGGAATAAATGATTGCATTCATAAAATAAATTTTCATAAAATAAATTTTCTTACTTGAAATATAATAAATATCAATGAACTGTATCATAATTATTAAAATAACCAAACCTAAAGTTTTCTGAACATAATGGAAATTATTTAACCTTTTTTTTTACCTTCTGATAACCTTGCCTTAAAAATATTACATTGAAACAAGCCCAAAATATGTGGAATAATTAACAGAGCTGTAATCACTGTTATAAACCTCCTGAGAACAGTCACTGTAATAAAACTGCCATAGTAAGTTCTACAGAAAAAAAATCTGGTGCAGCTAAACATGATTAATGATAAACCAACTAATTTCACATGCATAGAATATTAAACAGTTGTGGACTTTGACTAGTATCAAACTTCCCGTTAATCTGATCCTTTGATAAAAGCAGACACACCACAGTACCTTATTTTGCTCAAATATTCAAATCTCATAATCTCGCTGTTTTACAGTGAATTTTTGCTGGCTATTTAGAGTAGAAACAGACTCTAAAAATTGGATGAGACATAGTTGTTGTTCTCTGACTCTTTGCAAACTCATGGAGTGCCGCACACAAGGCTTCCCTGTTCTTCACTATCTCAAACTCATGTCCCCTGAGTCGATGATGTCATTCAACCATCTTATCCTCTGTCACCCCTTTCTCCTGTCCTCAGTTTTTCCCAGCATCAGAGTCTTTTCCAGTGTGTCAGCTCTTCGCATCAGGTGGCCAAAGTATTGGAGCTTCAGCTTCAGCATCAGTCCTTGCAGTGAATATTCAGGATTGATTTCCTTCAGAATTGACAGGTTTGATGTCCTTGCTGTCCAAGGGACTCTCAAGAGTCTTCTCCAGCACCACAATTTAAATCCATCAATTCTTCGGTCTCAGCCTTCTTTATGGTCCAATTCTCACATCTGTACGTGATTACTAGAAAAAACAGCTTTGACAATATGGACCTTTGTTGGCAAAATGATGTCTCTGCTTTTTAATATGCTGTCTAGGTGTGTCACAGCTTTGCTTACAAGGAGCAAGCATCTTTTAATTTCATGGTTGCAGTCACCATCTCCAGTAATTTTGGAGCCCCCCCAAAATAAAGTCTGTCTCTGTTTCCTCTTTTTATCCTTTCTATTTGCCATAAAGTGATGGGACCGGATGCCATGATCTGTTTTCTGAATGTTGAGTATTAAGCCAGCTTTTCACTCTCCTCTTTCACATTCATCAAGAGTCTCTTTAGTTCCTTTTCACTTTCTGTCATTAGAGTTGTATCATCTGCATATCTGAAGTTATTGATATTTCTCCTGGCAATCTTGATTACAGCTTTCGATTCATCCAGCTTGGCATTTCTCATGATGTACTCTGCATATAAGTTTAAAAAGCAGGGTGATAATAAACAGCCTTGATGCATTACTTTCCCAGTTTTGAACCAGTCCATTGTTATATGTCCAGTTCTAATTGTAACTTCTTCACCTCCATACAGGTTTCTCAGGAGGCAGGTCAGGTAGTCTGGTAATCCCATCTCTTTAAGAATTTTCCATAGTTTGTTGTAATCTACACAGCCAAAGGCTTTAGTGTAGTCAATAAAGCGGAAGTAGAAGAATTAGATTTTTTTTTCTGGAATTCCCTTGTGTTTTCTATGATCTAATAAATATTGGCAATTTGATTTCTGGTTCCTCTGCCTTTTCTAAATCCAGCTTGTACATCTGGAAGTTCTTGGTCACAGACTGCTGAAGACTAGTTTGGATGATTTTGAGCATTACCTTGCTAGCATGTGAAATGAATGCAATTTTCCAGTAGTTTGAACATTCTTTGGCATTACCCTTCTTTGGAATTGGAATGGAAACTGACCCTTTCTAGCCCTATGGCCACTGCTGAGTTTTCCAAATTAGCTGACATAGTAAGTGCAATAGTTTAACAGCATTATCTTTTAGGATTTGAAATAGCTCAGTTGCAATTCCATCACCTCCACTAGCTTTATTCACAGTAATGCTTCCTAAGACCCACTTGACTTCATTCTCTAGGATGTCTTGCTCTAGGTGAGTGACCACACCATTATGGCTATCTGGGTCATGAAGACCTTTTTGTATATTTCTTTTGTGCATTATTTGCCCCCTTTTTCTTAATCTGTTCTGTTAGGTCCTTACCATTTCTTTCCTTTGTAGTGCCCATCCTTCCATAAAATATTCCCTTTATATCTCCTATTTTCTTGAAGAGATCTCTAGTTTTCTTTTTTTTCCATTCTACTGTTTTTCTCTATTTCTTTGCATTGTTCACTTAAGAAGATTTTTTTTTTTTTAATATCTCCTTGCTATTCTCTGGAATCCTGAATTCAGTTGGGTTTGCTTTTCCCTTTCTCCCTTGCCTTTTGCTTTTCTTCTCAGCTATTTGTAAAACCTCATTCAGACAACCACTTTGCCCCCTTGCATTTCTTTTTCTTTGGGTTGGTTTTTGCCACTGCCTTTTGTACCATGATACGAAACTTTGTCCACAGTTCTTCAAGGCAGTCTGTCTACCAGATCTAATCCCTTGAATCTTTTCATCACCTCCACTGTCAAAGGTAGTTTCCAAGATTCTTAAGTGTATATTCCAATGCTCAATCATGATAGAAAAATTTGGTAACCCTTGGCCTGGTGCTATCATGGAGATAATTTTTTCTAAGTAACTTCAACAGTGTGGCCAGTGTGTCTCCATGGCCTTGCAAATTGTAAGTAATTTGGTGGCTGACGGTTATGCCTTTAGCTCTTTCATAAGCTCATTTTTAAAAAATTCAAAAATTGAGAGAAATCAATAACATAATGCCTCACCCATGTGCTTTCTGTCAATTGTGGAATCTTGATTCAAATAAAGGCAAGAAATGGGCCTAGTCATTACGTTAGAGGAAGAGTTGTGCTGTGCTAAGTCACTTTAGTCGTGTTTGACTCAGTGCAAACCCATGGACTGTATAGTCTGCCAGGCTTCTCTGTCCATGCAATTTTCCAGGCAAGAATACTGGCGTGGGTTGCCATTTCTTCCTCCAGGGGATCTTTCTGACCCAGCGATCAAATCGGTGTCTCTTAGTTCTCCTGCATTGGCAGGCAAGTTCTTTACCACTAGTGCCACCTGGGAAACCCCTAGAGGAAGGGCACTATCCTTATATTATGCATCTTAAGCCCAGTGATTCAAAATGGTCTTTTTTTTTACTTTGTAATGAACTATTTTTGACTTCGGTAATGTTTCTCTGATGAAGCTTCTGCTTTTGCAGTGGCAATTACTAGGACCATGATATTAAGTAGACAAAATGTACATTATTTATTTAGCTTGAGGTAGGTATCACCTGAGATTACTACCTTGTATATGCTTGAAATGTAACCATCAACTCTACACTGCATTGTATTTCAAGGGTCAACTTTTTTAAACCTTTGTTCTATGTTCTTTTTAACTGTACCTTTTTCTTTGTCTTTCCTTTTCCAGTTTTTTCATTTTTTAGCCTTAGGGTTAGCCTCTTTAAAATTTGATGGATGCATTTTGGGTCTACACATTGGGAATTGCACAGATATTTTTAAACTACACCTTTAACATTATAGAGGAATATGGTAGCTCCTTTGGATTTTCAACATGCAACCTGGTCAGCAGTAGTAAACTTGGAACTCTAGCTTGAGGGCAACCTAGGACATGGAATCAATGACAGCAGACCTTAAGTGGGCAATTAATATGCATGAGGCAACTTCCTTGGAGAAGGAAATGGCAACACACTCTAGTGTTCTTGCCTGGAGAATTCCACGGACAGAGGAGCCTGGCAGGCTGGAGTCCATGGGGTCGCAAAGAGTTGGACATGATGGAAGGACTATCACTCACTCATTCAAGTACTTTGCTAAACATTTTAACAGGAGTTACCTGACAGTTATGAACTCCACAGAAAATGAAGAGTTAGAGAGCTCAGTGATACTGTTCAGCTCACAGCTGGTAAGTGGAAGGTCCTAATCTCCCTGAGGTCAACTCCCATAAATTATTGACCAGCATGACTGAGCCGTGTGCCCCATGCTTCAGCCTCACTCCATCCTTTACAAGTGAACCTTCACTGTAACTGAGGCTTGTATATGGGATTCCAGTAGAATCATAAATAGGATAATCTCCTTGAAATTAATTCTGAGTATATCTTTATACTGAACCTCCTCTGTGTTTTCTTATATTTTTATAAACCCTGTAATTCATTTACTTTAATGAATGGGATCTCTTTAATACAAACAACAGATTTTACTGGGATTCTTAATAAATATGTTGACTATTTCACCTGTTTTATATAGCTACAGCGCTGTGATATCCTTTACACTTGTATTAAAGTTTTTTTTTTTTTTCCTTTTTATGTTTTGCTGCTGCTAAGTCGCTTCAGTAATGTCTGACTCTGTGTGACCCCATAGACGGCAGCCCACCAGGCTCCCCAGTCCCTGGGATTCTCCAGGAAAGAACACTGGAGTGGATTGCCATTTCCTTCTTCAATGCATGAAAGTGAAAAGTGAAAGTGAAGTCGCTCAGTTGTGTCTGACTCTTAGCTACCCCATGGACTGCAGCCCACCAGGCTCCTCTGTCCATGGGATTTTCCAGGCAAGAGTACTGGAGTGTGGTGCCATTGCCTTCTCCATTGCTACTATTTATTAAATATAAGAGATAATGTTGTTGATCATGATTATGTTGCATCTCTCTGATCCTTTTCTAGATTTTTAAAATTAAAACTAATTACTTCTTTTTAAAAAATATTAGATCAAGCTGAGGAAATGCCATCCATCTTTTTATGAGAAACTGAGTTACAAAATTATAGTGCCCAGAGTAGTTTGGGCAGGAAATCTGTAATGTAGAGCTGTGCTGAGGACTGAGTCAAAACAAATTGTAACCATTTAACACAAATTAAACATTGTCTTACCCGTATGTGCTTTTTTATATCTCAATATATCTTTTAATATGGCCAATTTCCAAATGTAAATACAAACTCATTTTCTTTTTGTAGTATTTAAAATTAATGAATAAAAAAAATCAGTTGCATTTGAATATGATGAATGGTTCCAATTATTTCCTTATTTGGTTTACAACACCAAACAAATGTATCAGAATGCAGATAATGGGGAATCCCATCAAAATTGATACACTCTTATTAATATAAATAGATATACTGACAAAATTAAGTGTTAGTATAACATGGTCTTTTATCTTTATATCATTTTGACTCTTTTTTCTCTTTCTTTTTTATTTTTTAAATTATGAGACTATGACAGCACATTTATAGGAAACTTGTGAAATACAGATCAAAGTGACATTAGGTCCACTATATATTGCAGTTATTTTTTAGGCAAATAATTCAAGATTTTTGTTGCAGTTTCCGTATAAAACTCTCACAAATTAATATAATGAATAGACGGAAGAATAGAAGGATATAGTAGACCTGAAAAGCACCCTGAACCTATTTACCATAATTGCGATTTGCACAGTTCTCACATTACAACAGGAAACAAATTCCATTCATGTTACCATAGACTAAAGAAACACTGGAATGTATCCAGGAACATAAGGTGCAAAAATGTCATGGTCTAAAGGTGTTGAAATCATGCAGAGTCTGTTCTCTTATCACTGTAGAATTATGCTAAAAATCAATATCAAAAGATATTTGAAAATAACTGACATATTTTTGAGTGCAGTGTAACATTTACCGGGAGAGATCTTTGACTTCGCCTGTGAAAGTCTGAATAAACTTAAAAGACTGAAAAAACACAGAGGGTGACTGCAGAGAAGAAAGCATTTAAATGAGAAATTAAATTTCTACCTTTAAATGAAGCTATTGTAAAATGGTTTTTTATCTTTATATCTCCTTGACTCTTAACTCCCTTATAGTTTCTACTTTTATCATTTTTCTAAAAATTTTTACGTCTTTCCTAGTCTTATTCTTCTCAATGATGCTCAACTGGAAGGGTAATTTTTGAACTGCTGCTTTTCTATTTCTCTTTCAACTTGGCTTTTGTTTCCATTTCCTTCTCTATGCACAATCATCTCACTACTTGTCACCCTCATCTCACCAACATATGGCTTTCCTTGTTGTGAAACATAGGTCGGATCTCTTCCTAGTGATCATTAGCTCAAGTAGAGAAATATCTCCAAATACACCACAATTAAAACACAAAAGAGCTGTTAGATAACAGAAGAGACATATGACAGCCAGGGAACTTAAAAAATTAATCTAGTAGAATTAAAAATGAGAATATGAAATAGATAAGAAGCCAGAAGAGCCGAAAAAGTATTTGGTGAAAACCCATAATTTCTGCCTATAACAATTAGGGAAAGGAATCAAAATGGAAAATATGTACCATATCTGATCGACATTTCTTAACCTTTTCAATGAATTCAAAAGTGAGAATCTTTAAAGCTATATCTCATGCAATTTTCAAAAATATAACAACCATTGCTATATTTCCAGGAGACTCCCCAACAGTGAAGCATCTTTACTGCTATAATAGCAAAATTTCACTTTGTGCCAGCCTAGACTTTGTGGCCCATTTTCCAGATATACACAATGAAAAGTTGAAATCTAGTAAGATTTAAGAAGATAGCTTTTCAAATAGGCTCAGGGGCTGCTAGAAAGTAATTATTTTAAATCAACTTTCAAAATAAATAAATAAATAACACACTCAAGACACAACATGAAGATTACAGAAGAGGATGCAAAAGATAATCAAGAACAGAGGGAATAAAATTACAGCCAAGCGAAAACAGATACTAGAGCTGCCATCAGATGGCTACTCACTTTATTTGTATTCTCAAATGCATAAAGCAGCATATGTAGAAAAGAAAACACCGAAATAGAATATTTCTGTTGGTATTTTAAGAGTGTGCTTTGGGCATTCATGGGGCTTCCCTGATAGCTGAGTTGGTTAAGAATCCACCTGCAAGGCAGGAGACCTCAATTTGATTCCTGGATCAGAAAGATCCACTGGAGAAGGGATAGGCTACCCACTCCAGTTTTCTTGGGCTTCCCTTGGGGCTGAGCTGACAAAGAATCTGCCTGCGGTGCCAGCGACCTGGGTCGATCCCTGGGTTGGGAAGATCGCCTGGAGAAGAAAAGGCTACCCACTCCAATATTCCTGCTGGAAAATTCCGTAAACTGTACAGTCCATGGGGTCCCAAAAAGTTGGACACGAGTGAGCAACCTTCAGTTGGGCATTCAAGTTAATACAAGAAAAAGAGAAAAAGAAAAACAGGTTATAACCTAATTAGTAATAATATATGTTGCTCACTTACCTTGTTTTACAATAAAGCATGTATAAGTTAAACCACTCTAGGTTTTCAATGATTTTTCCTGCTAAAACATTTGTTCATGGAAGGAAAACAAATCTAGGGTACAGTCTTTTTGCTGTTTATTTAAAGTGAAGTGAAAGCTGCTCAGTCATGCCCTACTCTTATTTAAAAATTCAATCTATTTCTATATCTTTTGTATGAGATGAAAGATTAAAAATTGAAATTTATATCATTTTTATCTCATTTTCAAGTAACATATATTCTTTTTATTTCCTTTATAGGAACCAAAGTATCGAATTAAGTTATCCTCAATGTGACAACAGAAACATGTCTGGAAACTAGAGCATATTAAGGTCCCCACTGGGCTTCCCTGATAGCTCAGTTAGTAAAACAACAATCCCCCTGCAATGCAGAAGGTCCCAGTTAGATTCCAGGGTCAGGAAGGTCCCATAGAGAAGGGATAGGTTACCCACTCCAGTATTCTTGAACTTCCTTTGTGGCTCAGCTGGTAAAGAGTCCACCTGCAATGCGGGAGACGTAGGTTCCATCCCTGGGTTTGGGAGATCCCCTGGAGAAGGGAAAGGTTACCCACTCCAGTATTCTGGCCTAGAGAATTCCATGGACTGTATAGTCAGACACGACTGCAAAGAGTTGGACATGACTGAGCAACTTTCACTTTCAAGGACCCCATCTCCTTAAATCTGGACTGATCTTTGACTGCTTTGACCAATAGCATGGCAGAAATGATACCATACCAGTTTGGGACTTATTATTTGCAACCATGCATCACTCAAACACTGGTCATACGAACTGACTTGAATCAGAGGATAGAGTCATATCTGGACAATTATTTCAGAGTTTAGAAAGAAAAACCTACTAAATTGCCCCAACTTAAAGTTGTAATGGAAACTATATGGTTTTCTCTTCACTCATTTAATCCTGGCTCAGATGGTAAAGAATCTGCCTGCAAAGCGGGAGACCTGGGTTTGATCTCTGGGTTGGGAAGATCCCCTGGAGAAGGAAAAGGCAACCCACTCCACTATTTTTGTCTGGAGAATCCCATGAACAGAGGAGCCTGGTAGGCAAATTTATTCCAGCTGGAAGTTTTTTAACTCTGAATTGAGACACATTGGCTCCTATCAGACATAGGGATAATTTGCCAAGTTTTATAATATATGCAGAAATTTAGAACACCTCAATATACTACTGATTTTTAAGCTGTAAATCCTATTTAGAAAAAAATGAGTAGTACACCATATAGATTCCACAATACTGTTTATCAAAATGTGAAAAGTGAAAGTGAAGTCGTTCAGTTGTGTCCAGCTCTTTGAGACATGGACTGTAGCCTACCACGCTCCTCTGTCCATGGGATTTTCCAGGCAAGAGTACTGGAGTGGGTTGCCATTTTCTTCTCCAGAGGATCTTCCCGACCCAGGGACTGAACCCGGATCTCCTGAGTTGTAGGCAGACACTTTACTGTCTGAGCCACCAGGGAAGCCTTATCAAAACGTATGTCCGTATATAATGAATTATATTAATAAATATTTATTGAGATTCCTTTAGACAAAACCCCAGTCTAGGCATTGGAGATCATCTTTTTCTAAGTATAATCATTACTGTGGTAGCTAGAGGCCTCATAATCTGTCCAAAACATTAACAGTGACCAACTACCAAATGCATGTCATATTTCAGTGACTTTAATAATATCACTTAACTGCCTTTTCATTTTAAGCATTGTTATAATTATCATGTATTATATATATATACATATATATATGCAAGAAAACAAGTACATTTGTATACTTTTAGAAAGACAGATTTATAAAATTATGTAAGTAAATGGTACAAATGTCTGTGATAATTTTGTTTCAAACTAGAATAAATTATAATGGGAATTACTCAAGTGATCCCATGAGTAGAAAATGGTTCAGAAAGAAACTATTAAGAAGGGAACAAAATCCGTACATTTTTTTCTTCCTAGACTAACCTCAGAAATGCAAGAAAGCATTTTTATCTACAGCCAATATATACTCATAAGTTTGGGAAAGGTGGTTTGTTTGAAAGGGTGTCAAAATTTCATTTAATGGACTTGCCTGAAGTAATGTCTCAGTGCAAGCATTCAAATTAGTGATATTAATATTCATATTTTATGTGAAGGAACAATATTGGTGTAACCTGGTCACTGATGCAAATCAGGAGACTCCCATCTTATTATAATAATTTCCCACTCCAATTTGATCAGGCTCAGTGACCTGGAGGTAATAAATGAGTAAGTCAACAAACCAAACAACAGATAAATAAATCAACTGCCAATAACATTCTTTCAAACCATCTAATTCCCTGGGATTGATATGTTTAATTAAGGAAAATAAATTGTGCTGTGTTGAATTGCTAATGATGTTGTGAATCAAATAATATTTAAATGATTTGTCTTGCAATATTTGTGGACTAATTAAATTATTCAATACTGTATGAATAGGCAATAAAGGAAATAAAAATGAAACAATTTTATCATGTAGTGGGTTTTACTTTATGAAATCATGAGCAATTATTCATTTATTTGAATCAAAACAGAAAAATGCTAATCATCATGACACATAAAAATTATATTTAAGTCACAGTTGTAGATTTAGGGTGCCATTCTGTAATGAGATACCCATACTCATAACTTTTGGTCATTATGGTGAGTATTTTTCATTCTCTCACTGAACACACTGTGATTAAATTAAGATGATGAGTTCTACCTGACTTAATGCATAAACAAACAAATAGACAGATTAGACAAAACTAAACAGAGAAACAATAAAACCACAAGCAATAAAATATCCATTGGTTACTGTAACTAGGATGTTTAGAGATTAGGACAAGATTCAATGTATAAACCCAACATTGTATTAAAAGAATCATTTTCTACTCATGTTTTCTCTGACTCTTACACTGTGACTGCAACTCTATATGATGACTTCTTATATAGGGTAAATATCTAGAAAGTTAGACTCTAGCACCAACAGCATATATTTTAATCACTGTGTAGCCTTGGTTTCCTTATCTCTTCCTTAGCATCCTCAACTGGGCCCTAGTATCCTTATCTGAAAGAGAAGACAACAATAATACATACACCATATTTTTGAGAAATTTGAGAGCTAATAAAAAAGTGTAAAGCTCTCAGTTCAAGGACTGATGGAATGTAAGTCTTACACATGAGTCAGATGTAATTCTTGTTATTGTGGTCAGAAAATGACTACAATGTTTAGAGACCTCACATCTCATACTATCAAACAAATAAGACTCCTATTTTCTCCTCATAACTATGAAGATTCTTACAACCTATTTTTCCATCATCCCCAACTAAATCCATTTCAGTTCAGTTCAGTTCAGTCGCTCAGTTTTGTCCGACTCTTGGCGACTCCATAGATGGTAAACACCAGGCCTCCCTGTCCATTATCTACTCTTGGAGATTACTCAAAATCATGCCCATTGAGTGATGCCATCCAACTATCTAATCCTCTGTTGTCTCCTTCTTGCCCTGCCTTCAATTTTCCCCAGCGTCAGGGACTCTTCCAGTGAGGCAGTTCTTCACATCAGGTGGCCAAAATATTGGAGTTTCAGCTTCAGCATCAGTCCTTCCAATGAATATTCAGGATTGATTTCCTTTAGGATGGACTGGTTGGATGTCCTTGCTGTCCAAGGGACTCTCAAGAGTCTTTTCCAACACCACAGTTCAAAAGCATCAATTCTTCACTTCTCAGCTTTCTTTATCCTCCAACTGTCACATCCATACATGAGTACTTGAAAAAACCATAGCCTTGACTAGCCAGAGGTTTGTTGGCAAAGTAATGTCTCTGCTTTTTACTAAGCTGTCTAGGTTGGACATAGCTTTTCTTCCAAGGAGTAAGCATCTTTAAATTTCATGGCTGCAATCACCATCTGCAGTGATTTTGTGCACACCCCCCCCACAAGAAAAAAGTCTGTCACTATTTCCATTGTTTCCCCATCTATTTGCCATGAAGTGATGGGATCAGATGCCATGATCTTAATTTTATGAATGTTGAGTTTAAAGCCAACTTTTTCACTCTCTTCTTTCGCTTTCATCAAGAGGCTTCTTCACTTTAGTTCTTCACTTTCTGCCATAAGGGCAGTGTAATCTGCATATCTGAGATTATTGACATTTTTCCTGGAAATCTTGATTCCAGCTTGTGCTTCATCCAGCCCAGCATTTTGCATAATATACTGTGCATATAAGTTAAATAAGCAGGGTGACAATATACAGTCCTGACGTACTCCTTTCCCGATTAGGAACAAGTCTGTTGTTCCATGTCAAGTTCTAACTTTTGCATCATGACACACATACAGATTTAGCAGGAGGCAGGTCAATTGGTCTGGTATTCCCATCTCTTGAAGAATTTTCCATAGTTTGTTTTGATCCACACAGTCAAAGTCTTTGGCATAGTCAATAAAGCAGATAGATATTTTTCTGGAGCTCTCTCGCTTTGTTGATGATCCAACAGATATTAGCAGTTTGATTTCTGGTTCTTCTGCCTTTTCTAAATCTAGCTTGAATGCCTGAAAGTTCAAGTTTCATGTACTATTGAAGCCTAGCTTGGAGAATTTTGAGTATTACTTTCCTAGCATGTGAGATGAGTGCAATTAGTCTGAACATTCTTAGGTACTTTCATTCTTTGGGATTGGGATGAAAACTGACCTTATCCAGTCCTGTGATCACTGCTGAGTTTTCCAAATTTGCTGGCATATTGAGTGCAGCACTTTCACAGCATCATCTTTTAGGATTTTGTCATGGTGGAGAGTTCTGACAAAACATGGTCCACTGAAGAAGGAAATGGCAAACTGCTTCAGTATTCTTGCCTTGAGAACTCTGTGAAGTATGAAAAGTCAAAAAATAGAACACTGAAAGATGAACTCCCCGGGTAGGTAGGTGTCCAATATGCTACTGGAGATCAATGGAGAAGTAACTCCAGAAAATATGAAGAGATGAAGCCAAAGCAAAAACAACATCCAGTTGTGGAAGTGTCTGGTGATGGAATTAAAGTCCAATGCTGTAAAGAGTAATAATGAGTAGGTACCTAGAATGTTAAGTCTATGAATCAAGGCAAATTGGAAGTGGTCAAATAGGAGATGGCAAGAATGAACACTGACATTTTAGGAATTAGCAAACTAGGATGGACTGATATGCGTGAATTTAACTCAAATGACTATTATATTTACTGCTGTGGGAAGAATCCCTTAGAAGAAATGGAGTAGCCATCATACTCAACAAGAGTCAGAAATGCAGTACTTGGATGCAGTCTCAAAAATGATAGAATGATCCTTGTTCATTTCTAAGGCAAACCATTTAATATTACAGTAATCAAAGTCTATGCCCTGATTGGTAATGTTGAAGAAGCTGAAGTTGAACAGTTCCATGAAGACCTACAAGACCTCCTAGAACTAACAGCCAAAAAAGATATCCTTTTCTTTACAGGGGACTGGAATGCAAAAGTAGGAAGTCAGGAAACACCTGGAGTAACTGCCAAATTTGGCCTTTGAGTACAGAATGAAGCAGGGAAAAGGCTAATAGAGTTTTGCCAAGAGAATGCACTGGCCATAGCAAACACCCTCTTCCAAAAACACAAGAGAAGACTCTACACACATAAACATCACCAGATGGTCAACACCGAAATCAGATTGATTATATTCTTTGCAGCCAAAGATGGAGAAGTTCTATACAGTCAGAAAAAACAAGACTGGGAGCTGACTGTGGCTCAGATCATGAACTCCTTATTGCCAAATTCAGACTTAAATTGAAGAAAGTAGGGAAAAACAATAGACCATTCAGGTACGACCTAAATCAAATCCCTTATGACTATACAGTAGAAGTGGCAAATATATTTAAGGGATTAGATCTGATAGGCAGATTTCCTGAAGAACTATGGATGGAGGTTCCTGACATTGTACAGGAGGCAGTGATCAACACCATCCCCAAGAAAAAGAATTACAAAAAAGGCAAAATGGTTGTCTGAGGAGGCCTTACAAATAGCTGTGGGAAGAAGAGAAGCAAAAGGCAAAGGAGAAAAGGAAAGATATACCCATATGAATGCAGAGTTCCAAAGAATAGTAAAGAGAAATAAGAAAGACTTCCTCAGTGAACAATGCAAAGAAATAGAATGGGAAAGACTAGAGATTTCTTTAAGAAAATCAGAGACACCAAGGGAACATTTCATGCAAAGAAGGGCTCAATAAAGGACAGAAATGGTATGGATTTAACAGAAGCAGAAGACATTAAGAAGAGGTGGCAAGAATACACAGAAAACTATACCAAAAAAAAAAAAATCTTCACCACCCAGATAACCATAATGGTGTGATCACTCACCTAGAGCCAGACATCCTGGAATATGAAGTCAAGTGGGCCTTAAGAAGCATCACTATGAACAAAGCTAGCGAGTTCAGTTCAGTTCAGTTCATTTCAGTTGCTCAGTTGTGTCCAAGCCCTTGCGACCCCATGAATTGCAGCACTCCAGGCTTCCCTGTCCATCACCAACTCCTGGAGTTCACTCAAACTCACATCCATCGAGTCGGTGATGCCATCCAGCCCTCTCACCCTCTGTCATCCCCTTCTCCTCCGGTCGCAAATTCCTCCCAGCATCAGAGTTTTTTCCAATGAGTCAACTCTTCGCATGAGGTGGCCAAAGTACTGGAGTTTCAGCTTTAGCATCATTCCTTTCAATGAACACCCAGGACTGATCTCCTTTAGAATGGACTGGTTGGATCTCCTTGCAGTCCAAGGGACTCTCGAGAGTCTTCTGCAACACCACAGTTCAAACGCATCAAGTTTTCAGTGCTCAGATTTCTTCACAGTCCAACTCTCACATCCATACATAACCACTGGAAAAACCATAGCCTTGACTAGATGGACCTTTGTTGACAAAGTAATGCTTCTGCTTTTGTATATGCTATCTAGGTTGGTCATAACTTTCCTTCCAAGGAGTAAGTGCCTTTTAATTTCATGGCTGCAAACACCATGTGAAGTGATTTTGGAGCCCCCCAAATAAAGTCTGACACTGTTTCCACTGTTTCCCCATCTGTTTCCCATGAAGTGACAGGACCAGATACCATGATCTTAGTTTTCTGAATGTTGAGCTTTAAGCCAACTTTTTCACTGTCCTCTTTCACTTCCATCAGGTGGCTCTTTAGTTCCTCTTCACTTTCTGCCATAAGGGTGGTATCATCTGCATATCTGATGTTATTGATGTTTCTCCCAGCAATCTTGATTCCAGCTTGTGTTTCGTCCAGCACAGCGTTTCTCATGATGTACTCCGCATATAAATTAAACAAGCAGGGTGACAATATACAGCCTTGATGTACTCCTTTTTCTATTTGGAACCAGTCTGTTGTTCCATGTCCAGTTCTAATTGTTGCTTCCTGACCTGCATATAGGTTTCTCAAGAGGCAGGTCAGGTGGTCTGGTATTCCCATCCCTTTGAGAATTTTCCACAGTTTATTGTGATCCACACAGTTAAAGGCTTTGGCATAGTCAATAAAGAAGAAATAGATGGTTTTCTGGAACTCTGTTGCTTTTTCCATGATCCAGCTGATGTTGGCAATTTGATCTCTGGTTTCTCTGCTTTTCCTGATACCAGCTTGATCATTGGAAGTTCACGGTTCACGTATTGCTGAAGCCTGGTTTGGAGAATTTTGAGCATTATTTACTAGCATGTGAGATGAGTGCAAATGTGCAGCAGTTTGAGCATTCTTTGGCATTGCCTTTCTTTGCATTTGGAATGAAAACTGACCTTTTCCAGTCCTATGGCCACTGCTGAGTTTTCCAAATTTGCTGACGTATTGAGTGCAGCATTTTCACAGCATCATCTTTCAGGATTTGAAATAGCTCCACTGGAATTCCATCACCTCCACTAGCTTTGTTCGTAATGATGCTTTCTAAGGGCCACTTGACTTCACATTCCAGGATGACTGGCTCTAGATGAGTGATCACACCATCGTGATTATCTGGGTCGTGAAGATCTTTTTTGTACAGTTCTGTGTATTCTTGCCACCTTTTCTTAAATATTCTGCTTCTATTAGATGGTCAGCACTGACATCAGATTGATTATATTCTTTGCAGCCAAAGATAGAGAAGCTCTATACAGTCAGCAAAAGCGAGATACCAAGGGAATATTTCATGTAAAGATGGGCTCGATAAAGTACAAAAATGATATGGACCTAACAGAAGCAGAAGATATTAAGAATAGGTGGCAGAAATACACAGAACTATACAAAAAAGATCTTCATGACCCAGATAATCATGATGGTGTGATCACTCAGCCAGAGCCAGACATCTTGGAATGTGAAGTCAAGTGGGCCTTAAAAAGCATCATTATGACTAAACCTAGTGGAGGTGATGGAATTCCAGTTGAGTTATTTCAAACCCTGAAAGATGACGCTGTGAAAGTGCTGCACGCTATGCCAGCAAATTTGGAAAACTCAGCAGTGGCCATAGAACTGGAAAAGGTCAGTTTTCATTTCAATTCCAAAGAAAGGCAATGCCAAAGAATGTTCAAACTACCGCACATTTGCACTCATCTCACACGCTAGTAAAGTAATGCTCAAAATTCTCCAAACCAAGCTTCAGCAATACATGAACCATGAACTTCCAGACGTTCCAGCTGGTTTTAGAAAAAGCATAGGAACCAGAGATCAAATTGCCAACATCTGCTGGATCATCGAAAAAAACAAGAGAGTTCCAGAAAACCATCTATTTCTGCTTTATTGACTATTCCAAAGCCTTTGACTGTGTGGACCAAAATAAACTGTGGAATATTCTGAGAGATGGGAATACCAGACCACCTGACCTGCCTCTTGAGAAACCTATATGCAGGTCAGGAAGCAACAGTTAGAACTGGACATGGAACAACAGACTTGTTCCAAATAAGAAAAGTAGTAGGTCAAGGCTGTATATTGTCACCCTGCTTATTTAACTTATATGCAGAGTACATCATGAGAAACCCTGGGCTGAAAGAACCACAAGCTGGAAATAAGATTGACTGGAGAAATATCAATAATCTCGGACATGCAGATGACACCACCCTTATGGCAGAAAGTGAAGAGGAACTAAAAAAGTCTCTTGATGGAAGTGAAAGAGGAGAGTGAAAATGTTGGCTTAAAGCTCAACATTCAGAAAACTAAGATCATGGCATCTGGTCTCATCACTTCATGGGAAATAGATGGGTAAACAGTGGAAACAGTGTCAGACTTTATTTATTTATTTATTTGGACTCCAAAACCACTGCAGATCGTGATTGCAGCCATGAAATTAAAAGACACTTATTCCTTTGAAGCAAAGTTATGACCAACCTAGATAGCATATTCAAAAGCAGAGACATTACTTTGCCATTAAAGTCCATCAAGTCAAGGCCATGCCTTTTCCAGTGGTCATGTATGGATGTGAGAGTTTTGCTGTGAAGGAAGCTGAGTGCCGAAGAATTGATGCTTTTGAACTGTGGTGCTGAAGAAGACTCTAGAGAGTCCTTTGGACTGCAAGGAGATCCAACCAGTCCATCATAAAGGAGATCAGTCCTAGGTGTTCATCAGAGGAACTGATGCTAAAGCTGAAACTCAAATACTTTGGCCACCTCATGTCAAGAGTTGACTCCTTGGAAAAGACCCCGATGTTGGCAGGGATTGGGGGCAGGGGGAAATGGGGTTGGCAGTGGATGAGATTGCTGGATGGCATCACTGACTCAATGGACCTGAGTGTGAGTGAACTCCGGGAGTTGGTGATGGACAGGGAGGCCTGGTGTGCTGCGATACATGGGGTTGCAAAGAGTCAGACACGACTGAGCAACTGAATTGACCTGAATAACATAAAGAAGTTTGCAATAGGTTATGTGAAAAGTAGTAGAAAACAAAGGTGAAATAATAATTGACTTTGTACTCAAGAGAGGGAATTTGAACTTGATCCTAAATTAGGAGCCATGAAAAGTCCTTGAAACCTTTTCTGATGTGATGAAACTAGTATTTCACAAGAAGTAATCTGAATGAATTACACAGAGACCACTGAAGGTAAGGGAAACAGTTACCAACATGGGCAGTATATAAGATTGAGGTGCTAGAGCAGTAAACTAAAGTATCAGCAGTGAAACAAACAGGAAACAAGAACAAGCTTTAGTGAGATATTTAATTTAATATATGAGAAGAAATGTATAGACAATATTTTAGCTTAGTAATCAAAAACCATGGTAGTATTGATGCAAAAGTAGAGAATGAGTGACAATAAATATTAAGGAAAGAAGACCAAATTTTAATTGCTGAGTTGTATGTCTTCTATGCAGGTCAGGAAGCAACAGTTAGAACTGGACGTGGAACAACAGACTGGTTCCAAATAGAAAAGGAACATGTCAAGGCTGTATATTGTCACCCTGCTTATTTATCTATATGCAGTGTGCATCATGAGAAACTCTGGGCTGGAGGAAGCACAAGCTGGAATCAAGATTACTGGGAGAAATATTAGTAACCTCAGAGAGGCAGATGACGCCACCCTTATGGCAGAAAGTGAGGAAGAATTAATGAACCTCTTGATGAAAGTGAAAGAGGAGAGTGAAAAATTTGGCTTAAAGCTCAACATTCAGAAAACTAAGATCATGGCATCTGGTCCCATCACTTCATGGCAAGTAGATGGGGAAACAGGGAAACAGTGGGAGACTTCAGTTTTTTAGGCCCCAAAATCACTGCAGATGGTGACTCAGTCAGTTCAGTTCAGTCACTCAGTTGTGTCCAACTCTCTGCGACCCCATTTATCGCAGCACGCCAAGCCTCCCTGTCCATCACCAACTCCCGGAGTTAATTCAGACTCACGTCCATCGAGTCAGTGATGCCATTCAGCCATCTTATCCTCTGTCATCCCCTTCTCCTCCTGCCCCCAATCCCTCCCAACATCACGGTCTTTTCCAATGAGTCAACTCTTCCCATGAGGTAGCCAAAGTACTGGAGTTTCAGCTTTAGCATCATTCCTTCCAAAGAAATTCCAGGGCTGATCTCTTTCAGAATGGACTGGTTGGATCTCCTTGCAGTCCAAGGGACTCTCAAGAGTCTTCTCCAACACCACAGTTCAAACGCATCAATTCTTCGGCACTCAGCTTTCTTCACAGTCCACCTCTCATATCTGTACATGACCTCTGGAAAGACCATAGCCTTGACTAGATGGACCTTTGTTGGCAAAGTAATGTCTCAGCTTTTGAATATGCTATCTAGGTTGATCATAACTTTTCTTCCAAGGAGTAAGCCTTTTAATTTCCCAGCTGCAGTCACCATCTGCAGTGATTTTAGAGCCCCCCCCAGAATAAAGTCTGACACTTTTTCCACTGTTTCTCCATCTATTTCCCACGAAGTGATGGGACCAGATGCCATGATCTTCGTTTTCTGAATGTTGAGCTTTAAGCCAACTTTTTCACTTTCCACTTTCACTTTCATCAAGAGGCTTTTTAGATGGTGACTGCAGCCATGACATTTAAAGATGCTTACTGCTTGGAAGAAAGTTATGAACAACCTATACAGCATATTAAAAAGCAGAGACACTACTTTGCCAGCAAAGGTCCGGCTAGTCAAAGCTATGGGTTTTCCAGTGGTCATGTATGGATGTGAGAGTTGGACTGTGAAGGAAGCTGAGCACCAAAGAATTGATGCTTTTGAACTGTGGTGTTGGAGAAGACTCTTGAGAGTCCTTTGGACTGCAAAGAGATCCAACCAGTCCATACTAAAAGAGATCAGTCCTGAATGCCCGTTGGAAGGACTGATGTTAAAGCTGAAACTCCAGTACTTTGGCCACCTGAGGTGAAGAACTGACTCATTGGAAAAGACCATGATGCTGGGAAAGATTCAAGGTGGGAAGAGAAGGGGACGACAGAGGATGAGATGGTTGGATGACATCACCGATTCAATGGACATGAGTTTGAGTAAACTCCAGGAGTTGGTGATGGACAGGGAAGCCTGGTGTTCTGCAGTCCATGGGTTTGCAAAGAATCAGACGTGACTGATAAACTGAACTGAACTGAACTATGTCTTGCGAGTAGGAATTTTAAAATAGAGAAATTATTGCTCCAGTTTTATATATAAAAGTGAAGTTCACTTGAGAGGTCAAATTTGGACCATCTTTGAAGAGTCATCTTCATCTTCTACATGTTCTAAAACTAAATGTAGATTTAAAATATACTCTTGAACTTCCAACCAAGAAAATGTCTTCTTTTATTGAATCCTTTGAATTATCTGGTGTAAATAATCCAAATGTTCTCTCACAGAATTTTTCCAGTCATTTGAATCAAACTTACTACTTACATATAACTGTGCTGTCATTATTCAGATTTAATGTGGTATTCTATAACACGTGAGTGTGTGTGGGCTTAGTCACTAAGCCATGTCCAACTCTTTGTAGCCCCATGGACTGTAGCCTGCCAGGTTCCTCTGTCCGTGGGATTTCCATTGGGGGTAAAGAGTTTGTATTCTATTTCCAAAGTTTGTCTTTTTAAAGTTTTCCTTAATCATCCAAAATGCCAAGCGCTTTGTCTGAACTGTGAAGTCAGCAAATTTGCTTCGACTAAAGTAGGAGAGAAATTAAGTCATAATCCATTTAATGTCTTCTGTTGTCAGTAGGAAAGCAAGAACTCTTTGCTGTATGCTGAATGCAAAACAGATGTTGTTCAGTAGGTTTGACTATGGACCCTCAATTTTTTACTTTTAAGACAACATTTAAAGATGCCAGATTGCTCTCATCACAAGTGTCAACCATTCATTAGCTTAATGGAAAAAGGTAACAGATTATGTATATAATAGTCACCCAGGGAGAATACATACATTTACAACCCATAACACTTATGTAGATAGATTGTAGACGTAATAATCTTCCACAGGAGGGAGAGAGACAAACAATTACTCTAATGGAAAGCAAGAAAATGTGATTAACATAAAATGCTACCCGAAGACAGATACTTGCAGTGGGAATGACTTGCAGGATAACTGTATCACTTGGCCTAGAGTTTTGGGCAAGAGAGGTAGGGAAGATAATAAATGTATTTAGATGCTGCAGTTCGAAGAAATCATATAGATTTGCCTTTTACTTTTTGAAAGAATCACTTTCTTTTTTTCCTGGTGTGTAAACTGAATTTATAAAATGGCTTCTAAAGATAACACACCTTAATTCCCTGTAAATATGGTGAGATGTCACTCTCACGGTGATATTAGGTTATATGTCTCAGCTGACCTTCAGACAGGGAGATGATCTTGCTGGGCCTTACCTAATCACATGAGCCCTTACAAACAAAACAAAATGGAAATGTATTTGTCTGATAGCAGAAGTCAGAGATATAGAACTCGGGAAGGGGTGGATGTAATGTGGGATTGAGGATAAAATGTGTGACCTGAGAAGTGTGGTGGTCTTAAGGAACTGAGAAAGTCTCTGGGGCTAAAAGCCAGCAAATTAAGGAAATCCTTGGTCCTACTACTTCAGAGAACTGAATTCTGCAGAGAGAAGGAATGAGCTTGGAAGAGGAACACAGTTTCTAATAAGAATGCAATTGGCTGACACTTTGATTTCAGCTTTCTGAGACCCTGAGAATAGAACCTAGCTAAGTTCCCCTGGATTTCCAATATATGGAACCGTGACATAGAAAAACTAACATTAGGAAGCAAAGCTGGCACTCCAGTACTTTGGCCGGCTAATGTGAAGAGCCGCCTCATTGGAAAAGACTGATGCTGGGAAAGATTGAAGGCAAAAGGAGAATGGGGCAGCAGAGAATGAGATGTTTAGATATCATCACTGACTGATGTATAAATATAAGCAAACACTGGGAGATAGTGGAGGATAGGGAAACCTGGCATGCAGCCAGCTTCATGTTGTTGCAAAGAGCTGGATATGACTTAGCAACTAAACAACCTTGACTTTATTAGAAATAGAAAACCAACAGTTTTACTACAATAGTAAATACCTACAATATGGAATCAAAAATAATTTCAAATATGCAATATGGATAGCCATGAATGAGACAAACATAGACATGTCATCACTGAAAAATAATTCAAAGTAGAGGTGGTTATGGAGAATGTAATAACACATACGTATTCATTTTGACTACTAGGTATTAAACTGAGAAACAGTACTTTAAGAAAGCATTTTTGGTTTGTACTGTCATGCTTATCAATATATAATGAAATAAAATATATAGCTGAATATAAATTTTGAGTTTTCCTTTTCTTTGAATTACTATGATATTATTTATTAAATATCTGATTTATCTGTATTTACAAATGAGAGAATTGATTACATTTTTTGATATGTAGTTGTCTCATGTAGCACATTCTTCTTAGTAAGGAAGTAAATAGGTGAGAAATTTCCTCTTTATTTTATTTTACCATTTTGATTGTGAAAATGATTACAATACATAATAAATACTCCTTTCCATTTAGGGGACTGCAATTTCAGATGTACTCTGGCAGGTAGCAGTTGTGAAGTGGCAGATAAAGAAGAAAGGAAAACAAACCATTCTATTATAATAGAACACTACCTGTCATGTATTTGGAATCAAACTAACAAGGCATTTCTAGGTTTGAGTAAATACTTTGCTCTTCCCTCATGCTCTTTTCTTTCGTTGAACACATTGTATTTCCTGTATTTTTTTCATTTCTCTCTCAAGATAATTGCCACTAATTTCTAGGGAAATACATCCATTACTACTGAATCTGTGATGCAAAATCATAGCAATTCCTTATTTCTTACGTCGTTCTTTTATTTTTCAATTTCTTTTTCTGCCATTGTTATAAGACTTTGTAATTCTGTTCAGTGTGAATTTTTTCTATATGATTGATTACATTGGGGACACAAAATATTAATAATTAAAATTAGCTTTGCTTTTTCTATGTTATAATTGCTTAGATGTCTCTAACATTAAATGGTCAGTGTTTTAAACCGCAACTTGATATAGGTATGACTTAATCTCTACTGGACTGTACAAATGAACTACGAAAGTGTTTCACTATGACTTCCAGATGGCCAAATTAGAAAGCACTTTGGATTGCCAGAGTTAATGCCTCTGAAGGAAGCTGATAAGTTGTCACTCTCCACTGTTTCTATTCTTTCAAAATATTAAATGTAAGCAATTCTCAATAAGGTCAGAAATCTGTTTCTGAATTCAAAATGCTTTTTTTAACCTTTATTACAGGACCTTTCTATACTTGATACTGTCAATCATACCTTCCTCCAGAAATCACACAATCCTCTGAATATCTTGAGTTCTTTCTCCTCTCCACATACTTTTTTTTTCCACATACTTTTTATCAATATGTCTTTGTGCTCCTATCCTCTCCTTCCCAGCCATTCAGTGTTGAAACCCCTAATCTTTTCATAGGCATAATTATTATTTTTTTATTCTATATTCTCCCTCTAGTGATTTCAGCCCCCAGTGACAAGCAGATCACTCCCTATTCTGCATGTCAAATCCAGTCTCTCCTCTCAGCTCCCAGGTTTCTAAACTCTGCCAGTTTCTAAACTCCTCTTGGATATGTGGCAGCTATCCAAACTTAACATGCCCGAAGTCAAACTCAGAGATATCCTGCATGTACTAGTCTTCTATTTCTGTGTAACAAAGTACCTCACAACTTGGAGGCTGAATACAAATCAAATATTTATTTTCTCTCAGTTACTTTAAGTCAGAAATTTGGGAGTGGCTTGACTAAATTATTTCGGCTTGATATTCAGTCAGGTGTAGCCCATGACCGCAGGAATTTAAGGCTTGATGAAACTGGAGGATACACTTCTAAAGTACATTACTCACAAGTCTGGGCAATCAAGATTGTGTTATCAGAAGGCCTTTTTTACTCTCCACATGGGCTACTGCTGAGGTCTCGATGGTGGATGGCTTCTCCAAGAGACCAATACAAGTACTGCCATATCACCTCCACAGTATTCTCTCAGGTACTCAGGTCAGTCGGGATTTAGAATGAGAGGAGAAGTACACAGAAATTGTGAACACCAAACAGTAAGGATCCTTGGGGGCCATCTTGGAACCTCCCACCACAGTGTACCAGGTAATTTTTCTGGATTTGGGTAATGATAATGAATAGGCAAGTGAAAGATCTAAGATTCAGTCTTGACACTGCCCTTGCCTTCATTCTTTTGTATTCACTCCACTGCTTACCTTTATGACTTTGCTTCTCGTTTGAATCTGTTTTATCAGATCTATTGCTACCACCATAACCATACTGCACCCAACTGCATATATTTTCATCTTCTTACGGTTAATATTTGCACTGAAATTAAACTTTTTTAAAACACATATTAATTTTTGTCATAATTTTGCTTAAAAATATTTCCTTGATTTTCTGTTGATCTTGGTAAAAGACCATTCACATGACTTTCAAAACCCTATGTGGTTTAGCCTCTATCTACTTCTTCAACTACGACTTGTCTGATATTTCCCTTTCTGTTTATTATCAGACATACACAAAAGTACCTGATACATGTGAAACATTGAGTTATATGTTGAGCAGCATAAAAGACCATATGATAGGTTCATTTGAGTAACTTAAAGTTTGTTTAAAAGGATAAATTGAATACAGCTGATGGCAATATAAGAAAAATTATGGAAAGTTCTAATATGACATAAGGTGTCTTTACTAAGTTCAAAAACAGTTTCTAGAAGGTTTGGGATTGTCAGGCCCTTCACAGGCCTTCTTCTGTCTTAGAAAATCACCAATTCTGCCATTTCCAGTATACAAACACAAACCAGAAAAAAAAAATGTTGTTTTAGTGAATTGAGTGGTCATATTTGTTAAAACATCACAGAAACTGTTGTGACAAGAAAATCACAGAGTGATATCTAACCCTTAGCCCCAAACTTCTAGAGACAAGTTAAATACTCTGCTTGAAGCCAGCTGTTGTGAGCTTTCACAGGCAAGTTTCTGACCTTCTTTCCAGGCCAAAGACATATCCATCCTCACAGAGTATCTTTTTGCACTCAGTGACTATCATGAAATTTAAGGGTAGGCTTCTCTGGTGGCTTAGATGGTAAAGAATCCTGCAATGTGGAAGACCTGGGTTCTATCCCTGGGTTGGGAAGATCCTCTGGAGGAGGGCATGGCAACCCACTCTAGTAGCCTTGCCTGGAGAATCCCCATGAATAGAGGAGCCTGGTGGGCTATAGTCCATAGGGTCACAAAGACTTCCTCATTTATCCCACGTAGAAGAAATTGTTAGAATATTATAAAAATGAAATTCATTCACATTTTTAAACTATGGTAGATTTTTATGTTTGTGTTTGTTTGAATTATATATATATATATATATATATATGCCTATATATGTATATATTTATATTTGTACGGTGAGTTCTAGTTGCCATGTGAAACATGATTAAGAGGGATCTTTGCCAAACAAAAGTTTAATCATGAAAACTAACAAAATATGTGTTGTTCAGTTGCTAAGTCGTGTCCAGTTCTTTACTTTCCCATGAACTGCAGCATGCCAGGCTTCCTTGTCCTTCACTATCTCTCTGAGTTGGCTCAAACTCAAGTCCATTGAGTCAGTGATGCCATCCGACCATCTTATCCTCTGTCACCACCTTCTCCTCCTGCCCTCAATCTTTCCTAGCATGAAGGTTTTTCCAGTGACTTGGCTCTTTGCATCAGGTGCCCAAAGAATTGGAGATTCAGCTTCAGCATCAGTTCTTCTAATGAGTATTCAGGGTTGATTTCCCTTAGGATTGACTAGTTTGATCTCATTGCTGTCCAAGGGATTCTCAAGAGTCTTCTCCAGGATCACAATTAATTCTTTGGCACTCAGCCTCCTTTACGGTCCAACTTTCATATCCGTACATGACTATTGGAAAAACCATATATTTGACTATATGGGCCTTTGTCAGCAAAGTGATGTCTCTGCTTTTTAATATGCTGTTTTGTCATAGCTTCCCCCCCAACCAAGGAGCAAACATCTTTCAGTTTCATGGCTGCAGTCCCTGTCCACAGTGATTTTGGAGCCCCCCCCCCCCACCCAAATAAAATCTACCACTGTTTCCACTATTTCCCCAATTATTTGCCATGGGACCAGATGCCATGACTTTAGTTTTTTGAATGCTAGTGTTAAACCAGTTTTTTAATACTCCTCTTTCACCTTCATCAAGAGGCTCTTTAGTTCCTCTTCACTTTCTGCCATTAAAGTGGTATCATCTGCGTATCTGAGGTTGTTGATATTTCTCCTGGCAATCTTGATTCCAGTTTGTGATTCATCTAGCCACAAGAGGAATTGAGGGGCAAGATGAAGTGACTGATGTTATGATTCAAGTGGATTAAGAAGGGCTACGTGGAAGAGATAATATGGGAATATTAATGATGGCTTATTCTACAGAACACAGACATCCACTGAAGGTGTTCCAGGCATGGGGACTATCATTTACAAAACATTGAGTTGGAAAATTGCCAGGAAAATCTGCAAACAACATTATGCTCAACTTGGTGACACTAGAGTATTTGATATATTCCTCTGTAAAATAAGAGAGTATTGTAAATGTAAGTTATTGCTATGTCATGCCATGCATAAAGAATTGGATTTTTCCTGAAGGGATCTTTCATTAAGAATGCACAGTCTTCTAATTTGTATACCTCTGATTACAAATAATATCAAAAATTTTGTAAGCAAATCTGTTGGTTAGTTAATCTTTAAGATATTTAATAATATAAAGTTAGATATTCTTACTTGATTTAAAAAAACTTTGTAGAATCTAATACAGGCCTCTTAATAAATCAATTTGTTTTTATATTTAGATTAAATATACGCTGGCATCTACCTTATTGTTAAGAATAGAGTAGAAAAAAGCCCTAGGATTAAGAATGCTTCATTAAGGTCTTTCAATATCTCTTCAATTTGTAGATCCCTCCTCAGCATACAATCAGAGCCTCATTTGTCTTCTCAGAACTCTCAAAACTACTTAGAATCATGTACTCACATACTATATAATTCAAGCAGGTTATAACAATGAATGCTAAAATTAGTCTTTTGTGCTATGCAAAATGCTATTCCTCTGAGCAAAGGGCAACTTGCTTTACCTTGATTGTGTCAAAGAAACCCACAGCTGAACATCAGTTAAAGTTGTAAAACCAAATTTCATTCAGGAAATACTAAAACATAAGAAAAGAGACCTTAGTACAGAACTGGGCTCAATCCTGAACACAAGGAAAAGTGTGAATTATATAGTCAAGGAGCAGGGTAGTGTGATCAGCTGGTGGAAAATTACTAGTAGGAGACATTAGGGCTAGAGGGGATTCTGGCTAAAGGGGTTTACAGGATTCTTGCTGAAGAGAGGCCCCGGTGAATGATGGGGATGTGATTTGATGAGATAGTTAAAGAGATCAGAGATCCGAAGTGAAATTTCTTGCTAAAGTGACTTATCAAGGTCATGTAAAGAGGAACATAGAATTCCAAACATTGAACCCTCCAGGATAATAGGATAAAGAGGTGTTCTTTTCATCTGAAAAACAATCAAATGCAGAATACTAAGGAAAGATTCCTTAAACCCCTTTAGCCAGAATCCCCTCTAGCCCTAATGTCTTCATGAAAGTGAGAGAGGAGAGTGAAAAAGTTGGCTTTAAGCTCAACATTCAGAAAATGAAGATCATGGCATCTGGTCCCATCACTTCATGGGAAATAGATGGCGAAACAGTGGAAACAGTGTCAGACTTTATTTTTGGAGGCTCCAAAATCACTGCAGATGGTGACTGCAGCCATGAAATTAAAAGACGCTTACTCCTTGGAAGAAAAGTTATGACCAACCTAAATAGTATATTCAAAGCAGAGACATTACTTTGCTGACTAAGGTCCGCCTAGTCAAGGCTATGGTTTTTCCTGTGGTCATGTATGGATGTGAGAGTTGGACTGTGAAGAAGGCCAAGCGCCGAAGAATTGATGCATTTGAACTGTGGTGTTGGAGAAGACTCTTGAAGATCCCTTGGACTGCAAGGAGATCCAACCAGTCCATTCTGAAGGAGATCAACCCTCGGATTTCTTTGGAAGGAATAATGCTAAAGCTGAAGCTCCAGTACTTTGGACACATCATGAGAAGAGTTGACTCATTGGAAAAGACTCTGATGCTGGGAGAGATTGGGGGCAGGAGGAGAAGAGGACGACCCAGGATGAGATGGCTAGATGGCATCACGGACTCGATGGACGTGAGTCTGAGTGAACTCCGGGAGTTGGTGATGGACAGGGAGGTCTGGTGTGCTGTGATTCATGGGGTCGCAAAGAGTCGGACACGACTGAGCGACTGAACTGGGATGACTGAAGAAAAGATTGACAGTACTTTGAGGACATTTCAGCAGGACCACAAATGCCACTGTGAGCATTCAGTAACATCAAATGTTATACATTCATCCTTGGTTTATCTTTAGATATTCTTATGGAAAGCATTTCCTTGCTTTTCTGAAAGGCTCTCTGAGTCTTTAGTAATTAAAAGCTGATTAATCTTATTTTTACCTCATTTGATTGCTTTTTTTTTTTTCCTCTGTTGAATTCTACTTTTAACTAGTGGAGGTTGGTGCTGATAACAGAGGACCTTTTAATCACTGTCCTCTGATGATAGATGGTCATTCCATTTAATCAAATGTTACTTGACAGAGTATTGTCTCTGGGGTTTGCTCTGGTAGTAATTCAGAGATTGGCCACATGTGGTGGGGTAGAGGACATACTGTAACTTTCTTTAATAATATGGTTAGACCATGACATGAAAAACAACACTGAATTTCATACAATTTCCAAACCCACATTTACTATTATTAAAATGAACTATGATTTTTTAAAAATCCTCTAAGAAATACTTAACATTAAATGCTGAGTAGCTTTTCAAATCATTTTTATATTTTTTTCCTTAATTGAAATTCAACCATATGCTAGGAATATGGTTGACATATTACAAATCCATCTCTTTTGTCATCTAAATAATTTCTATATGTTAAAATATGTATTATATATATATATTAAATTCCCGCTATACAAGTCCATATTCTGAAAACTTAAGATTTCAAATCATACATGGTATACAATTGGCTGAATAGATCTTGCTTCAAATTTGAGAATATTTTAGACAGTTTTTTCATGTATAAAGAGGTAATAACCTTTTATAAAAATCTGTGGGGCTTCTTCTTTAACATAGTAAACCACAGTTCAAAACTTCCAAAATTGATAAATAAATAAGCAAAAAAGCACTAGCAATACTAAACCAATAACTAACATGAGAAAAAGTGATGTCACACAAAAGATAAAGAATCTTTAAAGCTTGGCTTGATGCATCCAAGTAAAATACATAGGATTAGAGTCTAAGCTGATATCTTCTTACAGAAAGGAAATCTTCACGCTAAGCCAGGAGAGAAAAATCTCTGGCCATAAAAGGAAGAGGATTTGTCACTGTACAAGCTATTCCTTGTGACAGTAGTGTTTTGTAAATAGACACCTTCAAACTCAAACATAGAACAAATAGTCATTTATTTGATAATGCTTCTGCAGTTCAGGGATTCAGGTTGGGCGTGGCTGCATGACTGAGTGGCTAATCTAGTGTGGGAACACTCACACATCAGGCATCCAGTTGACTGTAGCTGGACAAGTGGGAAGAGAGACAGTGTTGCCTGTGATTCTCACTTTACTGCACCTTAGCTCAGGTATATTCTCATGGTGGTGACTTACGGGATAAGCCCAGTCACATAAACTCTTGCATGGAGCAGGATTTGAGACTGCGGGGACAGAAATGACAAAGCTACTGCTTGAGCAAAGATTACCAGTATCGCCTGTCTGCATGCTCTGTCGCTAGGTTGTGTCCGATTCTGTGCGACCCCATGGACTGTTGCCTGCCAGGCTCTTCTGTCCATGGGATTTCCAGCAAAAATACTGGGGCAGGTTGCCATTTCCTTCTCCAGGAGATCTTCTTGACCCAGGGATCGAACCCACCTCTCTTGCATTGGCAAGCAATTCTTGAGCACTGAGCTGCCAGGAAGCTTACCAGTACTGCACTAGTCACTGTCAGACTTTGGCTGTTCAGTGTCTAAGTCATGTCCAACTCTTTGCATCCTCATGGACTGCAGTGTGCCAGGTGTCCCTGTCCTCCACTGTCTCCTGGAGTTTGCTCAGATTCATGTCCATTGAGTCAGACTGAAAGAGTACCAATATAATCACATTGCAGTGGCAAAAAGCGAGGCCTCAGGAACGGCGAAGCAGTACAGCTGCTAGCTCACTCAGCTGAATCCTCTACCGAGTGTCTAGAAACTTTAATAACATATTTAGAACTATAACAGTGAAGATATAGTGGAGGGCTTGACTTTCTCACTCCTCATTTTTCCCTTGTCTTGTTCTGTGAGGTAAAGAGAAACTGGTAGAATTTAACATCTGGCAGCTTGCGTTGTAATGCCCTGAGGAAGATACATACATCTTAGATAAAATGTGAACAGAGTATGAAAAATCCACTGAGCTCTGAGCATATCTCAGTGAAAAGAGAAGAACTAGACATGGCTGTGTTCATTCAATATGGTCATGAGTTTACAACAGGAATTGAGAACCTGGGTTGCGGAGGAGAGGGAGAGATGACATTCCTTAGAATTAAAAAAAAAAGAAAGAAAAAAAAACTAACAGAATATTTGGAAAATAAATGTTAAGAATACACAGTTGAAGAGAATATAAAGCTGTACACTGAAGACCATCTTTATTTGGGTTATTTCTAGTTTGGGACTTTAATGAGTAAAGTTTCTGTGACCTAAGCACATAAGCACAGGATAAATACTTAGGAGGGGGATCATTGGATTATATGCTAAATATGTTTCCCTTCATAAGCAAAAACTGTCAGTTGTATCTAAAATTGTGTGTCTCATTTCATATTCCAACTAGCAGTATATGAGGAGTCCTAGCTGGTATGTGTCTTTACCAACACTTGGTATTGTCAATCTCTTTTACTCTAAGTATTCTAATGAGCATAAATTTACTTTGAATTTTACTAAAGGTTAAGGACATTGAACATATTTCATGTGCTTGTTTGTAATCTTAATATATTCTTTAGTAGAATATATGTGAAATATTTCTCTTATATAGTAAAATTGGACTCTTCATCTTATACAGAGTTGTAGGATCACTTTATATATTCTGGATACAACTCTGTAAGAAACACATGGTATGTTGTGAATGATCTCTTCTAGATTGGGTTTTTCCCTTTCATTTTCAAAATAGTTTTTTTCAATGTCCTTTCCTTAGAGACAGAGCAAGGGGCATATTTATATATGCAAATTGTGTGTTCCCAGTAAATACTAGAAACATCATAATATTTTTTTTTTTAGGGCTCATCTTTTTTAAAATTTACATCCACTAAATTCCTTCAGTTTATTAGCAAAACTTCATATATGCAAAGACATATTTCTGCATTCCTGGAAAAATGCAATTCAAATATCAAATATACCACATAAGAATACAGGAAGAATGCTTGCTCTTCAAAAGTCTTATGTTTCTTTTAATCCTTCAAAGTTTGGATAGACTTGGAAAACAGTGACCCTGGGAAAAAAGTATAAATTTCAATCAGATTTTAAAAATGGAGGGTAGAAAAAAAAAAGAAAAAAAAAATGGAGGGTGGTTTTTAGTAATTCATAAGGTGAAAAAAAAGAACCTTGAGGTCTTATTTAGTATATTCCCAATAACTCTAAAAATCATTGTTTTAAGTAACTTCTATTATATTCATTTTTTTTGAAAATACAGTCCAGTGATGCTAAGCTATGTTGGTCCATTCAACTTCAATTACATCTCCACAGAGAACATGAGGATATTTGTATTATCTCAGTGCTTACAGAGTGTTATTATAACATGGAAAATTGAAAGTGAAAGTTATCCGACTCTTTGTGACACCATGGACTATATAGCCTGCCAGGTTCCTCTGTCCATTGAATTCTCCAGGCAAGAATACTGGAGTAGGTAGCCATTCCCTTCTCCAGAGGATCTTCCTGACCTAGGGATTGAACCCAGGTCTCCTGCATTGCAGGAAGATACTTTACCATCAGAGCCTCCAAAGAAGCCTGATAACATGCAAAGTTATGTGCAAAATGCAATTCTGTAGCATGCAGAAACACTGCTGGTTTAGAGAACTGGCCCAGAGTCTCTTACTGCATTTGAATCTCATAAACTATATAGAATAAATACAAAAAGATGTGATAACTTTATTCCTCCTGGAGTTGAAACCATGGAGGAATTGAGTAAGAATGAGAACAACACCTGAATCCCTTATTTAATACCTCTGAAGCCAAGGCAGAATACCATGAGGATTCTTGACTAGCTTACAGGTATTTAGGTCACTTCAACATACAGTTGCAAATAGACTCTATGCAACAAATTGTTAAGATGTATTTGATTTGGTCTAATATTAACTTTTGTCACAGTAACTAAGTGAAAGTTTCACATCAGGACTGCTTGTATGTTTGCCATTATATAATTCAACAGAATAAAGTTAAAAATGCACTTCCTGTCTGCCAATTTTTAGCAGCTTGCCTTGAAAAAACTTACATATGCTCTACATATTAAAAATTGCTATACTATTAAAAACTGTACAGCATTTGCATTCCTTAGCACAGCATCTTATAGGCAAATTCATCTGAAAAAAAAAAAAAATGAAAACCAGGGATCAGCTTCTCGTCTTCTTCCTGTCGAGCCCATCCAGGCACAAAGCTTCTTTTTGAGGACAGTGGGAGCTTTGCGCTTAGATATGCTCTGCAGAGAAACAAAGCCAGAGAACTGAAGTCAATAGATGCTGTGTGTGGCTACGATTGCAGGATGGAATCTGCAAGTCCCTGGTTCTTTCAGGTCATTCTCAAAAGTGTCAAGGGCTCACTCTCTGTCTTACCCACCTTGAAAACTCTACAGCTCAGAACTAAAACACTAAAAGCTAGAACTAAGGAGCTTAAAGCTCAAGTTGATAAAAAGGGGTGCACAATGACTGTAGCAAGATTTGAAATTATTTTAAAAATGTAGTATTATTGTTATTATTGCAGCTGCTATTATAACTATTATTGTTATTTTTATTTTACTTTATGGGATTAAAATTTACTTGGCATCTCAATTGACCAACAAATATTTCAGAAGAGACAGTTGTGAATTAACACTATTACTTGACTTTTGGGTTTAAGTTTATTTCCCCACGTTATGTCCTTAAGCCAGAGTTATATATAAAAATGACTAAATCTAAAGTTATTTTTAACTTTTTAACTCCTTATTGCCAAATTCAGACTTAAACTGAAGAAAGTAGGGAAAACCACTAGACCATTCATATATTACCTAAACCAAACCCCTTATGATTATACAGTGGAAGTGAGAAATAGATTTAAGGAACTAGATCTGATAGATAGAGTGCATGATGAACTATGCCTAGAGGTTTGTGACATCGTACAGGAGACAGGAATCAAGACCATCCTCATGGGAAAGAAATGCAAAAAAGCAAAATGGATGTCTGGGGAGGCCTTAAAAATAGCTGTGAAAAGAAGAGAAGTGAAAAGCAAAGGAGAAAAGGAAAGATATAAGCATCTGAATGCAGAGTTCCAAAGAATAGCAAGGAGAGATAAGAAAGCCTTCCTCAGTGATCAATGCAAAGAAATAGAGGAAAACAAGAGAATGGGAAAGACTAGAGATCTCTTCAAGAAAATTAGCTATCAAGGGAACATTTCATGCAAAGATGGGCTCAATAAAGGACAGAAATGGTATGAACCTAACAGAAACAGAGGATATTAAGAAGAGGTGTCAAGAATACACAGAAGAACTGTACAAAAAAGATCTTCACACCCAGATAATCACGATGGTGTGATCACTCACCTAGAGCCAGACATCCTGGAATGTGAAGTCAAGTGGGCCTTAGAAAGCATCACTACGAACAAAGCTAGTGGAGGTGATGGGATTCCAGTTGAGCTATTTCAAAACCTAAAGATGATGCTGTGAAACTGCTGCACTCACTTCACCAGTAAATTTGAAAAACTCAGCAGTGGCCACAGGACTGGAAAAGGTCAGTTTTCATGCCAATCCCAAAGAAAGGCAATGCCAAATAATACTCAAACTACCTCACATTTGCACTCATCTCACATGCTAGTAAAGTAATACTCAAAATTCTCCAAGCCAGACTTCAGCAATACGTGAACCATGAACTTCCAGATGTTCAAGCTGGTTTTAGAAAAGGCAGAGGAACCAGAGATCAAACTGCCAACATCTGCTGGGTCATGGAAAAAGCAAAAGAGTTCCAGAAAAACATCTATTTCTGTTTTATTGACTATGCCAAAGCCTTTGACTGTGTGGATCACAGCAAACTGTGGAAGATTCTGAAAGAGATAGGAATACCAGACCACCTAACCTGCCTCTTGAGAAACCTATATGCAAGTCGGGAAGCAACAGTTAGAACTGGACATGGAACAACAGACTGGTTCCAGATAGGGAAAGGAGTATATCAACGCTGTATATTGTCACCCTGCTTGTTTAACTTATATGCAGAGTACATCATGAGAAATGCTGGGCTCAACGAAGCACAAGTTGGAATCAAGATTGCTAGGAGAAATATCAAAAACCTCAGATATGCAGAGGACATTATCCTTATGGCAGAAAGTGAAGAGGAACTCAAAAGCCTCTTGATAAAACTGAGACGAGACTGAAAAAGTTGGCTTAAAGCTCAACATTCACAAAACTAAGACCTTGGCATCTGGTCTCATCACTTCGTGGGAAACAGACGGGGAAACAGTGGAAACAATGTCAGACTTTATTTCTTGGGCTCCGGAATCACTGCAGATGGCGATTGCAGCCATGAAATTCAAAGATGCTTACTCCTTGGAAGGAAGTTATGACCAACCTAGATAGCATATTCAAAAGCATAGACATTACTTTGCCAACAAAGTTCCATCTAGTCAAGGCTATGGTTTCCCAGAGGTCATGTATGGATGTGAAAGTTGGACTGTGAAGAAAGCTGAATGCTGAAGAATTGATGCTTTTGAACTGTGGTGTTGGAGAAGATTCTTGAGAGTTCCTTGGACTCCAAGGAGATCCAACTGGTCCATCCTAAAGGAGATCAGTCCTGGGTGTTCTTTGGAAGAATGATGCTAAAGCTGAAACTCCAATACTTTGGCCACCTCATGTGAATAATTGACTCAATGGATAAGACTCTGATGCTGGGAAGGATTGGGGGCAGGATGAAAAGGGGACGACAGGATGAGATGGCTGGATGTCACCACTGACTCGATGGACATGAGTTTGCGTGAACTCCGGGAACTGGTGATGGACAAGGAGGCCTGGCATGCTGCGACTCATGGGGTCGCAAACAGTCGGACTTGACTGAGCAACTAAACTCAATTGAAAGTTATTTTTCTTGTAAAAAAGTTGCTTGAAAATATGTAATGCTCATATGTGCCAAGTACTTTTTCAGGACTTTATACTTGTGATGATATATGAATCAACTGAGGCATAGAGAAATGGAGACACTTGCCAAAAGTCACATAATGGATTTGTAGTAAGGTCACACTCAAGGAGTTTGGCACTAAGATTGATTCTCATTTTTCTTTTTTTTTTTTTTCGTCCAAACTGGGTTTTATCTTAATCACCACATCTTACAGTTAATATAAATAACACAGAACTTGCACACTTCTTGGATTTAGATTAGTTTCATGAATGCAGTACATTTGCTTTATATAAGAAATAAAATTGTGAGGATAGAATCAGTCAAAATATCTCAATAACTAAATTTCATACATGCATTCATTTATGCCCCAAATTCATTTCAACTACTGTTTGCAGATGACACAATCCTATACCTAGAAAACACTAAAGATTCCACAAAAACTTTGTTAGAATTAATAAACAAATCCCACACATCTGCAGATACAAATCAACACACACAAATCAGTTGAAATTTCATGCACTAGAAATGAGCTATTGAAAAGGAACTTAAGAAAACTATTCCATTTATAATAGTACAAAAAATGGCAAAATAAAACTGAAACAAAGAGGTAAGACACTTGTACACTGAAAATCACAAAACACGGCTGAAAGTAATTGAAGAAGACACAAATAAATGGAAAGACATTTCATGTTCATCGACTGGAAGATTTAATATAGTTAAAATGTGCATATCACCCAAAACAGTATATAGATTTAAGCCAATCCCTACCAAAATGTCAATTTCATTTCTGTCAGGAATAGAAAAAAACATGCTAAAATTGTTATGAAATTTCAAAGGAATTCAAATAGCCAAAATGACCTTGAGAAAAAAAGCAAAGATGCACACTTCACAGTTTCTGATTTCAAAATATGTTGCAAAGTTATAGCAACCAGAACACTATGCTACTAGCATCAAGCTAGACATTTTGACTAATGAAACTGGGTAAAAATTAACCCTAATGTAACTTTCAAATGAGTACCATGTTGAAGCTAACAAATGAGGAAATGATAGTCTCTTTAATAAATGATGCTGGGGAAACTATACATCACCATGCAAACAAATTAAGTTGGACCTTTATTTTACAATATATATGTACAGATATATATATATATATATATATATATTTATATATAAATATCTGTACATATATACCCATAAATATATCCACATATATATTTACATAAATTAACTCAAGTGGATCAAAGTATTAAACATGAGTCCAGAAGCTATAAACTCCTTAAAGAAAACATAGGGATATAGTTTTATGGCATGGGGATTTTCACCAAAACAGCAGGCAGCAATAGAAAAACTATACAAAGGAAATTATATTAAATGTAAAAACTTTTGTGCAATAAGAAAGTGAACAGGCAACCTACAGAATAAGATAAAATATTTGCAAACCATATATCTAATAAAAGGTTAAAAATATTGAAAATCTATAATGAATTCGTGTAACTTGACAACAATAAATGAACAATCCAACTTTTAAAATTGGCAAGGTGTTGAATAGACATATTTCCAGAGGAAATACACAAATGGCCAACAAACATACGAAAAGGACTCAATTCAGTAATCATCTGGAAACCAAATCAAAACCACAATAAGGTATTACCTCACACACCATTAGGTGGCGTGTTTCAAAAAAAAATAAAAAGAGAGAGAGAGAAACAGAAAAAGAAGGAGAAGAAGAAAGGGAAGGGAAGGGAAGAGGAAAGAATGAGTGTTGATGAGGATCTGGAGAAATCAGAATGCTGTATAAAGTTGGTGGGAATATAAAATGAATGGTGTACTCCTATGGGAAACATTATGAAGGTTCCTCAAAAACTTAAAAAAGAGAATTGCCATATGATTTAGTAATTTCATTTTCAGTGTATATCCACATTAATTGAAAGCAGGAATTCTAAGTGATTTTTTCATAGCGATGTTCGTTGCAGCACTATTTCCAATAGTCGAGAAGTAGAAGCAACCTAGATATCCATCAATGGATGATCAGATAAAGGAAATATGGTATACATATTCAATGGCATATTATTCAGCCTTAATAAAGAAGGAAATCTTGCCATTTGCAATACCATAGATGAATATTGAGAAAATTGCACTAAGTGAAATGTACCAAACACAGAAGGACATATTCTGCATAATTCCTCCTGACAGAATGTGGTCCACTGGAGAAGGGAATGGCAAGCCACTTCAGTATTCTTGCCTTGAGAACCCTATGAACAGTAGGAAAAGGCAAAATGATAGGATACCAAAAGAGGAACTCCCCAGGTCATTAAGTGTCCAATATGCTACTGGAGGTCAGTGGAGAAATAAATCCAGAAAGAATGAAGGGATGGAGCCAAAGCAAAAACAATACCCAGTTGTGGATGTGATTGGTGATAGAAGCAAGATCCGATGCTGTAAAGAGCATATTGCATAGGAACCTGGAATGTCAGGTCCATGAATCAAAGCAAATTGGAAGTGGTCAAACAGGAGATGGCAAGGGTGAAAGTTGACATTCTAGGAATCAGCGAACTAAAATGGACTGGAATGAGTGAATTTAACTCAGATGACCATTATATCTACTACTGCAGGCAGGAATCCCTCAGAAGAAATGGAGTAGCCATCATGGTCAACAAAAGAGTATGAAATGCAGTACTTGGATGCAATCTCAAAAACGACAGAATGATCTCTGTTCGTCTCCAAGGCAAACCATTCAATATCACAGTTATCCAAGTCTATGCCCCAACCAGTAACGCTGAAGAAACTGAAGTTAAATGGTTTTATGAAGATGTACAAGATCTTTTAGAACTAACACCCAAAAAAGATGTCCTTTTCATTATAGGGGACTGGAATGCAAAAGTAGGAAGTCAAGAAACACCTGGAGTAACAGGCAAATTTGGCCTTGGAATGTGGAATGAAGCAGGGCAAAGATTAATACAGTTTTGCCAAGAAAATGCACTGGTCATAGCAAACACCCTCTTCCGACAACATAAGAGAAGACTCTACACATGGATATCACCAGATGGTCAACACCGAAATCAGATTGATTATATTCTTTGCAGCCAAAGATGGAGAAGCTCTATACAGTCAACAAAAACAAGACCAGGGGCTGACTGTGGCTCAGATCATGAACTCCTTATTACCAAATTCAGACTTAAATTGAAGAAAGTAGGGAAAACTGCTAGGCCATTCAGGTATGACCTAAATCAAACCCCTTATGATTATACAGTGGGAGTGAGAAATAGATTTAAGAGTCTAGATCTGAAAGATAGAGTGCCTGATGAACTATGGCTAGAGGTTCGTAACATTGTACAGGAGACAGGGATCAAGACCATCCCCATGGAAAAGAAATGCAAAAAAGCAAAATGGCTGTCTGGGGAGGCCTTACAAATAGCAGTGAAAAGAAGAGAGGTGAAAAGCAAAGGAGAAAAGGAAAGATATAAGCATCTGAATGCAGAGTTCCAAAGAATAGCAAGAAGAGATAAGAAAGCCTTCTTCAGTGATCAATGCAAAGAAATAGAGGAAAACAACAGAATGGGAATGACTAGAGATCTCCACAAGAAAATTAGAGATACCAAGGGAATATTTTATGCGAAGATGGTCTCAATAAAGGACAGAAATGGTCTGGACCTAACAGAAGCAGAAGATGAGAAGAAGTGGCAAGAATACACGGAAGAACTGTACAAAAAAGATCTTCACAACCCAGATAATCATGATGATGTGATCACTAATCTAGAGCCAGATATCTTGGAATGTGAAGTCAAGAGGGCCTTAGAAAGCATCACTATGAACAAAGCTGGTGGAGGTGATGGAATTCCAGTTGAGCTGTTTCAAATCCTGAAAAATGATGCTGTGAAACTGCTGCACTCAATATGCCAGCAAGTTTGGAAAACTCAGCAGTGGCCACAGGACTGGAAAAGGTCAGTTTTCATTCCAATTCCAAAGAAAGGCAATACAAAAGAATGCTCAAACTACTGCACAATTGCACTCATCTCACATGCTAGTAAAGTAATGCTCAAAATTCTCCAAGCCAGACTTCAGCAATACATGAACTGTGAACTCCCTGATGTTGAAGCTGGTTTTAGAAAAGTTTGAGGAACCAGAGACCAAATTGCCAACATCTGCTGGATCATTGAAAAAGCAAGAGAGTTCCAGAAAAAAATCTGTTTCTGCATTATTGACTATGACAAAGCCTTTGACTGTGTGGATCACAATAAACTGTGGAAAATTCTGAAAGAGATGGGAATACCAGACCACCTAACCTGCCTCTTGAGAAATCTGTATGCAAGTCAGGAAGCAACAGTTAGAACTGGACATGGACCAACAGACTGGTTCCAAATAGGAAAAGGAGTATGTCAAGGCTGTATATTGTCACCCTGCTTATTTAACTTATATGCAGAATACATCATGAGAAACGCTGCACTGGAAGAAAGACAAGCTGGAATCAAGATTGCTGGGAGAAATATCAATAACCTCAGATATGCAGATGACACTACCCTTATGGCGGAAAGTGAAGAGGAGCTAAAAAGCCTGTTGATAAAAGTAAAAGAGAAGAGCGAAAAAGTTGGCTTAAAGCTCAACATTCAGAAAATGAAGATCATGGCATCCGGTCCCATCACTTCATGGGAAATATATGGGGAAACAGTGGAAACAGTGTCAGACTTTATTTTTGGGGGCTCCAAAATCACTGCAGATGGTGACTGCAGCCATGAAATTAAGAGACGCTTACTCCTTGGAAGAAAAGTTATGACCAACCTAGATAGTATATTCAAAAGCAGAGACATTACTTTGTCGACTAAGGTCCGTCTAGTCAAGGCTATGGTTTTTCCTGTGGTCATGTATGGATGTGAGAGTTGGACTGTGAAGAAGGCTGAGCACCGAAGAACTGATGCTTTTGAACTGTGGTGTTGGAGGAGACCCTTGAGGGTCCCTTGGACTGCAAGGAGATCCAACCAGTCCATTCTGAAGGAGATCAACCCTGGGATTTCTTTGGAAGGAATGATGCTAAAGCTGAAACTCCAGTACTTTGGACACCTCATGTGATGAGTTAACTCATTGGAAATGACTCTGATGCTGGGAGAGATTGGAGACAGGAGGAGAAGGGGATGACAGAGGATGAGATGGCTGGATGGCATCACTGACTTGATGGACGTGAGTCTGAGTGAACTCTGGGAGATTGTGATGGACAGGGAGGCCTGGTGTGCTGTGATTCATGGGGTCGCAAAGAGTCGGACACGACTGTGCGACTGAACTGAACTGAACTGAACTGAACTGAAAAGAGGTATCTAAAGTGGTCAAATAAATGGGGCAAATTGATGGGGAAACAGTGGAAACAGAGGCAGACTTTATTTTGGGGGGCTCCAAAATCACTGCAGATGGTGACTGCAGCCATGATATTAAAAGATGCTTACTCCCTGGAAGAAAAGTTGTGACCAACCTAGACATCATATTAAAAAGCAGAGACATTACTTTTCCAAAAAAGGTCCATCTAGTAAAGGCTATGGTTTTTCAGCGGTCATTTATGGATGTGAGAGTTGGACTATAGTGAAAGTTGAGCGCTGAAGAGTTGATGCTTTTGACCTGTGGTGTTGGAGAAGACTCTTGAGAGTCCCTTGGACTGCAAGGGGAGTCCTACCAGTCCATCCTAAAGGAGATCAGTCCTGGGTGTTCACTGGAAAGACTGATGCTAAAGCTGAAACTCCAATACTTTGGCCACCTGATGGGAATGAAGAGCTGTCTCATTTGAAAAGACCCTGATGCTGAAAAAGATTGAAGGCAGGAGGAGAAAGAGATGACAGAGGATGAGATGGTTGGATGGCATCACCAACTTAATAGACATGAGTCTGAGTAAACTCCAGGAGTCAGTGATGGACAGGGAGGCCTGGCGTGCTGCGGTTCATAGGGTCGCAAAGAGTCAGACATGACTGAGCAACTTAATTAACTGAACTGAAATTAGTCAAATTCTTAGAAACTAGTTATAATAGTGGCTGCTAGGGGCTCAGGGAAAGGGGAAGAGGGGAACCTGAGCAAAAGGTTTAGAGTTTCAATTTTGCAAGTTGAGAAAGTTCTAGAAATTTGTTATAAAATAAGATTTATATATTGTAATTAAAACTACTATACAGTACATTTTAAAATGGTAAATTTATGTTTTTTGCCATAGGAAAAAAATGTGGTCTTTGCACTGAATTATTGGGAAGCTCTCACATATTGAAACATAGTACATAAATTATGCATTTATATTATTCATATAATATTCATTATAATTTATGTTATTGATATTTATTTAAATGGATATTAAATACCTTTTATTTCTGTTGATATGAACATTCACTGAATGTTCATCAAGCACTTGCCATCATCAGGCACTGAAGGAAGTGCTGGGTCCATAATGAGCAACACCGTAGACGTGCTTTCTGTTTTCACACAGCTTACATTTTACCTTAACACAGTCAGACACAACTGAGTGACTGAACAGTGCTGAAATAAAAGTTTTTTGTTTTTATAAATATGTGTATATATATATATATGTGTATATATATATATATATATATGTATTTGTCATTGTTATTTTTAAAAATCAGGTAGAAAAGGAGAGTCAGAGTTGAAAAGGCACAAGTTTTGTGTTATACAGTCCTGGGTTCAAGTCCAAGCTTTTTTTTCATTAACTGTCAGAACTTGAACAAGTCATTTATCAACTGCAAGCAGTTTCTTATCACACTAGGCTATTTTGAGGAATAAATGAGATAATGCTGAAAATTTCCTAGCATAGAAATAAGCTTTCACAAATATTTACTTTCTTTATGCCTTCACCCTCAAAAATAATAGGTTTATTTTTCAAATACTTGACCACATTTATATAATGTTTTCACAAATAGTGCTGCAAATTACAAATCTTAACCAGTAATATCACATATTTCTCTGACATGTATTTACATACTGAATTTCCTTTAGATATCAAAGATACATAAATTTGAGATATATTTTGGTCTTAATCTTGCACTGGATACAGATGAAAATGTCTGCAACCAGAATTTGTTAAAATATTTTAGCGTTAAATTAAACTTAATCAAAATCTATCCACATTTTAGAAAGCAATAAGGAAAAAGATATTGTTTGTTTTAGACACCAAAGTGAGTCACTGGAAACCATAAGTGTGGACAAACGATTGTAGTATTTTTTAAATAAAATGTTGTCAAACAATGTTAGATTAATGGAAGGTGATTTCTAAAGCAACTAGTCACCTTGTAAATGATTTTATTAGCTGAAATGCCCTCTTTTGCGTCATTTTTCAAAACACATCACTTTTCTGTGATATCAGAGTGTCACAAAACTCTGGAGTATTTAAAAATTTCCTTGTGTACCACATGCTATAAAATGCTTGAAGAATTTCAAAATGAGATTTTTATGTCATTGAAAAACCACAACAAAAAGGGAAAACCACAAATTTATCTCAATTAAACTCAAATTTCAGAGCTATAATTTTGACTCAATAATTACAAACTGTGGTTAAAGAAGTGAAACCTTCTGCCTTGTGCATGGTTTTTGCTATAAAACAGAAGCAAAATAGATATTTATAATGGAAATGCCTGCTCAGCCATAACTATTGCATTGCCATTCCAAAGCACTAATAAATCATTGACAGGTTTTCATTCACCAGCAATCGATCTGTCTTCCATGATTATTAGCCCTCTATATTGAAGTAGGTAATCAAATCATTCAAGCACTTTGAGACTTAAATATCTTGTAGAAGAAATGAAAAAGTGCATGTTCGTGCATATACAGAAGATGAATGTTTCCCTCTAGTCTGTGACCCAGAAACCCAGGCAGCAGATAACTGCTGAAAATGAAGCCTGGAAAGAGGATTTTCAACAGTCATCTTCTGGAAGAAATATTTTGAAATAACTTCTTGGGTGGTTGTATGCAATTTAGTCATCGAAGGGTAATTATGGATTGCTAGAATTTCAGAGTAAGAAAGAAATTTGTACTGACTGGAGGACAATTTTTAATAATGCTTTATTTTCCATAACTTCTAATATAATTCCCTTGGCTGATAAGATATATAACTGTTTTCCCAAATCAAATTTAAAAGATGAAAAATTTTTAAACATAGCAATTCATTTTGCCTTGCTAAATCCAACATAATTATATGATTTAGTAAAATCAAGGCTATGGTTTTTCCTGTGGTCATGTATGGATGTGAGAGTTGGACTGTGAAGAAGGCTGAGCACCGAAGAATTGATGCTTTTGAACTGTGGTGTTAGAGAAGACTCTTGAGAGTCCCTTGGACTGCAAGGAGATTCAACCAGTCCATTCTGAAGGAGATCAACCCTGGGATTTCTTTGGAAGGAATGATGCTAAAGCTGAAGCTCCAGTACTTTGGCCACGTCATGCGAAGAGTTGACTCATTGGAAAAGACTCTGATGCTGGGAGGGATTGGGGGCAGGAGGAGAAGGGGACGACAGAGGATGAGATGGCTGGATGGCATCACGGACTCGATGGACATGAGTCTGAGTGAACTCCGGGAGTTGGTGATGGACAGGGAGGCCTGGTGTGCTGCAATTCATGGGGTCGCAAAGAGTCGGATACGACTGAGCGACTGAACTGAACTGAAAGTAAAATATGAATACCAAGAGGTTAAAAAGTAAACAGTTTTTTTTTTCTAATCCTACTCCTCCTCTAATAAACTTACCTATAAAAAATTTGTTTTTATGTGTATTTATCTAGGTCTCTGTAAATGTTTCTATTTACATCTCCATATAGATGTAATTAATACCTAATTTGAATTATATATTTTTTGTGATTTACAGTTTTTTACATATATATATGTATATGTATTTCTTTGGTATGTTAGCCTAAGCATCTATAGTAATATAAATAGTTTAACCTCAACCTTTGTAAAGGCTTGTATTATTTAACAATTATCAATGTCCTGTATTTTATTTAATCATTCACTGACTGATTAATATCTATATGATTTTCATACATCATACAACATGACATTATAAACATTACTACAGGAAACACCTTTCAGGAACATCTTTGTTCAAACACATACATAATTGTACAGCATAAACGTTTAAAGGTATAGTTCTGGAATGCCAAAGTCCCTGCATTTAAAGTTTTGACAAGATATTTCTGATTGTTATCAAGAAAGTTATCAGTTTACAGATTAGTCTATCACTTTCAGTATAATTTATAACTTGGCCAGAAAATTCAGAAACAATACTAAATAAGAACTGAAACTCATGCTGGTTCTTGGTCCTTGCAAACTTTAGCTGTGTGCTTTCCTGCTTTTTATAAGTAATGATAACTGTTTTTCTATATGTATGACCAGCATTTTTGACTGGGTAAACAGGGAATTAGCAAATCAGAAATTTCTCATTGGAAAGGGAAACTTTTCTGAGTCTTTACAGAAGCAGAGATTCTCAGAGAGAGACAGTTAAAAACACCTTTACTCTTACAATTCTGCTGCTTTATTTAGTAAGATTTTGTCAGGCACTAAAATTGGAACTGGATTGCATATAAAAGAAAACAAATTATAGCATTTCCTCAAGCAAAATTCATATACAGTGTTATATTACTGCCTCCTGAGTGGTTTAAACTGCTGTCAATGCTTAGCTGAATTTGTCCAGAATATTTCATAAGTCTATCTTTCAATGTGAGTTTTATATTTGGGAGATACCCAACACTGCTTACTTTCACAAAAATCATATTTTAATTCATTTTTAAGCCATATGAAAAGTACTTAGTCTGATCTAGTTAAACTATCATAGAGTTCAAACTTTCTATGTGATTTTACTTAGAAACTGAGGTGGCTCAGATGGTAAAGAATCTGCCTGCAATGCAGAAGGCTTGGTTTTGATCCCTGGGTCAGGAAGATCTCCTGGAGAAGTGAATGGCAACTCACTTCAGTATTCTTGCCTGGAGAATCCCATGGAGAGAGGAGCCTGTCAGGCTACAGTCCATAGGGTTGCAAAGAGTCCTGATATGACTGAGTGACTAACACTAACTCTGACTATATGACTATACCTAAGCACTACAATGAAATCCAGGAGATCTGTATTTTAATTCTGGTTGTATCATTCATTAAAACTACAACATTCAAATGCGTCACTTAAACGTTCTGGACACCAGTCCCTAAATTAGTATAATTTCTTAGCTTAAGGGTTATCTTAGGTTCTTCCAGCTCCAAGAAAATTCTAAAGGCTAGAATTATTCTTTAATTCTACAATAAATGATTTTTTTCTTTATACATGTGATTTTTCTTTACACATCTGATTTTTCTTTGTTGTGATTGTTTAGTCGCTAAGTCCTGCCTGACTCTTTTGTGACCCCATGGACTGTAGCCTGCCAGTTTCCTCTGACCATGGAATTTCCCAAGCAAGAATACTGGAGTGGGTTGCTAGTTCCATCTCCATGGAATCTTCCCAACCCAGGGATTGAACCCGCATCTCCTGCTTGGCAGGAGGATTCTTTACCACTAAGCTACCTGGGAAGCCATTTACTACGATAAACTCTTCAAAGAGGTGTGCATCAAACCTTGCAAAAATCGATAAATGATTTTGGAAGGCATTTAATTTTCTTAAACAATGATGCTCACCATGATCTGTAAGGCCAGAAACTGGACTCCCTTAGAAGCAGTTTTAGCTCCCTGTTCTGTAACATGCTCATTAGCTAGTTATTAAATATTTAACTGCTATCTGAAAAATTAGGTTAATATTGATAGCAACTAGCTCATACAGATGTTGTGAGTATCAAGTGAGTGTATTAGTGAAACACAACATTCATACATATCAGATGCTCATATATGCTATTAGAACTGGTGTTATGATTAATATGCACAGCATCAGAAAGATGTTGCTCTTTATCATTCTCTGAATCAACTCAGCCTTGTTTACCAAAGATGGTAAAAATATTACCCTTGGATGCCCCACTTACTTTAGCAAAGCAGGAAAACTGGTGAGTAAGTCACATTCAGAGCCCCAGATTTGCAAACCACAGATCCCTTCTCAAAAGAAAGTAAAAACAAAAACTACAAACATTTGGTACATTCTCAGGACAGAAAATTATTTAGGACCAAAGTCTGCACAAAACAAAACCTCCAAAAGCAATATTTCTAACTCAGTCTTGTCTGCTGCTGCTGCTGCTAAGTCAGTTCAGTCGTGTCCGACTCTGTGCAACCCCAGAGATGGCAGCCCACCAGGTCCCCTGTCCCTGAGATTCTCCAGGCAAGAATACTAGAGCGGGTTGCCATTTCTTTCTCCAAAGCATGAAAGTGAAAAGTCAAAGTGAAGTCGCTCAGTCGTGTCTGACTCTTAGCGACCCCATGGACTGCAGCCTACCAGGCTGCTCCATCCATGGGATTTTCCAGGCAAGAGTACTAGAGTGGGTTGCCATTGTCTAGGTGAAGCTAAAATTTCTACTGAACTCAAAAAAGTGACTTAAATAATTGGTGACTTACTCTAGAGTTGGCGACATTTATTCAAGGATTTCTACTCAAAAGTGCTGGAAGCTGTAACGAAAAAGGGATCTGAAATATTCTTGAGATGTGTAAAGAAATCTTGGTTTAAAGTAGTGGCAGAGTGCAATTTTATAAGTTTAAAATACCGCAGTGTTTGTTTTTCAAATTTTGAAGTTGTAAAACCTCATGGTAGAAAAAATTTAGGAACAGTCAGAACTTCAGTGCATATTTCCACACATTCATTCAGTTTTAGAAAATCCAGTTGCTATGTTGAGTTCAATTAAGTTTTTCCATTTCTCATCAGGACTATAAGTTCAATTTAAATGACCTATGTTCCTGAAACGCTCTGTGAAGATAGTTTCCTCTCTTGAGAATACTACTGAAATTTCCCACACTGATATATATCAAAGTTTCTTAAACCTCCTTTTAAAATTTTTAGAGAAAAAAGGCCAAATTAAGACTTATTTAGGACAAAAGCATAAATTGGCATGATAACATACATCAGGATGAAATAAGACATAAATGAAATTTTCCATTAGGAATTTTACATAAATTAATTGGATATATATGGCTTCTAACATGAAGTATGTTTTACTATTTAGATTTTGCTAGTATTTGTTTTGTGTCCTATATGTAGAGACTCTTAAAATTGACCCTAATTGTTTATCTCAGTCTATCAGGTTATCCCCAAACTTTGTAGTGAGACAATAGTTTGTTGTTTGGAGTAGAATTATTCTATCCAGAGAATTGAATTTAGAAATCCATGCTAAGAGAACAACAACAAAACAAAACAAAACAAAAAACCCTTAAAAAATTATAAACAAATCTATTATCCTTTCTGTTTACTTATGCTTATAAATCTAGATGATCTGAGTGATTTCCCTGTAGCTCATATGGTAAAGAATCTGCCTACAATACAGGAGACCCGGGTTCTATTCCTGGATCAGGAAGATCCCCTGGAGAAGGGAATGGCAACCCTTTCTAGTACTCTTGCCTGGATAATCCCACAGACAGAGGAGCCTCATGGGATCGCAGAGTCAGACACGACTGAGTGACTTTCTCTCTCTCTAGATGATCTGAATATCAAATTGTCAGGTCTATAAAAGCACATAAGCTATAAAAATTTTATCCATTCAGTGAATTGTTGTGAAATTATTATAAGTTCATCACTGAACATGAAGAAAACTTTAATGATGCATGACAAGAAACCAAGTGAAAAAGTAAGATACATATACCAAGGTTTTCTCTTTATCAAAAAAGGAAATATATGTTCAAACTATTTTTTCTTTTTTCCTGTGAGATATTTTCTCAGATTAATAAGATACTTTTCTATATTTTCAGAATTTTCTATATATATGATCTCAAAATCAGAAAACAGTTTTGAATTGAGAGTTTACAAAATCAAAATACACTTAGAGAAAAAAAATTTTAAATATTCCCTTATACTGATACTATACTAAATACCATGTTAAGTGTGGGGCATTACATTTTCTTTAAAGTTCAGACATTTCTATTCAATTGAAATGAAGCATTGCTATGTTCTACCTTCCTTCTTCCACCAGAGTCTCATACTTCTTACTTGCCGTTCCTAGTCTGTGACTCATCCTTGGTACCTAGAATGATGGTATGCATGGTTCCTGTTATTATCTGATTCATCATTTCCAATATTTCATCCCTGTATTACTCTTGTATTTTCTAGGCTTTTTGCCCAAATTTCTTTATTACTCTCAAGAGGATGTTTACTTTTATTTAGCAACTTTAGCCTGGAACAGACTTCACCTACTTCAATTGCCCATTTTAAATCAAGCAATGCTTACCACAATTTAGTAATCAGACAGGACCCTGGTTTCAAATCTCTACCTGGTTAGCACTGCAAGTACAGCCCTACAGGTCTGTCTGTAAAACTTGAAGCCCAGTGAAGAGTACAAAGTTGACCTTCATATCAATATATAAACATTTAAATGTTACACATCAGGGGAATAGATTTCATAGCACACAGAAAGCTAGGGTTCAAATTCTAAATTTTTCGACTCCTTGGTATGTGACCGTACAGGAAGCAGTGGCCCCTTGCCTGTCTCACTCTGTCTGCTACAACAGAGGTACTGCCCACCCTCCACCCCCTGAAAAATCCTTCCAATTGGCCATTCTGTGGACTTAAATCTTTCCCAGAAGTGCAATGCAATCTACCCTACAAAAGAGGGCCTCCCAGGTTTGGAAGTGTATGTGAAGCACGTGGTAGGGAATTCCAGACCTGGCTAGAAAGGCAGACATGCCCACTGTATGCCCACAGCTCAGTGGCTGTCTGGACTCCCTGCCCTTGGTGGAAAATAACAAAAGAGCCAAAGTCAAGTCCTCACAGGGCAGGGGATCCTCAAGCAGGTGGTCTTAAAGTCTGTGCTCTATTTAATTTTTAAATTAATGCAAGAAAATGTATCAGGAAGTAAAACAAATTTCCTGATTAATATCATCAGAAATTAGAGGTTTACTGTTTCTCTGTGTATTATCTAAGTGTGTTTTATTAGCTCTCAGGATTCTTCTCTGTCCTGATTATCTGTCGTCTACTGATCTGTGCTTACTTCTGCCTCATTCCCAGTCCCTGAACTGATGGACAATTATGGGTCAGTTCCATAATTAAAGTTCAAAAGAATTGTCTTACTATCTACTGGGAGAACAGAATTTGGGGCAGATACCTTAATACTTCCAAGCCACAATTTAATATTTATTTAATAGATAATGTATTCTGTGATGTACCAATGTCAAACTAATTTAATTTTTTTATATCCATGATGATTTTCAAGGAAGCTTAATTAATTTTATATGATGGACTTCCCAGGGGACTCAGTGGGAATCTGCCTGCCAATACAGGAGACATGGGTTCTATCCCTGGGTCAGGGTAATTCCCTTGGAGAAGGAAATGGCAACCCACTATAGTATTCTTGCCTGGAAAATCCCATTAACGGAGAAACCTCGTGGGTTACAGTCCATGGGGCCTCAAGGAGTCAGATACAATTGAGTTACTGAACACACTTGACTCGACATTTGGCTTAATTACTTATAGACAATTCATGATGTGGTTAATAAGAAGAAAGATATTTTAAATGAAATTAGAAGGGAAATTACCATTCTGTCTAATCACTTCTATCATTTTCATCTTAGTAAAAAAAAATAATAATGGATTTTTTTATACAAGAGGCACAGCTGCAGTCTAGCGTGCCTTATGCTGAAAAATAGTATTTGAGGTATTTTTGTCATTCTGTAACCAACAGCTATTTTATTAGTTTCTATTTAAATTTCCCAATGGACTCACTTTTTAAAAAAATTACTTTGCTGAAGCTTGTTGTAAAGAACTCAAATAAGGAACATATTTATATCCCAAGAAACTAGAACAATGGTCTAGGGAGAAGTATTAAAAAAACGAAGGCAACTTGAATTTGTTTAATAATTATAAATGTATCCTTTATATGTGAATACTAAGACAAGTCTAGTATCTTTGGGACTTTGTGTTTTTAATCAATTAATAGGAAATGTATGTATGTATATATTTATGTATTTATGTTTATCTTAGTTTCAGAACCAGGAGGTGGTCTGATAAGCTTCTAAATGGCCTGAAAAGCTTTTTCTAATATGTGAACTGAGATAAAGAAAGTAATAGTAGCAAAAAAATCCTTCTGATTTGACTTTTGTTGTTCAATCACTTAGTCATGTTCAACTCTTCACAACTTCATGGACTGCAGCACACCAGACTTCCAGGCCCTTCACTATATTCCAGAGTTTGCTCAGATTCATGTACATTGAGTCAGTGATGCCATCCAAACATCTCATTTTCTGTCGCCCCCTTCTCCTCCTGCCCTCAGTCTTTCCCAGTGTCAGGGTCTTTTCCAATGAGTCGACCCCTGGGATCAGATGGTCAGAGTATTGGAGCTTCCTTTCTAATGAACATTCGGAGTTGATTTCCTTTCGTATTGACTGGTTTGATATCCTTGCAGACCAAGGAACTCACAAGAATCTTATGCAGCATCACATTTTGAAAGCACCAATTCTTCAAGATTATCCTTCTTTATGATTCAACTCTCGTATCTGTACATGACTACTGGAAAAACAATCAGTAGAGTGATGCCTGTGCTTTTTAATACACCATCTAGGTTTGTCATATCTTTTCTTCCAAGGAGCAAGCATTTTTTAATTTTATGGCAGCAGTCACTGTCCACAGTGGTTTTGGAGCCCAAGAAACTAAAATCTGTCACTGGTTCCACATTTCCCCCATTCATTTCCCATGAAGTGATGGGACCAGATGCCATGATCTTCATTTTTGGATAGTTGAGTTTTAAGTCACCCTTTTACTCTCTTCTTTCACCTTCATCAAGAGGCTCTTCACTTTCAGCCATTAAAGTGGTATCATCTGCATATGTTTGACTCTATATATCTCTTGATTGGTCAAACATTATTCTATTTGTCTGTTATAGTTCACTCTAATTGGTTGTAGACATTGGGGTTTTCTGTAGGGTTTATAGCTCATTGATACTCTCACTTTGCATGTTTTCTGTGTCTGCCAAGGCTGTTGCTTACCAGAAACTGGAAATAAACTATCTTAAGAAATGGAGGAATTTACTGAATATCAACAGCATGGAATCCAACAGTGTAAACAATCTTCTTGGAAAAAGAGCAGAAACTAAGGCAGCTGTAAGGCAGACCCAAGGCGCAGAAAGTGTAACGACAGCTTCTTAACATGACCACTGTCGCCAGCATGCCACATTGCAAAAATCCCTGTACAACCCCTGTAGCTACAGAAATTGAATTCTCAGTCTTTGTGTCTCTCATTCCACAATAAAATCTAAGAGCGAACCATTCAGAGATCTGAATTTTAGTCACATGCTGTCAGAAGGCAGACTGTGGAAGAATATTTCCACTGTATTTCTTGAGGATGGGATTAATATTGCTATGTCTCTGGCACTTCCCTGGCAGTCCAGTGGTTAAGTCATCATCTTCCACTGTGGTGAATATGGGTTCAATACCTGGTCAGGAAGCTAAGATCACACATGCCTCGTGGCCAAAACACCAAGACACGGAAAAGAAGCAATATTGTAACAAATTCAATAAAGACTTTAAAAAATGGTCCACATCAATAAATAAATAAATAAATAAGACTTGAAAAGATATTGCTATGACCTTCACTATTACATATAATAAGTCTACCATATATGAAGGGAATTAAGTTTTGTATAGCTCCAAATAACAAATATTTGCCACTTATTTGCGTTCATCACTCATTTAGGTTTAACTGTCCAAAATATACTTCCCTTTCCCCTCCTTCCACCGTTAAACTCAGATTCATATATTCAGTTCCTACAAGACATCACCAGCTAATTTGTCATTTATTTGACAACTACTTTTTGAGGTGCTACCATGTACGCGGTGCTGACACTTCATTCTCAGTGTCTTCAAAACTGAGCTCATCATTTTGCTCTCTTGCTGTTTATTTTCTGCACTTTACTTCTTGATCTGTGGTAACACCATGGGTTTATATTGAAGATTCATTCCAAAATTTTCCCTTTGCCTCCTCTAGCCTATCGCCAACTCATTCTAATTTTCCCTTCTTAATATTTCAGGAAAAAATTCCTTGTTCTTTATTTCTGCTACTGTTATTACATATTACCCAATTATGTTGCATAGCTATAGCGCAACTCAACAGCTTTTGTCCAGATAAACTCAGCTTTATTTTACTTTAATTTCTGCATTTTTGGTCATATTCTGCTTGCGTATGTGTGTGTTTGTGCTAAGCCACCTTAGTCATGTCCAACTCTTTGTGACACTATGGACTCTCACCCGCCAAGCTTCTCTATCCATGAGATTCTCCAGGCAAGAATACTGCAGTGGGTTACCATCCCCTCCTCCAGGGGATCTTTCCAACCCAGGGACAGAACCCGCGTCTTTTATGTCTCCTATATTGGCAGTCAAGTTCTTTACCACTAGTGCCACCTGGAAAGCCTAATCATATTTTATACATTTGTAAATCTGATAGCATATAATTGGTCAAATGAAATGAATTTTACATTATGCTTGTTAAATGTTAATTAAAATTTAGTAAAAAGGTATTGAATAACTAAATCTACCAACAATCTTAAATTTTATGTCCATTTTATTCCTGCTTTCACGTAAATAAGTAGTTAGGAGAACTAGGAGAATAACCATGTAAACCTTAATATCAGCAAAACATATATACTCTCTATATGTTAATGATGGATATGTTTTCATAATTCATGTTATTTACATTTTTGTTTCCAACACAAGGCCGTGCAAGTCAGGGCAGGTGGGGCTAGCTCTATGCTGGAACAAAACAAGAACTTAAATTGTTTTTGAATGAAAAGAACAACAGAATTCGGGCCAATGGGCTCATCTCCTTAAATCAAGCCAGAATTATCAACCATTAGATATTATTCTCAGCTATGTGTCAGTTTAAATATGATCTACATTGCTGACATTAGAAATCTGAGCTTTTAAGTGTTCAATAATTTGTGAGATGTTTTGTCTAGTTTCCTAGTGCATATAATCTTGGAAGATTTCTTCACTTTCATCAACTCAAGCATAGCTATTAAATGAGCCACCTTCATGACCCCAAGTCTCAAACTACAGATGTTAGATTTTCTAGATGAAGTCCTCAGTATGGTTGTGGAAACTCTGGTTGTCCCAAGAGATACAGTGTCTGTCCTTCTCCACAGCACAGAAATATACATAGCCCTATAATCATGTTGCATTTCATTTAAACTTGTGCTTCTTTATACATGGGATGTTATGCTGGAATTATTGGAGAAATATCTAGCCTCTGAGTGTATAAAATCTAAGCAGAGAGATAAAATGTACCAAAAAAGGCTTAACAGACCTCTTATTATAAGGAAATGAACTAAAAATATACTTCTTCCTTACTATATAAATTGATAATATGCTTTAGCTCTGGTCTATTGCACAGATCCTGTCTATTAAATGTTAAGTCTCCACATCCTAAAAGATATATCTGTCTATCAGAGGATAAGACTACACTAATCCCCCCTGTAGGATTGAAAATGAAATTGAAAGGGTGCTCTGGGGGAATCTGCCCTATTGGTTTAGAGCTCAGATCTCATAAAGCCTTTTCACCGCCAAGTAGGATTGATTATTTTTCAGAAATGTGTAGGATAAGATAGACATAAACTATCCTTCCCTCCCCTTTACTGCAAGAGTCTATGGTATCTATAAAATAATATTTTTCAGTGTCAAAATCTGGTGCTCACACATAACTATAGATGCTTTTTTTTTTTTTAATTTTTTTTTTTTTTAGTTTTTTATTTTTTAAATTTTAAAATCTTTAATTATTAAATGCATTCCCAAACATGAACCCCCCGCCCACCACCCTCCCCAGAACATCTTTCTGGGTCATCCCCATGCACCAGCCCCAAGCATGCTGCATCCTGCGTCAGACATAGACTGGCGATTCAATTCACATGATAGTATACATGTTAGAATGTCATTCTCCCAAATCATCCCACCCTCTCCCTCTCCCTCTGAGTCCAAAAGTCCGTTATACACATCTGTGTCTCTTTCCCTGTCTTGCATACAGGGTCGTCATTGCCATCTTCCTAAATTCCATATATATGTGTTAGTATACTGTATTGGTGTTTTTCTTTCTGGCTTACTTCACTCTGTATAATTGGCTCCAGTTTCATCCATCTCATCAGAACTGATTCAAATGAATTCTTTTTAACGGCTGAGTAATACTCCATTGTGTATATGTACCACAGCTTTCTTATCCATTCATCTGCTGATGGACATCTAGGTTGTTTCCATGTCCTGGCTATTATAAACAGTGCTGCGATGAACATTGGGGTACATGTGTCTCTTTCAATTCTGGTTTCCTCGGTGTGTATGCCCAGAAGTGGGATTGCTGGGTCATAAGGTAGTTCTATTTGCAATTTTTTAAGGAATCTCCACACTGTTCTCCATAGTGGCTGTACTAGTTTGCATTCCCACCAACAGTGTAGGAGGGTTCCCTTTTCTCCACACCCTCTCCAGCATTTATTGCTTGCAGATTTTTGGATCGCAGCCATTCTGACTGGTGTGAAGTGGTACCTCATTGTGGTTTTGATTTGCATTTCTCTAATAATGAGTGATGTTGAGCATCTTTTCATGTGTTTGTTAGCCATCCGTATGTCTTCTTTGGAGAAATGTCTATTTAGTTCTTTGGCCCATTTTTTGATTGGGTTGTTTATTTTTCTGGAGTTGAGCTGCAGAAGTTGCTTGTATATTTTTGAGATTAGTTGTTTGTCAGTTGCTTCATTTGCTATTATTTTCTCCCATTCAGAAGGCTGTCTTTTCACCTTGCTTATAGTTTCCTTTGTTGTGCAGAAGCTTTTAATTTTAATTAGATCCCATTTGTTTATTTTTGCTTTTATTTCCAGCATTCTGGGAGGTGGATCATAGAGGATCCTGCTGTGATTTATGTCTGAGAGTGTTTTGCCTATGTTCTCCTCTAGGAGTTTTATAGTTTCTGATCTTACATTTAGATCTTTAATCCATTTTGAGTTTATTTTTGTGTGCGGTGTTAGAAAGTGATCTAGTTTCATTCTTTTACAAGTGGTTGACCAGTTTTCCCAGCACCACTTGTTAAAGAGATTGTCTTTACTCCATTGTATATTCTTGCCTCCTTTGTCAAAGATAAGGTGTCCGTATGTGTGTGGATTTATCTCTGGGCTTTCTATTTTGTTCCATTGATCTATATGTCTGTCTTTGTGCCAGTACCATACTGTCTTGATGACTGTGGCTTTGTAGTAGAGCCTGAAGTCAGGCAAGTTGATTCCTCCAGTTCCATTCTTCTTTCTCAAGATTGCTTTGGCTATTCGAGGTTTTTTGTATTTCCATACAAATCTTGAAATTATTTGTTCTAGTTCTGTGAAAAATGTGGCTGGTAGCTTGATAGGGATTGCATTGAATTTGTAAATTGCTTTGGGTAGTATACTCATTTTCACTATATTGGTTCTTCCAATCCATGAACATGGTATATTTCTCCATCTATTAGTATCCTCTTTGATTTCTTTCATCAGTGTTTTATAGTTTTCTATATATAGGTCTTTAGTTTCTTTAGGTAGATATATTCCTAAGTATTTTATTCTTTTCGTTGCAATGGTGAATGGAATTGTTTCCTTAATTTCTTTTTCTACTTTCTCATTATTCGTGTATAGGAATGCAAGGGATTTCTGTGTGTTGATTTTATATCCTGCAACTTTACTATATTCATTGATGAGCTCTAGTAATTTTCTGGTGGAGTCTTTAGGGTTTTCCATGTAGAGGATCATGTCATCTGCAAACAGTGATAGTTTTACTTCTTCTTTTCCAATTTGGATTCCTTTTATTTGTTTTTCTGCTCTGATTGCTGTGGCCAAAACTTCCAGAACTATGTTGAATAGTAGCGGTGAAAGTGGACACCCTTGTCTTGTTCCTGACTTTAGGGGAAATGCTTTCAATTTTTCACCATTGAGGATAATGTTTGCTGTGGGTTTGTCATAGATAGCTTTTATTATGTTGAGATATGTTCCTTCTATTCCTGCTTTCTGGAGAGTTTTTATCATAAATGGATGTTGAATTTTGTCAAAGGCCTTCTCTGCATCTATTGAGATAATCATATGGTTTTTATTTTTCAATTTGTTAATGTGGTGAATTACATTGATTGATTTGCGGATATTGAAGAATCCTTGCATCCCTGGGATAAAGCCCACTTGGTCATGGTGTATGATCTTTTTAATGTGTTGTTGGATTCTGAGTGCTAGAATTTTGTTGAGGATTTTTGCATCTACGTTCATCAGAGATATTGGCCTGTAGTTTTCTTTTTTTGTGACATCTTTGTCAGGTTTTGGTATTAGGGTGATGGTGGCCTCATAGAATGAGTTTGGAAGTTTACCTTCCTCTGCAATTTTCTGGAAGAGTTTGAGTAGGATAGGTGTTAGCTCTTCTCGAAATTTTTGGTAGAATTCAGCTGTGAAGCCATCTGGACCTGGGCTTTTGTTTGCTGGAAGATTTCTGATTACCGTATCAATTTCTGTGCTTGTGATGGGTCTGTTAAGATTTTCGATTTCTTCCTGGTTCAGTTTTGGAAAATTGTACTTTTCTAAGAATTTGTCCATTTCTTCCACGTTATCCATTTTATTGGCATACAACTGCTGATAGTAGTCTCTTATGATCCTAACTATAGATCTTTGGTCTTGTGAGTAAGAGTTCCAAAAAAACTTTTCAATACATATTTGCATCAGTTTTTAAAAGTTCTATAGAGTCACCTGGAGATAATCACTTTATGTTAAAATATATATATATATTTAATGTTTTTAATCCTTTCAGTGACAAAAATAAACATTTTAAGGGCATGTTATGAAGGATTTAGAGAGTTATGCTGTACTATAAAAGACAAGTGGTGATCTATTTGTATAATTTTTTCTGAAATTTTGCATACCCATTTGGTAAAGCTAAATTAAATTATTTTAATAAATTGGCACCCTTTGGTTTCCATGGGGTCGCTAAGAGTCGGACAAAACTGAGCGACTTCACTTTCACTTTTCACTTTCATGCTTTGGAGAAGGAAATGGCAACCCACTCCAGTGTTCTTGCCTGGAGAATCCCAGGGATGGGGGAGCCTGGTGGGCTGCCATCTACGGGGTCGCACAGAGTCGGATACGACTGAAGCGACTTAACAGTTCGTTAGTCACTCTACTATCTACTTTAGATCATGAGTGTTGTTGTTTAGTCACCAAGTCATGTCCAACTCTTTTGTGACGCCATAAACTGTAGCCTGCCAGGCTCCTCTGTCCATGAAATTCTCCAGGCAACAATACCGGAGTGGGTTGCCATTTCCTCCTTTAGGGGATCTATGATGCTACACCTTAAACTTTGGTCACTGATGGCTGTGCTAATTTTACTTGGGAAGTTATTAGGAGACAGATTACAGATGGTATCCCCAAACTTAATCAAATCAAAATCAGATTTAAGGCACAAATATCTTATTTCTTGTGTGTGGCTCTTTCTTTTTAAGATAAAAGCTAGTTTCTTGAATGTTACCCTAGGTATATACAGGAAAGACTAATGACCTTAATAATGTCTGTTCTTCATTCCAATCCCTAAGTGTAAGTAGTTCTAGGAAACTTTCAAACATTTTACCCTCCAAAATCCCAGCTGTTCATTACTCAACAGCATTTCCTAGGATAAGTGATATGCCTACTAACAATGTTATAAAATATTTCATAGACACCATTTCAAATTTATACAAAGAGGGAAAATACACAAACAGGTTTTAAAACAGAATAAAGTGTGATTATGTCCTAAGATGAGCCAGCTGGTTTGAGGCTAGTAAAAGACACTCCTGGCATTTTGATAACAGGGGACATCCTGTTGGGCTGGAAATTAGTAAAATGATGTTAAATTGCAAGTGATTAGCTCTAGCATTTTTCATGGACCGTCTGAACATTAAAAAACAAAAAGAAAGAAAGAAAGAAACATAGCAGCTATTGGTTAATAGAAATAGCTTAGTTGCCAAAAAAGGTTTTAAATGACAAATTAAAATGCTGCAAAGATTCATGAGTAGAGATATCGCAAAGGGTGTTTTGAATGTGGAATTAGATCAAACAAAGAAAAAGCTAAACAATGACCAACCCTTGGACTCACACTGCCTATTTCTGTCTACATCAGTTGGCTATTATACAGACCTTTGTTGGCAAAGTGTTGTCTCTGCTTTTTAATATACTGTCTAGGCTGGTCATAGCTTTTCTTCCAAGGAGCAAGCATCTTTTAATTTCATGGCTGCAGTCACCATCTGCAGTGATTTTGGAGCCCCCCAAAATAAAGTCTGTCACTATTTCCATTGTTTCTCCATCTATGTGTCATGTAGTGATGGGACTGGATGCCAAAATCTTCATTTTTTGAATGTTGAGTTTTAAGCTACCTTTTTCACTTTCCTCTTTCACTTTCATCAAGAGGCGCTTTAGTTCCTCTTCACTTTCTCCCATTAGGGTGGTGTCCTTTGCATATCCGAGGTTATTGATATTTCTCTCGGTAATCTTGATTTCAGCTTGTGCATTGTTCAGACTGTCATTTCTCATGATGTACTTTACACAGGAGTTAAATAAGCAGAGTGATAATATACAGTCTTGATGTACTCCTTTCCCAATCTAGTATTAGTCTGTTGTTCCATGGCGGGGTCAAACTGTTGCTTCTTGACCTATATACAGGTTTCTGAGGAGGCAGGTAAGATAGTTTGGTATTCCCATCTCTTTAAGAATTTCCCACAGTCTGTTGTGATCTATACAGTTAAAAGTTTTAGCATAGTCAGTGAAGCAGAAGTAGATTTTCTGGAATTCTCTTGGTTTTTCTATGATCCAGTGGATGCTGGCAATTTGATTTTTGGTTCCCCTGTCTTTTCTAAATCCAATTTTTACATCTGAAAGTTCTTATACTATTGAAGCTTAGTTTGAAGCATTTTGAGCATTACCTTGCTAGCATGTGAAATGCGTGCAACTGTGCAGTAGCCTGAACATTCTTTGGCATTGCCCTTCTTTGGGACTGAAATGAAAACTGACCTTTTCCAGTCTTGTGACCACTTCTGGAGTTTTCCAAATGTGCTGGCATATTGTGTACAGCACTCTAACAGCATCATCTTTTAGGATTTGAAATAGTTCAGCTGGAATTTCATCACCTCCACTAGTTTTGTTCATAGTAGTGCTTCCTAAGGCCCACTTGACTTCACAGCCAGGTTGTCTGGCTCTAGGTGAGTGGTCACATCATCATGGTTATCTGGGTCATTAAAACCTTTCTTGTACAGTTCTGTGTATGCTTGATGCCTCTTCTTAATCTCTTCTGCTTCTCTTAGTTCCTTACCATTTCTGTCCTTTATTGTGCCCATCCTTGAATGAGATATCCCCTCGATGTCTCTAATTTTCTTGAAGTGATCTCTAGTCTTTCCCATTTTATTGTTTTCCTCTGTTTCTTTGCATTGTTCATTTAAGAAGGCCTTCTTACTCTCTTTGCTGTTTTCTGGAACTCTGCGTTCAGTTGGTTATATCTTTCCCTTTCACCCTTTCCTTTTTGTTTCTTCTTTCCTCAGCTATTTGTAAGGCCTCTTCAGACAACCACTTAGCCTTCTTGCATTTCTTTTTCTACAGAATGGTTTTGATCAATGCCTCCTGTACAGTGTTGTGAACCTCTGCCCATAGTTCTTTAGGTACTGTGTACCAGATCTAACCCCTTGAATCTATTCATCATCCCCACTGTATAATCATAAGGGTTTCGTCTTAGGTCATATCTGAATGGCCTAGTGATTTGCCCTACTTTTTTCAAGCTGAGGCTAGGACATAGAGAAAAAGTAAATTTTCACATTTTGTTACTTACTCCAGTATGAGGCTTGGTGATTTCAGCTGAACGTTATAATCCAGATGGGCAGAAACTAGGCTAGAACTTGCACACAGCCACTGATTTTTCTGGTCTGCATAATTTAATAATCCACTCTGGACCCTAATTCTGCCTCAGAAATTAAGAAGCTTAAAAAATTATCTGTAATATAGGATAGATTTTTTTAAACAAATGAATAATGGATTTTTTTTTGTTTTTATGTATAAGCCTTTACTGTGCTTCTGAGCAGGTGACTACAATTTACAATAATTTCGTAGGTTTAAAGGCCTGTGAGGTTTATTTTAAAGACTGAAAAGAAAAAAAAAAAAACCTCCACCCTATTTAAAGATGCTATTTATTACCCCAATAGAATTCAAACATACTTTTGATAGAAGGGGTTGGTTTCTGTTTGCTTTCATTTGGACCCAACTGAAATATAATCTTTTCTAAGAATATTTCTGCTCTGTCCCAGGTAGTTAAACAACCTTTTCTTTGTAATCCCCTGGTGAAAGTGAAAGTGAAAGTCACTCAGTCACTCAGTCATTATACAGTCCATGGAATTCTCCAGGCCAGAATACTGGAGTGGGTAGCCTTTCCCTTTTCCAGGGGATCTTCCCAACCCAGGTCTCCCACACTGCAGGTGGATTTTTTTCTTTTTTAACCAGCTGAGCCACAAGGGAAGTCCAGGAATACTGGAATGGATAGCCTACCCCTTCTCCAGTGGACCTTGCCAACCCAGGAATCAAACCAATGTCTCCTGAATTGCAGGTGAAGTCTTTACCAACTGAGCTATCAGGGAAGCTTGTAATCCCTTAATATTTGTTAAAACTTTTATTGCAATAGCTAATATGGAGTGTTATGAGTGTTATGAGAGTCTTTCAAAATGATTTAATGGTTAGACAGGATTTCTGATTAAGTTAAAATGTTAATTCCTCTTGATTGGTTTCATTTATTTAAAAGTCTTTAAAAGAAATATTCCTCAGAGAGGCTCATTAAGTTGTAACTTTAAGCAAATTGATTGTACATACTTAATTGTTTAGTTCCCTTAAGAATTGTGTCTCGGGTAACAATATCAAAATCATTTTGACAGCACCTGTGATGATTTTAAATTTCCATCAGAAAGAGTAATATTGCCCAATGAACTGAGAACAGTATAGAAACACAAACAAAGGTCTACACTCATATACACAAAGAAGCATGTATATACACGTGTTCAACTACGTGTACACACTGGGCAATATTAGCATATTTGTGCTATTAGACTTTTCTGCCATTTGTCTCCTAGATAGGAACCACCTTGGTTCCACTGTTTCTTTGTCTACATGATAACAGAGTTGCTTCAGTTTCTGGTAGATTAGTTTTTGTTTTTGCTATATGGGGTCAGCTGTAATGGACAAGAGATGCCTCAGGTGAAGCTGTGAAATCAGTTTCCTAAGAAGTGCTGTAAAGTGAGACACAAAATTATAGATAACATATAAGTGAAAGTGAAAGTCACTCAGTCATGTGTGACACTTTGTGACCCCATGGACTATACAGTCCATGGAATTCTCCAGGCCAGAATACTGGAGTAGGTAGCCGTTCCCTTCTCCAGGGGATCTTCTCAACCTAGCTACTGAACCTAGGTCTCCTGTATTGCAGGCCTGCAATGTGGGAGACCCTGGTTCTATTCCTGGGTGGGGATGATCCACTGGAGAAAGGGTAGGCTATGCACTCCAATATTCTTGGGTCTTCCTGGTGGCTCACCTGATAAAGATAACATATAAGTGAAGGTTAATGTGCAAAGAAAAGAAAGTAAAAGATGATTTTTAAAACGGTTTCATGTATGGATCACAAATCTTTTTCCACCATTGAAGAATGGAACTTGAATTTAGATAGTTTTCTATTCTTTAAGTACACTATCACTGTAATTCTGGCCCATGCAGGGCTTCAGTTATTCTCTTCAGTTTAATTTATGGCTTCTTTTATGTTTATATACTTATATTTTTAATATGTTAATATACAAATATCTATGTTCATGAATTCATATCTCCATACATTTACATATGTGTATAAATATGTATTGTCACATGCTATTTATCATTATTCAAATGGCAATTACTTTTCTTTTTTACTTATTTTAGTATGTTGGAAACCAGGATGCATTTTAAAATCATTGGTGTTCTGGCATTATGTTTTGTTTGCAAAATTTTTCCTTACTTAAGCATATAATATATATATATATATATATATAAATTTAATTAAAACCTAGATTTTATTTTATAGGTAAACTGTTATTTTATTGAACTGACAGAGTTAATCAATTTGACAAAATTATATCTTCCAAATTATTTAAGTTGTCTTCTAATGATCAGTTAAATAATAAAGTCGAGTGTATTAAAGAAAATGAAGTTGAATTTGAAGAAATATTTTTTCATCATATATAAAGTAAGCTTTGACTATTAACAGAAACATTAATCTTTCTGCAAAATTTTTGATGCCTGCCAATTTTCTTGCTTTATCAAAATGCTACAATTAGAATTCAATAATACTTTTTGATAAGAGATGGACTTTAATTTTAATATTAATATTAACTTATATTAAACACTTTGAGAACTGATTAGAGTTGTTCACCAATCCAAAATTGTCAAGTTTTTATGTTTATTTTTTAATGGCTTTGAAACAATAATATATGTGCTTAATTTTTAAAAATTCCTAGGTCAGAAATGAATACACATATATAATTAGTAACTAACTTTTTCATCCCCAATTAAACTGCAGCATTTTTGCAAAAGATGAGTCCTTAATTATGTTTTGTTTTATGGACTGTTCTGGGGAAGTAAGAGGTGGTGATATGTCTATGTAAGTATCTTAGTTTCAACACATACTTTTCAGCATCTTAAAAATCCTAAGAACTGATATAGGGCCCTATTAATTATAGAAAATAGGTAGATGATATGCATATATACAAACATACACACATACATATCAGGTAGCCTTTCCTTTTTCCAGGGGATCCTCCCAACTCAGGGCTTGAACTCTGGTCTCCTGCATTGCAGACAGACTCTTAACCATCTGAGCCACCAGGGAAGCCCCATATACATACATACACACATAGAATTTCCCTTGGAGTCATGAATTATTTATATATCTTTTTTTTTTTAATTTTTAGTTTTTTATTTTTTAAATTTTAAAATCTTTAATTCTTACATGCATTCCCAAACATGAACCCCCCTCCCACCTCCCTCCCCAGAACATCTTTCTGGGTCATCCCCATGCACCAGCCCCAAGCATGCTGCATCCTGCGTCAGACATAGACTGGCGATTCAATTCACATGATAGTATACATGTTAGAATGTCATTCTCCCAAATCATCCCACCCTCTCCCTCTCCCTCTGAGTCCAAAAGTCCGTTATACACATCTGTGTCTCTTTCCCTGTCTTGCATACAGGGTCGTCATTGCCATCTTCCTAAATTCCATATATATGTGTTAGTATACTGTATTGGTGTTTTTCGTTCTGGCTTACTTCACTCTGTATAATCGGCTCCAGTTTCATCCATCTCATCAGAACTGATTCAAATGAATTCTTTTTAACGGCTGAGTAATACTCCATTGTGTATATGTACCACAGCTTTCTTATCCATTCATCTGCTGATGGACATCTAGGTTGTTTCCATGTCCTGGCTATTATAAACAGTGCTGCGATGAACATTGGGGTACATGTGTCTCTTTCAATTCTGGTTTCCTCGGTGTGTATGCCCAGAAGTGGGATTGCTGGGTCATAAGGTAGTTCTATTTGCAATTTTTTAAGGAATCTCCACACTGTTCTCCATAGTGGCTGTACTAGTTTGCATTCCCACCAACAGTGTAGGAGGGTTCCCTTTTCTCCACACCCTCTCCAGCATTTATTGCTTGCAGATTTTTGGATCGCAGCCATTCTGACTGGTGTGAAGTGGTACCTCATTGTGGTTTTGATTTGCATTTCTCTAATAATGAGTGATGTTGAGCATCTTTTCATGTGTTTGTTAGCCATCCGTATGTCTTCTTTGGAGAAATGTCTATTTAGTTCTTTGGCCCATTTTTTGATTGGGTCGTTTATTTTTCTGGAGTTGAGCTGCAGAAGTTGCTTGTATATTTTTGAGATTAGTTGTTTGTCAGTTGCTTCATTTGCTATTATTTTCTCCCATTCAGATGGCTGTCTTTTCACCTTGCTTATATTTTCCTTTGTTGTGCAGAAGCTTTTAATTTAAATTAGATCCCATTTGTTTATTTTTGCTTTTATTTCCAGCATTCTGGGAGGTGGATCATAGAGGATCCTGCTGTGATTTATGTCTGAGAGTGTTTTGCCTATGTTCTCCTCTAGGAGTTTTATAGTTTCTGATCTTACATTTAGATCTTTAATCCATTTTGAGTTTATTTTTGTGTGCGGTGTTAGAAAGTGATCTAGTTTCATTCTTTTACAAGTGGTTGACCAGTTTTCCCAGCACCACTTGTTAAAGAGATTGTCTTTACTCCATTGTATATTCTTGCCTCCTTTGTCAAAGATAAGGTGTCCATATGTGTGTGGATTTATCTCTGGGCTTTCTATTTTGTTCCATTGATCTATATGTCTGTCTTTGTGCCAGTACCATACTGTCTTGATGACTGTGGCTTTGTAGTAGAGCCTGAAGTCAGGCAAGTTGATTCCTCCAGCTCCATTCTTCTTTCTCAAGATTGCTTTGGCTATTCGAGGTTTTTTGTATTTCCATACAAAGCTTGAAATTATTTAAGGATCATAAGAGACTACTATCAGCAGTTGTATGCCAATAAAATGGACAACGTGGAAGAAATGGACAAATTCTTAGAAAAGTACAATTTTCCAAAACTGAACCAGGAAGAAATAGAAAATCTTAACAGACCCATCACAAGCACGGAAATTGATACTGTAATCAGAAATCTTCCAGCAAACAAAAGCCCAGGTCCAGATGGCTTCACAGCTGAATTCTACCAAAAATTTCGAGAAGAGCTAACACCTATCCTACTCAAACTCTTCCAGAAAATTGCAGAGGAAGGTAAACTTCCAAACTCATTCTATGAGGCCACCATCACCCTAATACCAAAACCTGACAAAGATGTCACAAAAAAAGAAAACTACAGGCCAATATCTCTGATGAACATAGATGCAAAAATCCTCAACAAAATTCTAGCAATCAGAATCCAACAACACATTAAAAAGATCATACATCATGACCAAGTGGGCTTTATCCCAGGGATGCAAGGATTCTTCAATATCCGCAAATCAATCAATGTAATTCACCACATTAACAAATTGAAAAATAAAAACCATATGATTATCTCAATAGATGCAGAGAAGGCCTTTGACAAAATTCAACATCCATTTATGATAAAAACTCTCCAGAAAGCAGGAATAGAAGGAACATATCTCAACATAATAAAAGCTATCTATGACAAACCCACAGCAAACATTATCCTCAATGGTGAAAAATTGAAAGCATTTCCCCTAAAGTCAGGAACAAGACAAGGGTGTCCACTTTCACCGCTACTATTCAACATAGTTCTGGAAGTTTTGGCCACAGCAATCAGAGCAGAAAAACAAATAAAAGGAATCCAAATTGGAAAAGAAGAAGTAAAACTCTCACTGTTTGCAGATGACATGATCCTCTACATGGAAAACCCTAAAGACTCCACCAGAAAATTACTAGAGCTCATCAATGAATATAGTAAAGTTGCAGGATATAAAATCAACACACAGAAATCCCTTGCATTCCTATACACGAATAATGAGAAAGTAGAAAAAGAAATTAAGGAAACAATTCCATTCACCATTGCAACGAAAAGAATAAAATACTTAGGAATATATCTACCTAAAGAAACTAAAGACCTATATATAGAAAACTATAAAACACTGATGAAAGAAATCAAAGAGGACACTAATAGATGGAGAAATATACCATGTTCATGGATTGGAAGAATCAATATAGTGAAAATGAGTATACTACCCAAAGCAATTTACAAATTCAATGCAATCCCTATCAAGCTACCAGCCACATTTTTCACAGAACTAGAACAAATAATTTCAAGCTTTGTATGGAAATATATATCTTTTAAAACTCAGAATCATAAGCTAAAACTAAAAGATGGTACATGAAAGGCTTTACTTTAGAATTTCTTGTTTCTTGATACATATTATTTTGCTAATTTGTATTATTTTCTTAAATCCTCCTTATATAGACAGATTCATATTTTATTAGGAATAAATTTCACCATTCCAAAATAACATGAGATCAATGATTTGGAATGCAGGAATAAATTTATGAAAATCATCAATATTTTCAAACTACTTTTTGTAATCTCTAAAGAAACCCTAATACCTATATAATATTTAATAAAACCTTAAAAAATTAATTGTTTTCTTTTACATGTATTCACTTCCATTTGGGCATTGTGAGAAAGCCAAAATGTATTAAAAAAGGACTGTATTAGATTCACTCATTGACTGTAAGAGGCTTTATAATTTGTCCTTCATGTCCAATAATACACAGTAAATTTGTGAAGAATCAGAATAAAAACTAATATGATGATTTCTGGTTTATTATATGCTTCTCATATAGACATCTAAAATATATTATAATAAAGGGGACACAACAACCAAATGGATAAAAGACAGTCTTTTCAGAAAGTGATGATATAACTAAATATATTATGAAGAAATGTGAATCTCAACTCCACTTCATACACAAATATCTACTTCAGACATACTGCCATATAAAATTATAAAAATTTAAACTATGAAGTATGCAAAAGAGCATAGAGAACATGTTTCACTCTATAAACTATAAAATATTTCTTAAGCAAGATATCAAAACATCCATGCATAAATAAATTTTCAACAATTTAAATCAGATTAAAACTGAGAGAAATTTTTTCATTAAAAGGCATTATTTTTAGAGTAAAAAGGTAAACTGCATCCTGTGAAGAAATTTGCAATGGGTATAAAGATGGCAGGATATTCTCAAGTATACCCATTGCAAATTTCTTCACAGAATAATGCTTTTTATAATATTACTTACCAGGTAAGTTGTATACCTCAATTGTCCAATAGCCACATACCCCCTGAATAATTGCTGTTATCTAAGAGCGAAAAAAACAAGCTATGTAAAACTGAGTTAACAATGAATAATGTGCCTTATTTTCTCTTCCTTAGGTCCAGAAAATAATGAGTATTTATTATATGTCAGGGGCTTCCCTAGTGGCCCAGTGGTAAAGAACCTGCCTGCCAATGCAGGAGACATGAGTTTGATCCCTGGGTCAGGAACAACCCCTAGAGGAGGAAATGGCAACCCACTCCAGTATTCTTAGCCTGGGAAATCTCATAGAGAGAGCAGCCTGGAAGGTTACAGTCCATGGGGTCAGAAAAGAGGCAGTTCAGTTCAGTTTAGTTTAGTCACTCAGTCGTATCTAACTCTTTGCGACCCCATGAATAGCAGCACACCAGGCCTCCCTGTCTATCAGCAACTCCTGGAGTTCACCCAAACCCACGTCCATCGAGTCTGTGATGCCATCCAGCCATCTCATCTTCTGTTATCCCCTTCTTTTCCTGCCCCTAATCCCTCCCAGCATCAGAGTCTTTACCAATAATTAAATGATAATTATTAATATAATAATATAATACTAAATAATATAATAATATAATCCTTATAAAATCTTTTTATAATGAGATAAAATGTGTCAATGTAATCTAAATTAGTGCAAAACACTTTATATTATGAAAATCGAAGTGTTGAGAGTCAGTATGCTTAATTTATATCAGATACTTAATTTTTTTAATTCAGTTAAATAACATTTTATCCAAATAACCCTGTTCCAGATAAATTTTTGTTTGCAAGTAATTTCATTCTCTGATACCAGTATTACTCAAAAACCAAAACCAGATAAAGATATTACAAGGAAGGAAAACTACAGGCAAATGTCTCCTGTGAAGATGGATGCAAAATTCCACAATAAACTGTTGGCAAGTTGAATCTAAATAAAAGGAATTATACACCACAACCACGTGGTGTTGGTTCCTAAATTGGATGCTGTAAAGGAAGGGCATGAAGAGGCTGAGAAAAGAGGAGGACCACTTCAGATGGTTCAGTTCAGTTCAGTTCATTTCGTTTGCTCAGTCATGTCCGACTCTTTGAGAGCTCATGAACAGCAGCATGCCAGGCCTCCCTGCCCATCACCAACTCCCAGAGTCCACCCAAACCCATGTCCATTGAGTCAGTGATGCCATCCAGCCATCTCATCCTCTGTTGTCCCCTCCTCCTCCTGCCCTCAATCTTTCCCACCATCAGGGTCTTTTCTAATGAGTCAGCTCTTTGCATTTGGTAGCCAAAGTATCAGAGTTTCAGCTTCAACATCAGTCCTTCCAATGACACCCAGGACTAATCTTCTTTCAGATGGACTGGTTGAATCTCCTTGCAGTCCAAGGGACTCTCAAGAGTCTTCTCCAATACCACAGTTCAAAAGCATCAATTCTTCAGCACTCAGCTTTCTTTATAGTCCAACTCTCACATCCATACATGACCACTGGAAAAACCATAGGCTTGACTAGACAGACCTTTTTTGGCAAAATAATGTCTCTGCTTTTTAATATGCTGTCTAGGTTGGTCATAACTTTCCTTCCAAGGAGTAAGTGTCTTTTAATTTCATGATGGTTAGGTGGAAGGTTTAACAAGCAAGGGGACAAATATACATGGTGTGTCCTGAGGATATAAGAGGAGGATGCTCCTGCCTGCCAGCATCTTAAAAGTTTATATAAAGGCTTTAACTGGGTCAGACACCTATACTATCTAGATGGTCTCAACAACACATTGCTTTTTTGAAAAACTTTTTATTTTGTATTTGAAGGTAGCCGAATAATAATGTTGTGACAGTTTTATGTGAACAGCGATGAGACTCAGCCATACATATACATGTATCTATTCTCTCCCAAACTCTCTTCCCATCCAGGTTGCCTTGTAACATTGAGCAGAGTTCCATATGCAATACAGTCCCTGTTGGTTATCCATTTTAAATATAGCAGTGTGTATATGTCCATCCCAAACTCCCTAACTACTCCTTCCCTGTACTACCCCCAACAGCCATGAGTTCATTCTCTAAGTTTGAATCTCTTTCTCTTTAGTAAGTTCATTTGTATTATTTACTGTTAAATTCCACATATAAGGGATTTCATCTGATATTTCTCTTTCTCTACCTAACTTACTTCACTCGGTAAGACAATCTAATATGTTCATTAGATGCAATGGGGATTATTTTATTATTTTTAATGGCTGAGAAATATTTCACTGAATGTATGTACCGCATTCCTCTGTTGAAGGACACTTAGGTTGCTTCCATGTGTTGGCTATTGTAGACAGTGCTTCAATGAACTTTGGGGTACATGTATCTTTTTGGATCATATTTATCTCTGGATATATGTCCAGGAAGGGATTGCAGGGTCCTATGGTAGCTCTATTTTTAGTTTTTAAAGGAATCTCTATACAACACATTGCTTTTCTCAAGACTATGTCCTTGAAAACAACTCTAGCTATGGGAACAGTGGGTAGAACATAAATTCTAAGAATGGTGGAGGGTGTAGGAGCCTCTGATTGCCCAGGTCCAACTCTAGTGTCAACTGGTGGTCATCTCTGCTCAATGACATCCTCTTCCAGGTATCAAAGGCTATTCATCTATTAATAATAAATCAATGTAATTTTCCACATCAACAGGGTAAAAAAATGATATGATCATATAATCAATGTCAAAAAAGAATTTAACAAAATCCAACAGCAATTTCCTCTAATGGATAAAGAGCATTTTTAAAAAGCTATAGCTAACATCATAATTAATTGAGACAGAATGGATGTTCTCCCTCTGTAATTAAGAACAAGACAAGGATATCCTCAGTCATCATTCCAGTTCAGCATTGTATGGAAGGTCTTTGGCTTTTTTTTTTTCCCAGTTTATTTATTTTTCACTTTACAATATTGTATTGGTTTTGCCATACATTGACATGAGTCCGCCATGGGTGTCCATGTATTCCCCATCCTGAACTCCCATCCCACCTCCCTCCCCATATCATCCCTCTGGGTCATTCCAGTGCACCAGCCCCGAGCACCCTGTATCAGGCATCGAACGTGGACTGGAAATTCATTTCACAGGTGATAATTTACATGTTTCAATACCATTCTCCCATATCATCCAACTCTTGCCCTCTCCCACAGAGTCCAAAAGACTGTTCTACACATCTGTGTCTCTTTTGCTGTCTTGCCTACAGGGTTATCGTTACCATCTTTCTAAATTCCATATATATGCATTAGTATACTGCATTGGTGTTCTTCTTTCTGGCTTACTTCAATCTGTATAATAGTCTCCAGTTTCATTCACCTTTAGAACTGATTCAAATGTATTTGTTTAATGGCTGAGTAATACTCCATTGTGTATATTAACCACACTTTCTTATCCATTCATCTGCTGATGGACATCTTGGTTGCTTCCATATCCTGGCTATTATAAACAGTGCTGCGATGAACATTGGGGTACACGTGTCTCTTTCAATTGTGTTTCCTCTATGTATATGCCCACCAGTGGGATTTCTGGTCATATGACAGTTCTATTTTCAGTTTTCTAAGGAATCTTGGCAGGAAAAAGAAATAAAATGTATATAGATTAAAAAGAAAATCTTTAAAAAATTATTAATCATTGGCTAGTATAATTTAATTAAATCCTTTCCAGATCATTCACCTATTTTTTGTTGAGCTCCAATTTTGGTTATATACAGGTAGTATAGAAGTTTTGTTCCATCCAGGAAAAAAATCACATTGGTTTACTTTAAAGCAGTGTTTAGTTATAAAGGTAAGTTCTTAATATGTTTGTGCTTATTAAAAATTCAAGTAGCACCTATAATTTGAATTTGTTTGAATCCTGGATCTTTATATATTTAATCTTATATAAATATTTGAAAGTCATTGGTCCAGACTACTTTAATTCAATTAAATTCCCTGCTAAATTTTCCATAATATGGTAGATTTCAATTTAATCCAATTAAAGTATCTGCTAAATTTTCTGTAATATTGTGTATTTTCCTTGACTGCAAATTAGAACAGCCTTGGAAGCTTTTCAAAATTCCCAATGACCCTGTTTCAACTTTGGTAACCCCGATTTGTTTTAGCATAAGGCTCTTGCACAGGTAATTTAAAAAAATTCTCCGCATGACTTTTAATGCAAAGCCAGTTTTGAGAACCACTAGTTTAAAAACTGTTACTATTCATATTGCCAAATGTTCCCTGGCACATCTGCCTATAACAGTAGCCATAGGCTTGTTTCATTGCAATTTCCTTTACCCTCCTGGATTAGTATATACCTGGTATATCAAGACGAGGTATATAACAACATTTACAGAAACATTCTACAATGAAATGAAAGCCCAAGTAACTGGATGATCCTGCATATTAGAGTAGTTTCCTGAAATTTAATGTATAATCAGTCATCTGGGGATCTTGTTAAACTAAACCACAGATTTTGATTTACTTGGTCTTGAGAAGGGGAATGGGTGTCTAAATTTTTAGCAAGCTTCTAAATCATAATGCTAATTATGATCCTACCAGTCTATGTGCCATACTTTAAGTTTGAAGACAGAAGACTATGCTTGCAGCTACAGCAGCTAAAGTTGGGGAGTTCTAGCCTTAAGATGTTAGAATTCTAGCTCAGTAACCACTGTTTCTCTCCTCAACGAAAAACAGGACTTGTATACATCCTCTAGGGCTTCTCTGGTAGTTCAGCAGTAAAGAACCTGCCTGTAGTGCAGGAACCACAGGAGACATGAAGTCAGTCCCTCAGTGGGGAAGATCCCCTGCGGGAGGACATGGTAACCCGCTCCAGTATTCTTGCCTGGAGAATTCCGTGGACAAAGGAGACTGGTGTGCTTTGATCTATATGGTTACAAAGAGATGGACACAACTCAAGCGAGCTAGCACACATGCGTACATTTTTTAAGCATTCTTCAGTGAAAGACCATGGCATATACTAACTTTACTTGTTTTCCATACTTAAGAAAGCATGCTGGTATATACATGAGAGGCCATATTGAGGTAAATTTAATGTTTCCTAATTATTGAAAGTCAAACCAATTGCACTTAGTCACTTGAAGATCATCTGTTGTTCAGACGTTCTGTTGCGTCTGAATCTTTACAATCATTAATCATAGACTATTTAAAACAAAGCTAATGCAGTGTCTTCATTGTAAATAGACACCTTAATGTCATGCTGATGCAACCTGGAGCTTAAGTTTGGGGCCATGTGTGCATTGAGCAACAGTCACTTTGTGCTTAAACTTTGCAATTGGCAATTTTCATCCTACAGTCTTGGCAGTAATGTAATTTTGGAAGATCTGAATAGCAGACCAGGAAACATGGTGGTGGAGTCAGTGTTATAATTGGGTGAGACATAAGGATGAGGGACAACCTAGTTCACTACCTAGAAATAGATAATTTAGCTTCTCAATTAATATGCAGGTAAATATAGGAATCAGCAGAGAATTTGAATCAATGTAAATTATATTGTCCTGTATTCAGGGTTCCTTTTAACTACTTACTAGGAATTTTTTCTTTCTTTCTCTCTCTCTCTTTTTTTTTAAATTTAAGAACCTTGACCAAGTTAATTATAGTAATGAGAACTGGATAGTTTGTGAGCAGAGAGCCGGTAAGTCATAGCCACCAGGGTTTGTAACTGGATCCATTCAAAAAGTAAAATGTTGGGAACACATGTACACCTGTGGCAGATTCATGTTGATGTATGGCAAAACCAATACAATATTGTAAAGTAATTAGTCTCCAATTTAAATAAATTTATGTTTTAAAACATAAATAAAATAAAATAAAGAACAATGTCAAGAATCTAGCCTTTGATTCAGCAATTCCACTCTCAGTATTTATTCAAAACAAAGAAAATATCTTGAAAAAATATATGCACTTCCAGGTTCATTGCAGCATAGTTTATAATAGTCACGATATGGAAGTAGCTGAAGTGTCCACTGACAGATGAATGAATAAAGAAAATGAAATATATATTTTTAAAAAATGTAAAATGTTTCCAAGAAAATTTACTTTTCAAAGGTGGTTGTTCTTGGACTTGATTGTCCTATCTAATATTTGCTGAAAGTTATACTGTTTTCCTCAGATTATTTAAATAAGATGGTAATATCCTGAGGCTATTTCTTAATTCATATGGAGACATTTTAATAAACTGATTTTGTGAGCATACACAAGGATATCTAGGAGGTATTCATACAACTTCTCTACAAATGCACCCATATGCAAATACACTCTGGCACACAGACTTATAGTTAATAATCGGCATTATATTTTCAGGGTCACAGTTGTTTTAGTCAACCCAGATACTTTTCTCTTTATCCAACCAAACATTTTCAAAGCTCATTAACACATCACTTTATAATTATAATTTCTCTCAGTACAGCATTTTCTTGTTGATTGCAGGGTGGAGAATAGTTCCCTTTGGTGCCTTTTTCTCTCATCTGGAGCAAAGAACCTAACTGCTGTGACCACTTACAAGAAAGACTTGGCACACCAAAAGCCCCAGATGGAGGCCATCCTAACGTGCTTCCACAGGCAGCAACTGTGTCCTCCACTGGCTTCCGGACCAGCTCCTCTAAAGACCTCTTGAATTGCTCTATTGTTGACATTTAAAATAGCTATGGATTTCCTTTTTTGATTAATTTCAAATAACCTATATTTATAATTAGGTTATCTTTCTGTGTTTTATTAATGAGAAATATGCACATTCCTAAAAAATTGAGCAATCGTTGCTAAATATGTACAGTTCCGTTCAGTTCAGTCGCTCAGTCGTGTCTGACTCCTTGTGACCCCATGAATCGCAGCACGCCAGGCCTCCCTGTCCATCACCAACTCCCGGAGTTCACTCAGACTCATGTCCTTCAAGCCAGTGATGCCATCAAGCTATCTCATCCTCTGTTGTCCCCTTCTCCTCCTGCCCCGAATCCCTCCCAAGATCAGAGTCTTTTGCAATGAGTCAACTTTTCCCATGAGGTGGCCAAAGTACTGGAGTTTCAGCTTTAGCATCATTCCTTACAAAGAACACCCAGGGCTGGTCTCCTCCAAAATGGACTGGTTGGATTTCCTTGCAGTCCAGGGGACTCTCAAGAGTCTTCTCCAACACTAAAGTTCAAAAGCATCAATTCTTCCACGCTCAGCCTTCTTCACAGTCCAACTCAAAATATGTACAGGAGGATATCATACAATCAGATTAACAGCCATGATGTTAAAAATCACCATTCCTCTTCAACCCCAAATAACAGTTAAATGACAAGCTCTACTGGACTCTAGGTTCTCAATGATTTTTTTGTTAATAATTATTGAATCAAGAAACATTAATATTGGGAACTTTAATTTTGTTAACAGGAACTTTGCAGGATGTCTGCACCTACACATGTTGATCCAGTGGAAGGAAAGAGTGATTTCTAAGAAGTTGATTTAATTGATGTAGTAACTTTTGCAGTTAGACTTTAAAGTTTCTCTCTCTTGATGTGAAAGAAAAAATCTTAGTTCTTAAATGTCAAGATCAGGTACAATTAAAAGCATGAAACAATGGTAATGGTTTATTTAAATAATGAGCCCTCAGTAAAGGGAGCTTAAGATACCATGAACTAAGTATGTATCTTCAGAGATGCATAAGATACTATAACTCCAAATATCAATGCTTACCTAAATGCACACCACAAAACTGACTAAAACAAACTAATTTCTGGACTATCACTCAAAATTGTATTTTTTGCTTGGTCATTTTAGTATAAAAAGTGGGCATGATCAAAAGCCAAACTGAAGTGTTCTACAAAAAATTTCAGGGTGATGGAGTTTTATTTCAGTCATTTTTTTTAAGTACACATTCTCTAGAATTATTTTGATTATAATTATATTCCTATTTCTTAGTTGTGTTATTTAGGGTTCATGAATTGACAGTCCAGGTTAGATAATGACTTGCATTTTCATTGAAATCCTAGTCTTTTCCAAGTGCAGAGTTGGGTTTCTGAAGCTTCAAACTCTCAGCTTTTCAAGATCAAAACCCAGACACTCATTTGCCCATTCTTACTAATTTCTAGGTTCCATTATGATTAAGTGCAATAGATTTATATTCATTACTATTTTCACTCACATATTCTACCACTTTTTATTGTATAGCAAAAAGTTATGACCTTTTTATTTAATGCAACAACATTTTAGAACACTTGTATTATAAAATCAACTTTAACTCAACACTGCAATTGATCACATAGTGATTATTCCTAATAAAGAAAGAATATAGGACATAGAAATATTGCTGATAGTGATTCAAATATTAAAAAAAAAAAACCCTGCATACCTAGAATAGTATGTGCCTTGAAATAAAGAAATCAACATCTTCAAAAGGGCATCAATTTGAATTGGGCTTGAATAATGGGTAAAGGAAGAGGGCATGGCAACCCACTCCAGCATTCTTTTTTTTTTTGAAAAGAAAAGCAAATTTTAATTTTTCTTTATTCCTCTCTTGAGCTGAAATTTTGACCCTTAAGGGGAAACTTTCTGAAACTTCATGTCTCCCAGACTCCTTCTGTCATCAAAAATCTTTTCTTTCTTTTTTTTTTTTTTTTTGATGGATGGTTAGAGAATGTGTGTGTGTGTGTGTGTGTGTGTGTGTGTGTGTGTGAGTGAGCGCACGCGCAAGCTTAGTTGGTTGGTTGTGTTCAACTCTTTGAGACTCTTTGGATTGTAGCCCACCAAGCTCCTCTGCCCATGGGATTCTCCAGGAAAGAATACTGGAATAGGTTGCCATATCCTTCTCCAGGGGATTTTCCTGACCCAGAGATTGAACCGGCACCTCCTGTGTCTTCTGGATTGCAGGCAGATTCTTTTTTTTTTTTTTTTTTTTTAGTTTTTTATTTTTTAAATTTTAAAATCTTTAATTCTTACATGCATTCCCAAACATGAACCCCCCTCCCACCTCCCTCCCCATAACATCTTTCTGGGTCATCCCCATGCACCAGCCCCAAGCATGCTGCATCCTGCGTCAAACATAGACTGGCGATTCAATTCACATGATAGTATACATGTTAGAATGTCATTCTCCCAAATCATCCCACCCTCTCCCTCTCCCTCTGAGTCCAAAAGTCCGTTATACACATCTGTGTCTCTTTCCCTGTCTTGCATACAGGGTCGTCATTGCCATCTTCCTAAATTCCATATATATGTGTTAGTATACTGTATTGGTGTTTTTCTTTCTGGCTTACTTCACTCTGTATAATCGGCTCCAGTTTCATCCATCTCATCAGAACTGATTCAAATGAATTCTTTTTAACGGCTGAGTAATACTCCATTGTGTATATGTACCACAGCTTTCTTATCCATTCATCTGCTGATTGACTTGATAAGTTCTATCTTTTTCATGAAGCCTGAGCTTGCCATTCCAACTCACAGGGATATTTTTCTTTTCTTTTTTTTTTTTTTTATTTTAGTTTATTTTACTTTACAATACTGTATTGGTTTTGCCATACATCAACATGAATCCACCACAGGCATACATGTGTCCCCAATCCTGAACCCCTCTCCCACCTCCCTCCCCATACCATTTCTCTGGGTCATCCCAGTGCACCAGCCCCAAGCATCCTGTATCCTGCATCGAACCTAGACTGGTGATTCATTTCTTACACGATGTTATACATGTTTCAATGCCATTCTCCCAAATCATCCCACTCTCTCCCTCTCCCATAGAGTCCCAAAGTCTGTTTTATACATCTGTGTCTCTTTTGTTGTCTCACATACAGGGTTATCATTACCATCATCTAGATTCCATATATATGTGTTAGTATACTGTATTGGTATTTTTCTTTCTGGCTTACCTCACTCTGTATAACCTGCCTGACTTCAGGCTATACTACAAAGCCACAGTCATCAAGACAGTATGGTACTGGCACAAAAACAGAAATATAGGTCAATGGAACAAAATAGAAAGCCCAGAGATAAATCCACATACCTATGGACACCTTATCTTCGACAAAGGAGGCAAGGATATATAATGGATTAAAGACAATCTCTTTAACAAGTGGTGCTGGGAAAACTGGTCAACCACTAGTAAAATAATGAAACTAGAACACTTTCTAACACCATACACAAAAATAAACTCAAAATGGATTGAAAATCTAAATGTAAAATCAGAAACTATAAACTCCTAGAGGAGAATATAGGCAAAACACTCTCTGACATAAATCATAGCAGGGTCCTCTATGACCCACCTCCCAGAATACTGGAAATAAAAGCAAAAATAAACAAATGGGATCTAATTAAAATTAAAAGCTTCTGCACAACAAAGGAATCTATCAGTCAGTTCAGTTCAGTCGCTCAGTCGTGTCCAACTCTTTGTGACCCCATGAATCACAGCACGCCAGGCATCCTTGTTCATTACCAACTCCCAGAGTTCACTCAGATTCACATCCATCAAGTCAGTGATGCTATCCAGCTATCTCATCCTCTGTCGTCCCCTTCTCCTCCTGCCCCCAATCCCTCCCAGCATCAAAGTCTTTTCCAATGAGTCAACTCTTCACATGAGGTGGCCAAAGTACTGGAGTTTCAGTTTTAGCTTCATTCCTAAGCGAGGTGAAAAGACAGCCTTTGGAATGGGAGGAAATAATAGCAAATGAAGCAACTGACAAACAACTAATCTCAAAAATATACAAGCAACTCATGCAGCTCAATTCCAGAAAAATAAATGACCCAATCAAAAAATGGGCCAAAAAACTAAATGGACATTTCTCCAAAGAAGAAATACAGATGGCTAACAAACACATGAAAAGATGCTCAACATCACTTATTATCAGAGAAATGCAAATCAAGACCACAGTGAGGTATCCTTTCACACCAGTCAGAATTGCTGCAATCCAAGTCTACAAGCAATAAATGCTGGAGAGGGTGTGGAGAAAAGGGAACCCTCTTACACTGTTGGTGGGAATGCAAACTAGTACAGCCACTATGGAGAACAGTGTGGAGATTCCTTAAAAAACTAGAAATAGAACTGCCTTATGACCCAGCAATCCCACTTCTGGGCATACACACCGAGGAAACCAGAATTGAAAGAGACACGTGTATCCCAATGTTCATCTAGGTTGCTTCCATGTCTATGGAAGCAACCTAGATGTCCATCAGCAGATGAATGGATAAGAAAGTGTGGTACATATACACAATGGAGTATTACTCAGCCATTAAAAAGAATACATTTGAATCAGTTCTAATGAGGTGGATGAAACTGGAGCCTATTATACAGAGTGAAGTAAGCCACTCCAGTATTCTTGCCTGGGGAATCCTATGGACAGAAGAGCCTGGTGACTATAGTCTATGGGGTTGCAAAGAGTCAGGCACAACTGAAGTGGCTTAGCACACAGCACAATGAGTAAACGGGTTAATATTAATTTAACCTTAGTTCTAGTTCATCATGTAACACATGTAACAGGTATCAAGAAATTTGCTGTGCTGTGCTTAGTCACTTAGTTAGGTATGACTCTTTAGGACCCCGTGGACTGTAGCTTGCTAGGCTCCTTTGTCCTTGGGGATTCTCTGGGCAAGAATGAAGGAGTGGGTTGCCATAACCTCCTCAAGGGGATCTTCTCAACCCAGGGATTGAGCCCGTGTCTCTTGCACTGCAGGCAGATTCTTTACCATCTGAGTCACCAGGAAAGCCCAAGAATTCTGGAGGGGGTAACCTATCCCTTCTCCAGCAGATCTTCCTGACCTAGGAGTGGAACTGGGGTCTCCTGCATTGCAGGCAAATTTTTTACCAGCTAAGCTACCAGGGAAGACCGTGCAAGGTATTTATTACTCTTTTAATTTTCCAAATGAGAATGAAAGTTCAGAAACATTCAATAAAGTACCAAAGAAATACAGTTAATGAATACTGGGTTTGGATTTTAATCTAATTTGGTATTAACCATTCTTTATTCTACTGTATAGGAGACTTATGACAAGTGACAATCCTTCTGAAGAAACACAGAACTATACATTATGTAATAGGCATGTGTGCTCAGCCTCTCAGTCATGCCCAGCTCTTGGCAATACCATGGTCTATAACTCGCCAGGCTCCTGTGTCCATGGTATTTCCCAGGCAAGAATACTGAAGTGGGTTGCCATTTCCTTCCCTAGGGGATCTCCTCAACCCAGGGCTTGAATGCACATCTCCTGCACTGGCAGGTGGATTCTTTACCACTGAACCACCAGGGAAGCCCTCCCTTATGATACTAATGAGAAGACTATGATCCTGATATGTCAAAAGAATTCCCTAAAGACATTCCCAAAGTTTAGTATTGGAGTTAGGACTAAACTTACGTGTTTTGATTCCTAGTTTGATTTCTTTTCCTCTCAACACCCTATAGAATGATATCAGTGAAGCCATAGGTGAAGACATTGTTAGGAAAAATAAATATATGCTTAGGGTCTTTAAAACTCTCTTCTAGCTGCTGAACATTAGGAATTAAAGAACTTTTTACATGGCTCTACAAATTAAAGAATAGATATCAATAGCATGAGATGAAGGAGAGAAAATTTTGCTGCTGATTATGTATTGTCTCATCAGAAAACAAAGCCTGAGGAGTACTTCCCTTTATTCAGATGATCAGAACAGCAACTGCAGTAGAGAAATCACCAAGAAGAGGCTGATATCTTGAAATATAGCAGGGAGAACATGGATAAGCCATGGATATCATGAAGAATTACGGAAAGAAGTCTTCTAGAAGAACATCTATTTGAGGGCTATTTAATAAGGATGATAATTATTGTTTTTTGATTGGTGACTTGTTCCTTGCACTGTCTCATAGGAAATGCACAGGTACAAAAGCTATAGTCTTGAACCTAGCAAAAGTCTAAGCACTGAACTGTAGAAATATACTGTTACATATCTACACACAAGATATATGTTTGGAAGAGGATAACCATGTTGCTCAGCAACTTTAGTACTGATATTTTATAATTAAAATGCTTTCAGTATTTTAACTACTTTTAGTATTTTAAAGGTAAAGCCTTTCAAATTTATAACAGCATAGAATATAACTTTAATATTTTTTTTTTCTGAAGCAGGCACATAAACTAACATATTTGCCAGCTCTTGTAGTCTGCTTTCAAGTTTGGAATAATTTTCAATTCAACAAATATTTTTCTTTGAATCTAAATAGGTTTGGTTCTTCAGATCAGCAACAACTATAAAGGAATGGTCTAGAATGCAAAAGTTTCTTCCCTATCTGCTGAAAGTATCCTACAGTATATAGTCTACCTCTGTTCACTTTAGTCAGAACCTTTTTACTCATTCGGGTGGGAGTTAAGAATTGGCAAGTTTCTTTACTTTTTTATTTTTATGCAAGTATGTATTAGAGAGACAGTGGTGAGGTGTCCAAACTTTACTGGATGACAGCTTCAGTCTACTTCTTGTCAAGGAGATTTATATCACCTTTCTGACATGATGTTTTTAATGCAGCATATTTTTTGGAACATGAGTCTGAGGTCATTTTAGAACCAGTCAGCAGTCTCTTCCTTCTCACCTGACTACTGCCTTCCAGATTAATTACAAAGATTGACAAAATGAGAAGCTTTCATAGCATGATACCTAGGGTGCCAAGGGATGGATCTGATTTTTTATTAGGAAAAAGATTATTCTGAGAATTCCAACTTAAATATGTGATGAACTTGTAAGTGGAAGCAAACAAAAGCATGCAATATATTCACATTGTTTAAATACCCATTCCTATAATCTTCACAAGAGCATGCAATATATTCAATATTATTGTTTAAATACCCATTCCTATAACCTTTACAAGTTGACCAGAGGATTACACTATTTTCTAATTTATTTTGATTCTATTCAACATAGTTCAGAGTTCTATCTTATACATTTAGCAACACTGACAAGAAGTTATTTATGACTGAATCTAGTCATGTTGTTTTTTTGGATGGCTGAATTTCCTGGATTAAAGTCAAAAAGAAGAAGAAAAGAAGGAAAAAAAATATCTTTAAATCATGTCCTTAAATCAAGTTGATTCATAATCAGTGCTTCCTATTCTTGAGTGAAATGGAGCATATTTAAATACACAGCTTTGAGAGTTTCATTTACTACCTGAATACCATGAATTGTCATATTGATGTAGCACATATGCAATGAGATTTATTACCATTCATTCTGGAAGAATAAAAGAATGACTAAAGCTGACTTACTGTAAATTTCAAGTTTCATAAAAGCTTTCCAAGCAGCAATGCTTTACAAATGACTAATCACCTGACAGCCATTTTGTTTTTATAAATTAACATTACAAAATTAGTGAATGGTATAGAATATAATTTCAAAATAATTAGGAATACCTACTATATTTGGCCATTTGATTTATTACCCTGTGATATTCATATTAATAATTGCAATTTCCCATTAATATGGGAAGTTCAACTTCTAAGAAAGTTTATAAGAAAGTTATTTGAAATATTCATGGTCTTTTGGCAGTCTTTCTTTTTAATGCCATAAAGCTTGAAGCATTTATAGGTGTCTGATGTGAATCCAGAAACTGTTCTGGAAACCTAGTAGGATAATAAAAGTGGCAATATCTGGTGTCCTTAAAGTAAGGACAACTATTGTTTGTGAATTTTATGTTTATGGAACTTTTAACATTTCAATGGAGTAAAACAGAGTTGATTAGTTTTTATCACCTTGACATTTACTTTCAATCAATAGAAGACCATAAGGCTATTATTCAGTTTAGAGTCAATTAAGTCATTTAAATTAGATTTCAAATAATATCTTGGAGTTATGATATAAAATGTCAGCAGCTAGGTAAAATTCAAAAATAAAGTTACCTTGACCTCACTTGGATATACACACTTTCATAATATACATTTTGGAGTTTTCATTTAATTCTTTAAAAAAAATATTGGAGTATACTTAATCTACAATGTTGTGTAAGTTTCTGCTGTACAGCAAAGTGAATCAGCTATACACAGACATATCTCCACTGTTTTTTTTTCAAGACTTTTTTCCTATATAAGCCATTACAGACTATTGAGTAGAGTACCCTGTGCTATAAGTATCTTATTTGTTAATTCCTACAGAATTTCATTTTGAGTTTAAAAGAAAGTTAATGAGATTTTCCTCAGAATTCCAAAGATTGAGTAAGATTTAACTATAACTCTTACCATATTTTAAAAGCAAAGCAGGTGAAAGAGGTGGGGTGGAGGGAGGGTGGAAGCCTAAACTGTAAGAAGACAGAATTTAAAAATTTTGAGTCAACGGCTGTTGCTTTGTGCAATTTTCTGAAATATCATTTCTCTTCTGAACAGTACTCAAAAGACAAAAAAAGGGATCAGTTTGGCAAATTCTTTTCTCTGATATGTCTATCATGAAGATAAATTATCTCAGAGGTTAATTGCAGTTTTTTCATTCTCTGATTCCGACATTTGCATACGAGCACATCAAATTTTGTAACTCTTATTTGCTGCTGTTTTCCTTGTTTTGAACTTAGACCTTTTCTAAAATTGTGTGGGAGGATGTGAATTGTAACATATGCCCCAAGAAACTTAATTTTAAATATAACTAATGTGAACAGGATATATTTTTACATGTGGTACTGGATTCATCTTTTTACTTTTGTGAACATCAATTTTATGAATATTTGTATTGCAATTTCCTTTATAGATTTACTAGAAAAGAAATTATGATCACTGTAAAATCATTCAGTGGTATAAATAGCTCATATGTAAGTGTTCTTTTTTTAAAGATGAAATAGTTTTGAGTGAATACACAGTAAATGCTACAAATACATGATTATAATACAATAGTCAAATTGGGGAAACTTATCTATGTGTCCATTAGCCAATTAATAGGAATTCTAGATGGATATAAGTTGTAAAACAATACACCACATTAGTATTCTTTTAGCTTTGTACCTTAATGTCTGCATATCTAACTCAAGACAATTTTGAACAATAAGTAGATTCTGCAAAAGTTAGGCCTATCAAAAGATTACATTTTTCATTGTTTTAAATTTAAAGAATTACATATCCATTTTTAAAAAGTGACTTGCTAGAAAAAAATTATTTCAGATATATTCTCATAAGGAATATTTATAATTTCAAGGTTATACAAAATGGAACTACAAAAGCAAGCCACTAAATAATACAGAAAATGCTTTGCCCTTACTGTATACATTTGAACAGATCTTTAACTAAATGATAATAAAATACAGGCTAATAAAGTGTAAATTTTATTTACTTTCCTTATTTATTTGGACAAAGGATAATGGCTAAATTAGCACATGGCATTGTCAACAGCTCTCAAGTTCTCAAATTCTCTTCCTTTCATTATCTCTAACTTTAAACATCTGGTTTCTGATTTCAATCTTAGATATTACCAAGATTAAATTAAAATATTGGAGACTTTTCATTGTCAATTGCCTTAGTATTTAACAGCAGAATTGTAAAAAGGAAGAAGCAGCAGCACAGTGTTGCCTCTGGCTACATCAGTGTGTAAGGGAAGTTCATAATTCTTGAAGCATCATCACACTTCGTTTCTATACCACCATATTTCCTTGGCATCTCCTAACTCATTCCTTCTTAGAGTTTTAATTTCATAAATTACACTGATAAACAATAACAGCTTTCCCCCAGTGGTGGTTCTTGATTCTGGACGAAGGTTAAGAATTAGGCTTATCTCAGGTAGAGATGGAGAAGGTAGAAAGAAATTCCATGGACAGAGGAGTCTGGTGGGCTACAGTCCATGGGATCACAGAGTTGGGCATGACTGAGCTCACTAACACACACACACACACACACACAGAGGTAGAGAGATTTCACTGGGGGAAAGAGAACAGGAGAACTATCAGTGGTCACTCAGAACAAGCAGTTAAAAAAAAAAACAAAACACAGAGGCTTAGAGATGATCACCTGGCTTGACATAAGCACTTTGGTATTTACACACAGAAGGCCGGGGGTAGGGGTTGGTGGTGGGGTGGGGGGTGGTGAGTGCTAAGCCATGAGGTTCTTAAACACAGAGTGATATAGTCTTCAATCTCCCAGTGTCTGTGAAGTACAGACAACAAAAGAGGGAGTCTGATTCCAACGTGCACTCAGGTACCAGCATGTCTCAGACTTGGACGTACGTAGTGTGGGAGGGTGGAGAGACCACCTAGGAAGCGGAAGACAAGGACTTATTGTAGACTTTCAAGGTAAAGAAACTGAGCATCAACTAGGCTCCCAATCAAAACCCCAGGTATCTCAGCAAGAAAAATAAGGCTGAACAACAGGTAAGCTTGGCTAACAAAGGTCCCTATGGACAAAGCTATGTTTTTTTAGTAGTCACATATGGATGTGAGAGTTGGACCATAAAGAAAGCTGAGCACAGAAGAACTGATGCTTTGAATTGTGGTGCTGGAGAAGACTCTTAAGAGTCCCTTGGACTGCAAGGAGATCTAACCAGTCCATTCTAAAGGAAATCAACCTTGAATATTCATTGGAAGCACTGATACTGAAGTTGAAGCTCCAATACTTTGGCCACCTGATGGGAAGAGCCAGCTCATTGGAAAAGACTCTGATGCTGAGAAAGATTGAGGGCAGCAGGAGAATAGGGTGACAAAGGATGAGATGGTTGGCTGGTATCACCAACTCAATGGACATGAGTTTGAACAAAGTCTGGGGGACGGTGAAGGACAGGGAAGCCTGGTGTGCTGCAGTCCATGGGATCGCAAAGAGTCAGACATGACTTAGCAACTGAACAACAATATAGAAATATTGACAAAAATGTCTGAGCAAGAAGACAAAATGCATGTTTTTCTGTTAGAAAGATGTATCCGTCTAGCAGGCTAAAGATCTATTTGTCAATTAAATGGGTCATCCTCAGCAGCAGCAGATTATTTTAGGGGCTATATCCTTATAGATTATGTTCTCTGAAGGCTGTATGGGATGGAAAAATAGTAAGAAATAAGGGAACACATTGTTCTTCTGGTTGTTCAAGGAAAGTCACTTTGGAAATGTAAAGGTCATTTTTAGTATTACGAATGGTATCACTATTAGAGCGGCAAAAAATGTTGAATGATCCTGATTTACAAAGTGGCAGCTATGTAGAGACAATATTGCAAAAATCTGAGCCTTTCTTCTATAAATCCTTATCCTGCAGAAACAAAAGAGGTTGGAGAAGGAGAAGCAAGTGAATCATATATTTTTAAGGTCTACTTGGTATTAGTAGCTGTAGCTCATAAAATTCTATGGCTGCCCATTGAAATTGCAAGCAGTCTTATTGATGGTGTGATCCAATTATGAAAGAGGAACTTAATTTCAGTGGCTTCAGTAAAGGTTGCATCTTTCTTAAATAAAAAATAAATTAATTTCTTCCTGCTGGAAGCCCCTGTAATATTCAGTAAGAAAATTCAAATTCTCTCTACATATATGACAGCGTGAGAGGCAATATTAACAAAGGAAAATAACAGTACAGTAACAAAAGCAGTAATCATGGTGCCTCAGACAAGTATTAGAATGTTTTTGAGAGGTCTTTTGCTTATTTTTATTAATAAGACTATCTGACAGTAAAACCATCACAATGCCAAAGAAACGATGCTCCATAAACTTTTTAAACAGTGGGTGTCAGAGAGACAGACAATTAGGAAACAAAAAGAACTTAACACAGATATAACGCCAGTTTTATCTACAGTGTAGCCATCAAATCATAAGAAAGATTCATATAAAATGGAATAAGCCAGGTAAATACCATACTTATATTTGGCTTTTCTTTTGAGAGTACATTTCAATATAGGCTATAATCATGTAAACATATAAGGTACAGTCCTTAGTGTTTACTTCTCAACAAGACATCATTTTTTTATTTAAATGACTTGTCTTTTCCATTGTGCCTAGTAACGAGTGGGCCTCAATTTCGTGTTAAAAAAAAATCTATGTGATACTAATTACTAGTGAAAGAATGACAGTTGGGTGTTTTTACATGCCAGTAATAAATCATAAAGGCAGTGTGCCAATCCTCACTCAAAACCAGAAAGGGATGTAGCGTAATGAATGGATCAGAGAGAAGTTCAGCAAGAATACACAATAAAAGAAGTGGAAAACTTTTGTTAAAGGCATTCACTAAAAGTGTTCTTTTTAATATATAATTTTTGTCATTTAAACTTTGTTTAAAATTTTTAAACAGACAACATCTTGTTTAAAATTTTAATGTAAATTAAGTCAAAGCTAAACCTTTCTAGTTAGAGGGTGGATGATTCTTTGAAAATCAAAAAGAACCTCATCTGGAAAGTAGATGGGGCTACTAAATAAAATTTCTACTTTCCTGTAAAGACTGAATAAGGCACCTTTCCTGTGGTCATGTATGGATGTGAGAGTTGGACTGTGAAGAAGGCTGAGCACTGAAGAATTGATGCTTTTGAACTGTGGTGTTGGAGAAGACTCTTGAGAGTCCCTTGGACTGCAAGGAGATCCAACCAGTCCATTTTGAACGAGATCAGCCCTGGGATTTCTTTGGAAGGAATGATGCTAAAGCTGAAACTCCAGTCCTTTGGCCACCTCATGAGAAGAGTTGACTCATTGGAAAAGACTCTGATGCTGAGAGGGATTGGGGGCAGGAGGAAAAGCGGACGACAGAGGATGAGATGGCTGGATGGCACCACCGACTTGATGGACCTGAATCTGAGTGAACTCTGGGAGTTGGTGACGGACAGGGAGGCCTGGCGTGCTGCGATTCACGGGGTCGCAAAGAGTGGGACACGACTGAGCGACTGAATTGAACTGAACTGAATGGCGGGAAGAAATAAGAAAACACTAAGCAACCTGGCACCCTGCTCCAGTATTCTTGCCTGGAGAATCCCAGGGACAGAGGAGCCTGGAATGCTACAGTCCACGGGGTCACAAAGAGTTGGAGATGACTGAGCGATTTCACAAGCAACCAGCAATGTGATCCAGTTGTGAAATTTGTTGTATATTAGTCAAAGAATTTCCTTTTTTGTACTTCCTTCAATACCTCTGGGGTCTATGAAATATTTAGAGCTAAAAGATCATATCATTTATTTCTCTAAAAACTTTCAACTCCCTGTTATCTACAGCTAAAAATCCAACTGTCCAGTTCTTATATCATGGGCTCATTCAATGTTGTTTGAAATAATATTTCTGATTATATTTTTTTTCATATGTTTCATGCTGAAATACAGCATCAGATAAAGTGAAAGTGAAAGTTAAGTCGCTCAGTCGTGTCCGACTCTTTGCGACCCCGTGCAACCCAGTGGACTGTAGCTCACCAGGCTCCTCCGTCCATGGTATTCTCCAGGCAAGAGTACTGGAGTGGGTTGCCATTTCCTTCTCCAGGGGATCTTCCAGACCCAGGGATTGAACCCAGGTCTCCCACATTGCAGGCAGTCGCTTTAACCTCTGAGCCACCAGGGAGCCAGCACCAGATATGCTTCCCCTACATATAACCCATTCTGTTTGGGAAATAAAGATCTGCTGTTCATTTGAGGCTTCAAATTTTACCTTTGCAAAACTCTTCTTAGAGCTAACAGTCAAACTCAATATTAACTGTTTTTCTCTGTAAAGAAATCCTATATATGCATAATTTCAGAACATCTTTCTTTAATAGAAAGTTATATGTAATAGCCTGCTATTTGTTTAACCAACATAAAGGCAGGTTCTTAGTCACATTCATTTTGCATTCCTGGCAGCATCTTACACTGGGGTTTTCTACATAACAAGTGTTTGCTCAAAAGCTGTTGAATCATCAAATAAATGAAAAAAGTTGATTTTATTTATTTTGGGGGGTGAATAAGGACTGTCATGCATCTATTCTAAACTATTCTTTTTTTCTGGATTATAATGGCAGAAAATTTTTGCAAAAATCACATCTCTGGTTAGCAAAAGTGGTAAAAGTATCAGGTGTGTGTGTTGTGTGTGTGACAGAGAGAAAGAGAGAGAGAAATAACATAACTTACATTCTGAGATATTCTCATATTGAGAAAAATATTTCCAATTATTCATTCTACGGCCATTAGTAACAACATTGTAATTCTCCTTCTTACTGTTTGCCTTCTCCCCAGTTATTCTTTACTCCCATATTTTCTTTTCTTTATATAATAAATCGTTTCCAGAAATGCAAAATAGAGGAGATTTTTGACAACAGGTGGCCACCTACTTTGCAAATCTGCTGTAGGGATTTGTGGCTACTTTGACAAATTTAGGAAATTTAGAATTTTCATTGACTTCTAAAGTATACAGTGCATTCAGTTTGTATGATTTCTGACCTTGGTCAGATCAGGAGAATAGAGTTGGATGCTTTTTCATTGTGCTTTCATCTTGAAGGCTTTAAAAGAGGAAAAAGATAGAGTAAGTAATCCTGGTCTGGAAAGATATCATCCAAAATAATTTTTCTCTCTCAAGACTGGCAGATAGTTCAGATAAACACCCAACCTTTGAAGTGCTTATCTAAACCAAGAAGAAGCCTCTACTGTGGTCCAACTCATCACTTTCTGATTGTAATAGAATAAAAGAACTTGGATTTTAAAAGGCTGGAGCAAAGGGTGAATACAGATTGATCCAAATTATTTTATTTGGACTCCATATTCTATTCTTTTTAGGGCTTCCCACGTGGCACTAGTGGTAAAGAATATACCTGCCAATGCTGGGGATACAAGAGACACAGGTTAAATCCCTGGGTCGGGAAGATCTCCTGCAGAAGGAAATGGCAACCCACTCCAGTATTCTTGCCTGGAAAATTTCATGGACTGAGGAGCCTGGCGGGCTACAGTCCATAGGGTTGCAGAACTGAGCACAGTCTGTTCTTTTTATTTATTAGCATAATGTGTAAGCAAGCATTATAGGACTTTTAGATGAATCCTTTGGTTAGATCATGACCTAATCAATATTAGGTCATGATTTCCATGTATTTAATTTTGAAAAGAAATAATTCTCCATCACTGAATTAAGCAGCTCAGAATTTGCTCTCAGGGCTCCTGGGACTGTAAAATTTAAGCTAGAAGAAAAACTTTCCAAAATTTATTATGAGCATTATCTGTAGCAGGCATAGTAATGAATATGTTATATTTATATACATGTATATATTATATCTTATTTAATTTTGGGAGAAGGGATAAGGTGGAGTACTTGAATTATCCCTACCTTTCAGGTAAAAATTATTTATAGTATTAATAACTTAATAAAAATATTCAAAATACCTATTAGAGACCCAAATCAAAATTCAACCCATGCCTGGGAGACAGAGGTCCATGATTCTGTGGTATTAAAATTTGTCTCTGGTATTTGAAAATTATCATGACATCTGTAAGCAAACCAAAGTAAACATTCAAAGCTTTATGAAAACTTTATGAAAACTGATTCCATTTTCCAAATTCATGAAGATGCTATTAAACTATTTTAAGGAAAACTGAGTGACTGAATGACTATCTTTACTATTTTATAGTTTGCAACTTGGAAAAGGCAATGGCAACCCACTCCAGTACTCTTACCTGGAAAATCCCATGGGCGGAGGAGCCTGGTAGGCTGCAGTCCATGGGGTCGCTAAGAGTCGGACATGACTGAGGGACTTCACTTTCACTTTTCACTTTCATGCATTGGAGAAGGAAATGGCAACCCACTCCAGTGTTCTTGCCTGGAGAATCCCAGGAATGGGGGAGCCTGGTGGGCTGCCGTCAGTGGGGTCGCTCAGAGTCAGACACAACTGAAGCGACTTAGCAGCAGCACCAGCAGTTTGCAGCTTGCTTAGAAGGTATATTAAAAATCAAGATACATCAGAAATTAATAAATCAAATTACAGTCATTTATCCCACATCCATTATGTGGGAAACATTCAATGATAAATAATTCCTCTTGATTTAAGTCCACATTACCTAGCTACACCTCTAGGCTGTGATTCACAGAAAGTGAAAGAGTTAATTGTTCAGTCGTGTGCAACTCTTTGCAACGCCATAGACTGTATGTAGCCCACCAGGTTCCTCTGCCAATGGAATTCTCCAGGTAAGAATATTGGAGTAGGTTGCCATTCCCTCCTCCAGGGCATCTGCCCAAACTAAGATAAAAGTACTTTGTGCCTTTTATATATCTTTCAATGTATCTTTTTAATTTGCTTACATTTGCTATACATCTTAACACAGGAACATAGTATGATAGCCTTTTTATATATTTGTCTGCTAGTATCATCATCTATTTTATTCTATTTCTGTTTCTATTGCCTGATTTTTTTTCCTTCTTATGGCCTATATATTTTTTTCTTCATGTATCTAGTAATTTTTGTGAAAAGTCTGATGTTTAGAATTTTATGTTTCTTCATACTGAATTTTTTTCTTTTAATCAAAATGGATGGACATTTTTTCCAGTAGGTGGTTTTTTAAAGAAAAGTAGGGGGCTTCTTAGGGGGCTTCCCATGTGGCACAGTGGTAAAGAATCCACCTGCCAGCATGTACAAGACCCAAGAAAAAAGACCCAAGACCCTTAGATCCCTGGGTCAGGAAGATCCTCTGAAGAAGAAAATGGTAACCCATTCCAGTATTCTTTTTTTTTTCTTTCCCATTCCAGTATTCTTGCATGGAAAATCCCATGGAGAGAGGAACCTGGCAGGCTGCAGTCCATGGAGTCACAAAGAGTTGGACATGACTGCAGCAACTTAGCACAGCAGGCACAGGGTACCAAGGCCTTTCTTGGTGGCTCAGATGTAAAGAATATGCCTACAGTGCAGGAGAGACCTGGGTTTGATCCCTGGATTGGGAAGATCCCTCGGAGCAGGGAATGGCTACCCACTCACTACAGTATTCTTGCCCAGACAATATCATGAACAGAGGAGCCTGGAGGGCTACAGTCCATGGGGTTACAAAGAGTGGGACATGACTGAGCGACTAACACAAGGCTTATTTTTTAGCCCTTCTAAGGCATGTTATCGGAGAAGGTGATGGCACCCCACTCCAGTACTCTTGCCTGGAAAATCCCATGGACAGAGGAGCCTGGTAGGCTGAGGTCCTTGGGGTCGCGAAGAGTTGGACATGACTGAGCGACTTCTCTTTCACTTTTCACTTTCAAGCATTGGAGAAGGAAATGGCAACCCACTCCAGTGTTCTTCCCTGGAGAATCCCAGGGACGGGGGAGCCTGGTGGGCTGCTGTCTATGGGGTCACACAGAGTCGGACACAACTGAAGTGACTTAGCAAGGCATGTTATGGAGTCTTTATTCAAGTGCTAATTTCCTTCCACTTCTAATGTGTCTTTTTTTTTTTTTTTTAATGGTCTCAAGCTTGTGTATTCATAGAGGTATCTCCACTCTGGCTATAGGAAACAAGAATTTCTTTAACCCTGAGTGTTTTAGCCTTGAGTAAATGTTGAACACTTTTAAATCTTACAATTCCTCAGAAATTTTCCTTTTCCAGTACATTTTTAGGTTTATCTTTCATTTATTTTAATATGTAGCTTCACCTATTAAGCAAATTTTTTCTTGTGATTATATTTAGCACCTTTAAAATTTAGAATATTTTAAATTTAGAATATTTTAAAATTTAGAATATTTTCACCAGTTTGCAGTTCCATCAGAAGTATATGAGAATGCTTTATTGACTACACATCTTACACAGAGTGTAAGCTTCTTGAAAAATTCGCAAAACTTTCATGTCCACAATTCCTAAAATAGGATGTAGTAACTAACCAGGAAAAATATCTATTCTTGGATTCTTTAATAGCTATTTCAAGGATCTTTTTTTCCTAGGATAGTATGCATTTAAGTTTATTTCGATAAATTTGTTCATTATCATTTTATTCACTATTTAATTTTGCCTTAAAACTACATCTAAATGATAATTTATTATTTTCTTTTCCTATTTAAGGAACAAACTATTGTATATCACATAATCACTGTAACTATTTTCTTACATTTAAAAGTGATTTTAATTTCTTAGTGTTCCCGTATTAGAAGGGAAAATATATGGCCTAAGATATTTGTTTAGCCACTCTAATAAATATTTTGCCGAGGCTGTATATCGTCACTCTGCTTATTTAACTTACATGCAGAACACATCATGAGAAATGCCAGGCTGAAGAAGCACAAGCTGGAATCAAGAAATATCAATAACCTCAGATATGCAGATGACCACCCTAACAGCAGAAAGCAAAGAGGAACTAAAGAGCCTCTTGATGAAGTTGAAAGGGGAAAGTAAAAAAGCTGGCTTACAACTCAACACTCAAAAAACTAAGATCATGGCTTCCAGTCCCATCACTTCATGGCAAATACATCGGGAAAAGAATGGAAACAGTGACAAACTTTATTTTCTTGGGCTCTAAAATCACTGTGGATAGTGACTGCAGCCATGAAATCAAAAGAAGCTTGCTTCTTTGAAGAAAAGTTATGGTAAACCTAGACAGTGTATTAAAAAGCAGAGACATTACTTTACCGACAAAGATCCATATAGTCAAAGCTATGGTTTTTCCAGTAGTCATTTAGTGATGTGAGAGTTGGACCATAAAGAAGGCTGAGCACCAAAGAACTGATGCTTTTAAACTGTGGTATTAGAGAAGATCTTGAGAGTCCCTTGGACTGCAAGGAGATCTAACCAGTCCATTCTAAAGGAAATAAATCCTGAATATTCTTTGGAAGCACTGATACTGAAGCTGAAGCTCCAATACTTTGGCCACCTGATGGGAAGAGCCAACTCATTAGAAAAGACCCTGATGCTGAGAAATATTGAGGGCAGGAAGAGAATAGGGTGACAAAGGATGAGATAGTTGGATGGTATCACCAAATCAATGGACATGACTTTGAGCAAACTCCAGGGGACAGTGAAGGACAGGGAAGCTTAGTGTGCTGCAGCCCATGGGGTAACAAAGAGTCAGACACAACTGAGTAACTGAACAACAACAAAAAAACAAACATTTCTAGAATACCATGGTTATTCTTTAGTAATCCAAAAGGACAGGATTTTATAATTTGTAAATGAGATAATTCCAGAATAATTTTATTGCGGATTAAATTAAGCAGTATATGTAGGGCGTGTGTGCTCAGTCACCTAAGTCATGTCTCATTCTTTGTGATCCTATGGAGAGCTGAGCACAACTTGTAGCTGTTGCAGTTACTACCTTCAAAAGAGATGAAGACTAGTAGAAAGCATGCTTTTTCCCCATAGGCTATGTTTATCAGCATTCAAATTCTTTATCATGCCAATTGCTACCTCTGTAACACTAAGTGAATTACTTAGTCTCACTCAGTCTCTTTTTCTTTCCTGTAAAATAGAAACTATAACATCTATCTCACAATGTTATGAAAATTACATAGCTAAATGAGAAAATTTAACAAGGTTTTGAGAAACCACAAATGTCTATAAAATGACATTAATTATAGAATATTCTTTTGATTATTATTAATGCTTTCTTTTATTATATTAAACAAAAGTCTTGTTTTAACATCATTTCACAGAAGCTTCCCTGGTGGCTCAGATGGTAAAGTGTCTGCCTGCAATGCAGGAGACCCAGGTTTGATCCTTGGGTTGGGAAGATCTCCTGGAGAAGGAAATGGCAACCCATTCCAGTATTTTTGCCTGGAGAATCCCAGGGATGGAGGAGCCTGGTAGGCTACAGTCCATGGGGTCACAAAGAGTCGGACACGACTGAGCAACTTCACTTCACTTCACTTTATAGAGCATTTACAGCTCCTAAAACACAATCTCTTTCCCAAGTCTGAATGGAATTGGGAATGGAATGGAATCCATCTTTTAGCCTACTTAAACTAAACAGAGTTAAATTAAGACATTTTGCTTGCCTCCCAGAGAAAATACCTATAAGAGCCCCAAAGCCAATGAGTGCTCTAAGCATTTGTGAGGGAAATGCCTTGCTTGCAGCAGTTATGTTGGTGTGTCCTTCATTGCATCAACTGTCATACTCCAGAGTAGCAAGTCGTAATGGCTTGCAGGCAGTTTGGGAACAACTGTCAAGACCTATTAACAATCATGAAGAGAACAGTATGCTTTTCTCTGTTATCCAGGGCTGTACATTTTCCTGCTGCCTCTCTAGCCCTTTATGGTACTATAGCAGCAGGCAGAGGGACAATGATAAGTTGAAGGCAACTTCAAGCTTCACATCGTATACTACTGATAACCACATGTTGCCCAGAGCTAGAAGTTCAGTTTCCTTTGCACTTTGTGCTCAATATAGTCTTGTGGGAAAACACTGATGAATGTACCCAGAAGCTGTTTGATTCTATTTTAAAATCTCCTTGGATGAAGGATCTAAAAATATACCTTGCAGACAGGTAACAATCTGGCAGAACCATTTGTTATGACTTGTAAATATTGAGCCTCAGCCAAAATAGAACGTGGTTTCACATGAAGCATGAATTTTGATTATTGATATTTTAATGGAGTTGCTATGAAAGGCATGGGAGATTAAAGCATAAATACACAGTAATTAATTACAAGCAACCAAAATAACATTTCACTTATGAAATGAATAGCCTCATCAAAAAACACATAATCTTTTGTGAAGATGCCCAGCAAACTGCTGACAATAATTACTAATTTGAGACAAGAAAAAAAATCACGATCTACACAGCTGCCCAAGAAATGTTTTGTAGTAGAAATCGTAATAGGATATAATACTATATAATGTAAAGATATAAAATATATCATTTTTATATTAATTGCAATAAGTACTTAAATATGAGAAAGAAAAGAAAGAAAGAAAGTGAAGTCACTCAGTCGTGTCCGACTCTTTGCGACCCCATGGACTGCAGCCCACCAGGCTCCTCCGTCCATGGGATTCTCCAGGCAAGAATACCAGAGTGGGTTGCCATTTCCTTCTCCAGGGGATCTTCCCGACCCAGGGATAGAACCCAGGTCTCCCACATTGCAGCCAGAGGCTTTAACCTCTGAGCCACAAGGGAAGACCCAATATTAATTGCAATAAGTACTTAAATATGAGAAGATTATTCCAAATTTGAGGAAGGAATATTGCTAAAGCTATAATTCACATAGGATGCATATTTAAATATGCATACCTATTCAACTCTTTGTTATTTTTGTTCCATCTCTTAAGTCATGTCTAATTCTTTTCAACCTCATGGACTGTAGCACGCCAAGTTACTCTGTCCTCCACTATCTCCCAGAGTTTATGCAAATTCATGTCCTTTGAGTTGCTTGCCTGCACCTGAGTTATTTCTGTTTGGTGCTTGTGTGCTAAGTTGCTTCAGTCATGTCTGACTCTTTGTGACCCTAGGGACTCTAGCCCGCTAGGCCCCTCTGTCCATGGAATTCTGCAGGCAAGAATACTGGAGTGGGTTGCCATGCCCTCCTCCAGGGGATAAAACTTGCATCTCTTATGTGTCTTGCATTGGGATGTCAGTTCTTTACCACTAGTGCCAACTGGAAAGCCCCTTGGTGCTTGTTACAAATAACTGTGCCTTTGATTATAAGATAAGTAAAGTTTGGGGAAATCTTGAAAATTTGTCAGTTCTTTTTACCCACATAAAATCTTATCTATCACGCATTATTTTCCCTGTAGAACTGCCTCTCCTTCCTTGGTTTCTATATTATTGCTCTTATTTATTGGTGATTCTAGAGGTTTTTTTGTTTCAAATAACTCACAGATGTCCTCAAAAATTATAGATATGTGATTCGTGTTTTAAATTCCCAAGGGGCTGATGACCACAGTTTTCTTTCTATCCTTTCTCAAAATCTGATAAATTTTAGACTATCAGGGAATTGGTGAATACTTCCTGAATGGTGATGATTTTTGTTAATTTTCAGTTGTATCGTTTGGTGTCTTTCAACCAAACCCACATTTTCACATGTGTGTGTGAATTCAATCTCCAGCTAAGTAGTCACTGCCAAAATATTTTTCGACAGGCCGCTCCTACGTTTATAATCACCTTGGATTAAAGTTCCATATAATAGATGGCATACATCCAGTCAGTATGAATGATGCCTTACCTACATTTACTCTATTGATTGGTTCTTTTGGCATCTTGTAGAGAAAACAATTTGATTTCAAGTTCTTAATGCTAATACTGATTTCAAGATTTCTATGCAAAACAGCAAGATCAAAGCAGAATGGAAATTCTGATTAAATAACACCACTAATTGGAAGCTCACGAGACTAATGATTTCCTTTTCTTCTTTTTGACATATGACTAGCAACAATTCCTCATATCAATATATCCTAAGAGGAGGTCCAATGTGTGGACTTCTTAATGAGCTGCTTCTTCATAGTGGGTCTTAGCAGGAAGAAAAATCAGATTAGAAATTTGCATTATGATAAAAGCAAATAGCCTTGTGAAATCTAAAGACTCACTAAGCACAAACTCTTCCATGACTCAGCACACACTGTAGTTTTATTTTTGTTAATTGAAATAGAGGTGATTTACAATGTTGTGTTAATTTTAAGTATACAATTGATTCAGTTATACGTTTACACATCTATTCTTTTTCTGAAAGTGATGATATCTTATTAGGAAATATTTTATTAAAAGATACACAGAACACAAAATGAAAGTAGAATTCTAGCTATATTTAGGCTTCATCAACAGAAGAGATTTATTGTACTGTGTAACTGTGAAGTGTTTGCCTTCATACATTTTTGCTAGTCGATGTTCATTTCCTGTGCTTAGACGGGTTTCATCTTCTCAACTAAATTATCTTTAAAGTTTTACATAGTACTGTTTTAGAAGCAGAACATGCAAAATAAACTAAGAATGTTGGCTGCTGCATTTTATGAAAGAGTCTTTATGGACATTAATACTAGTCAATGAAACCAGTAGAACAGAGAGTAGAATGATTGTTACCAGGGGCTGGTCAAAGGGCATAAGACTTCAGTTATATAATGAATAAACTCTGGGGATCTAACGTATAGCATCAGCATGGTGACTGGAGTTAATAGTACTGGATTGTGTTCTTGAAATCTGAGAGTAGACTTTAAGGGGTTTTGCTGCATAAACATAAATGGCAACTGTGTGAGTTGATGTATGTATTAATTAACATGATTGTGGTAATCATTTCAGAAATTATACATATATCAAATCAACACATTGTACACTTTAAATACATTTAACTGTATTTGTCAATTATAGCTCACTAAAGCTGATAAAGACTTCACTGAATAAAATCTCATGTAGAGCCAATTAGTAAGGCGGCTAAATACAGAGCTTCTGCATTTGAACTGATGATCCATTAGCATGTAGCTCTCTTTTTACCTGTCATGCACCCCAGGTATGTGTGGAAGCCACACAAAGACTCTCAGGCAGGCACAGAGAAACAGGGAGACTGAGAGAGAGAGAGAAAAAAAAGGGAGGGGGTAGAGGTGGAGGAAAGAAAGGGTGGAGAAGAGGGAGGGCATGGGTAATCTTTGATATTTTTCTAAAGAGGACTTGTCTTCCCCCCTGCCCCTCCGCCTAGGTCACACCCTATGGCATGTGGGATTTTTGTTCCCTGACAGGGAATCAAACCCTTGGCCCCTGCAGTAGAGGCAAAGTCTTAACCACTGGACCATCAGAGAATTATAACTCAGTTGGTAAAGAATCTGCCTGCAATGTAGGAGACCCCGGTTTGATTCCTGGGTTAGGAAGATCTCCTGGAGAAGTGATAGGCTACCCACTCCAGTATTCTTGGGCTTCCCTTGTGGCTCAGCTGGTAAAGAATCCACCTGCAATGCGGGAGACGTAGGTTCCATCCCTGGGTTGGGAAGATCCCCTGGAGAAGGGAAAGGCTACCCACTCCAGTATTCTGGCCTGGAGAATTCCATGGACTGTATAGTCCATGAGGTCACAAAGAGCCAGGCACAACTGAGCAGCTTGCACTTTCACTAAAGAGGACTTAGATCAAAAAAGCCAATTTTAAGATCTCTGCTCTATATTGTCCCCACTCTGTTGCTGTATATAAATAAACATCTCTATGTTTATAAAGCAAGTTTGCTTAATAATTATAGATTGTAACTAATTTGTTTGCAGAATTATTATGCACGAAGGCAGTAATAATACATATATGCTTTCTTTTTAACTCCTCATGGATTTTAACTCACTAAATACTCAAAGTGACCTTGTGGTATAGCTATGATTACTATCTCAGAAAAGCAAAGCAAAGGTAAGGAACTTGCCCATGACTGGAGAGTAACACGTGTTAAAACTTGAAAATCTGGACTTCTGCATGGAATTACATTATATACGTCTCATGAAATTACACACAGAACATTTAAAAAAGCAAAAATATCAAATATAAAACATAAAGAAATGTGTGGAACCATTAAACTGTTCACACAGGAAGACAGTTGTAATCGCAAACACACAAATGTACTCACGGAGGAGACTTTATATGCCAATTGGGTCAAGTTTAAATGAACATTAAATGAACATTCACTTTGTTAATTTTTCAGTGACATTTTATAAATATTGAATGCTTTTTCTTTATATAAACTGTATGCAAATTTTCTATAAATATAGAAACACTCTGTTACTCTCCATAAGAACAATTCTGCATTTGGGCAATTATATTTTATGCAATTTTCAGAGTACTTTATCTCTTTTCATACCACTAGATTAATTTTACATTTTCTGTTTCAACATATGGGCTTTCCTTGTAGCTCAGTTGGTAAAGAATCTGCCTGCAGTACAGGAGACCCAGGTTCGATCCCTGGGTCAGGAAGATCCTCTGGAGAAGGAAATGGCAAGCAACCCAATCCGGTGTCCTTGACTTGAAAATCTCATGACACAGGAGCCTGGTGGGTTGCAGTCTATGGGGTCGCAAAGAGTTGGGCACGACTGAGCGACTGACACTTATTTCAACATATACTATCCAGGGGTTCTTGAAGAAATCACTGAATCTCTCCAGACTGAAAAAGTTATCAAAATATTTGAACAAACACTGATATCTTAAAAAACAAGATATCAAAAGAAAAATTAAAAAAAAAAAACTTTTATTTAAAGCATGCAAACTGCTCATATATGACAAGGAAATAGTGTTTTTGCTAACCTCCCCATAAGCTGCAGTTAAACCTGTTTTGTCATTTCTAGGACAGAAATCAGATGAAATATTCTTTTCTAGCCTTACTTTATTATCCATTCAGGATAGAGGTAAAGCAGTTATTTCCAGAGCACCTGAAGCTTTTTCAATATCTGTAGAAATCAACAATAATTTTACTTAACAAGCAATTACACTCTGTACCTACTTCCTGGCAGGCATCATGTTAGGAATCTGAGGAACCAGCTTAAATACACAGTATCAGCCATCAGTTTATAGGATTTATAGCCTTTTTATAGTCTATTAAGATTCCCTGGAGAAGGAAATGGCACCCCACTCCAGTACTCTTGCCTGGAGAATCCCATGGACGGAGGAGCCTGGTGGGCTACAGTCCGCGGGGTCGCAAAGAGTCGGACACGACTGAGTGACTTGACTTTCACATAGTCTATATAGTCTACCATTTATAGTCTATCACAAAGATCAGTAACTCATTCCAGTATTCTTATCTGGAAAATCTTATGGACTTAGCAACTAAACAACAACAAAGAAAGATTATACAAAAATACAGTGAAATGACAAATGATGCATTCATGATGGAAGGAAACAGGAAAAACACCTGAATCAGACTTTTATTCATGGATCAAGCTTAGATCCCTAGAGAAATATTAAATTACTTGAATCTTCAACTTTAAATTTTGCTCACAAGTGTACATTATCAGACATAGCAACTGGCCTGTGTGAAATCATGGTAGCATGACACCACACGTCTTCCTCAATAAACCTCATGCTATTTATTATGGTAAATATCACAAATGGACGTGTGATTGGAGATGAGGCTTGAGAGGGACAAGTGTGCTAATCTACAGAGTTTGAAACTGATCTGGCAAGTTATGTGAGTTACTAAAACATTTAAAGCAGACTGTTCACATGATTGTAATTTTGAAAGCAATTATTCTGCTAGCAGTATTGTGGATGGATTGGAGGGGATCTTAATTTTGTTGCTGTTCAGTTGCTAAGTCAATTCTGACAATTTGAGACCCCATTGACTGCAGCATGCCAGGCTTCCCTGTACTTCACGGTCTCTCAGAGAATGCTCAAACTCATGTCCATTGAATCAGAGATGCTATCCAACCATCTAGATTAGAGACTATCTAGATAGGGGCTAAAATTAGACGCTAGAAAACTAGTGATGCTATGGTACCAATACAAGTTTTCAAAGGCATGAGTTTAAGATAGGATGAATGGTGACAAATACAAGAATTATTGTGAAAGCAACTATAAAGCATGGTCAGCTATAAAGTACAGAAAAAGGGCAGTAAGAGAGAATGAAAAGGAAAAATATAATTCCCAGTCTTTGTTTTGGACAAACATTTTCTTGCTACCATTATTTTCTAGAGAAAGAGATACTTGAAGAAAATATTTATGGAACAAACAGATGATGGATTTGGTTTCTGATATGTTGAGTTTGAGGTGCCAGTAGAATATCCAAGAAAAATATTTCTGTTAAGTGTTATAAGTAGTGATAATCTGTGAAGCCTGAAATAAAGATACAGATTCAAAATTTATTAAAATTGCATACAGCAATGAAAGCCATGGGTTTCAATGAGTTCACTGACTAGAAATACAGACATCTAAGGGATAAACTGACAAAGAAGAAATCACAAAGGAGATCAATGAAGATTTGCTCAGGCAAATATGACAGTGATATCTAGTAAATTGATTCATATAAATTATGACCTAAGGGCATAGATGTTACAGTCAGACTACCTAAGTTCAAAATTGGACTCTACATCTGACAAGTTGCTTAAATTCCTTGAGCTCATGTGTTAATCTTTAAATGGGGATATTAATAGTACATATCCCCACAGGATTACTTAGAAGATTAAATATTAAATGATTTAAGTTTCTGGCATAGGATAAGAACTTAATAAGTGTCAGTCTCATTATCATGTTTTTGAGATATATAAAATTATATTAATGTAATATAAAATTAAAATTATATTAATTTTGGGTACATAACATCATGGAAAAAGCAAGAGAGTTCCAGAAAAACATCTATTTCTGCTTCATTGACTATGCCAAAGCCTTTGACTGTGTGGATCACAATCAACTGTGGACAATTCTGAAAGAGATGGGGATACCAGACCACCTAAGCTGCCTCTTGAGAAATCTGTATGCAAGTCAGGAAGCAACAGTTAGAACTGGACATGGAACAACAGATTGGTTCCAAATAGGAAAAGGAGTACGTCAAGGCTGTATATTGTCACCCTGCTTATTTAACTTATATGTAGAGTATATCATGAGAAACGCTGGACTGGAAGAAACACAAGCTGGAATCAAGATTGCCGGGAGAAATATCAATAACCTCAGATATGCAGATGACACCACCCTTATGGCAGAAAGTGAAGAGGAGCTAAAAAGCCTCTTGATGAAAGTGAAAGAGCAAAGTGAAAAAGTTGGCTTAAAGCTCAACATTCAGAAAACGAAGATCATGGCATCTGGTCCCATCACTTCATGGCAAATAGATGGGGAAACAGTAGAAACAGTGTCAGACTTTATTTTTTTGGGCTCCAGAATCACTGCAGATGGTAACTGCAGCAATGAAATTAAAAGACACTAACTCCTTGGAAGAAAAGTTATGACTAACCTAGATAGCATATTCAAAAGCAGAGACATTACTTTGCCGACTAATGTCTGTCTAGTCAAGGCTATGGTTTTTCCTGTGGTCATGTATGGATGTGAGAGTTGGACTGTGAAGAAGGCTGAGCACCAAAGAATTGATGCTTTTGAACTGTGGTGTTGGAGAAGACTCTTGAGGGTCCCTTGGACTGCAAGGAGATCCAACCAGTCCATTCTGAAGGAGATCCACCCTGGGATTTCTTTGGAAGGAATGATGCTAAAGCTGAAGCTCCAGTACTTTGGCCACCTCATGTGAAGTGTTGACTCATTGGAAAAGACTCTGATACTGGGAGAGATTGGGGGCAGGAGGAGAAAGGGACGACCCTGGATGAGATGGCTGGATGGCATCATGGACTCAATGGACGTGAGTCTGAGTGAACTCCGGGAGATGGTGATGGACAGGGAGGCCTGGCATGCTGTGATTCATGGGGTCGCAAGGAGTCGGACAAGACTGAGCGACTGAACTGAACTGAACATAATAATTTGATATTTGTATATATTGCAAAATATATGTCTAGTCATATAGACAACACAATGTCTAGTCAACAGTTATTATCCCATAGCTACAAACTGATTTTCTTGTGATATGAACTTTTAAGATCTATTCTCTTAGTAACTTTGAAAGATTCACTACAGTAACCATACAGTAACCATTCGATACTACTAACCATAGTTATCATGCTGTATATTACATCCCCAGGACTTACTTATGTTATAACCGGAAGTTTGTACTTTCCCACCTCTCACCCATTCCATCAACCCCTACCTTGACCTCCTGCCTCTGGCAACACTAATGTGGTCCTATCAGTTTAGGTGTTTGTTGTTTTTTTTTTTTTTTCCACTTTCTACATATAAGTGAGATAATATGGTAGTTTTCTTCCTCTGCCTTATTCCCTCAGGGTCTAGCCATTTTTCCCTCAGGGTCTATTTATGTTGTTGCAAGTGGCAAGATATCCTTCTTTGCCATGGTTTAAAAATATTCCATTGTATACCACATCTTTCAGCGTGTCTGCCGCCTGATGCCCTCTTGCAACACCTATCATCTTACTTGGGTTTCTCTTACCTTGGGCATGGGATATCTCTTCACAGCTGCTCCTTATCCTGGAGGAGGGGTATCTCCTTACCGCCGCAGTTCCTGACCTTCAACGTGGGATAGCTCCTCTAGGCCTTTCTGCGCCTGCGCAGCCACTGCTCCCGGGTTGCTTCTCCTGGCCGCTGGCCCTGGCCTCAGGTGTGGGTGGCTCCTCCCAGCTGCCACCTCTGGCCTTGGGCTCAGGGTGGCTCCTCAGGGTCACCGCCCCTGGCCTCGGGTGAGAGGTGGCTTCTCCTGGCCGCCCCTGACCTCGGTCACGGGATGTCTCCACCCGACTGCCCCTGACCTCAGACGCAGGGTAACTCCTCCCAGCCGCCACTGATCTCCGACGCAGGGTAGCTCCTCTTGGCCGCCCCTGACCTCGGACATGGGGTGTCTCCTCCCGGCCGCCACCCCTGACCTTGGACGTGGGGTAACTCCTCCCGGCCGCCACTGACCTCAGACGCAGGGTAGCTTCTCTCGGCTGTTCCTGCGTGGTAGCAGCCTGGCACTCAGGCTGCTGCCCCTGACCTCGGACGTGGGGTAGCTCCTCTCCACTGTGCTCAGTGTGCTGGCCGGCCGTCGCAGCCACCTGTGCTCCGTGCCCCAGCCAGGACCACAGCCTTGTCTAACTCAATGAAACCAAGCCATGCCTGTGGGGCAACCCAAGACGGGCGGGTCATGGTGGAGAGGTCTGACAGAATGTGGTCCACTGGAGAAGGGAATGGCAAGCCACTTCAGTATTCTTGCTTTGAGAACCCCATGAACAGCATGAAAAGGCAAAATGATAGGATACCAAAAGAGGAACTCCCCAGGTCATTAGGTGCCCAATATGCTACTGGAGATCAGTGGAGAAGAAACTCCAGAAAGAAAGAAGGGATGGAACCAAAACAGAAACAATACCCAGTTGTACATGTGACTGGTGATAGAAGCAAGATCTGATGCTGTAAAGAGCAGTATTGCACAGGAACCAGGAATGTCAGGTGCATGAATCAAGGCAAATTGGAAGTGGTCAAACAAGAGATGGCAAGTGTGAACGTTGTCCTTCTAGGAATCAGCGAACTAAAATGGACTGGAATAGGTGAATTTAACTCAGATGACCATTATATCTACTACTGCAGGCAGGAATCCCTTGGAAGAAATGGAGTAGCCATCATGGTCAACAAAAGAGTCGCAGTACTTGGATGCAATCTAAAAAACGACAGAATGATCTCTGTTCATCTCCAAGGAAAACCAGTCAATATCACAGTTATCCAAGTCTATGCCCCAACCAGTAATGCTGAAGAAGCTGAAGTGGAATGGTTTTATGAAGACCTACAAGACCTTTTAGAACTAACACCCAAAAAAGATGTCCTTTTCATTATAGGGGACTGGAATGCAAAAGTAGGAAGTCAAGAAACACCTGGAGTAACAGGCAAGTTTGGCCTTGGAATGCGGAATGAAGCAGGGCAAAGACTAATCGAGTTTTGCCAAGAAAATACACTGGTCATAGCAAACACCTTCTTCCAATAACACAAGAGAAGACTCTACACATGGACATCACCAGATGGTCAACACCAAAATCAGATTGATTATATTTTCTGCAGCCAAAGATGGAGAAGCTGTATACAGTCAATAAAAACAAGACCAGGAGCTGACTGTGGCTCAGATCATGAACTCCTTATTACCAAACTCAGACTCAAATTGAAGAAAGTAGGGAAAACTGCTAGACAATTCAGGTATAACCTAAATCAAATCCCTTATGATTATACAGGAAGTGAGAAATAGATTTAAGGGACTAGATCTGATAGATAGAGTGCCTGATGAACTATGGAATGAGGTTCGTGACATTGTACAGGAGACAGGGATCAAGACCATCCGCATGGAAAAGAAATGCAAACAAGCAAAATGGCTGACTGGGGAAGGCTTACAAATAGCTGTGAAAAGAAGAGACGTGAAAAGCAAAGGAGAAATGGAAAGATATAAGCATCTGAATGCAGAGTTCCAAAGAATAGCAAGAAGAGATAAGAAAGCCTTCCTCAGCAATCAGTGCAAAGAAATCGAGGAAAACAAGAGAAAGGGAAAGATTAGAGATCTCTTCAAGAAAATTAGAGATACCAAGGGAACATTTCATGCAAAGATGGGCTCGATAAAGGACAGAAATGGTATGGACCTAACAGAAGCAGAAGATATTAAGAAGAGGTGGCAAGAATACGCGGAAGAACTGCACAAAAAAGATCTTCACGACCCAGATAATCATGATGATATGATCACTAATCTAGAGCCAGACATCCTGGAATGTGAAGTCAAGTGGGCCTTAGAAAGCATCGCTACAAACAAAGCTAGTGGAGGTGATGGAATTCCAGTTGAGCTGTTTCAAATCCTGAAAGATGCTGCTGTGAAAGTGCTGTACTCAATATGCCAGCAAGTTTGGAAAACTCAGCAGTGGCCACAGGACTGGAAAAGGTCAGTTTTCATTCCAATTCCAAAGAAAGGCAATGCCAAAGAACATTCAAACAATTGCACTCATCTCACATGCTAGTAAAGTAATGCTCAAAATTCTCCAAGCCAGGCTTCAGCAATATGTGAACCGTGAACTTCCTGATGTTCACGCTCGTTTTAGAAAAGGCAGAGGAACCAGAGATCAAATTGCCAACATCCGCTGGATCATCGAAAAAGCAAGAGAGTTCCAGAAAAACATCTATTTCTGCTTTATTGACTATGCCAAAGCCTTTGACTGTGTGGGTCACAATAAACTGTGGAAAATTCTGAAAGAGATGGGGATACCAGACCATCTAACCTGCCTCTTGAAAAATCTGTATGCAAGTCAGGAAGCAACAGTTAGAACTGGACATGGAACAACAGATTGGTTCCAAATAGGAAAAGGAGTACGTCAAGGCTGTATATTGTCACCCTGCTTATTTAACTTATAGGCAGAGTACATCATGAGAAACGCTGGACTGGAGGAAACACAAGCTGGAATCAAGATTGCCAGGAGAAATATCAATAACCTCAGATATGCAGATGACACCACCATTATGGCAGAAAGTGAAGAGAAGCTAAAAAGCCTCTTGATGAAAGTGAAAGAGGAGAGCGAAAAAGTTGACTTAAAGCTCAACATTCAGAAAATGAAGATCATGGTATCTGGTCCCATCACTTCATGGGAAATAGATGGCAAAACAGTGGAAACAGTGTCAGACTTTATTTCTTTGAGCTCCAAAATCACCACAGATGGTGACTGCAGCCATGAAATTAAAAGACGCTTACTCCTTGGAAGAAAAGTTATGACCAATCTAGATAGCATATTCAAAAGCAGGGACATTACTTTGCCGACTAATGTCCATCTAGTCAAGGCTATGGTTTTTCCTGTGGTCATGTATGGATGTGAGAGTTGGACTGTGAAGAAGGCTGAGCGCCGAAGAATTGATGCTTTTGAACTGTGGTGTTGGAGAAGACTCTTGAGAGTCCCTTGGACTGCAAGGAGATCCAACCTGTCCATTCTGAAGGAGATCCACCCTGGGATTTCTTTGGAAGGAATAATGCTGAAGCTGAAACTCCAGTACTTTGGCCACCTCATGAGAAGAGTTCACTCATTGGAAAAGACTGATGCTGGGAGGGATTGGCGGCAGGAAGAGAAGGGGACGACCGAGGGTGAGATGGCTGCATGGCATCATGGACTCGATGGACGTGAGTCTGAGTGAACTCCGGGAGATGGTGATGGACAGGGAGACCTGACGTGCTGAGATTCATGGGGTCACAAGGAGTCGGACACAACTGAGCGACTGAACTGAAACTGAACTGAACCACATCTTTACATTAAATTGTTTCTCTGTTTCGGCTGTTATGAATAATGCTGCAATAACATGATCTGTTTTTACTTTTGAAAGGAAATTACATATTGCTTTTCATTGTCCTTGAACCAATTTGCATTCCCACCAACAGTGTATAAGGTTTTTATTTTTTTTTCTCCATATCTTCACCACCATTTGTTATATCTTGTCTTCTTGATAATAGCCATTCTAACAGGTGTGAGGCGATATCTCATTGCAGTTTTGATTTGCATTTCCCTGAAAAATAATGATATTGAGCCTCATTTCATGTACCTATTGGACATTTGTATATCTTCCTGGGAAAACATATCCATCCATTTACTTCCTCAACCTTTTTTCTTTTAATAGAATTATTTGAGTTTTTGTTTGCTTATTTATGAGTTCTCTATATATTTTGGATATTAACATTTTATTCAATATATGGTTTGAAAAATGCTTCTCCCATTCCCTAGGTTGCTTTTATTTTGTTGTTCCTTTACTGTTCAGAAGCTTTTAAGGTTGATGTTATCTTGAAACCAAGGGTAGTTATCAGTAAGTCATTATAAATAATAAACTATGAACTGCCTTCAGTGATAAGTCTCATTTTAATTATTTTATAAGAACTCCCATATACTTGCATAGTATTAGTTAAATACATATGTAGGGGTTTAATTTTGGGCTCTCTTTTCTGTTCCATTGGTCTGTGTGACTACCCTTATGCATGTACCACACTCCTTAAATTACTATAGCTTTTAATATAATTTAAAATCAGAAAGTGTGATGTCCTCAGTTCTGTTGTTCTTTCTCATAAAAGCTCTGGCTATTTGGGGTCTTTTATGGTTTCACATAGATTCTTAAGATTTTTTTTTTCTGTTTCTGTGAATAATAGAAAGACGCAAATAATGATTCCATTGCCACCCTATTAATGCATTTTTCAAGTTATTTCCATTTTTCACCTGTGGGTGTCTGTGATAAAAATTGCTCCTTAGCAGCTGGGTAAGAATCCTGGAGAGACCATATCCAAATTTTGGTGAGTTCATATTGAAAGTAAATGTAGTTTTAATGCTTTGTCCATATTGCCAAGAACTGTTTTAACTTTTTAAACATGAAGGATTCTGCAATGTATCTGGCGAGTAATTCAGTAATATGCATCAAAATCCTTCACAAATATATCATTCTTTGACCAATCATTTCTCCTTGTATAACCATAAAAGACACAAAGAGATATCAAAAATGTGTATAAGTACTATATTACTTGGTGTATGGGAATTATATATGAAAAATATAATGAGAGGAATTACATAGTGAAACTCATCAAGGATCAAAATTTGAAATGAAATGCTTTGAAATGAATAAAAGGAGAGATTAAAAGAAATATGAATGCAAGTGCAAACTAAGCTGCTGATATGAGCAGTCATCAGATACAATAAGTTCTGAAATGAAGATTTTACCTATTGTGAAAGTGTCACAGTTTAAACTTAATAAAACTTCATTTAAGTTTAACTAAACTTCAACTTTTTATCTTATGTATTGTGATTCATCAGTTTATGTTGCTCCATAGAGTTGAGCACTGGAAATGACAGTTCCATTTTTCAAGGGACTGGAGCAATCAAGGTAAATTGGAGCAATCAATCCTTTAGCTATAGTAAACATCTTGCTGTATGTGTTACAAAGAAGGCCCTAAATTTCCATGCTGTGTATTTTGAGCCACTTATAGTTTTCAATCTGAGAAGCCTAGGAAAATGTCTAAGAAGAAAATGTTCATTTTGTTACAATATGAATCTTAAGGTCATACTTAGAAAACACATCTCATGAAAATATCTGCCAAAATAATAGCATCAATATCACTAATAACAATTAGCAAATGATTAAAACTTTATAAGTGCCAGATAGTGCTCTACATTTTTTCCCAAATATCCTATTTAATCTCCCCCAAAACCAATAAATTAATAAAATAACATATGACATAGGTACTATTATAATCTTCATCTTACATGTAAGAAAACAAAATCACAGATCTTTTAAAGTTTCCAAGTGATGCAGACAAGATGGCATCTGGACCATCATCATGAAGTCCACACTCCACTTTGGTCAGACTACAAGTAGTTCGGTTAGGTTGTAAAATGCCAAAACCTTTTTTTTCAGTTTTGTGCTTGGAATATTGCTTTCTTCCTTTAACTTTTATTATCAGAAGAACAATCAACACAAGACTGACCCTCTTAACAAATTTTTAAGTGCATAATACATTAGTGTGGACTATAAGTACAATGTTATACAGCAGATGCCTAGAGCTTATTCATCTTGCTTATCTGAAACTGTACTGCCCTTTGTTTACTCTCCGTCTCCCTCTACTTCCAGCCCCTGGCAACTACCACTCACTCGTTCTACGAATTTGACTATTTTATTAATAGATGCCTCATGTAAGTGACTTAGCAGCAGCAGCAGCATGTAAGTGGAAACTTGAAGCATTTGTCTTTCTAGAAATGGTTTATTTCATTAAGCACAATATCTTCAAGTTTCATCAGTGTTATATACTGCAGAATTTCCTGTTTCAGCTTGAACTGTTGATCATGAAGTGGTGCCATGGGTTAAAGGTAAACTGAGACTAGTCACATAGGATTTGTGAGGCTTCTCTGTAAAATATATATTTACAGAAGAGAAGAATAGGTATTCAGTGCTTGATGGTACTTAGGATCACAAAGAGAAAGAAAAGTAGTTGAAGACAAGACTGTGAGTATTCTCCTTATCCAGATCAGTGACAATGTTTATTTTTTATGGAATCAAAATTTCCAAGTCCTGGTGAATGTGGGCTCTCAAAATTCCTATGAATTTGTCACAACGTCTTTAAAAAATGTAAATAGTTTTTCAAGTGACAAATTGCAAAGAGAATTTAATAGATTTTCATTTTTGCATATAGTTAAGAATTTATTAATAATAATCTACTAACTACATTATCAAAGACCACTAAAATTAAGTATTCCTAAATTATATTATATTTATTGGAGACTGTTCTTCTTTACCTCTGAGCCACCAGGAAAGTCCATTGTTGTAGATACTGAGGCTCTAATGCAGCAACTTAAGGAGAGAGCACATTTCCATGCAGATGGTCAGATAGCATGTGTTATACAAGAATGATTTGATGGTATCTTGACTTGGTCTTGATTTTCATTCGTAGCCTTGTTAACTCATTAATTATAAATCATTATCTGTTTAATATGTTGTAGATTGTTTGCATAAGCCTAGTGCATGTATATATTTGCATATTTGTGGTCTATAACTTTCCAAAAGCTAGGCTCTATGACATTTATGTGCTGTAGTTAAAACATGAATCATCCATACCTCTATTGCTAAAAGAAACAGAATCATCTATTCCTCCAAAAACTGCTTCTGAAGTGTGATACTTTGGTGACCTGCTGTAAATGGTTTTGTCAAAAAAGCACATGAAAAAATGCGAAATAATCTCAAGGTAGGTGTAATAAAATTATTCCCTTATTTTAATACTTGTGGGGCTAAAATAAAAGATATAAACTCATAGTATAAACCTCAAGACATATTTCTTAAAAGAAATATGTATACATTTTACTATCTTTTGTTGTATTAAAAATTACACCCAAATTAGTGGTTCAAAATGGCAGTAATACTTATTACCACTTGGTGTCTGTAGATCAGAAATTTTGAGTGGACACAATGGGGATGACTTGTCTCTGTCCTGAGATGTGTGGGGCTTTAGCTGGAAGACTGGAAGTTTGGGGGCAGGGGTGCTGAAATTATCTGAAGGCTCAAGGCTGGAAAATCTGTTTCCATCTTGACTCAATTACATGACTGGGAAGTTGGTTCTTTTCTACATGAATTTCATATATGAACCTTTCCACGGGGCTGCAAATGTGTCCTTATAGCATATAGATCATATGCTGGCTTCTCTTCAGAGAGGGTGAGCCAAGAAAGGAAGATTGCGAGGGCATGGGAGAGCCCTGCTCTCTTCTTTACCTTGTTCTACACATCACTTCCATCTGGCTTCTCTCAAGTTAAATTCCTTTATACCAAACTGGTGATCTAGTGAATATCAATGTTTCTCTGGGTTTGGGGAGCCACTCTAACAAGTTAATCAGACCCAAGGAGGAGGTCATGGGGACCTCTGATAATAGCTGTTAGAAGCACAGCTTCCGGCCTTGTAACTGGTGCCTCAAGTGTCACAAGTGGATGCAAGGGCGGCCTTGTAGGACTGAGTGCGCTTAGTCTCTGGGTAGATCTGCAAGTTTCTTACTTGGCTGACACCCCTCCCAGCATCTGAGCAAAAGGTCAATGTTGTGTGGGAAACCAGACCCCTCAACACACACAATTGGAATTTGGTCTCAGAACTCCTAAGTTTCAACTTTTGAAATGAGGCATATCAAAGTATGTGTGTATGTATTTGCAAGTTTGCATAAATTATTCAAATTTTGACACATTGAATTTTTGTTTTGGTTGTTGCTTATTGGGACTGGGAGTGTATCCTAGGTTAGGAAGACATCTTTAATGGATGTTATTGGCATGAGAGGGAATCCATCCACCAAATTTTAAGTGGAAGCCCTCCTTCAGTTCAGTTCAGTGGCTGTTGCGGCAGCCTCTTTGTGACCCCATGAGTTGCAGCACCAGGCCTCCCTGTCCATCACCAGCTCCCAGAGTTCACTCAAACTCATGTCTATCGAGTTGGTGATGCCATCCAGCCATCTCATCCTCTGTCGTCTCCTTCTTCTCCTGCCCACAATCCCTCCAAGCATGAGAGTCTTTTCCAATGAGTCAGCTCTTCGCATGAGCCCTCCTTAAGGAAGTGGTAATATTAATAAAGCATGAGTAGACTAGCTCCTTGTAAGGACCACCCAGAAATAAAACACAGAAATAAATGGTGAAAATGTGAACTTATCTGAGTTTCTGAAGTTGTTCAAGTCAATGGGATCAGCTAGATAAATTTACTTATTTGTAGTATTATCTTTCATGATCACCATTTGAATCAAGTGGGGAGGCCTGGAACAGGTAGGTGAAATTAATCATATTAAGAATGCTTTCTGGGAATCAACTGCAAAGAATGTCATTTGTAAAATAAAACCACATTAGGATCAAAATGCATGGAACAACATTTTGAGGAAGAAATTCATGTCTAAAAAATTTGAATGAAGCTGAAGCACAGCTCTCTGTTGATCTCAGATATTAAAATTAGGGCAATAGCCAAATTTTAAACCAAATAATATTATTCCAGAGCAAGACCTCACAGGCAATAAGCTGAAAAATGTAGACTTGAAATGTTAAAAATTTTCTAAGAATATCTAAATGCCAAACAATTACAAATTGATTAAAAAGCCTACTTAGTATTTCTTAATTTAGTATTTTTTAATCTGCTGTATTTGTCATCCATGGTGATTTTCCCACTTTATGTACAAAATAAAGTGAATGTATTAATTATATAATCTTCAATACAAGCTCAGTAGCTATCAGCCTCACTTCTTTCCCAGGCACTCATTTCATAACTAACCCACATGTGATTTATTACTGAATTTCTGTGGATGTTTTTGATTTCATCATCACAAAGAACATTATTTCATAGACTTTTAGAGAGGGTTTATCTCGGTTTTTAGGAATACTATGAAAGCAGGGATATTGAGCATTTTTTCAGTATACCCATTGACCATTTGTATGTACTTTTTTCTTAGAGAAATATGTATTCAAGCTTTTTTGCTCACTTTTTAAATCACGTTTTTACTATTTAGTTATAAGGAATTCCCTACATATTTTGAATATTAATCCCTTATCTGATACATACTCTGCAAATATCTCTCCAACTGTAAAGGTTGCATTTTTACTCTGTTGATTGTTTCCTTTGCTGTGCGGAAACTTTTTACTTTGATGCAGTTCTACACATCTGTTTTTGCTTTTGTAGCTTGGGCTTTTGGTGTCACAAAGAAATCTTTGCCTAGATCAATGTCATGAAGTTTCCCCCTTTGTTTCCTTCTAGGAGTTTTATAATCCTTTGTTCATTCCTTGCAACATCTCTATTAAATTAATCAAAGCTGTTGTTCCAAGGCATCTCCTCTATCTTCTTGCTCCCTGGCTGACCTCTTTTGTTCAGAACAGAAAACATCAACATCAGTTATACAGAACTGATTGAAGCTTTATTGTGCATATCTCCATAGAAGGAAAAACGTTCCTTTTAAAAAGTATTCTACCCTCTCTTTTCTTTCTCTGCCAAACTATGCCTGCTGCTGCTGCTGCTAATTTGCTTCAGTCATGTCCAACTCTGTGCGACCCCATGGATGGCAGCCCACACCTATTCAAATACCTAAACTCATGATACAATGTACCATTTAAATGATTAGCTATTATTCATTTTGCTTCTTTAAATATTTTCTTCATGTTAATTATTAGTTTTTATCTCTTGACTCTCAAATCTAATCGAAAGGAACATTTTCTTTTCTCACTTGCCCACTTCGAATGCTGCCCTATTTTTCATTCTTTTTATTACTGGCATTCTTCAAAGAAAATTTATTTCTAGTTTCTTTCCCTCTTGATTAATTTTTATATTGTCTCAATCCTTACTTCTGACATCTGCTTTTACTGTTACTGTGGAAAGGCTCTCTCCAAAGTCATCTATATTTTTTATAGTTCCTAGAGCCAATGATTTGTTTTAATCTTCACAATCTCAGCGCAGACTTTAACACTAATATCCTGGTTCTTTGATCTGTTCCCTTTTCCAAGAGTCAAGATACAACTCTCATCTTATCCTTTTCTTATCTGGCTGTCTCTCCTTTTCTCTCCAGTGTGCTGACTTATAAGTTAAAAATCTTGGCATTCTCAAAGAAATCACCTCTTGGTCTATATTTTTTCCTCAGACATTTCATTTATACAACCTTTATCTTTAGTGAATATCACCTAAATTTTTAAGATGAGCATGAACATCTTAATCCCCTTTCCCACTTCTAATGGATTGCCTTCATATAGTTTTGCAAACTTGGGGGCTTCTCAGGTGAAATTCAAAACTTACCCTCAAAAAGAAACAGCAAAAAGAGACCAAAGAAAGAGACGGATAACTCTAGATGAGTAGGTGGCACTTGTAACAAGCAAGAGAAGTTACACAGGAGGCTTGTCTTAGGTAGCAGAAAGAATAGGTGTCCACATTTGCCCACCAAAATCTTAAGAGTTCATATGGAGGCCTTATAGGGTTCAGTCCTGTATTCAGTCCAGATGGTCTCAAAAACACCTTACTCTCTCGAGTGTCCTTGAAATGGCTCCTAGTTCAGTAACAATGGGTAGAACATACATTCCAAAGACAAGCTTGGGGTCAGGAGCTTCTGATTGCCCAGGTCTAATTCTAGGGTCAACTGCCCTCACATGTTCGAGAGAGCTTCCAAGATTTCTCCCCATGTTTCTTGTCTCTTGGTGTTTACACCCTTGTATACTCTGTATATTCAACTAGCACTTACTGGCAGCCAATAGAATATCACAGGAATGATACTGTGGAGTTTCTGCGGGTATGTGGTTTTTAAAATGCTAGTTTCTACCTTGCCTTCTCTTGGACCACTTGCTCTATGGAAAACCAGCTTCCATGTCATGAACCCTATGGAGAAACTGAGGTCTCCTGTCAACAAAAACATTCATTTCCCAACCATATGAGTGAACTGACATGGAGGCAGATCCTTCAGCCACAATCCAGCCTTCAGATGCCTATAGCCTTTGATTGCAACCTCAAGATAGATCTTGAGCCAGAACCACTCAGATGAGCCATTTTCTGATTCCTGATACAAAGAAATCTTTGTCAGATATTGCTTTAAATTGCTGTTTTAGAGAGCTTTTGTCTTTCCTTGTTATCCTGGGTCTTTGTTACTGTGCTCAGGCTTTCTCTAGCTGTGGTGAGCAGGGGTTATTCTCCAGTTGTGGAGTGTGGGTTTCTCACTCTGTTGGCTTCTCCTGTTGCAGAGCATGGATTCAGTAGTTGTGGCCAGTGGGCTCAGTAGTAGCAGTTCATGGGCTCCAGAGTGTAGGCTCCGTAGTTGTAGCACAGGCGCTTTGTTGCTCCGTGCATGTGGGATCAAACCAGTGTCCCTTGTATTGTAAGTCCAGTTCAGTTTAGTTCAGTCACTCAGTTGTGTCTGACTCTTTGCAACCCCATGGACTGCAGCATGCCAAGCTTCCCTGTCGATCACCAGCTCCTGGAGTTTACTCAAACTCATGTCCATCGAGTCAGTGATGCCATCCAACCATCTCATCCTCTTTCATCCCCTTCTCCTCCCGCCTTCAATCTTACCCAGGATCGGGGTCTTTTCCAATGAATCAGCTCTTCACCTCAGATGGCCAAAGTATTGGAGGTAGATTCTTAACCACTGGACCACCAGGGAAGCCCAAGGTGTATTTTTTTCAGCAATGATAACTAAAATGCCATATTATAGATAAATAGAGAGTAATTTTTTTTTTCTGTAAAGGGCCAGATATTAAATATTTTATGTTTTCCGGTCTCTGATGCAATTACTCTATCATTATAATGTGAAAGCTCTTATAGGCAAGATTTAGGGGACTACGCATAGATGTTTTAATAAAATTTCATTTACAAAAACAGAAGGTGGGTCATATTTGTTGTGTGTGCCAAAGTTTTCTGATCTCTGTTAGAGTTAGAAAAAATATATATAGGTTTCTATAACATCATCACAAAACTAACTATCAGCTTATTTAACAAAATCATCAAAGTAGGAATCTTAAGGATAAGTAGCTTTCTTTGAATTTTTTTCAAGTAAATTGTTCAGCTGTATTTGCCAAATTTATTGTTTTTTATACAGCTGTATAGCATTTAAGTGTAGAGCACAGAAGAACTTTATAGCCTAAAATATCCCACTTAAAATGAAGAGTCTATGATTTTTCCCATTACAATCTCTACAACTATTTCCGGATTTTCTTTTTAAAGTCTTTAACTTTCATTGGAGGAAAAAGTGGATTGAAGATACAATGAAAAATTTAACAGTAGAACATTTAATGAACATTTTTTTCTGCCAATAAGAGGGAGATAGTATCATAATCATCTCTGCTCCTAAATTACAGGAGAGACTTCTCATAAGCACTCCACAGTGGTTATTAATGACATAAAGGGATTGCTTTAAAATGGGCAAAACTCTCCATTCTCATTAGTGAAACATTTATTGGAAATGTCTGTTTAATAACCATAACAGTAATTTTACAGGGAAAAATTTAATAGAGTTGCAGAAGATCTTAGTCATAAATTATTTCTACATATGTTTTATAGATTTTTGAATAATAATTTTTATTAAATTGGATAGCCAAGTACTTCAAACAAAGGATTAAGTTTACAAAATTCAGATTATGACAAAAACTTTGAAAATCGCTTTGTATTTTAGCCTGATAGACTGAGGTTGTAACTTTTACTGAAGAGCTAACTGCACTTTCAAGATGTGAGTGGGTGGCCCATGCATACAGATGACCATTTAGTTTGTGTGCCTACCACCATTCACCTCAAATTTATACTATTTCAGGGTCTTTTTTTTTTGAAACAGATATCCCTCTCCTAGATTTTCTTCTATATATTTCTGAAAATGAAATCTAACAGGTGAAATCATGGCTCATGTGAAACAGGTTTTCAACCAACCTGTCCAAATCAATGAACAATTTCTTTGCTTGAAGCACTGCCAAGACTCACTCAAATCTCAATTTCAGTATATTCTTTAAAAGAGCCAAGGGTTATTCTAGAATTTTGTTGTGACAAACAGAGATATAATTATTAAGAAATCAGTAGGACGTTATATCATTTTGGTGACTAGTGATGTTTATTGCAAAATATATTTTCACTGAATGATTTAGTTGGTTATTAAAATTGTCGGACTACTATGAATCAAATAGGCTCTCTTAGTGGTTTTATGTATGGGACTTTAAGGTGAATCCCTTATTTAGTAAAAGATACATTGTCTTAAAATGGAGAAAGGTGAATTATATGAGTTTAGCAAAATGGAAGCAGTTTAGGCTTTTGATCACCTATGTACAATAAATCCTGGAAGTAGGCCCACAGACAAAAATCTTAATTGAATTTCTTGAATTTGTACTTAGGAAAATTAGACTTAGAATACTTATGTGATTTAATAGTTTAGAAAGAGAATAGGTGTCAAAATGAAGAATAAATACTGAAACTCCCAGTCAGCTTCTACTTTCCTTATGCAATATAGCTTTAAAAGCAGAACTGGACCAAAATGACGAGACATCTCACGCTGCAGTGAGTTCTGCCACTTGCCTTATCAATTTCCAAATTTGTACAAAACTGACCTTGACCATCATAAGAATTATAAATTAACCTGAAAATATAAATTGGACACCACAGCCAATTAACTGTACATGCTATGGAATGTCATTCATATATATCTGATGTTCATGATAATTAAAGTTCATTCATCCATGATCCAGAAACAATTGGAGCTGACCTAATATCAGTTCCACCAAATTTTTGCTATGTGACTCTGGTCAAACTGTCTCTAAATATCAGTGTTAGAATTTTATATGAGAATCACATTAAGTAATATATTCATACCTAATCACAGGGTAATCATTCTTACAGAGTCATTATCACCATGGAGTCAATGATGTAAGGAGATAATTAAACATTTTAAAGATACCTCTCATGGTTAACGGCGTTTACATAGTCTTTCGAATATTATTCAACCTCTGTATGAGAAAGCATGACCTAATACACTACACTTGCTGCTCATTTCATTTCCCTATAACATTTTTTAGAAGTTTACCCTCTTTTCAATCAGAATATATATTTCTGGAGAAATCATGTCTTATTCCTTTCCTGCCACATTACCCTTACTTAGTATACTAATGGGCATATAGAGCCCCTTAATAAACTTATTTTGAAGACTAGAAGAGCTTACTGAAGAACCAAGACCACCTGAGACTTACCCACAAAATAATTTAGACACCAACTCTATTTATTATCTATCTATGTATCCGTCTAACTATGCACATACTACCAGCTATCCCATGCATGTTACACTGAAAAATGTAGAGGAAGGGAAACCATCTAGCAGTGGAGACTGTCTACAAAGAGGAGTGAGCATATAGAGATGTTATTACTGTGGCTGCAGCTTCTACAAAGGGTTTTGAAACATATTCTCCATTGAAGCATACGGTTGATTTTCAGAGTTTATATCATCATTGCTATTGGTTTCTTCTTTGTGTATCATTTTTAAGCCAGATTAACATATGTGCATCCCTTCACTTTTATATTTAATGTATTGAAGGTGAAGGTGAAGTCGCTCAGTTGTATCTGACTCTGTGACCCGTGAACTGTAGCCCACCAAGCTCCTTTGTCCATGGGGTTCTTCAGGCAAGAATACTGGAGTGGGTTGCCATTTCCTTCTCCAGGAGATCTTCTTGACCCAGGGATCAAACCCAGGTCTCCCACATTGCAGGCAGACGCTTTAACCTCTGCACCACCAGGGAAGCCCCATTTAATGTATTACCAGTCACTAAATATAAATAACTGGATATAGAATAAGAAATGATGATGATGACAGATAAGGTAGAAGAGAAAGGCAATAGAGAAAAAGAAGGAAGCAAAGTGAGAAAGGATGAGGAAGATGAAGGAAAAGAATGAAGAGGAGAAGAATAAGTGGGGTAATGTACACCTTATTCTACCTCTGAAATTAAGGGCAAGGAATGGAGAGCTGGATGTGCACATTAAATAGATTAGTAAACTATTGTTGTTCAGCTGCTCAGTCATGTCTGACTTTTTGCAACCTCATGGACTGCAGCAAGTCAGGTTACCCTGTCCTTCACCATCTCCTGCAGTTTGCTGAAACTCATGTCCAATGAGTTGGTGATGCCATCCAACCACATCGTCCTCTGTTGTCCTCACCTTCTCCTCCTGCCTTCAATCAGTCCCAGAATCAGGGTCTTTTCCAACCAGTCCAACCCATCACATCAGATGGTCAAAGTATTGGAGCTTCAGCTTCAGCATCAGACCTTCCAATGAATATTCAGGATTGATATCCTTTAGGATTGACTGGTTTGATCTCCTTGCTATCCAAAGGACTCTCAGAAGTCTTCTCCAATACCACAGTTCAAAAGCATCAATTCTTCAGCGTTCAGAGTTCTTTATGGTTCAACTCACACATCCATACATGACTACTGGAAAAACCATACCTTTGATATATGGAAATTTGTCACCAAAATAATGTCTCTGCTTTTTAATATGCTGTCTAGGTTTGTCATAGCTTTTCTTTCAAGGAGTAAGTGTCTTTTAATTTCATGGCTGCAATCACCTTCTGCAGTGATTTTGGAGCTGAAGAAGATAAAGTCTGTCACTATTTTCATTGTTTCCCAATCTATTTCCTGTGAAGAGATGGGACCAGATGCTATGATCTTAGTTTTTTAAACGTTGAGCTTTAAGCCAGCTTTTTCACTCTCCTCTTTCTCTTTCATGAAGAGTCTCTTTAGTTCTTCACTTTCTGCCATAAAGGTGGTATCATCTGTGTATCTGAGGTTATTGATACTTTTCCCAACAATCTTAATTCCAGCTTGTGCTTCATCCAGCCTGGCATTCCACATGGTATAATATGCATATAAGTTCAATAAGCAAGATGACAATATACAGCTTTGATGTACTCCTTTCCCATTGGAACCAGTCCATTGTTTCATGTCCAGTTCGGTTTCTTTTTGACCTGCATACAGATTCCTCAGGAGGCAGATAAGATAGTGGTATTCCTGTCTCTTTAAGAATGTTCCTCAGTTTGTTGTGATCCACACACTCAAGGACCTTAGTGCAGTCAATGAAACAAAAGTATGTTTTCATGGAATTCTCTTGCTTTTTCTATGACCCAATGAATGTTGGCAATTTGATTTCTGATTCCTCTGGCTTTTCTAAATCCAGCTTCTACATCTAAAAGTTCTCAGTTCATATACTGTTGAAGCCTAGCTTGAAGGATTTTGAGCCTGACCTTACTAGCATCTGAAATGAGTACAGTTGGGTGGTAATTTGAACATTCTTTGGCATTGCCCTTCTTTGGGATTGGAATGAAAACTGACTTTCCAATTCTATGGCCACTGCTGAGTTTTCCAAATGTGCCAGCATATTGAGTGCAGCACTTTCACAGCATCATCTTTTAGGATTTTAAATAGCTCAGCTGGAATTCCACTACTTCCACTAGCTTTGTTCAAAGTGATGCTTCCTAAGGTCCACTTGACTTTGCACTCCAGAATGTCTGGCTCTAGGTGAGTGATCTCACCATCATGGGTATCCAAGTTCATTAAGCTCTTTCTTATATAGCTCTTCTGTGTATTCTTGCCACCTCTTAATATTTTCTACTTCTGTTAGGTCCATACCGTTTCTGTCCTTTATTGTGCCCATGTTTGCATGAAATCTTCTCTTGGTATTTCTGATTTTCTTAAAGAAATCTCTAGTCTTTCCCATTATACTGTTTTCCTCAATTTCTTTGCATTGTTTACTTGGAAGGCTTTGTCTGGAACTATGCTTTTCTGTGGAACTCTGCATTCAGATAGATATATCTTTCCCTCTCTCCTTTGCCTTTAACTTCTCTTCATTTCTCAGGTATTTATAAGGCCTCCTCTGACAACAATTTTGCCTTTTTGCATTTCTTTCAGATTGTTTTGATCACCACTTGCTGTACAATGTTATGAGCTTCTCTCCATTTTTCTTCAGGAATTCTGTCTATCAGATCTAACCCTTAAATCTATTTGTCACTTCCACTGTATAATCTTAAGGGAGTTGATTCAGGTCACACCTGAATGACCTAGAGTTTTACTACCCTACTTCCTTCAATTTAAGTCTGAATTTGGCAATAAGGTGTTCATGATCTGAGCCACAGCCAGCTCCTGGTCTTGTTTTTGCCGAGTGTATAGAGTGTCTCCATGTTTGGCTGCAAAGAATATAATCACTTTGATTTCAGTATTGACCATCTGGTAATGTCCATGTGTAGAGTTGTCTCTTGTGTTAGCATTCCCTGGTGGCTCAAATGGTGACAGCTGCCTGCAAGGCTGAAGACCTAGATTCGATCCCTGGATGGGAAGATCCCGTATATAAGGGAATGGCTACCCAATCCAGTATACTTGCCTAGGAAATCCCACAGATGTAGTAGCCTTGTGGGCTACAGTCAACTGCTGCTGCTGCTGCTGCTGCTGCTAAGTCACTTCAGTCGTGTCCAACTCTATGCGACGCCAGAGACGGTAGCCCACCAGGCTCTCCCGTCCCTGGGATTCTCCAGGCAAGAAAACTGGAGTGGGTTGCCATTTCCTTCTCCAATGCATGAAAGTGAAAAGTGAAAGTGAAGTCCCTCAGTAGAGTCTGACTCCTAGTGACCCCATGGGCTGCAGCCCATCAGCCTCCTCCATCCATGGGATTTTCTAGGCAAGAGTACTGGAGTGGGGTGCCATTGCCTTCTCCACAGTCAACTGATTAGTAAATAGTAAAGTAGAATTTGTATCCTGGATTTACTGTCAACTTATTATTAATACTAATAAAAAAGAAAAAGTTACTTATTTAATCCTATATATAAAATCTCATTAGTTGATTTTATTTTATTTTTTTTTAAGTAGATGAAGTTAGCTATTGCATACAACTTCATTTCTTTCCCCATCTGGTTCTGCTTTAAGTATATTAAACAATGTATTACTGATTTTATATTAAATTTCACTTATTTGATTCTTATCTTTGTCTCTGGTCATTTCCTTTCATATACTGGGGGGGCGGAAATCACAAAACGCATTTTAAAATGCATTTAGAAAGTTATGATTAAAAATGTTTGTCATTGTCAGTCAATTGCCCCAATCTCTAGAAAGGGTCTGTGTGTGTATATATGTGTATGTGTGTGTGTGTGTGTGTGTGTGTGTATGTTTATACTGGTTTGTTCCACTGTGACAGACAGTTACAAACTTTAAATAACTTATCAAACATTTCTTCTATGGCTCAAACTCCTTTAAATCAGGGATTCCATGTAATAGAAATAATTTCAACTGCTCCACTATATATTATGAAGGTGATATCAATATTTGAAGACTTTTAAAGAGCTAAGCCCTCATTAATTTACCAGATGGCTCTAAGTTAGGCAGTGTCAGGAAATATGTATTTAGAAGTTGTTTACTTTTAAGTGTTATTTTCTTTATTTTTCTGACTTTCATATTGATAAATAGCTTGCTTTGTACTGCATATTACAAAGTATGAAAATGAATATTTGATATTGTAAAGTCATATTTTTGCTAATGGAGTCATTTTATTTTTGAACTTTATTGATGATATTAAAAAAATAAATATGACCATAAAATCTTACAGTTGCCAGAGAATTAAGGCAAGTATCTGTTAATCTCTAATTCCTGAACACTAATTCTCAGAGTTTCATGCCCTTTAATCCCATCATATCCTTTCCTTCCTTTTAAAAGGCTAGATTGTTCTCTTCTTAACAGTCCCATTTCACTCAGGTAATTGATCACACTTCATTTTCTTTTATCCTTGGATGACTTGGTTGCAGAGTCTTTTATTTAGTTTAAGTTTTCTAGAGTTAAAAATTAGTCATTTTGGAAATTGATCATAGCACAATCAGTTTACAAAGTTAAGCTATTGTGTATACCTATGTAAAGGGGATTTATGCATATCAGCATTATGTCCATAATTACACATTGTTTAAAAGTACATTTATTAGCTAATAATTACTCAGTAAGTATTTATTGAATTATATATACCAGATATGATGTGATCAGAGATACAGTGTATCTATGGTTGGGACAATACCAATATGCAATTAATACCTCTATTCAGAGGTCTGAACTATAGCCTTTAGGTCAAATCCAGTCCACAGTCTGTTTTTGTAAACAAAGTATTATTAAAATATTTCCTCTCTAGACATGAAGACAATGTTTGCTAGTCCTTTGTCTAATAGGTTACACTGGAATGAAATAGAATATTTTCATCTACTTTCATATTTACTGTTTTCATGTTAATTTTTCTGAATAGTGAACAATAAACTATGCATGCATAGACATATGCATATGTAAATAAATATTTACTTATATATATGTGTATATATATGTATTTTCTATTATATCTTAACCATTAATAACATTTGTTTATGATTTATCTATTTCGAGCAACAGAGCTTAATTATTTTAATTTAACTCACCCACAGAAAGTCACAGGCATTTGACTGCAAAGATCATGACCAGATCTTTTTTTTTTGGCTTGTCAATCACCAAACAATATTTTTCTCCACAATGAGCATGAGGGTTGGATGGTATGACAGAAGGAAAAGGGAAAACCTAGGAGGCGACGCCAGAGAGATCATTCTTTGCTACGAAAGGGGCTTCCTTGTTGGTTCAGATGGTAAAGAATCTGCCCGCAATGCAGGAGACCAAGGTTTGAACCCTGTGTCAGGAAGATACCCTGGAGAAAGGAATGAAACCTATTCACCTACTATTTTCTTCTGATCTATCATTAATTCATTCAAGACCTACAAAGTCTTGTATTTTTATTTTTTGTATTTACTTTTTATTTGCCTCCCTCATAGGTTCAGGGCTTCTCTGATGACTCAACAGTAAAGAATTCACCTGCAAGGGAGAAGACGCAGGAGACAGGACCTTGATCCCTGGGTCGGGAAGATCTCCTGGAGGAGAAATTGGCAACCCACTCCAGTATTTTTTCCTGGAAAGCCCCATGGACAGAGGAGCTGATGGGCTACAGCCCACAGGGTTGCAAGCAGTCGGACGTGACTGAATGTTTGAGCATAAGTTTAAGCATGGGATTTTCTCCTGGTTCATGCTCTGACAGTACCTCTTGAATTTACTTTGTAATTATTCTAAAGGCATCCTTGATTCCTAGAATTAGAGCATGTGTGTTTTAGAAATAATTGTTTACATAGCAAATATATTCCGTTCTCACATAAACACAACACATACCAATGCTCTATTAGTAGATATGCAGTTAGTATGTTATTTACAGCAGGTGAATCATTTCCCCAGTAGATGATGGACTTTTCCTTCTCCAAAGTAAAACATGGTAACTGTGATTGTGGAGTTAGGTGATCCTTACTGAACCTAAATAGCAAGTCCAGGAAAGAAGCAGGGGAAAATACACTACATACCACTCTCTCCTGTCTTCTCAACTTTTTGTGCTGGGATTTTTGCAATAGTCTCCTAACTGGTGCACTGTTTTTTCTCATTGCTTCTCATGTTGGTTCTCAATATAGTAGCCAGAGTAGCCAGACTTCCAATAGGAAAGTCAGACCGTATCAGTTCTGTTCCCAAACCCTGTAATTTCAGTAAGGTTTCAGGTTTCTCATTTCAATTATAGTGAAAGCCAAAGTTCTTCCAGTAGTGTAGAAAGTCCTGATTACTTTTTTTCTCCTAATACCTCATTTGTTCATATATACTTTGCTTTGCCCTCATAACCTAGCCCTTTCCCTGCCTCACTTCATTATAGTCTTTGAACTCTGCCTTTCAATTCTGACTTGTTCATCCCTTAGAAAATTTGCTCAGCTCTTTACTTATAACCATATCTATTTTGCTAGTTTTCTTCACCTCTTTCAAGTTTTCTCTCAAGTCCCATCTTATTGAAGCCAAACTTGACCACCTGTTTAATATTGCAAACCACATTCATCTAGGGCTGATCCTTGATACCCTATAAAACTTTCCTTTCTATGCATAATACTCATCACCTCCTAACATATTATACAGTGTTCCAATGTATTATACTTTTAATTTGCTGTTTATTTTCACTTAGTCTCTCTCTGCTGGAGTGAACATTCTGAAAGTACTAATGATCTTGTTTTTTCACTGATGTTGTTGAAATCCTGGTATATGATCAATAAATATTTATAGGGAAAGAAAAGGAGTATTCAAGACTAGTTGTTCCATACTGACCTAAAGAAAAGATTGCATTAATCTTGATCATAGTATAAACAATCCCTCAGGCCTTATCTATGAGAGAAATTGTACCAACTGAGAAATAAGAGAAAGTAGTTATTTTTGCTAAGAACACAAAATTTTTGTTTGAAGGCAGTACTTGGAATTATTTCAATATGTGGCAGTTTTTCATATAATCTGTATACGAATGTGTGTAATTCATTTAAATAATGTTTTATTATTTAATTGGCTTAGTGATTTATTTCTTATTTCTTTATTTATTTGGTTCCATTGGTCTCCTAGCTGAGGTGCTTCCAGCCTCATTACAGTTGCAGCAGATATGCTTAGCTTCATGTGGGATTTTAGTTCCCGAACAAGGAATCAAATCTGAATGCCCTACACTGGAAAGTGGATTCTTATCCACTGGACCACCACAGAAGTCCCAGTAATTTATTTCTTATATAGAGTTTCATTGTCTCCAAACTCTAAATTTCCAGTGATATTGTGGGTAAATTAACTTCCTTTTCTATGCCCTAAGACAGGTAGTGAAAGTTATTTGATGCTCCATTCTTTGTTTCCAAGAGTATGTGTTACCAAAGAAAAATTTGGAATGTAACATGTGAAAAAGGAAGTTATAGAGCTCATAACAAGATACATTTAAACTGCTCTCTCAGAATGAGTTTGGAAGTTTATCTTCCTCTGCAATTTTCTGAAAGAGTTTGAATAGGATAGGTGTTAGCTCTTCTGTAAATTTTTGGTAGAATTCAGCTGTGAAGCCGTCTGGTCCTGGGCTTTTGTTTGCTGGAAGATTTCTGATTACAGTTTCATTTTCTGTGCTTGTGATGAGTCTGTTAAGATTTTCTATTTCTTCCTGATTCAGTTTTGGAAAGTTGTACTTTTCTAAGAATTTGTCCATACCAAAACCTGACAAAGATGCCACAAAAAAAGAAAACTACAAGCCAATATCACTGATGAACATAGATGCAAAAATCCTTAACAAAATTCTAGAAATCAGAATCCAACAACACATTAGAAAGATCATAAATCATAACCAAGTGGAATTTATCCCAGGGATGCAATGATTCAATATTCACAAATCAATCAATGTAATACACCACATTAACAAATTGAAAAATAAAAGCCATATGATTATCTCAACAGATCCAGAGAAAGCCTTTGACAAAATTCAACATCCATTTATGATTAAAAAAACCCTCCAGAAAGCAGGAATAGAAGGAACATAACTCAACAGAAAAAAAGCTATAAATGACAAACCCACTGCAAACATTATCTTCAATGGTGAAAAATTAAAAGCATTTCCCATAAAGTCAGGAATAAGACAAGGGTGCCCACTCTCACCACTACTCTTCAACATAGTTTTGGAAGTTTTGGCCTCCGCAATCAGAACAGAAAAAGAAATAAAAGAATTCAAATTGGAAAAGAAGAAGTAAAACTTTCACTGTTTGCAGATGACATGATCCTCTACATAGAAAACCCTAAAGACTCCACCAGAACATTATTAGAGCTAATCAATGCATATAATAAACTCGCAGGATATAAAACCAACACACAGAAATCCCTTGCATTCCTATACACTAATAATGAGAAAATAAAAAGAGAAATTAAGGAACCAATTCCATTCACCATGGCAACAAAAAGAATAAAATACTTAGGAATATATCTACCTAAAGAAATGAAAGACTATATATAGAAAACTATAAAACACTACTAAAAGAAATCAATGAGGACGCTAATAGATGAAGAAATATACCGTGTTCACGGATCAGAAAAATCAGTATAGTGAAAATGAGTATACTACCCAAAGCAATCTATAGATTTAGGGCAATCCTATCAAGCTACCAACAGTATTTTTCACAGAGCTAGAACAAATAAGTTTACAATTTGTATGGACATACAAAAAACCTCAAATAGCCAAAGCAATCTTGAGAAAGGAGAATGGAACTGGGAGAATCAACCTGCCTGACTTCAGGCTCTACTATAAAGCCACAGTCATCAAGATAGTATGGTACTGGCATAAAGACAGAAATATAGATCAATGGAATAAAACAGAAAGCCCAGAGATAAATCTACACAACTATGTACACCTTATCTTTGACAAAGGAGGCAAGAATATACAATAGATAAAGACAATTTCTTTAATAAATGGTGCTGGGAAAACTGGTCAACCACTTGTAAAAGAATGAAACTAGAACACTTTCTAACACCATACACAAAAATAAACTCAAAATGGTTTAAAGATCTAAATATAAGACCAGAAACTATGAAACTCCTAGAGGAGAACATAGGCAAAACACTCTCGTACAGAAATCACAGCAAGATCCTCCATGACCCACCTCCCAGAATGCTGGAAATAAAGGCAAAAATAAACAAATGGGACCTAATTAAAATTAAAATTAAAAGCTTCTGCACAACAAGGAAAACTATAAGCAAGGTGAAAAGACAGCCTTCAGAATGGGAGAAAATAATAGCAAATGAAGCAACTGACAAAGAATTAATCTCAAAAATATACAAGCAATTTATGCAGCTTAATTCCAGAAAAATAAAGGACCCAATCAAAAAAATGGGCCAAAGAACTAAATAGACATTTCTCCAAAGAAGACATACAGATGGCTAACAAACACATGAAAAGATGCTCAACATTGCTCATTATCAGAGAAATGCAAGTCAAAACCACAATGAGGTACCTTTTCATGCCAGTCAGAATGGCTGCAATCCAAAAATCTGCAAGCAATAAATGCTGGAGAGGGTGTGGAGAAAAGGGAACCCTCTTACACTGTTGGTGGGAATGCAAACTAGTACAGTCACTATGGGAAACAGTGTGAAGATTCCTTAAAAAAACTGGAAATAGAACTGCCATATGACCCAGCAATCCCACTGCTGAGCATACACGCTGAGGAAACCAGAATTGAAAGAGACACGTGTACCCCAATGTTCATCGCAGCACTGTTTATAATAGCCAGGACATGGAAGCAACCTAGATGTCCACCAGCAGATGAATGGATAAGAAAGCTGTGGTAAATATACACAATGGAGTATTACTCAGCCATTAAAAAGAATACATTTGAATCAGTTCTAATGAGGTGGATGAAACTGGAGCCTATTATACAGACTGAAGTAAGCCAGAAAGAAACATACCAATACAGTATAATAGCGCATTTATATGGAATTTAGAAAGATGGTATAATAGCCCTGTATGCGAGACAGCAAAAGAGACACAGATGTATAAAACAGTCTTTTGGACTCTGTGGGAGAGGGTAAGGGTGGGGTGATTTGGGAGAATGGCATTGAAACATGTATATTATCATATGTGAGATGAATAACCAGTCCAGGTTTGATGCATGATACAAGATGCTCAAGGCTGGTGCCCTGGGATGACCCAGAGGGATGGTATGGGGAGGGAGGTGGAAGGGGGGTTCAGGATGGGGAATACATGTATACCCATGGTGGATTCATGTCAATGTATGGCAAAACCAATACAATATTGTCAAAGTAATTAGCTTCCAATTAAAATAAATAAATTTATATTTAAAAATAAAAATAAATAAATAAAAATTAATAATAATAATAATAATAAACCGCTCTCTCTAGGGAGGAAAAAGAAGTTCTAGAAAAAGCTGCCTATTTTTATTAAGGATACTTCTGAAAATCTTGGTTTGCCATTTCTTAGGTAGACGGCCATCGAAGGACTGTTCGTTTCTCTTCTGACACCAGCTGCCAGTTGACAAGCCTTATCTATCTGCTTCATGTTGTGGGTAGAAACATCAATCAGAACTTCAGCCATCTACTTAAAACCATTTGAGTATAAATGGGCTAATTGTTACAGTCACAAAATGCATCCATTGAGAGCTGGAGACCTGGGTTCCACTGTTGGCTTAATTATGTCCTAGCCATATGATCTTAGACAAGATGTTTAGCTCAAGTGTGTAATTTTCTCATATATTTATCAATCTATAATTTCTACCAAATATTAGATTAAAATGATATAATATTTATATAAAAGAAAGTATTTTAAAGTCATTGTTCAACTGTTAGTTTTACTAGCATAGTATATAAAAATATTTTAATTTCATAATAAAAAATTATAAGTCTGTATTCAGTTTGGTCAAAGAATAGTCAAAGAAAAAAAGGAAAAATCAAAACTCATAAGATGATAGTACTATATTTAAAATATTTATATCCTTCTTGTGATTGAAGAACAAAATTCTAAAGTTTCATGGTTTCTAAAAGTCATTGACCAGCAACTTTTTGACTTTGGAAAAATGCTATAGAGGAATTAAGGTTGTTATCAGTGATGGTCACATAAATAACTCAAGTCTCTCAAGGTGGCATTATATTTTGGTTAATTTGCCATTAACAGAATAATTGTTCTCCAGTGTAATTTGTATAGCTGCCTCAAAGTGCCCTAAAAGGAATAAAGGTTAATTTAGAATTGACCTGTTGTTGTATTTCTGCCAAGCTTAAAAAAATGTGAGATCTTTGACTAGCAAAACGTACAAACTGATATGGAAACTATGTATATTTGATATAGTGTAACTCAGGAGGAGGCAAGTTTATATAAATTTGAGTTCTGATCTATTGCCAAAATTGAATGTAAGTAACACTATTGACAAAAGAATCAAACCCTTATATTTATGAGCTAACACATTCTTCCATTGAGAATTATTCATAAGAAGTAAATATATAATCAAACATTTGCTTTTTAATTTATTTTTTATTGTAAGATAATCGGTTTATAGAATTTTGCTTTTTTCTGTCAAACCTCAGCATGAGTCAGACTTAGGTATACATATATACCCCCTCCTTTTGAACCTCCCTCCCATCTCCCTCTCCATCCCACTCCTCTAGGTTGATACAGATCCCCTGTTTGAGTTTCCTGAGCCATACAGTAAATTTCCATTGGCTATCTATTTTACATATGGAAATGTAAGTTTCCACGTTACTCTTTCCATACATCTCACCCTCTCCTCCCCTCTCCCCATGTCCATACGTCTATTCTCTCCATGTGTGTTTCTCCTTTACTGCCCTATAAATAAATTCATCAATACCATTTTTCTAGATTACATATATGCGTGTTAGAATACAATATTTATCTTTCTCTTTCTGACTTACTTCACTCTGTATAATAGGTTCTAGGTTCATCCACCTCATCAGAACTGGCAAATGTGTGCGTTTTTATGGCTGAGTAATATTCCATTGTGTATATGTATCACAACTTCTTTATCCATTCATCTGCCGATGGACATCTAGGTTGCTTCCATGTTCTAGCTATTGTAACTAGTGTTGCATTGAACAATGGGATACATGTGTCTATTTCAATTTTGGTTTCCTCAGGGTATATGTCTAGGAGCGGGATTGCTGGGTCATATGGTGGTTTTATTCCTAGATTTTTAAGGAATCTCCATATTGTCTTCCATAGTGGCTGTATCAATTTACATGCCCACCAATAGTGCAATAGTGTTCCCTTTTCTCCACACCCCCTACAGCATTTATTGCTTGTAGACTTTTGGATGATGGCCATTCTGACCAGTGCAAGGTGATATTTCATTGTGGTTTTGACTTGCATTTCTCTAGTAATAAGCGGAGTTGAGCATCTTTTCATAAGTTTGTTGGCCACCTGTATGTCTTCTTTGGAGAAATGTCTGTTTAGGTCTTTTTCCCACTTTTGATTGGGTTGTTTGTTTTTTCTTGCATTGAGTTGTATGAGCTGCTTGTATATTTTGGAAATTAATCCTTTGTCAGTTGTTTCATTTGCATTATTTTCCCCCATTCTGAGGATTGTCTTTTCACCTTGCCTATAGTTTCCTTTGCTGTGCAAAAGGTTTTAAGTTTAATCAGGTCCCATTTGTTTGCATTTGTTTTTATTTCCATTACTCTAGGAGGTGGGTCATAGAGGACCTTGCTTTGATTTAGGTCATCCAGTGTTCTGCCTATGTTTTCTGCTAAGAGTTTTATAGTTTCTGGTCTTACATTTAAGCCTTTAATCCATTTTGAGTTTATCTTTGGTATGGTGTTAGGAAGTGTTCTAATTTTATTCTTTTACATGTAGCTGTCCAGTTTTTCCAGGACCATTTATTGAATAGTCTGTCTTTGCCCCATTGTATATTCTTGCCTCCTTCGTCAAAAACAAGGTGCCCATAGGTACATGGGTTTATGTCTGGGCTTTCTATCTTGTTCCACTGGTCTATATTTCTGTTTTTGTGCCAGTATCATACTCTCTTGATGACTGCAGCTTTGTAGTATAATCTGAAGTCAGGAAAGTTGATTCCTCCAGCTCCATTCTTCTTTCTCAAAACTGCTTTGGCTATTCAGGGTCTTTTGTGTTTCGATATAAATTGTGAAATTTTTTGTTCTACTTCTTGAAAAATGTCAGTGGCAATTTGATAGGGATCACATTGCATTTGTAGATTGCATTTGGTTGTATAGTAATTTTCACAATATTGATTCTTCCTACCTCGGAACGTGAAATATCGCTCCATCTGTTCATGTCATCTTTGATTTCTTTCATTAGTGTCTTATAATTTTCTGTGTACAGTTCTTTTGTCTCCTTAGAGAAGTTTATTCCTAGATATTGAATTATTTTTGTTGCAATGGTGAATGGGATTGATTCCTTACATTTTCTATTTGATTTTCCATTGTTAGTAAAAGAAATACAAGTGATTTCTGTGTATTGATTTTGTATCCTGCAAAGTTGCTAAATTCACTGATTAGCTCTAGAAATTTTCTGATACTACCTTTAATGTTTTCTATGTACAGTATCATGTCATCTGGAAACAGTGAGAGCTTTACTTCTTCTTTTCCAATCTAGATTCATTTTATTTCTTTTCCTTCTCTGACGCCTGTAGCTAGGACTTCCAGAACTATGTTGAATAATAGTTGTGAAAGTGAACACCCTTGTCTTGTTCCTGATCTTAGGAGGAATGGTTTCCGTTTTTCACCATTGAGAATAATGTGCTGTAGGCTCATCGTATATGGCTTCTACTATGTTGAGGTAGGTTATGCCCATTTTTTGAAGAGTTTTAATCATAAATGTTTGCTGATTTTGGTCAAAGGCTTTTTCTGCATCTACTGAGATTATCATACATTTTTATCTTTCAATTACTTAATATGGTGTATCATTTTGACTGATTTGTGTATTTTGAAGAATCCTTGCATTCCTGGAATAAACCCAACTTGATCATGGTGTTTGAGCTTTTTGATGTATTTCTGAATTCTGTTGGCTGAAATTTGTTGAGGATTTTTTCAACTATGTTCATCAGTGATATTGCCCTGTAGTTTTCCTTTTTTGTGTTGTCTTTGTCTGGTTTTGGTATCAGGGTGATGCTGGACTTATAGAATGTGTTTGGAAGTGTTCCTTTCTCTGAAATTTTTTGAGAGTTTTAGAAGGATAGGCACTAGCTCTTCTCTAAATGTTTGATAGAAGTCTCCTTTGAAGACATCTGGACCTGGAGTTTTGTTTTTGGGGGAGATTTTTGATCACAGCTTCCATTACAGTGCTTATTATTTCATTGTTCATAATTTCTATTTCTTTCTGGTTCAGTATTGGAGGATTGAGAACTTTTCTAAGAAACTGGCCATTATTCTGGGTTATCCATTTTACTGCCATATAGTTGTTCATAATAGTCTCTTATAATCCTTTGTGTTTCTGTATTATTTGCTGTAACCTCTCCTTTTTCATTTATAATTTTGTTGATTTGATTCTTATCTCTTTTTTTCTTGATGACTATGGCTAAAAGCCTGTCAATTTTGTTTCTATTCTCAAAGAACAACTTTTTAGTTTCATTAATCTTTACTATTTTTTTCCTTTCATTTCTTTTTCATTTATTTCTGTTCAGATTTTTATGATTTCTTTTGTTCTACTAATTTTGGGGGGCTTTTTGTTCTTCATTTTCCAGTTGTTTTAGGTGTAAATTTAGGTTGTCTATTTAATGCTTTTTTTCTTTCTTGAAGTAGGATTGTGTTGCTGTAAACTTCCCTCTTAAGTTTGCTTTTGCTGCATCCCATAGGTTTTGAGTTGTCATGTTTTCATTGTCATTCGTTTCTATATTTTTTTTTATTTCCTTTTGATTTTTTCAGTAACTTGTTGGTTATTTAGAAACATGTTCCTTAATCTTGATGTGTTTGTGTTTCTTACAGTTTTTTTCTTGTAATTGATATCTAGTCTCATAGCATGTGGTCAGAGAAGATGCTTGATACTATTTCAATTTTCTTAAATTTACTGAGGTTTAATTTGTGACCCAAGATATGGTATTCCTGGAGAATATTGCATGTGCACTTGAGAAGATGTATTCTTCTGCATTTGGATGGAATGCCCTGAAGATATCCATGAGATCCATCTCATCAATGTATCATTTAAAACTTGTGTTTCCTTATTAACTTTCTGCTTTGATGATCTGTTTACTGGTATGAGTTGGGTATTAAAGTCTCCTATTATTGTGTTGCTGTCAATTTCTGCTTTTATGTCTGTTAGTATTTGTCTTATGTATTGAGGTGCTCCTATGTTTAGTGCATAAATATTTATAATTGTTATGTCTTCCTCTTGGACTGATTCCTTGATCATTATGTAGTGTCCTTCCTTATCTCTTGTAATCTTCTTTATTTTAGGGTCTATTTTGTCTGATATGAGGATTGCTACTCCAGCTTTCTTTTGCTTTGCATTTGCAAGGAATATATTTTCCCATCCTCTCACTTTCAGTCTATATGTGTCTTTAGGTCTGAAGTGGGTTTCTTATAGACAGCATAAATATGAGTCTTGTTTTTACATCCATTCAGCCAGTCTGTGTCTTTTGGTTGGCACATTTAGTCCATTTACATTTAAAGTAATTATTGATATATATGTTTCTATTGTCATTTTCTTAATTGTTTGGAGCTGATTTTGTAGATCTTTTTTCTTTTGTATTTCTTGATGATATAAATCCATTTAACATTTGTCATAAAGCTGGTTTGGTGGTACTGAATTCTCCTAAGTTTTGCTTGTCTGAAAAGCTTTTGATTTCTCCATCAATATTGAATGAAATCCTTGCCAGGTACAGTAATCTTGGTTGTAGATTTTTCCATTAAGCACTTTAAATATATGCTGCCATTCCCTTCTGGCCTGCAGAGTTTCTGCTGAAAGGTCAGCTGTTAAGTGTATGGGGTTTCCCTTGTACATTATTTGTTGCTTCTCCCTTGCTGCTTTTAATATTCTTTCTTTGTGTTTAATTAATATGTTTTATTAATATGTGTCTTGGCATGTTTCTCCTCAGGTTTATCCTGTATGGGACTCTTTGTGCCTCTTGGACTTGATTGATTATTTCCTTTTCTATGTTGGGGAAATTTTCAACTATAATCTCTTCAAAAATTTTCCCATGTCCTTTCTTTATCTCTTCTTCTGTGACCCTTATAATTCAAATGTTGGTGAATTTGATATTGTCTGAGAGGTCTCTGAGACTATCCTCAGTTCTTTTATTTCTTTTTAATTTATACTAATATTCAGAAGATATTTCTACCATTATATCTTCCAGCTTACTGTTTCATTCTTCTGCTATAGATGTTCTGCTATTGTTTCCTTCTAGAGTATTTTTAATTTCAGTAAATGTGTTGTTTGTCTCTGAAAGTTTATTGTTTAATTCTCCTAGATCTTTGTTAATTGATTATTTCATTTTAGATTTTATTTTCAAGGTTTTTGACCATCTTTACTATCATTATTTTGAGTTCTTTTTCAAGTAGTTTGCCTGTTTCCTCTTCATTTATTTGGGCTTCTGTGTTTCTAGATTGTTCCTTCATTTCTGTAGTATTCCTCTGCCTTTTCATTATTATTATTATTTTTTTAAATTATTGTGTTTGATGTCTCTTTTTCCCAGGCTTCAAGGCTGAATTGTTTCTTCCTTTTGGTTTCTGTTCTCCTAAGATTGGCACAGTGGTTTGCGTAAGCCTCATATAGGGTGAAATTGGGGCTGAGTGTTTGTTTGTTTGTTTGTTTGCTTTTTCCACTGATGGGCAACCTGAAGTGGTAATCCTGTATGCTGATGATTGGGTTTGTATTTTAGTTTTGTTTGTTCTTTAGATGAGGCATCCTGCACAGGATGCTACTGGTGGTTGGATGATGGTCTTGTATTCCAGTGATTTCCTTTGTGTGAGTTCTCACTATTTGATAACCCCTAGGGTTAGATCCCTGGAGAAGGGAATGGCAAGCCACCTCAGTATTCTTGCCTTAAGAACCCCATGAACAGTATGAAAAGGCAAAATGATAGGATACTGAAAGAGGAACTCCCCAGGTCGGTAGGTGGCCAATATTCTAGTGGAGAATAGTGGAAAAATAAATCCAGAAAGAATGAAGGGATAGAGCCAAAGCAAAAACAATACCCAGCTGTGGATGTGATTGGTGATAGAAGCAAGGTCTGATGCTGTAGAGAGCAATATTGCATAGAAACAGGAATGTTAGGTCCATGAATTAAGGCAAATCGGAAGTGGTCAAACAGGAGATAGCAAGAGTGAACGTTGACATTCTAGGAATCAGTGAACTAAAATGGACTGGAATGTGTGAATTTAACTCAAATGACCATTATATCTACTACTATGGGCAGGAATCCTTCAGAAGAAATGGAGTAGCCATCATGGTCAACAAAAGAGTCCGAAATTCAGTACCTGGATGCAATCTCAAAAACGACAGAATGATCTCTGTTCGTTTCCAAGTAAAAACATTCAATATCACAGTAATCCAAACCTATGCCCCAACCAGTAATGCTGAAGAAGCTGAGATTGAACAGTTCTATGAAGTCCTACAAGACCATTTAGAATTAACACCCCAAAAACGACATCCTTTTCATTGTAGGGGACTGGAATGCTAAAGTAGGAAGTTAAGAAACACCTGGGGTGACACGTAAATTAGGCCTTAAAATATGGAATGAAGCAGGGCAAAGGCTAATAGAGTTTTGCCAAGAGAATGCACTGGTCATAGCAAACACCCTCTTCCAACAACAGAAGAGAAGACTCTACACATGACCATCACTAGATGGTCAACACCAAAATCAGATTGATTATATTCTTTGAAGCCAAAGATGGAGAAGCTCTATGCAGTCAGCAAAAACAAGACTGAGAGCTAACAGTGGCTCAGATAATGAACACCTTATTGCCAAATTCAGACTTACATTGAAGCAAATAGGGAAAACCACTAGACCATTCAGGTATAACCAAAATCAAATCCTTTGTGATTATACAGTGGAAGTGAGAAATTCATTTAAGGGACTAGATCTGATAGATAGAGTGCCTGATGAACTATGGAAGGAGGTTTGTGATGTTGTACAGGAGATAGGGATCAAGACCATCCCCATGGAAAAGAAATGCAAAAAAGAAAAATAGCTGTCTGAGGAGGCCTTACAAACAACTGTGGAAAGAAGAGAAGGGAAAAGCAAAGGAGAAAAGGAAAGATATAAGCATCTGAATGCAGAGTTCCAAAGAATAGCAAGGAGAGATAAGAAAGACTTCCTCAGCAATTAATGCAAATAAATAGAGGAAAGCAAATGAATGGGAAAGATGATAGATATCTTCAAGAAAATTAGAGATACCAAGGGAACATTTCATGCAAAGATGGGCTCAATAAAGGACAGAAATGGTATGGACCTAACAGAAGCAGACGATGTTAAGAAAAGGTGGCAAGAATACACAGAACTATACAAAAAAGATCTTCATGACCCAGATAATCACGATGGTGTGATCCCTCACTTAGAGCCAGACATCCTGGAATGTGAAGTCAAGTGGGCCTTAGAAAGCATCACTATGAACAAAGCTAGTGGAGGTGATGGAATTCCAGTGGAACTATTTCAACTCCTGAAAGATGATGCTGTGAAAGTGCTGCACTCAATATGACAGCAAATTTGGAAAACTCAGCAGGGGCCACAGGACTGGAAAAGGTTTCAGTTTTCATTCCAATTCCAAAGAAAGGCAATGCCAAAGAATGCTCAAACTACCACACAATTGCACTCATCTCACATGCTAGTAAAGTAATGCTCAAAATTCTCTAAGCCAGGCTTCAGCAATATGTGAGCCATGAACTTCCTGATGTTCAAGCTGGTTTTAGCAAAGGCAGAGGAACCAAAGATCAAATTGTCAACATCTGCTGGATCATCGAAAAAGCAAGAGAGTTCCAGAAAGACATATATTTCTGCTTTATTGACTATGCCAAAGCCTTTGACTGTGTGGATCACAATAAAGTGTGGACAATTCTGAAAGAGATGGGAATACCAGACCACCTGATCTGCCTCTTGAGGAACCTATATACAGGTCAAGAAGCAACAGTTAGAACTGGACATGGAAAAACAGACTGTTTCCAAATAGGAAAAGGAGTACGTCAGGCTGTATATTCTTACCCTGCTTATTTAACTTCTATGCAGAGTACATCATGAGAAACACTGGGCTGGAGGAAGCACAATCTGGAATCAAGATTGGCTGGCGAAATATAAATAACCTCAGATATGCAGAAGGCACCAACCTTATGGTAGAAAGTCAAGAAGAACTAAAGAGCCTCTTGATGAAAGTGAAAGAGGAAAGTGAAAAAGTTGGCTTAAAGCTCAACATTCAGAAAATGAAGATCATGGCATTTGGTCCCATAACTTCTTGGGAAATAGATGTGGAAGCAGTGGAAACAGTGTCAGGCTTTATTTTGGGGGGGCTCCAAAATCACCACAGATGGTGACTGCAGTCATAAAATTAAAGATGCTTACTCATTGGAAGAAAAGTTATGACCAACCTAGATAGCATATTGAAAAGCAGAGTCATTACTTTTCCAACAAAGGTCCGTCTAGTCAAGGCTTTGGTTTTTCCAGTGGTCATGTATGGATGTGAGAGTTGGATTGTGAAGAAAACTGAGCACTGAAGAATTGATGCTTTTGAACTGCGGTGTTGGAGAAGACCCTTGAGAGTCCCTTGGACTGCAAGGAGATCCAACCAGTCCATTCTGAAGGAAATCAGCCATGGTATTTATTTGGAAGGAATGATGAAACTGAAACTCCAGTACTTTGGCCACCTCATGGAAGAGTTGACTCATTGGAAAAGACTCTGATGCTGGAAGGGATTGGGGGCAGGAGGAGAAGGGGATGACAGAGGATGAGATGGCTGGATGGCATCACTGACTCTATGGCCATGAGTTTGAGTGAACTCTGGGAGTTGGTGGTGAACAGGGAGGCCTGGTGTGCTGCAATTCATGGGGTCACAAAGAGTCAGACATGACTGAGCGACTGAACTGAACTGAACTGAACTGAGAAGTGTATGGCAACAAATATTGGCCAATACACTGCTGTCTTCTTGCCTGGAGAATCTTCCTCCCTGACAGAGAAGCCTGTCAGGCCACAGTCTTCAGGGTCACATAGAATCAACACTACAGCAGCAACCCTGTGCACAGAGACACAAGACATTTTTTGCCTGTGGCAGCTCTGTCCCAGTGAGAGTTTAGCGTGAAGGTGGCATAGCTTGCTTGGCTTGTGGGAACCCTGGTGGCAGCAAGTGTGCAGGGACATGGACTGCCTCTGCTGCAGGAGTTACGGCCCTATCAGTGTTTTTTATAGCCTCCTGTAGCTGGCGATCAGAAGGCCTCTTTGGCCAGTCTTTCTCCATACCTCCACCCATTCAGGCACTTAAAGGGCTTCTTTGCCTGGGGTCCTTCTCCATTGTTCAGCATGTCAGGCACATAGAGGAGCCCCCTAACTGGGATCCTACTCTAGATCAGCACTGGAGTCACTCAAAGGAGCACCCTTCGTGGGGTCCTACTCTGTAGTTCAGTACATCAGGCATTTGATGGGCCAGCCTCCCTATTGTTCTGCTGCCAGTGCTGACTTGTCAGGAGAGAGAGGCTATGGTGATGGTTCCAGCCCCTAAGTGTGACTCAGCAATATCGCCTTGCTTCCATGGCTGCCAGGCTTTCTTCCACAGGCATTTCCCACCACAATCTCCCACCTCACATCTCTTCCATCTGTCTCTCCCCAGTCAACAGCAGCCCTTACCCAGGGATTGCTCCAGAATGCCTAAACTCCTGCTCCCTGCCATTGTGCCTTCCAGGGGATCTCTGTCCCTGTATATATGACCGTGGCAAGAACTGTCTGATTCTCAGTCCATTTAGGCTGCCACCAATCAGCTGTTTCACGCTCAGCCTTAAATGTTTCTCCTCTCACTCAGACAATTGCCTGAATGTGGGGATCAGACCCCTGCTTCAGTTCCCCCACCCACCGAGGGCAGGCCAGTCCTACTAACACTCCTGTTTTTCCCCTAGTTTCTTCATCCTACTGAGTTTTGCATGGGTGTATATATTCTTTTCCAATGATCAGGTACTCCTGTCTGCTCTCAGCTGGTGTTCTGCATGCACTTCTGTTTCTGAAGATGTACTCCTGATGTATCCTTGGAGAGAGATGTACTCCATGTCCACCTACTCCTCTGCACATCTTGTTCTCTCCCAAACATTAGCTTTTTAAACATAGATTCAGAGCTGTGGTGGAGTCTGAACATGAGTAGTGGTGGTATATGGATTAGATGTTTAATGATATTAGAATGGTAGTATAAGAACATTTTTGTATACATAAATGTGTTTAATATATATTTATTTATATATTATATGATGTGATTCAGAAGAGTTTTGTGTTCTTCCAGGTTTTGATGATATATTATGAACATGTGGTCTCTGGATAGTTAAGATATTGCTGTAATATGACATTTCACTTAAAGCTAGCTGGTTACGTTTCCAGGAAGTCATGATGGAGGAAACAGTTTAAAATTGCTTATTGAAGAGTATTCAAATACCCAAAACTCCTAAAGAGTTTTTTTTCTCTAACTTGCTAGAAGGGAGATTACTTAACAAAGCTGGAAAAAATCACTTCAAAGTGAATTTCAAACAGTTTACTGACACAGGCCATTACAAAATAACCTCAACTATTAGTAAGCTAAGCCCAGTTACATTCCCTCTCATTTCACCTTTGAATTATTCTTGAGGCATTGCCTATTCTCTGGACAGCATTGCCAATACAGTTTAGCTAAGTGTGAAGCCTGCTCGTCAGCCTCCTCTGTTTTGCTAAGAATTTGGAGAATAATTACTCCCCAGAGGTTGCAGCCTGCCCTGTGCAATATGTGCTGAGCAATCTGACTAGAAATTCTGATAGATCCAAGCCTGGTCTCCTGCCAACTCAAACAGTAGGAAGATTCTTGGATCCCAAAGTGTTTCAGAAATGCAAAGCCAAGCAAGATCTTCTGGATACTTTCCTATGATTTTAGATTGTAAAAGCAGTGGGTTCCTTGAACATCATAGCTTATGGAAGAATTGAAAAGTTCTGCCTAAAATTTACTCTTTTTCATTTTCCAGCATAATGCAGGCTACTGGAGCTAAGGGGCTTCAAGTTGCAGCTATACTGTTGCATTAAATTGGGTCATTTTCAATAGGACACAAGTGATGCAGCTTAGTATGACACACCAGTTAGAGATATCTGTGTTGACCGGCAACCTGTATATAACCACTGATAGCATATAAATAGGTCCAATAAATTAGCCAAAACTTTTGAAAAACATGACAGTGAAATCTATATTCTCATATAAAACATATAGATAAAAAATACAAAACCAAATAAAATGCTTGACTTTTTAGTTGATATACAGATATGTTGTACTTATAACAACTTTAGTATTGATTTAAAATATTAAAATAACACACAGATGTGTACAAGAATACTGAATTATTATTAAATTATTCTAATTGTTGAGATTATTTTAGTATTGGATTGCTTAAAGTTAGCTAAATAAAATATCTCTTAAGAAGAATATGCTAATTATTGAAGAAGAAGGAAATTTTGTAATGAAAGAAGAAAATAAAGACCCTAGCTTGTAAGTGGAGAAGCCAATGACACCCCACTCCAGTACTCTTGCCTGGAAAATCCTGTGGACGAAGGAGCCTGGTAGTCTGCAGTCCATGGGGTTGCTAAGAGTTGGATATGACTGAGTGACTTCCCTTTCACTTTTCACTTTCATGCATTGGAGAAGGAAATGGCAACCCACTCCAGTGTTGTTGCCTGGAAAATCCCAGAGATGGGGGAGTCCGGTGGGCTGCTATCTATGGGATCGCACAGAGTCATACACAACTGAAGTGACTTAGCAGCAGCTTGTAAGTTGTCTATTAGAATCATTAATAAAATCTTTATATATTTACTTATCTACATTTATATTTGATGCACAATATTATATGAGTTACAGGTTTACAATAGAATGATCTGAAAATTTTAAAGTCTTATGAAAAGTAAAAATGAGCAACCTACAGGAGATCTTTCAAAATGAGCCTAAGACATAGTAGGATAATGTAGCATATAACCTTAAAATACTAGTAAATACTAGTAAAATAGAAAAAATTTATTTTAGAAACTTTTAGCACATTATTAAGAATTAATTGGCATGACAAATTTTTATGTCCCATGTTAAAAAACTTGGGGCAACTGGAAATAAGTAATCATATTTTTAAACTATTTCTGACTAGAGACTAAATTCTAGGCTTATTCATTTGGTCCAAAAGAATCTCTTCTTTAGCAACATTTTATTGAACTTTTACTTAATGTGGCACTACTATAATGCCCAGAAATGACAGTGGTGGCTATAGATAAGAGGTTTCTTCTCTTTTATATCCTTTTATTCATATGACTGCTAATGTATATTCACAACCCGTTTCCTCTATAAAACAAGACAGTCTTCTACTTTGATCCCATTTCTCAAAATATATTAAGTAATTGAGGACATTTTGCAGAGGAGTTTGTTGGCATCAGGAGGGGAAAGAGAGGTTCATCTTGAAGAATAGTCTACTTGAGGGAAGGATAGTAGAACAAACTGACTTACTGAAATGTTCTTAGGTAATACTGTTTTTCTGCTCCAAGGCCCTAATGGCTAAAATATTATAAAATGCATCTTGTAGAAAAAGATAAGACATTTAAACAGTAGTGACTGCATGCAACTCAAATGTGTTAAGTTACTCACCTCTCCTTCAAGCAGTCTTTTTGACTTGAGTTTCACTGACTCTATTTTCAGACTTAATCTTTATTAGTCTAAGCCAATTATGGCACTCCATCTATCTTACCAATGATAGCTCAGAAGCCTTGGCTAAAGCAATTGACATATGTTATTCCCTGTTGATTACTATTGGTCCGCAAGTAGGCACATAGTTTACATTAGCTCAATCTGACTGAAGAGAAGCATTTTTATTCTATGGTTAAGTAAACAGCTATCTCTCTCCACTGACTGTTAAGAGAGAATCTGTTCTTGCTGATACTGGCAGCCATTTTCAACTATGAGAGTAGCCAACCTGAAGGAAAAACCAAAAGAAGCACAGAGTCTATAATTGTTTAATATCATACTATGTGTAAAACTGACTCACAGGAAAAGACTCTGATGCTGAGAGGGATTGGGGGCAGGAGGAGAAGGGGACAACAGAGGGTGAGATGGCTGAATGGCATCACTGACTCGATGGACGTGAGTCTGAGTGAACTCTGGGAGTTGGTGATGGACAGGGAGGCCTATCATGCTGCGATTCATGGGGTCTCAAAGAGTTGGACCCGACTGAGCAACTGAACTGAACTGATGTGTGAAAAAGCAAATTTCCTCACCTTTATCATTTTAAGTTGGGTTTTCTATAATTTGAGGCTAAAAGAATCCTGAACCAATTACTAACAGTTAAGAGTTTTCTCAGAACCCAGTTCTGTTTGACTTTTAATTTATTTACTTTTCATTGTCCTTGAAATACATAGAATATATATTCAATGACATGGTAAAATAGCTAGTTCTAACCTAGGATCCCACATTTTGTTTTCGTATTTGTCAAGTAATTGACCGAGTATCTAAAAACAACAAAACAGTAAGCACATGAATGGCTTACTACTCAGGAAAGTTAGTATTAGTCCCTCAGTTGCGTCTGACTCTTTGAAACCCTACAGACTGTAGCCTGCCAGGCTGCTCTCTCCATGGAATTTTCCAGGCAAGAATACTTGAGTAGGTAGCCATTCCTTTCTCCAGGGGATCTTCTGGACCCAGGGGTTGAATCAGGATCTCTGCATTGCAGGTAGATTCTTTACCCTGTGAGCTTAGGGGACATGTCCAAATTTTAGAGTTGTCTTTGGAAAATCTCAGCTCAGCTCAGTTCAGTCACTCAGTCGTGTCTGACTCTTTGCGACTCCCATGGACTGCAGCACACCAAGCTTTCTGTCCATCACTAACCCTCAGAGCTTTTTCAAACTCACGTCCATCATGCTGGTGATGTCATCCAACCATCTCATGCTCTGTTGCCCCTTCTCCTCCTGCCTTCAATCTTTCCCGGGCATCAGTCTTTTCTAAGGAGTCAGTTCTTCACATCAGGGGGCCAAAGTGTTGGAATTACAGTTTCAACATCAGTCCTTCCAATGAATATTCAGGACCGATTTCCTTTGGAATGGACTTGTTTGATCTCCTTGAAGTCCAAAGGACTCTCAAGAGTCTTTTCCAACACCACAGTTCAAAAGCATCAATTCTTTACCACTTAGATTTCTTTATAGTCCAACTCTCACATCCATAATGACAACTGAAAAAACCGAAGCTTTGACTAGACAGACCATTGTCAGCAAATTAATGTCTGTTTTTTTAATAGGCTGTCTAGGTTGGTCATAGCTTTCCTTCCAAGGAGCAAGCCTCTTTTAATTCCATAGCTGAAATCACCATCTGCTGTGATTTTGGAGCCTCCACAAATATAGTATCTCACTGTTTCCATTGTTTCCCTTTCTACTTGCCATGAAGTGATTGGACTGGATGCCATGATCTTCGTTTTCTGAACATTGAGTTTTAGGCCAACTTTTTCACTTTCCTCTTTCACTATCATCAAGAGGCTCTTTAGTTCCTCTACGCTTACTGCCATTCCTCATCTGCATATCTGAGATTATTAATATTTCTCCTGGCAATCTTGATTCCTGCTTGTGTTTCATTCAGCCTGGTATTTTGCATGATGTACTCTGCATAGAAGTTAAATAAGCAGGGTGACAATATACAGCCTTGATGTAATCCTTTCCTGATTTGGAACCAGTCCACTGTTCCATGTCCTATTCTAACTGTTGCTTCCTGACCTGCATACAGATTTCTCAGAATACAGATAAGGTGGTCAGGTATTCCCATCTCTCTTGGAATTTTCAGTTTGTGGTGATCCATACAGTCAAAGGCTTTGGTGTAGTCAATAAAGCAGAGGAAGATGGTTTCCTGGAACTCTCTTGCTTTTTCAATGATCCAGTGGATGTTGGCAATTTGATCTCTGGTTCCTCTGCCTTTTCTAAATCCAGCTAGAACATCTGGAATTTCACGGTTCATGTACTGTTGAAGCCTGGCATGGGGAATTTTGAGCATTTCTTTGACTTCTCTGGTGGCTCAGATGGTAAAGCGTCTGTCTACAATACAGGAATCTGGGTTTGAGCCCTGGGCTGGGAAGATCCCCTGGAGAAGGAAATGGCAGTCCACTCCCGTACTATTGCCTGGAAAATCCCGTGGACAGAGGAGCCTAGTAGGCTACAGTCTACAGTGTTGCAAAGAGTCAGACACGACTGAGCGACTTCACTTTCACTTGCTAGCATATCATGAGTGCAATTGTGCGGTAGTTTGAGCATTCTTTGGCATTGCCTTTCTTTGGGAATGGAATAAAACTGAACTTTTCCAGTCCTATGGCCACTGCTGAGTTTTCCAAATTTGTTGGTATACTGAGTGCAGCACTTTCACAGCATCATCTTTTAGGATTCGAAATGGCTCAACTGGAATTGCATCACCTCCACTAGCTTTGTTCATAGTGATGTTTCCTAAGGCCCACTTGACTTCACATTCCAGGATGTCTAGCTCTAGGTGAGCATTCATTTCATCATGGTTATCAGGGTCATTAAGATCTTTTTTGTACAGTTTTTCTGTGTATTCTTGCCACCTCTTCTTAATATCTTCTGCTTCTGTTAGGTCCATACCATTTCTGTCCTTTATTGTGCCCATCTTTGCATGAAGTGTCCCGTTGGTATCTCTAATTTTCTTGAGATCTCTAGTCTTTCCCACGCTGTTGTTTTCCTCTATTTCTCTGCATTGATAACTGAGGAAGGCTTTCTTATCTCTCCTTGCTAAACTTTGTAGCTCTGCATTTAAATGGATATAATTTTCCTTTTCTCCTTTGCCTTTCAGTACACTTCTTTTCTGAGTATGGCCTCTTCAGACAACCATTTTGCCTTTTTGCATTTCTTTTTCTTGGGGATGGTCTTGATCACTGCTTCCTGTATAAACCTCCATCCATAGTTCTTCACACACTTTGTATATCAGATAATCCCTTGAATCTATTTGTCACTTCCGCTGTATAAATGTAAGGGATTTGATTTAGGTCATACCTGAATGGCTTAGTGGTTTTCCCCACTTTCTCAAATTTAAGTCTGAATTTGGAAATAAGGAGTTCATTATCTGAGCCACAGTCAGCTTCCGGTCTTGTTTTTGCTAACTGTATAGTTTTTCCACTTTTGGCTGCAAAGAATATGCTCAAGCTGATTTTGGTACTGACCATCTGGTGATGTCAATGTACAGAATTTTCTCTTGTATTGTTGGAAGAAGGTGTTTGCTATGACCAGTGTGTTTGCTTGCGAAAACTCTGTTAGCATTAGCCTTCCTTCATTTTGTTCTCCAAGGCCAAATTTGGCTGTTACTTAAGGTATTTCTTGACTTCCCACTTTTGCATTCCAGTCCTCTATAATGACAAGGCCATCTTTTTGGGACATTAGTTCTAGAAGTTCATGTAGGTCCTCATAGAATCTTTCAACTTCAGCTTCTTCAGGATAATTGTTTGGGGCATAGAGTTGGATTACTGTGATACTGTGTGGTTTGCCTCGGAAATAAACAGAAAACATTTGGTCATTTTTGAGACTGTATCCAAGTACTGCATTTCAGACACTTTTGTTGACTATGGGGGCTACTCCATTTCTTCTAAGGGCTTCCTGCCCATGGTAGTAAATATAATGGTCATCTGAGTTAAATTTGTCCATTCCAGTCCATCCATTTTAGTTCACTGATTCCTAAAATGTCATTGTTCACTCTTGCCATCTCCTATTTGACCTCTTCCAATTTACCCTGATTTATGGACCTAACATTCCAGGTTCCTATGCAATATTGTTCTTTGCAGCATCAGACTTTACTTCCATCACCAGTCATATCCACAACTGGGTGTTGTTTTTGCTTTGGCTCCCTCTCTTTACTCTTTCTGGAGTTATTTCTCCACCCTTTCCATTAGCATATTGGACACCTAACAATCTGGGTAGTTCATCTTTCAGTGTCCTATTATTTTGCCTTTCATACTGGTCATGGGGTTTTCAGGGCAAGAATACTGAAGTGGTTTGCCATTCCCTGCTCCAGTGGACCACGATTTGTCAGAACTCTCCACTATGACCTGTATGTCTTGGTTGGCCCTAAACAGCATGGCTCATAGTTTCCTTGAGTTAGATAAGATTGTAGTCCATGTGATCAGATTGTTTCATTTTCTGTAATTGTGATTTTCAGTCTGTTTATCCTCTGAAGGATAAGGATAAGAGGCTAATGGAAGCTTTCTGATAGGAGAGACTGACTTGAGAAAATAAAAGTAATGTATAACAAGAGCAAAGGTGTATTTTTCAAGCATTAAGTTGGAGATTTAACTTAAACTGGCATATATTGAACAAAATCTTTGTAGTTTTGTCAGTGTTGTGGGCTCTCCTACATGATAGTGGGAAAAATCACCTGAAATGGAGTTAATTATCACAGTGGAGGGAGCTACCTTTGGTTTAGGAGAGGTTGGAGAGAACTATTTAAAATAAATCATATGATGAACAAAAGATAAATTCATAATAGGATACCTTTGGATTGTAAATAAAAAGAGAATAAACTAAGCCTGAATTTTTGGAAAATTCTTAGAGGTACTTCAGACACATTTCATTTCCTTCTGAACTTGTCATAGTAATTTTATTTAATTAACGAAATATTTGTGTGGGCCAATGCTAACTCATTGTGTCATCACCATGAAGAAGAAAATAGTTAAAGATTCCATGTGCATGGGCTTCCCTGATAGCTCAGTTGTTAAAGAATCTGCCTGCAATGCAGGAGACCCAGTTGAATTCCTGGGTTGGGAAGATCCACTGGAGAAGGGATAGGGTACCTGCTTCAGTATTCTTGGCCTTTGTTGTGGCTCAACTGGTAAAGAACAAGACCTGGGTTTGATCCCTGGGTTGGGAAGATACCCTGGAGAAGGGAAAGGATACCCACTCCAGTATTCTGGCCTGGAGAATGCTACGGACTATATAGTCGATGGGGTCACAAAAAGGCAAACACGACTGATAGACATTATCTATAAACTTGTGAAATATAGATTGTGTTGCTACAACAAAAGGCAGATTAACCTGGGCAAGATAAGTGTTCATTCCTTTTTCTCATAAATCAGTTAATGTATAAGTATTCCAGGCTGCTATAATAGCTCCAATTGTCACGAATCCAGGTTCTTTTCTTTTTAAATATTCTATCTGCAGTACCTCACTCAAGAGCCTAAAATGCTGCTCCAGCTCTTGCTATTATATCTGCCTTGATAATATTATGAGGCTTTAAAAGATCCAACACGATTTCAAAGTTATGTGGGCCAATACATTTCCTTTTTGAACTGGGTTATTTTTAGTTGTGTTTCTTCTATTTGCAGTTGAAAGAATTCTAGTTCATTCAGGCTCTCAGTCATCTATAAGATAACTTGCAAGCTTCTAACCTTAAAACATTAAATCCCTTCATAATCTGACCTCATCCTGGCCCTCTAGTCTGATGGCTATAAACCCTTGCCATGTATGTAGTTTTATAGTGATATAACAAATTATCAGGAATTTCCCATACATAGCATGGCTATTCTGTTCTCTTTTTCCATGCTGGGAATGCCCAGTTCTCCACAGCTGCCTTTAACTCATTATCTCCCACTCATCATCTGAGATTGCTCTGAGGAATCTTTTCCTTCATTAATCTTCCTCTGTGTTTGCAGACAGAGTACCCCTACTCTCTTCCCTTGGTGACAACCTACAAGCATCTCAAACATTGCATGTACTGTAGTGTGCTGTATTATTTATTTTTTGACTCTAAATTGTGGGCTACAATGACTTATACTCATTCTTTCATTTCAATCCCACACACGTTCTGACCCAAAGTAGAAGTTTAATAAAAATGATTGAATAAATGAACTACATAATGAAAATACAGAACTTGAAACTGTCAGTTTCATAACCCTGTCCGCAAGATTTATTTTTGGAAAAAAATATTGGACTGGAAGCTAAAACATCAGAATTGAGTTTGACTCTACAATTTACTTTTTTTTTTTTTTCCTGAACTAGGTCTTTTTGTCTGATCTGTGCTGATGTTTTCACAAGAGGACACTTCCCTATGGATATTAGCATTGGCTTCACTCCTTATTCACTTCTGCTTAGGCATAGAAAAGTGACCAATATGGTGAATTTGGGAGAAAGAATGATAGTGGGTCTGTTCTTCTTGACCCCTTCTTATCAGTTCAGTTCAGTTCAGTTCAGTACAGTCGCTCAATCATGTCTGACTCTTTGCGACCCCATGAATTGCGGCACACCAGGTCTCCCTGTCCATCACCAGCTCCCGGAGTTCACTCAAACTCACGTCCATCGAGTCCGTGATGCCATCCAGCCATCTCATCCTCTGTCTTTCCCTTCTCCTCCTGCCCCCAATCCCTCCCAGCATCAGAGTCTTTTCCAATGAGTCAACTCTTCGCATGAGGTGGCCAAAGTACTGGAGTTTCAGCCTTAGCATCATTCCTTCCAGAGAGCACCCAGGGCTTATCTCCTTTAGAATGGACTGGTTGGATCTCCTTGCAGTCCGAGGGACTCTCAAGAGTCTTCTCCAACACCACAGTTCAAAAGCATCAATTCTTTGGTGCTCAGCCTTCTTCGCAGTCCAACTCTCACATCCATACATGACCACAGGAAAAACATAGCCTTGACTAGATGGATCTTAGTCGGTAAAGTAATGTCTCTGCTTTTGAATACACTATCTAGGTTGGTCATAACTTTTCTTCCAAGGAGTAAGCATTTTTTAATATCATGACTGCAGTCACCATCTGCAGTGATTTTGGAGCCCCCAAAAATAAAGTCTGACACTGTTTCCACTGTTTCCCCATCTATTTGCCATGAAGTGATGGGACCAGATGCCATGATGTTCATTTTCAGAATGTTGAGCTTTAAGCCAACTTTTTCACTCTCCTCTTTTACTTTCATCAAGAGCCTTTTTAGTTCCTCTTCACTTTCTGACATAAGGGTGGTGTCGTCTGCATATCTGAGGTTATTGATATTTCTCCCGGCAATCTTGATTCCAGCTTGTGTTTCTTCCAGTCTAGCATTTCTCATGATGTACTCTGCATATAAGTTAAATAAGCAGGGAGACAATATACAGCCTTGACATACTCCTTTTCCTATTTGGAACCAGTCTGTTGTTCCATGTCCAGTTCTAACTGTTGCTTCCTGACTTGCATACAGATTTCTCAAGAGGCAGGTTAGGTGGTCTGGTATTCCCATGTCTCTCAGAATTTTCCACAGTTTCTTGTGATCCACACAGTCAAAGGCTTTGGCATAGTCAATAAAGCAGAAACAGATGTTTTTCTGGAACTCTCTTCCTTTTTCCTTGATCCAGCTGATGTTGGCAATGTGATCTCTGGTTCCTCTGCCTTTTCTAAAACCAGCTTGAATATCAGGGAGTTCACGGTTCACATATTGCTGAAGCCTGGCTTGGAGAATTTTGAGCATTACTTTACTAGCATGTGAGATGAGTGCAATTGTGTGGTAGTTTGAGCATTCTTTGGCATTGCTTTTCTTTGTAATTGGAATGAAAACTCACCTTTTCCAGTCCTGTGGCCACTGCTGAGTTTTCCAAACTTGCTGGTATATTGAGTGCAGCGCTTTCACAGCATCATCTTTCAGGATTTGAAACAGCTCAACTGGAATTCCATCACCTCCACTAGCTTTGTTCGTAGTGATGCTTTCTAAGGCCCACTTGACTTCACATTCCAAGATGTCTGGCTCTAGATTAGTGGTCACATCATCATGATTATCTGGGTCATGAAGATCTTTTTTGTACAGTTCTTCCATGTATTCTTTTTTTTTTAATTTTATTTTTTTTATAATTTTAAAATCTTTAATTCTTACATGCGTTCCCAAACATGAACCCCCCTCCCACCTCCCTCCCCATAACATCTCTCTGGGTCATCCCCATGCTTCTTGCCACCTCTTCTTAATATCTTCTGCTTCTGTTAGGTCCGTACCATTTCTGTCCTTTATAGAGTCCATCTTTGCATGAAATGTTCCCTTTGTATCTCTAATTTTCTTGAAGAGATCTCCAGTCTTTCCCATTTTGTTGTTTTCCTCTGTTTCTTTGCATTGATTGCTGAAGAAGGCTTTCTTATAAGACCTCTTCTTATACTTTATGTCAAAACTTCTTATACTTTATGTCAAAACTTCTTATACTTTATATCAAAACATGTGCCAACCTGCAGGCATCAGATGTTTAGATTTGCTTTCTGTCATATGCTATAATACCCTGCCTTTTTAGAGGAGTCCTGCAATTGGCTCACTGTTTGAGTGACTATGTGTGTAATTATGCATCATTTAGCAGTGAAGTATTAACCAGCCTGTTTAGCCAAAGACTAAGACCCATCTTCCAATGTTGTACATCCATATCTGAATGTGTTCTAGATTATCAAAAGAGAGATTCTCAACAACCTCAATATTTTCCCAATTAGTAAAATAATTTATGCTCGGAGTTTGTAAAAGTTTAATTGCATGTGCCTGGCATTATGTAAGTGTTAAGATAATTAAAGGAATAATACATATTTCACAACCTCAGGGAATTCTCATCTAGGGAAAATGTGCATCTTTCCAAACACATGAGTTATACAACATTAGTATTCTATAAGAATATTAGGGATCCTCCAACCTAACTGATCATTGTGAAAGGTGTAATAACTAAAGAATATCTAGTCATTCCCTCCTCCAGGGGATCTTCCCGACCCAGAGCATGAATCTGGGTCTCTTGCATTGCAGTCAGATTCGTTACCATCTAAGCCACTAGGGAAGCCCCCTTATAAATAATAGAGATACTTATTAAGACTCTCTGGGGGTGAGGATTTAGAATCCACTCTTTTTTTGTTTGTTTGTTTGCTTGTTTGCTTATGAGACATCCAAGTGATTATCACTATCAATATTTTACTAAATTCTAGGAATTATTAATTGAATTGCTCACCACAGTCAACACCCAAGACCTCCATTGACTGACAGCACTGCCAGCCTATGATAACTCACAGGACTTTGGGGTTTATATAATGAATTAGGGGAGTGTTATAGATTTTACACAGAAGTGCTAGTATTCAGTGAGATGTTCATTGGTCTCACACATAGCACATATGTGTGTACGGGCATGTATGCACACAGATGGAAAGTGAAACTGAAGTCACTCAGTCGTGACCGACTCTTTGTGACCCCATGGACTGTAGACTGACAGGCTTCTCCATCCATGGGATTTTCCAGGGAAGAATACTGGAGTGGGTTGTTGTTTCCTTTTCCAGGTGATCTTCCTGATCCAAGGATCGAACCTGGGTCTCCCGCACTGCAGGCAGACTCTTTACCGTCTGAGCCACCAGGGAAGCCCTGATAGACACACACTTATTGCTGGATGCCTAAGAGATTCTTGTAGTCAAACGCATTCGGAAACACTGGGAATAAATTAAGTCAAAGAGTTTCAACAGATTTATTGGAGAATTAGTATCTTGAAGTACAGTATTAGTATTAATGGAAGTATTAGTATCTTAGCTCTTGTGAGTCTCCAAGAGCTGGTTAAGGTCTCTCTAATTTCCATTTATGCTATATCCTGAAATCTTATTTAATTGGAATACATTTGGGTCATAAGCATTTATAATGCAAAAATGTACTATGAATTATAAATAATAATAATTTTTATATTGTTATGTAATATTACACACTTATAAACTATTTTCATGTCAGATTTGGTCAAATTAATATCTTAAACCCATTACAGAAATTGTCAACAAAATTTTCAAAACTGAAATTTTTTTGTTTTGTGTTACTTAGCATTAAATCAATTTCCATAAATAGTAACAAATTGTGGAAATAAGATAATGATCCATAAAATATAAAATATTAATACTAAATCATACAGAAATGATTCATAGAATAGCATGAGTTAGGGTCAAGCTTTTTTCAGTAAATAAGATTTTGCCAAACTTACAGAATTATCTGCTTAAAGGATTTTGTAGTCTATCAGCTGTTTTCCAAGTTAGAACTAAAGTCTCCCAGCTACAACATAGAAATATTCAGGATCACCATTTTTAAACACTTGACATATTATATAATAAGGGCAGATGGACAACTAGAATCCTGGCGAAATGAAACAAAACATGGATCTGATATTCTGTCTTCTGAAGTGCATTCTTTTAGTCTTACTTTCCTCCTCTTAATTCTTTCCATTCACTGATTCTGATTCAAATTTTTTCCAATTATGGTAAGTGAAGGCAAGTATAAGAATCTATACAGAAGTTAAATGTAAAAATCTATACAAAAGTTAAAGGTATAAATTAATTTAAGCATAAGTATATAAAAAAGACAACTGTTTTCTTAGAGATTCAATTTATCAATTCCTTTTTAGCCATTAGCACTTTTTCATCAATTACTTTATCAGTTTCTTGTCTTAAAATACTGACCCAAGGGAGCAAAACACACACTCAATGAACTGGCTATTTAATACATTGAGAGAAGGAAAAAATAAGAAAAATTTAAATTTCTATGATGATGGCTAATTTAGGACTGATACATAAAACTTCTGATTCAGAATCCTTGGGATCATAAAATATTTATATATAATGATAACTAGAAAAAATTTACTAAAGCAAACATATTAGAATACTGTATTACAGATATCAGATTAGAAGATTAGAATAAAAAACAATTTCTTCCTGAGAGTCAGGGACTGAAAAAGACTGTAAAAGAGTCTCTGCTCAACCTCCATTAAATATATAAAATGGAGCAGGAAAAAAAAAATTATGGCTATTATTTATTAGAGCCATGGAAGCCCTTAACATTTCACTAATGAGAATAGAACCTGAAGAATTATTGCAATAAACTCTGCATCCTAAAATGCCATTGATTCTACAATGCACCAGTTCATAACTATCTGGTTTTGTGTGGATTAGGAGATATAAATTATATACATTAATTACCTTAATATCTCTGTTCTACAACATTACAATGTGGAAGAAAAAATGCATGAATAGAATAAGACTTTCTAAACCTTATAGGTACCCAAATCCATTGCAGATATGTTAACCAGTGTTGTATTCTTAATGTTGGAAAAGTAAAATTTAAAAGCTTTTGAAATATAACTAACATAGAGTACAAGGCCAAAGCAAAGTTAATAGTTTATTGGGTTCTAAACAAGTATTTATTGAAAGAGGGAAAAATTATTACAAGGAAACAGTTATTGCACATCTCTAGGCAAAGTAATATTAATATGGTACAGAAAATTGATAAAGAATACAGACACCGGTGTCAATAGAACTGCAGAAAAAAATACTTTCATGTTTCTGCACAGTTAGGGTTTTTCAAAAAAAGGAAAGTGAAATCTCAGCTAAAGAACAAACTTTAGAAGTCAAAAGGTGATTGAAAATCTAGGAAATCTTTGTAGAGTTGTAACAATTTTCCTTCACAGAGCTTAAAGGGTGATAAAACTCCCAGTCAAAGGACTGCATACTAGAGACTTTTCCCTTCTCTTCCCAGAGATTAGTTTACCTTTGGGAGATTGTATTTGCCACTCTCTCTCAGGAGAGGGGGAAGGGGTTTGATTATTCCAGGGTTCAACAGGGCTAATAATAATAATAAGTACATGAAGGGTTTATCTGGTTCTCATTGCATCACAGTAAAGGGAAGAAGAGGCTAGGTGAACAATGCAGCTATATCTGTAAGTAAAAATAATAGTTTAATCTTGACTAAAAAAACCCATGTTTAATTTCAAGCTAAAATAACTAGAGACATTTTAGCAAAATTGTTGCACCTCCAGTTGTTTGTTCATTCTATTCTTTATTTCACCCCAATAATTTACTGGGGGGACAGAAGAGCTAGGAAGTTTGGGATTCACATGTACACACTGCTTTATTAAAGTGGATATCCACTATATTTAAAGTGGATAACCAGCAAGGACCTGTTGTATAGCAAAAGGAAGTCTGCCCCATGTTAATGTGGCAGCCTGGATGGAAGAGGAGTTTGGGGGAAAATGGATACTTTCATATTTATGGCTGAGTACCATTGTTTGTTCTCAAGGCAAGAATACTGAAATGGTTTGCCATTCCCTTTTCCAATGGACCACATTCTGTCAGACCTCTCCACGATGACCCACCCGTCTTGGGTTGCCCCGCGGGCATGGCTTAGTTTCATTGAGTTAGACAAGGCTGTGGTCCTAGTACGATTAGATTGACTAGTTTTCTGTGAGTATGGTTTCAGGGTGTCTGCCCTCTGATGACCTCTTGCAACACATACCATCTTACTTGGGTTTCTCTTACATTGGGTGTGGGGTATCTCTTCATGGCTGCTCCAGCAAAGCGCAGCTGCTGCTCCTTACCTTGGATAAGGGGTTTCTCCTCACCGCCACCCTTCCTGACCTTCAAGGTGGGATGGCTCCTCTAGGCCTTCCTGGGCCCGCGCAGCCACCGCTTCTTGGACATGGGGTAACTCCCCTCAGCCGCTGCCCCTGACCTCGGACGTGGGGTAGCTCCCCTCGGCAGCGCTTAGTGCACTGGTCGCAGCCGCCTGTGCTTAGTGCACCGGTTGTAGCTGCCTGACTAAGGTCCGTCTAGTCAAGTCTACGGAGAAGGCAATGGCACCCCACTCCAGTACTCTTGCCTGGAGAATCCCAGGGATGGGGAAGTCTGGTGGGCTGCAGTACATGAGGTTGCAAAGAGTCAGACACGACTGAATGACTTCAATTTCAATTTTCATTTTCATGCATTGGAAAAGGACATGGCAACCCACTCCAGTGTTCTTGCCTGGGGAATCACAGGGATGGGGGAGCCTGGTAGGCTGCCGTCTATGGGGTCACACAGAGTCGGACACGACTAAAGCGACTTAGCAGCAGTCAAGGCTATGTTTTTTCCAGTAGTCATATATGGATGTGAGAGTTGGACTGTGAAGAAAGCTGAGAGCCGAAGAATTGATGCTTTTGAACTGTGGTGTTGGAAAAGACTCTTGAGAGTCCCTTAGACTGCAAGGAGATCCAACCAGTCCATTCTGAAGGAGATTAGTCCTGGGTGTTCTTTGGAAGGAATGATGCTAAAGCTCAAATTCCAGTACTTTGGCCACCTCATGCGAAGCGCTGACTCATTGGAAAAGACTCTGATGCTGGGAGGGATTGAGGGCAGGAGGAGAAGGGGACAACAGAGGATGAGATGGCTGGATGGCATCACTGACTCGATGGACGAGAATCTGAGTGAACTCCAGGAGTTGGTGATGGACAGGGAGGCCTGGCGTGCTGCGATTCATGGGGTCGCAAAGAGTCGGACACGACTGAGTGACTGAACTGAACTGAACCCTTGTTTGTTAATTGGCTATTGTTGTTTAGTCGCTAAGTTTAATCGGAGTCTTTTGCTATCTCATGGACTTTAGCCCACCAGGGTCCTCTGTACAGAATAAAAAGTTTAAAAAAGAGAGGAAAAAAAAAAAACAAAAAACAAATCCTAGCATCGGGGACATAACAAACACAAAAAGAAAACATGAAGCCACTTTGAAAGATTTTACATTTGAATACCCACAACATAGATTCTAAGTTTACCATATCCATCCCCTTATTCATTCCATCCAGGTGATAATCCATTTAATTTTTTCTTAATTTTGCATTTAAAAGTAAAATGCAGATATTAACACACTTCTGTCTAAATACTTTAGCATGAGCTACCATTAGAGTTTAATAATTTACTGGCTTGCAAGTGTACATGCTAAGTTGCTTCAGTTCAGTTCAGTTCAGTTCAGTTCAGTTCAGTTCAGTTCCGTTCAGTCGCTCAGTCAGGTCCAACTCTTTGTGACCCCATGAATTGCAGAACGCCAGGGCTCCCTGTCCATCACCAACTCCCGGAGTTCACTCAGACTCATGGCCATAGAGTCAGTGATGCCATGCAGCCATCTCATCTTCTGTCATCCCCTTCTCCTCCTGCCCTCAATCCCTCCCAGCATCAGAGTCTTTTCCAATGAGTCAACACTTTGCTTGAGGTGGCCAAAGCACTGGAGTTTCAGCTTTAGCATCATTCCTTTCAAAGAATACCCAGGGTTGATCTCCTTTAGAATGGACTGGTTGGATCTCCTTGCAGTCCAAGGGACTCTCAAGAGTCTTCTCCAACACCACACTTAAAAAGCATCAATTCTTCGGCGCTCAGTTTTCTTCACAGTCCAACTCTCACATCCATACATGACCACAGGAAAAACCATAGCCTTGACTAGATGGACCTTTGATGGAAAAGTAATGTCTCTGCTTTTGAATATGCTATCTAGGTTGGTCATAACTTTTCTTCCAAGGAGTAAGCGTCTTTTAATTTCATGGCTGCAATCAACATCTGCAGTGATTTTGGAGCCCCCCAAAATCAAGTCTGGCACTGTTTCCACTGTTTCCCCATCTATTTGCCATGAAGTGATGGGACCAGATGCCATGATCTTCGTTTTCTAAATGTTGAGCTTTAAGTCAACTTTTTCACTCCCCACTTTCACTTTCATCAAGAGGCTTTTTAGTTCCTCTTCACTTTCTGCCATAAGGGTGGTGTCATCTGCATATCTGAGGTTATTGATATTTCTCCCAGCAATCTTGATTCCAGCTTGTGCTTCCTCCAGCCCAGCGTTTCTCATGATGTACTCTGCATAGAAGTTAAATAAACAGGGTTACAATATACAGCCTTGACATACTCCTTTTCCTATTTGGAACCAGTCTGTTGTTCCATGTCCATTCTAACTGTTGCTTCCTGACCTGCATATAGGTTTCTCAAGAGGCAGGTCAGGTGGTCTGGTATTCCCATCTCTTTCAGAATTGTCCAAACTTTATTGTGATGCACACAAAGGCTTTGGCATAGTAAATAAAGCAGAAATAGATGTTTTTTCTGGAACTCTCTTGCTTTTTCCTTGATCCAGCTGATGTTGGCAATGTGATCCTGGTTCCTGTGCCTTTTCTATAACCAACTTGAATATCAGGAAGTTCATGGTTCACGTATTGCTGAAGCCTGGCTTGGAGAATTTTGAGCATGACTTTACTAGCATGTGAGATGAGTGCAATTGTGTGGTAGTTTGAGCATTCTTTGGCATTGCCTTTCTTTGGGATTGGAATGAAAACTGACCTTCTCCAGTCCTGTGGCCACTGATGAGTTTTCCAAACTTGCTGGTATATTGAGTGCAGCACTTTCACAGCATCATCTTTCGGGATTGAAACAGCTCACCTGGAATTCCATCACCTCCCCTACCTTTGTTTGTAGTGATGCTTTGTAAGGCCCACTTGACTTCACATTCCAGGATGTCTGGCTCTAGGTGAGTGATCACACCATTGTGATTATCTGAGTCCTTAAGATCTTTTTTGTACAGTTCTTCTGTGTATTCTTGCCACCTCTTCTTAATCTCTTCTGCTTCTGTTAGGTCCTTACCACTTCTGTCCTTTGTCGAGTCCATCTTTTCATGAAGTGTTCCCTTGGTATCTCTAATTTTCTTGAAGAGATCTCTAGTCTTTCCCATTCTCTTGTTTTCCTCTGTTTCTTTGCATTGATTGTTAAGGAAGGCTTTCTTATCTCTTCTTGCTATTCTTTGGAACTCTGCATTCAGATGCTTATATCTTTCCTTTTCTCCTTTGCTTTTCACTTCTCTTCTTTTCACAGCTATGTGTAAGTCCCTCTCAAACAGCCATTTTTCTTTTTTGCATTTCTTGTCCATGGATGGTCTTGATCCCTGTCTCCTGTACAATGTAACAAACGTCCACCCATAGTTCATCAGGCACTCTATCTATCAGATCTAGTCCCTTAAATCTATTTCTCACTTCCACTATATAATCATAAGGGGTTTGATTTAGCTCATACCTGAATGGTCTACTGGTTTTCCCTGCTTTCTTCAATTTAATTCTGAATTTGGCAATAAGGAGTTCATGAGCTGAGCCACAGTCAGCTCCTGGTCTTGTTTTTGTTGACTGTATAGAGCTTCTCCATCTTTGGCTGCAAAGAATATAATCAATCTGTTTTTGGTGTTGACCATCTGGTTATGTCCATGTGTCGAGTCTTCTCTTGTGTTGTTGGAAGTGGGTGTTTGCTCTGACCAGTGCCTTTTCTTGGGCCTTCCTTGGTGGCACAGTTTTAAAGCTCATGCTTGCCAATGCATGAGCTTTTGGAGATACAGGTTCAGTCCCTGGACTGGGAAAATCACCTGAAGAAGGGAATGCTCACCCACGCTAGTATCCTTGCCTGGAGAAATTCATGGAGAAAGGAGCCTGGAGGGTTGGAGTCCATGGGGTGGCAAGGGGTCAGAAACAACTGAAGTTGCTTCAGTTGTGTCTAAATCTTTGTGACCCTATGGACTCTAGCCCTCCAGGCTCTTCTCTCCATTGAATTTTCCAGGCAAGAATCCTGGGGTTCGTTGCCATGCCCTCTCTCAGGGGATCTTCCTGACCCAGGGATCAAACCTGTATCTCCCACAGCTCTCACATTGCAGGTATATTCTTTACTGCTGAGCCACCAGAGAAGCCGTGATTTACTGGCATTGAAATATTTATTTACAGCTTATTCTTTTGTCATGAAATTTATCCACAGTGCTCATCCCAAATACTAAATTTTTCTTTGCCAAGCTTTGACAGTGGGACACGACTGAGTGACTGAACTGAACTGAACTGACAGTTTACATGCAGTCCTGTAACCCACACCACTATTAAAGTATATTAACATCTCCCAGAAAGTTCCCTCAGGCCCTTTTCTTGCCAATTGCTACTCTCACCCCTCAAGGAAATCCCTGTTATTTTTCTGTCATTGATAATCATGACTATTTTCAAACTTTATATATACAATATGTATTCTTTTAAAATTTAGTTCTCTCAGTGTAAGTTTCTTGAGGATTGCTCATATTCCTGCAGGTAGCAATAGTTTATAACTTGTTGTTGTTGGGCTCTATTTCATTATCTAGGTATATCTAGGTATATCCAACGGCAAAGGAGAAGTCCCAGCAAGATGGTAGGAGAGGCAAAATCATGTTTAGAATCAAACCCCATACCAGCCAGAAATGCTCAGAGGACTCAAACAAAACCTTGGGAGCACCAATATCCAGAGACCCACAGACTGAGATAGAACTATGTTTGAGTGTCTCCTGTGGGGTACGGGTCAGCAGTGGACTGCTTCAGGGGCAGGGGATCTGGGTGCAGCAGAGCTGGGTATGGCATAAGCCCTTTTCGAGGAGGTCACCATTAACCCCACCATAGAGCCGCCAGAACTTGCACAGGACTGGGAAACAGACTCTTGGAGGGAAGAAATGAAACCTTCTGCATACCACTGCATACCAGGACCCAGGAGAAAGGGGCAGTGAGTCCACAAGAGACTGACCCAGACTTGCCCATGAGTGTCCAGGATGCTTTGGCAGAGGCATGCGTTGGTGGTGGCCTGCTGCAGGGTTGCTACACACTGATTGCAGCAGTGTGTGAATGGGACCTTTTGAAAAGGTCACCAATATCTTCATTAACTCCATCAGTTTGGCCTCAGGTCAAACAACAGGGAGGGGACTCAGCCACACCCATTAACAGAAAATTGTGTTAAAGAGTTCCTGAGCATAGCCCCACCCATCAGAACAAGACTCAGTTTCCCCCTCAGTCAGTCTGCCATCAGGACATTTTCATAAGCCTCTTATCCTTCTCCATCAGAGGGCTGCTAAGTCACTTCAGTCCTGTCCAACTCTTTCGGATCTCATGGACTGTAGCCCATCAGGCTCCTCCGTCCATGGGATTTTCCAGGCAAGAGTGCTGGAGTGGATTGCCATTTCCTTCTTCAGGGGATCTTCCCAACCCAGGAATTGAACCTGGGTCTCCTGCATTGCAGGCAGACGCTTTACCATCTGAGCCAGAATGAAGAGAAGGAAGTCAAAAACAACACTCAGTTGTGGATGTGACTGGTGATGGAAGTAAAGTCTAATGCTGGGAAGAACAATACTGCAGAAGAACCTGGAACGTTAGGTCCATAAATTAAGACAAATTGGAAGTGGTCAAAGAGGAAATGGCAAGAGTGAACATTGACATTTTAGGAATCAGTGAACTAAAATGGACTGGAATGGGCAAATTTAACTCATGGCCATTGTATTTGTTGCGGTGGGCAAGAATACCTTAGAAGAAATGGAGTAGCCCTCATAGTCAACTAAAGAGTCTGAAATGCTGTAGTTGGATGCAATCTCAAAAATGACAGAATAATTTCTCTTCATTTCCAAGGCAAACCACACAATATCACAGTAATCCAAGTCTATGCCCCACAAAGTAATGCTGAAGAAGTTGAAACTGAACAGTTCTATGAAGACCTACAAGATCTTCTAGAACTAATACTGAAAAAAAAAAAATATATATATATATATGTATATATATATATATATATATATACATATATATATCCTTTTCATTATATGGGACTGGAATGCAAAAGTAGGAAGTGAAGAAATACCTGCAGTAATAGGTAAATTTGGCCTTGGAGTACAGAATGAAGTATGGCAAAGGCTAATGGTTTTGCCAAGACAATGCACTGGTCATAGCAAACACACTCTTACAGCAACACCAGAGAACACTGTACATGGATATCACAAGGTGGTCAATACCGAAATCAGATTAATTATATTTTTTGCAACCAAATATGGAGAAACTCTATACAGTCAGCAAAAACAAGACTGGGAGCTGACTATGGCTCAGATCATGAGCAATTAATTGTCAAATTCAGACTTAAATAAAAGAAAAGGACTGGAAAAGGTCACTTTTCATTCTAATTTGAAAGAAAGGCTATGCCAGAGAATGCTCCAACTACCGGACAATTGCACTCATCTCACACGCTAGTAAAGTAATGCTCAAAATTATCCAAGTCAGACCTTAACAGTACATGAACCATGAACTTCCAGATGTTCAAGCTGGATTTAGAAAAGGCAGATGAACCAGAGGTTAAATTGTCAACATCTGTTGAATCATTGGAAAGCATGAGAGTTCAAGAAAAACATATAATTCTGCTTTATTGACTATGCCAAATCCTTTGATGTGTGAATCACAAAACCTATGAAAAATTCTTAAAGAGATGGGAATACCAGACCACTTACCTGCCTCCTGAGAAATCTGTATGTAGTTCAAAAAGCAACAGTTAAAACTGGACATGGAACAACAGACCGGTTCCAAATCACAAAAGTTCAGTTCAGTTCAGTTCAGTGTCTCAGTCGGGTCCGACTCTTTGTGATCCCATGAATTGCAGCATGCCAGGCCTCTCTGTCCATCAACAACTCCCAGAGTTCACTCAAACTCATGTCCATCGAGTCAGTGATGCCATCCAGCCATCTCATCCTCTGTCGTCTGCTGCTCCTCCTGCCCCCAATCCCTCCCAGCATCAGAGTCTTTTCCAATGAGTCAACTCTTTGCATGAGGTGGCCAAAGAATTGGACTTCAGCTTCAGTATCAGTCCTTGCAATGAACACTCAGGACTGATTGATCTCCTTTAGAATGGACTGGTTGGATTTCCTTGTAGTTCAAGAGACTCTCAAGAGTCTTCTCCAACACCACACTTAAAAAGCATCAATTCTTTGGTGCTCACCTTTCTTCACAGTCCAACTCTCACATACATACATGACCACTGGAAAAACTGTAGCCTTGACTAGACGGACCTTTCTGGCAAAGTAATATCTGTGCTTTTCAATATGCTATCTAGGTTGGTCATAACTTTTCTTCCAAGGAGTAAGCGTCTTTTAATTTCATGGCTGCAATCAACATCTGCAGTGATTTTGGAGCCCCCAAAAATAAAGTCTGGCACTGTTTCCACTGTTTCCCCATCTATTTGCCATGAAGTGATGGGAAAAGATGCCATGATCTTCCATTCCTGAACGTTGAACTTTAAGCCAACTTTTTCACTCCCACTTTCACTTTCATCAAGAGGCTTTTTAGTTTCTCTTCACTTTCTGCCATAAGGGTGGTGTCTACTGCATATCTGAGGTTATTGATATTTCTCCTGGCAATCTTGATTCCAGCTTGTGCTTCCTCCAGCCCAGCATTTCTCATGATGTACTCTGCATAGAAGTTAAATAAGTAGGGTGACAATATACAGCTTTGACCTTCTCCTTTTCCTATTTGGAACCAGTCTGTTATTCCATATCCAGTTCTAACTGTTGCTTCCTGACCTGCATATAGGTTTCTCAAGAGGCAGGTCAGGTGGCCTGGTATTCCCATCTCTCTCAGAATTTTCCGCAGTTTATTGTGATCCACACAGTCAAAGGCTTTGGCATAGTCAATAAAGCAGAAATAGATGTTTATTCTGGAGCTCTCTTCCTTTTTCCTTGATCCAATGGATGTTGACTATGAGATCTCTGGTTCCTCTGCCTTTTCTAAAACCAAATTGAACATCTGGAAGTTCATGGTTCACGTATTGCTGAAGCCTGGCTTGGAGAATTTTGAGCATGACTTTACTAGCATGTGAGATGAGTGCAATTGTGTGGTAGTTTGAGCATTCTTTGGCATTGCCTTTCTTTGAGATTGGAATGAAACTGACCTTTTCCAGTCCTGTGGCCACTGCTGAGTTTTCCAAACTTGCTGGCATATTGAGTACAGCACTTTCACAGCATCATCTTTCAGGATTTGAAATGGCTCAACTGGAATTCCATCACCTCTACTAGCTTTGTTTGTAGTGATGCTTTGTAAGGCCCACTTGACTTCACATTCTAGGATGTCTGGCTCTAGGTGAGTGATCACACCATTTTGATTATCTGGGTCGTGAAGATATTTTTTGTACATTTCTTCTGTGTATTCTTGCCACCTCTTCTTAATCTCTTCTGCTTCTGTTAGGTCCTTACCATTTCTGTTCTTTATCGAGCCCATCTTTGCATGAAATGTTCCCTTGGTATCTCTAAATTTCTTGAAGGAATCTCTAGTCTTTCCCATTCTGTTGTTTTCCTGTTTCTTTCCATTGATCACTGAGGAAGACGTTCTTATGTCTCCTTGCTATTCTTTGGAACCCTGCATTCAGATGCTTATATCTTTATTTTCTCCTTTGCTTTTCACTTCTCTTCTTTCCACAGCTATTTGTAAGGCCTCTCCAGATAGCCATTTTGCTTTTTTACATTTCTTTTCCATAGGGATGATCTTGATTTTTGTCTCCTGTACAATGTCATGAACCTCTGTCCATAGTTCATCAGGCATTCTGTTTATCAGATCTAGTCTCTTAAATCTATTTCTCCCTTTCCTGTATAATCAGAAGGGATTTGATTTAGGTTACATCTGAATGGTCTAGTGGTTTTCCCTACTTTCTTCAATTTAAGTCTGAATTTGGCAATAAGGAGTTCATGATCTGAGCCATAGTCAGTTCCTGGTCTTGTTTTTGTTGACTGTATAGAGCTTCTCCATCTTTGGCTGCAAAGAATATAATCAATAAGATTTCAGTGTTGACCATCTGATGATGTCCATGTGTAGAATCTCCTCTTATGTTGTTGGAAGAGGGTGTTTGCTATGACCAGTGAGTTCTCTTGGCAAAACTTTATTAGCCTTTGCCCTGCTTCATTACATATTCCAAGGCCAAATTTGCCTCTTACCCCCAGGTGATTCTTGACTTTCTACTTCTGCATTCCAATCTCCTGTAATGAAAAGGACATCTTTTTTGGGTGTTAGTTCTAAATGGTCTTGTAGGTCTTCATAGAGCCATTCAACTTCAGCTTCTTCAGCATTACTGGTTGGGGCATAGACTTGGATTACTCTTATATTGAATGGTTTGCCTTGGAAACGAACAGAGATCATTCTGTCGTTTTTGAGATTGCATCCAAGTACTACATTTTGGACCCGTTTGTTGTCCATGATGGCTATTCCATTTCTTCTAAGGGATCCTGCCCACAGTAGTAGATATAATGGTCCTCTGAGTTAAATTCATCCATTCCAGTCCATTTTAGTTCGCTGATTCCTAGAATGTCGACGTTCACTCTTGCCATCTCCTGTTTGATCACTTCCAATTTGCCTTGACTCATGGACCTGACATTCCAGGTTCCTATGCAATACTGCTCTTAACAGCATAAGACCTTGCTTCTATCACCAGTCACATCCACAACTGGGTATTGTTTTTGCTTTGGCTCTATCCCTTCATTCTTTCTGGATTTATTTCTCCACTGATCTCCAGTAGCATATTGGGCACCTGCTGACCTGGGGAGTTACTCTTTCAGGATTCTATCATTTTGCCTTTTCATACTATTTATGGGGTTCTCAAGGCAAGAATACTGAAGTGGTTTGCCATTCCCTTCTCCAGTGGACCACATTGTGTCAGACCTCTCCACCATGACCTGCCCATCTTGGGTGGCCGCACACGGCATGGCTTAGTTTAATTAAGTTAGATAAGGCTGTGGTCCATGTGATTAGACTGACTAGTTTTCTGTGATTATGGTTTCAGTGTGTCTGCCCTCTGATGCACTCTAGCAACACATACCGTCTTACTTGGGTTTCTCTTACCTTGGGCATGGGGTATCTCTTCACCGCTGGGTATCTCTTCACTGCACTCCAACAAAGTGCAGCCGCTGCTCCTTACGTTGGACAAGGGGTATCTTCTCACGGCAGCCCCTTCTGACGTTTTACATGGAGTATCTCCTCTCAGCCCTCCTGCACCCATGCAACCACCTCTCCTTAGACATGGGGTTGCTCTTCTCTGCCACCGCCCCAACCTTGGGTGTGGAGTATCTCCTCCCGGCCACCACTCCTGACCTCCGAAGTAGGGTAGTTCCTCTCAACTGCCGCCCCTCACCTCGGACGTGGGATAGCTTCTCTTAGCCACTGCTTCTGACCTTGGGCAAGGGGTAGCTCCTCTCAGCCATGATTCTGCATGATACATCGCAGCCAGCGTGAAGGAGTACATCAAAGCTGTATATTGTCACTCTGCTTATTTAACTTTTACACAGAGTACATCATGAGAAATGCTGGACTGGATGAAACTCAAGTGGAAATCAAGATTGCCAGGAGAATATCAATAACCTCAGATATGCAGATGACACCACAGTTATGGCAGAAAGCGAAGAATAACTATAGAACCTCTTGATGAAAATGAAAGAGGACAATTCAAAAGTTGGCTTAAAACTCAACATTCAGAAAACCAAGATCGTGCCTTCTTATTAGACATGTAGTTTGCAAATATTTTCTCCCATTCCATAGGTTGTCTTTGCATTTTATTGATGATTTCCTTTGCTGAACATCATCTTTATAGCTGATGTAGTCCCATTTGTTATTTTTGCTCTTGTTGCCTTTGCCAAAAGCATGTTCTTGTATTAGAATCTAAACTCGCAGCAACTATTGCTGCTCTATCAGCAAGATTACTGTGTTTAGAATCTTCATCCTTTTGCCCTATGGAAGCTTTACAATGAAGAACGAAGATCATGGCATCTAGTCCCATCACTTCATGGGAAATGGATGGGGAAAAAGTGGAAACAGTGTCAGACTTTATTTTAGGGGGCTCCAAAATCACTGCAGATGGTGACTACAGCCATGTGCCGGGGACCAGTGTGAGGAATCCCACCCGTGACAAGGTCATGAGGAAGGAAGCCTGAAAAAATGCAAGGACATGATCAGGCTTCAGGTGTTCCCCCTGGAATTTCCTGAGCATGTACCCCCAAAACCAAAAATCTGCTGGCCTTTGTACTCTGCTTTTCCAGTCTTCTGACATTCTCTGGAAAAAGTTAATTCAGAGCTTTAGTCTTCTGCAAAAGAATGTCTCCGCTTAAAACCCCCTCTGATAGCTCTGTAGCTTGCCTAACAGGTTCCCCGGACCTCTTACAGCTTGTGAATTGCTTACAGCCCCACAACCTCGAGAGGCAGGAAGCTTAAAATATCTTAAAGATACAGAGCCTTTTCTAAAGAGCTAAAAATCATGTTGGTGATGGGTTTTCACTGTTGACTCAATGATTGCTGCCAGGCCTCCATATTCTATATCTTTTAGGCATGTGGGAAGATGTTAATCAATGCAAACGGGATATGGAAAAAAGATATATAATAGTTTTGATATTAGCAACACTAGAATTTTGAGTTAATTACTTTTCTCTTTGTTATATATCACTGCACTCCTCTTGTGTCCTTGCTATGTAAGAATGTAACTTTATTTAGTGCTTTCTGAGAGTGGCACCAGACTTTGAGAAGAACAACACAAATAAGTCTTCTGGTTGACAAACCCTTATCAGAAAGAAGGCTGTAAAATGTTAATTGGCCCTTTTGGCCGGAAGATGACGTAAATCACCTAAGACTTGTGTATACAACTAGGTATGCAGAGAGAAAAGCCTGGTTTTGATGAGTCTGGGCTGCTAACGCTGCATAATTTTGTATTACCCATTGACCTCTACGTATAATCTAAAAGATATAAAAGGCCTTTCTAGACCATAGAGGCCGGGCCAGTCACTGGACTGGATTCCCCTGTGTCTTCTCTTTACTCTAATTTCTGGCTGAATTCCCATCTGGGGCGTGGAGGCTTGCCATGTCTACTTACTTGTCCTGGCTTCTAAGATCTGTAAGAGAGAGAGCCCAAGGTGGGGCACTCTCCTATATTCAAATGGACGCCGGTGGCCTAACGTAGATGGTGCAAGCTCCTTGTCTGGAACTTTATTGGCTTTCCACGTAAACCAAGTTATTCAGCCTCTTTTCTCCACTTAATTTTCCTACTACACTATTTCTTTCTAATCTAATCTTATATTAATAAATAAATAAGTTTTTTCCCTTGCCAACACCGTCCCTGCTTCAAATTCCCTGGATCCACCGGGGCTGGACACCAGCAGCCATGAAAATAAAAGACACTTACTCCTTGGAAGAAAAGTTACGGCCAACCTAGATAGCATATTGAAAAGCAGAGACATTACTTTGCCAACAAAGGTCCATCTAGTCAAGGCTATGGCTTTCCCAGTGGTCATGTATGGATGTGAGAGTTGGACTGTGAAGGAAGCTGAGCACCAAAGAACTGTGGTGTTGGAGAAGACTCTTGAGACTCCCTCGGAATGCAAAGAGATCCAACAAGTCCATCCTAAAGGAAATCAGCCCTGGGATTTCTTTTGAGGAAATGATGTTGAAGCTGAAACTCCAGAACTTTGGCCACCTCATGCAAAGTGTTGACTCATTGGAAAAGACTCTGATACTGGGAGGGATTGGATGCAGGAGGAGAAGGGGACGACAGAGGATGAGATGGCTTGATGGCATCACTGACTCGATGGATGCGAGTCTGAGTGAACTCCAGGAGTTGGTGATGGACAGGGAGGCCTGGCGTGCTGCAATTCACAGGGTCGCAAAGAGTTGGACAAGACTGAGCGACTGAACTGAACTGAACTGAACTGATATCTGAGCAGGCAGTTTAAAGCCTCTGACAAAAACAGCTATCTTTTTTTTTTCATGATACATTTTAGTTCTCATTGAAATAAAAATCCCTTATTACAAAAAATTTTAACCTATTGCATGATAGAAATGACATGTATTTATTAGTATTTATCCGTATTAAACCCAGAACCAAGAATTGCAGCTCTAGCAATTGCTATTCACATATCTGCTTGTGTAAAGACAAAGCATGAGCTGCCAAAGAATTATGATGCCATCTGCCATAGGGATCTTAAGTGATTTACTTTTGTCCCAACCCATCAATGAACATAATCAAATATGCAGTAAAAAAGGAATAGCAGATAAATTAGGTCAGATTTTTTTGTTTCCTTTTTTTTTTTTAATTTGGAACCCCCTAATCTGAACGAGAGGCTACAGCCAAATCTAATTGTTCAAATGCCTCTACAGATTCTAGAGTTAGGACCATAGTAGCTACAGAATTATGTAATGACTCCATCAGAGGGTTTGTTCACCCTCCAAAATCTGATCTGGAATGAACTCTCTACATTACTGTGTTAGTTCCTAAAACTCTTTTTTTTTTTTTTTGTAGTTCAAAATGTACTGACTCATAGGCTGAAATACTTGGTGGCCTACAATTTAACAACAAATTCTCTGAAAGTTTCGCCTCAGTTGCACAGCATTGCGATTTTTCCAGTGAGGCTCTGTCCCCTTGTAAAAGAAAGAATATTAACAGATCAAAGTATCACCTCTCACTCTTTCTTGTGCTTCATCTTGTAGAGAATTACAAGACAAGGTAAGAAAGTCCTGAAATTTTTGAGGAATTCTTTCCGATGAAAAGGCCCATGGACTCTTCGTTTTAAAAAATCAACAACAATAACAAACAAACAAACAAACAAAATAGACTTATCCAGTAGAGAAAAAGAAAGGAGCAGAGAAGGATAGAGAAAGATAATTAGAGGAAAAAAAATAAAGAAATTGCAATACATGGATCAATTATAGAGAAAATTTTTGCAGATAATATTTTTAATATCAGAAGTCAGAATAGTTGCAGGGCTGTGAACTATAGATTATCTAGGTTTATATAATGCTTGACTATATCAAATTAAGCTTTCTTTCTTTCTTGGAGGTATTACAGCATAAGTGTCCCATTTTTTTTTCAAATTATTCTTTGTTTTCTGAATTCTTTTATAACCATTTTTATTCATTTTAATTAAGTCCTAGATTGAGGATACAGTTTTACATAAGGTCATCACTTTTCTTTTTAGTAAACTATTTTAAGTGGTTTTGTTGTTGTTCAGTTGTGAAGTCATGACCAATTTTTTCTGATCCCATGGACTGTAGCATGCCGAGCTTCTCTGTCCTTCACTATCTCCTGGAGTTTGTTCAAACTCATGTTCATTTAGTCAGTGATGCCAGGCAATCATTTCATCCTCTGTCACTCCCTTTTCCTCCACCTGACTTTCTCGTAACATCAGGATCTTTTCCAGTGATTCAGCTCTTCACATCAGGTGATCAAAGTATTGGAGTTTCTTTAGTTCCTCTTCATTTTGATATCTTTTCAAAAATCTTAAATAGTAGTACAAGTATTGGTCTGTTTTTAAACCTCTCATAAATGTTCTTGAAGTGTTTGTTGATTTTAATGTGAACTTTTATTTACAGATATTCACATTTTCAACTTTAACATGGAAAACAGTCATTTGATACAAAGAGATAATGATGAAAGTGAAGAAGAACTGAAGAGCCTCTTGACGAAAGTGAAAGAGGAGAGTGAAAAAGTTGGCTTAAAGCTCAACATTCAGAAAACTAAGATCATGGCATCTGTTCCCATCACTCCATGGCCAAAAGATGGGGAAACAGTGGAAAAACTGGCTGACTTTATTTTGGCTGGAGGTGGGGGGTGGCCAAAATCACTGCAGATGGTGACTGCAGCCATGAAATTAAAAGACACTTACTCCTTGGAAGGAAAGTTATGACCAACCTAGATAGCATATTCAAAAGCAGAGACATTACCTTGCCAACAAAGGTCTGTCTAGGCAAGGCTACGGTTTTTCCAGCAGTCATGTATGGATGTGAGAGTTGGACTGTGAAGAAAGCTGAGCACAGAAGAATTGATGCTTTTGAACTGCACTGTTGGAGAAGACTCTTGAGAGTCCCTTGGACTGCAAGGAGATCCAACCAGTCCATCCTAAAGGAGATCAGTCCTGGGTGTTCATTGGAAGGACTGATGTTGAAGCTGAAACTGCAATATTTTAGCCACCTGATGTGAAGAGCTGACTCATCTGAAAAGACCCTGATGCTGGGAAAGATAGAGGGCAGGAGGAAAAGAGGACAACAGAGGATGAGATGGTTGGAATGCATCACTGACTCAATGGACATGAGTTTGGGTAAACTCTGGGAGTATGCTGATGGACAGGGAGGCTTGGTATGCTGCTGTTCATGGGGCCACAAAGAGTCAGACAAGACTGACTGACTGAACTGAACTGATCCATTTTTCATTAAGGAGACCAAAAAATACCCAAATTTTAGGTATTTTCTCATGGCAATTGAGCTAAAGAATCTCAGTGGAATAATTTCTGACTTCTGATTTGCTTTGTGCTGAATTCATTATCGTGTGACAATATTTTTCCTTCTGATTCCTGTGGTTCTATGAGTAACTGCAACAGACAGATGCATGTAGAAATGGATTTATACAAATATGGAGAATGGTTCTCACAAATTTACTACAATGTTATCATACCTGGAAATCATAGGAATTCTTCTATAATTAATGGGATAAAGAGTTAAAGTTCTAGAAGAGATTTTTTTAGGATTATATTTCCTTCTTGTTTTGACCCATTTTATCTAGCCTCAGAGAAAATAGGGTTACATCTGCCAGCAGGTAATCTTATAGAGGTTTTGCTAAAGTTTTGTAAAATGTACAAAATCTAGTTTTGTAATCTAAAATAAAGCATTTTAAAGTTTTATATATATATGTACACACATATATAGATATATATACCAATAAGTATACTACTCTAAATTCAGTTTACCCACCCAACATTAAATTCTAGAAAATCTCTGAGATCCTGTAAACATCCTTTCAAATGAGTGCCTCTTAATAAAGAGATTAAATTTCTCTTTAGTTTGTCTCCTTCAATAATAAATATTTGATAATGCATTCTCCTTTAAATCCAGATCTCATAGCCCCTGGTTCTTCAGCAAGTAGACTAGGCCATTTCAAACTTGGAACACAAGTATTGGTATACTTTATAGCATTAAAAGTTATTCAGTAAACAATACACAATCGTGTTTTTCTTGAATTTCTTTCTAATCAAAAGGAATGTATGATGTCCTGGGTCTCCCATAACTGGTGTCAATTTACGCTGGTGTCAGGCAACAGCCTCAGGGATTTTAGTGTGTCTAGATCCTAATGTTCAAGGGTCTTGTCATTCTTTCCAGGCCCTCCTTTCACTCTTCCCTGGAAGTATTTCTCCTTTAAGAAAATGATTGGACAGCCTCACTGATGGTCAGCAGTTACTCCAAAAAGTAGCACTCATTTCTATCTTGCCATTTCCAAAATTCAGGAAATGAAAAATATCCACAGACACTATTACTTGAAAAGTGAAAGTCACTCTATCATATCTGACTCTGTGACCCCAATGGCATATACAATCCGTGGAATCCTCCAGGCCAGAATACTGGAGTGGGTAGTCTTTCCTTTCTGCCCGGGATCTTCCCAACCCAGGGATCAAACCCAGGTCTCCTACATTACAGACAGATTCTTTACCAGCTGGGCTACTAAGGAAGCTATTACTTGATGCCATCCACAATACTAGGAGACATTGTGAAAAGGTTGAGTTACTCCCTCTCAAGGTGCTCAGGTCCTACATGCTTTGATTTCAAATCACTAAATTATTACTGCCTCCACGACATCTAGGTGACTATTATGACACAATCACAACACACAGTCAAATGCTTCCAGCATTAAAATCATAGAATGGTTTTACTGGCAAACTTCTGAACCTATACAGCACAGTCTTGGTCAGTTACACTTTTCAACAGCTTGGATGCTTATTATAAAACTATATAAAATTGTAAGTTGTTATCCTTGATTTTCTACATGGTAAATACCTCATGTATTTTATTTTATTTATTTTTCATATGGCCATATTTCTGACATCCGTAATAACTTTCTTGTCGTTTAGTCACTAAGTTATGTCCAACTCTTCTGAAAACCCATCTGAAAACCCTTCTGAAAAACCTTGGACTGTAGGCTGCCAGGATCCACTGTCCACGGGATTTCCTAGGCAAGAAAATTGAAGTGGGTTGCCATTTCCTTCTCTAGGGGATCTTTCTGACCCAGGGATACAGCTGGCATCCCCTGCATTTCAAGTGGATACTTAACTGCTGAGCCACCAAGGAAACCCAGTAATAGCTAAGGAAGGTTTATCATGTGGACCACTTTGGTAACCCTTTTTATACTTTGTGCCCATTTTAGGCCTCCTAAGGAATCATCCTCATCCATCCCTAATCCTCCACATAAGAAATCTTACAAGATTATAGAAAAGGCATGTGTACATGATGCTAAGTTGCTTCATTCAGTTCAGCTCAGTCGCTTTGTCATGTCCGACTCCTTGCAACCGCATGAACTGCAACACGCCAGGCTTCCCTATCCAGCACCAACTCCTGGAGTCCGCTCAAACCCATGTGAATCAAGTCGGTGATGCCATCTAACTATCTCACCATCTGTTGTCCCTTTCTCCTCCTGCCCTCAATCTTTCCCAGTATCAGGGTCTTTTCCAATGAGTCAGCTCTTCAATCAGGTGAGCAAAGTATTGGACTTCAGCTTCAACATCAGTCCTTCCAATGAAAACTCAGGACTGATCTTTAGGATGGACTTGTTGGATCTCCCTGAAGTCCAAGGAAATATCAAGAGTCTTCTCCAACACTACAGTTCAAAAGCATCAACTCTTCGGCGCTCAGCTTTCTTCACAGTCCAACTCTCACATCCATACATGACCACTGGAAAAATCATAGCCTTGACTAGATGGACCTTTGTTGGCAAAGTAATGTCTCTGCTTTTTAATATGCTATCTAGGTTGGTCATAACTTTTCTTCCAAGGAGTAAGTGTCTCTTAATTTCATGGATGCAGTCACCATCTGCAGTGATTTTGGAGCCCCAAAAATAAAGTCTGACACTGTTTCCCTTGTTTCCCCATCTACTTGCCATGCAGTGATGGGACCAGATGTCATGATCTTTGTTTTCTGAATGTTGAGCTTTAAGACAACTTTTTCACTCTCCTCTTTAGCTTTCATCATGAGGCTTTTGAGTTCTTCTTCACTTTCTGCCATAAGGGTGGTGTCATCTGCATATCTGAGGTGATTGATGTTTCTCCTGGCAATCTTGATTCCAGCTTGCGCTTCCTCCAGCCCAGCATTTCTCATGATGTACTCTGCATGGAAGTTAAATAAGCAGGGTGACAATACACAACATTGACATACTCCTTTTCCTATTTGTAACCAGTTTGTTGTTCCATGTCCAGTTCTAACTGTTGCTTCCTGACCTGCATATAGGTTTCTCAAGAGGCAGGTCAGATGGTCTGGTATTCCCATCTCTTTCAGAATTGTCCACAGTTTATTGTGATCCACACAGTCAAAGGCTTTGGCATAGTCAATAAAGCAGAAATAGATGTTTTTCTGTAACTCTCTTGCTTTTTCGATGATCCAGCAGATGCTGTAATTTGATCTCTGGTTCCTCTGCCTTTGCTAAAACCAGCTTGAACATCTGGAAGTTCAGGGTTCATGTATCACTGAAGCCTGGCTTGGAGAATTTTAACCATTACTTTACTAATGTGTGAGATAAGTGCAACTGTGTGGTAGTTTGAGCATTCTTTGGCATTGCCTTTCTTTGAGATTGGAATGAAAACTGAAACATTTTCCAGTCCTGTGGCCACTGCTGAGTTTTCCAAATTTGCTGGTATATTGAGTGCAGCACTTTCACAGCATCATCTTTGAGAATGTGAAATAACTCTACTGGAATTCCATCACATCCACTAGCTTTGTTCATAGTGATGCTTCCTAAAGCCCACTTGACTTCACATTCCAGGATGTCTGGTTCTAGATGAGTGATCACACCATTGTGATTATCTGAGTCCTGAAGATCTTTTTTGTACAGATCTTCTGTGTATTCTTGCCAGCTCTTCTTAATATTTTCTGCTACTGTTAAGTCTATACCATTTCTGTTCTTTATCAAGCCCATCTTTGCATGAAATGTTCCCTTGATATCTCTAATTTTCTTGAAGAGGTCTCTAGTCTTTCCCAGTCACTTCTTATTGTTTGTGACCCTATGGACTGTAGTCCCTCCAGGATTCTCTGTCCATCGGATTTTCCAGACAAGAATACTGGAGTGAGTTACCATGTCCTTCTTCAGGGTGTCTTCCCATCTTAGGGCTCAAACCTGAGTCTCCTATGTCTCTTGCACTGTAGGTGGATTCTTTACCACTAGCACCACCCGAGAAGACCCTACAGTAAAGTAAACTTCCCTTTTTAGAACTGTTCCTCATTTTTATGTATTTTCAGACTTTCTTCTTCTTTCCTCATTATTTTCTGTCACTCTGTCATCCTCTGTCATTGACTGAGAGCGCTGTCTCTTTGGAAATACAAAGCTAACGTCCATTGACTGACATCAATGAAAGGGTGTTACTTATTAGTCCTTGTCCCCAGCTATTGAAAACAGGCTCTGTAAACATTTCCTGATCCACTGCTACCTTAGCAACTCTCTTCAATTACTCTTCTGAACCACAGTAGATAAGCAAGCATATTTTCTCTGATGAGCAGTACTTTAAGCTGCACAAACCTACAGTTCTTGACATTCTCAAATCCCAGACAAAATCTCTATACTCTTGCACACTTCTTCTGAAGCATCATTTATTCACAGAATACACATGACTTCACATTTCAGAACAAGTTGGTGACTGGCACACCTCTGGCATCTTAGTTATCTATTGGAAAATGTGTTCCCCTGGGATTGAAAGATCGCTCCTGAGATTCTGAGATTCAGCTCTTGTTTTTTAATCATTACTATAGTTTATAAACAATACTTTTCAATTGCTTGACATAAGACCTTGGCCCTTGCTCAAATGGTAAATGTATCCATTTGGGGGACATAAGTATCTTGTTAGGACTCTGATGATATCAGATATTACACATTATTTTTCCAGGCAGAGGCTTCAGCTTTAGGATTTCAAAGCATAAGCTTAAGTCAACATCTTTATTTTTTTTTCTATTTTTTTTTCTTTATTTATTTATTTATTTATTTATTTATTTAATTTTAAAATCTTTAATTCTTACATGCGTTCCCAAACATGACTGTATATATTTAGGCAGTAGCCTTTCAACGATCTTCCTGAGAGTCACTAGAAAATCAAGTTTTTGATAAGCTTTACTAGAACACCTGGAGACTTGGCAGTCTTAACCAAAAGTTTTAGCTCTTCAAGATCTTTCTGATGGACTTCCCTAGAGGGAACTGTACTCCACAACAAGAGAAGCCATGGCAATGAGAAGCCAGTGCACCACATCTGGAGACCTGCTCTCCACGACTAGAGAAAGCCCTCACGCAGCAACAAAGACCCGGTGCAGCCAAAAATAAATAATTTTCAAAAAGACCTCTTTTGTGATGCTGAACTCTGATGTATGTTTATAAGGTTACAGATTGGATTAAAAATAATTTAGGGAATCTTCGTGGGTGAATGAGTGAGTGAGTGAGTGAAGTCGCTTAGTCGTGTCCGACTCTTTGCGACCCCATGGGCTATAACCTACCAGGCTCCTCCCTCCATGGGATTCTCCAGCCAAGAGTGGGTTGCCATTTCCTTCTCCAGGGGAACTTCCTGACCCAGGGATCGAACCCTGGTCTCCAGCATTCCAGGCAGATGATTTAACCTCTGAGCCAAGTCTTATACAGCAATAATGAGATGCTCAGTTTGTATAACACATTGCAACAGCAATGTCAGAATTTGCTGCATAAAACCGGATGGAACTGAAGTCCACGTGTTGATGATCAGGTTGTCTGTCATCTCTGTTACCTGTTCTTGCAAGATTATGTTTCTCTTCACTAGGGCCAGAGTTGAGGCCAGGTTTCTTCCCACTTGACTGTAGATGATAACATCATTCCATATCAGAGTTTCCTCATTCATTTATTTTATCAGTAAAGGAATTACATAAAGTGGTGAGACTGAGACATCTAGACCTTCAGGATTTGTTGAACAAAGCCCTTCTGGAGAAGAGAGTGAGGATCATCATATACTTGCTAATATTACTGGTCGCTTAAGTGTGCTGAGCTAAACCGTTGGGTATATCAACAAAATTAACAATTGCAACAAATTTGTTACATTGGTACTATTATTTTTCCCTATTGAAGATAGGAAACTGAGATGAAGACAGATTAAATAACTTGTCTAAGTTCATGTGGCAAATAAAACACAGAGTCAAAATGCTAACCCAGTGTTCTTACTCCAGCATTTGTCCTCTTGTTTATTAACCAACACAGAAACTTCCAGCCTGATCAAGTATGGGAAAACTGAACTGAAATTTCTTCTAAAAATTTTGCCAAATGTTGTCACTTTCTAATTGCTTTCTTTAAATGAGTTTTATAAAAAAAAAATGTGTGTGAATTCGCTCAGTCTTGTCAGACTCTTTGTTACCCCATGGAGTATAATCCACCAGGCTCTTCTGTCCATGGGATTTTTCAGGTAAGAATACTGGAGTGGGTTTCCATTTCCTTCTCCAGGGGATCTTCCCAAGCCAGGGATTGAACCCAGGTCTCCTGCATTGTAGGCAGATGCTTTAACCTCTGAGCCAAAAATTCAGAATGAATTTGCCCTTATCCCTGGTTATCAGTACTCCTTCAGTGTCATGGATGTAAGTCTATAGCTGATAGAACCTGCTTTACTAATTTTGGTCAAAAAAAATAATAACTGTATTTCTGTTTAAATAAATATGAATCCCACCTTGCAAATTATAAGTAGGTCATTATGCTCCTGAGAATTCTCTTCCTTTACATTCATGTGGACCTCTACAGTGGCCCACTCAGTTGGAATGATCAGTCTTTATTACATTGCCTAATAGTGTGAATCAGTCGTGAAAGCATTTTATTTTCATAGGTTGTTCTCTGAAGCTATTCCTCAAGCTCACATGTGTGATACATAGTTACCAAACACAAATACTTCTTATCTTACTAAAATTCCCCAAATTGAGGGATAAAAGCAAAGGATATGATGAAATCACCAAAGGTCAACAACAAGCTTCTAAAAGTCTTGATTTTTCAAACTGAATTAGTCCCAAATGGTGGCCCCGGTAGTCAGAACTATTTTGATGAAATGAAACTTTTCTTTCTTAAGGATAAGTCTATCTAAAGACAAACCTAGATTGCATATTAAAAAGCAGAGACATTACTTTGCTGGCAAAACTCTCTCTAGTCAAAGCTATGGTTTTTCCAGTAGTTGTGTATGGATGTGAGAGTTGGATCATAAAGAAAGCTGAGCACCAAAGAATTTGATGCTTTCAAACTCTGGTGTTGGAGAAGACTCCTGAGAGTTCCTTGGACTGCAAGGAGATTAAACCAGTCCATCCTAAAGGAAATTAGTCCTGAATAGTCATTGGAAGAACTGATGCTGAAGCTGAAGCTCCAGTACTTTAGCTATGTGATAAAAAGAACTGACTGGTTGGAAATGCTGGATGCTGGGAAAGATTGAAAGCAGTAGGAGAGGGGGAGATGACAGAGGACGAGATGGTAGGATGGCATCACCAACCCGATGGACATGAATTTGAGCAAGATCTGGGAGTTGGTGATGGACAGGGAAACCTGGTGTGCTGTAGTCCATGGGGTTGCAAACAGTCGGACACAACTAAGTGACTGAACTGAACTTATCATTGATCTAAAGACATCCTTAAATATTTATTACTAAAGAAAACATAACATCAAAGCTATTTTCATAATCAAGGATGTTAAAGTTATCTACAGAAATTGTGAAAATTTGTCATACCACATCTATGTAAATAAAGTATTCATCTTCATATATTTCTAAAACAAAGGGAGTTTTACTGGCAATGATCTCTTTACCTTCATTCTACCAAATTCCTGGTGTCCCCAAAATTCTACCATTAAGGGAGACAGAAAGGCAAGCAGAAGATTGATAAAGAGAGGGAATCTAAAATTTAGAGTCTAATTGGGGTATATCTACCCTGAAATTTGAGATCTAAATAAAATTTCTCTTCGGTCTACTAAATTAAATCTTGCTTTTCTTCTCACACATTTACTTGGGTAATTGGGAACATACATGAGTTGGAGAAATAGTTTTAAAAAATTCTGGTAAAACCATTCTAGGATATATCTTCCAACTTTAAACCTGAATCCACGCAAACTCTATCATCTTGAAAAAGCTTCCCTTGCTCTCCACTGCTCCTTCACCATTTCTATAATGCACTTGTGCACACACACACACACACACACACACATAATGCTGTGGATAATTTGATATTTTTGTTCTGTTAATTTTTCCTTGGCTAAAGTTATGTCAAATAATAATGATGATGATAATGATGGCAACAAAAAGATGATGCTGTCAAATGGAAGAATACCCAAGGCTGTACTGTAAAGTGGGCCTTCTGTGATTTTTTTGTGGCAGGCAGAGTAATGGATCTTACAGATGTCCACACCCTAATATCCAGACCTGTGATGTGTTGCCAGGGCAGAAGAGAATTTGTAGATGTGATTCAGGATACAGATTCTGAGAATAGACTGAGTTACTCCAGTGGAATCAATCTAATCACTTGAATCCCTAAAAACAGAGGACTTTTCTCCACTATAGAGCACCATATCAGAAGGGTCAGAGAGATGACCCTGTAAGAAGAATGTAATTCCCATTGCTGGTTCTGAAAAGGAGGTGGCTCTTTACAAGGGTGGAGAAGGCTTCTAGACTCTAAGTGTGGCTCTAGCCAAGAGCCACCGAAGCAATGGGACTTCCATCTAGCAAGCATGTCAAACTAAATTCTGCCAAAATTTGAATAGCCAGGAAACAGATTTCCTCCTATAGGAGAAAAAAATTTCAGCCCTGACAACACCTTGGTCTTAGCCTGGTAAGAACTATACAAGGCTTCAGAACTATGAAATATTAAAGGTGTGTGGTTTTAAGCCAGTTTTTGGTAATTTTTATGGCAGGAATAGAAAAAATTTGCAACTTTCTTAATAAATAGATATGTATAAATATTTATGAGTTTGAGCAAACTCCAGGAGATGAGATAGTGAAGGACAGAGAAGCCTGGTGTGCTGCAAGACATGGGGTTACAAACAGTCTCACACAACTTAGCAACTGAACTATGTATATATATACACACACATCCATATGTATATATGAATATATTTCAGGGATTCCTATCCCTCTTAAAACATGACACTGCATCTTACTTGTTCAGAATTCGACTCTGGAGTAAAGAAGACTAGAGTCAGTGATTCTGGCATTACTACTAGGTGATTTAGGGTCATTTTCTCCAGAGTATTTTGCTTCAGTTGCTTCATCTTTATAATAGAAGCAGTCATAAAAAGAATTTTAAAATTCAATGAAGTAATGTAAGTGAAGTAAATAGCACATTTCTTCACAATTAGCAAATACTTAATACATCTCAACCACCATTGATATTAGTATAAGACTGGTTGTAGCAGTGGTGTGCTGCTATTTTTGTTGTGCCAGTGTTATAAAAAAGTTGATTGACTATCATTGAAAGCCTGCTCTTAATCATTTCAACTTCAAGATATGATAATATCGTGAATCTTAGAATCACAATTTTCCTGTTGGATATATAGCATATCAACTTCCCATTTCATCTTTTTGTTTCTAAAAAAGTAAATAAAAATATCTACTTTTTTTTCATTTTTCATTACCTTGATTATCTGCAAATTGGAAAATTTTCTCTTAAATAAAATCACAAAGGGACAGCTTTGGGCATCAATGTATAAAATATTAATGTTATCCACATTCAGGGCAACTTTAGCAGTCATTTAGAATGGAGATGATTACCTAAGGTCCCACTCACAAGTGCCAGGGGTTAGGATTCAAACATATTTTTGGAGGAAATACAATTCTATCCTCTACAACTGGCTAAGCTTGAGAGGAGTGTGAAGAGTGATTGTAAGAAGCACAATGAATGTTTTAGAGTGCTGGTAATGCTCTTGATCTAGGGGCTGATTATATTATAGTTTCAATTTATTTAAAAAAAAAATCCAGCTATTCCCTTATGATATGTGCACTTTATGGATGTTATGGCTAAAAAAAAATAAGTTAGAAAAAAAAAAGAATGTAGATGATTGTTACTATTTCTGGCTGTAGGATCTATAGAGCCTGCAGGCTCTTCCATTCAGAGAACAGATAAATGCTTGGGCTGATTTTTTCTATAGTGTTTTATAAATTGCTTATATATTTCCCCCTCATTTTCAAATAAGAAAACTGAAGCTTAGAAAGTTTGTGTAATCACAAGACCCATAGAGACAAATGTCTGTGCTTGTGTGTGTGTGTGTATTGTTTCTGTTAGACTGTTGACATGAAAACATTAATCAGAAAGTTTCAGACTGTATTCTTCTCCTACAGTGTTTATTCATCATCATTCTCACCCTCATAGATTGAAAATAATTCATCATCATCCTACTTGCAAGTTACTTTCATTTTGACACTAACAATTATAATGCAACTCATATGAATAAAGAATTCCTACATGGGAAAATTTAGCATAGCAAGTAGATTTGAAAGTCTAAGCTCTACAGTTTTGACACATGGTCTAACTCCTAGGTTGATACAAAATAGGAAAAGCCAAGAGAGTATAACAAGTTAAGATAAATCATTAAGTGAGAATCAAAGAGTAAAATATAATCTTTCATTTTCTCCTAGCAGAGTGCTTTACACTATAAATCCAATTAGTTTGAACTGAAAGGAGATTAATCAATTTCTGGGAGCGTCAGGTTTTACAACAATGAATTAAGAAAAAAGAAAGAAAAAAGTTATGTTTTCAAGAAAATATACTCCGTCCTTGATGATTTTCAAAGCCAACTTTTAATTGTGTTTGGACTGACCAGTGCTCTTTTTCAGCTTCTTTTAGATTTTCAGATATGTGCACACCTTTATGTGCCACACACACACACATACACACACTCTCTCTCTCTCAGTCAAATCACACACTCTTGTCTGAGGATATTGCTGAAATATCTCATAATAAAATAACATGATTCGGCTTCCCTGGTGGCTCAGTGGTAAAGAATCTGCCTGCCAATGCAGGAGACACAGGTTCAATCCACGGGAAGATCCAACTTGCTCGGAGCAACTGGGCTTGTTTCCCACAACTACTGAGCCTGTGCTTCAGAGTCTGAGAAACAAAACTACTGAAGTCAGCACAGCTAAAGCCCATGCTCTGCAGCGTGAGAAGCCACTGCAATAAGCCCACACTACAACGAATAGCCCCCACTCACTGCAACTAAAGAAAGCCCTCACAAAGCAGTGAAGACCCAGGAGTCAAAAATTTAAAAAAAAAAAAAAATGGTCTATAGTGGAATTCAACTCTTACAGAGAGGTAAATAAAAAAAAAATTAGACTTTACACAGGTAGAGAGAAAAGAGGTACATTTAATATACTTTGGAGAAATGGGTAAAATTACTACAGTGCATTAAATCACCAAAGTGCTGAGACTCAGTTTCCAAGTAACATAATAACGGGAGAAAATGAAATCTTAAAGATGTGGAGATAAAAGTCATATTTTTATTTAAATTGCACTAAATGCAAGTAAAACAATTATTTATGTAGTGGGGGGGCATGAAATTTGGAATTTGAGATGCATCAAGAAAATTAAAAAGAAAATATTCACTGCCATCTCTCTTTTGTACACAGATTATTCTAGTGAACCCACTAATTTCTTGGAATTAATTTTGTGACCAAGCCCAAGAACTGACTTGAGAATCCCTCCCTCTTGAATGTACTGAGTCTTGTGGGCATGTAAAGGCCCAGGTCTAAAGCATATACTATGGACCCAAGGTCAAGAGCAGAACTAAACTAAGATTTTAATTAAAATCTTGTATGTATTATTATCATATTCTCTCCACTAACTAAACTAAATAAGGATACTGACATTTTACTCCTAGTAACATAGTAGGTGCATAATATTTGGTAATTGATTAAATAAACACCTTCTCACACACTTTCTCACAAAACGTCTGTCTTTCCTTACATTGTCTACCTAGAAATTTTTAATATAAAAAAGGTTATTTCCTGGAAATTATGCTTTTTAAGATTTGTATATTGAACATAGAGCTATGGAAAATGCAGTCGGTGATTTTTAATGCACTCACAGTTTATAAACTCTTATATCTTCATTTTTATGAATAGAAGAAAATATCATTTTAACCATTTAGATCTTAATTTAAAATATGAGGTTTCGATTTTCAAAATTGATGAGCTTTATTCCATTTCAAATTGCATTTTGCCCTTCTAGATAAAGCACAGATTGAAATCCATAAATATTTTGCTTACTAGTTAAAGTGACTAGTTAGGTAGTTATGCAGAATACATTGAGACAGGTATTCATGTTGGCAACCACTCCCCTACACACACACACACACACACACACACACACACACACAAACACACACATTCAGTGAAGTCCAATTATAGACAGAGTTTGAGACAGCGCTCCAAGCATAATATCCCTACTTTCAGCTCTATACTGTACATCCACATGCTATCAAGGCTTTATTTGTTCACAGATTTTAAAATTAATTTTTATTGGATTATAGTTGCTTCACATTATTGTGTTAGTTTCTGCTGTGCAGCAAAATGAATCGGTTACACATATACATATGTCTACTCTATTTCAGATTTTCTTCCCATACGAATCACCACAGAGTGCTGAGTAGAGTTCCCTGTGCTATACAGTAGATTCTCACTAGTAATCTATATGATAGTAGTGTATATATGTCAATCCCAATCTCCCAATTCGTCCCATTCCACTTTCCCCTTTGGTAACCATAAATTTGTTCTCTACATCTGTGACTAGTAAAATATAGAGATGAACTTATTTGCAAAGCAGAAATATAGTTGCAGATGTATTTTTCCATAGTTTTAATAAGATTCCTCTTCCATGCCTCTCTCCAGTTGGAATGAACTTTTTATAAAGAATAAAACTCAATCTCTAACTGAAAATCAGGTGAAGTGTGGAGGTAAGCAGACCCAAAAGAGGTGATGTCTCAGGCTTCAAGTTCATAAATTAGGCCTAGAAATCCAAGAACTAGAGTCTGGATCACTAAAAGGATATAAAATAGCTGACTGATCATATAAAAACCTCACAACAAAGAAGAGCAAATGTGATTACCAAACTGAAGATGATAGTGAAGACAAGAAATAAGTTGATTCCATAAGCTTTGTATGGGAAAGTTGAATTATAGAGAATAGACTAAATTTGAGAGCACATTTAATTTGTTTTGGTGCAACGTTTTAATACTCAAAAGGAAATTATTATATTTTTAAATAAATTTATTTATTTTAACTGGAGGTTAATTACTTTACAATATTGTATTGGGTTTGCCATACATCAACATCTATCAGCCACAGGTATACACGTGTTCCCCATCCTGAACCCCCTCCCTCCTCCCTCCCATACCACCCTTCTGGGCCATCCCAGTGCACCAGCCCCAAGCATCCAGTATCATGCATTGAACCTGGGCTGGCAACTCACTTCATATATGATATTATACATGTTTCAATGCCATTCTCCCAAATCATCCCACCCTCTCCCTCTCCCACAGAGTCCAAAAGACTGTTCTATACATGTGTCTCTTTTGCTGTCTTGCATACAGTGTTATCATTACCATCTTTCTAAATTCTGTATATATGCGTTGCTGCTGCTGCTAAGTCGCTTCAGTTTTATCCAACTCTGCGCGACCCCATAGACGGCAGCCCACCAGGCTCCTCCATCCATGGGATTCTCCAGGCAAGAATAATGGAGTGGATTACCATTTCCTTCTCCAATGCATGAAAGTGAAAAGCGAAAGTGAAGTTGCTCAGTCGTGTCTGACTCTTAGCGACCACATGGACTGCAGCCTACCAGGCTCCTCCATCCATGGGATTTTCCAGGCAAGAGTACTGGAGTGGGGTACCATTGCCTTCTCTGATATATGTGTTAGTATACCGTATTGCTGTTTTTCTTTCTGGCTTACTTCACTCTGTATAACAGGCTCCAGTTTCATCCACCTCATTAGAACTGATTCAAATGAATTCTTTTTAATGGCTGAGTAATACTCCATTGTGTATATGTACCACAGCTTTCTTATCCATTCATCTGCTGATGGACATCTAGGTTTCTTCCCGGCTACTATAAACAGTGCTGCGATGAACAATGTGGTACACATGTCTCTTTCAATTCTGGTTTCCTCAGTGTGTATGCCCAGCAGTGGGATTGCTGGGTCATAAGGCAGTCCAGTTTTTTAAGGAATTTCCACACAGTTTTCCATAGTGGCTGTACTAGTTTGCATTCCCACCAACAGTGTAAGAGGGTTCCCTTTATTCCACACCCTCTCCAGCATTTATTGCTTGTAGACTTTTGGATTGCAGCCATTCTGACTGGCGTAAAATGGTACCTGATTGTGGTTTTGATTTGCATTTCTCTGATAATGAGTGATGTTGAGCATCTTTCCATGTGTTTGTTAGCCATCTGTATGTCTTCTTTGGAGAAATGTCTATTTAGTTCTTTGGCCCATTTTTTTGATTTGGGCCCTTTATTTTTCTGGAATTGAGCTGCAGGAGTTGCTTGAATATTTTTGAGATTAGTTGTTTGTCAGTTGCTTCATTTACTATTATTTTCTCCCATTCCAAAAGCTGTCTTTTCACCTTGCTTATAGTTTCCTCTGTTGTGCAGAAGCTTTTAACTTTAATTGGGTCCCATTTGTTTATTTTTGCTTTTATTTCCAGAATTCTGGGAGGTGGGTCATAGAGGACCCTGCTGTGATTTATGTCAGAGAGTGTTTTGCCTATGTTCTCCTCCAGGAATTTTATAGTTTCTGGTCTTACATTTAGATCTTTAATCCATTTTGAGTTTATTTTTGTGTATGGTGTTAGAAAGTGATCTAGTTTCATTCTTTTACAAGTGGTTGACCAGTTTTCCCAGCACCACTTGTTAAAGTGATTGTCTTTACTCCATTGTATATTCTTGCCTCCTTTGTAGAAGATAAGGTGTCCATAGGTGTATGGATTTATCTCTGGGCTTTCTATTTTGTTCCATTGATCTATATTTCTGTCTTCGTGCTAGTACCATACTGTCTTGATGACTGTGGCTTTGTAGTGGAGCTTGAAGTCAGGCAGGTTGATTCCTCCAGGTCCATTCTTCTTTCTCATTGTAATTTGTAAGTGATATAAAACAGTATCTCATCCTTTGTAAATTCAGTAATTTACATCCTCATATGATTGTTTGCTGGATTAAATCAGATAAGACATTTAAAAGGTGCAATGATGTCCAACTCTTTGTGACTCCATGGACTCTGTGACTCCAGGGAAGCATACCAGACTTCCCTGTCTTTCACCATCTCCTGGAATTTGCTCAAACTTATGTCCATTGAGTTGGTGATGTCATCCAACCATCTCATCCTCTGTCATCACCTTCTCCTCCTGCCTTCAATCTTTTCCAGCATCAGGATCTTTTCAAATGAGTTGGCTCTTCGCAACAGGTGGCCAAAGTATTAGAGCTTCAGCATCAGCCCTTCTGATGAATATTCAGGATTGATTTCCTTTAGGATTGACTGGTTTGATCTCCTTGCAGTCCAAGGAACTCTCAAGAATTTTCTGCAACACCACAGTTCAGGAGTATCAGTTCTTCGGTCCTCAGCCTTATTTATCATCCATCTCTCACTTCCTTGGTGGCTCAGATGATAAAGTGTCTGCCTACAAGGTGGGAGACCTGGGTTCAATCTGTGGGCTGGGAAGATCTCCTGGAGAAGAAAATGGCAACCCACTCCAGTATTCTTGCTTGGAAAATCCCATGGACGGAGGAGCCTGATAAGCTACACTCTCCATGGGGTCTCAAAGAGTTGGACATGACTGAGCGACTTCACTTCTCACATCCATACATGACTACTGGAAAAACCATAGCTTTGACTATACAGACCTTTGTCGGCAAAGTAATGTCACTTCTTTTTTAATATGCTGCCTAGATTTGTCATAGCTTTTTTTCCCCAAGGAGCAAGCATCTTTTAATTTCATGGATGCAGTTACCATCTGCAGTGATTTTGGAGCCCAAGAGAATAAAATCTCACTGTTTCAATTGTGTCCTCATCTATTTGCCATGAAATGATGGGACCAGATGCCATGATCTTAGGTTTTGAATGTTGAGTTTTATTATTCCTATCTAATATACTTATTTCTGAATGTGCAATATTGAATGTAGCACTGTCTTACAAAAGTATACTTTTCTTTCCAATGCATTTGACAAAAATTGACAGGATATATTCAATGAACATCTCCTGGAGCATTGTAAAACATTTAAATTGCTCTCCTTCCACATTGAGAATCTCTCTCTCTGCTCACTTTCATCTCATGAGATATTGTCAGACCAAATGTAATTTCATTCCAATACTTTGTTCTATTTGACCAATTCCAATTTTGATTATGCAGTATTTTTTGGATGATTGATTGAGTTCCCCCCCTCCTTTTTGTTGATAAAGACATGAATTGAGTACATTTGCCACAATTATCTGCTGCTTGCTGCTGCCGCTGCTAAGTTGCCTCAGTCATGTCCAACTCTGTGTGACCCCATAGACGGCAGCCGACCAGGCTCCCCCATCCCTGGGGTTCTCCAGGCAAGAACACTGGAGTGGGTTGCCATTTCCTTCTCCAATGCGTGAAAGTGAAAATGAAAGTGAAGTTGCTCAGTCATGTCCAACTCTTAGAGACCCCATGGACTGCAGCCCACCAGGCTCCTCTGTCCATGGGATTTTCCAGGCAAGAGTACTGGAGTGGGGTGCCATTGCCTTCTCCTTAAGTGTAGTTTATTCAATCCATCTGGGCTGGGAGCAGTAGAGCGCTATCTTTGTTGTTCAAAGCACTGTGTGTGTTTGATATTGCCTGTATTTTTTGCTCAAGTCTTATATAACTGAGCCTTTTCTCTCGTTTTAAATTTGAGCCTCCAAACCCATCAGACCCCCTTTCCCCTTATTATATCCTGTGAAAATACAGTGTTGAAAACGTTGTTGAGATGAATTTGACCACAGCATTTTCCATGCAATGAATGTGACAGAAAGCAAAAGTTTAAAGATTCCTCACATTTTCAGTCATCTTCAAGAGCCCTAGGAGATGCCCAACCAATGTTTTCACATGGACACAGGTTTTTATGAAATTTTAAAAACTAAATATTTTAAGATTTGGTATGGCCATTGATTATTCTAGTGTCCCTTTCATCACATTCCTCTCATATAAAATAGTGTAAGTGGCTCCCAGTGGATCTAGTGTCCATTTCTTGGGAAGTCGAGATGCAATTGGACACTCAGTTTGGGTTGAGTAGTTTAGGCTTCCATGTACATTTAGTATATATTTAGCATTATACATATCTGTGTGTGTGTGAGCACAGGCATACCTTGGAGATATTGTGGGTTTGGTTCCAGACCACTGCAATAAAGCAAGACATATGAACTTTTTTGTTTTTCCACAGCATACAAAACTTATGTTTATGCTATAGCCTGTTAGATGTGCATAAGCATTATGTCTGAAAAGCAATGTGCATACTTTAAGAATACTTTATTGCTAATAAATACTAACCATCATCTGAGCCTCCAATCAGTCATAGTAATGACATCAAATGTCACTGACCACAGGTCATCATAACAAATGTAAAATTATGAAAAAATATAAATACCGCTAAAAGTACCAAAATATAACGCAGAGACACAAAGTGAGCAAATGCTGTTGGAAAAATGACAACTGATTTGCCTGACACAGGGTTACTACAAACTTTCAATTTATGAAAAATGCAATATCTGTGAAGTACAATAAAGGGAGGCACAATAAAATGAGGTATAACCATATATGTCATAAGCACTAAGCATATAAGTGTGTGTGTGCATGCGTGTGTGTGTGTTGTTTATGATTTGCATTCATATCTGCATCTAGCTAGGTTTTCGTCAACCTTACTGCCATAGGAACAGTTTTCATCTCATTGACAAACAAAACTGGTAACATTTTCATGGCCAGGGTTCATTTTCAGACTGTGAACTTTCCCACAGCTTTGAAGACCAGAAATATGTGGGCATGGGATGAGGTACAAGATGTCAAATGCAAAAAGCCAAACTCATAAAGTTCTATACAATATTACAGCTTATGTATAAAAGACACTTGATAGAGATCTTTCCAATTTTTCAATAACCCTAAGCATTTGTATGACATCCATGTTCATGTTAAGTCACTTCAGTTGCATCTGACTCTTTGCGACCCTATGGACTGTAGCTCACCAGACTTCTCTGTCCATGGGATTCTCTAGGCAAGAATGCTGGAGTGAGTTGCCATGCCCTTCTCCAGGGGATTTTCCCAACCCAGGGACTGAACCCATGCCTCCTGTGGTGCTTGCATTGCAGGTGGATTCTTTACTACTGAGCCACCAGGAAAGCCCTTATATGACAGTCAGTTCAGTTCAGCTCAGTTGCTCAGTCATGTCCTGCTCTTTGCAATCCCATGGACTGCAGCACATCAGGCCTCCGTGCTCATCACCAACTCCCAGAGCTTACTCAAACTCACATCCATTGAGTCAGTGATGCTATCCAACCATCTCATCCTCTGTCATCGCCCTCTCCTCCTGCCTTCAGTCTTTCCCAGCATCAGGGTCTTTTCAAATGAGTCAGTTCTTCAAGTCAGATGGCCAAAGTTTTGGAGTTTCAGCTTCAGCATCAGTCCTTCCAATGAATATTCAGGACTGATTTCGATTAGGATGGACTGATTGGATCTCCTTGCAGTCCAAGGCATTCTCAAGATTCTTCTCCAAAACCACAATTCAAAAGTGTCAATTCTTTGGTGTTCAGCTTTCTTTATAGTCCAACTCTCACATCTATACATAACTACTGGTAAAACTATAGCCTTGACTAGATGGACCTTTGGTGGCAAAGTAATGTCTCTGCTTTTTAATATGCTGTCTAACTTGGTCATAACTTTTCTTCCAAGTGTCTTTCAATTTCATGACTTCACTCACCATCTGCAATGATTTTGGAGCCCCCAAAATAGTCTCTCACTTTTTCACTGTTTCCCCACCTATTTGCCATGAAGTGATGGGACCGGAAGCCATGATCTTAGTTTTCCGAATGTTGAGCTTTAAGCCAACTTTTTCACTCTCCTCTTTTACTTTCATCAAGAGGCTCTTTAGTTCTTCACTTTCTGCCATAAGGGTGGTGTCATCTGCATATCTGAGGTTATTGATATTTCTCCCAGCAATCTTGATTCCAGCTTGTGCTTCTTCCAGCCCAGCGTTTCTCATGATGTACTCTGCATATAAGTTAAATAAGCAGGGGGACAATACCACTAAAAAATTATAAACCTGTAAAAATGGAAAATTATTAAAATTATATAAGATACAAGAATGAAATACAGTATTTTAACTTTCTCCATGGAAATAATATCACAAAAATAGCGAGTGGAAAGAAGTGATAAATGACTATGCCACTAAGAAGGCAAAAGAATAATGTTAATAGAAATATTCCTTTTCTAACAAATCATTTTTATTTTGGATCTTGAATCTATTGTACAACATATTTTCCCCAGTTTCTCATTCAAAATCTGTTTTCTTTGTTCATCTAAGTTAGTTTAAAATGCTGTTAAGTCACTTCAGTCGTGTCTGACTCTGTGCGACCCCATAGATGACAGCCCACCAGGCTCCACCGTCCCTGGGATTCTCCAGGCAAGAGCACTGGAGTGGGTTGCCATTTCCTTCTCCAATGCATGAAAATGAAAAGTGAAAGTGAGGTCACCCAGTCATGTCTGATTCTTCGCGACCCCAGGGACTGTAGCCTACCAGGCTTTTCCGTCCATGGGATTTCCCAGGCAAGAGTACTGGGGTGGGATGCCATCACCTTCTCCATAGTTTAAAATAATTTATTTAGCAAATAGTTGAGAGTATATACTGTTATTGGCACAAATTAATCACATAAGCACAGTCATGTTACTGAGATTTAGACAGCTAAATATGTATTTAAGTTAATTTGTGTCATCTTCAAATTCTACATTTTTCTAAGTAAATCCAAAGAGCCTTTGTGGAAATGTTGCTGGATTCCAATTATATTCTGTATAGTTGACCGACTTTTTGTCAGTGTCAAGGACGATTTGTTTGAGTTGTTCTTAATAGGGGTACTCTTCAGATCCCTGTTTCCTCCTTCAGATGCTCAAAAGCATAAGGTGAAAGCAAAATCAAATTAAAATTTTATCTCTTTTGAATATTAATAGTTAATCTGCAATTTTGATTGAAAATAAGAGTAGCAGTCATGTATTTCCATATCTTAGCTGTCTTAACACTCAGTGAAATCATTAATAGTGGTTTAGAAATAATATTTTCAGTTTTTTCCTTATCTAGTACTAAATTTTATTCCTCATAGAGAACGTTTAGTATTGGAAGAACTGGTTCATAAGAAAATATTTCATTGCCTCTGGTTTCATGAACTTACCATGACTTTGGTAGTATTTATCCAAATAAATTTAGGATTTATTTATCTTTGTTGAATTCTATCACTTTTCCTCACAATTTATCTCTCATTTTTTTAAATTGCCAGGAAGAAAACTTCCTCTTAACTATTTCTCCATTAGATACTTTCTTTTATTTTTTATCAGATACTTTCTGACAAAATATGTTCTACCCTTTTATGAAGGGTTCAAAGAACAGAAACATTTCAACCACAGAACCAAGTATCGTATTATGATTCAAATGCTATAAATCATTTCATTCACGAATCATTAACTTACTAACTGAACTGCATCTTGAAATATAATTTTCTGCAATGAAAATTTTACTTATGCATTAATCAGATGTTAAATTAAATGTAAAAGAAAACTAATCTCTGATAGCATTTGACAGATAGGCCAATATATATTTCTATGAATATTTCTGGAAGTAGTTTATGACTCTCAAGCACTTGGCTGCAGAGAAGATTCAAGGACAAAGGTCAAAATCCACATTCTAGGCCCCAAACTAGAGATTTTTACTCAAGTGTCCTGGAGAGTGACCCAAATATATGGATTTTTAATCAAGAACCAATATCAATTAAAATGTTTGGCTTCATTTTGGGATCAACATATATTATATATTTTATACTTTTCATAAATGTTCAGGGGGAAAAACATAGTTTTTTGATAGATGCAGCTTTCACTCTTTCCTTTTGTATCCAGTGTAAAGGAAGTCAGAGATATAGTACACCAGGGGTTTCATAGTAACTCAGTAAATGATTCATTTGAATAAGTTTATAGCAAGGCTCCCCAGGTGGTGCTAGTGGTAAAGATTTTGCCTGCCATAGCAGGAGACACAACAGACACAGTTTCAATCCCTGGGTCAGGAATATACCCTGGTGTAAGAAATGGCACCCTACTCTTGCCTAGAAAATTCCATGGACAGAGGAGCCTGGTGGGCTATGTTACATGGGCTGCAAAGAGTTGGACATGACTGAGCATATGAGCACATCAAGGCTCAGCCTTGCAGGCTTTGGGAATCTGGTCCTTTTATTCTTCCATATGCTACGTGGAGTGGAATAGAATAAAAAGAATAGTTGTCTTTATTCTAACTTTTACATAGCACTTGCCACATTGGGATTGGAGGACCACATGCTCTTTGTAAGGTTTAGAGAATCTTCCAATTGCTAGAGAATATTAATGATGAAAATGTGGAGTCCTTTCCTATTAGGAAAATGAAAAGGATATTTTCTGCATGTGGTCAGTGGAGACAGTCAAAAATTAGCTTATATCACTCACAGACCTGTGTTCTCCAATACCTTATTGTTCTTCCATCGATCAGTCTTCTCTCTTTGTGACCCATGTACTGCAATACATCAGGCCTCCCTGTTCTTCATCTCCCAGAGTTTGCTCAGATTTGTGTCCATTGAGTTGGTGATGCCATCCAACCATCTCATCCTCTGTTGTTGTCCCCTCAGCACTTTATTGCTCTTCTGTTAACTAGAGGTAACAACATCTTTTTTTTTTTTTTTTTTTGCACTCAGTTCAGTTCAGTTCAGTTGCTCAGTCATGTTTGATTCTTTGTGACCCCATGGACTGCAGCACATCAGGCATCCCTGTCCATCACCAATTCACAGAGTTTACAAAAAACTCATGTCCATTGAGTTGGTGATGGCATCCAACCATCTCATCCTCCGTCAGCCCCTTCTCCTCCTGCCTTCAGTCTTTCCTAGCATCAGGGTCTTTTCAAACGAGTCAGTGCTTCATATCAGGAGGTCAAAGTATTGGAGTTTCAGCTTCAGCATCAGTCCTTCCAATGAATAGTCAAGACTGATTTCCTTTAGAATGGACTGGTTGGATCTCCTTACAGTCCAAGGGATTCTCATGAGTCTTCTCCAACACCACAGTTCAAAAGAATCAATTCTTAAGTGCTCAGCTTTCTTTATAGTCCAACTCTTACATCTATACATGACTGGTGGAAAAACCATAGCCTTGACTAGATGGACATTTGTTGGCAAAGTAATGTCTCTGCTTTTGAATATGCTGTCTAAGTTGATCATAACTTTTCTTCCAAGGAGTAAGCATCTTTTAATTTCATGGCTGCAATCACCATCTGCAGTGATTTTGGAGCCCCCCAAAATAAAGTCTCTCACTGTTTCCATTGCTTCCACATCTATTTGCCATTAAGTGATGGGCTGGATGCTATGATCTTCATTTTCTGAATGTTGAGCTTTAAGCCAACTTTTTCACTCTCCTCTTTCACTTTCATCAAGAGGTTCTTTAGTTCTTCACTTTCTGACATAAGGGTGGTGTCATCTGTATATCTGAGGTTATTGATATTTCTCCTGGAAATCTTGATTCAAGCTTGTGCTTCATCCAGCCCAGAGTTCTCATGATGTACTCTGCATTCAGAAAACAAAGATCATGGCATCCAGTCCCATCACTTCATGGGATATAGATGGGGAAATAGTGGAAACAGTGTCAGACTTTATTTTGGGGGTCTCCAAAATCACTGCAGATGGTGACTGCAGCCATGAAATTAAAAGATGCTTACTCCTTGGAAGAAAAGTTATGACCAACCTAGATAGCATATTCAAAAGCAGAGACATTACTTTGCCGACTAAGATCCGTCTAGTCCAAGGCTATTGTTTTTCCACTAGTCATGTATGGATGTGAGTGTTGGACTGTGAAGAAGGCTGAGCACCGAAGAATTGATCTTTTGAACTGTGGTGTTGGAGAAGACTCTTGAGAGTCCCTTGGACTGCAAGGAGATCCAACCAGTCCATTCTGAAGGAGATCAGCCCTGGGATTTCTTTGGAAGGAATGATGCTGAAGCTGAAACTCCAGTACTTTGGCCATCTCATGTGAAGAGTTGACTCATTGGAAAAGACTTTGTTGCTGGGAGGAACTGGGGGCAGGATGAGAAGGGGACGACAGAGGGTGAGATGGCTGGAAGGCATCACCGACTCGATGGACGTGAATCTGAGTGAACTCCGGGAACTGGCGATGGACAGGGAGGCGTGGCGTGCTGCAATTCCTGGAGTCGCAAAGAGTCGGCCACAACTGAGTGACTGAACTGAACTGAACTGAACTCTGCGTGTAAGTTAAATAAGCAGGGTGATAATATACAGCCTTGACGTACTCCTTTCCCTATTTGGAACCAGTTTGTTGTTCCATGTCCAGTTCTAACTGTTGCTTTCTGACCTGTGTACAGATTTCTCAGGAGGCAGGTCAGGTGGTCTGGTATTCCCATCTCTTCAAGGATTTTCTACAGGTTGTTTTCATCCACACCGTCCAAGGGTTTGGCATAGTCAATAAAGCAGAAGTAGATTTTTTTTTTTTCTGGAACTCTCTTGGTTTTTCAACGATCCAGTAGATATTCTCAATTTGATCTCTGGTTCCTCTGCTGTTTTCAAAATCCAGCTTGAGCATCTGGAAGTTCCTAGCTCATGTACTGTTGAAGCTTGGCTTGGAGAATTTTGAGCATTACTTTACTAACATGTGAGATGAGTTCAAGTGTTTTTTTGCACTAGCTCTATTATTTTCTGATGCAGTGTTCAAAGCGTTCTCATTTCACTCTCTTTTGAACTCTTCTCCTCTGGAGTTCATGCTCCCATTCATACTCTACAGGGACATCATCTGAGACTGTTAACTTTCCCTCAAGAAGAGTGTTACCAACGGATGCCCAATGTTCCTCTATACTCTCTAGCTCTGCTGTCTATTTGGGTGAGTTCAATTGCTGCATGGCTGACTGATTTTGAACCACAGGTTCTCATGGCCTTGATATTAATCCACTCCATTACATATACCCATTACCACTCTGCTGTTCTGGAACTTATCATCATCTGAGATGTTGTCCATGTGAAATTCAGACACCTCTATCTTTCCAGAGAAAAATGTTTATCCTGACAATCCTCTGGATGTTTCTGTTTCTAAAGAGCAAGACAAATTAAATGATTACAAAAATTTGAGAACTATCATGAAGAAAACAAAAAAGTAGGAGAGTTAGTCTATGAGAAAGAGTGAAACTATGTCTCAAAAAACAAGAATTCTCAATAATTTCAAAGAATAAAACCTTTCTTATTCAGCACTGTTTTCATCAAAGAATTTTTTGTATTATTTTAATATTGTTAAAAAATCAAAATTTTAGTTTTATAGTAAAGATTGGGGGAAATGTAGATGCATTGAAAAGAATATGTATTCTGTGACTGAACCCTATAGATTTCTAATAACTCCAAAGATAATAGATGTTCTCAAAGATTTTTAAAATTTATAGTAAATGTCCCCCTCCTTTGAGAATTTTCACATTTGCTTAATCTATGACTAGATTGCAAATCAAGAGCTGTTGTTTTCCCAAGACAATAACAAAAAGCCTAGTAGATCCTTATTCTTTATAACCAAGGACAAAAATAAAAATAGAATAATCTCTAAGCCATCTAGTTACTATAGCACTTCATAATTATTAAGCAATTTCTGCCTTCTAAGAGCTATACTAATTTTATATGTATTCACATTTTCTCAAACCTCCAGCTACTTACTCAATATTTCTTCATACGTGTCTCACTGATATATCAAAATGTATACATTTGAAGTTTCAGTTCTATCACCAAATTTTTCTCACTCATACACCAATTTCTAATTGCTTAAGTAATGCTAAAATTATTACTTTTGATACCAATTATTTATGACATCACTCTAAAAGGTCAGCAACCTTCTCTCCATAATTATCAAAGTTCAGTTCAGTTCAGCTCAGTCACTTAGTGTGTCTGACTTTCTGTGACCCCATGGACTGCAGCACGCCAAGCTTCCCTGTCCATCACCAACTCCCAGAGTTTACTCAAACTCATGTCCATTAAGTCAGTGATGCCATCCAACCATCTCATCCTCTGTCATCCCCTTCTCCTCCTGCCGTCAATCTTTCCCAGCATCAGGGTCTTTTCAAATGAGTCAGTTCTTCCCATCCGGTGGCCAAAGTATTGGAGTTTCAGCTTCAGCATCAATCCTTCCAATTAACATTCAGGACTGATTTCCTTTAGGATGAACTGGTTTGATCTCCTTGCAGTCCAAGGGACTCTAAAGAGTTTACTCCAACACCACAGTTCAAAAGCATCAATTCTTTGGTGCTCAGCTTTCTTTATAGTCCAACTCTCACATCCATATATGATTACTGGAATAAGAAATCTTTGACTAGACAGAACTTTGTCAGCAAAGTAATGTCTCTGCCTTTTAATATTCTGTCTTTATTGGACATAACTTTTCTTCCAAGGAGCAAGTGTCTTTTAATTTCATGGCTGCATATACCATCTGCAGTGATTTTGGAGCCCAAGAAAGTAAAATCTGTCACTGTTTCCATTGTTTCCCCATCTATTTGCCCTGACGTGATGGGACTGGATCCCATGATCTTAGTTTCTTGAATTTTGAGTTTTAAGCCAGCTTTTTCACTCTCTTCTTTCAGTTTCATCAAGAGTCTCTTTAGTTCCTCTTATTGACATTTCTCCCGGCAATCTCAATCCCAGTTTGTGCTTCATCCAGCCTAGTATTTCGTATGATGTACTCTGTATGTAAGTTAAATAAGCAGGTGACAATATACATCCTTGACAAGCTCCTTTCCCAATCTGAATTCAGAATAAGTAGAGGGAAAATTTTTCAGTAAGGGTATAAATGATTTAAACTTCAGTGTCACCAACTACACTGATTCACAAATAAAACACATAATTGATATATGCAACAGCACAAATATATCTCACAGATATTTAGAAGAGAAAATGCAGTTTTACTTGAGAATTATATTGGCTGATTCTAACTTTCAGAAATCCTAGAACAGGCAAAATTAATCTGTTGTGCTCAGAACACAAACAGTGGTTTTCTTCCAAGAAGGGTGGAATTGACTGGAAGAGGCAACACAGAAACGTTCTGGAGTGAAGGGTAGATTTTACACAGGTTGCTTGGTGTAATTTATAGGTATATGCAATTTCTAAAACTCAAATTACTGTACATTTAAGACTAGAACTATGTAAGGTAGAAATAATTTTTCAAAAAGAATTCTTGAGGTTTACTTCTTATGTATTACCTCTTGGGAACTTGTGATATCATTGGCAAACGGCAGGTTTCTCTTCCTCTGTTAGCATACTGTAGTTCTTTTTAATAATCTACTGATTTTTCTTCTTTTGTTGACCTTCTGATAGAGAAATTAATTTTCTTCTTTTATTCATATGAAATACACCCTGTTTTTCTTAGAAATCTATTATGTGCTACCCAATATTAGTTACCAAAAATTCAGACAAAAATTAGACAATTTCGCTATTCACAATGAGTTGATAGTTGAGAATAAAACAAATATGCTCCTAGAAAATGGGAATTCAAACAAAGTAATTAGGTTCTCGTCCAGAAAATTGGAGATATCAAGGGAATATATCATGGAAGAATGGACATGATAAAGGACAGAAATTGCAGGGATGTAAAGAAACAAAAGAGATTTAAAAGAAATGGTTAGAACACATGAAAGATCTATACAAAAAAGGTCTTAATGAACCAGATAACCACGATGCTGTGGTCACTCACCTAGAGCTGGGCATGAGGGAGCGTGAAGTCAAGTGGGCCTTAGGAAGCAGTATTACAAATAAAGGTGGTAGAAGTGACATGATTTGAGCTGAGTTATTTCAAATCCTAACAGATGATGCTGTTAAAGTGTTACACTCAATATGTCAGCAAATTGAGAAAACTAAGCAGTGGCCACAGGACTGGAAAAGGTCAGTCTTTATTTTAATTGCACAGAAGGGCAATGCCAAAGAATTTTCAAACTACCATAAAATTGCACTCATTCAATGTGCTAGCAAGGTGATACTCAAAATCCTTCAAGCTAGTCTTCAGCAGTACACTAACTGAGAACTTCCAGATGTACAAGGTGGGTTTAGAAAAGGTAGAGGAACCAGAGATCAAATTGTCAACATTCATTGGATCATGGAGAAAGCAAGGAAATTCCATAAAAACATCTACTTCTGCTTCATTGACTACACTAAAGCCTTTAACTGTGTGGGCCACAACAAACTTAAGAAAACTTTTTTTTTTCCTTTCTCAAAAATTAGAATTTATTTGTTTTTTTTTTTTGTTTTGTTTTATTTTTTACTTTACAATATTGTATTGGTGTTGCCATACATCAACATGAAAATTCTTAAAGAGATGGGAATACCAGACCACCTTACCTGTCTCCTGAGAAACCTGTATGCAGGTCAAGAAGCAACATTAGAACAAAACATGGATCACCTGACTGGTTCAAAATTAGGAAAGGATTACAACAGACTATATATTTTCACCTTGTTTATTTAACTTCTATGCAGAGTACATCACAAGGGCTTCCCTCATACCTCAGTCAGTAAAGAATCTCCCTGCAAATCAGGAGACAGGGTTTGATTCCTGGCTCAGGAAGATCCCCTGGAGGAGGAACCTGGCAACCCACTCCAGTATTCTTGCCTGAAGAATGCCATGATCAGAGGAGCTTTGCAGGCTATAGTGCATGGGATCACAGGAGTCAGACAAGACTTAGGACTAAACCACCACCACCGAGTAGATCATGCAAAATGCCAGGCTGGATGACTCACAAGCTGGAATTAAGATTGCTGGGAGAAATATCAAAAAAATCTCAGATATGCAGATGATACCATTCTAATGGTAGAAAGTGAAGAACTAAAGAGCCTTTTGATAAAGGTGAAAGAAAAGAGGGAGAAAGCTGGCTTGAAATTCAACATTCAAAAAACTAAAATCATGGCATCTGGGCCCATCATTTCATGGCAAAATAGGCGGAAAAGGGGGAACAGTGATATATTTTATTCTCTTGGGCTCCAAAATCACTGTGGATGATGATAGCAGCCTTGAAATTAAAAGACATTTGTTCATTAGAAGGAAAGTTATGACAAACCGAAACAATGTATTGAAAATGAGAGTCATCTCTTTGTCAACAAAGGTCCATATAGTCAAGCTATGGTTTTTCCAGTAGTCATGTATGAATTTTATGGTTGGACGGTAACGAGAGCTGAGACCTGAAGAACTGATACTTTCAAACTGTGGTGCTGGAGAAAACTTCAAAGTCCCTTGGACTGCAAGGAGATCAAACCAGTTGATCCAAAAGGAAATCAGCCCCGAATATTCTATTCATTGAGCGGACTGATGCTCAAGCAGAAGCTCCAATACTTTGGCTACCTGGTACAAACAGCCAACTCATTGGAAAAGACTCTGATGTTGGGAAAGATTGAAGACAAAAAAAAGAAGAGAGTAGCAGAGGATGAAATGGCTACACAGCATTACTGACTCATGGATATGAATTAGAGCAAACTCCAGGAAATTGTGAAGGACAGAGGAGCCTGGTGTGCAATATCCCATGGGGTCGCAAGGAGTTGGACATGACTTAGCAACTGAACAACAATTTGGCATCCCCTCGAAAAAATCTTCTGTGCAACAAAAATTTAAATTCACCTAATCTATTATATAGTGCTAATAAGCATAAAAATAATGACATATCTGAGATACAATCATGTTGCCTTCAAGATAACATCTCTTATTAGCTTGAGGGTAAACTTTTAGATGAAGATATACTCCTACAATTAACTGAATGTTTCTGAAAAATTAGTCACTTTGAGATTAATTTTGGATAAGTAAGTTGTCAATAAATGTGAAAGTTCTTGCCATTTAGTCTTAATAGTCACCCTGCCACAGGTTTTGTTTGGTAGAAAAATACATGTTAATTCTAGGTCAGGCACAAAGGAATATAACTGACAGAAATAGCATTAGAGGGCAGATCAGCATTTTCTTCTCCTGGTTCCCTGAGCCCCAGTTTCCCTGAGCCCCAGTTTCCCCAGGACAAAGATTCAGGTGACAATTGAAAACATTGTGGGTTGAGTTCCTGGAGAAAACTCTTCAGCACTGGAAACCTGAATCTTATATTGTACAGTGTCCAATAAGCATGCCTACTCTGAAATTATGTTTAGAAGACTTCAGAATAAGTTAGCATGCCTTTGATTTGCTCCAATGGGAAAGACATGTCCAAAGCTGATCATTACATAATCTTTGTAAAGATAGTGTAAAAGAAAGTCCATTTATACTCCCATTCAAATTGTTCATAAACACAGAAGATTCATGGAGAATATTCTTCCAAACCAAAGTTAGATTTGTTCCTGGATTACTTTAAAATACATCCCTATATATGGCATAGTATTTAAGCAACTCTATTTCAGAATTTCAGAATCACCCTCTCTGACGGCTGTCATTGGCAATTACTCTAAAAGTGTACTTTTTTTCTGGATCAAGTCATATTGGTGTTTTAAGCAATGCTCATGAGCAGGTAACTGAACTATTGCAAGTATCATCTGAAATACTTCCTTAGCTTTTGTTCACTGTTGGTGAGGGTCTGTTATATGAAAAGTGGTGTGCAGTTGTCACATTTAAAGTGACTCTGTTTCCTATCTAATTATATTGCCATAAAATGAAAGCAGGAAAATATTTAGGAGCAGAAAAATTACTTTGGTGGTGGTGGTTGTGGTGGTGGCAGCGGTGTTGGTGGTATTTGTGCATATGTGATTAGTCACGTAAGCATGTCTGACTCTGCGACCCATTGGACTGTAGCCCACCAGGCTCCTCAGGCCTTGGCATTTTTCAGACAAGATTACTGGGGTTTGTTGCCATTTCCTGTTCCAGGGGATCTTCCTGACCCCGGGATGGAATCCATGCCTCTTGTGTCTCCTGAATTGCCAGGCAGATACTTTATCACTGTCCCATTTGGGTGGAACGATAATATTAATCCAGCAAATGCATTTTAGGATTTCCATACTTCATCAGGTCTTTCGAATACTTTTTTCCTCAAGACCTTGCTTGATATTTACCATTGTTCTGACTAACATTAATAGCACTAATAGTTACTCTTGATAATCATATCTCATTTGTTTTACATTCTATGGGTGAAGAGAAAGTCAAACTATCTGATTAAAGTCCAGCATCAGTAGACCACTGTGTCCTATAGACTCAGTTTCAAAGATCACTTCAACCTAAGTGGGTAGCCTCTTAATTTGCCATCCACTGGTGAATATGTGATCAAATCATTTTGATAATGAGGTTTACTTGTAAATTAGGGACTGGTATGTTTCTGAATTTGTTTAGTCTCAAGAGTAGTTAAATTTGGAGGAAAGAATTGAAAGAACATTAGAGAGTCATATTTATAGAATCATTGCATATTAATATTCAAACTCCTAGATCTCATTTTTACCAACAGCAACACTTTGTGATAAATACTATCATCTCTATTTTATTTGAATGAAACTGAAGGCTAGAAATTTGGGGAATTTATCCAGAATCCTGTAAATATCATTGAGAGACAGCCAATTGCTTTTCATTAATAAGGAAAATGAGTCTCAATTTGGTGCCTTAAATCCAAGATTTATAAAAGCTTAACCAGTCATATTCTTATGACGATTTGCCTCTATTATTCCATGCTCCACCATAGTCTCTGTTATAGGTTGGTAGTAGTTATGTTACTGGGAAGAGAGTGACTATCACAACCTGCATAAGATGTTAGCTTATGTTCTCATAGTAGAAAAAAGTTTGAGAGAAGAAAATGATGGTTACCCCCAAATAGGAATTTTTGTCTAAGTATCTACCACCAAATATTTATTACAAGGAAAGTGTATCATTCAGCTATTATAACATCTATCTTTTTTTTTAATTGGAGGACAATTACTTAACAATATTATGTTGGTTTCTGCCATACAGCAATGTGAATCAGCCATAAGTATACATATAGTCCCTTTCTTTTGAGCCTTCCTCCCATGCCACCCCATCCCATCCCTCTAGCTTTTCACAGAGCACCAGGATGAGCTCCTATGTTATACAGCAATTTGCACTAGCTATTTTACACATGATAATGACTATATTTCAATGCTACTCTCTCAATTTGTCCTACCTTCTCCTTCCTCTGCTATGTCCACAAGCCCATTCTCTGGGCAAGACCACATACCCAGAGTCTACTTTCTCATATTTACTTACAAATAGAGGAAATGCATACTAACATATTGATATTTAGCTCTCTAGTCAACATTTTTGTACTCTTCCAGAGGCGTGAGACAATTGACCTTGATTCTTTCAGTAGGTGGGGTATACCATATGACCATAAGATATCCAAAAGGAGAAGATAGAGGTTCTGGGGGGAAAAAAAAAAAGACATATTTGAAAAGGTTATCTCAAGTTCTGTAGATAGGTGAAGCTAAATAGTAGGACAAGTACAGTTGTGATTCAGATAGTAGTTCCCCAGCTTCCTGCTTAGACAAGCAATCCATATAGTGGTGGAATCAGAGTCCAAACACTTGAATGTCAGCAGGGCCTTTGTCTTTCAGGCATCTAGCCAGGATTTGGGGTCAGGCTTCAGCTCTGGAGTGGATTTAGTATTCTGATTAGAAGAGCCATTTGGAGTAGGCATAGTAGTAAAGTAAGAGCACAGAGTTAGAAACCAGAAGTGTGTAGGTCTTAGTTCTACCTGTTAAAAAAGGCTCTGTCATGTAACTTGTACTCTCTGTAATTCAGCTTCCTCTTTTGTAAAGTGGGCTTGTTTTGAGATGAACAGAACTGTTTTGAGATAGATAATATGTGAAAGAGAATATTAAGAATTACAGGGACTTCCCTCATGGTCCAATGGTTAAGAATCTGCCTGCCAGTGCAGGGGACATGGGTTTGACACCCGGTCTTAAAAGACTCCACATGCCACAGAGCAACTAAGCCTGTGTGCCAAAATTACTGAGCCCACACCTAGAGCCTGCTGACCTGCAACTACTACCGTGCCTGCATGCCAGAACTACTGAAGCTCGCGTGCCCTAGAACCAGTGTCCGGTAACAAGATAAACAATCACAGTGGGAACCCAGTGCACCACAATTAGACAGTATCTCCCACTTCCTGCCACTAGAGAAAAGTTCATGAAGCAACAAAGACCCAGCACAGCCAAAATTAGATAAATTTAAAAAATAATAATTATAGCAATATATAATTATTAACAATTAAACCTTGTTGCTATTACTACTTTTAATTCTATTTGGATAATTGCCTTGAGGATACCTTCTTGAATGTCATTTTGCTTACTCATGATATGAGATTGTGGCAGTCATCTTTCAAGGTTATAGTAAGAATCAGAAGGAATATGAAGCACCTGGTGTGGAGTTTGGGCTCAGTGGCCTAATGCCAATTTCTAAGAGTAGGTGTCAAGGCAGAGGCTAAAAATATACACTATGGATAATAAAAGTTACCATTGGAAAATAACTTAGAAACTCAGTTTCCTCAATGGCATACAAGGTTCCAGGTCTTGAGAGAAAAAAAAAAAATCATTGTAAGCTACAATCAGTTAACATCAGAAAGTTTCTGAACACTTGGAATTGCCTTTGTTGCAGTTAATATTTGCCCAGGAATTTTGGTTGGGTGTCGTCACTATATTTATCCTGAGAAACAAGTGAAGCTGAAGCTGGTAACTTGAGCTCAGAATTTCACTGCTAATCTAAGATGGACAAATACCTTGCTTTGTAAAGGATGAGTATGGAGGTAACACTACTTATGGATCAGTTCAGTTCAGTCATTCAGTCGTGTCCGACTCTTTGTGACCCCATGAATCGCAGCATGCCAGGCCTCCCTGTCCATCACCAACTCCTGGAGTTCACTCAGACTCACGGCCATAGAGTCAGTGATGCCATCCAGCCATCTCAGCCTCGGTTGTACCCTTCTCCTCCTGCCCCCAATCCCTCCCAGCATCAGAGTCTTTTCCAGTGAGTCAACTCTTCCCATGAGGTGGCCAAAGTACTGGAGTTTCAGCTTCAGCATCATTCCTTCTGAAGAAATCCCAGGGCTGATCTCCTTCAGAATGGACTGGTTGGATCTCCTTGCAGTCCAAGGGACTCTCAAGAGTCTTCTCCAACACCACAGTTCAAAAGCATCAATTCTTCGGCATTCAGCTTTCTTCACAGTCCAACTCTCACATCTATACATGGCTACTGGAAAAAACATAACCTTGACTGGATGGATGATTTAGGCATGTTAAAATATTACCAAAGTATGTTAAGTTTTATCAACCTTGATACACCCAATATGTCTTTTTTTTGGACATTTCATTTACTACCTGAAAACTCTATGTAGAAAAAAAAGACCTTTCATAAAAAGGATCTTGCTATTCCTGGACTTTATTACAATTGCTAGAAATATGACTCATTGGCAAGGTTGGAACACACATGGGCCCTAATATTGAGTTCCTTGGAAGTATCCAATGGCACTGATTCCTGGGAATAGATTTAGAATGCCTTTTTAAAGTTTACTGTTCCTTTCATGACATTAACTACTTATCAAAATAGTTGTACATTTCTATACACAGGATAGAAAAATTAAATACTAAAACAGAGATTTCTCATTTCATTTTTACACTAAACATCAGAGTAAATTTGTTTGAAAGAAGGAGGAAAATAGATTTCTTTCTTGATAAACTTCATTTCCCCAAAATTTTCTGCAACTGATACAACTTTTCGGCCCCATAAAAAGACAAAAATAAGTAAATAAATAAACTGGCCTTGTAGTCTTCTATTTTTTTCAGCTTTTAAAACATGTACAAAGTAGAAAGCAAAATTAAAACTGGGTTTCTTAGTCAAAATTTCATTATGATCTGTATTACCCTTTAGGAACTATCAAATAAATAGATCAGTGAAAGTGAAAGTCACTCAGTCATGTCTAACTCCTTGCAACCCCGTAGAATATACAGTCCAGGGAATTCTCCAGGCCAGAATACTGGAGCAGGTATCCTTTCCCTTCTCCAGGGGATCTTCCCAACCCAGGGATCAAACTTAGATCTGCCCACATTGTAGGTGAATTCTTTACCAGCTGAGTCACAAGGGAAACTCAAGAATGATGGAGGGGGTAGACTATGCCTTCTCCAGCAGTTCTTCCCAACCCAGGAATACAACCAGGATCTCCTGCATTGCAGGCAGATTCTTTACCAGTTGAGCGGATTCTTTACCAGCTATGAGGGAAGTCCTGTAAAGGGAAACTAAAAGAAAATATAGGGAGGGGAGGGAAAGATGGCAGAGGAATAGGACAGGAAGACCACTTTCTCCCTCACAAATTCCTCAAAAGAACATTTCAACACCGAGCAAACTCCACAAAACAACTTCTGTAGGCTGGCAGAGGACATCAGGCAACCAGAAAAGCAGACCATTGTCTTCAAAAACAGGTAGGAAAAAATATAAAAGACGAAAAAGGAGACAAAGGAGGTGGGGAGGGAGCTCCGTCCCGGGAAGGGAAGCCCGTCCAGGGAAGGGAATTTTAAGAAGAGAGGTTTCCAAACACCAGGAAACACTCTCCCTGCTGAGTCTGTGGCGAGCCTTGGAAACACAGAGGGCAACATAACAGGAAGGAAAAATAGATAAATAATTAAAGCCAACAGATTACAAGCCCAACAGTAACTCCCCCAGCGGAAAAGCAGCACAGATGCCTGCATCCACCATTGGGAAGTGGGGGCAGGGCAGGGAGGTGCTGGAGGCGCGGGCTGCAGAGCTTTGCAAGAATTGGGCAGGAACGCCCCACGCGCAACCAGAACGATCTAACTTGGGCTAGCAAACCAGACTGTGGGATAGCTACCACGCGAAAAGCTCGAACATAAGACACCGCCAGGACCGAGCACAGAACAAAGGACAGAACGGAAAAAGCTGGCTGCAAACCATTCCCCGCTGGGGACAGGCAGCCAGAGCCGTAAGGACTGGAAAGGGGCAATTGCAGACCCGGAGAGACTTTACGTACCTAACTGCAAGCAGGCTCCTTTGCTAAGACTTCTGGGGGTGCTGGACAGTCACAGTCTGCCTCACGGGGTGCGCCAGCGGTCCACCCAGAAAGCTGAGCAGCAGCGGCAGAAAAGGTAACAAGCCGCGGCGATCGCGCTCGCCAAACTCCTGAGCTACTCGGACCTGGGAAGGGCACAAAGCGCAGTTCCAGCCGAATTTGTGCCTCTGAGGGCTGCCTGAGCGCCGAACCTGAGCGGCTTGGACCGGGGAAGTGCACGCAGCCTAGGGCCGGCCCCAGAGGGTTCCCGGCTGAGCATCGTGGAGCCAGAGCGGTTTGTGCGCCGCGAGAAAGGACAGGTCAAGCGGAGCAGAGATACTGTGTGCACACGACAGTGCTATTTGTTTGCAGCATCCCCCCTCCCCACAGCACGACTGAACTAGTGAGCCTAAAAAACCAGCAAACAGAAGAAGTTAAACAGGGAACCGCCTTGGAAGTGAGCCCACACGGCCCATAACATCAGAGAAGGGCCAGATATTTTTAATATTTTTAAAATCATTCCTTTTTTTTTTTTTTTGCTTTTTGCTTTTTTGTCTGTTTTCTTTTTTTTCTAGTTTTTTTTTAAATTGTTAAGTCTTCTATTTCTCCTCTAATTTTTATTTCTATAACCTATTATTACTATTTAAAAAAAAAGACTTTTTTTTTTTTTTAAGGCAAACACCATATATACTCTTTGGATGGTTGTTGGTGTTTTTTTTTTTTTTTTAATTCTTTTCTTTTTTTCTTTCTTCCTTTTTCCTTCTGCTTTTCTTTAATATTGTATCTTTGAAAATCCAACCTCTACTCTAGATTTTTAATCTTTGCTCTTAGGTTTTTGTTGTCAATTTTGTACATTTAAAAACCCAAACTTCACTACCCAAGTTTACCTGAGAGCGAGATTACTGGCTTGACCACTCTCTCCTCCTCTGGACTCTCCTTTTTCTCCACCAGGTGGCCTCTGTCTCTTTTCTCCCCCATCTCTTCTCTATCCAACTCTGTGAATCTCTGTGTGTTCCAGACGGTAGAGAACACCTAAGGAACTGGTTACTGGCAGGATTTGTCTCTCTCCTACTTATTCCTCTCTCTGATCCTCCTGGTCACCTCTGTCTACTTCCTCCCTCTCCTCTTCCCCGTATAACTCTGTAAATACCTCTGAGCGGTCCAGACTATAGAGTGCACATAAGGAAGTGACTACTGGCTAGCTTGCTCTCTCCTCTTTTGATCTCACCGCATCTCATTCCAGTTACCTCTAACTACCCCCTCCATCTTCTCTTCTCCTTGTAACGCAGTGAACCTCTCTGAGTGTCCCTCAATGTGGAGAAACTTTTCATCTTTAACCTAGATGTTTTATCATCGGTGCTGTATAGATGGAGAAGTCTAGAGGCTACTGTAAAAATAAAACTGAAAACCAGAAGCAGGAAGCTTAAATCCAAAGCCTGAAAACATTAGAGAACTCTTGAATTCAGGGAACATTAAGCAATAGGAGCTCATCAAATGCCTTCATACCTGCACCGAAACCAAGCTCCACCCAAGGGCCAACAAGTTCCAAAACAAGACATACCGCGCAAATTCTCCAGCAACACAGGAACACTCCCCTGAGCTTCAATATACAGGCAGCTCAAAATTATCCCAAAACCTTTGATGTCTCATAACCCATTACAGGTCACTCCACTGCACTCCAGAGAGAAGAAACCCAGCTCCACCCACCAAAACTCCAACACAAGCCTCCCTAACCAGGAAACCTTGACAAGCCACTGATAGAACCCCACCCAAAGTGAGGAAGCTCCATAATAAAGAGAACTCCACAAATTAGCAGAATATAAAAAGGCCACCCCAAACGCAGCAATATAACCAAAATGAAGAGACAGAGGAGTACTCAGCAGGCAAAGGAACAGGAGAGTTGCCCACCAAACCAAACAAAAGAGGAAGAAGTAGGGAATCTACCAGAGAAGGAATTCCGAATATTGATAGTGAAAATGATCCAAAATCTTGAAATCAAAATGGAAACACAGATAAATAGCCTAGAGACAAGGATTGAGAAGATGCAAGAAAGGTTTAACAAGGACCTAGAAGAAATAAAAAAGAGTCAAAATATAATGAATAACGCAATAAATGAGATCAGAAACACTCTGGAGGCAACAAATAGTAGAATAATGGAGGCAGAAGATAGGATTAGTGAAATAGAAGATAGAATGGTAGAAATAAATGAATCAGAGAGGAAACAAGAAAAACGAATTAAAAGAAACAAGGACAATCTCAGAGACCTCCAGGACAATATGAAACGCTCCAACATTCGAATTATAGGAGTCCCAGAAGAAGAAGACAGAAAGAAAGATCATGAGAAAATCCTTGAGGAGATAATAGTTGAAAACTTCCCTAAAATGGGGAAGGAAATAATCACCCAAGTCCAAGAAACACAGAGAGTTCCAAATAGGATAAACCCAAGGCGAAACACCCCAAAACACATATTAATCAAATTAACAAAGATCAAACACAAAGAACAAATATTAAAAGCAGCAAGGGAAAAACAACAAATAACACACAAGGGGATTCCCATAAGGATAACAGCTGATCTTTCAATAGAAACTCTTCAGGCCAGGAGGGAATGGCGAGACATACTTAAAGTGATGAAAGAAAATAACCTACAGCCCAGATTACTGTACCCAGCAAGGATCTCATTCAAATACGAAGGAGAAATCAAAAGCTTTACAGACAAGCAAAAGCTGAGAGAATTCAAAACCACCAAACCAGCTCTCCAACAAATTCTAAAGGATATTCTCTAGACAGGAAACACGAAAAGGGTGTATAAACCCGAACCCAAAACAATAAAGTAAATGGTAACGGGATCATACTTATCAATAATTACCTTAAACGTAAATGGGTTGAACGCCCCAACCAAAAGACAAAGACTGGCCGAATGGATACAAAAACAAGACCCCTCTATATGCTGCTTACAAGAGAGCCACCTCAAAACAAGGGACACATACAGACTGAAAGTGAAGGGCTGGAAAAAGATATACCACGCAAATAGAGACCAAAAGAAAGCAGGAGTGGCAATACTCATATCCGATAAAATAGACTTTAAAGCAAAGGCTGTGAAAAGAGACAAAGAAGGCCACTACATAATGATCAAAGGAACAATCCAAGAAGAAGATATAACAATTATAAATATATATGCACCCAATATAGGAGCACCGCAATATGTAAGACAAATGCTAACAAGTATGAAAGGGGAAATCAACAATAACACAATAATAGTGGGAGACTTTAATACCCCACTCACACCTATGGACAGATCAACTAAACAGAAAATTAACAAAGAAACGCAAACTTTAAATGATACATTAGATCAGTTAGACCTAATTGATATCTATAGGACATTTCACCCCAAAACAATGAATTTCACCTTTTTTTCAAGTGCTCATGGAACCTTCTCCAGGATAGAGCACATCCTGGGCCATAAATCTAAACTTGATAAATTCAAAAAAATCGAAATCATTCCAAGCATCTTTTCTGACCATAATGCATTAAGATTAGATCTCAATTACAGGAGAAAAACTATTAAAAATTCCAACATATGGAGGATGAACAACACACTTCTGAATAACCAACAAATCACAGAAGAAATCAAAAAAGAAATCAAAATATGCATAGAAACTAATGAAAATGAAAACACAACAACCCAAAGCCTGTGGGACACTATAAAAGCAGTGCTAAGAGGAAAGTTCATAGCAATACAGGCATACCTCAAGAAACAAGAAACAAGTCAAATAAATAACCTAACTCTACAACTAAAGCAACTAGAAAAGGAAGAGTTGGAGAACCCCAGAGTTAGTAGAAGGAAAGAAATCTCAAAAAATTAGGGCAGAAATAAATGCAAAAGAAACAAGAGACCATAGCAAAAATCAACAAAGCCAAAAGCTGGTTCTTTGAAAGGATAAACAAAATTGACAAACCATTAGCCAGACTCATCAAGAAGCAAAGAGAGAAAAATCAAATCAATAAAATTAGAAATGAAAATGGAGAGATCACAACAGACAACACAGAAGTACAAAGGATCATAAGAGACTACTATCAGCAGTTGTATGCCAATAAAATGGACAATGTGGAAGAAATGGACAAATTCTTAGAAAAGTACAATTTTCCAAAACTGAACCAGGAAGAAATAGAAAATCTTAACAGACCCATCACAAGCACGAAAATTGAAACTGTAATCAGAAATTTTCCAGCAAACAAAAGCCCAGGTCCAGACAGCTTCACAGCTGAATTCTACCAAAAATTTCGAGAAGAGCTAACACCTATCCTACTCAAACTCTTCCAGAAAATTGCAGAGGAAGGTAAACTTCCAAACTCATTCTATGAGGCCACCATCACCCTAATACCAAAACCTGACAAAGATGTCACAAAAAAAGAAAACTACAGGCCAATATCACTGATGAACATAGATGCAAAAATCCTCAACAAAATTCTAGTAATCAGAATCCAACAACACATTAAAAAGATCATACACCATGACCAAGTGGGCTTTATCCCAGGGATGCAAGGATTCTTCAATATCCGCAAATCAATCAATGTAATTCACCACATTAACAAATTGAAAAATAAAAACCATATGATTATCTCAATAGATGCAGAGAAGGCCTTTGACAAAATTCAACATCCATTTATGATAAAAACTCTCCAGAAAGCAGGAATAGAAGGAACATACCTCAACATAATAAAAGCCATCTATGACAAGCCCACAGCAAACATTATCCTCAATGGTGAAAAATTGAAAGCATTTCCCCTAAAGTCAGGAACAAGACAAGGGCGTCCACTTTCACCGCTACTATTCAACATAGTTCTGGAAGTTTTGGCCACAGCAATCAGAGCAGAAAAAGAAATAAAAGGAATCCAAATTGGAAAAGAAGAAGTAAAAGTCTCACTGTTTGCAGATGACATGATCCTCTACATGGAAAACCCTAAAGACTCCACCAGAAAATTACTAGAGCTCATCAATGAATATAGTAAAGTTGCAGGATATAAAATCAACACACAGAAATCCCTTGCATTCCTATACACGAATAATGAGAAAGTAGAAAAAGAAATTAAGGAAACAATTCCATTCACCATTGCAACGAAAAGAATAAAATACTTAGGAATATATCTACCTAAAGAAACTAAAGACCTATATATAGAAAACTATAAAACACTGATGAAAGAAATCAAAGAGGACACTAATAGATGGAGAAATATACCATGTTCATGGATCGGAAGAATCAATATAGTGAAAATGAGTATACTACCCAAAGCAATTTACAAATTCAATGCAATCCCTATAAGCTACCAGCCACATTTTTCACAGAACTAGAACAAATTATTTTAAGATTTGTATGGAAATACAAAAAACCTCGAATAGCCAAAGCAATCTTGAGAAAGAAGAATGGAACTGGAGGAATCAACTTACCTGACTTCAGGCTCTACTACAAAGCCACAGTCATCAAGACAGTATGGTACTGGCACAAAGACAGACATATAGATTAATGGAACAAAATAGAAAGCCCAGAGATAAATCCACACACATATGGACACCTTATCTTTGACAAAGGAGGCAAGAATATACAATGGAGTAAAGACAATCTCTTTAACAAGTGGTGCTGGGATAACTGGTCAACCACTTGTAAAAGAATGAAACTAGATCACTTTCTAACACCGCACATGAAAATAAACTCAGAATGGATTAAGGATCTAAATGTAAGATCAGAAACTATAAAACTCCTAGAGGAGAACATAGGCAAAACACTCTCAGACATAAATCACAGCAGGATCCTCTATGATCCACCTCCCAGAATTCTGGAAATAAAAGCAAAAATAAACAAATGGGATCTAATTAAAATTAAAAGCTTCTGCACAACAAAGGAAAATATAAGCAAGGTGAAAAGACAGCCTTCTGAATGGGAGAAAATAATAGCAAATGAAGCAACTGACAAACAACTAATCTCAAAAATATACAAGCAACTTCTGCAGCTCAACTCCAGAAAAATAAACGACCCAATCAAAAAATGGGCCAAAGAACTAAATAGACATTTCTCCAAAGAAGACATACGGATGGCTAACAAACACATGAAAAGATGCTCAACATCACTCATTATTAGAGAAATGCAAATCAAAACCACAATGAGGTACCACTTCACACCAGTCAGAATGGCTGCGATCCAAAAATCTGCAAGCAATAAATGCTGGAGAGGGTGTGGAGAAAAGGGAACCCTCCTACACTGTTGGTGGGAATGCAAACTAGTACAGCCACTATGGAGAACAGTGTGGAGATTCCTTAAAAAATTGCAAATAGAACTCCCTTATGACCCAGCAATCCCACTGCTGGGCATACACACCGAGGAAACCAGAATTGAAAGAGACACATGTACCCCAATGTTCATCGCAGCACTGTTTATAATAGCCAGGACATGGAAACAACCTAGATGTCCATCAGCAGATGAATGGATAAGAAAGCTGTGGTACATATACACAATGGAGTATTACTTAGCCGTAAAAAAGAATTCATTTGAATCAGTTCTGATGAGATGGATGAAACTGGAGCCGATTATACAGAGTGAAGTAAGCCAGAAAGAAAAACACCAATACAGTATACTAACACATATATATGGAATTTAGGAAGATGGCAATGACGACCCTGTATGCAAGACAGGGAAAGAGACACAGTTGTGTATAACGGACCTTTGGACTCAGAGGGAGAGGGAGAGGGTGGGATGATTTGGGAGAATGGCATTCTAACATGTATACTATCATGTAAGAATTGAATCGCCAGTCTATGTCTGATGCAGGTTGCAGCATGCTTGGGGCTGGTGCATGGGGATGATCAAGAGAGATGTTATGGGGAGGGAGGTGGGGGTGGGAGGGGGGTTCATGTTTGGGAACGCATGTAAGAATTAAAGATATTAAAATTTAAAAAAAGAAAAAAGAGAGAGTTGGACTATAAAGAAAGCTGAGTGCCGAAGAATTGATGCTTTTGAACTGAGGTGTTGGAGAGGACTCTTGAGAGTCCCTTGGACTGCAGGGACATCCAACCAGTCCATCCTAAAGGAAATCAGTCCTGAATATTCATTGGAAGGACTGATGCTGAAGCTGAAACTCCAATACTTTGGCCACCTGATGTGAAGAACTGACTCATTTGAAAAGACCGTGATACTGCGAAAGATTGAAGGCATGGGAGAAGGGGATGACAGAGGATGAGATGGTTGGATGGCATCACTGACTCAATGGACATGAGTTTGAGTGAACTCCAGGAGTTGGTGATGGACAAGGAGGGCTCACATCCTGCAGTCCATGGGGTCGCAAAGACACACGACTGAGAGACTGAACTGAGACCTGAGAGGAGAGAAATACATCCTCTCTCTCTTAATGTGGATGATGAAGCAGAAAGATACTGGCCACCATTTTGCAATAAGGGGACTGACTCACAATGAAGTTGCCGTCACTGAAGTGAGGAGGCAGAAATTTCAAGCCTGTTTAAGTGAACGTTTTACTTGGGAACTCCTAAATGGTACAAACTGCCTTTTGATTTCAGTGATCAAATACCCTTCCTTTTGTTTATGTCATGAAAATTCTTTTAGTAGTCCAGTGTTCCCCTCTGGGGGACTTTATTTTATTGTTCTTTTTCTGACTTCTTGAGTAGCATGCTTAATTCATTCATTATTTTTGGTTTCTGATATTTTCAGTTAATTCCATAAAATTTCCTGTGAGTCTCACTTTGGCCTCATTAGATATTTGACCTCATTGTCATTCATTTCTATATTACTTTTTAATTTCACGCTGTATTTCTTACTTAACCCAAGAGTTCTGTGTGTTGTTTAATCTCCTGACAGATAGTTTGGGAAAGGGATAGGAGAATTTATTGAGGTTTTCTTTGTGCCTAGTATTTGGTAATTTTTATTGAATATTTCGTATGTGTGTGAAATAAAATTATGTGTTTTGAAACAGAAAAAAATAAAAAATAAAAAATAAAAGAAAATATAAAATATATTTTCTCTAGAAATCCGTGTGTAGCAAAAAGTCCAGAAGTCCTCTCCTTAAGTTTCAAAATAAGTGCAATTAAATAAGGTATTTGATAAAAATTTCACTATTTTTTTTATTGAGTGATTTATATATTCTACATACTCTTCAAGGAATTGCGGAAATAATAAACAAAAATGATAAAGGGGAGTAGACATTACACTCAGTCAGGTTAGTTCAGTTGCTCAGTCATGTCTGCAAAAAGCCAGTAAAATGACCTGAACTTTAAGATTGAGGATCAGCAACTGGAATAACTCTGTAGATGTTGATTTTTATTAGATGATAATAGATTTAGAAACAAAAAATAAAAAAATAAAATGCATTATTATTTCCACCTTTTCTCACTTTACCCACCTCCTTCCCTTCTTCCTCAACCCCCAGAGTATTAAACCTATTCCGATGTTCCTCCAGTGCAATCTTTGTTGAAGTTTTTAATCCAATTTGTCAATCTAACCTGGTTTAACAAACTGGTGCTTTCACAGCTGAGGTAGGTACCATGGTGCCCAGTTATTTTAATTTTGATAAAAGATGATTGCCAAGCTTTAGCTACAGCCAATTTAAGACTTTCCTCTGTGCTTTCTATTTCTGACTATACAGATGTTGATTTTATTTATTTATTTTCCATCGATGGAACTACTTTCTTGCCTTCTGGGAATTCGTTTTGCACTCACAATATTTATAGCTCTACCTGAAAATAGCCACGTGCAAAATTCTAAACTGACAAACTATTATCCAAACCTTGGCATAATCAAATGTTGGTGTCATTATTTACCATACATTTCACCCAGTTAAAGAGTACAGTTTTATGACTTTTAATATAGTCACAGATATGTATGGTTATTTTCACGGTAAATTTTAAAATATATTTGTGACTTCAAAAACATGAGCTGAATTCATATTGTCCCCAATCCCAGTAGAGAATTATAAGCCAATTATAGAGTAGAGATGACATCAAGAATATGTACATTTAATTAGATGATCTCTAAATTGTAAGACTGATTAATTCAAATATTTGTATGCCCTTGTTTTCTTAGACATTGTTTAAATTTAAGTACAGATCCCTGTACAAAAATATAATTTTAGTGACTAGAATGTTTCACATAGTCTTTTGTCAAGATGATTCAAAAGTACCTTTTTAATAACAGTTATTTATTCAGCAAATAATGATTGTTTTCTTGCTATCTGTCAGGTAATCAAGAAAATATCAAAAGCACAGTCATTTACTTAAATTAATTTTCAGTATCTTTTAAAAACAGCTATTACAGAAATTAGAATTAAACACAACGCCTTTGCTAGAATTGAGCACAGATGCTAAAAGAAGTTAAAAGAGGCTGACTTAGATTATCACCCCAGTAGGTGTTACTGAGTACAGTTATTTTTTGATGATTAGATGAACAAATAACACAGACAGAAGGAAGTCCTGGCTCAACAATTGTTAAATGCAAAAGCATGTAGTTATATAGTAAATATGGCAGCTTTGCACAAATTCAATAAATTTGTTTTTCCTGGAATGTAGTATTTACATTAAATAAAGCATACAATATAGAGAGGCTTTTCCATGTATGTGAGGAATTTGTAATCAAATACCAAATTAACTTGAAGATAATAAGAACTCAAGAGGGTTTTATGCAGAAAGTAGCATAATGATACTTGAGTGAGACTGAACAAGTCTGAGGTTGTGTTGGAAGGCTAGGATGAAGCAGTGGTAGTGAATTTGAAGGCTGGAGACTTGTTAGCAGAATCCAAGTCAGAATGAAGAGTGAAGATGTAAAATGGTTTACCTACTTTGGAAAACAGTATAGAAACTCTTCAAGTGATGAATCAAAGTTGCCATAAGATGTTGCAATTCAACTCTTACACACTCAGAAGTGAAGACATATTTACACAAAATAATTAACATAAATGATTACAGCAGCATTAATTATAATAACCAAAACTGGAAAGAGCCCAGTTGACATTCAACCAATGCCTGGATAAATAAAATATGAGGCATCCTTGCAATAGCATATTATTTGGCCATTTAAAAGGAACAAAGTATTATCACATGTAACAGCTTGGATAAACTCTGAAAACTTTATACTGAGAGGAAATCATCATAAAAATCAAAATGTCATTTGATTGAATTCACAAGAGAACCCAGAATAGGGAAAACTATGGAGATTAGTGTTTACTTACAGCTGGAGGTGGGGAGTAGGGTGAAGGAATATAGGAGTGACAAAGTGCATAATGTTTATTTTTAAAGTGGTAAAATGTTTTAAAATTTACTGTGCAGATAATTGCACTTATTTGTGAAAGTACTAAAAATCATAGAACTGTACATTTTAAGTGGACGAACTGTATGGTAAGTGAATTCTATCTCAATAAAGCTGTTTACAAGGGAAGAAAAAGTAGCGATGAGAACCTGAATAAAGGCAATAGCATTAACAATGAAAAGAAGAGGACTGAGAAAGTAGGTAGATCAAAAGGGTTTTAAAGTCAAGTGGATTTCTTGGCTGGCTGGGGATTGGGTGGGAGAGTGAGGGATAAGGGTAAAGACTAGAGAGATATCTGGTTTATTGTTTTGAGAAACAAGTGAGTGATGGTGTTTCCAATTAATGAAAAGGGGTCTTCAGGAATATTGTGTATGTTTAGAGGTAATATGATAATATATAATTAGTTCTGTAGTTTATTGCTGCTTGTGTGATATATGTGAGCATCACCAGTAGGATGTTTAATATGGAATATATAATTGTAGGCTTGAAGGTCACCTGTGACTATGTAGACAATAAAACTCTAATTATAGAAGGTTATCTCTAGGAAGAATGGGCTTCCCAGGTAGCTCCTTGGTAAAGAATACACCTGCCAATGCAGGAGACAAAGAAGAAGCATGATCCTTGGTCGGGAAGATCGCCTGGAGGAAGAAATGGCAACCCACTCCAGTATTCTTGCCTGTAGAACCCCATGGACAGAGAAGCCTGGAGAGCTACTGTCCATAGGGTCATAAAGAGTTGGATGCAACTGAGTATGTACACACTGCTAAGTCGCTTCAGTCGTGTCTGAATCTGTGTGACCCCATAGACGGCAGCCCACCAGGCTCCCCCGTCCCTGGGATTCTCCAGGCAAGAACACTGGAGTGGGTTGTCATTTCCTTCTCCAATGTACACACTAGAAAGAATATTTTGAGATATATTAGTAAAGAGGATGACATTTTGGAGATCACCATGTCAGGAAGAAAAAGAAGGTTTGCCAACATTATTTTGGAGTTAATGGGGCCATTTTGAGTAAGAGTTTGAAGTAAATGAAATGGTGCTTGTGTGCATGCTGTTACTTTAGTCATGTCCAACTCTTTGCAACCCTATGGACTGTAGCCCACCAGGCTTCTCTGTCCTTGGGATTCTCAAGGCATGAACACTGGGGTGGGTGCCATGCCCTCCTACAGGGGATCTTCCCAATCCAGGGATTGAACTCATGTCTCTTATGTCTCCTGCATTGCTGGTTAGGTTCTTTACCACTAGCACCACTTGGGAAACCCAAATTAGATCTTTCAAATTGTCTATTTTAGTGGCTTTTAAATATGGGAATAGGTAGCACAGATCAATTGATTCTCATGAAATCATAATAGAAGCCCAAATATAAAACACATAAAATGTCTATTCTGGTCATAGCAGAGCATGCAAGCTTGAATTTTTTTAAGTATATATTTGGTTTCCTGAAATAGCCCTGTATTTGCCTATTTATTTTGTTTATGCTTCAGTTTGCATTTTATATTAATCCATTATTTCATGCTATCCATTGCCCTCAAATTTCTATAATCTTTAGTTAAGCATTCTTATTTATAACATATGAACTCTATTTTTAGTACAAAGAGTTGAAATAGGGTTATCTTGCAATTACATAGACTATTTTTCCAATTAAAACTAGCCTTTGACAGAAATACTAGCTATTACTTTCATTAAGAGGAAAGAGTTTCTATGGGACTTTCTATAAGGAATCACCACAATTGGCAGCAATTGCCAGAATATAGCAGGTGTTTATCTTAGAATAGGGAAAATACTAGTGCCTCCACCTTTATTCTGTTATTCCATCCAGCCCTGGTACCTTTTTCAGGATCGATACCTAAACACATTACTCCCCTTTTTAGATACCAATTCTTGAGCTTTAGCCTGAAAGCATACTCCTGCCAGCTATTCTATTTTCCCTAAGAAAGGAACAATGTTAACTCTCTACTTATACAAGTATTAATTATTAAAAAAATCTTAGTAATTATTCACTAGCTCTGTTAAGTTTTTTGTAGATCACGGTTAACCAAGAATTACCCTAGGAAAATCTATGCTTAGAATATATATGTTCTCCATCTATTGGATTTTATTTGCTTGCTTCCTCTTTTAAGAATTATGGACCATTGATGGCACACATTACAATTTTTGACAATTTTAAAATGTAATTTTTCTTTTAAAAAGTATTTCATTTTCATTTATTGCCAGATAAAACAATTGGCAAAGGTAGATGTATGTGCTACCATATTTAAATGGAAGAACACTGTAGGACTTCATAGCAAAACCACACTTGCACCAGGGTAATTTGGGGCAGCTAATTCAAGCTCCACACATGAGATAATTCATGGCTCAGATGCATTCTCTAAAATTTTGGAAGTCCCTCTCTATTGGTAGAGACCAGCCAGACTGGAAGAGCTAACGACAGGGTTCTGACATTCAGGACAAGACCTTTGTCTTGGGTCACTACTTTCATCCACTGGGAAAGTTTACATTTGCACCTACTATATGGGCTCGATCTGAGGCACCAAGGCAGTCCAGAGACCTGGTGGTTGACCATATTCTAAGAAGGTAGCTTGGTGAGTGAATCATTCCCACTGAATTGCCTTTCTTTTGTGAGACAGATCAGGGTCCAGAGTGATTCCAACACGCCGATTTTAGATGACTGTTGCTCACACTAGACAGAAGAAAGGATCAGGGCTCTGGTATATCCATAGTACATCACTGATTTCTCCAGGGCTCTGGCATATCCATGGTATATCACTAACTTCTCTAGCCATTGGCCTATATCTGGGTTTTCATCCATTCATGTTCCCGCCACCGCCTCAGTGGTGGAATAGTCATCTTTTAGCCCATGTGTGCTCCACATCAGGTTTCCCTGCTGGCTTAGACAGTAAAGAATCGTCCTGCAATTCAGAAGACCTAGGTCTGATCCCTGGGTCAAGAAGATCCCTGGAGAAAGGAATGGCTACCCACCCCAGTATTTTTGCTTGGAGAATCCCATGGAAAGAGCAGACTGGCAGACTACAGTCCATGGGGTAGCAAATTGTTGGATACACCTGAGGGATTAACATAAAAGTGTCATCTCATATGCCAGGCAGTCATCCAAGGATGGCCTCTCCTTTGTCCTCAAAGAAACTTTCGAGGCTTTTGCTCTGAAGGGCCAATGGGCCACTCTGATTAATGTCCTCTCTTGCCTCTGACATATGTGGAAATGTTTTGCCCTTCTGTAGGAATCTTAATTAATGTATTGGAAGGGAAAGACAAATAAAAGAAGAACCACCACTCTTCTCAGTTCATCAATTACTTCTTACAACCTTAAGTGCCCTCCTCTGCTCCACCAGAAATGTTTCATGGAAGGCAGGTGTGCAATCAACAATGAAACAGACCACATCCAAAAATGTAGTGATTATGGCCCTAAGACTTCATGAAGATCTAAAAATTTTTACCCTATAAATATATGAACAGAAACTTCAATATGAATAGAAAATGAATTATTATTGCTCACATTTTCCTGCATAGCAGACCAGGGCTTTCATTCATAGTCATCATAAGCAAAGCACATCTTTGTGTGAAACACTGGAAAACCAATATTTACCAGTGGCATGAAGGATGATGTAGCATCATTAGGAGTGATGTAAAAAGCATTAAATCAATGAATTTAGAGAACAGCAGAAGCTGAGGACTGTTGTTGCCATTATCTCTGAAGAGCCATGCTATGGCAGGTAACTCCATGTGGCTACCGTCTTTTCATGTATATTAGTGTTCTGGGGCTGTCATAACAAAGTTCCACATGCTAAATGGCTTAAACAACAAAAATGTATTGTCTTACAGTTCAGGAGGCCAGAAGTCCAAGATCAAGGTATTAGCAGAGACATACTCTGCTAATAAACACTCTCAAGGTGTCAGGGAAAAATCTCTTCCAGGTCATTCTCATAGGTTCTTATAGTTCCATGACTTGTGGCAGGGTAAGTCCAAACTTTACATGGTGTCCTCCCTGCGCATGTTTCTGTGTCTGAATTTCCCTTTTCGGAAAGGACCCCAGTAATGTTGCTTTAGGAATCCACCCTACTCCAATATAACCTCACCTTAACCCATTACATCTGCAACAGCCCCATTTCCAAATAAGGTCATATTCTGAGGCACTAGAGGTTAGGTCCTTAACATATGAATTTGGGCTGATTTTACTTAACCCACCACACTAAGTGTTGGAAGATATGAAGTTACCCAGCAACAGTTCATTCAGCAATAAAGGACATGAAAAACTGGGTTCCTGGGCATAAGCAGAAAGAGATGGTACCTGGACACTATGGAGAATCTTCATGTGATTGAACAATGAACACATAAGCTAGTGCCTCTTCTCTATTGACTATTGTAACTGTTTATTGGAAATCCAATATATCTCACATAAGCCAATGAATTTAATAATACATTATCAAATCAAACTATGTATACAGATACGATGTATCGATGTATGCATGCATGCTCAGTCCCTTCAGTCGTGTCTAACTCTTTGGGTTCCTATGGACTATAACCCCCTAGGCTCCTCTGCCCATGGCATTCTCCGAGCAAGAATACTGGAGTGGATTGCCATGCAACCTAAGGATCGAACCTGCATCTCTTGGACTCCTGCATTGCAGGAGAATTCTTTACCTGTTAAGCCACAATGGAAGTCCTACAGACAGTGTACCTACCAAAAAAGTAACTTGTCTGAGATCCATACACCCAGAGGACAGCCCTGATACTGTCCTTGACATTATCACTTTGTTGTTAGGATTTTATTCTAAGGTTAAAATCAGTGAATCTATGTTTGTTTATTTTGTTTGTTATTTGAATGGAACTCTCGAATGAGTGATTGTAGCATGTACCCAGTTTGCCATTTTTTGACTGGGAGACCAGTTAGCATTTCCTGAGGTGAGGTGAGGTGAGGTCAAGTCGCTCAGTTGTGTCCAAGTCTTTGCGACCCTGTGGACTGTAACCTACTAGACTTCTCCGTCCATGGGATTCTCCAGGCAAGAATACTGGAGTGATTTGCCATTTCCTTCTCCAGGGGATCTTCCCAACCCAGGGATCGAACCTGGATCTCCCGCATTGGAGGCAGACACTTTAACCTCTGAGCCACCAGGGAAGCCCTAAGCTAGTTTAAAAGGTCAGGAAGCAACAGTTAGAATGGACATGGAACAACAGACTGGTTCCAAATATGAAAAGGAGTACATCAAAGCTGTATATTGTCACCCTGATTATTTAGCTTATATGCAGAGAACAACATGAGAAACGCTGGGCTGGAAGAAGCACAAGCTGGAATCAAGATTGCTGGGAGAAATATCAATAACCTCAGATATGCAGATGACACCACCCTTATGGCAGAAAGTGAAAAAGAACTAAAGAGCCTCTTGATGAAAATGAAAGAGGAGAGTGAAAAGGTTGGTTTAAAGCTCAACAATTCAGGAAACTAAGATCATGGCATCTGGTCCCATCACTTCATGGGAAATAGATGGGGAAACAGTGGAAACAGTGGCTGACTTTATTTTTCTGGGCTTCAAAATCATTGCAGATGGTGATTACAGCCATGAAATTAAAAAACGCTTACTCCTTGGAAGGAAAGTTATGTCCAACCTAGATAGCATATTAAAAAGCAGAGACATTACTTTGCCAACAAAGGTCCATCTAGTCAAGGCTATGGTTTTTCCAGTGATCATGTATGGATGTGAGAGTTGGACTATAAAGAAAGCTGAGTGCCGAAGAATTGATGCTTTTGAACTGTGTTGTTGGAGAAGACTCTTGAGAGTCCCTTGGACTGCAAGGAGATCCAACCAGTCCATTCTGAAGGAGATCAGTCCTGGGTGTTCTTTGGAAGGACTGATGCTGAAGCTGAAACTCCAGTACTTTGGCCACCTGATGAGAAGAGCTGATGCTTAGCTCTGATGCTGGGAAAGATTGAGGGCAGCAGGAGAAGGGGACGACAGAGGATGAGATGGATGGATGGCATCACCGACTTGATAGACATGGGTTTGGATGGACTCCAGGAGTTGGCGATGGGCAGGGAGGCCTGGCGTGTTGTGGTTCATGGGATTGCAAAGAGTCGGACACGACTGAGCAACTCAACTGAACTGACTGAATTATCTTCTTATTTTAGTTGTAAAAATATAGTTCTAGAATAGGCTATTTCTTAAAAAAAATAAAATCACCACTCACATATGATATGTAATTAGTTATCTAAAATTGTATTTTTTTTTACCATTCTCTTTCAGATGCACATAGCTTACACATATCTTCTTAATTAAATGTTGTACACTAGTACCAATAGAAAAGTGAATGTGCGCCTAAGAAAAGTGATTTATAAGACTGAATTTATTTGCCTCTTTTTCAATCTAAATATTATAATTAGAGTAACTGAGGAATAAGTGAGATTATAGAATGTATTACAGCATCATTTTAATAACCTTTAAAGTTTTATACAAGAATAATGACTGATGAGAGGAGTGAACAACATGGCAGAGAAGAAAGCCCTTGGGTTCACCTCCTCTTGGGGCACACCCAAATTATAACTGTTTACAGGGCAACTAAAAGGATGAGAAAGACCTGAAGGTTAGCAGAAAAGATCTTATGCAATTGAAGATGTAAAAGAAGAACCACAGCGAGGTGTATAGGAAGATGTGGAGACACAGTAGAGTCAAGACCCATACCTCTAGTGGAAGATCCACATATAAGAGGATTATTATAATGACAGATGCTTTCCCCCAAGAGGGAGATCTCTGAGCCCTGCATTGGTCTCCCCAGCCCAGGGGTAATGCACTGGGAAGATGTACCCACAGAAAATGTGGCTTTGCAGGCCAATGGGACTTTCAGAAGAATCAGAGGCCTGGAGGAAATAGAGATTCCTTTCTTACAGGGCACACATAAAATCTAACACTCTCTAAGACACAGAGCCATGCAGGACCTGTCTGTCAACTAGACTGGGGACCAGCCACATCTACCAGCAAGCCCATGGAGGTCAGCCAATGAAACAAATAGCCTGAAAGAAATGGACAAATTCCTGGAAGTGTACAATCTCCCAAGATTGAAGAAGGAAGAAAGAGAAAATATGCACAGATGAAATTGACAGTAATGATATTAAATTGGTAATTAAAAAAAAAAAAGACTCTTGATAATCAAAAGTCCAGGATGAGATGACTTTGCAGGTGAACCTACCAAACATTTAGAGAGTAATACCTATCCTTCTCAAACTATTCCAAAAACCTTGCAGAGGAAGAATGCTCCCAAACTCATATTACTGGTATTCAGTGTAAGGCCAGCATCAACCTGATACCAAAACCAGATGAAGATAACACTAAAAAAAAAAAAAAATTACAGGACAATGTCACTGATGAACATGGAGGCAAATGTCCTCTAAAAATATTAACAAATATAAAATACATTTCTGGTGTAAAACTGGAATTAAAGGAGAATGACTGTTAATAGCCAACTTTAACAAGTTCCTTTCATTATTCCACAGATACCTGAAATTAAGATTTATACACTTAACTAATGATATACTATTGAAAAGATAAAGACAGAAATAGGCAATTTAACATTTATGTAGCATCTCTTTGAAAGACAGAGAAAAAAATCTTTTGTTGAATAGAGTGCCAGGCTAGAGAAGGCCTTAATTATGTAGAATGCCAGTTAAGAAAATGGGTAAGAAATTATTACCTATCGTTTAAGTACCCAGTTTGATATTTTTTCCTCTATAAATTTTCAAGAATATCAGTTCTAAATAAGGAAGATTTTCTCATATCTTTATAAAAGTTAAATAATTTATTTTAAATGTAGGTATAATTCTCTTAGAGTAATGTTTATAAGATTAGGGTATAATGAAATGGAAATTATTAAACAGAGAAAAAGCTTGCAGGTTTTTTGTTTGTTTGTTTGTTTGCTTATTTTAAACAGTTTTAGACCTTTGCATAGATCTTGTTGACAAACCCTTTTCATAGAGTAATTTTTGAATCTTGCTTGAGCTGAGGACAGCATTTGGAATGTCTATATATGTATAAATTTGGAAGGTACAAATTGACAAGACGCTTGATGACATGTCAAGAAATAGTTGCAAATATTTCTGGTGTCAGCACAATTCAGATTCAAGTAAGAATTTTCCTGACACAAGACCATTTATATGTAAACTAGTAAATAAGATGGAAAGAGAGGAAAGAAATGAAATGAGTTTTGTCACCCACTGCTGAATTTCAAAGTACTCAACAAATGTCCTGTACAAAATAATCACTTGTCATAAAATAAATTCGGGACATTCTGCCTATCTCTCCAGGCTAAAAGAAGTACAATGATTATGCAATTAAAAATAATAAATTATCATCTGGAATATATTATGCAGAATGTTATTTCTGCTGAGGTTCTATCTAGTAAGTATTTTATACGTGATTCGTATACCCACTCGGGGTTTAAGAGAGCTGTTTGCTCAAATTTCATTAAATTCTCCCAGCCTGGTCTTTGATACTAGTAGAACTATTCTTGCTTTCCTTTTTTGTTTCTTAATTAAATTAATTGAAATGGGACTTAACAATTCATACTGGGTCTTAAGGAAAGAAAAAGATGGATAAAGTTTCTTATAAGACATTAAATAGTTCTATGCAAGCAGATCCAAGCAAAATTTCAGAGAAATAATGTATATACATTTACATGTACTAAATTATTAGTAGACAAAATCACATTTATTCAATATAACTTTTTAAAAATGCTTTTATTTACCTAATGCTCCCCAAAACTTATAAATTATCTATCAAATATCTTCTACATGTCAAAACACTATTTTCTACTATGGCAATCCAGTAAGCAAAACAGTTGAAATGCTGATTGTTGGCTTAAATTTTAGATGGGGAAGGAATGTTATAAAATATGGATAACCCTATTAAATAATTTCAAATAGTGATATTTAAGAGAAAAATGAAACAATGTGACAGAAACAGAGTGACTTTGACAAAATCCTTCTTGAGATTGATCATAATCATGTAAGTCTTTTCAGAGAAGTGACATATAAAATGATAATCTAATGAACATGAACAGCTATGTGTGTGAAAAGTTAAGATCAGAAATCTCAGGCATAAAGAAAGCAAGATAAAAAGACCTTAAAGAGGAACTAGCTTGTAATGCTCACAGTTAAACATTACCAGTGTACTTCGCATGTTTCCAGCAAAACGGAAGATGAAACGAGATGTGGTATGGGAGGTAGATAGGAGCCAGATCTGGGAGTCAAACATCATTCAAAGGTATTTGGATTTTAATTGAATTGTAGCGGTTGAGAGTGCAACCTTCTGTGATAAAATAAGTTCATATTGGATTGACTCTCTTATAAATAGAACAACCCCAAACTGTAAAATATACTGAAAAACAAAATGCACAACGATCTGAAGGCACTCAATGTTGCAAACAGAAATGCACACAAATCCTGAAAGGATGTCAAGACTTAAAGGAGGGAAAAGCACCAGATGGGCCTGATGGATGCTTAGTTGCTCAGTCGTGTCCTACTCTTTGCAACCCTGTGGAGTCTAGCCCACCAGGCTCCTCTGTCCATGGAGATTCTCTAGGCAAGAACACTGGAGTGGGTTGCCATGTGCCCTCCTCCAGAGGATCCTCCCAACCCAGAGATCGAACCTGTGTCTTCCGCATTGCAGGCAGATTCTTTACCAACTGAGCCACGAGGGAAGCCCTCTGGCCTGAGGGCAGGACATATTCAGCATATACAGAGTGGTTAAAACTCTAGTTGAAAATCTGCCATTTTTCTGGCCTTAGGAAATGAGAAGATAGAGACTGAGGGAGCTATAGCAACCAAAAATTTAAGACAGTACTTCAGATACTAGAGAACCAGGAAGCAAGGTAGATAACTCATCATGAATTTTGTGTATAAACTATGCCTAAATATCTGGCAGACCCCTCAATTACAAATGCCCAGCTTACAGTCAAGGTATCCCTTAAAATTAGAACAGTTTTCAGAGAGACAGACCTTGCAGTTTGAGTCTAACCAATGTAAAACTTGAAAGCAAAGAAACAAAAAGCAACATTCTTCAGAGGAGTAAAATAGAATCCAGACATTCAGAACAGAATATAGAAAGCATCTGGGATAAAATCCAAAATTATTCAATAAAAGAAGAATTAGAATAACACGACCCATTCTCAAAAGAAAAAAAATCAATACAGACCAATGCTGATTTGTTTAATTGAATAAAAAATAATACCAAGTATCTATTATAATTATATTCAATGAAGGAATGGAAAATATGGTAATCATTAATAACTATATATGAAATCTAAACAGATAAATCTATTTTTAAAAGAGCCAAAAATAAATTTTAGAACTGAAAACTACAATATTTGAAAATTTAAATTCTTTAAACTTAACAATAGAATGGAGATGAGAGAAGAATTAGTAAGTTTAAAAACAGATAAATGAAATTATCTATTCTGAAAAATAAAAGAGTAAGATTGAAAATAAAATATACAGAGCTTCAGGGAAATTTGAGATAACATCAAGAGTTTTAACATCACCCTTAAGGAACAAAGGAAGGTACTGGGTTGAAAAAAAATATTTTAAGAATTAACTATCAACATTTTACCATTTTTTGAAATATATAATTCTAAAGATTTAAAAACTTCAATTAACCTCAAGCAGATAAGAAACATTTCTAGGGACATCATGGTGAACAGCTGAAAACCCAAGACTAATAGAAAATGCTGCCAGCAGTGAAAGTAAAAATAACAAATTACATGGGTTGGGGGAAATGTGGAAATAACTAGAATGATTGCTGATTTCTCATTGCAAAATACGGGCTCTATAATATGGTGAATTAATATCTTTATAGTGCATAAATTAAAAAAATAATCAACACAGAATTCTAATTCTGTATCTACCAAAATATATTCTTTATGAATGAATGTAACCAAATACATCTTTAGATAAATGAAAGCTAAGAAAATTCAACCACTCCTAACCAAAAGAAATGCTAAAGAAAATTCCTCAACTTGAAAAAAAGTACAATGCCAGTGGGGCAATAAGATCTTTAAGAAAGAATTAAGAGCTTTGGAAATAGACTGTTAAGAAAAGTAAAGGCATGGGGAAGGTTTTAAGCAGAAGAATAACACAGTCTGATTCATGTTAAAGGAAAAATCTGATGTCTGAAAAATGGATTTTGGGAATAAGAGCAGTAGCAGAAACTCTCCTTAGGAGTCAAGTCAGAAGTCTCAGAATAATTACAGTGCCATAACTAATGGTGGTATTGATGTCAGTATCAACTTGGAATCTGAGTACAATAGTCCTTGAAAGGTTTCTTTTTTCCAGTGCATGGTTCCTCAAAGAAATGGTAATCTGTCCTTTTGTTGTAGGACTATAAGGATTATGATTTGTATACTTACTGAGATGTAATAGGTGCCTTTTTCTAGGGCATCCACCTCTTAGTTCATGGGTTTCTGGGTCTAAAAATCACTTCCTTCCAGAAATTTGGCATGGAAACATGGCTTTTTTTTTTTTTTTTTTTTTTTTTTTAGGGGTAACTGTTAACAGACTCTTGATTATCCATTCTTGATTTCTTTTCATGGGCTAAGTAGTATCATTGTTTGCTCATCGCTTCTGCCCCAAGGGATATTATGTTCTATTAAACAGCATGTTTTCTATAGGGCAGACTTGCCTGGCTACTACCTTGCCATTTATTATAATAATTGTGTACAGCTACTTACCCCCAAGCACAGTCTTACGACCAGGATTCTTGTTTTAGGATCTTTTCATTGCCTTTGCTCTTTGTGAGTTTCCTAAGAGCCTCTAGCACTATTAGCCCTGGTGCATGTAAAAGCGCCACTGATATGAGTGATCTGGTGCCCCAAGCAACTGTATATTCTTTATGGCCTTAGAAAACAGTTCATATTCTGTGCTTTCCTATAGAAAATAAACATGTTTCATTTTCTTGTCTTACATAATGTTCACTTTTCTGAGCCTTTTAATCATTCCTTCTTTCATTTGATCCTCCAAAGTAACATGGACTATCTCTTTTTTTCATGCTCTTCGAAGCCATCCTACTAGTAAGTCTCCATCACCCAGGTTGTTTGCCATAGTATGATTCCTGTAACCCAGAAGAATACTCACAAATCAATAAGCTCCTCTTTATACAATTTTATTTCCAACTGACCTTATCAAGCACTGTCAATTCCACACATACTCCTCCAGCTCTGCCCAGGATATGCTAGCTAGATCTTGCACCTCTTGTGTTGTAGTATAGCAATTCGCTCTCTTAGTACGTTCAGCATATCTTCAACCAATGTCTTCACTTAGCCTTCACTGCAAGCCTTTTTTCCAGGAGGCATGCTGAGGAAAGAACCTGAGATGGATGGAACATGTTTTATGTGCGTTATCTCTAAGCAAGGAGGAATGTCAGCATTTTATAGGGATGACCTGGCAATTTCTGCAGCTCAAGGACTCCAAGGTCCATCAATTTAGATATCTTCATCCTCTTTGTCAGATTCCTGTTCTTCTCTAATCCAGATTTTTTACCTCAGTACAGCACATTTCCTTTGTTTTAAGGTTTAACATACCTTGGAGCTTAACTGCTCTGACAATTAAGTTCTGGGCTTGGTCCTCAGTTTTCTGTGTCTTTCTCCTCCAGGAGGTAAGAATTACGTGTCTGCTATTAACAAGGTATTTTGATTTTTCTGAGTGATTCTTCAAATGACAATTTACTTTTTGTCTGTTTTCTTCATATAAAGCCTCAGTTTAGCCTAGCAATGTCCTTATAGTTATTAACTCCCAAATATTTCCAAAATGCCTGGTACACTGCACCAGACTACACATTCACTTCAAATGGCATACCTTCTAAATTTGCAAGGTAAAAGGTTTATTAAGTGGATTGCCATATACTGGCAATGCTTTATCATGTCTATGTTCCCCATTCTACCAATGCTTATGTCCTCATCTTTAGCCTTGAAAGAATAATCCAGTTCAATACCTATTTTTACAACTGTTTTCTTAGACCATTTCATTGTCCCTTTCATTCTAGTAACTTGAGCCTTTTCTCTTCACACTGGATGAAGTCCATAACTATTTGATTATTTCAAAAAACTAGATTTTTTCTTGATTTTCTGTGCTGTTTTCCTTTTTCCTGTTTCATTAATTTATTTTGCAACCTGTATATTTCCTTAATTCTGCTTGTTTTCAGTTTAGTTGTTCTTTTTAAAGAAGGAAAAGAAATCAGGATAGGGGAATAGACTGTGGTTCAGAACTTACTTTCTTTTCTAAATCAAATGTTGGATCTATCAGTGTTTGTTTTATACTAATATATCAGATGATAAATTACTTGGTGTTAATGAAAAAAACATCTACTTCTGCTTTATTGACCAAAGGCTTTGACTCTGTGGATCACAACAACTGTGGAAAATTCTTTTAGAGCTGGAAATACCAGACCACCTTACCTGCCTCCTGAGAAATCTGTATGCAGGTCAAGGAGCAATGGATAGAACCAAACATGGAATAGAGGATTGGTTCCATTTGCGGAAAGGAGTACATCAAGGCTGCATATTGTCACCCTACTTATTTAACTTATATGCAGAGTACATCATGAGAAACGCTGGGCTGGATAAAGCACAAGCTAGAATCAAGATGGCCAGGAGAAATACCAATAACCTCAGACATACAGATGACACCATAGCTATGGCAGAAAACAAATAACTAAAGAGCCTCTTGATGAAAATAAAAGAGGAGAGTGAAATAGCTGGCTTAAAACTCAACATTCAAAAAACTAGGATCATGGCATCTGGTACCATCACTTCATGGCAAATAGATGGATAAACAGTAGAAAGAGTGGCTGACTTTATTTTGGGGGGGGGGGGGTTCCAAAATCACTGCAAATGGTGACTGCAGCCATGAAATTACAAAAGGCTCTCTCCTTGGAAGAAAAACAATGACCAAACTAAAAAGCATATTAAAAAGCAGAGACACTACTTTGATGACAAAGGTCTGTATAGTCAAAGCTGTGCTTTTTTCCAGTAGTCATGTATGGAATGTGAGAGTTGGACCATAAAGAAAGCTGAGCACTGAAGAATTGATGCTTTTGAACTGTGGTGTTGGAAAAGACTCTTTAGCGTCCCTTGGACTGCAAGGAGATCAAACCAGTCAATCCTAAAATTCCTGAATATTCATTGGAAAGATTGATGCTGAAACTGAGGCTCCAATACTTTGGCCACCTGATGGGAAGAACTGAGTCATTTGAAGAGATCTTGATGCTGGAAAAGATTTAAGGCAGGCAGAGAAGTGGATGACAGAAGATGAGATGGTTGGATGGCATCACCAACTCTATGGACATGAGTTTGAGCAAGCTCTGGGTCTTGGTAATGGACAGGGAAGCCTGGCGGGCTGCAGTCTGGTGGTCACAAAGGGTCAGACTTGACTGAGCAACTGAACTGAACTGAATGGAAAAAGATGGGTTTTCCTGGTGGCTCAGGCATAAAGAATCTGTCTGCCAATGCAAGAGATACAGGCTCAATCTCTGGGTCTTGAAGATCCCCTGGAAAAGAAATGGCAACCCACTCCATTCCCAGCCTGGGAAATCACATGGACAGAGGAACATGGCAGGCTACAATCCATGGGGTCTCAAAAGAGTCAGACATGACTTAGTGACTAAACAATAACAATGGAAAATATACCATTGAGTCACAGTGTTAATCATGTTCATTCAACTCAGGATCATGTATGACATCTATATAATTCTAGGAAGTTAGTCAAACTTTACATAAGGTCAAAGTATCATAAAACTGAAATGAACTACAGATTAAACAACTATGTTCATCCTATTATCTTTGGAAAGGGTCTCTTCTTCAAAAAATTCTTTGAGATTTTTTTGAGAATTGAGTACTGAAAACATTCACTCAAATTTGGTGAGATAAATACTTCCTTTTATTTTTCTAAAGAATTCAGCGTGAGTGTCCAAAAAATGAAGGCAAATTTCAAAAATATAGGTTCTCTATCGTAGATATTCACAGTGTTCTTGGCTGTTGTCTATGATAACAGTCATTCAGTGAAGATAGCTGTGTTCGTTAGTAAATTCATTTATGTGGCTCGAACTAGGGATTCAAGTATAATATTTGAATATCTATCAGTTCAGTTCAGTTCAGTCGCTCAGTCGTGTCCGACTCTTTGTGACCCCATGAATCGCAGCACGCCAGGCCTCCCTGTCCATCACCAACTCCTGAAGTTTACAAACTCATGTCCATTGAGTCAGTGATGCCATCCAGCCATCTCATCCTCTGTCATCTCCTTCTCCTCCTGCAATTCCTCCCATCATCAGGATTATATATATAATGAATTTTCTATCTATCTATCTATCTATCTATCTATCTATCTATAATATTGCACATCACCCTGTGATAAGTGTTCTTATCATTTCATGCACTATAATTCTTATACCACCTGTCTTTCTCAGATTTTGGTACATGCAACCCTTAAGGCTGTAAAAGACTGACAGCAACTTGAAAAACAAAACAGTGATTACCATGTTTATCACAATAGGTTTCATAATTTTCATTTTACAGATGAGAAGCATGTTTTAATTTCAAGGTTGCAGTAACTATCTGCAGTGATTTTGTAGTCCAAAAAAATAAAGTCTCTCACTGTTTCCATTGTTTCCCCATCTATTTGCTATGAAGTGATGGACCGGATGCCATGATCTTAGTTTTCTGAATACTGAGCTTTAAGCCAACTTTTTCACTCTCCTTTTTCACTATCATCTAGAAGCTTTTTAGTTCCTTTTCACTTTCTGCCATAAGGGTGGTGTCATCTGCATATCTGAGGTTATTGATATTTCTCCCTGCAATCTGGATGCCAGCTTGTGCTTCATCTACCCCAGCATTTCTCATAATGTACTCTGCATATAAGTTAAATAAGAGGGTGACAATATACAGCCTTGACGTACTCCTTTCCCAATTTGGAACCAGTCGTTGTTCCATGTCCAGTTCTAACTGTTGCTTCTTGACCTGCATACAGATTTCTCAGAAGGCAGGTCAGGTGGTCTGGTATTCCCATCTCTTTCAGAATTTTCCACAGTTTGTTTTGATCCACACAAAGGCTTTGGCATAGTCAATCAAGCAGAAGTAGATGATTTTCTGGAACTCTCTTGCTTTTTTAATGATTCAAAAGATGTTGGCAATTTGATCTCTGGTTCTGCTGCCTTTTCTAAATCCAGCTTGAACATCTGCAAGTTCCCAGTTCATATAATGTTGAAGCTTGACTTGGAGGATCTGAGAACTACTTTGCTAGTGTGTGAGATGAGTGCAATAGTGTGGTAGTTCGAGCATTCTTTGGAATTGCCTTTCTTTGGGATTGGAATGAACACTGACATTTTCCAGTCCTGTGGCCACTGCTGAGTTTTCCAAATTTGCTGGCATATGGTGTGCTGCACTTTAACATCATCATCTTTTAAGATTTGAAACAGCTCCACTGGAATTCCATCATCTCCACTAGTTTGTTAGTAGTGATGCTTCCTAAGGCCCACTTGATCTCACACTCCAGGATGTCTGGTTCTAGGTGAGTGATCACACCATCGTGGTTATCTGGATCATGAAGATGTTTTTTGTATAGTTCCTCTGTGTGTTTTTGCCACCTCTTCTTAATATTTTCTGCTTCTTTTAGATCCATACCATTTCTGTTCTTTATTGTATCCAACTTTGCATGAAATGTTCCCTTGGTATCTCTAACTTTCTTTAAGAGATCTCTAATCTGTCCCATTCTATTGTTTCCTTCTATTTTTTTACATTGATCACTGAGGAAGGCTTTGTTACCTCTCCTTGGTATTCTCTGTAACTCTGCATTCAAATGGATATATCTTTCCTTTTCTCCCTTGCCTTTAGCTTCTCTTATTTTCTCAGCTATTTGTAAGGCCTCCTCAGACAACCATTTTGCCTTTTTGCATCTTTTTCGTGGGGATGGTCTTGATCACTGCCTCCTGTACAATGTCATGAACCTCCATCCATAGTTCTTCAGGCTCTCTGTCTTTCATCTGGTCCCTTGAATCTATTTGTCACTCTCCCTGCATAATCATAAGGGATTTGATTTAGGCTATACCTGAATGGTCTAGTGTTTTTCCCTACTTTCCTCAATTTATGCCTGAATTTGGCAATAAAGAGACACTTACTCCTTGGAAGAAAAGCTATGACAAACCTAAACAGCTTATTAAAAAGTAGAGACATTACTTTGCCAACAAAGGTCTGTCCAGTCAAAGCTATGTTTTTTCCAGTAGTCTTGTATGGATGTGAGAGTTTCATAAAGATAGCTGAGTGCTGAAGGGTTGGTGCACTTGAACTGTGGTGCTGGAGAAACTCTTGAGAGTCCCTTGGACTGCAAGGAGATCCAGCTAGTCCTTCCTAAAGGAAATCAGTCCTGAATATTCATTGGAAGGACTGATGCTGAAGCTGAAGCTTCAATATTTAGCCACCTGATGTGAAGAGCTGACTCACTGGAAAAGACCCTGATGCTGGGAAATATTGACAGCAGAATTAGAAAGAGATGACAGAGGACGAGATGGTTGGATGGCATCACTGACTCGATAGACATGAGTTTGAGCAAACACTGGGTGTTGGTGATGGACAAGGAAACCTGGTGTGTTGCAGTCCATGGGGTTACAAAGAGTAGAGCATGACTGAGTGACTGAACTAAACAGATGAGAAAGCTAAGGCTGAGAAGTTTAAGCCATTCGCCCAAAGTCACAGTTAGTATGCATGATAATGGCAGTCCTATTGCAGAATCTATACTGTATTGACTGAAAACATTGTAAATCTTAGAGCATCAGCTTTGAAGAATTTTAGAAAAATACATTACTTTCATATTAAAATAAGCAAAGATATACTATGGAACAGAATGCAAAAAATAATGTGAATTTTTAATATGAAAAAAGAAATTTCAAAGAATGTTTGTTCTTATATCTGGTTTGCTTCTAGCTAAGGCACTTGATCTCAGGGGAGTTATGTATTCACTGTCCTATGCCAATACAAGTTTTTCAGTGGAAAACATGAACGTTGTTGCATTACATAAAGTTTCTCCTTGCTGTGTATTGAGTTTGTTAATATTACAACTCATTATAGACATGTGGTTAGAACAAACTCTTCAAAACTTAAAAATATATTGAAGGAATATAAGACAAATATAAACACAGTGGCAGTGGAAGACTTTGCATTATATAATTTGGTGACTGCACTTTCTTTACCAGAATCTCTGTAATTTCACAGTCATCATGGGACTTTAAAAGGAATAATAACACCAAGAAGATCTCAAGAATCCAGATTCCCATTGTGTTGAGGTGGGCAGAAAGCTGAAATCTGGGTCTCCATGTCATCGGTTCTAAATTGAACAGGTGATACAAAAGTTGCTTTTAACATTTTGGATTGTGGAATCTCTAGCTTGCAGAAAACATGTTTTTCCTTTTTGAAGGAGGAAGACTTTGTAAGTTAGAAACACACTCTACTGAAACTATAGACTTGTTCTAAATGACAGAATATGCCTTTTCCCCTAAATGTCTTTTATATTATGTTTCTAAGGTTTCTTCCATCATAGAAGGTTTGATTACCATTAAGAAAATTTCAGAAATCTATTTAAAAGCAGGTAATCAGAATTCTTAGAGATTTTCAAAATAATTTTACTGAATGTAATATACTAAATATTTACATTTCCAGATATAAACGAATATTTTTGTACATTCAGAGGGACCACTTAGGCAGATTTCTTAATCTCTGATTTTCAGTTTTGTCATTTGAAAAATAAGAATAGCATTATGTACAAAAATTTTGACATGGAATTCTGATAGAAAAAATAAGTAGTAAGTACTTGCTTGCCATTGTATGAACTAATTAGGTACCTTTACAGTGTTTACATATTTACACATAATTTCAGCTCATTCAAATGATATGGTCCACATGATTATTAAGTAATATATAAAGATTTTAATCATACTCAAGAATTTGCTAGAGCATTTAATTTAATGCTGCTTTAGGTACTACAAGCCACAAGCACTACCAAGAAAGTTACAACAGTGTTTATATCATCTCATTTTTATAAGCAATAATAATGAACTTTAGGGAGTTTGAAAGTTTTGTGACCAAAGGTCATAGAAGTATAACACTCAGAAGAGGCATTTCAATCTGACAGTCTGATTCCCAAATATTTGTTCTTTCTAATGAACCTCAATAACTTGGGAATACAGGAAGTATCTTTTTTTTTAATCTTTCTGAATGATTAACCCATCATAAAGTGTTCTCACATGTTTTTCCATGAGATAACACAGCTGGGACTAAGGCCAGAGATATAAATATCCTAAAACATAATATTTTTCTGAAATTATAAATGGAACTGTCAATCCATAAGGCTCCTTGGTATCCTAGACAATAAAGAACACAAATAAAATATGAGTTTATTTGACAGCTTTTATTGACTCCATGAATTCCACATCAAGGTATCATAGCTCATGAATCTGTGAAACCATTTAGACTCTATAGATTTGTATGTTAGCGTAATTAAACTAACAGTTTCACAAATAGAGCTTTTTGGAAGGCTCTGAGTAACATTTTGAAAGGCTGAGATTGAATTGAGATAGAAAACAGTGAGCCTGAGGGATAACTTAAATATTCTAGCTGACCTTTGGGAATATCATCTTAATAGTGATTTTAATATTGATGATTATGAGAATGAGTTCTATGGGAACTCTAGAAAATATGCTCATATAAGCCATCCCATTTCCTCTTTATAACTCTTTTCTGAAGCAAGCAGGAAAAGCTTACTTTAAAGATTCTTGCATTAAAGATGAAGAAGCTGAGATGGTGGCTATAGTTAATAATATTGAATTACATATTTGAAAGTTGCTAAGAGAGTAGATCTTCAAAACTCTTATGCCAAGAAAGAAAAATTGTTACTATGGATGGTGACAGATACATCATGAGGATCATGTCTCAATATATACTAATATTGAATCATTATGTTGAACACCTGCAACTAGTATGATGTTATATGTCAATTAAACCTCAGTTAGAAACAAAAAAATTTTGCTTTGCCAATAAAGTTTACTGAATAATGTTTTTTAAAAAAGAAGCTGAGGCTCATAATGATACACTAGTGTGCACATTATCATGGAATCTTGAAGTGATACAGCTTGTCTTTAAATCCATATTTTAGTTTTATACACCACATTGTAAAAGATTAAATCAAGGATTAAGGTCAACAGAATATTTAAATTCTGATTCAAGCAATAAACATGGGGCTTACATCACAGGAATCTTACATCATAGACCATTTTAAGTATTTGGTATTTATGTTTGAAAAGAGAGAAACCCAAGGCCCATTTTAATAAAACAGTGGTGATCTGAGTTACTTAATTTAATCTGGGTAGAAATATATAGAAATGTACTAAATGACCTTACTATCAGTTGAATATCCTTTAACTTTTGTAACAAAAACAGCTAATTATAAGATTCAAGACTAGGATTCTGTTATGCCTTTGTAGCTCCCCAGGTTTCCTTCAGGTATTTCAAGGAGGAAAAATATGTTTCAAAGTAAAATATGTGAGTGAAATTAAAATTTTTCATACATGTCAGTATTTTCTGTGTATGAAGCAAGAGAGTAATTGATGTTCTAGTATTGAATTTCACTGGGAAAATTTTGCAGATAAGAGTTTTTCTGGCATCATGGAGTTATGGCATATATTTGCAAATCTTCTAGAATGAAAAGTGAGGCTGGGAGTGGAATTGGGTGATACATGAAATTTTTAAATCAAATAATCATTGCATACTGTGGGACATGAGATCAGTACTTCAGTAGTTTTAGACTTCTCTCTAAAACCACTGCAAACAATTTGTGTCAGTTATCCCAACTGTGAACGAGGAAGCTAAGTCATTTCCTGCTACATCACTGGGCTTCCCAGATGGCTCAGTGGCAAAGAATCTGCCTGTCAGTGCAGGAGGCCCAGGTTTGATCCCTGGGTTAGGAAGATCCCCTGGAGAATAAAATGGCAACCCACTCCAGTATTCTTGCCTGGAAAATCCCAAGGACAGCAGAGCCTGGCCAGCTATAGCCCATGGGGTAACAAAAGAACTGGACGTGACTTAGCAATTAAACAATGAGTTACATCATTGGCTAAAGGTTGCTTCCAGCATTAAATCTCCAGAAGTTCCCTCTGCTGGCATCAATATGTAGACGTGCATATTGATGCAGGTCTATGGGTGGATATGGGTGGATTCCTGCAATATGTACTACAGATTTCCCCACACTACTTATCATTCCTTAGTTCTGCATTTTCAGTCCTTCCAGCCTTTGTTCATATTTGGACTGCTTTTCCATACAGGAAACTCACAGGAAAGGACAGATTCTTCTCAGAGTACATCACTCCTTACACACCTTCACAAGGTGCCCTTTTATACCAGTAAGACTTAAAGGTCATCCTTAACTCCCTGTTCTCATATGATACAGTATTCCTTTTCCTCCTAGGTCCTCCCAGTTTCACATAAAATACTTGAACATAATCAAGCAAACAAACATAAGAAGACTCTAAAAGATGGCAACAAAAGGTAGCCCACCAAGACCCTCATCAATATGTCAAGGGAGTTTGTAATTTCCTCCATTCTGTCTCACCGCAGCAAAGATTTGAAACAGTGGACCAGTGTTACAGCTTGGTTACAGCTCGGTTTTATTTGGCAAGAAAAGTGTAGCACACCCTCAAGGCTTGAGGATGGGCCGACCCAAAAGGAGAGGCCTTAATCGGTCTTGGCTTCCTCCTTTTATGTTTTTCTCCTCTCCTCCTTGAGCCTGCCCTATGCAGATTGGGCTGGCCAAGAAGGGGGAGTGTTTGTTTCACCTGACGTTCTCACTCTAGCTCGTGGATTTATTTTTGTTCAATAAAATAAAATATATTTTATTATATTTATCTGTGCCATTTTCACAGGCGTTTCTGTTTCTTCATCTTTTAGCCACGGCCATTTGGGCTCCTTTTTCCTATTCTAACTACCTAACAACTTGAAAATAAAAACTCAGTTAGTTTTGGTTTTATTATGTATTTTGGACAGGGTCCTGAAGAAATTTACAACCTAGGCCCATCAATAGGCATGTACAAAAAAAATATCTCCAAGAAGAGTCTGATATCACTAGTGAAAGGACCAGGAAAAGAGTAGTCCAGAGACAATAAAAACAAACAAACAAACAAAAAATTGTTTTGGCAATATCTGTTCTATAAATATACAGAGAGAGAAAGGGAGAGAGACTTTCTGTGGTAGAAGATGAAACCCTGACTGATGAATAGACTATGAAACAAGAGCAATTGCTAAACTGAAATACATAGATTTTGATGACCAATTGGTTGTACTGTTTTTCTTTTTTTTTTTTTAATTTCCCTGCATTCTCATCCTAAGCTCTTCTCTTTGGAAAGAATTTCAGAAAATATGAGCTTTACATGGACTATGATATGAGATCAATTGCTACATTGAAAATTATAGTTTCTGATGACCAATTGTTTGTACTGTTTTCTTTTTTTATTTCTCTGCATTCTCATCCCAAACTGTTCTCTTTTGAAAGAATTTTAGAGTATATGATCTATAAATGGACTATGATATGAGACCAGTTACTAAATCAAAACTCATAGTTTTTGATGACCAATTACTTATACTTTTTTTTTTAAATTTCCCTGCATCTTGATCCCAAATTCTTCTCTTTTGAAAGAATTTCAGAGGATATGAGCTATGACCCAGTGTTGATCTCATTGAGACCAAGTCCTCAAGCAAGGGCTTGTTTGAACACTGTTTTCACTTGGATAAAGCCTCTTGATCTCAGCTTTCTAAGGAGCAAAATGAAGGGTTCAGATAAAATAGTGTTTAAGATCTCTTGCATTTCTAACACTGCTATGATCAAAAATTCATTCTCACTCGTATATAAGGACTCCTTACTGAGCATTACATTGAGTTAGGTAGAAGGAAAATAATCACCATTGTTACATTATGGAGAATATAAAATAGTTCAAATAATTATATAAATTATTATGGAATTATTGTCTTCTGTCTCACTCAGTTAGATAAATGTAGATTGCAATTTTTACCTATTGATACTTATTGTGTTTGGACTCCCAGTATTATTATAATAAGCACAATTATTTTTAATACTTTAATAATGTAGGAAAGGATCATATTAGAGAGAAATATTTAACTTTTACGTCTTTTTTTTTAAATCAATTTAGATTTTGGAAACGAGAGTTTAATGATGAATTCACTCTCCTTTCCTAGTGAAAAATTCATATTCAGTGTATCTCAGCAGCTTTTTTAAGATCTTAGGAACACGTCAGTTGGTCTTCTCATTTTATGATTATAGAAGATATTTGTAGCCTTTAGAGTTGCTTCCCAGGTGGCGCCAGTGGTAAAGAACCCACCTACCAATGCAGGAGATGTAAGAAATGCAAGTTTGATCCCTGGATTGGGAAAATCCCCTGCAGAAGGACATGGCAACCCACTTTAGTATTCTTGCCTGGAAAAATCCTATAGACAGAGGAGCCTGGCGGGCTATAGTCCATGAGATTGCAAAGGGTCAGACATGACTGAGTTGCACACACACACAGCCTTTAGAGTTAGTTTAGTGCTAAATCATAACTTAACTTGGCTCATAAATTATGAATAGTGACAACATATTTGGAAATGCAAATATACCACAACAAAAGATCCTATGTTGTTAGCAGAGTAAAACCTTGATGTTTAACTCCCTATTAATTACAGTGTTCCATCAACAGAAGATTTTGTTGTTTTTATAAATTATATAATCATCAGTAATGCAGTGCTTCAATGGAAAGATAAAAATTCTGCTAGAAATGCAGGAAAATAGAGGGAAAATTGTACATAAGTTAATAATGGTTCCTGTAACTTTATAATGCTGTTCAATCAGCAGCTATATATATAATATATGTCCTAAGATATACTTAGGATTTTTAGAGTTGTTAAGACTGATTATCAAAAGACAAATATTTACCTTATTATATAAAAAAGAAGGAAAATGTTTACACTGGCAAAATTTCTGTTTTTCCATTTGTGGGGGGAAAATGAGTATGATTTCTTGGTTGCTTCTATAGAGAGTTCATCATATTCTGAGCAAAAGAGTGTCTTCCTATTGATCATACAAAGTTATGCTTAAGTGGTTTGGAAGATAATATTTCTGATGAGAGAGAAAAGGAGTCATCTGAGACTCAGTAATATTCAGGCTTATTGCAAAAAAAGAAAAAAAAACAGATACAAAGGATTTAGAATATCTATTGCCATCCTGTGGGGTTCAGATCATGGTCACTGCCTACAATGATTGTTGTCAGAGAACAATAAAGGATAAAGATTTTTAAAAAGGATTTGAGACATGGGACACTGTCTAGTTTCTAATTCTGTGACATTAAATGATTCATGAACTATTTTGCTTTTATAATTGAAAGAAATAATTATGAAATCCCAGTTTGATACTTTAAGGCAAACTAAGGTGGTCTATTATATAGTATACCATGTTTACAGTGTGTATTTTAGAAAGTACATCATGAAAAATGCTGGGCTGGAGGAAGCACAAGCTGGAATCAAGATTGCCAGGAGAAATATCAATAACCTCAGATATGCAGATGACATCACCCTTATGGCAGAAAGTGAAGAAGAACTAAACAGCCTCTTGATGAAATTGAAAGAGAAGAGTGAAAAAGTTGGCTTACAGCTCAACATTCAGAAAACTAGGATCATGGCATCTGGTTCTATCACTTCAGGGCAAATAGATGGGGAATCAAACAGTGAAAGACTATTTTTCTGGGCTCCAAAATCACTGCAAATGGTAACCGCAGCCATGAAATTAAAAGACACTTACTCCTTGGAAGGAAAGTTATGACCAATTTAGATAGTATATTAAAAAGCAGAAGCATTATTTTGCCAACAAAGGTCCATCTAGTCAAAGCTATGGTCTTTCCAGTAGTCATGTAAGGATGTGAGAGCTGGACTATAAAGAACACTGAGCACCAAAGAATTGATGTTTTTCAATTGTGGTGTTGGAGAAAACTCTTGAAATTTCTTGGGCTGCAAGGAAATCCAACCAGTCCATCCTAAAGGAGATCAGGCCTGCATGTTCATTGGAAGGACTGATGTTAAAGTTGAAACTGCAATACTTTGGCTTCCTGATGCAAAGAGCTGACTCATTTGAAAAGATCCTTATGCTGGAAAAGATTGCAAGACATCAAAAGAGACACAGATGAATAGAACAGTCTTTTGGACTCTGTGGGAGAGGGAGAGGGTGGGATGATTTGAAACATGTATAATATCATATAGGAAATGAATCGACAGTCTAAGTTCGATGCAGGATACAGGATGCTTGGGGTTGGCGCACTGGGATGACCCAGAGAGATGGTATGGGGAGGGAGGTGGGAGGGGGTTCAGGATTGGGAACACATGTACACCCATGGCAGACTCATGTTGATGTATGGCAAAACCAATACAGTATTGTAAAGTAAAATAAAGTACAAAAAAAAAGAAAAGAAAAGAAAAGATTGAAAGCGGGAGGAGAAGGGGCCAACAGGGGATGAGATGGTTGAATGACATCACCTACTCAATGGACATACGTTTGGGTAAACTCTGAGAGATGCTGATGGACAGGGAGGCCTGGAGTGCTACAGTCCATGGGGTCACAAAGAGTCAGACATGACTGAGTGACTGAACTGAACTGAACCATATTTTTCAAGGAGACAACATTTTCAGAGCAATTAAGCCTCTTTTATAATAATTATCTTATTTTGTTTGTTTTTCTTTTGCATTAGAATCTTAATGTCTCCTCAGAGAACAGTGTGTATGAGGATTTTCATCCAAAAGATACTTCTAAAACTTTTTAGTTGTAGTAATAATGATCATCTTTGCATGAAATATTTCCTTAGTATCTCTAATTTTCTTGAAGAGATCTCTAGTCTTTCCCATTCTGTTGTTTGCCTCTATTTCTTTGTATTGATTGCTGAGGAAGGCTTTCTTATCTCTCCTCTTGTGTTATTGGAAGAGGGTGTTTGGTATGACCAGTGTGTTCTCTTGGCAAAACTCTATTAGCCTTTGCCCTGCTTTATTCTGTATTCCAAAGCCAAATTTGCCTGTTACCCCAGGTGTTTCTTGACTTCCTACTCTTGTATTCCAGTCCCCTATAATGAAAATAACATCTTTTGGAGGTTTTAGTTCTAAAATTATAAACACCAAGGGGATATTTCATGCAAAGATGGGCTCAATAAAGGACAGAAATGGTATGGATCTAACAGAAGCAGAAGATATTAAGAAGAAGTGGCAAGAATACACAGAAGAACTGTACAAAAAAGTTCTTCATGATCAAGATAATCACAATGGTGTGATCACTCACCTAGAGCCAGACATCCTGGAATGTGAAGTCAAGTGGGCCTTAGAAAGCATCAATATGAACAAAGCTAGTGGACGTGATGGAATTCCAGTTGAGCTGTTTCAAATCCTGAAAGATGATGCTGTGAAAGTGCTACACTCAATATACCAGCAAATTTGGAAAACTCAGCAGTGGCCACAGGACTGGAAAAGGTCCGTTTTCATTCCAATCCCAAAGAAAGGCAATGCCAAAGAATGCTCAAACTACCACACAATTGCACTCATCTCACATGCTAGTAAAGTAATGCTCAAAATTCTCCAAGCCAGGCCTCAGCAATATGTGAAATGTGTACTTCCAGATGCTCAAGCTGGTTTTAGAAAAGGCAGAGGAACCAGAAATCAAATTGCCAACATCCTCTGGATCATGGAAAAAGGAAGAGAGTTCCAGAAAAACATCTACTTCTGCTTTATTGACTATGCCAAAGCCTTTGACTATGTGGATCACAATAAACTGTAGAAAATACTGTAAGGGATGGGAATACCAGACCATGGTAATCGAAGACCATTACCAGGTTTTCTTGACTGGCCTCTTGAGAAACCTATATGCAGGTCAGGAAGCAACAGTTAGAACTGGACATGAAACAACAGACTGGTTCCAAATAGGAAAAGGAGTACATCAAGGCTGTATATTGTCACCCTGCTTATTTAACTTATATGCAGAGTACATCATGAGAAATGCTGGGCAGGAAGAAGCACAAGCTGGAATCAAGATTGCAGGGAGAAATATTAATAACCTCGGATATGCAGATGACACCACCCTTATGGCAGAAAGTGAAGAGGAACTAAAAAGTCTCTTGATGAAAGTGAAAGAGAAGAGTGAAAAAGTTGGCTTAAAGCTCAACATTAAAAAAATGAAGATCATGGCATCTGGTCCCATCACTTCATGGGAAATAGATGGGGAAACAGTGTCAGACTTTATTTTCGGGGGCTCCAAAATATCCGCAGACTGTGATTGCAGCCATGAAATTAAAAGATGCTAGCTCCATGGAAGGAAAGTTATGACCAACCTAGATAGCATATTCAAAAGCAGAGGCAAACGTCTGTCTATTCAAGGGTATGGTTTTACCAGTGGTCATGTATGGATGTGAGAGTTGGACTGTGAAGAAAGCTGAGCACCGAAGAATTGATGCTTTTGAACTGTGGTGTTGGAGAAGACTCTTGAGAGTCCCTTGGACTGCAAGGAGATCCAACCAGTCCATTCTAAAGGATATGAGTCCTGGGTGTTCATTGGAAGGACTGATGCTAAAGCTGAAACTCCAACACTTTGGCCACCTCATGTGAAGAGCTGTCTCATTGGAAAAGACTCTGATGCTGGGAGGGATTGGGGGCAGGATTAGAAGGGGACAACAGAGGATGAGATGGCTGGATGGCATCATTAACTCGATGGAGTCTGAGTGAACTCCAAGAGTTGGTGATGGACAGGGAAGCCTGGCGTGCTGCAATTCATGGGGTGGCAAAGAGTCAGACATGACTGAGCAACTGAATAGAACTGAATTGAATAATGATCAACTAATTTATCAGTCTCTTTCAACCATTTATCTGGCAAGATATTTTTGTCTATTATTTTCTAATATCTAAAAGCAATTTAGAGCTCCCCTGGTGGGTCAGTGGTGAAGAATCTGCCTGTCAGTGCAGGAAACACGGGTTTGATCCCTGATCCAGGAAGTTCTCACATGCTGCAGAGCAGCTAAGCCCATGCAACACAACAACTGGGCTTGTGCTCTAGTGCCCAGGAGCCACAACTACTGAAGCCCATGCACCTTGGAGCTCCTGCTCTGTAACAAGAGAAGCCACTCAATGAGAAACCCAGCACCTCAACTAGAGAGTAGCCCCCAGTCACCACAACTAGAGGAAGCACTTGCACAGTAATGAAGATCTGGCACAGCCACAAATAAATAAAAAGAAATGTAGCTCAGTTGGAGAGAGAAGATTTCTGAAGAGTCTAGAAGTAACAATAAGGAGTTATAGACCTCAGTATATATAATTAGAGAAAATATTGACCAACAGTAACTAAAAATAAATTCCTTTAATTTCATTGAAATCAGTGAGTGGGTATTCTCTGTAATATAAAAAAGTTATGAATTTGGATGGATTTAGATATCTTAGAAAAAAATTGGCTTCCGGAAGGCCAAAGTAGAGGTGGATATGAAAACTATGGATAAGGAGTAGAAACCAGGAGTGAGACTGAAAGAGCCAGATAATGAGAAACAGAAATTGAGAAAATAAGGCATTTGGTAAGAATTTTATTTTTTGTCTTTCTGTTTCAGGTTTGTCATCTTAGTAAGCAAGTGCAATGTGTAAGCACTGAGGGAGAAGTGAACAATAAATGCCATTAAAAATACCTCGTGGTAGGTTTGAGGTTGACAGAGGCCTAGCCAGAAGATTCTGGGTGTCTTAGATTGCTTTAATATTACTGATCTTGAATGAAGAAGGAGCTCTCTCCAGAATGTCAAATTCTGTGGAAAATCATCCCAGGAATTCTCAAAGTGTGAGCCCTCTTTTGAATATATGAATTATATTGTTGTTCAGTCACTAAGTCATGTCCAACTCTCTGTGACCCCATGGACTGCAGCACACCAGTCTCCTCTGTCCTCCATAATCTTCTGCAGTTTGCTCAGATTCACGTCCATTGAGTCGGTGATGTTATTTAAACATCTCATCCTGGGCTGCACCCTCCTCCTTTTGCCTTCAGTCTTTCCTAGCATAATGGTCTTTTCCAGTGAATCAGCTCTTCACATCAGGTGGCTAATGTATTGTAGCTTCAGCTTCAGCATCAATCCTTCCAATGAATATTCCAGGTTGATTTCCTTTGGGATTGACTGGTTTGATCACCTTGCAGTCTAAGGGACTCTCAAGAGTCTTCTTAGGCACCATAAATTATATATGTGGATTCAAATTCATTCTGTAAGCCTGCACTTGTCTTGTCTTCAGATAGTCCCAGATGGTAAAAAGATTGAATATGCTACTTGGCAATGACCCATAAAACTAATGGTCTGGGAAAATTCCTGTAAAAACATGCTGACAAGAGGTTAAGATTAAAAAAAAAATACACACACATACACACACACACAGACACAAACACAAGCTCAATTCCTTAGGAATCTGATTTAAGTTTTTTTAAGTAACTTTGCAGCATGTGATCAAACTGCCCTTTAACCTATGTTAATGTAACTGGAAACTATGTACATTTGCGTATGACATGAAGCTCAGAATAACATAGTGACATTTTCTTCTGTGGACTGCAGTAATGCAAGGAATTCAAAGGCATCTCCTGGGAGAGTGTTGATCATACCTTTGTCATCTTTATTAGGGTTATCTTCCATAATCTTTTTAATTGAATATTTAATATCTGTTCTCACTACCCTTCCTCATGTGGCATTCAAATAGAATTTTGAAACTGATCCAATATTCACTGCTAGATGATATTCAAATGGCTTATTCAGTTTTAACATACTTAAAACTGAAATGTTAGAGCATTATATGGAATTTATGCAGTAGAAACTTAAATAAATGGGAAGATATTTCATTTTTATGGAGAAATACTATATTCTTCGGTACTTTCAAAAAATAGGAAGACAAGACAATGTGAATGAGTTATGTTAAAATTTGAGTAGCTTTTTAAATAATCACTTTGATTATTTTTAAAGATTAGGAACCAAAAACTAGAAATCTACTACTCATAAGAATACTAATAATGATAGCATTGATACTTATATAACACTGAGTGTTAGTCACTGGTCTAAGAACATTCATATATTAATGAATTTAATGTTCACATACATTTAGTCAACTACAATGGAACAAATGTAATGACCTTAATTAGTCTTCATTTCATTATGCCTACTGAATTTCATCCTTTAAATCTGTTTTGAAACTCCAGGTACCTTTTCCTAAACATAGCAAAAGACTGTCTACTTAAAAGATTTTCCCATATTCATCCCTCTCTCATTTCCTGGTGAATTTCTATGGCTATTTCAAGAATACAGTCCAAATGGCAACTAAAGGAAAGGTTCTTATGTAGCCAATTCGCTTGTACTCCATTAATTTCCTTACTATTTTTTATGCTTAACTATGTCACAATTGGAAAAGACTCTGATGCTGGGAAAGAGTGAAGGCAGGAGGAGAAGAGGACGACAGAGGATGAGATGGTTGAAGGGCATCACTGACTCAATGGACATGAGTTTGAGTAAGCTCTGGGAGTTGGTGATGGAGAGGGAAGCCTGGTGTGCTGCAGTCCATGGGGTTGCAAAGAGTCAGACACGACTGAGTGACTGAACTGATATCACAATGCATTGTATTTATTTAATTGATCATCCTTTTCCTCTTGGTAATTGTAACCTCCATCAATTAGATAATGTGGTTTACATGCTTAAACCAGTGTTTAAACTTGATTTCTGGGGAAAAATATGAAAATGTGAATATCAAATGTGTTTAGTAAGTGAAAGAGGATGCAAAAGTTTCCTGGTAAATGGCAGACAATTCTGCTCTTTTGAACCTTAAACTCTTGGGACTACTTTTAAGCATTGTTCTGCTCCTTGCATGTTTTTTTACATGGAAGCTAGGTGAACTGCTATATGAACTTATCTACTTATTAAATATGGATTAATAAATCATTTTTTTCTGTAGGCATGATATATGTTTGTTTCTCCTAGCTATGTTGTTGTTGTTCAGTCACTAAGTCATATTCAAATCTCCTGACCCCCTGACTGCAGCTTGCCAGGCTTTCCTGTCCTTCACTAACTCCTGGAGTTTGCTCAGATTCCTGTCTATTGAGTTGGTGATGCTATCTAACTATCTCATCCTCTGCTGCTCCCTTCTACTTTTGCCTTCAGTCTTTCCTAGAATCAGGGTCTTTTCCAATGAGTTGGCTCTTCTCATCAGGTGGCCAAAGTATTGGAGCTTCAACTTCAGCATCAGTCCTTCTGATGAATATTCAGGATTGATTTCCTTTAGGATTGACTGGTTTGATCTCTTTTCAGTCCAAGAGACTCTCAAAGGTCTTCTCCAGCACCACAATTCTAAAGTATTAATTTTTCAGCACTCAGCCTTCTTTATGGCCCAACTCTCACATCAATATGTGACTACTAGAAAAAATATAGCTTTGAGTTTGTGGACTTTTGTCGGTAAAGTGATGACTCTGTCTTTCATTATGCTGTCTAAGAGAGAGGAGCCTGGAAGGCTACAGTCCATGGGGTTGCAGGGAGTTGGACATAACTGAGCACATACACATGCATGCTAGTTTTGTCAAATCTTTCCTTCTAAGGAGCAAGCCTCTTATAATTTTATGGCTGCAGTCATTGTCCACAGTGATCTTGGAGCCCAAGAAAATAAAATCTGTCATGGCTTCCATATTTTCCCCTTCTATTTGACATGAAGTGATGGGATGGATGCCATGATCTTCATTTTTTGAATGCTGGGTTTTAAGCCAGCATTGTCACTCTCTTTTTTCACCGACATCAAGAGGTTCTCTAGTTCTTCTTCACTTTCTGCCATTTAGAGTGGTATCATCTGCATATCTGAGGTTGTTATTTCTCTTGGAAATCTTGATTTCAGCTTGTGATTCATTCAGCCTAACATTTTGCATGACATATTCTTCATAAAAGTTAAATAATCAGGGTGACAAGATACAGCCTTGACCTACTCCTTTCAAACTATTAAACAAGTAATTGTCCTATGTCCTGTTCTAACTGTCGCTTATTGAACCCAGACACAGGTTTCTCAGGATACAGGTGATATGGTCTGGTATTCCCAACTCTTTAAGAATTTTCCATAGAATTATGTGATCTACACAGTCAAAGGTTTTAGTGTGGCCAATGAAGCTGAAGTAGACGTTTTTCTCGAATACCTTGCTTTCTCTATGATCCAATAAATGCAGGCAATTTGATCTCTCATTCCTCTGCCTTTTCTAAACCCAACTTGTACATCTGGAAGTTCTCAGTTGTCACATAGATGAGCCCTACCTCGAAGGATTTCAAATCCTTTATGAATATAGTCAAGGCTATGATTTTTACAGTGGTCATATATAGATGTGAAAGTTGGATGGTAAAGAAAGCTGAGCACCGAAGAATTGATGCTTTTGAACTGTGATGTTGGAGAAGACTCTTGAGAGTCCCTTGGACTGCAAGGAGATCCAACCAGTCTATCCTAAAGGAGATCAGTCCTGGGTGTTCATTGGAAGGACTGATGTTGAAGCTGAAACTCCAATACTTTGGCCACCTCATGTGAAGAACTGACTCATTGGAAAAGACCCTGATGCTGGGAGGGATTGGGGGCAGGAGGAGAAGGGGATGACAGAGGATGAGATGGTTGGATGGCATCAGCAACTCGATGGACATGAGTTTGGGTAAACTCCGGGAGTTGTTGATGGACAGTGAGGCCTGACATGCTGCAATTCATAGGGTCGCAAAGAGTCGGACACGACTGAGCGACTGAAGTGAGCTGAACTGAACTGATGATTATACAGTGGAGGTGACAAATAGATTCAGTGGATTAGATCTGTTAGAGAGTGTGAAGAACTGTGGACAGACATTTGTAACACTGTGCAGGAGGCAGTGGCCAAAACTGTCTCAAAGAAAAAGAAATGCAAGATGGCAAAACAGTTTTCTGAGGAGGCTTTACAAATAGCAGAAGAAAGAGGAGAAGCAAAAGGCAAAGGGGAAAGGGAAAGATATTCCAAACTGAATACAGAGTTCCAGAGAATAGCAAAGAGAAATAAGAAGGCCATCTTCTGTGGACAATGCAAGGAAATAGAGGAAAACAATAGAATGGGAAAGACTAGAGATCTCTTCAAGAAAACTGGAGATATCAAGGGGATATTTCATGCAAGATGGGCATGATAAAGTACAGAAATGGTAAGGACATAACAGAAGCAGAAGAGATTTAGAAGAGGTGCAAGAATGGACAAAACAACTATACAAAAAAGGTCTCAATGACACAGAAAACCATGGTGGTGTGGTCACTCACCCAGAGCCACACATACTGAAGTGTGATGTCAAGAGAGCCTTAGGAAGCATTACCATGAACAAAGCTAGTGGAGGAAATAGAATTCCAGCTCAGCTACTTTAAATCCTAAAAGATGATTCTGTTAAAGTGCTACAGTCAGTATGTTAGCAAATTTGGAAAACTCAGCAGCAATCACAGGACTGAAAAAGGTCAGTTTTCATTCCAATCCCAAAAAAGAACAATGCCAGAGAATGCTCCAATTACCATACAATTGCACTCATTTCATAGGCTAGTAAGGTTATGTTCAAAATCTTAGAATGCAGAGAATTAGAGACCTAATAATGAGCTGGGCTGAGAATAGTGAGTGTTATACAGACAGCCAATTTAAAAATCAGTTGTATGTGGTGGAAATTGTAAATACAGAGAACAAAAGAGTTTCCATTGTCTGAACTACATTTCAACATTCAGACAAAGTTAAGGGTGGGAGAGTTCTAGTGAAGATTCTCAGAGGGAAGTAAAGAAAGAAAAAAATAGCAAAAGTGATGACTATGACTGGATTGAGTCAGATGTATAATACTAGTTAAGAAATGTCTCTTTTAAATAATTTTATTTATTTACTATTGGCTATGCTGGGTGTTCACTGCTTTGCATTGGCTTTCTCAAGTTGTGATAGAGTTACTCTTCATCGCAGTGCACAGGCCTCTCATTGCAGTGGCTTCTCTTGTTGCAGAGTACAGGCTCTAGGTGCTCAGGCTTCAGTAGTTGGGGCTCACAGGCTCCAGAGCTGGGGCTCAGTAGTTGTGGTATATGGACTTAGTTGCTGCATGCCGTATGGAAATCTCTGGAACCAGGAATTGCATCCTTGACCCCTCCATTGGCAGGTGGATTCTTATTCACTGGGGAAGTCCAACAAATGTCTTAATAATACAGTGTGATTAACTTCTCTCCTAGAGTCAATGATTTTCTTCTTTAATCATATTCTGAATCTACATTTTTTTAAAAATGAAACATACATGGCCTTGTAAACAATTTTCCAGTCTCCAAAAGCTGTCTTTTTGAGATTCTACTGAGGATGAAGAAAAGAAAGAAAGAAAAGAAGAATCAATGTTAATTAAAAACTGGTTCTGAGGTCAACATGTTTCTGCACAGGAATCTGTCTTTTGGAAGTAGTTTTGGGAATGTTAAGAATGTGTATGATGTGTTAAGAATCATAATGCTCAGTGATTAATTAAACATTCATCATAATCACAGAATGTTAAGTGTGTGTATGATCTATTGATGAATAGAATATAAAAGAAGGAATAAAGAAATATATACTGAATAAATAAAAAATAAATAGAATAAACTATAAACCAGGTAGAAGTTAAAATTTAGAGACTCAGACCACACATGTGCTTTATGATTCTACTTTTTCATGAACAATGAACTGAATCTATGAATAGTAATAAAGTTATGACAATATAAAAATAATTCTTTGAGATGGGATGTAAGAAGTTATCACACAAATGCTGAGGATCTGGCACTGCTGACTGAAAACTGGCCCTTTCCATTTGCACTCGCCATTTGCCTCAGGGGCTTTCTTTGTGGTCAGATGGTAATGAATCTTCCTGTAATGCAGGAAGAGTAGGTTTGATCCTTGGGTCAGGAAAATCCCCAGGCAAAGGAAATGACAATCTACTCCAGTATTGTTGCCTGAGAAATCCTATGGACAGAGGAGCCTGACAAGCTACAGTGTATGAAGTCTCCAAGAGTCGGACACGACTGAGCAACTAACACTTTCACTTTCATTTGCCTCTACAGGAATTGCCACTAGTCACTACAGTCACTGACCTTCAATATATCCTGAAAGGAGTTCAGATTGGAGGTCAGGAAAGAGACAGTTTGCTCTGGCAAATAATTGGAAGAACTTCAGATAATCAGATATATTCAGGAGAAGATTTCATGAGCCCAAATTCTTGCACCTAGAAAAGCACTACAGTCATTAACAGAGATATCTGTTCCTTATGACTAGCAACAACCTTCTGGAAAAATGTATGCTTTATTCAATGTATCTCCCTTCACTAAAATCACATATATATGGACCTTGCCCCTACCTCTTCAAACAAGTTCCTTCCTCAGAGCTATCTGAGATGTTCTCTCCCAGGCTATAGCCTTGACTTTGCCCCAAATAAAACTGAACTCACAGCTCTTTTCTTTCTCAGTTGACGGCACTTACATCCCAAAGATTTGAAAACCCTATGATTGGTATGAGCCCATTTTTCTGAAGAAAAGGGTAAAAGAAAACATACTTATTTTATCCTCTTATTGCATGTTACAAATATGGTGATACAGAGATGGCTTTTGGGATTACTTACCATAGCACTTTGCTTAGGGTGGAATTTACAGATTATCCAGTATTTTCCACTACAGGTTTAATTGAGAGATGGAGGGAAAGAAGAGAGTACCATGATTGTAAATACTCTGTGATCAAATGTTCTTGAAAAATATTGGATGAGGCAAAGTTTAAAAGGCACTTAATTTTGCTGCATTTTGTTCTATGCTTCAGTATTTCTCAACTTTTTATAAAAGCAATCTACCCGACTGTGCCAAGCAAATAGTACACAAATAATTATCTAGTGAATGAAATACAAGATGCAGAAAATAGTGAAAACATGCATTGTGATCTCCAAAAGAATGACTGATAAACATACCTTTAAAAACTAATTTTATCAGGGAATTTTTTTGTTTTTTAATCAAAGTTCCCCAAGACTAGTATGCACAGATTAGATAGGGAAATGCTGGTTAGATCAGAACATGTTTTAGCATGAGGAGCTGAGATCTAGGGAGAGAAGGCAATCTGTTTAAGGTCAGAGTTGTATTAATTTGCTTAAAAATTTATTTATTTTTATCTATGGCTGTTCTGGGTCTTCACTGCTGTGCATCAACCTTCTCCAGTTGCAGTGAGCAGGGGCTCCTCTCTAGTTGCAAGGAGATCTCTTTTCACTGCAGTGATTTCTCTTGTTTTAGAGCATGGGCTCTAGGTGTGTGGGCTTCAGTAACTGCTGTGCATGGTCTCAGGACGTTGTGGTACACAGGTCTAGTTGCTTTGTGTTATGTGGGACTTTTCCTGACCAGAGAGTGAATGCATGTCCCCTGCATTGACAGGTGGACTCTTTACCACTGAAACACCAGGGAAGCCCCAAAATTATTAAGATGATTTCTAGTCAATTGAAAAGATAAAAACTTATATTTACAATCAAGTTGCCCAGGTTTTAAAATATTTCATAGTCTAACCAACACTAATATAAATGTTTGAAAAGTATGACAAGAAACATTCACAACTTCCATTTTCTTTGAAGGATGTCAACTTTTTAATTGTTGCTGAATAGTTTTATAGCAACAAGCTATTATATTATCCAATTTGACACACACACAAAATAAGAGATTAGCTTAGGTAGGTGGAGACAGCTACTTTGTCATATCAAATCAGTTATTATGATGGACTACTCATACATTTTACCCATACTCTTAAAATCAAATAAAGTAACACTGACTTGACATATTGGGTTATTACTAGTTGAAAAACACTTTGTAAATATTAAATTCTGATTTATCACCATTCCAAAATGAGTACATAAAATTCAAGGCAGCAGATGAAATAGAAAATCTTGAGAGCTTAGAAAACTTAGTGAAATATGTCATGATGAAATACTAATTTCAATTCTGTCTTTTCTGTTCCACTTTCATTGAGAATACAATTTACCAAACCTATTAATAAAGTATAGAATTGATTTTTTTCTTCAACTTTATTATGCTCCCTGAATTTTAAGTGTTTTTGCCTGTTTATTGTAGGAGAAAATATTCAAAATAATGAATGCTGAATTATTTATGTTAACTTTTTATTTATTCAATGGTTTAATATTGTAAATGATGTTTCTGTTTTTGTATGTATATATTCATTTATATATATATATATTCATATATGTGTATATATTCCTAAATTATTTTACACAAAAATATATAAAATTATGTCCTTATATCTAATTTATGAAATATCCAGTTTAGTTAAATGACATAGAAGAGGAAAGGGATTCAACTAAGGTTTGTAAACTATGTAAAATCACATAGAATATATATGTCTTTGTCTATTGAATGCAGTTTTGTAGGAAATACATTCTTTTTATATACAACATATGCACCATGTTCATCAAAATTCAATAATTCTAGAAGTTAAAAAAATAAGTTTTAATATAGACTAATACAATATATAAAGAACATAACCTTCATGAATAAATGTGTTTTGATTTATGTCTGAAATTCAAGTTAATGGGATATATATTTGACAATGTTAATATTTCTGGACCCAAATTTCTCATCAAGAATTAAAGATTTAATACTATATATTAAAACTATACATTTTGGTATCATGTCTTATATAGTACTCTATATTATTATAATGCAAAATGTTTCTATGAGAACTAATGAAGCTAGCTTATATACGCACATGTGCTAAGTTACTTCAGTCATGTCTGACTCTTTGTGCCCCTAAGAACTATAGCTCACCAGGCTCCTCTGTCCGTAGGGATTCTCCATGCAAGAATACTAGAGTGGATTACCATGCCCTCCTCCAGGGAATCTTCCCAATCCAGGGACTGAACTCACATCTCTTATATCTCCTCCACTGGCAGGTGGATTCCTTATCACTAGTGTCACCTGGGAAACCAGTTTATGTTTTGAATGTTGAACAATTACATAGAATGGATTTAATAAATGTTAGTTCTCTACAAATTTCCACCTTTGTATGAGGACTCATATTCATTCTATCTAATATAATAAATATTACACATAAAGAATAACAGGAACAAAGGTATGTGGACCACATTTTCTCTAGTATTTACATAGATTTAAACTTGATGTCATGTTGGACATGACTGAGCAACTAAGCATGCATACACACAATGATGATGTCATTTGCTCCCTAAATCTAAGCTATTTCAGTATAAGATTAACTCATTACTTTTATGAAATATTAAATTTTTAGATGCTCTTTGGCAACATTACTCATCATATTTGATGCAGTTAGCATGGAGCTAATAGAAGTAATATTTGAATTGCAGCTTTAAGGAAAGAAAATGATTATTCAGCTACAATGATGAAAAAAGAATTTTTCCATTAAGGTGGATAAATTTGAGTGGAAAGTAAAGAAGAGCAACTAGATAGAGATGTCTCCCATATGTCTAGTTTTAGTAGCTTGATATGTAGGCACCATTTACTGCAATGAATGTTTTAAGGGGCTTAATGTTTTCAATATAATGAAATTTTGTATATGCTAACTTTGAGAGCTCTCAGAATGAAGTCCTAACTAATTGTGTTAAGCTAGTACTAGAAGCCTAGGGATAACATATTGATTGAATAGAATAATTACAGCATAAGTGCTGGAAAATCTGATATTTAATAGTAGGGTAGAGAAAGAGAGTAAAAAGTGTAGCACATTAAGAGGTAAATCAAAATAAATTTTGTAAACTGGTATAAAGTGATCATTATTAAGCTTTGAGAATTTAGTGAGATTGTAAATATAGCTATAGAATTGAATGTTGGTGAAAAATATGAGGAATAAAATATGTTACACTGAATAAATTTAATTGTAGTAATCAGAGTTCAGATTGCATGCCAAGTATATCAAAATCAGTAACTAAGGGGATAAGTATTTAAAGAAATCATGATATTTCAAGTTTTTATATGAAAGTGAAGTCAGAAAAGAGATAAACTAGTGATTTGAAAAACATGAGTTTATATGTACTTGTAAATCACAATCTTTCACAGAAGTAGACAAAAATGATACATATTAATTTATAAGTAGAAAATATTCAATTAAGATGTCATTTAAAAAATCAAATTAGTATTATACACTCTAAGGAATTATCAAAGTCAGTAATTAAGAAGGTATTACTCTTGCCTGGAAAATCCCATGGATGGAGGAGCCTGGTGGACTGTCTATACGGTTGCACAGAGTCGGACATGACTGAAGCGACTTAGCAGTAGCAGCAACAGCAGCAGCAGCAGCATTACTGAATAGATTTTCCTGGGCCATGTGCTAATATAAGTGCTAAGGACATAGAATGAATATAATTTTATTGTTTCACACATAGCTGTCCAGTCTTTCCAGCATCACTTAATTGAAGATAATATCTTTTCTTCATTGTATACTCTTGCCTTCTGTCAAAGATAAGGAGCCCATAGGTGCATGGGTTTCATCTCTGGGCTTTCTGTCTTGTTGGACTTATCTATATTTCTGTTTTGTGCCTGTACCACACTGTCTTGATGACTACTGTTTTGTAGTATAGTCTAAGTAGGAAGGTTGATTCCTCTACTTTGTTTTACTTTCTCAAGATTGCTTTGGCTATTCAGGGTCTTTTATACACAGTGAAGTAAGTCAGAAACCAATGTAATTCATTAACGCACAAATCTAGAAAATTCATTAACACATTAACGCATGGAATCTAGAAAAGTGATACTGATGAACGTATCTGTAGGGCAGACATAAAGACAAAGATGTAGAGAACGGGCTTGTGGACACAGCAGGGTTATGAGAGAGTGGGATGAACTGAGAGAATAACGTTGAAATATACACACTATCAAACATAAAATAGCTAATGGGAAAATGCTACATAAAACAGGCAGCTCAACTGGGTGTTCTGTGGTGACCTAGATGGGTAGAGTGGGGAAGGGGTTGGGAGGGAGGCCCAAGAGGGAGGGAATATATGTATACTTATGGTTGGTTAATGTTGTTGCACAGCTGAAACCAACATAACAACACTATAAAACTATTATCCATTGATTAAAATATTTAAATATAAAAAAATTTAAATTTAAAAAAGAATGAGTGAAAGATTTCACTGTTTTATTACTAGTTCTTAGTTCTGGAGGTTGTCATAATCTAGGAGCAGCAGAGAAACAAAAGGATGGAAATACAACCATTTTGAACAAAAAATCAAATTTCAAAGTACAGAACAGGTGAAATAAAATATAAACAGTTAAGAAATATGCAAAAATATTGAAAGTGGTTTTCTTTTGGTTTTAGGCCTTCACAAAGATATAAAATCCTGTTTTCTTAATGATCTTTGACTTTCGTTATTCCTGAAGTAATTCTATGGACACATATGATACTGCAAACAAAAACAATAGCATAATTATAAAACTGAAAGTGTACCAACACAGCAAGGGAAGCAAAGTCCAGTTAACAAAACATAGTCATATTTATTTCCTAGGGTCTACCATTAGTTGGAAACTAGCTTGATTTGGATATACCATACAGTGGGAAGAACATTGCTCCAAATACACTGAAATCCTTTGGATCTCATCAAGGTGCAATGCAACATGTAAAATAGCTATCATATACAAAAGTGATTATCTATCTATCTATTTATTTACACCTCTATCTATATGGACCTCCTTCATTGAAAAATAATAATATCCATGTGTTACACTGCTTTCCTCCTTCAAGATAAGTGACTTTCCAAATGGAGACTGGTTCCAAATGGGGAAAGGAGTACGTCAAGGCTGTATATTGTCACCCTGCTTATTTAACTTGAATGCAGAGAATATCATGAGAAACACTGGGCTGGATGAAGAACAAGCTGGAATCAAGATTGCCAGGAGAAATATCAATAACTCAGATATGTAGATGACACCACTCTTTTGGCAGAAAACAAAGAAGAGTGAAAAAGTTGGCTTAAATTCAACATTCAGAAAACTAAGATCATGGCATCTGGTCCCATAACTTCATGGCAAATAGATGGGGAAACAGTGGAAACAGTGTCAGAGTTTATTTTTCTGGGCTCCAAAATCACTGCAGATGGTGATTGCAGCCACGAAATTAAAAGACACTTACTCTTTGGAAGAAAAGTTATGACCAACCTAGACAGCATATTGAAAAGCAGAGACATTACTTTGCCAACAAAGGTTCGTCTAGTCAAGGTTATTGTTTTTCCAGTAGTCGTGTATGGATATGAGAGTTGGACTATAAAGAAAGCTGAGTGCCGCATAATTGATGCTTTTCAACTGTGGTGTTGGAGAAGACTTTTGAGAGTCACTTGGATGGCAAGGAGATCCAACCACTCCATCCTAAGGGAGATCAGTCCTGAGTGTTCGTTGGAAAGACTGATGTTGAAGCTGAAACTGCAATATTTGGCTACCTGATGTGAAGAACTGACTTATTTGAAAAGACCCTGATGATGGTAATGATTGAAGGTGGGAGAAGGGGATGACAGAGGATGAGCTGGTTGGATGGCATCGCTGACTCAATGGAGATGAGTTTTTGTAAACTCCAGAAGTTGGTGATGTATAGGGAGGTCTGGCGTGCTGCAGTCCATGGGGTCACAGAGAGTCAGACACGACTAAGTGACGGAATTGAACTGAACTTGATACTGAGGGTCACGGAATTTAGCTTTTACTTTAAGTGTTAAGTGTTAGTCGCTCAGTTGTGCCCGATTTTTTGCGACCCCATGGACTGCAGCTCACCAGGCTCCTCTGTCCATGAGATTTTCCAGGCAATGATACTGGAGTGAGTTGCCATTTCCTTCTCCAGGGGATCTTCCCAACCCAGGGATCGAACACCGGTCTCCTGCACTGCAGGTAGATTCTTTACCAAGTGAGCTACAAGGGAAGCCATAGGGGAAACCAAAGGGAGAAAAAGGAAAAAAAAAAGGAGATCATTACACATAAAAGTAATGAAATTGGACAAACGATAAGGAGTCAACGAGAAAATATGTTGGGAGTTTTCCAGTGTCATTTCTTAATCTATGATTGTATGCATGGTTTTTGTTTCCAAACATACTAAGTTGTTTATATTTTTCTATTGGATCACTATCAGAATTTTTATAACAAATATCTTTAAATTTTCAGTAAAAACAAACTTCAGTCTTCTACTTTCTCAGCCAAAATAGTTGAAGGTATTCTTTATTTTCGGCTACTCTTATGCCACCTGCTATCTATAAGCAAATCCTCTTACTTCTATCTTCTAAATATATATAGAATCTTGCCACTTTACATTGTATTCACTGTTCTAAACCTGGTCCGAGTTAATATTACCACGTATGCAGATTCTCACTAAACCGTCTCATCAAGACGGCCTTGACATTCCCTTAGGCTTGCCTAACCCTAGACAGTCTTCTTCCTGACTACCTCCCTTTTCTTTACTACCTTTCCTCCTTTCTCCCTTTACTACCTCTCTTTTCTTAAAGGGCATACTTCAGAAAAACTTCAGAAAAACTTCAGAAAAACTTTCATTTATGTAGAAAGTAATATGGAGTTTTCCAGGGCCTGTGGCACATTGTTGTTTGATGGGAATAAAGGTTCAGCTTATAAAGATGAAAGAGTCCTGGAGACTGGCTGCACAGTATGAATGTACTTGACACTACTAAACTATACCCTTAAAAATGGCAAAGACAAGCCTGTTACACAGAGTGAAGGCAGAAAGAGAAAGACAAGTATCGTATATTAACATAAATATGGGATATAGAGAAACAGTACTGATGAACCTAATTATAGGGGGATAATGGAGTCACCGATGTAGAGAACAGACTTCTGGACATTGTGGGGGAGAGGGTGGGATGCATTGAGAGTAGCACTGACATATGTTCACTGCCGCATGCAAAACAGATAACTAGAGGGAAGCTGTTAGGTAACACAGGGAGCTCTGCCTGGCACTCTGTGATGACCTAAAGGGGTGGGATGGGAGAGGGGAAGAAGGCTCAAGGCGGACGGGATATACGTATAATGATGACTGATTCATCTCATTGTGTGACAGAACCAACAAACATTGTAAAGCAATAATCCTTTGATTAAAAAAAAAAAAACTTTTAAAAGATAGAAAATTTTATGGTCTAGGTATTTTACCACAGTTTAAAAATATAAATAAACAAATAGATAGATAATAAATAAATAAATAAAATGCCAGGTGCTGATAAGGGCTATGGATAAAATAACATGCGTATGGGAGCACATGGGGTGTGCGGTGATGTGGATTGCTATTTTATATTTGGTGGTCAGACAAGACCCCCTTGATGAGTGACACTCAAGCCAAGGTATACAATTGATGAAGCAGGGAAGGCAGACCTGGCTAAAGGGCATTTTATGCAGATGGTAAACAATGATAATGATCAAAGGTAGGGATAGTTTAGTGTGTTCCAGAAACAGGGAGGTTGCCAGTACAGCCCAAACAGAGTAGACAAGGAGGAAAGTGTAAAGTGCGGTCTCAGAGAAGTGGGGGTGGCAGGTCCTGTTTCAGATTAACATCCTGAATATGTGTACATTCTTCCTGGTATGAACAAAATGTGGGCATTTGTTTTCACGGTGTGGGGGCGAGGGGTTGGTAGGGGAAGAAAACAAAGAACTTCCATTTGTAAATTCTTTCTCTGCCCCTTCAAAATGTAAATCTTCTTCCAGCCTTTTGTCTCTTCCTGGTTCTACCACCCAGAAATATCTTTCTCAAAAAACTTGAAAACCACTACCTCTTCCTTGGAATAAACTTATCTAGAAAGATAGAACCCTTATCTGTTTCTGTGAGAGCACAAGAGCCATATTTCTGAGAGTACCAAACAGCAAGCACAAATGGTCTAATCAAAATGACCAGTTTCTACTTTAATGCCTTCTATAATTTTTCTACTTAGAAACTGCCCTGCCCTTTGTATCAGTGCAACTGAGTTTAGGATTTCTCCCTATTGTACTACTATTGGCATCTGTTGGAATAGTCTTGAATAAAGTTTTCCTTTTTCAGTTCAACCCTTCAAGTGCAATTAAAAAAAATATTTTTTATAAAATAGACATAACCCAGTTCTTGCAATTTTTCTTCCTATCATCCTGCACAATTTTTCTCTGCAACACTTGTCACCAGCTGACATATAATTTGTGTTAAGTGGGCCTTAGGAAGTATCACTATGAACAAAGCTAGTAGAGGTGATGGAATTCCAGTTGAGCTATTTCAAATCCTAAAAGACAATACTATGAAAGTGCTGCACTCAATATGTCAGCATATTTGGAAAACTCAGAAGTGGCCACATGACTGGAAAAGGGCAGTTTTCATTCCAATCCCAAAAAAAGGTAATGCCAAAAATACTCAAAGTGCTGCAGAATTGCACTCATCTCACATTCTATCAAAGTAATGCTCAATATTCTCCAAGCCAGGCTTCAAGAGTATGTGAACCAGAAACTTCTAGATGTCCAAGCTGGATTTGCAAATGGCAGGGAAACCAGAGATCAATTTGCCAACATCTGTTGGATCATTAAAAAAGGAAGAGAGTTCCAGAAAAACATCTATTTCTGCTTTATTGACTATGCCAAAGGCTTTGACTGTGTGGACCACAACAAACTGTGGGAAATTCTTAAAGAGATGGGAATACCAGATCACCTGACCTGCCTCCTGAGAAATCTGTAAGCAGATCAGGAAGCAACATTTAGAACTGGACATGGAACAACAGTCTGGTTCCAAATAGGAAAAGGAGTATGTCAAGGCTGTATATTGTCATCCTGTTTATTTAACTTGTATGCAGAGAAGGCAATGGCAACCCACATCACTACTCTTGCCTGGAAAATCCCATGGACAGAGGAGTCTGGTAGGCTACGGTCCATGAGGTCGCTGAGTCCAACACGACTGAGCAACTTCACCTTAACTTTTCACTTTCATGCACTGGAGAAGGAAATGGCAACCCATTTTAATGTTCTTGCCTGGAGAATCTCAGGGATGGGGGAGCCTGGTCAGCTGCCATCTATGGGGTCACACAGAGTTGGACACGACTGAAGTGACTTAACCACAGCATATGCAGAGAATATCATGAGAAACGCTGGGCTGGATGAAGCACAAGCTGGAATCAAGATTTCAAGGAGAAATATCAATAACCTCAAATATGCAGATCACACCATCTTTATGGCAGAAAGTGAAGAACTAAGAGCCTCTTGATGAAAGTGAAAGAGGAGAGTGAAAAAGTTGGCTTAAAGCACAACATTTAGAAAACAAAGATCATGGCATCTGGTCCCATAACTTCATGGCAAATAGATGGGGAAGCAATGCAAACAGAGAGAGACTTTATTTTCTTGGGCTCCAAAATCACTGCAGATGGTGACTGCAGTCATGAAATTAAAAAACGCTTACTCCTTGGAAGAAAAGTTATGACCAACCTAGACAGCATATTAAAAAGCAGAGACATTACTTTGCCAACAAAGGTCCATCTAGTCAAGGCTATGGTTTTTCCAGTAGTCATGTATGGGTGTGAGAGTTGGACTATAAAGAAAGCTGAGCATCAAGAATTGATGTTTTTGAACTGTGGTGTTGGAGAAGACTCTTGAGAGTCCTTTGGACTGCAAGGAGATTAACCAGTCAGTCCAAAAGGAAATCAGTCTTGCATATTCATTGGAAGGACTGATGCAGAAGCTGAAACTCCAACATTTTGGACACCTTATGCGAACAACTAACTCATTTGAAAATACCTTGATGCTGGGAAAGATTGAAGGCAGGAGGAGAAGGGGACGACAGAAGATGAGATGGCTGGATGACATCACCCACTCAATGGACATGAGTCTGAGTTGGTGATGGACAGGGAATCCTGGCATGCTACAGTCCTCCAGATCGCAGAGTCGGACACGGCTGAAATAACTGACTGAGTGTAATGTCTACTCCCCTTTGCCATTTTTATTTATTATTTCCACAATTCCTTAAGGAGTATGTAGAACATGTAATTCACTCAATAAATCAAAATAAATGAAAATTTTATCAAATGCCTTATTTAAGTGCACTTATTTTGAAATTAAGGAAATGGCTTTTGGACTTGTTGCTTTACAAGGATTTCTACAGAAAAGATATTTTATTTTTTCATTCAGTTTCCCTTTACAGGGCTTCCCTCATAGTTCAGCTGGTAAAGAATCTGCCTGCAATGAAGGAGATCCCGGTTGCATTCCTGGTTTGGGAAGAAACACTGGAGAATGGATAGGCTACCCAGTCCATCATTCTTGGGTTTCCCTTGTGGCTCAGCTGGTAAAAAATTCACCTGCAATGTGGGAGACTTGAGTTTGATCCCTGGGTTGGGAAGATCCCCTGCAGAAGGGAACACTACCCACTCCATATTCTGGCCTGGAGAATTCCATGCACTGTACAGTCTATGGGGTTGCTAAAAGTAAGACACAACTGAACGACTTTCACTTTTCCCTTTACTACCAATCAGAACTAATATCTATGATTTGTGCTAACAAAGGGAATGATTCCTGGGTTGAGGCTTTTGCAAATATATGTAAAAGACTCTAGTGAACCTGCAGATAGTATCTTTATCTCTAAGAGCTTAAACTACATGCAGAGAAAAAAAGATTAACAATTTTTGTAACCATAAAATCTTACCCGTTCTTAATAAATCCAGATATAAAGCATGCAAAAAAAAAAAAAAAAACAATGCTCAAGTACAGCTCATCTGTTTTAATTTTATAGGTATATTGATTTCAATAGTTGACTATGTTCACCTCTGTAATTTGGCTCCAAGAGCAAACAATGAACCAAACTTTACCAGTTACAAAGCAGACATATCTCTGAAGTAACTTGATCCCAGTTTTTAAAAAATTCTTTCAATCTCATTTCTTTTCAAAAAAAGAGCCAGGTAATATATAAATAAATATAAAAGCACTGTTTTTTTATCCATATAGAACTTACTTGCTCTCAAACTTATTAAATAAAACATTTAATTAACTAGTTAATATTTTTCCAATTTTAATCTTACTAGATTAAATTTAATTTTACTAGATTAAATTAATATTAATTTAAACTTTTAGCTTGAATTACTAAGTTAAATATAATTTTACTAGATGAGGAAGCTTTGTCTGTCCTTTTCAGTGAGACATTTTGCCATGATCTTCAAACTAGGGAATGCAGTAGTGTGTGTGAGTAATACATCAAACCAAAGATCAAAAAAGAACAAGAATGTTAATATATTATCAAGAAAAGAAAATTAGGTAATCTGGCCATAAATTTGATTAAAATAAACATATATCTCATTGGGAATAGAATTCAAAATTTACAAAAGTTATTAGTCTAGAACTTCATAAAAAAATTAACTCTGTTAAATAGATGGGCTTATTTTTTCCTCTTGATAGAATGACTGGTAAAATTGTTCTCTATCTCTGACAGTTATTTTATCATGGACGGTATCCTTATCACCCACATTCTCTACCACCTCTAGCTAGTTGGAAAAATTTGTGCTTTTGAAATGTGGTGCTGGGGAAGACTCTCGAGGATCTTTTGGACTGGAGGACATCAAACCAGTTAAGTCTAAAGGAAATCAACCCTGACTCTCCATTGGAAGGACGATCACTGAAGCTAAAGCTCCAATGTTTTGGCCACTTGATGCGAAGAGCCAACTGATTGGAAAAGATCCTAAAGCTGGGTAAGATTGAGGGCAGTAGGAGAAGGGGCCAGCAGAGGATGAGATAGTTAGATAGCATCAGTGACTCAATGGACATGAATTTGAGCAACCTCTGGGAGTTAGTGGAGGACAGAGGACCCTGGCAGGCTGCAGTCCATGAAGTCACAGAGTCAGACACAAGTTAGTAAATGAATAACAACAGTCAGAAAAATAAGGCAGAAGCTGTTCCCTACACTGTGGGATATTTCAGCAGTTACACTGAAGGATGCAATGGCAGTCACCTTACAAATTTTTTGTAGTCATGGAAGCTCGATATTAAAATACTGAGTTTCTGATAAGTGGAGAATCTGAGATAATGTGGTTTTGGTATTGAGAAAAATACATGAGTTTTAGTCTCATTTACTTCCAAAGGAGACTATCAACTACTCTAATGTCATCAACTATCCCTTACAATGAATGTGGGAAAATGGAAACTTGTATGGAAATATAGTTTCTCTTTTAAAGGAAACCTCACAAACACAGATATCAACATAATACCTTCAAGAAGGATGATCTAATTTTATCTAAGCTTTTGAACTTGAAAATTATCTATGAAAATATTAAAATTTTGTTAGTTTGAGTTTAACATCTGGTAAATATTGTATAGGAATTCAGGAATTACTCTGGTCTCTTTTTGTAAATATTACAAAACAAGTTATTTTATTCTAAACTCTCCACCTATACTAGGTTGAAGAGACAGGTATCATAGTCAGCCCTTTGCACAGAGGCAGAAAATTTTGTGAACCAAAAAATATTTTGTCCTTTTATGAGGTCAAAAATATTCAACCTTTACAGATGTTACTAAATGAGTTTTTTTCTGTCACAATTGTGACAAAACAATTATTCAAGATGGTGATTTTGTCATACTTTATGTTTTGTCTATGGGCTTCCCAGGTGTTTCAGTGGTAAAGAATTTGCCTGCCAATTCAGGAGACGCAGGAGTTAAGGGTTTCATTTCTGGGTTTGAAAGGTACCCTGGAAAAAGAAATGGCAACCACTCCAATATTCTTGCCTAGAAAATCCCATGGACAGAGAAGCCTGGCAGGCTACAGTCCATAGCAGCGCAAAGAGTCGGACATGACTTAGCTACTGAGCAAGCAGTATTTTGTCCAGTAGAGCTTTGTTCCGGTTTCCTGCATTCTGCTGTAATTCTCAAGTTAACATCCATGTGTTATAAATACTGCAACACTGCATTATTCAGAAGTTTTGTTCAGCTAAAGAATTCTCTTCCTTTTCCATGAATAATAACTTGAGGTAACCTGTAAAGATCACTATCTAGTTATAGAGTTTCTCATCTACTATATGTGATACCACTTGAATTGTTCACTGCCACATGAAAGATTGCTGTAAACGTAACTACCTTAAGGTAGTTTTACTTGTATTAGATGTAGTGAATATCATGCTACGAAGACAGGACAGGCAGACCTTGTTTCATTTTGCTTTGCTTTATTGTGCTTTGCAAGTATAATTTTTTCACAAGTTGAAGTTTTGTGGCAACCCTGCCCTCCCTGCCCATGTGGTTCAAATCAAGTATGCCATCTTTCCCAGTTTTAAGATAATAAAAAGCGATGGAATATTAAAAACAAACAGAGCACCAAATAATATAATGTGAATTTCACATGTGCCTGAACTATGCTATAGCCAGAGTAAAAAATTCTGCAGTTCTACTATTTCCTTCTTCTAGTAAGAGGGTGGCTTATGTGAGACATGAAAATCTCAGTGGACCACAGCTTTATTTTCTAGTACCCAATGTACATGGTCCAAGAGGAATGTTAACTTGGTTGTATACTCAGTTTTCATTTGGGGAGTGTGAATTAATGTTCAGTATAGAGAATGAGTTAAATATGTCAAAGGCCTAAAGAGGAGATTCCCAGGTGGGTCAATGGTAAAGAATCCACCTGCCAATACAGGAGATGCAGGAGACGTGGGTTCAATCCCTGAGTCAGTAAAATCCCCTGGAGAGAGAAATGGCTACCCACTCCAGTATTCTTGCCTGGGGAATCCCATGGATGGAGGAGCCTGGTGGGCTACCATCTTCGACTAAGCGACTGAGCACTCAGTTCAGTTCAGTTCAGTCACTCAGTCGTGTCCGACTCTTTGTGACCCCATGAACTGCAGCATGCCAGGCCTACCTGTCCATCACCAACTCCCGGAGTTCACTCAGACTCAAGTACATTGAGTCAGTGATGCCATCCAGACATCTCAGCCTCTGTCGTCCCCTTCTCCTCCTGCCCCCAATCCCTCCCAGCACCAGAGTCTTTTCCAATGAGCTCTACACTACTACTAAAGAATAAGAAGGAGACACAGTATGCGGAAATACGGATTTCGAACCACACTTCCTCAGGAGCTTTGCCTTATTATATATACTCCATGATACTTACTGTAGGTACCTTCTGAGTGTTCCAACAGACAGTCCCCTTTAATTGACTTGGAAAGGCAGTTATTCCCCCTTTGACTGCATGTATTCCCTTTGCATGAAACCAAGACTCTCCAGAGGCTACGTTCAGAAAGAATATTCCTGTCATTTGTTAAAGTCCCGGGCACAGAACAATCTTGGTTTACTGCGGCGACGTTAAACTGTTGCCATCCCTGGGCTTCCCTGGTGGCTTCATGGTAAAGAATTTGCCTGCCAGTGTAGGAGATGCAGGTTTGATCCCTGGGCAGGGAAGATGCCACATGCTGCAGAGCAACTAAGTCTGTGTGTCACAACTACTGAACCTGTGCTCTAGGGTCCAGGAGCCACAACTGCTTAGCCCACATGCCTTAACTATGGAGGCCTGAGCGCCCTAGAGCCCACACACCACAAGAGAAGCTGCTGCAGTGAGAAACCGAGGCATCGAACTAAAGATTAGTCTCTGCTCCCTGCAACTAGAGAAAAGTCTGCATAGCAACGAAAGCCCAGCACAGCCAAAATGAATAAATACAACTATTTTTAAAAAACTATTGCCATCCCTGGGTTTGACAGGTCCATGGTCCACAATAATGGCAATGTCTCTAAATACTACAGCCACCTACACAAATAGCTTAACTCTCTAAGTTAAAGTTAGTTCTTTTTCCATTATGCTTCTATAACACACTGTGGTCACTTCTGTCAGAGTATTTATTATTCATGAATATATAATGAATAACATATATAGGTCTATAAAATCTACTTTGATATTCAAGAGGGGCATAGAAGGTGTTTTGCTTTACTTTTTTTTATTTTTTTCTTTAGGGAGTAAAAGGAAAGAATGGCTTTATTACCTTGCCAAGTAAAGGGAAAATGCAGTAGGCTAGCATCTCAAGAACTGTGCCCCCTGCCCTGGTGAACAAGGAGAGGTTATATAGTCACGCAGCAATACATGATAAGGATCAAGGCAGTAATGGTCTTCCATTTTCTTTTTCTGGCTGTGCTGAATCTTCACTGTGCAAGTGGGGTTTCTCTAATTGTGGTGAGTGGGAACTACTCTTCATTGTGGTGCCAGGGATTCTCATTTTGGTGGCTTCTCTTGTTGAGGAGCATAGGTTCTAGAGCCTGGGCTTCAGTAGTTGGGGCACATGGGCTTAGTTCCTCCATGGCATGTGGAAAATTCCAGGCCTGGGATCAAACTCCTGTCCCCTGTATTGGCATGTGGATTCTTATCCACTGGACCACCAGGGAAATCCGCTTTCTTTTGCTTTTAATGTCTGTATCACTGGTACATATATATGTATATATCTTCCCTGGTGGCTCAGCAGTGAAGAATCTGCCTGCTAACCAGAAGACTGGGGTTCAGTCCCTGGATTGGGAAGACCTACTAGAGAAGGAAATAGCAACCCACTACTGTTTTCATGGAAATCCCATGGACAGAGGAGCCTGGTGGGTTACAGTCCATGAGGTTGCAAGACTCAGAAACAACTCAGTTACTAAACAATTATACATATATATTATATAGTAATTGATATACATAAATTTTATATATTTATATAACCATAAGTTTAATAAATCTTTAAAAATCATAACTTTTCCAATAAATCTGGAAAGTAAAACTCCATTCCACACATATAAACCATAAAGCAGTAAATTTTCATTACATATTGGAAGAAATAACCTTCTCTTACTTTTCATCAAGTTGAGGTGAAATTACTTATTGTTCAAAAGTGACCTCTCCTAGTTTTAAATTAGAGCATTATTGTCTTGCTGAAATTGAAATTCATTATAATCAAGAAGGATATTTAGGTCCCATCTAAGAGCTCTGACAAGAGGTCCCATAAGCTCTGTAGAAAAAAAAAAAGCATAATTGAATGACTTTGTGATAAGTATAATTTTATTTCATATATCCATAAAATGAAATGCCATGATGGAAAAAGAAGAGGCATGAAGGAAGGGTGGAAGAAAGGACAGAAAGAAGGAAGAAAGAGAAGGAAGGAAGCAATGGAGGGAGAAAGGAAGGGAGAGAGAGAGAGAAGGTAGGAGGCAGGGTAGAAGAGAAGAAGGAATAAAAGTTTGAAAGCAAGAAAGAAAAATTGTACCAAAGAAATTCAGGAAAGCACTTGGTAATGTGTGAAGAGCAGGTGCACCATATTCACCCTGGATGAGGCTTTCAGGGATAAAGTATTTTTTTTTCCCTCCTTCATTTTATCATCAGTGTCATGCCCATAACAATAAGCAGTTGGATAAATTGACAGATTTATCATTTTGACATGCAATTTTCTGGATTCCTTTTGCAAAGCCATGCCTAAGTTGTGAAGATAGTTCAGTGTAAGAATAAACTGATTATGATGTTCTACAGATGTTTATATTGAATTATGCTTTTTTCACTTTTAGATCAAGTCCTGTGGTCCTGGGTTTTCTATGGGACTTGGATACCCTTTAGATCATGGTCCTGTAATGACTAAAATAATTGGAGACCATAGACGATTGTACACTTACAATATTAAGTTAAATTGGGAAGCCACTATCCATCTTTGTGAGTGTGTTAGCTGTTTTAACAAACCTTTAAAATGCATTGTATTAATTTTGTAAGGTATGCTTTGTATTTGTTGAGTTTTAACTTTTACTCAGTATCAAAGTTACAGAAATACAATAAAAATACAATTTCTAATATCCTTTACTTGGATTAACAATTACTTATTGTGCCAGTATGGGTCTTTCTGGAGATAGAGCTTCTAGGAAAATAGCTAAGATTAAATGAGATCATAAGTGTGGAGACCTTATGTCTTTATAAGAAGAGACACTGAAGCACAAGCTTTATCCGTCTCTATCACTCTTGCTCTCTGTCTCTGTCTCTCCCTCTCTAACTTTTGTTCATGAACAGGTAGGGGTTCCCACTCTACCTACTGTCACACAAAGATGTTGCTTGGGCACACAATGAGATGGTGCCAAAGGAAGAGGCCCCAGAACAAAACTTGATCTTGGTTTCCTAGCCCCTAGAACTGTGAGGAATACATTTCTATGATTTAAGCCACTCAAGCTGTATTATATGGTTATAGAAGCCCAGGCAGTCTAATATAGTACACATACAATATCATCAATCTTCATATCCAAACAAAATTTAGGGTGGAGGATCTGTCCTGCCTTTATCAGGTGATGAAAACAATTGATAAGATGAGCAGGTATCTTGATAATGATCACAATCAAGGGTTATCTCCTCTTGCATTGCTACCTGGCTCTGCAACATGCTGGCAGAGCAGGGACTCTGAAGTTCTGTCTGCTGGCTAGTGTGTTCTTTGAGCTGTGCTGCTGCCTGTGGGAGTTTGTGATTTGTGCTTATTTGTTGAATATTACTGAGCCTCTATTACAGGTTTAACTGACCTGATGAAAGCTTCTATAATTGGCATTAGGCACAGGAATATGGGATTTGGGGGCCTCCTGAATGTGCCTTAGCCAGGTGTCTTGGCTTGGCTGAGAAACTATCTGTGTTACAGATTCAATTGTATGTCTTGATTCCAGCCTAAGATATGACTGATGCTAGGCACAAGGGTGAAAATTCTTACCCTGTGACCATGGTTGTTGTCTTAATCAGGCCCCCGTTCTACAGGGTCCTCAAGAGAAAGACTAATAATCTGTTCCACATAGAGGCCCTTTAGGTTGTCACTAGTATGGAGGAAATATGGCGAGGTTCGTACTTTTAAAAGTAATTGGGATCTCAGTTCAGTTCAGTTCATTTCAGTCGCTCAGTCCTGTCCAACTCTTGCGACCCCATGAATCACAGCACGCCAGGCCTCCCTGTCCATCACCATCTCCCAGAGTTCACTCAGACTCACGTCCATCGAGTCCGTGATGACATCCAGCCATCTCATCCTCTGTTGTCCCCTTCTCCTCCTGCCCCCAATCCCTCCCAGCATCAAGATCTTTTCCAATGAGTCAACTCTTTGCATGCCAAAGTACTGGAGTTTCAGCTTCAGCATCATTCCCTCCAAAGAAATTCCAGGGCTGATCTCCTTCAGAATGGACTGGTTGGATCTCCTTGTAGTCCAAGGGACTCTCAAGAGTCTTCTCCAACACCACAGTTCAAAATGACCCGACAAATGGAATGGCTTTGATATTCCCAATGCTCAGACTCAAGGAAAATGCTGATGTCATTCTCATGCTACAGCAAAGGAATTAAGGGATTGGGTCAAATAATTTTAAGCCCAGAGTCCAAAAACCCAGTAAAGTCATTATTGACATAGAGAAGCTCCTAACATTGACACACTGATTTGAGTTTCATCAGAGGAAGAAATAAATATTCGCAGCTAGAGTAGAATCATCCTTTAAAGTATATCCAGTGACCACACAAAAATCCATCCATAAATAGATTAATTAATAAATAAATACTGAGTATATGAAAGTGAAGTGAAGTCGTTCAGTCGTGTCCGACTCTTTGCAACCCCGTGGACTGTAGCCTACCAGGCTCCTCTGTCCATGGGATTCTCCAGGCAAGAGGACTGGAGTGGGTTGCCGTTTCCTTCTCCAGGGGATCTTCCTGACCCAGGGATCGAACTCTGGTCTCCTGCATTGCAGGCAGACGATTTAACCTCTGAGCCATCAGCGATAGGAGGAGGGAAAAAAGAAAACACACTTCTTTAAAAATAGTCAACAATTTGACCCAATCAGAAATACAAAATATATTAAAATCATTTACATAACAAAAGGATAAATGGGCAATGATTGGCTTCTGCATCTCAAAACATAGATTCTGAATTTTGCTTTAACGTCTGCTGAAATGTACCATTTGACAAATCTTGATTACCTTAATGAACAGTGAGTCTCAAATCAGTTTTACCTGGGAATGTCACTACAATTGTACAGGATATCTTCTATACTTTCACAGAAGCTACCAAACATAAAATAGAGAATAAACAAGAATGCTTCACATTAACCTTTGCCTAATTTCTTAATGTTTATGGCACCTATTGCCTTAAAAATAACACAAACTCTGAGTTGATGAGTAATACATTAAAATAAAATGTTTTGGCATTTAAGATGGTTCTATAACATTCCTCCCTGGTTAAAATAGTTAATATGGCCTGTGGTAAGCACAATCACATGAACTGTGAACTTCCAGATGTTCAAGCTGGTTTTAGAAAAGGCAGAGGAACCAGAGATCAAATTGCCAAAATCTGCTGGATGATCAAAAAAGCAAGAGAGTTCCAGAAAAACATCTACTTCTGCTTTATTGACTATGCCAAAGCCTTTGACTGTGTGGATCACAACAAACTGTGGAAAATTCTGAAAGAGATGGGAATACCAGACCACCTAAGCTGCCTCTTGAGAAACCTATATGCAGGTCCAGAAGCAACAGTTAGAACTGGACATGGAACAACAGATTGGTTCCAAATAGGAAAAGGAGTACATCAAGGCTGTATATTGTCACCCTGCTTATTTAACTTATATGCAGAGTACATCATGAGAAATGATAGGCTAGAGGAAGCACAAGCTAGAATCAAGATTGTCGGGAGAAATATCAATAACCTCAGATATGCAGATGACACCACCCTTATGGCAGAAAGTGAAGAGGAGCTAAAAAGTCTCTTGATGAAAGTGAAAGAGGAGAGTCAAAAAGTTGGCTTACAGCTCAACATTCAGAAAACGAAGATCATGGCATCTGGTCCCATCACTCCATGGCAAATAGATGGGGAAACAGTGGAAACTGTGGCTGACTTTATTTTCCTGGGCTTCAAAATCACTGCAGATGGTGATTGCAGCCATGAAATTAAAAGATACTTACTCCTTGGAAGGAAAGTTATGACCAACCTAGACAGCATATTAAAAAGCAGAGACATTACTTTGCCAACAAAATTCTGTCTAGTCAAGGCTATGGTTTTTCCAGTAGTCATGTATGATGTGAGAGTTGGGCTATAAAGGAAGGTGAGCACCAAAGAATTGATGCTTTTGAACTGTGGTGTTGGAGAAGACTCTTGAGAGTCTTTTGGATTGCAAAGAGATCCAACCAGTCCATCCTAAAGGAGATGAGTCCTGGGTGTTCATTGGAAGGACTGATGTTGAAGCTGAAACTCCAATACTTTGGCCACCTGATGCGAAGAGTTGACTCATTTGAAAAGACCCTGATGCTGGGAAAGATTGAGAGCAGGAGGAGAAGGGGATGACAGAGGATGAGATGGTTGGATGGCATCACCGACTTGGTGGACATGGGTTTGGGTAGACTCCGGGAGTTGGTGATGGACAGGGAGGTCTGGTGTGCTGGAGTTCATGGGGTTGTAAAGGGTTGGACACAACTGAGTGATTGAACTGAACTGATGCACAATCATAGTCCCACCAAGATGTCTGTCTTAATTCCAGGCCCTGAGAATATGCTATGTTTTATGAATAGAGAGAATTAAGATGGCAAAACAATTGACTTTTAAGTAGGGAGATGATACTGGACTATCTGTATAGGTCAAATAATCACATGTCCTTAAATGTGGAAGAGGGCTTAGAAGGGAAGATTAGGTCAATGTGATGTAAGAACTTGACTCACATTTGCTAATTTGAAGATTGAGGAGAAGGGCCATGAGCTAAGGAATGTGGAAAGCTTCTGTAACCTGGAAAGAGCAAGATTTGGGTTCATTTTAATGCTGTAAAGGCTATAAGGTTCAATAATTGCTTCTTGATACTTGCAAAGATGGGTTAGAGGCCTCTTAACACCTTGATTTTAGTCCACAGATGCTCATGTTGGATTTCTGAACTGTGAAACTATAAGATAAATTTGTATTATTTCAAGCTGCTAAACGTGTGGTCATTTGTTACAACAGCTGTAAAATACCAGTCAGTCAGTCAGTCAGTCTGACTCTGTCTGCTCAGTCTTGCCTGACTCTGAGATCCCGTGGACTGTAGCACACCAGGCTTCCCTGTCCATCACCAACTCCCAAACTCATGTCCATCGAGTTGGTGATGCCATTCAACCATCTCATCCTCTGTCACCCCTTCTTCTCCTGCCTTCAATCTTGTCCAGAATCAGGGTCTTTTCCAATGAGTCAGTTCTTCACAACAGGTGGCCAAAGTATTGGAATTTCAGTTTCATCATCAGTCTTTCCAATGAACATTCAGGACTGATTTCCTTTAGGATTGACTAGTTTGATCTCCTTGCAGTCCAAGGGACTCTCAAGAGTCTTCTCCAACACCATAATTCAAAAGCATTAATTCTTTGGTGCTCTGCTTTCTTTATAGTTAAACTCAATACATGGTTCAAATTAAATCAGAATAGGGCTTTTAAGAATTCAGTTAAGTCCTATTTAGAAAAGAGATGATTTCTACTGCTTCTCCATTAAATAGTCCCTTTTGACTTTTTTTTTTTAATCCTCAAAAAGTTGAATGGATCCTCCTAGTAGATTACTAGGGCTTTAATTCTATGGCTCCAACCACCAGGTTTCCCATATTTACTATAATTGAAATTAATGATTCTATCCAATCATTAGCTGATCTTTATTTTGCCATTATAGATTTGGCTACTGCATTGTTTCAGTGCTTATTTTAATGATTCTCAGCTATAGATTGCCTTTGCTAAACTACTCATGAGAAGTCTCTATAGCTTGGCAGTTGTATTCTATCATTGCAAGCAAGATCTTAAACTCATTCAACATTCTCCAGGAAAACATGTATGGCATTATATTCCTGCCATCCTCCTCTGAGAAGATTCATTTGACACACTAATTCAAGGCAGATAAATATTCACAAATCATCTCACAAAGCAGATGATATTTTTTCCCCAGTATATAAGTATAAATTTAAAACTCTGTGGGCATCATTTGATCAAAGGCCATGCCATCTTTGAAAGTATCAAGAAGCAATTATTGACCCTTATAGCCTTTATAGCATTAAAACAAATCCAGTATTTTGGGGAACTTTTTGGATTCTGGAGGTAACATATTCCTCATGTACAAATGTTATTTAACTATATTTATTCTGTTACAAATCAGTCCACTTTGAACAGAGTTCCCTTGAGGGGAAGGGAAAAAAAAAAAAAACCTCTAGAATCTTTCCAGATTACAATACAGTAGGCACACAGTTGCAATATGATTACTACTTCTATTGGTAATAAACAGAGACTTCTTCACCATAGGAGTTGTAGTAAACTCCTTTATTCTTACTGGAGTCTCTAGACTACCTGTCATGGCTGAAAGTTTTATTGCATTGGATCCATGGTTTTGGTGCAATAAAACTACCCTCCTTGATCTGGCACTACATGTCAGAGAGTAAAATTCAGGCCACTATTGGGATCTTTTGAAGGTTGAGACTCTCAGACCCTAAACTTGTGACCATCTGTTCCCAGGTGACCATTATTGATGTCTTGAATCATGGAAGCAGCATTCTACAAGCTTACCAAACCATCCTGCTACAATATAAATGTTACCTACAGGATAGAGTCAAATTCGAGCATTCCGGGGTAACCCACCTTCAGGAAAATATGACCTCCTCTGACCTCAGGCCTTTGCCAGATACCATGCTATTGAATAATATTATTCCTTGCCAAGAACCTTTGGCCAACTGTGGAGCCCCTTGAAATCAACTGAGTGAATAACCGAGGGAGTCCATGCACTATAGAAATGGCAGTGTCCCTATTACACGTAATGAAGCTCCACTGGAAGCTTCCTGATTTTTAGTCCTTAAAAAAGTCATCCTTGATAAAGGATGCTAACCAAGAATCAGCACAATTGACCAAATTTCAGGAAGTCATCCTAGAACTAGATAATCAGCACATTTGCACATTTTTAGAGACTCTTGGATAATTGAAAATGATTTGTCAATCTGTTCTGGACAATGGCAGTGACAAATAATTCCTTATCCAATTTTCTCCCTGTGAAGTACAGTGGGGATTTCTTGTTTTACAGGCAAAAAATTATTAATGGAACACATCTTCTTGCATATACTAAACCCAAATACAAGACCTCAACAGAACACTTTTTATGCCCTTTGAAATGCATTAAGGTCTTGGTTAGCCTCTCTGGGTGCCAAATGCAAGGGAAATTTAAAATAAAGAAATTTCCCTTAAGTTCAAACTTTTGCTCCTCAAACACTCTCACCAAGCTGATGGGTTCCAGGAACTTCCCACCCTTAAGGAAATTCAAGGCATGATTTCAACACAGCAGTCTCCTAGCAGTGATAATTTTAATGAAAAGCAGACAATCAAGCTTAAGTGATCGTGTGAACCGATCACCTTTTTGATAGTGTGCCTTAAGAGGTAGCAGGCACTTTACCAGCAAAGCAGTCATTTTAATTTCCTGCTTTCATTTTGGAAGCCATTCTTCATAGGATAAGACTTTTCTTTAGTGATTGAACATGACATAATAGCCTAGTGTTAATAGGTCTACTTACAAAATTTTACTATCTTTTAAAGAATTGTTGGTAATGAATTCTATTAAGTATCATGTACCATTATGGATTGACTTTTCCTGTATGACCTTTAAGTACAACTTAAATGAATAAGGCAGTCTGCATTTATGTTGTTTATTAACTTAATTTTCTCTTTATATATGGACATCTGTATAGAAAAGAGAAAATATAATCATAATAGTTGTCTGTGTAATAAAAATAAAGATATTAAAATATAATTTTATTATAAATAACATAATTAGTGTTGAGCCCCTATTAAAACATTCTTGATTTCTTTAGCCAAAACTGAATTAACTTCCTGAGTTCCATATTTTTTTATGATTACAATCAAGGTATGAACACAATGCACTAGCCTATTTTTCTTTCAATTTAACATTATCATATAAAATATTTCTCATTTGTTAGTTTTCAGAATTGCCATATAAATTGCTTTGTAATGTGTTACTTCTAGAGCTGGGTACTGATGTTTAAGTAATATGGCTTATAGAAATAACAGATGTTACACACTACTATATCGCAGAGGTTCACTGTGGCTGCATTTTTTTTTTTTTTTAATTGTGCTGGGTCTTGACTGCTATGCACGGGCTTTCTCTAACTGTGGGGAGTGGGAGCTACTCTTTGTTGCGGTATGAAGATTTATTGCGGTGGTGGCTTCTCTTGTTTCAGACCATGGACTCTACGGAGCATGGGCTTCAGTAACTGTAGCACTTGGGCTTAGCTGCTCTACGGCATGTGGGATCCTTCTGAACCACGGATGAACTCATGTTCCCTGCTTTGGCAGGTGGATTTCTAACCACTAGACTGCCAAAGAAGTCCCTACTGTGACAATTTTTAGGGCAAGAGATAGGTTGTAGAGGTAAATGGTCTATAAAACTTGGCTAAAATAACCTCACAGTTTATACAGATACACTGTTTCATAATTAGAGTATTTTTCTAACTGCTTCTCTGTCAATGACTTCCAGAATGTGACTTAATTCCCCTTGTGGACACTGACTTCCAAATTTTTACTATTTTTGAGTTTCCTGATTAAATAGATTAAAATTACATAATTTAGTACCATATTGTAAATTCTGGGTTTAACTTAGAATAGATTTCTGTGTGTTAAAATGATGGGTCAAAAAAAGGAAAGCTTTGGTCACTTTTTTTCTTTATTTTTTTGAGCTATATTGTCTAGAAGGGGTTGCTAAGAGTTGGACACGACTGAGTGACTTCACTTTCACTTTTCACTTTCATGCACTGGAGAAGGAAATGGCAACCCACTCTAGTGTTCCTGCCTGGAGAATCCCAGGGGCGGGGGAGACTGGTGGACTGCAGTCTCTGGGGTCACACAGATTCGGACACAACTGAAGCGACTCAGCAGCAGCAGCAACCCCACTAACTACACTGCTTTGCTCTAGTTTACTGTATGAATCAACATCACGTAACTATCTGGAAGGATAGGTATTAGTATTTATTTTACTTTTATAGTTCACTAGGCAAATGGGCACCCTGAGAGAGTTTATATTTCTTTAATCATGATTACTTTTAGGAGCAAAGCACATGATCTAAGCCAAAGAGATAATAATTTCCTTATAGTTAGAGGTTGGTTAAGAGATCAGTATAAATTGGGTCTAACACCATATGTGCCAGTACTATTATCTGGAAATGCTGGAATATAGGCAATTGTTATTTATCATGAGTGACTTTGGGTAAATGTGGCTTCTGGAGCTGCTATCAGTCATCTGAAGGCAAAAAGGAAGGAACCAGCCTGGGACTGACATCAACACAAAGTGAGAAGTCTGTGTCTGCTGCTGCTGCTGCTAAGTCACTTCAGTCATGTCCGACTAGGTGCGACCCCATAGATGGCAGCCCATCAGGCTCCCCCGTCCCTGGGATTCTCCAGGCAAGAACACTGGAGTGGGGTGCCATTTCCTTCTCCAATGCATGATAGTGAAAAGTGAAAGTGAAGTCGCTCAGTCATGTCTGACTCCTAGCAACCCCATGGACTGCAGCCCACCAGGCTCCTCCGTTCATGGAATTTTCCAGGCAAGAGTACTGGAGTGGGGTGCCATTGCCTTCTCCAAGTCTGTGTCTACAGAGACCTAAACAAAACAAATAAGCAGTGTCACTTAATGTGAAAATAATTCCTCTGTGTGTTTGCACCATTTTTATTCATTTATATATTTGCTCTGTATCTAAACCTATAAACAATAGGAGGCAGAATCATTACTAAGCTTACTATTGCACACTTGGCTAATATGGGCTTCCCTGATGGATCAGTGGTAAAGAATCTGCCTGCAATACAGGAGACACGGGTTTGATCCCTGGGACGGGAAGATCCCCTGGACAAAAAAATGGCATCCCACTCCAGCATTCCTGCCTCGGAAATCCCTTGGACAGAGGAGCCTGGTGGGCTATTGTCCATGAGGTCTCAGAGTCTGACACTACTGAGCACACACACAGAGGAATGAAGTATTATTTCCCAAATTACTCACAAATTCCAATCATTTCCTTGAACTGGAGAGTGCTTCAAATAGGCAACTAACTAATATTTAGAATTGGTTAAAATGGAGAGTCAGGAGTTAGGAATATAGATCCAGCAGTGGTTTTAGGTGTTAATGAGTGATGGTGCAGTTACCTTCTTAAGTTTGGAATCCATTCAAAATTTCTAAATTGTATACTTAAACATCAATATATTATCTTAATTAGGAAAGAGTTGATACTGGGGAATATAACTTAAAAGTGAACTAAAGTTATAAAACTTAGTTTATTCAAAGGCATGTGTGAAAATACAGGGGAGAACTTTTGCTCTAAGATAACTGCATGGCCAAGATAAGATTAGAGATGGTTTGTTTAGAAAGAAGGCCCATCCCATTATAAAAACTGAGAAAGGTCAAAATTACCAGTTCCTTTCTTCAAACACAAAGGTCTTATCCTAAAAAGATCCAGTGCATATATCTTACGCCATCACTGCACCATATCAGTTTCAGTGGTAAAGGAGGGTTTGCAGTGAGCTTAAAAAGAAAAAAAAAATGCTTGGCACTTACACTGCTTTCATAGATATAAGGAAAAAAGAGGTTGAGAAAGAGGAGATAACACTGATTCCTGATACCTATGTGAATAACTCTCAAGTGTTTCTTTTAGTCCAGAATTCTTCCAGAACCACAGACCCAAAAAACTGTCTAGTTGACCACTCCAACTGTACTGCCATAGTTATATACAATAGATTGTCAAAAATCAAACTTTTAATTTTTTCAGTTTACTTTATTGAAGTACAGCAGATTTACAATATTATGATAATTCCTGCTGTACAGGAAAATGATGCAGTTATATATATATATATATATATATATATATATATATATATATATTCCTTTTCATATTATTTTCCATTATAGTTTATCACAAGATATTGAATATAGTTCCTTATGCTATACAATAGGATCTTTTTGTTTATCCATTCTATATATACTAGTTTGAATCTTCTAATCCCAAACTCCTCTGTCCCTCCCCTCCCCACCCCTCCCTTTGGCAACCACAATTTTGTTCTCTTTATCTGAGTCTGTTTTTGTTTGGAGATGTTTATTTGTACCACATTTTAGATTTCACATATCAGTGATATGTGATATTTGTCTTTCTCTTTCTGACTTACTTCACTTAGTATGATAATCTCTACATCCATGTTGCTACAAATGGCATTATTTTTATGGCTGAGTAGTATCCCTTTGTGCAAATGGAGCAAATCTCCTTTAACCATTCATCTGTCAATGGACACATAGGACATTTAATTTTTTTTTATTGAAGTGTCATTTATATACATAAATGCAAGTATCTTAAGAGTAGAGTTTGGTGAGTTTTGACAAATATGTTTATCCATGTAACCAATACCCTAGTCAAGATTTAGAATACTTCTTTCTTATGACCCTTCCAAAAACAGCTTAACCTAACAGAGGTGAATGCCAATGTGATTCCTATCATCTGTTTAGATTAATTTTACCTGCTCTAGAATTTCATATCAATGAAACCACAGTTAATGTAATCTTTTAAAAAAAATATTAATTTATTTATATTGCTGCCTCATGTCTTAGCTGTAGCACTCAGTGAGATCTTCACTGCAGCACGCAGGATCTTTAGTTGCAGTGCATGGATTCTCTAGTTGTGGCTCAAAGGCTCACTTGATCCACAGCATATAGGATCGCAGTTTCCAGCCAGAGATCAAACCCACATCCTCCGTACTGCAAAATGGATTTGTAACCACTGGGCCACCAGGGAAATCCTTCAGTATGTGATCTTTTACTTCTGTCTTCTTTCACACAAGATGTTTGGAGATTTACCCACGTTATTACACAAAATAGTAGTTAATGCTTACTTGTTGCTGATAAGTATTCCATCACATAAATAACTTTCTTTTTCATCTGGAGATAAGCACAAAGGTTTTTCCCAGTGTTTGTCTGTAATGAATAAAGATGCTATGGAAGCTGTTGTAAAAATTTTTGCTGTGGATATGTGTTTTCATTTATGTTTGGTAAATAGCAATAAGTAGAATGACTTGGTCATAGGAAAGATATACTTCAATTTAGAAAGAATTTCAAAAATCTTTTTCAAAGTGGTTGTATGATTTCATCCCACAGTAATGTATATGATACTTTCAGTTGCTTCGCATCATTAAGAATACTTAATATCAGCCTTATTTAATTGTAATCAGTAGCAGTCTAAAGAACATATTGGTATTGTGTGATGGTTCAAATTGCATTTCTCTAACATCTAAGGATGTTGAGCATCATTTCATGTGCCATTTGTATATCTTTATTTTTCTGCATGTGAAGCTCTGCACAAATCTTTGGCCTATTTTATACTGGATAATTTTGTATTTCTAATGTTGTGTTCCAGAAATTGCTTATTAAATATCTTTAAAATGTGAAGAAAAGTAACATAATCAAATGATTGAATTTTGAGTCAATATACGTGGTTCATCTCTCCATTTATTTAAATATTCTTTAATCTCTTATTAAATGATATATAGTTGGTGTTGAATTACTAATATATAGTTACTTTGTGTTGAATTTATTCTTAAAAATAACCTATAAAAAGTTATCTTAAAAGTGGAATTTTTAACATTTTATTTTGAAATAATTATACATCTACATGAATTTGACAAGTTAGTAAAGAGATCCCCAGTATTCTTTACCCAGTCAACCCCAGAGTTTGCAACTTATATAAATGCTGTGCAACTGTACTGGAGAATCACAGGGACAGGGGAGCCTGGTGGGCTGCCATCTATGAGGTTGCACAGAGTCGGACACAACTGAAGCGACTTAGCAGCAGCAGCAGCAGTACTGTCTCCTTACTTTCATATATCTTCCATTTTTATCTCAGAACCCTATAAGATAAATACGTATGAGAGAAAAAAAAATGAATCTCTCCCAATTTTTATTCAGGTTTCCAAATTATCCCATAAATTCATCTCATCATTTCTAAGCATCTAAAATTTCATTTGTAAATTTGATTTTTTTTTTCTTTTCTTATTAAATTATTTTTATAGGCTCTGAAATCAGTTGGTAGGGATCAAATCCAAGCTATTTTCTGGCTATGAGATCTGAAGCGAGTAACAAACTCTCATTACATCAGTTCCCTCCTGCAAAATGTTCATCAAAATATAACTTTTCTCATTTTTATGAAGTCTAAGGGGGTTGTATGTGTGGCTCTCCAAAACCCCATGAACTGTAGCCCTCCAGGTTCCTCTGTCCTTGAGAACTGATGCTGAAGCTTAAGCTCCAATACTTTGGCCACCTGATGCAAAGAACTGACTCATTAGAAAAGCTCCTGATGCTGGGAAAGATTGAAGGCAGAAGGAGAAGGGGACGACAGAGAATGAAATGGTTGGATGGCATCACTGACTCAATGGACATGAGTTAGAGCAAGCTCTGGGGGTTGGTGATGGACAAGGGAGACTTGCATGCTGGAGTCCATGGAGTCGCAGAGTCGGACATGACTGAGTCACTGAACCAAGCTGAAGGGGGTTTATCCACTTTTAGTTCAGTTCAGACACTTAGTCGTTAAGTACTTATCAAATATGTCTATCACATAGTTAGCATTCAACAAAATTATGATTTTTATCAATGTTTATTATTTTAATTATTAATTCATTGTAGAGATATGAATAATAGAAGTTTAATAATTTAATATAACATAAAATAATGTTTATTATAAACTATGGTTTTAAAAGAATAAATATGAATCTATTCATAATGTTATTAATCATCAAATATTTAACTAGTGTCTACTATATAAATTGGGCTTCCCAGTTGGCTCAGTAATAAACAATATACCTGCCAATGTGGAAGATGCAGGTTCCATCCCTGTGTTGGAGAGATTCCTTGACAACCTATTTCAATATTCTAGCCTGGAAAATCCGCTGGACAGAAGGTTGTAGTGGGCTACAGTCCATGAGGTCTACAGTCCATGAGGTCACAAAAGAGTTGTACATGACTTAGTGGCTAGACAATAACAATGTAAAATGCACTGGAAATTCTGTAATAATGCTGAAAAATGGCTGAGTACAACCTATAAACTTCCTGAATAGTGATGTCATCCTATATATCTAAATGTGTACACTTCAGTTACTCAGTTGTGTCTGGCTCTTTGCAACCCCATGGCTCCTCTGTCCATGGGATTCTCCAGGCAAGAATAGTGAAGTGGGTTGCCATTTCCTCTTCCAGGAGATCTTCCTGACCCAGGGCTCGAACACACATCTCCTGTGTCTTCTGCATTTGCAGGAGGATTCTATACCACTGAGCCACCTGGGAAGTCCCTATACTTCTAAATAGAAGGTTATAAATTCTGTAACTCTCAGATATAGGATCTCTGGCATTTATAAAGAAGACATTACAGTTTTGCAAATACTGTAAAGATTGAAAATGAGAATTAGAATAGTACAGCCTCAGGCTATACTCCTCAAGTCATTTCAATTCTTCGAACTTTCCTTACTGAAGTAATGCTTCTGTCCACAGATATTATCTTTTTCAAGTCTAAGACCTCACAACTAAGCTGTCTCCATGCTGGATATAGTCAGTTTTACTCTAAATTCGAGTAATTATATGATTAGAGACAAATGTCACTAAAGAGAGTTAATGTAAGTGGAATAAAAACTACCGAAGTTAACATTAATGAATACACTAGTATTTTTCAATGAGTCTATTTTTTGTACCACTCATAAAGGGCAAACAATGCCTTGATCACTTGTGTTTCTTAAACAACATCTATCATCTGCATGATTATTTTTACTTCCCTAAGCTGTTTCTCATCATCCAAAAGTCTAACATTGGAAATGGAACTTTCTCAAAGATTAGAATTGTTTAAAGGGCTAAATCCTTCACAGTGAAGCACAAAATCTTGTGTAAATTAGCCAGGGCCCAAGAGAAAGGCCATGTTCATGTAGGCACTTAATTGACTTTGGTTGATGATGATGACACACTTCATGAGTACAAGCACCAATTAGGGAGAAAAGCAACTAGTCAATCCTTAAAATAAGCAAAGTGGTCAAGAAAGCAAGAATTCCAGGAAAGACACCTTAATAGGGCAAACCACTCACTTTATGTTTCAGAAGAGACCAGCTTATCCATTTTACTCACTTAAAACTAGCCTTAAACATCCAAATATTTTAAGAATACTTAATATCTGAAAATCCTGGGAAACATCTGAATAAAAATCCACATCCAGGTGAATCACAAGTGCAAGGCAATTTTTTTTTCATAGTCAGAGTTATATAAAGGCAGAAATGTTCATGCTCTACTGTTACAGCAGATGGGTTACTAGGTATGAGCAAAGAAATGGGGGAAGAGGGCAGGTGACAGGAAATGCACATCTTATAAACAGCAGAGGCCCATAGACAGACAAAGGCAAGTAGGAACCTTCAGACTGACAGGAAACCACATATTTTGGGTGATAAGTGTCCACCCCAGTCACAGACAAAAAAAAGAAAAAGAAAATGGGGAAAAGCGGCTGCCTCTTGTATTCATACATAAACTTTTGCTCATTGTGTTCTCATAACAACTAAGATTAACCTTATAGATAAGAAGCACCCATCATGAAACTAGGCCATGACACTTCTGATATAAGCTAAATGGGGATAGAAACCCCTCCTCCCTTCAGGAAAATAGAGCTGGGATGAAAAACAGGGAAATTGACCCCCAAACTCCTCCTTCCCCAGTGAATATTCTGCCCCTTCAATTGTATGCCTCTCATAACAGCATATTAAAAAGGAGAGACATCACTTTGCCAACAGAAGTCTGGAAGTCAAGGATATGGTTTTTCTGGTAGTCATGTATGGATGTGAGAGCTGGTCCCTAAAGAAGGCTTAGTGATGAAGAATTGATGCTTTAGAACTGTGGTGCTAGAGAAGACTCTTGAGAGTCCCTTGGACAGCAAGGGAACCAAATCAGTCAATCCTAATGGAAATCAACCCTGAATATTCATTAGAAAGACTGATGCCAAAGCCAAAGCTTCAGTACTTTGACCACCTGATGTGAAGAGCCAATTCACTGGAAAAGACCCTGATGCTGGGAAAGATTGAGAGCAGGAGGAGAAAGCGGTGACAGAGGCTGAGATGGTAGGATGGCATCATTGACTCAATGGATAAGAGTTAAGGCAAACTCCAGGAGACAGTGAAGGACAGGGAAGCCTGGCATCTGCAGCCCACTGGGTTGCAAAGAGTCGGACATGACTGAGCGACTGAACAGCAACAACATAACCAGCTTGCCAAAGAAACTCAGGTGGCAGGTCCTCATCAGCCTGCCCACTCTCCCTCCAAGAGTGTATCATTGCTTAATAAACTTTACGTTCTCAACCTCTCTGATTCATGATTCATCTCCGAATTCTTCTGTGACCAAAAAAATAAAAAAAAAAGAACTTCAAATTCACCTGCAACACTGTTTTGTAACTGCACAAAGCTGATTTTCCCTCAGTCAAATGGCACGTTAATTCAAATGGCATGTTAACCATATGTTAGATTTTGAAGTGGATTATAGTTGTTACTGAGTCCAAGTTTGCTCTACTTGCCACCAGGCAGCCCTATTAACAAAGAGACTAGGCAAGAAATATGACTTTGTTGGGAAACCTGGCTGACCAAGAAGATGGCAAATTATTATCTCAAAATAACCATCTTTTTGAAGGCCAGGCTGTTTTACCGAATAAAGATGGGGAAGGAGAGAAACTAAGGTGAAAAAGGCAGAATAGAGAGGGAGAGGTGGTGAGAAATTAAAATAAAAAGGGTCATCCATCTTACAAAACAGTCACAGGACAGCCAGCCTTCTGGAAAGAATTTGTTAATTTCTTCTTTCCTGCAGCCATTCCCAAGTGGGTAGAGTCAGATTATTTCCCTGTGAGCTGAACAAAGGCACTTTAACAGTCAGGCAGAGGGGCAGGCTTCTTTGAGGCAGACCATTATGTATGATTGCAATAATAAAAGCAACAAAAACCAAGTCAAAGAAACAGCTCCAACATGGAATCAGAATTGGCTCTTCCCTTCAACAAAATGATTATATTGACTAGAATTTCTACTCTTGGTCCCCTCAAAAATGGCTACCAATACAAACTGACATTCAGTTTGGATGACTTTTTCTAAGCACTCTTGAAAAAGAGCAGAACAAAAAAATTAAAGGCTAGGTGGTTAATATAAAGTAGATTGAGAAAGCCAATGGGTCACTTGGTTGCATATAAAGAAGTAGAGGACAGAAGGAAAATGAGAATCTGAACTAGAAGAACTTCACTTATTAAATGAAGAGATTGCTAGAAAAAGTTGCATTGTCAACCTTGGCAGTTCTCCTGTACAAACTGGATTATAAGTTTAATCCAGTTCCTTTCTGGATTTAAAATAGGTAAATATTTGAAATGTAGAATAGATAGATGAGTTTAAAATTTTTTATATCAATTTCCCTTTAATCTTCTGGAATTATAAAATTTTTTCTAGTCTTCCTTATTAAAGATAAAGTATTCTGCTTGGTTGGTTGAACCTGTGGATCCAGAATGGGGATACCAAGGAACTGCATCTATATAGAAGGTGTTGTTCTTTAGTCTCTAAGTCATGCCCAACTCATTTGCTACCCCATGGACTGTAGCCCACCAGGCTTCTCTGTCCTTGGGATTTCCCAGACAAGAATACTGGAATGGATTGCCATTGCCTTCTCCAGGGGATCTTCCTGACCCAGGGATTGAACCTGCATCTCCTGTGTTTCTTGCCTTGGCAAACAGATTCTTTATCATTCAGCCATCTGAGAAGCAAATCATTCTGCTTGCTTGACAATAAAGCAAAAGCTTATGAGTTATGGAACCTGTTTCATTCAGAATTCACCTCACCTCTAGATCAATAGACTTAAAACTAGTGTGGAGTCTTATTTCAACTCAGCAGAGAAAGTACAGGGCTTACTAAGGAAAGGGAAGCATTGTGTCAAAATGCTACAGGAGGTAGCCAGTATGATTTGGCAGGTGCTGGGATATTTGGGCAATCTACAGAATATCACATTGATCTTACATGGAAATAACCTCATGTTAATCAGATAGCATGACCAACAAATAGAAGATAAGCTAAGGCCATGGTAAGATGACAAGCTCAGAAGGTGTACTGAATGCTACAAAGTTTAATGACCCACCTCTTGAAAGTGAATTTTAGGTTTCCAGCAGTCTGATGGACTGCTGGAATATATATATATATATATATATATGTATATATATATATATATACACACATACATACATATATATGTGTATATATATATAATCTATTGCAATAGAATCTATTGCAATAGAATATATATATATCAAGAGTGTATATATATATATATATATTCTATTGCAATTTGCATCTCTAAAGCACTAAAAAGGAAACTCTATCCCTGGTAGGCCTCTCTAGATTCTGGTACTAGCATGTTCCAAAGTAGTAATGGGCTCTAACCATTTACCAAGTTACAAGGAAGTCCGTTAGCTTTGATTTGGACCAAATCAGAAAAAGACTCCTCAGTATATTTAACCTTACAGATGTAGATGATTTACATAAGCAAATCCTTGCATCATCACACAATTGTTAAGATCATTGTTGTTGTTCAGTTGCTAAGTTGTGTCCAATTATTTGTGACCCCATGGAGCGCAGCACACAAGGGTTCCTCGTCCTTCACAATCTTCCAGAGTTTTGCTTGAATTCATGTCCATTGAGTCAATGATGCCATTCAACTATCTTATCCTCTGTTGCCTCTTTCTCCTCTTGCCCTCAATCTTTCCCAGCTTCAGGGTCTTTTCCAATGAGTTAGCTCTTCATATCAGGTGGCCAAAATATTGGAGCTTCAGTATCAGTCCTTCTAATGACTATTCAGGGTTGATTTCCCTTAAGATTGACTGGTTTGATCTCTTTTCCAGCAGCACAACTTGAAAGTGTCAGTTCTTCAAAGGTCAGCCTTCTTTATGGACCAACTTTCACATCAGGACACGACTACTGGAAAAACCATAGCTTTGACTATAGGAACCTTTGTCAGAAAAGTGTTATCTCTGCTTTTTAATATGCTGTGTAGGTTTGTCATAGCTTTCCTTGGCTTCCCTGATAGCTCAGTTGGTCAAGAATCAGCCTTGCCATGCCCGAGACCCCGGTCTGATTCCAGGGTTGGGAAGATCCGCTAGAGAAGGAATAGGCTACCCAATCCAGCATTCTTGGGCTTCTCTTGTGGCTCAGCTGGTAAAGAAACCACCTGCAATGTGGAAGACCTGGGTTTGATCCTTGGGTTGGGAAGATCCCCTGAAGAATGGAAAGGCTATCCACTCCAGTATTCTGGCCTGGAGAATTCCATGGACTGCATAGTCCCTGGGGTCACAAAGAATCAGACACACACACACACACACACACACACACACACACACACAACAAAGAGTCAGACACGACTGAGTGAATTTCACTTTCACTTTCTCTTCAAGGAGCAAGCATCTTTTAATCTCCTGGCTGCAGTCGCTCTCCACAGTGATTTTGGAGCCCAGGAAAAGAAAATCTGTCACAGCTTCCACTTGCAGGTTGTTATATCCTTGCTATTTATGATAAATTTAAGGACAGTGGTGTTTAGAAGCCAGTCTGACACATTAGTATACTAGAATTTAAACTTGTTGCCTTTCTAATAGGAAATAACAGGAGTCGTGTGAACTATACATTTGTCAGGAATGTAAGGTATGATTGTAAAAAGTCCATGGAGAAACAATTTCAGTTAAAATTTGAATATGCTGAGTAATGAGGAGGATACCACAGAATATATTAAAACACAGGCCAATTCAACCCACTGCCTATTTTGCAAATAAAAGTTTATTGAAATACTTTCATTTATTTACATGATGTATATGATTTCTTTCATGCTAGAAGGACAGAGTTGAAGAGTTTTGATCAATACTTAATGGCCAACAAAGATCAAAAACCTTTTCTATCTGGTTCTTTAAAGTAAAAGTTTGCTAAACTGTGTTTCAGACATAGTTTGAGGATAATGATGAAAGAGTAGATTAAGAGAAAATTCTAAATACCATCATCTCTGTTTGTTCACAGTTATTTTCACATACCTAGCACAATGCTTAGCACTTAGTATACATTAAAAATACTTGTTGAAATAATGCTGAATAAAAGATAATAGAGCTCTGCAGAGGGTTTTGAATATGGTAAACATTTAGGGAAAATTACTGAAGGATAATTATCCTGACAGTATTTTCCCACATAAATTAGAAGAAAAATGTGAAATATTTGAAAATCTTATAATTGTTCAGGGAAAGGTAGCACACTATTTAGTCTGGCACCAGTATGAAATTTTTTAAAAAGGGAATTGATGAAAGCAATATTATAGGAAAGAAAGGTCACTCCTAGTTGATTGGATGTGGATAATATATTTACGCATTTTACCTCTATAGATTTTTAGTAAATATTGTGAATTTTAGATGATATGCCTATGTTATTTCGATTGATACCTGTTAGTGAAGATTCCTGCTGTCTTTCTGTCTATGGAGTATTACCTTAAGAAACAATTTAGTTCAGAAACCAGTATTAGCATTAATGCAAAATTTTCTTTCATTGGTGACATGTAAGTTGTACCTGATTCTTGCTGGTTTAGGCAGATACTTCATTAATTCAATTGTCTTCTTGTTTTAAACCCTCCAAATACTCTTTCTCTCCATTTGTTCAGCTTCAACTTCTATTTTTTTCTAAGATGATCCCCCTGAACTTAGACTTGGTTGAAATCCTCTGTGCCTGAAACCAAGTCTTGCTGAGGATTCCTATACAGTTCACTTTGCTTCAAGAGAAAATAAAAATAACAGTCAAACAGAAGATGAAAATCTTAGTACTGAATATGTGAATTGCTGTCTATCTTTCTAAACCATCTCTCTACAAGACACACAATAACTCCTAAACAATTAACTTAAAGACTTCAATTTTTTGGAAAATTAAGTAGACATTTAAAATCTTCCTTAACATGCATTTTTCTATAGATGGATTACAGACAGATATTTGCCAGAGCAAATAGTTTTGATGATTATTTGAATGCCATTTTAAGGGAAAAACAATGTTACTTTTCCCATTATTGATAGGATATTGAATCTCTAACTTGCGCAGATCATCTGAATGATTTTATTCCAAGGTTATCAATTCATTTGTCCATCAAGTGTTTATTGAGTGCAAAAGTCATTAATGTGTGAGCCATAAGGTGATCTCATTTTAAGGTTTAAATCTAAGAAGAAATATTGAGAAATAATTGAACAACTTTTAGGTTTGCTGGGCAGATAAACTCATTAAGAGCAGGAATCTTGATGAGTTGTGAAGCACTATGAGAAAAGCTGAACGAGGATCACGGAGGAACTGGGGAGAGAGATGATCAGGATTCTAAAAATCTTACTAGGGTTGATCATTGGAGAAGTTGGGCATAAGAACTGGAACAATAGGAAAGCTATGTTCAAAAATAATAGTTTAAATTGAAATATCAGAAGTGTCTGATAATAGGAAATTTAAAGGTGCGGCTAACATTGTCAATGTTCAAGGTAAAGTGGATATAAAAGTCAATGGAGGATCCTCTAAAACCTAATTGTCCCAAGAACCATTAAGTTGTTTACAAACAACTACAGACTGACAAAAATAGGTACGTGGGCGCTCCGGAAACCTGTCAGAGATTCAGAGATCTGAGCAACCAAGCAAATGTCCAATTAAGAAAAGTTTATACACAAAAAAATAGAAAATTTTGTGGTGTGTTTGGTCGCTTTTGTTCCACTCTGTCCATGGCACAGTTGGTGAGGTCAAGAAGAAACAGTGCATTTTGACAGTTCCATCCTTCAGGAAAAGAAGGGCACTTATTTATAATATTCTGACCAGTCTGTGCATTTGCCCAAGGGAATGGCTCCTATTAGCCTAACTCTGAGCTCATCCCACAATGGAAGCATGCTTTGAATCTGAGGTTGGGAGCTACAGAAGGAAGGGATATTCAAGTCTTATGAGAACTTCAGTTCAGTTCAGTTGCTCAGTCGTGTCTGACTCTTTGTGACCCCATAAATTGCAGCACTCCAGGACTCCGTGTCAATCACCATCTCCCAGAGTTTACTCAAACTCACATCCATCGAGTCGGTGATCCCGTACAGCCATCTCATCCTCTGTTGTTCCCTTCTCCTCCTGCCCCCAATCCCTCCCAGCATCACAGTCTCTTCCAATGAGTCAGCTCTTCACATGAGGTGGCCAAAGTACTGGAGTTTCAGCTTTAGCATCATTCCTTCCAAAGAACACTCAAGACTGATCTCCTTCAGAATGGACTGGTTGGATCTCCTTGCAGTCCAAGAGACTCTCAAGAGTCTTCTCCAACACCACAGTTCAAAAGCATCAATTCTTGGTGCTCAGCTTTCTTCACAGTCCAACTCTCACATCCATACATGACTACTGGGAAAACCAAAGCCTTGACTAGACGGACCTTTGTTGGCAAAGTACTGTCTCTGCTTTTGAATATGCTACCTAGATTGGTCATAACTTTCGTTCCAAGGAGTAAACGTCTTTTAATTTCATGGCTGCAATCACCATTTGCAGTGATTTTGGAACCCAAAATATAAAGTCTGACACTGTTTCCCCATCTATTTCCCATGAAGTGATGGGACCAGATACCATGATCTTCATTTTCTGAATGTTGAGCTTTAAGCCAACATTTTCACTCTCCTCTTTCACTTTCATCAAGAGGCTTTTTAGTTCTTCTTCACTTTCTACCATAAGGGTGGTGCCATCTGCATATCTGAGGTTATTGATATTTCTCCCAGCAATCTTGATTCCAGCTTGTGTTTCTTCCTGCCCAGCATTTCTCATGATGTACTCTGCATATAAGTTAAATAAGAGGGATGACAATATACAGCTTTGACGTACTCCTTTTCCAATTTGGAACCAGTCTGTTGTTCCATGTCCAGTTCTAACTGTTGCTTCCTGACCTGCATATAGGTTTCTCAAGAGGTAGGTCAGGTAGTCTGGTATTCTCAACTTAGACTCACCCAAATGTCTGGAGGTAAGACATCACAGGCATAGAAATACAATGAGACATCTAAGATCTGAGAAAACTGAATGGAGATACTTAGGGAAATAAAGACATTTAATTGTAGCCTATAAAATAATGTGAATGATCTGGTTAGACAGCATTAATGCCTCAACAGACATGACTTTGAGCAAACTCAAAGAGATAGTAAAAACAAGGGAGCCTGGCATGCTGCAGTCCATGGAGTTGTAAAAAGTCAGATGTGACTGAACAACAGCAACAGCATGTAAAAAAGAATTGGGAACACACACACATACACACGGCTTCCCAGGTGGCTCAGAGATAAAGAAGTGGTCTACAATGCAGGAGACTCAGGTTCAGTCCCTGGGTGGGGAAATCCCCTGGAGGAGGAAATGATAACCCACTCCAGTATTCTTGTCTGGAAAATTCCGTGAGCAGAGGAGCCTAAGGTGCTACAGTCCATGAGATCACAAAGAGTCAGATATGACTGAGCAACTGAGCATGCACACGCATACACACACACAAACACACATTTGCTACAGGACTGAACCTTGAAACATGCTAAATGAAATATCATTCATAAAAAAACAAACACTGTGTCATTTCATTTCTACAAGGTACCTAGGGTAGTCAAATTCATAAAGACATAAACAGAATTGTGGGTAGTAGAGACTTTGGCCTGGAGAGAATAGGGAGTTATTGTTTAATGAGAACAGAGTTTCAGTTTAGGCATATGAAATAGTTCTGAAGACGAATGGTGATAATAGTTGCACAATGATATGAATGTAATTAATGGGCACTTAAAAATGATTAGCATCATAAATTTAGTATTAAGTAATGTTTTACCACAATTTAAAAAACATTGCATCAAAAAAAATTGATAGGAAAAAGCATATTACGTATCTGAGAGTTTAGACTCTTGATATTTTACCTTGTAGATGTGGATGCCACTGGGGATAAAGATAGATGGGAAAAGAAAGAAGAATATAACTGGGACAAATGGTCTTGAATTAAAAAAAAAAAAAAAAAGCCCTGTGACCAGGAGGCTAATAACCATTAACAATGAGGAGAAGATGCTGTGATTCTCAAATGAGCAATGTGAATGAATAGTAATGGTCTGGAATTGGTGTGGGATTGAAAGAGGCACTGATTCTACCTCCCAAACCTAAGATTATACAACAGGTAAAAGAAAGACAAGTTGCCTTTGAGAGGACTATAGGGTGTATCACTTGGGAATTGTGTTCATCTAAAAGTGCAGAAATTCCAAGTCATAGAGACATAAAATAAACAGGCTGACTTCCTCTTTCACCTAACATAAAGAGGAGTAGGAGTTTGAACACATGAATGATTATCACAGAATCACGCCCACTAATTTTCTCGCCTGCATTGATCAGAATCAGACTTCCTCTCCAGTATGCCCAGATATTGACAAAAATGGCACTGGAACAATTATACTCTAAGCAAGATGAAGAAAGAAAAGCAGAAAAACTCAAACATGTTTCCCAGATGAGTGGCTATTCTTCAAGGGTTTTAGAGAAGTCCAGCCAATGAATGACTGCTAGTTTCCTTTCATGGGTAATCTTTAGGTACAAGCAAGAGTTGGTCCCTTGCCCCCTAAAATATAGTCTTTCAGTTCAGTTCAGTTCAGTTCAGTCACTCAGTCGTGTCCAACTCTTTGAGACCCCATCAACCACAGCACGCCAGGCCTCCCTGTCCATCACCAACTCCCGGAGTCCACCCAAACCCATGTCCATTGAATCAGTGATGCCATCCAACCATCTTATCCTCTGTTGTCCCCTTCTCCTCCTGCCCTCAATCTTTCCCAGCATCAGGGTCTTTTCAAATGAGTCTGCTCTTCGCATCAGGTAGCCAAAGTATTGCAGTTTCAGCTTCAACATCAGCCCTTCCAATGAACACCCAGGACTGATCTCCAGGACTGATCTCCTTTCGTCTTTAGTTGAGCACATTACTGGCCCAGTTAATATATGGCTTCTGCTAGCAAAGAAGACAAAGATAATGGACACTGGGTAAGCTATGAGAATTTTCTGTCACCTGGGAAAATTTTTATACTTGGGGGCAATTCCATTTCAGTTCAGAGAAGAGGATGAAACATCCACAGGTACAGAACTAGATCTGGTTCATATTTGGTAAAAGTCCTTCAAGGCATGTGACAAGCTAATGATAATAAATAATGATTATACTGCCCATTTGAACATTTCTCACTAACAGTTTATAACCAATTTAAAACTAAAAACTTAATGTCTTCATTGAACAAAGAATACTGTATCTATTGTATATTAACAATTATGGAGATACTATGCACATAGCAAATAGGGAAACAATGGAAACAGTGAAACTTTATTTTTTGGGGCTCCAAAATTACTGCAGATGGTGACTGCAGCCATGAAATTAAAAGAGACTTGATCCTTAGAAGAAAAGTTATGACCAACCTAGACAACATATTAAAAGGCAGAGACATTATTGTGCCAACAAAGGTCCATCTAGTCAAAGCTATGGTTTTTCCAGTAGTTACATATGGATGTCAGAGTTGGACTATAAAGAAAGCTGAGTGCCAAAGAATTGATGCTTTTGAATACCAGTTGTAGAGAAGACTCTTGAGAGTCCCTTGGACTGCAAGAAGATCCACCTAGTCCATCCTAAAGGAAATCAGTCCTGACTATTCATTGGAAGGACTGATGATGAAACTGAAACTTCAATACTTTGTCCACCTGATGCAAAGAACTGACTCATTTAAAAAGACTGATGCTGGGAAAGATTTAAGGTGGGAGGAGAAGGGGATGACAGAGGATGAGATAATTGGATGGCATCACCCACTTAATGGACATGAGTTTGAGTAAACTCTGGGAGTTAGTGATGGACATGGTGGCCTGGCAGGCTGCAGTCCATGGGGTTGCAACGAGTCAGATACGACTGAGTGAATGAACTCATGCACATAGTATTGAACAAAATGAACATGGTCAAGATCCCTAATGGTAGTAATATTTTAATGGTGACATAGACACTGAACTAACACTCAAACAAATATTTAATTCAGGCAGTAACAAGTGTTATGCACGTAACTCATATTGCTATTAAAAAAAATATCAACAATGCCTCCCTCACCCCCCAAGAGGACTAGAGAGTATATATATATTAGAGTTTAGGTCAAAGAGTCTCTATCACAACTATTCAACTCAACCATGTGAAAACAGTGAAGACAGTACATTAAAAGTGAGCATAGCTATGTGCCAATAAAACTCTACTTATAAAACAGGTGGTGGGCAAATGTAGTCTAGCCTATAGTGTGCTGATTGCAGGGGCCATGAGAAAAATATTTTAAATTTGCAATTAGAAAAAGAGGATTAGGTGAAAACAATAGAATTTAAATAGAATCAGCCATTTACATCTATTGTCTGCTAAAATATGTAGCAATGTGCACAGTGCTGCTGCTGCTGCTGAGTCACTTCAGTTGTGTCCAACTCTGTGTGACCCCATAGATGGCAGTCCATCAGGCTCCCCTGTCCCTGGGATTCTCCAGGCAAGAACACTGGAGTAGGTTGCCATTTTCTTCCCCAATGTACACAGTAAATTACAATAAATATCCTCAACTACTGTGGCTTTAATGCTTATTAATAATCCATCTATATATTATTGATTTTTTAATTTTGAAAATTTTTATTTAAGTTTAGCTGAGTTACAATATTATATTAGTTAAAAATTTCAAAGTTACTACAAAAATAATTGCTATATTTCCCTTTGTTCTATTTTTTAATATAAATTTATTTATTTTAATTGGAGGCTAATTTCTTTACAATATTGTATTGGTTTTGCCATACATCGACGTGAATCCACCACAGGGGTACTCGTGCTCCCCCTCCAGAAGCCCCCTCCCACCTCCCTCCTCATATCATCTCTCTGGGTCATCCCAGTGCACTAACCCTGAGCATCTTGTATCATGGATCGAACCTGGACTGGCGATTTGTTTCACATATGATATTATACATGTTTCAATGCCATTCTCCCAAATCATCCCACCCTCTCCCTCTTCCACAGAGTCCAAAAGACTGTTCTACACATCTGTGTCTCTTTTGCTGTCTCGCATACAGGGTTATTGTTACCATCATTCTAGATTCCATATATGTGTGTTAGTATACTGTATTGGTATTTTTCTTTCTGGCTTACTTCACGCTGTATAATAGGCTCCAGTATATATTATTGTTGAAATTTTAGCTTTGAATTGATGGCTAATATCTTCATACTTTTTATTCTGATTTTTTTTCCTTTCTCAATTTCAGTACTCTTTAAATTGTTGATTTTCATTAATCAACACAATTATACATCAAAGTGATTATTTCTTTTTGCCAGAGCTAACAAATTCATTTCTAAATTGTATAATTTAAGTCTGTAGTCACTCCAGTATATAATATAAAAAATGAATAACTTTAATTTTGGCTGGAAAACCATCTCCTCATACCTCTTACTTACTTGAAAATTTCATTTTATCTAAAGGTATTTCTTCTATTTTATTGTCAAGGTTTTTCCCCTACTGGATTTATTAACTGGTGGCTGTAATACTTCATTAGTAACAAAATACCGCAAACTGGCTTAAACAACTGAAATGTATTTTCTCACCCTCCTGGAGGCTGCAAGTCTAAGATCACGGCATTGGTAGGCCTGGTTTCTCCTGAGATCTCGCCCCTTGGCTTGCATACGGCCACTGTCTCCCTGTGTCCTGGCACAGTCATCTCCCTTTGTGCACCCAGTCCTGAGTGTCTTTGTCTTCTTATAAGGGCACTGGTCCTACTGGACTAGAATCCTGCCTTTGTGGCATCATTTAACCTTCATCACCTCTTTAAAGGCTTATGTCCAAATACAGTCACACTGTTAGAGATTCAACATAGAAATTTGGAAGAATACAATTGAGTTCACAAAATTCATTAAAATATGTTTCCATGAAATAAAGAAAATCATTGCTGGATTTATCCACTGATTGTTTCATACCCCATATATAAAGTCTATACCTGCCATGTGTAATGTTTTGTTTGAAGACAAAAAAAAAAAAAAAAATTGGTGTCCCTAGTAAAAAGTACTGAGTGAACTTCTTTTGCTCATGGAGTATTACATTGTTTTACATGCTACTATAGTAAAATGTATATTTGAAGATGATACATTAATTTTAAAAATAGGAAGCTAGTTTTACATCTTGTCTTATACAAAAGTAGAAATGACTTATCACTAAAAATCTTTTATTTAAATTATGGCAAGTTATCTCAATACATAATGTTATATTTCATTAAAAAATAATCATAATGTGGACAATTTGCATATCTGCTAAAATAACCCAGAGTAAATAAAACAGCAATACTACATTTGAAGTTGGTTTGGAAATTAATTGCAATCCCTGCCCCGCGGTTGGAAGGCAATTCATGTAATTTATGAGTAAAACACCTTAAATAAAAGAAACATTTTTGGAGTCAAAAATATTTTAAAAATTTCAAAAAGTTTTGAAAAGAGGGTTTGTATGATAAGATAATCTTCTAGAAATTGCTATGCTTCCAAAGAACTGAAAAGCTTAGGCTCACAGCTGTTATAGGCTTATAAATATTTCTCCATCACCATATACCCTGATCTTCATTTCTATTTTTCAAAAACATTTTTTGGAGAGATGTTAAGTTAAGAAATACAGTGCAGAAGCATATTCACTATAATTGAAGGTGAGAATAAATATGTAGAAGCTATGAAAGAAATTGCTTCTATCCATGAACCTAGCATTCAGCTTAAAATTACAAAAGTATTACATATGGAATCCAAGTTGGGAGACAACCTTCTCTTTGCCTTGCCTACACCCATTCATTTATATTATGATTTATTTAGCAATTAAAGATGATTTTCTCAGTTATAGTATCATCTTTGAATAGAAACCCATCAAAGGAGGTAACGAGAAGCATGTCTAACTGAGTTTTCTACCTCAGAAGAGAAAGCCAGGACAGAAGTGTCTATGTCTTCATAGCCAGGAAGAAGTGTCTATGTCTTCATAATGAGTAAGAGCTTACAGTTCAGAGAATTATTTTGAGGAACATGCTGCAAATCTAAACACATTTTGATTTTTCCTCAAATTAAATATCCATCACCAGAATTAACAAAAATAATGGATTGCTTAGAAGATTACTTCAGAAGGAGTAATTTTATACCTGCCATTTCATATTGCATAACAGCTTAATGTTTTAAAATTGACCTGGTATTTTTCTTTACTGAGGCTTCAGTTCCCTCTGGATTTGATCAGAATGCAAATATGAAATGCAGTGCTTTGAACTGTTGTGACACAAACATGTCTTGTTCTCCAACAGATATTTTTATGACTTCCTTCTGTGATTTCCTTTTCCATCAGATTAAATTGGTCTCAAAGCCACTATGAAAAAAAGATGGAAAATGACATATAGTGGGTTCAACAGTCACTCAAGAAACAATAGCATTCTTCCACATTGGCAAACCTCCAAGGAGCTATAAATGTCACCTCCAGCAGAGACAGTATGTATTACAATATAAAGCCAGAGCAAAGACTCCCCAAAAGAAGTTTTATTTTTTAAATTGATACATGCTGGAGCCTCTTTCCTCTGCACTCACAATTCTGTTTTACCTTCCCCACAATGTCTTCAGAAGCATAACAGCAACTTCATAGAATCTCCACTTACTTTTGCCAAAGTCAAAAATATTTTCAAGATCTTTGAACTGGAACTGATCTATCTGAGTGTCATGTTGACATTTATACACCCTTGTCAGTTAAATAGAGACTCAAAACTTTTATTGTTTCAAAGTTCTATTTCTCTTTTATTCTCTAATGCTTCAATTTTTGTGTCTTTTCAGGAAAGAACAATTCTCATTCATAGTAAGACAAAACTATTGCATAATTATAAAGAAACGGAGTATCCTTAATACTGTTCATCTAATGCATATTGAGATAATAAGCAGCAGAAATTTCAACTCACATGGCATTTATAATTTGTGGAAATGTATAATGTACTTATTACACAGTTATTAAATGTGAAATTAATTAAACAAGTATATGTGTGTGTCTGTATATAGAACCTCATGTGAAGAGTTGACTCATTGGAAAAGACTCTGATGCTGGGGGGGATTGGGAGCAGGAGAAGAAGGGGAAAACAGAGGATGAGATGGCTGGATGGCATCACTGACTTGATGGACGTGAGTTTGAGTAAACTCTGGGAGCTGGACAAGGGAACCTGGCGTGCTGCAATTCACAGGGTCGCAAAGAGTTGGACATGACTGAGCTACTGAACTAAACTGATATATATAAAAGAAATTAATACAAATAGATAATTGATGAATAGGCAGATTACTAGTCCCTATAATTTCCTCAGGCATTCTGAATACCACATCTGTTCCTAAAGACTTTCCAGTGGGATTGTAACATTCACTAAAAACAAAATTAAGCATTTGTCAAAAAAATGTTTGCTACTGTTTGTTTTTGTTCTTTGTTTTGAAGTGAAAGTTGCTCAGTTGTGCCCAGTTCTTTGTGACCCCATGGACTATACAGTCCATGGCATTCTCCAGGCCAGAATACTGAAGTGAGTAACCTTTCCCTTCTCCAGGGGATGTTCCCAATCCAGGGATCAAACCCAGGTCTTCTGCATTGCAGATGGGTTCCTTACCAGCTGAGCCACAAGGGAAGCTTTAGTTTTAGGCTAGAGAATTTTTTTTTTTTAATTATCAAGGGCTTAGGCCTTATTTTATGTATTCTATGTGATCAAAACTATTCAAAACAATCTGTTAACCATAAGAAAAAGTCTAGATATTTTACATTTATAGTTGCAAATTTCCTAAGAACTAGTTGTACAAATGGAGAGATATAGTCTTAGCTCTTACACCCAGTAAGAATGACAGGACATGCGTGGTTCAATGAGAAAGCATGAGAAAATAAAATGAGAGCAATTACCTATTTCTCAGTTTCAAAGGACTAAGTTATGTGAAGGAAATGGAAGTAATAAAAGACCTCTTAAAAAAATTAACTCCTTTCAAGAGATGAGATTTAATTTCTACAGAATCTTCACTTTAAGGGAGATGACTTTAGGATTTAAGATTTAAAAGTCAACCTGATGATGATTTAAATATGCAGATTCTGGGTATTAAATGGGAAGCCTGTTTATGGATAAATTAAGCTGTAGGGAAATGTGCTTCTTCTAATAATGTTGAATAAGAAATGCACTACAATTTAACATGTTTTAACAAAACCATTCTTAAGTCAATTTTATGTGGCCAGCATAGAATTTGAATCAGTAAGGTTTATTAACTACTAATTACTTAGATTTAGGCTTAGTAAGAATTACTGCTGTTTATAAAACTCTGGCAGTTTTGATTGTTCATTCTAATTCAGTCATGATAAGGTTAAAGTTGTATTTTCCCTTTTTAGAAAAGTGGCAATTTCAATCAAAATATGGGAAAAATGTCTTTTTATAAACCAGATCTCTCTTAATTTAAAATGCAACCTTAGGACAACCTGAATTTTGAGCTTAGGTGAAAATATTTACTTTAAAATTGGCTAAAACAAAAACCCCTTTAAAATATTATTATTTTGAAGATGACTTTCAGTGGATATTCAAATTCATAGACTATAGTATTACAAGAAAGAACTTTCTAATAGGTAAAGCTTTTATTCAGTACATGATTGATGCAGATTTTGAAATATTTCTTACCAAGTGGTTTTTTTTTTTAGCAGAAACCTTTAGCTTTTATCCAAGAACATTTCCCTGAATTCTTATCCAATCCCCACTCACAAAATAAAAGCAAGAAAACCCAAACGTGCTGTTCCATTCTTCCTAGCACTTAAAATGTCTGTTGCACACTTGTCACCGAGATATGAGATGACCTTCTGAGAAGCACATTTATTTGTCTCCGGTAATAGAGAAGACATTTGACTTGTAAAGCTATTCTTTCCTATAAGCCGAGCCTCTGTAAAAATAGGCAACACACTGATATATTCTTAAATACAAGTCTCTCCAGATTCATTACTTTCAAGCAGTGGCAGATTGTCAAATTTCACAACTGTCTTTTATATACATCAAAATTTCATACAAAAAAAGACAATTGAAAATCTATAACAAATGGAAAGAAATTTTACTATTTCCCATACCTTATACCAATTCTAAAATATGAAGAGTTACATAGATTCTAAGAGTAGAGAGCAGTAGAAATTTGAATGCATTGACTAAAATTATTACTCAAGTGAATGAACATCTCAGTTTATCTAGGTTATCTAACATCCTTGTTTCTGTGAAATCTGTAAGGAAATTTTTCACCATCAAGTTTCCCCCTCCATTTAACTGTGTTTTTCAGAAATATAACATTTTTCTTTTGCAAAAAATTGGATTTTTGAATCCTGATACTATTTTGTAGAATTTTATAAGGTAAAAAGAATAGAAAAAATTTTTAAAAGACAACATTTCCTATTTATTTCACTCAAATTTTAAACTGCATTTTACATTGTTTCATAGAGTAGTTTCAGCTGATACTATCAAATTTTGTGTAGGTGATTTCTTATAAAAGTGATTGAAGAGAGTTAACTCAGTATCTTAACTTTATACATAACTCTCCCCTACTCAGAGAGGCTTCTGGTATATCCGCCATTGACATCTATAAGATCATTTCTCTTTCCTGAGGCTATGAAGGAATACCATTTTTGAAAACATAGATGATACGGAGATCTCATATTGAGTTTTTATAATTTGATTCCTTCTTCCTACAGAACACAGATCTTATGCAAAAAGGATAATATAATATTAAACAGTTATGAAAAAGTCTGAGTAAAAAAGAAGGCTGGCTGTATATAGGAGGGTTTCAATTTTTGTAATGCAATTAGGTTTAAGTGAAGAAAGATATGAAAAGCCCCACACAGTGTCCTTTCAGAGTATTGTATTTTTATATTAGGAAACAGAACAATTTTCTGCTACTCCTAGGTTTTAGGGAACCAGAACATTACTTCAGATTTTAAGTTCATATTTGTCCAATTTACTTATAGCTCCCAGTTGTCTTGGGAAAATGTAATTAAAATATAAGTAGAATTTAGAAGCAATTTGATATTTGTATCTTTTAGGCCTTGAAAATGTCTCTTTGATGTTTCCAGTGATTATACAAATTCAATATATTATTCAAAATCAGAGGCAAATTAATTTTATAACTGTTCCACAAATGGTATGTGCATAGTTCAATTATAAATGCAATCAATAAATAAGACTTGGTGGAGAATCCGAAGAAAAACAACTGATACACTAGCATGTACTGGGGGTGATAGAAACAGGTAGAGTCAAGTCTCATCAGTGGGAGTAGAAATGGGCTATTAATCTCAGGGAAAGTTTCCTGTTCCAGGTTTCTCACAGACTATATGTGTGAATGTTGAGTTTTAAGCCAGCTTTTTCACTTTGGCTTAAAACTCGGTTAAGTTCAGATTAGTTCAGTCACTCAGTTGTGTCAGACTCTTTGCGACCCCATGAATCGCAGCACGCCAGGCCTCCCTGTCCATCACCAGCTCCCGGAGTTCACTCAGACTCACGTCCATCGAGTCAGTGATGCCATTCAGCCATCTCATCTTCTGTCGTCCCCTTTTCCTCCTGCCCCCAGTCACTCCCAGCATCACAGTCTTTTCCAATAAGTCAACTCTTCGCATGAGCTGGCCAAAGTACTGGAGTTTCAGCTTTGGCATCATTCCTTCCAAAGAACACCCAGGGCTGATCTCCTTTAGAATGGACTGGTTGAATCCCCTTGCAGTCCAAGGGACTCTCAAGAGTCTTCTCCAACACCACAGTTCAAAATCATCAATCCTTCAGTGCTCAGCTTTCTTCACAGTCCTACTCTTGCATCCATACATGACCACTGGAAAAACCATAGCCTTGACTAGATGGACCTTTTTGGCAAAGCAATGTCTCTGCTTTTGAATATGCTATCTGGTTGGTCATAACTTTCCTTCCAAGGAGTAAGCATCTTTTAATTTCATCACTGCAGTCATCAAAACTCAACATTCAAAAAACTAAGAGCATGAACTCCAGTCCCATCACTTCATGGCAAATAGATGGTGAAAAAATGAAAACAGTGACAGATTTTTTTTTTCCCTTGGGCTCCAAAATCACTGTAGACAGTGACTGTAGCCAACAAATTAAAACATACTTGCTCCTTGGAAGAAAAGCCGTGACAAATCTAGACAGCATATTAAAAAGCAGAGACATTACTTTGTCCACAAAGGTCTGTATAGTCAAAGCTATGGTTTTTTTCAATAGTCTTGTATGGTTGTGAAAGAAGGGGGTCATGTATGGGTCATGTATGGATCCTAGAGAAGGCAGAACACCAAAGAACTGATGCTTTTGAACTCTGATGCTGTAGAATACTCTTGAGAGTTTCTTGGACTGCAAGGAGATCTAACCAAGTAAATCCTAAAAGGAAAAAATCCTGAATATTCATTGGAAGGACTGATGCTGAAGCTGAAACTCCAATATTGGGCCACTTGCTGCAAAGAGCCAACTCATTGGAAAAGACCCTGATACTGGGAAAGATTGAGAGCAGGAGAAGGGGATGACAGAGAATGAGATAGTTGGATGACATCACTAACTCAATGGACAAGAGTTAAGCAAACTCTGGGAGATGGTGAAGGACAGGGAAGTCTGGCATGCTGGAGTCTATGGGGTCGCAGAGTTGGACATGACTTAGCGAATGAACAACAACATGTGTGAAATCACATAAGTTGACCAATGTAAGTCTCATTTTCCTCTGTTATTCTAATAAGATTGGAAAAGAGGCTACCACCTCTAGAAATATGAATCAATAATTGAAATTCCATTGATATGTTATGAAGAGCAGTTTGAGGAAAATGTTGAAAGGTTTCCTAAAAAATTTCAGCAAAAAAAATTGGTGAACATTACGTTGCTCATCACAGGTCCAAGTTAAAGGAGAGACCTGACATTTTCCAAAGATTGTCTGTGGAGCAAAAGAGAGGAGTCAGTCTAACATAATCAGGAACTAGGAGTATCAGGACAGAGTTTGGGTATCAGAGTAGAAAATGAAGAGGGAGCGAGTCTTTCCAGGAAAAGAGTATATAAAAGTATAAAAGCAAAAGACATATTTAGTGATTAATAAACAGACCATTTTAGAATAAGGGAGAGCTTTATCAGAGAAGGTGGGGGCGATAAAAATGAACAGGTAGGCTGGAGGAGATAGTCTTTGGAAGGCTTGAATTCTGTTGTAAAGGCAGCATTTTGAGAACACTTCATTCACATTTGCTTGCTTTCAAGTTATAAGACAAATAAGGCAACTTTCAAGACAAAGAATTTCTGAAGAATATTAAGTGTGTGTATGAGTGTGTTCAGTTGCTCAGTTGTGTCTACCTCTTTGTGATCCCATGGACTGCAGCCCACCAGGCTCCTCTGTCTGTGGGATTTCCCAGGCAAGAATACTGAAGTGGGCTGTCAGCCACTTCCTTCTCCAGGGGATTTTCCTGATCCAGGCACTGAATCCAGGTCTCCTGCATTGGCAAGTGGATTCTTTACCACTGAACTACCTTGGAAGCCCTGTGAGAACTTGAGAGGTAAAAATAATATTCATTGGAAATTAATGTCTAGGATTGTCTCTGTTCGTTTATGATATAAACTAAATTCACCTCAACAACATTAACAAATAAGTGTTGCCATTACTGAGAAAACTTGGTCACAGAAAAACAATAACTTGCAGAAGATTACAGAGCTAGTAAGTGAGAGAGCTATGTGAATTCTAGGTCTCCAAAATCTGAGGCGCGTATGTGCATGCTCAGACATGTTCTACTCTTTGCGACCCCATGGACTGTAGCCTGCCAGACTCCTCTGTCCATGGAACTTTCCAGGCAAGAATAATGGAGCAGGTTGCCATTTCCTATTCCAAGGAATCTTCCCGACCCAAAGGTCGAACCCATGTCTCTTGAATCGCCTGCACTGGCAGATGGATTCTTTATATCTGCACACACTTTGCCTTCACTTACTGCTTTTAGTCTTAAAAAATCTGTCTCGTGTTCTTATGTATAAAATGAAAACAGTATTGGTTACTTACTCAAAATGCTATGTCGAGTAAATAAGAGAGTCTGTATAAAAACTACTGGCATGTGAAAAATACTCAAAATATTAATTCCTTCCCTAAAGATATAATCTCTAATCTTCAGACACAAATCCAAAATTCACTAAACAATCTGCTGGTACGGTACCTTTGAGTACTTTTAGGAGACAAAAGAAAGCTACACTAGCTTAACATTTATAAGTTTAGGATTTTGTATATTATATTTTATTAGAATTAGGATGAATTTAACGTTCAAACCTTAGGAGTGCACTTAAAAAAAAAGGCCTTAAAAACAACTTGGAATTTTTTTGAGTAGTCTGTATGAAGTGTATCTTGTTTCAAAATACACACTTGAGAACATTTTTGACATTATCTTAGTTTCTACTCTAAGCAAATATTTTTTTTTCCCTGCTCTCATTTGGCAAAAGCGATTGAAATATTGAAATAATTATATCACTCATGCTGTAATTATGAGATTGCTCTTTTTGTGTCTTTCTTAAAATCTGATATTGTTATTGATTGAGGGTGCTCCATTGTGAATTTAAAATGCACTTGAAATCTCCTTTTATGTAGATATATAATTATTTTTACCTTTCTGCTTCTAGCTATCTGACAGCTTGTATTGCTCCTAATAATGGCAGGTTTGAGTGCATATCTTACTTCATTTTGCAACCTGTTCTTAATAGCTGTGCCTTTTGTCCCTAATTGCAGTGATTTCCTATGCACCCACTTGGTATTGATTTTGAATATTTTTTTGACATTGAAATTCTTTTTGTTTATTCTTGACCACATTTGTAAACTCTCTGTAGGTCAGAACATTCATCTTTTATCCTGTCAAGTATATGTATCTCCTCAAAACTATGCTTAACCAAGAATAGTAATTAATATAACTTTTCCACATCTTAGTCCCAGTTTTTGAGTCAGTTGTGAAATGTCATTTCTGAGATTCTAGTTTATTCAATGCTCAGGTGCAAACATACAGGAGCTATACTAAAAACCCAGTGGAAGATTTTTCCACTTATACTTCAACTTTCTGTGCCATTATTTCTAATTTTACAAAGCCCCAATCACTTAGGCAATGAAGTAAAATGTTGCAGTATCCGTGAGGGTTCCTAAAATGATATTTTTTATCTTATATCTTTGTGAAATAAAATGTTTAAGATCCTTTGTTGTATAGACATTTTAAGAAAATGCACTCCATTTCCAGAAACTATTCATAAAGGAATGCACAACATTGTCTAATGGCTTCAGACCATTTGTTTAGCTTCTCTTTGATAAGTGACAGTCTCTTTTGTCTCTGGAACAAGTCCTCAGCCACATTCTTCCAACAGGTGCATTAGTGCTGCAAGACTGTCAGGTGGATAATGAGAATTCAGTGACTTGAGAAGGCCTGTCATACTTCTGAAAATGATAGAAAGTCATTTCCCTCCTCTTTCCCAGGGTAGATGTCTTATTTTCCTGTCAATCTCCCGTCTTCGCATTAGTCACACATTACTTGATCTGGTCAGATTCATCAAGTAAGTGATTTTTATCAATTATGTGACAGTTTATACTGTCCAAACTTGTCACGAGCCCCACTGACTTTTCAACATCTTTCCACCAATATATCTGATGCCCTCAATACACCACTAAAACTTAATGAGAGATGCAGGAATATGAATGGAAATGTTGATGCCCAGAAAAACTTTCTCTACTTTGTTCCCTTAGAATAACTGCAGCTTATTCTTCAGATTTTTAACATAGGTTTCAGCTCATTCAGAAACTGTCCCTCTCCTTGTCTAGCCACATCCACCGACACTCTTAGACTGAAGATCTCTGGTTTTCATTTCTGCCCCCTAAAGCACTCTGTTTACATACCAGTCACACAATTGAATACTTGTTTATATCCCAAACTAAATGAGAAACTTTAGCTCTGTATGTAAAAAAGAAAATCTTCGGAGGTCTAGGGAAGTGAGGTAATTCAGGCTATATTTACTAGAATAAGGTATTTTCCTATCCATTCTGTTGGTTTCTGAGGGTGTCTGCATACAGTGATAAACCAGCTAGTCATTTAAAGCATGCTCTAAGGAAGATGCTTATTGATTACTTACTATTTTTCATTTAGTATTTTTTTCTTTATTTTCTGGTAATATTTACCTAGTGTATGCTCCAGTTCTTTAGGTGAATGCTTCATATGTGTCTTGTATGATTTCACTCACATCCTCTCACATCACTCACATCTTATTCCTTTGTTAATACCTTATGGTCTCATTTTGGAGGCCTGTAGTTCATGGGGTTGCAAAGAGCTGGACACGACTGAGCGACTGAACTGAACTGAACTGATGGTCTCATTTTATATGTGCAATACTTTTTGTTGTATCTTTGAAATGAATACAGAAATTGGAAATGGGGAATTGTTAGTTCTGTGAAGAATGGCATCAATTAAATAAATAGGAAACGATCTATTCAGTTGTATAGTCAACAATATTAAGATATGTTTTCAGGTTTATTGAAGATTTTAAAGATGAACTGCTGATGAAAATACTTAAGTGTTAATCGTTCAGTCATGTCAGACTCTTTGCGACTCCATGGACTGTCTCTCGCCAGGCTCCTCTGTCCATTGGATTTCCTGGGCAAGAATGGGTTGCCATTTCCTTCTCCAGGGTATCTTCCTGACCCAGGGATAAGACTGACATCTCCTGTGTCTCCTGATTGCAGGCAGATTCTTTACTGCTGAGCTGCCATAGAAAACAAAAGACAAATATGACATAAATGGAAACTTATAAAGGAAATGATATGCTCATAATACACTATTCAACTCACTTATAAGCGGTTACCATGATAAGTTCAATAACATACTTAATAAATTTTATAATTTAATAAAGTTAATAAAAATACTGAATATTAAGTTTACCAAAATTTATAATTTAACTTTATGAGAAGAATTGAGAGATGGGATCTGAATATGAGACTGGAAACAAAAGCCAACTCTAAAATACAAGTGAGAGAGGACATGTAGAGATAATGTCTTAAACAAACAAAACTCAGTAAATACATATTTAAGCATCATATTTAGAAATGAATTTGTTAGTATTAGAAAAAATTATTTAAACATTTTCTTTTAATTTTCAAAACTATTCAGAGTGAGTGCCTAGAGAGTATGAAGCAGTGGACTAGAATGGTACAGAAGGGACAGAAATTTTGTCAAATGTATCGTCAAATATATGAATATTCAAATGATCATTTTGCATTACTTATTTTGTAACAATAGAGTTTAACTAAAAACAGGCTTCTTGGGGCTTCCCTGGTAACTCAGATGGTAAAAATAGGCTTCTATTGTTTATGACTTAAAGTATTTTAGATTTTAGTACAAAACAATTTTATAGTATCAAGAATAAGTTGAATTATTCAGGAAGTATATTAGACTTAAAAGTCTAACTTCTGAAATCTAGTGTATATTTATTATATTCCATGTATATGGGAAACTAGAATATAAGTAAGAAATAAAACATTCCCCCATGGACCTTCTCATCTACTAGGATGTATATGTGTGTTAAGTGTGTTTTGTGTTATTGAAAGAGAATAAACATGGTAATATCTAATCCAATTATTAACAAAAATAGAAAGAAATGAATAATTCAGAGGACAAACAATGTCATAAATCCACAGCAATAACAAAATGCCTTCAGTGCTTATTAAAGTAAAAAAAAAATATTTTTCTTGTTTCACTTCTTACGTTCAATATGATTGAAACATAACTTTCTGTTACCTTTTCTATTTTTTTCCTGCACAGTTGCATGTCTCCCTACAAGACTTTTTTATTTCATGCCTACACTCATTACACCTCTTTGTGACCCCATGGACTGTAGCCCACCAGGCGCCTCTGTCCATGGAATTCTCCAGGCAAAAATACTGGAGTGGGTTGCCATTTCCTTTTCCAGGAAATCTTACCCACCCAGGTCTCTTGCATTTGCAGGCAGATTCTTTATAGACTGACCTACCAGGGAAGCCAATATCCCAGGGGCAGATATAAGTACCAACTTCTAGCCTCCAAAGGAATATATGATATGTGCAAAGACATGAATGTATTTTTTGTGCCATCCAATTTTCCCTGTCATTTGCCTATGGCAAGTTCAAATATGTGATTTTTGCAGTGTAAGGGGGTGCTTTCAGTTCAGAAACTTCTTATAAATAGTGCAGATATTTAATAAGAAATGGAGAAAGAGGTGAAGTAATATAAGAAGAGGAGTGGAAGAAATTAAAAAGAGGAAGAAAAAAATACTAAGACAAGATTTTGAGTATGAATTGCAGTAGGAGAAAAAGTGTCTTACTAGACTAATCCTCCAGAGCGAGGTTAGCATTGTATTTGAAAGTCACTAGTTGTTGATACATTTATTTTCATTTTGGACATTCTAGAGCTTAAATATCCTCAGCATCTCTAGTCTACCTTTGTTCTCTTTCTTTTTTCAAAAATAGTTTTGACTGTGGTAAAAATCACATTATATAGAACATACTATTTTAACCATATTTCACTGTACAGTTCAGTGACATGCACACTGTTTTGGAACTCTCACCATCATCCTTCTCCCAAATTTTTCGCTTTCTGAAATTGAAACTCTGTTCCCATTAAACACTAACTTCCCATCACCCCTCCCCATCTCTCTACTCCCCAGCTTCTGTCATCTACCAATGCACTTTTCTCTCATAGCCCTTCTGAAAGTGAAAGTGTTAGCTGCTCAGTCCTGTCCAACTCTTTGTGACTCCATGGACTGTAACCCACCAGTTTCCTCTATCCACCGGATTCTCCAGGAAAGAACACTGGAGTGAGTAGCCCTTCCCTTCTCCAGGGGATCTTCCTGACCCAGGGATTGAACCCAAGTATCCTGCTTGGCAGACAGATTTTTTACCATCTGAACCTCCAGGGAAGCCCTTCTAGTCTCTCTCATCACTCCTCTCATCTCCTTTCTCTACATTTCTTTTCCACATTATGTATCCCATTTTCTCCTTGTTTACGTCTCCCTTCCTCACTCCTTTGCACTTCTACCAACACATCTACCAGACAGTGATTCTTCTGGATATTGGAATAACAGGGACACCCGATGTTTTTCAACTTGTGTTGTGACAGTCAACTAAATTGCAACTCTGTGCCAGCAACTCTTCCCAGGGAGCTAGTGCAAAACAATCTATCTACATGTGACACAACCTGCCATCCTCCTTGACGAACTGAAGATAATCCTTCTTCAGATGACAGCCTGTGCATGAGTGTTCCCAGGTCCAAGAAGCAGCCCAGATTCTAATTAACCTGATTAAACTTGTTGTACACGACTCATTTCTTTTTCCTGCTTTGATCAAGATGTCACTATCTATTTAGATATTCATCTTTTTTCCTGTTATTTACTAGCTAGGATGTATCACAAATAGATGGAAGCAACACAAGGCATCTACTTTTATGTTGCTCTAATCTTTTCCGGTACCCTTGCTTCTTTCACACGTCAGAAGCTATAGCATCGTCGACAAGTTTGAGATCTAAGGGTATAATTATGACTTACTAGTGTCTCAAATCATTTGCGCAGAGCATGTGAAGATTTATGTTGTTACTCTGACTGATAAAATAAAAATATTCTTTGCTCTCACAGGACGTCTGAGGCATACTGCTGTGGAATGCTCCCTAAAAGGAATGACCTACATGAAGTGCAAACTTCAAGTCTTGCAGCATCCATGCTGCTTTAAAGGTTAGTAGCAGAAACTTAGAAGCCATACCCCTACTGGCGTTTAACATGCAGGTCGTTTACAGGTCACTGTAAATATTTCGATAATGAAGAGCAGAGACTGTGATACAAAGATTCGATTTTGTCATTCGTTTTCACTGTAGCTTCAGTCCTTGTTTTTGCCACATCCCTGTTTTGTTCATTGCTTTCTTCTGTTTTCACAGAGGGATCATTATACAGAATTCAATTAATTATCTTAATTAAATCTATCATAATTAAATCATATAAACATCTTTGTAACTGTTTCATTTCTGTTTATATGTATTCAGATATGTATTTAAATTTGCATATTTAAATATATATTTATTCACATAACTATTCTAAATAATCTAATGAATTTTGGTGAAATTACTGTGTCTCAAATTACAACATTACCAATAACTGGCATCTGGATATGTATACCTCCCTTTTCTTACTGACCTGCTGCTACTAAGTGGAAACATGTCCTTAATTTGTTTAACATTTGCTTGATTTTTAAGTGCATTTTTATCACACAAATATATTTCTCCACTTTGCTTTTGTAAAACATGTTTGTAGTCTTATGTGACTTGTTTATCTTACATCATGACATTAAGATTCATCATTTGCATGCAACATGAATTCATTAATACTCACTGCAGTGAATAAATATTAAAAATGATTATTTTTCCTGTCAATAGACATTTGTGCTATTTCCATATTGATTGCTATGAAGAATAACGATGCTATAGATATTTTTATATAGATATACACATATACCTATCTGATATACATATCTCATATTATATATATAAAGCTTAACATTTCTTCATCTATTAATAAAGTTTAACATTTCTTCCTACATTCATTGACAACTAATATGTTTCTTCTATGTATACCTTGCTAATATTTGTCTACATTTCGTATTGATTTGTTTAGATTACTTCTATTTTTTATTATATGTGTATCTGTCTTTATCAGTTATATGTATCACAACAGTTTTCTTCAATTAATGGTTCATCTTTATGTTTTCTTTAACATATTTTGACTAATGAAAGTTTTAAGTTTTTTTTTAAAAATATATGAGCATTTTCTTTCTGTAGTTAGCTTTTTGTATCTTGATTAAGAAATCCTTATAGCAATATGATAATATATTTTAAAAAAATGCTTGGTGGTTTTTACCAAGGTCATGAAAGCAATTCAGTGGGAAGAGAAAAATCCTGTCAACTGCTAGTGTTGAGTCAATGTCATATTTAAAAACAGCAAGAACAACAAAACTAAATATTGACCCTTATCTTACATTATGCAGCTTCCCTTGTGGTTCAGCTGGTAAAGGATGTGTCTGCAGTGCAGGAGACCTGGGTTCAATCCCTGGCTTGGGAAGATCCCTTGGAGAAGGGAAAGGCCTACCCACTCCAGCATTCTGGTCTGGAGTATTCTAAGGATAGTATAGTCCATGGGGTCGCAAAGAGTCGGACATCGGAGACAATTGAGCGACTTTCACTTCCACTATCTTAAATTGTAAGACTAATAATTTTGAGATGCATCAAAGACCTAGACAAAAACGCTAAATCTATGTGGATTTTAGGAAAAAAATGAGATAAACATCCACAAGTTGAGAATAAATCAAATTTCCAAAAGAAAACACAATAGAAGTAACAATAGAAGAAAAATAATGTTAAAATAGCAATAAACAATGATAATGAAAAAATTTAAGACATATAAAGAATATTGTTTTTAATATGTCAGTTTGCAATTTTCCAGAGGCAAATCAACAGTTAAGCAATTGACATTAGTCCAAGGATCAGTAAAAACAAAGTTCATCAAGGACAGTATTGACCAGCTTTATGACCTTGAGTTCTGCCGGTTGAGCAGAGTAACCATGTCCATTTTCAATTTTGTAGAACTGGTGCTGAGTTTCAACAGGTGCAATGTCCCAGTGGATGCTATTGCATTTCAGTTTAGATGAACCATCCATGAAACAAGCTCAAGCATCTAGGAGAACCTCTATGAATCAAGAGCCCCATGGAGCCAGTAGATTCACTTCAGGCAGCACAAAGGAGGACAAAATTTCCCCAAAAGGAATAATTGCTACTTTTTCATGGAAAGCCAAGATGCTGAAGGGGCCAGGCCATGATCCTAAATATTTCATTTTCATTTTACAAGGGTGTTTGGGTGGGCATTCCATCCTGATAGTAAGGATTAAGTCTGAGTTAAGCCATACTGAAATGGGACCATCAGGCCAAAGATTCATGACCTGTGTCTTGGCTCATCCATTCATTTAACAAGAGCATGATAGCCATCTAACAACTATTTTCCAAAAGAGATACACTTCAGAGCAGGGTCAGGAAGGTAAAGAATCAAAAGCCCAAAGGAAGCCCCCTGCTGGAGGCCAGCACCTTTTGCTAGAGGATCCATTTGTCAAAATCATCCATTAAAGGAACATGTTATCTGAAGTGATCATTAGGATAGCGGAGCTTCAAATGTAAACAGCATGCCACTATTGGTTGACCTGTTTCTAATAAAGCCTCTGGTTTGTTCTCTACTCAATGGATATTGATTTGCAGTTAGCTGATACAAGAGACAAAGTAGAATGCCCACATGAGGCATACTGTCTCCAAAACTTAAAAATCCAATAAAATCCTGGGTCTCCTTTTTGGTAATGTTTTTGGATGAAGAGAAAGCAATTTTCCTTGAATGCTATAGGAACTGAGAGTTGTGAATATACCCACATAGTCTCAATAAATTTTAATTGGTAGATGGATCCTTGAATTTTGTCAAGATGGACAAGGGAATGGCAACCCACTCCAGTATTATTGCCTGGATGATTCTGAGGGCAGATGAGCTTGGAGGGCTATAGTCCATGGAATCACACAGATTCGGACACAACTGAGTGACTAACACACACACACACACACACACACACACACACATCAAGTGCTTCTGCTGATGGAGATATGATAATGCTTCCATGAGGACCTTTGAAATGAGGTTTCTGATTTGCCAACTAACAAGGTGTTATCTTCATAGTGAAAACTTGGCACCACAGAATATAGAGAAATTCACACCAAATTACGACCCAGCCTCGGGTGTGAAATGGCAGGATTTTTATATCCCTGAGGGAATATTGCAAAGGTATATTAAAGGGCTTGCCACATAAATGCAAATCAATCTTTGTTCTTGGGTGCCTTGGGAATGGAAAAATAAGTGTTGGCAGTATCTAAGATGATGACATACCAACAAATTCATGCCAAAGAGTCAGTAACAGTTGTAATATTTTTATAATCACAGTATCTGCAACAACAAAAACTATGAGAGCAAGAATGGAATTCAATTGATTGTCCTCTGTAAGATCCCAGTTCCTGTTAGCTTTACATACAGGGCTGTTGTCATGAGATACCATGTCTCTTACTACCTGTGATGCACTAAGTCCTTAATCAAGGTTGTGATTTTGGTTCCTCTACCTGAAATACTGCATTGTTCCCATTGCACCATCTGTATGAGGATAAGGAGATAGAATGAAGAGTGACTCAGCAGAGACTATGCCACAGGCCCCGAAGCTACAAACTCCCTCTTGAATTTATAAGTACTTATAGTATGAGCATGCAGAACATCAATAGAAACAGTATGTGAGCAGTGGAACCACAAATAACATTAAATTGCCCATTTGTCAATGGCCCATTTCATCAGCCTTATAAATCAAATCTAGCACAATATAAGCTGGCATACTGGTCAATGTCTCATTTATGATTTACCAATGGTTTTTTTCTGTTTTAGAGAAATCTCTCTCAGAAGGTCAGAGCTTTATTATAGCAGCCAAGACCCAGTGCACAAACACACAAACTGTAGACGATGCTTGACTACTGTCATTCTGTCTTGAGAAGCAGCATGCAACCTCCATGCCCTTCTCTTCTAAGAATATCTACCAGCCAAAGATTTAATAATTGACCTGGTTTATGTACCAAGCAGTTGTGAACAGCTCTCCTTTCACTGTCAGTGCAAGTTTGTGTCTTTGTAAAAATGGCCTAATGTGTGTGTGGGTGTGTGTGGGGGGCAGGTGAGAGCTTCTGCCATCAAATACCTATCTTTGTACTAACTGTCATAATGGATAAGCTTGAGGGTGATTGCCAGATTAGTGAGGAAGTCATCCTATCTGGAGGAGGGTTAGCAGCAATCAGCATACCATTTAAGCAGTTGTGGAATTTTTTACAATTAAAAAAAAAAATTGATGTGGACCATTTTTAAAGTCTCTATTGAATGTGTTACAATACTGCTGCTGTTTGATGGTTTTTTATTTATTTACTTTTGGCTTTTGGGCCATAAGCCATGTGGAATATTATCTCCCTAACCAGAGATCTAACCCACACCCTCTGCATTGGAAGGCAAAGTCTTAACCCTGGGCCACCAGAGAAGCCCCTAGGCAGTTGTTTTTAACCTACTGGTTGGACTCAGCTTGCAAACATCTCACCTCTTGGCCATATGATTTGATTAACATGCTTCCTGTTGATTTCAATATACTTCCGTTTCATCCTTCTTTTTCCAGGAATCCATATTTTGTCAACATCTAATCCTTGTTACCAAACCACAGAAAACTAGAAAGAGTTTGAGGTTTTACCCTATTTGCAAGGCAACAACTTAGTCTGCCAGAGTTTCATGGATGCTAGAAGGAAACAGAATACTCCTGGACCAAAAATAAAGGGCAGTTCCTTATTCACAGCAATGGCGAGAACCAAGGTGTTAGCATTTGTGCCTATTCCCTGAGGCTCAGTTCCCAAGGGATGATGAAAGGGGAGTTGGTAACACTTGGACACGGCATGCAGTGGGGCATGTTAGGGAGAAGGAACCCTAAGGAAAGAACCCTAAGAAGGAAGGCATGTCTTCCACTATACTTGACAATAAGCAAACCTGTCCTTTTCTAGAGACATAGACACCTTCTCTACTTCCCAAGGCTTTCCTATATGCAACAGGAACCTAGTGTCCAGAGCAGAAACTGTCAGTATCTCTGCCCACAAACACCTCAAAACGTGAGAGGTCTGTACAGAGCTGTCCCCAAATATGTTGGTAAAATTGCCTTATCTTAAATAGTTAAGATACACTGATATCCTGTAACCTAGCAATTCTGCCACTAGGTATTTATCTAAGAAAATGAAAATATATGTCTAAACATGGCTTGTCCAAAAATGGTTGTTGCAACCTTATCCATGATTAACCAAACAACTCAGTTGTACATCAGCAAGAGAATGGATAATCACTGAGGTATAGTTGAGCAATGGAGTACTTCTCAGCAATAGGGAAACTAAAAATATTCTTTCAAGTCAAAAAAGCAAGAATAGGTATGCCATTTATATGAACTTGTCGAAGATGCAAAAATTTTCTCTGGTGGTATAAATAAAATCTGTGGTTGCTAGGAGGCTTAGCCTAAAAGGGAGCGTGAAAGAACATACAGGATAATAACTGTACATGTAACAAAACTTAAGTTTAGAGTTTCATCACAAATTGATGACATCCATAATGCTATGTAACTCAGTTCCACACTGTACTTCTCTTCCTGTGAATGACTTTCCAATAAATGGTTTCACATAACTGCTGTACCCCAAATTTGTGAGATGGAGAATTCAGGATGAAGAGATCTGCACGAAAGCTTCATCTTATATTTGAGGAAAACACAAAGAAGTCAAATTTAACGTTAATAGAAGTGGTAGAATTTGACCTCCCACTTCAGAATCCAAGTTCATCATCTTTTCAAATGATAACTACCTGTATATTATAACTCACATTAAAAATGCTAGAACTTATCATCATGCTTTTTCTTTAAATTGTCAAATGTATGCAAGAAGGGAGAAAAAAATCCAACAGTCCTTATTTGTTTAATGTGATATTGAATTTTGTCTCTTTTAGTCTATATTAACAGAGTATGAAATGGTTGGAAGGCATCACCAATTCAATGGACATGAGTTTGAGCAAATTCTAGGATATGGTAAAAGACCTGGAAGTCTGGTGAGCAGCAGTCCATGGGGTTGCAAAGAGTTGGACACCACTTGGAGATTGAACAATGACAAAATAGTTTTATTATTATATTAGAAAAAAGCTTCATATTTAAATCTGGAAAGATTTTGTTGGCCCTTGTGAAATGTACTGTATTTCACAAGGAACAACAAAGAGAGAATGGCTATTTTATTTTACAGTTAAACTTCTACAGAAGTTCTCCCAAGAAATGACCCTTAGTTGAATCTATAGCTAGGCACATTTAACTTACTGAGATATTATATATAGAGGATTGTATCATACAAACAACAACTTGTTGGTATGAAATTATTAATACTTGAAATGTTTGGTGGTTATTCTATCAAAATTTAACAAACTACTGAGTTTTGTCTTCACTGCCCTAGGATCCATAGATAATAATCATTTATATTCCATTAAAAAAATGAATAGTCAGCCAAATATCTCTTCTATATCTCTCTTCAAAAATTCTTCAGATTGGAGTTAGTGGATTTTTACACTTAAATAATCATGTATAATAAACAGTTTTTCTCTTTCATAATATTATATAAACTAGGGCTTGTTGCGAAAGACAATTTTAATTTGGAGTTATTTTCAGTGCTAAAGAGAGGTAGAATTTTTGTAGGAGGCTAAGTTATTCACTTATTAATAATCTACTCTATGATGGATACTTGTCTCATCCATTAGCTCACTAAATTGTCTCAAAAACTTCATAAAGATAGAACCATTGTTGATAATTTTCAGATAAAGTTTGGGTATTCTAAAGACTATTATGAGCTGATAGGATTTTATCACAATTCTTTTATTCTAAGGTCATTCTTTTCTTTCTGTATTTTTCTATATATATATATTTTTATTTTGTGTCCCTCACACTACCATTTTTCCAGTGGAGGATATATATATATATATATTTATATTTATATTATACATTTATATTAATATATATTGTATTTAGAGTGCCACATATATTTATATATTTATTTTCCTCCCTAGATAAGGAAAAACACTGTAGAAGCCTCACATCATTCAAGAGTATAGCCAGGGCTTAAATGAACGCGTACAAGTCCACAATTGCACGTACACACAGGTTTGTCCAAAATGTTGAGGTCATTTCAGAATTTGATTAAAATAATCATTGCCTTGTACAACAGACAAAGGACCATTTTTTTAAGGACTTGATTATTTACTGAGTGTCTTCTAATTTTTTTTATTTCTCTAACTAATCATAACAGATCTAACTAGCCTGCTTTGAAAATCTATTAATGTTGGATATTTTGCATAAGCATGCACACATTTTATCTCAAAATTCTCACATTTATATGAAATATATTTTATAATCTCAAACTATAGATGCTTTTCATGTACTTCAAAAAGTTTAAGTAACCTCCACAAGTTTGTAGTATATCAAAGGCTAATAGGCACTGTAAACCACTTAATAACTACTAACACAGTTTTACCAAAGTTACAGACAGACTATTGCTTCCACATGAATAACAGCTTTGCTTTAGCTGATTATCAGTTACTGATCTTGACTTTTACCTTACTTTTATAAACTGGATTTTATTCGTTTATTAGGTTCATAAACTGGACCCCTACTTGTTCTGGCATTACTTCCACTTAAGCATCTTAAGCAGAGAAGGCAATGGCACCCCACTCCAGTACTCTTGCCTCGAAAGTCTCATGGATGGAGGAGCCTGAAAGGCTGCAGTCCATGGGGTCGCTAAGGGTCGGACACGACTGAGAGACTTCACTTTCACTTTTCATTTTCATGTATTGGGGAAGGAAATGGCAACCCACTCCAGTGTTCTCGCCTGGAGAATCCCAGGGATGGGGGAGCCTGGTGGGCTGCCATCTATGGGGTCACACAGAGTCGGACACGACTGACGTGACTTAGTAGCAAGCATCTTATAGAGAGCTTCCCTCACAGCTCAGTCCGTAAAGATCTACCTGCAATGCAGGAGATCTGAGTTTGATTCTTGGCTTGGGATGGTCCCTTAGAGAAGGGAATGGCAACCCATTTCAGTATTCTTGCCTGGAGAACCCCATGGACAGAGGAGGCTGGCAAGCTACAGTCCATGGAGTTGCAAGAGTCAGAGACGACTGAGCGACTAAACCACCACCCCCAAGCGTTTTACAGATGTCAACAATGCAATGGTTGAACGATAGGAGGAAAACCTAAGCAATGTCATTACAGTTCAGTTAAGTTCCACTGCTTATTAGTTTTTGTGAAGAAAAAACAAATCTGTATAAGTAGGATATTTGACATAATTATCATGCTAAAATCCTATCTCTAAGTATTCCTTTAATTGCTTAAATGATATACATATTTGGATCTGATATTTTATTTACTGAGGCTGATTGCTTAGTCTATTAGCAAATAAATATTGACAGATGTCTCAGGAAGATAATGAGTAAAGACATTTCTGAAGTTTGTAGCAATTTCGTATTAAGCCATTTTAGTATTCAGCCTTAAGTACCCGACCGAGATAGAAGAAGTGAAAGCAAAATGTCTTTTTTTAATCCATGTAATTACTTCATTTCTATATAATTACTTTCTTTAAAAGTTATCACTAGAGAAAAAAAAATTACCACTAGAAGGGGAAAAAAGAGAGAGAGTCTTCCAAAATCACTAACGAACCTTTGCAAAATTTAAACAGTTCAAAGTAAAATTTCCTTAAATGTCAACTTAAAGATGGTTTTGCAGTAACTTTGAAAATAATGGATTTTCACTATAGAATAATTGGAATATAAATACTAAAAATGGATTAAAATAACTATACATCTGCAATTATTAACCAAGTTCAAACTAAGCATATATTTTATTATATTTACTTGTGGCCCTTTTTAAAGGGTAGATGGTTTTATTGTTTAAAAAGAAAATGGTGATTACTGAAAATGTGGAATCTAATATACTCTATGTTTTACATAAATCTTGACTAGATATTAATCTTGAATGCTTTTAATATTTTCAGTAATCTTGAGTAGCACACATCTATATTTCGATTTCATTGTAATACTGAAATAACAAGTACATTTGTATTCCTGAAAAAAAAAAACTTACAAATGAATATTTATTCTTAATGTCTAGGTTCTGAGACTATTTGCATTCCAAGTTGAAGTGTACTTATATGCAGACAAGACAGGAAAATACTGCTGATTTTCCCAGAGGCAATTGAGAGGCAAGTTAGCATATACTTGTTCGCTGAGATTCTTAAAAGGGATAATGCTAGTTACACTGTGTGCTGATACTAAGGAAAGAGAGAGACCAAAGCAACTTCAGCAAGCACCTGGAATTGGTTGGTAATGGCCTGTGTAATTTTTCCCTGTGCAGCCCTGCCAGCACAATCCTAACCCGCCTACTCGCAATGTTCATTTCACATAAGGGCAGTCCCAAGTGGCTCATGGAGGTATTTCTGATGCCAGAAATCTACATCATGGACAGCACTGCTCTGTCCTGGCCTAGATGTGATCTCCAATGTGAATTACGGGATCTGAATGTGAAATCTATAAACATCTTTGATATGATGGGCTGAACAACATTCCAGACACAATGCTTATAAATAAAGTCATCCATTGAATTATTGTTGTTCAGTTGCTCAGTCGTGTCTGATTCTTTGAGACCCCATGGACTATAGCACACCAGGCTTCCCTGTCCTTCACCATCTACTGCAGCTTGCTCAAACTTTCACAGCATCTTCTTTTAGGATTTGAAATAGCTCAACTGGAATTCCATCATCTCCTCCAGCTTTGTTCGTAGTGATTCTTTCGAAGGCCCACTTGGAATTATGAGCCATGCTGTATAGGGCCACTCAAGAGGGACAGGTCACGGTGGAGAGTTCTGACAAAACATGGTCCACTGGAGAAGGGAATGGCAAACCACTTTGGTGTTCTTGTCTTGAGAACCCCATGAACAGGATGAAAAGGCAAAAAGTTATGACACTGAAAGATAAACTCCCCAGGTTGGTAGGTGCCCAATATGCTCCTGGAGAAGAGTGGAGAAGTAATTCCAGAAAGAATGAAGAGAAGGAGCCAATGCAAAAACAACACCCAGTTGTGGATGTGATGGGTGATGGAAGTAAAGTCTGATGCTGTAAAGAGCAATATTGCATAGGAACCTGGAATGTTAGGTCCATGAATCAAAGTAAATTGGAAGTGGTCAAACAGGAGATGGCAAGAGTGAGCATTGACATTTTAGAAATCAGTGAACTAAAATGGACTGGAATGGGTGTGCATGCTCACTCATGTCCAACTCTTTGTGACCCCATGGACTGTAGCCTGCCCAGCTCTTCTGTCCATGGAATTTTCCAGGCAAGAATACTGATGTGGATTGCCATTCCCTCTCCAGGGGATCTTCCCAACCCGGGTATCAAACCCAAGTCCCTTGAGTGTCCTGTATTGGAAGGCAGTTTCTTTACCTTTTCCCCACCTGGGATTATCTGGAGGCAAAGAAGGTGTTTTCTTTGGGAGGATGTTGTGTAACCCCATATTGCAGTAGAGGAAATGCGGTCAGACTGTTTGCATTTTTAGAGTTGAGAAAAGGATGCTGCCACCTGGCTGAATTTCTAAAGTCGGAAGACTTTCCCTAGTTTGGGATCTGTGTGGAAACCTAACCTAATTTTCCAATTCAAAGGTGGCTTCTGAGAGGAAATGATGACAACTTCTGACTAATAGGTAGATATTAAGTTGATTATGAAAGTAGAAGTTTTTGTGAAGGACTTGAATTTAGGGGGAAAAAAAGCAAGGCAGTTTCAGCAAACAAAATGTAGCTTTTTGTGTCATCATCCATAAAATGTGACAAAGGAAGTGATGAAAGTTGAATGGCCAGAACGATGAAGACATTGTGAACAATGTTAAAAGATCTGGAAAATATCTTGAAAAGAGAGCCATTGAAGGAAGAAAATATACAAGCAAGTTTACAAAGCTACCAGTAAGGGATATATCCACCACAATGATCATTGTAACTTGATGCTCATTGGAATAATGTAAATATACATTCTTTTATCAAAATTCTTATACTGATATGAAGAAAATTTAGTTAGGAAAAAGATAAGGAAAAATAATCCACATATTCTGAAGTCAACTATTTGACTCGAACAATGTGGATTTTGAACCGCATGGGTCCACTTACACGTGGACATTTTTCAATAGCAATACTGAGTAACTGCATGGACCCTGACGGGTTGAATTCCTGGATGCAGAGAAATCAAGGATACAGAGGGCTGCCTATAAGTGATATGCAAATTAACTTTGCCCCTTTGTTCAAGGGTCAACTCTATTTTCATTTTTCTGTATTTAGTTTTGACTGAAACATCTGGTTTTGGTTTTGCTTGTTGGAATTTGCACAGCAGATCTTAGATTTTTAGTCAGTTCATAGTCCTATTTTTGATGGCATATCAGCATCGTCTCATATCCTTGCTCACTATCATCTCTACCTTGATATTCTTGCTTCTCTTGGCATGCAACTCAGCATTCTCTTTTGATTTCCCTTGTACCTACTGACTTGCTGCTTATTTTGAGTACCATTAGCTGGTGTCCCCACTACTCCTTAACATCTTATGTTCTAGTAAACCAGAGCTTAGTGTTTGGGATCTTGTCCATCATTATTCACCCTTTCTGTTGTCGTAATTCCTTACCACATATTAAAATGCCATCAGAAGGCTGAAAACTCCTCAAGGTACTATCTCAGCTCCCTCCTAAACTTCAAAGTCACATATCAAACTGCTTACTTGATTTTTCCACTGAGATGTCTAACAATGTTTTAAATTTAACTCATTTAAAATTTAACTCTTGGGACCTCCCTGGTGGTTCACTGGTAAGACTCCCCACTTCCAATGCAGGGGCTCGAGGTTCAATCCCTAGTCAGGGAACTAGATCCCATATGCCATAAGTGAGAATCAGCACAGTCAAATAAATAAATAAAATTTAACTCTTAATTTCCCTCCATTAAAAACCTATTCTACCTGTAGCCTTCCTAGTTCACTCATGGCAACTCAACTTTCTATTTGCTCCAATCAAAAATTTGGGGATCATCACCATTCTCTTATCCCTCATCTAATGTAAGAGAAATATTTAGTGACTCTTCCTTCAAAATCAATTTTGATATTGACCTGTTATCATTAACTTTTAGTTTCTTAGTCTCCGCTATTACTACCCCTTCACATACACAGTATCCAGAATGACCTTTTAACTACTTGCCATCCACTCCTTAAAACTCTACAATAGGTCTTCATTTCAAAGTTAAAGTCAAAATTATCATAATTCCGAGGTGGCGCTAGTAGTAAAGAACTTGCCTGCCAAAGCAGGGGAAGTAAGAGACAGGGGTTCTATCCCTGGGTCAGGAAGATCCTCTGGAGAAGGAAATGGCAAGCCACTCGAGGATTCTTGCCTGGAGAATCCCATGGACAAACTGAAGAGTTGGACAGTCCAAAGAGCTGGACACGACGGAAGCAACTTAGTGCACATCATGATGCCCACACTGCCTCCACATGATCTGCATTGCATTCTCTCTCTCTCTTTCCTGTCTACTCTATTCTACCCTAATTTTTTTTTTTTTAATCTTGAAGCTGAACACCCAACAACACTGGGCATTTTGTTATTCCATGAACACAATATGTCTTATTTGGGATACTTTTTGCTGGCTTTGTGATATCTCTACTTTTCAGTTCAGTTCAGACACTCAGTTGTGTCCAACTCTTTGTGACCCCATGGACTGCAGCACATCAGGCCTCCTTGTCTATCATCAACTGGAGTTTTCTCAAACTCATGTGCATTCAGTTGGTGACCCTTTTAACAATTTGTATTTCACATATAGTTTCCTGGAAAACTCTCTGATGTTTCAGGTCTTAATTTAGTATGACACCTTATTAATGAGGACTTTCTGACTTTACACCTTCCTACTCCCATCTCCCAAAGAATACACACACACAAACACGTGCGTACACACACAATCCTGATTTTACTTTTCCTGCTCTTTCCCCCATACATGTTTTTCCCTACCAATATGCTGTATGATTTATTTATTTTATGTTTATTACTTATTATCCATTTTTCTGTAAGTTCTATGATAAAATGATCTTTGTTTTCACTTGTTATGTTAGTAATATAGTGTGCGGTCCCAGAACACTGCCTCGTGCAGTGATGTTAAACAACATTTGTTGCACAAATAAATGCATTATGAGAATCCTAATGGGCCAGAATCCTAATGCAGATTACACTTAGATAGGTTCTTTTCTCACATGTCAAAAGCATCTATTAATACATCTGGAAAAAGAAAAATGGTATATGTAAAAGAGGTAAATGGTAATATAAAAGAGGGAGGCAAGGCTTACAGATTTGTAGAAGCTGAGATAAAGGGATGATTTTGGCACTCACCACTTCCAGAAGAACATGTCTTTTCTTTCTTTTTCTTTTTTTAGAAGATTTTTTTAACTGGAAGATAAACTGCTTTATAATGTTGTTTTGGTTTCTGCCATACAGCAACATGAATGAAAGTTATATTCTTTTTCACATTCATTCCTACTCAAGTTCTCTTTGTGGCAAAACTTGCCCTTGGTTTCTCAAAACAGTAAGTTGACTTTTATATTTGATAGCTTGAAAGTTTGTTATATGACCAGAAATTCACTTTACAAAAAAGTTAAGCATGCCATCCAGTTTTTGTTTAATGAGGAACATCTTTATTGCATAGGTTGGTACCTGACTGTGGGTCTTTGGCAGAGCTCTAGAGTTTTACCTCTTACCTTTTTCTTTTTCTCAAATTGAAACTGGAATAATAATAATACATGCATTGTATTCTTAATGGGATAAAATACCAAGAGTGTTTTGAGGTACATAAAAATTATTCAGAATAGGCCAAGGGGAAAAACAAATTTAGGACTAGAATGTCATTCCCGTGTTCTTTAGCCAGCCTCACTATGCCTCAGTTGATGCATTGGTATGTTCAAGTTCATAGTTAGTGGCTTTGGGTTTCTACTCTCACTTGATATACGTGTAATAAGCCCCAGTTTGCCAACTGATGACTGACTTAATAGCAAAGAGGAGAACAAGTACCAGCTTAACAAAATCAAGGAGGTGCTCATAGAGAAAAGAAGCACTTTTCTTTTTAAGTCTAATTTGGGTTCTATATAAAAAGAAAATTGAGTGAGAATCTTATCTCATTGCTCTCAGTTCAAGAAGAAATAAATGCCAAGTAGCAACAATTCTCCTTAATTTTTTCCTTTCTTTACATTGAATGGGTGAAAATTACCCAATTTGTACATCTATTACAAGTTACTTTAGTGGTTCCCAGAGATGCTGTATTCCTCTTTCCCTGCACTGCTGCAGAATATATCAAAGCAGTATAGATGGATCAAGTGAAGATTTTTGATGAAAGCACTCATATTGCTGAGAGTTTAGGGATGTGGCTCTACACTGCCTAAAAATGTACACATTGAATGAATTTTGATAGACTAATTAGAGGTACTGCCAACAGTGACTGCAGCCATGAAATTAAAAGATATTTGCTCCTTGGAAGGAAAACTATGACAAACCTCAGTTCAGTCGCTCAGTCGTGTCCGACACTTTGCGACCCCATGAATCACAACACGCCAAGCCTCTCTGTCCATCACCAACTCCCTGAGCCTACCCAAACTCATGTCCATCGAGTCAGTGATGCCATCCAGCCATCTCATCCTCTGTCATCCCCTTCTCTTCCTGCCTCCAATCCCTCCCAGCATTAGGGTCTTTTCCAATGAGTCAATTCTTTGCATGAGGTGGCCAAAGTATTGGAGTTTCAGCTTCAACATCAATCCTTCCAATGAACACCCAGGACTGATCACCTTTAGAATGGATTGGTTGGATCTCCTTGCAGTCCAAGGGACTCTCAAGAGTCTTCTCCAACAACACAGTTCCAAAGCATCAATTCTTCAGTGCTCAGCTTTCTTCACCGTCCAACTCTCACATCCATACATGACTACTGGAAAAACCATAGCCTTGACTAGATGGACCTTTTTTGGCAAAGTAATGTCTCTGCTTTTAAATATGCTATCTAGGTTGGTCATAACTTTCTTTCCAAGGAGCAAGCATCTTTTAATTTCATGGCTACAGTGATTTTGGAGCCCCCAAAAATAAAGTCTGACACTGTTTCCACTGTGTCCCTATGTATTTGCTATGAAGTGATAGGACCAGATGCCATGATCTTCATTTTCTGAATGTTGACCTTTAAGCCAACTTTTCACTCTCCTCCTTCAATTTCATCACAAAGCTTTTTAGTTCCTAGACGTGCATTAAAAAGCAGAGACATCACTTTGCCAACAAAGGTGTATATAATTGAAGCTATGGTTTTTCCAGTAGTCATGTATGGATGTGAGAGTTGGACCATAAAGAAAGCTGAGCACTGAAGAAGTGATCATTTTGAATTGTGGTTCTGGATAAGACTCTTGAGAGTCCCTTGGACTGCAAGGAGAACCAACCAGTCCATCCTAAAGGAAATCAGTCCTGAACATTCATGGAAGGACTGATGCTGAAGCTGAAGCTTCAATACTTTGGCCACCTGATGGAAGAGCCAACTCACTGGAAAAGACCCTGATGCTTGGAAAGATTGAAGGCAAAAGGAAAAGGGGAAGACTGAGGACAAGATGGTTAGATAGCATCATTGACTTAATGGACATGAATCTGAGCAAACTCCGGGAGATAGTGAATGTCAGAGAAGTCTGGTATGCTGCAGTCTATGGGGTCTCTGAACAACAATGACAATTAGAGTTATTTGACTAAATGAAAAGTAGTATTCCATGCACCAAGGGGAAACAAATCACTTCTTTGTCCAACCCATCATTTTATAAGGAAGAAAAGTGATCTATAGCTAACTCAAAATATACAAAGTAATGAATGTAATTACTTTGTAGATATATACAACAACTTGTGTCTATACTTTTCCTATATCAAAGGAGATAGGGTAGTGCAGGAGAAGAGCTTGAAATCTGGTAATCAGAGTGACAAAGATTTATGTCTCTATTCTTCAGTTTATTCACTGTGAACCATCAGGTAAATGAATGAAGATCTTTCAGTCTCATCAATGAAATTAGAACACCAGCTGATATTTCTTAGGATATAGCACATAACTACAATAAAAGTAACAGCAATAACAATCATAATTAAGTTGTAATATTTTACAGATAGGAATGTCCTATGTCCCAAACAACTCTATAACTATAGTGCTATTATTATTCCCTTTTTACAGATGATTAGCTTTTTATAGATGATTAATCATGAAATTAAACCATGTAAAACACTTGGCAAAGTCCCTGATTATCTAAGAAGTTTAAATTATCATTTCATCATCACTACCATTACATTCACTATCAAAATTATTATTCATAACTTATTAACATTATTTATTGTATCCTAAGTTTTTTTTTCCCTCCATTTACACACTGTCATTCCCACATCTGACCCTGGGCACTGGAGCAGAAAATTATAAATTTAGATAAGAATTCTCCATTTACATCAAAGTTCTTATTATAAGAAGTACAAAATCTATAACATATATTATTATATGGGTCTCATTTTAGATTATACAGTTCCTTTTGTAATTTTTTTTAATCTACAAGGCGTATTCTATAAATAAGATGTGACTCAAGATACCTACTGTTGCTTAATACACTAATACTGACACGCACATATGTTTTGCTTTCCATTTCAAATTACAGTTGTTTCTTCTAGGGTGTGGAGTATTGCTATTGTACAATGAAATGATTGTGGTAGATTTGTTCCAGTTCATGGTGAATATAGATAGGGCTGAGTTGGATGCTATGTTCTGGGAATGTTTGTAGTTCTCCTCTATCCTGTCAATTATCTCTAATCAATCATAGATGGTAGATCTGATGGTAGAGAAGAGAAAAAAATAAATTTTCCACATAGATATTCTTATTCATTCATTTGGTAGACAGTAAAACAGAGGACAAGGGGGAAAATCTTACTTTTTTTCCTACTCTCCTTGTTAAACAGGGGAACATGTATGCTTCAGGCTTGAAGCTTCTCATTGTCTTCTCATTGTCTCATTGGACTATTGAAAGTAAATAGGGTGCTTAGGATAAAAAGAAAAAGACATGAAATACAATTTAACTTTCAAGTGACTGTCTAAGCTGTGAATAAAGCTGTTTTACACCTGATTTAAATTTCCAATTGTTAGTCTATATATCAATTATGTCTTGTTTTCCTAACGGATAAATTTGGCTTATAAGTTCCAGAAGCCAATAACTATTGCAGACAGAGTTTTAATTAAAACCTTTGTCTCAATACATTTTATTAGGCAAGAAGAAGAAATGAAAAGTTTATCCAATTCTCTTTAAGAAATGGGATATTGTAATAATTTTAAACAATGCTAGCTCCTGATACAAATCACGGTTATTAGACCCCAATAAACCCCTGTTATTATATCAAAAATCAAGGAAAATATAAAGAAACAATAAAATTGCATTTTGACAATTCAACTTAATGCAGAATAAAAGCATATTAATTGTGCAAATTGATTTGTCTCTAAAGAAAAAGAGAAGCTGTCAGAACTAAGAAGGAACCAAAGAGATTAAATCCATTCATTATATGGAGGGTAGGAAATTGGAAAATCTTTCTGTTGCTTGATGGGTGGGTTTTTTTTTTTTTTTTGGTTTTCCATAAATGCTAAAGAGTATGAATAGTATGTAAAGAAGAAGCCTAGATTTCCGCTCTGACATTCCACACTTCTGTTAAATAATATTGTATTCTAAATCTCTATTTCATTATCTGTGAATTGGAAAAGGAATACACACTTTATGGATATTTGTGAACTTGGAAATAATATATATCATTTATTTCTTGGCATCTCTGTCCAAAACAAGCAATGAAAGCATTACTGCTGATATCATTTTTGTTACAACTCTAATTACTACAATGATAATTGTCATCATATTAGTTATTATACTCAAAACTAAAACTTCTTTGTATGTTTCCTTTCCTATTAAGTCAGTGACAACAGTTTTTTTTTTCCTCCTCAGACCAAAGCTAAAGGACGGTATTATAGTACCTTCTCAGGTAAGAATGGAAACAAGTGAAAACATTTAAAGCAATTTTTACAATATTAAGGTTAACCACGCTCACACCTCATATGAAGAAACACACAGGTATATGTATTTATCTCACAAATATGAGATTCAAAATAATAGAAAGAAAAGACTAAAGTCACATGGGGAATGTCTTTTGTTCATACATGTAATTAAATGCACAAGATGAAATCACAGAAGCACAGGGAGTAAGAAGTTTCAAGCACAAAACAGAATATTTTATTTATTATTACATGTATATACATTTCAGAAACTAGCATATGGTCTTACATGAGAGAAAATGGATTACCCTAGTTAGTGTAATAAATGAGAAGGAAGCATGAGGCAGGTTACAGGATACCCAAAACATTCCTTTTCTTAAGATGCATAGTGGTTCTAGCTGAAAATTCAGTTTTATTTTTATAATATGTGCTTTCCCATATGGCTTCAGAAAAAGATTTACATAAAATCATGCATAAGAAACTAATAAAAATGAGGTTTCAGTCACACAAGGCCCAAGAAAGTTATCAACCACATGATTCTCTTTGAAGCAGTTACTAGAATATTTACTAAAGCAGAAAGAAACACATGCAGGAGAGAGAAGTGAGTGATTAGATGACATGCTAAAGAAACCAATTAGCCAAACATTGAAAATGAAAAGGAAATGTTCAGCCAAGACTGAAAACTATTTTCTAAGCAAAGGCTTCACGTCTCTTTTACAACAGAACAGGATAGGGCCAGTCATTGGTTTAATGTGTGAATTGTTTAATGCATGAGTTTAGTCAATCAAAGAAATAATTTATGTGCTTTATGAACTGGTTAACACTAAAGGTATATTAAGAATATTTTTATAATACAAATCTGTGTCAGTTTAAGAAAAGTATAACAACCCATCCCAGGGTGATTCAGTGGGAAAAGAATCCTCCTGCCAATGCAGGAGCCTCAGGAAACACAGGTTTGATCCCTGGGTCAGGAAGATCCTCTGGAAGAGGAAATGGCAGCCAACTCCAATATTTTTACCTATAAAGTCCCATGGACAGAGGAACTTGGTAAGTTACAGTTAATGGGGTCGCAAAGAGTCAGATATAACTGAACACAGCAACCCATCAACCTGACTAATTCTTTGGAAAATGTAATTCCCTCTTGTGAAGGGAAGTCCTTAGTCAAATGCCATTTATATAGGCATTTTATTTTCAGAAAGAGGAAATCCTGCTCTAAAACTATAGGCTATCACCTACTAGTCTTTAAGGTTTGGTTGTGTCTATGCTAGGCTTGCCTTGTGACATAGCTGGTAAAGAATTTGCCTGCAATGCAGGACACATGGGTTTGATCACTGGGTTGGAAAGATTCCCTGGAGAAGGGAAAGGCTATGCACTCCATTATTCTGGCCTAGAGTATTCCATGGACTGTATAGACAGACCATAGGGTCGCAAAGAGCTGGCATTGACTGAGTGACTTTCACTTTCACTGGGTTTATGCTGTATGCTATATTTATTATATATATATATATATATATATATATATATATATATATATATATATATTTCAGTCTCTCAGTCATGTCTGACTCTGCAACCCTATGGACTGCATGCAGCATACCAGGCTTTCCTGTCCATCACCAACTCCCAGAGCTTGCTCAAACTCATGTCCATCAAATCAGTGATGCCATTCAACCATCTCATCCTCTGTCATCCCCTTTTCCTCCTTCTCTCAATCTTGCCCAGTATCAGGGGCTTTTCTAATGAGTCAGTTCTTCACATAAAGGTGGCCAAAATATTGGAGTTTCAGCTTCAGCATCAGTCCTTCCAATGAATATTCAAGACTGATTTCCTTTAGGATTGACTGGTTGGATCTCCTTGCAGTCCAAGGGACTCTCAAGAGTCCTCCACAGCCACAGTTCAAAAGCATCAATTCTTTGGCACTCTGCTTTCTTTGTAGTCCAACTCTCACATCCATACATGACTACTGGAAAAACCATAGCCTTGACTAGATGGACCTTTGTTGGCAAAGTAATGTCTCTGCTTTTTAATATGCTGTCTAGGTTGGTCATAGCTTTTCTACCAAGGAGCAAGTGTCTTTTAATTTCATGGCTGCATTCACCATCTGTAGTGGTTTTGGAGCCCCCCAAAATAAAATCTGCCAGTTTCCATGGCTTCCGCATCTACTTGCCAAGAAGTGATGGAACTAGATGCCATGATCTTAGCTTTCTGAGTGTTGAGTTTTAAGCCAACTTTTTCCCTCTTCTCTTTCACTTTCAATAAGAAGCTCTTTAGTTCTTCTTTGCTTTCTGCCATAAGGGTGCTGTCATCTGTGTACCTGAGGTTATTGGTATTTCTCCCAGCAATCTTGATGCCAGCGTGTGCTTCATCCAGTCCAGTGTTTTGCATGATGTAATTCTACATATAAGTTAAATAATCATTTCCTTTACTGCCGGTTTATAGGATCATCAATAATATCAGTGCATTGTTCTGTATTCATAAGACTAACAGTTTTAAACTTTTTTCTTAATCAGTATAACATTGCCGTTTATTGCCATATACTATTTAAACATTTTATCATATTTACTCTAAAGTTTAAGTGATTGAATATAATTCCTAGACCTCTATTAAAAGGTAAAAATACAATACTGTTTTGGGTTTATGCTGACATAAATAGTTTGCTGTTGATTAGTCTGTGGATGACTTTGGTGATGGAGTTGAATGAACTCATGAGTTAAGAAACATATATGTATATATTCAAAATGAAGTAAAGATAAAAAATCTCTTGTAGAATCAAAACTCATAATTATTTCCTAACAGTCAATTTTGAATTTCATGCTGCTAAATAGGTTAAAGAACAAATGTGATCAGTAGAACTCAGAAATATCATCTGAAGCAAACTCCAACCAAATTATCAAGCTATGAATTCATCAGTTTGGAGCCAAATAAGCAAGACTAAAATAACTGAATGAAACTCTCAAAGCACTGCATTTTGGCAAAGTAGACATTGCATGGTACCCACCCCCAGCTCTAGTTTAAGTATCAACAACTTCTGACTATTAGAGCTACAGTGAATTCAGTACATTAATACAATAAAATAAAAATCCTAGGTTTAATTATCAAAGTACTTCCCTGGTGGCTCAGATGGTAAAGTTTCCATCTACAATGTGGGAGACCCGGGTTCAATCCCTGGGTTGGGAAGATCCCCTGGAGAAGGAAGTGCCAATCCACTCCAGTACTATTGCCTGGAAAATCCCGTGGACAGAGGAGCCTGGTAGGCTACAGTCCACAGGGTTGCAAAGAGTCGTACACAACTGAGTGACTTCACTTTCACTTTTATAATGACACATGGTTTGTTGCCTCCAAAATGAGCAATAAATAGTGGGACTTCCCTACAATGTACTTTTCAATCTCTAATCTTAAAGCATATTCTTTTGTGAGATATGCAATAAATTGTTTTTCTACCAAATAGTTAGGTTTGATGTTCTCAGAAGTTTGGGAATTTCAAATTTAATTTGTAGCAATCAATTTAATCTTGAAATCTTTCAACAAAGATACTAAATAGCAAAGTCAGATACAAGCTATCTCTTACATGTCAATCATGGCATGGGGAAAATTTTTTAATAATTTCAATATTTTGTAAAATTGAATATCAAATACTAATACTTTAAAATATGTTTTCTTATTGATTATTTTATGGAGTAATGTTGTTTGATTACCTTTCCCTTTCCTACCACATATGTAGAGCAATTACTTGCATTTACTTTCATTTAATCCTCAAAATTGTGTATAAATTTTATTTTTTATAATGTATACATTATATTCTTATTTTTTACATGTTGAAACTGGGACTCATAGCAGGGTAAGGATGGTGAAGTAATGTGTTCATTTTCACAAAGGTAGAAAGTGGAGAGCTTTATAGTCAAGATCAGATTAGTCAAATAGAAAGCCCGACATCAGTTTATTTTCTGAGACAAAGTTTGTTAGATGTTTGCTTGGTTGCTTACTGCAAAACAAACAAACTAAAAGGCTACTAAGACTTCCTCTGTTCCATTTTTGAGAACTAAATGTTATATTTTACCTTTGATGATGGGACAAAGAAGATTAAATTCCTGCTTTATTTTATTGTGGTCTATGGAAAGAAAGAATATTAGAAAGAATTTGACCAGAAGTTAATTTAGTTTAGGATTTACTAGGTTAAAGGGGATAGAGTTGTATGACTGCATTTGAAGCTAAAAATACAAGGGCAATGGATGTCCATACTTAGCATCTTGAATGTTGAAAGTGTGAGGGATGAATGTTCCGGTAGTTCAGAGTGGAGGTGTGTTAGAAGTCGTTTATTAGAACTTTAACCATTCCTAAACTGTTCTAAAAGATGGTTTACGAAATTTCTGGTTGTATTGTAATATCTAAACTGTTGGATTTTATAAGTCTATGGCATATTCTGCAAGGGGAAAAAACTGAAGAGCCCTTAAGTATCCAAGTATAGAGGTAGAATGACAGAATTATAGAGGATGACTGAATTAACCAAATATTTACATATTAGGGAGAAAAATTAAGAAAGTACCTATATAATATGCACAAACCTAAGAAACACACAATGGACTTTAAACTGAAGATAAAATTGCGAAACTGATGTCTTCATAGTTAGATGCCACCATTAAAAAAATCATTTTCATATTCAATAACACAAAAGTAATCAGAAGAGAGAGCAAACAGTGAAGGATGGTGTTTTCAAGGAAGCTATTCAGAAATATTGATGGTCAACAAAAAGTCAGTAGGAGAGAAAAAGAAGACACACCACACCAATGTTTACGTGCCTCTATCAATACCTGAAAAAAATATGATTTACTATCATCCATGTTGTCACCCTAGAACCTGAGATTAACATTCACATGACTATTGTAAAAATGGCATTACAAATTACATTCACTTTTCACTGTAGATTAGATAACTTTCATCTGTAACAAAGATTATATATCATCATCTGTTTTTTTTTTTTTAGTTTTTTATTTTTTAAATTTTAAAATCTTTAATTCTTACATGTGTTCCCAAACATGAACCCCCCTCCCACCTCCCACCCCAGAACATCTCTCTGGGTCATCCCCATGCACCAGCCCCAAGCATGCTGCATCCTGCGTCAGACATAGACTGGCGATTCAATTCTTACATGATAGTATACATGTTTTTAAAAGGTCTAATAAAATTGTGTATATGTCAGTGCAGAAAAGAGTCAACATAGTAGGTTGAGATTTCTACACTTAGAAAGGCTTACTTTAAAGTTAATTCTTGACTAACAACTAGCATCAGGAACAGTAATCAGCTCCCTATATTGGTAAAAGAAAAAAATCCCTAAATAGTAAGAGCAGCAACTCACTGTGCCTAGACTGGGCAAACAATACGCTTTATGTTAAACACATGCTTTTCTTCTGGAAATTTGGATTTTGGTATGTATTAGGCTGAGGGTGCCTATGTGACAAGCCCCCATAAGAACTTCAGGTTCCAAATGTCTAATGAGCTTCCCAGTTAGATGATATTTCACATGCTTGTCACTGGGGAAATTTGACACTGGGGAAATTAAGCACATCTGCTTGACTCTACAAGAGAAGACCTTTGGAAACTGAGACTTGGTTTCCTTCTGGAGTTCTGTCTCTGTATGGTGTCTGTCCCTTTGCTGATTTTGCTTTGCATTTCTTTGTGGTATAAATCATGGTGAAGAGAACAACTGTAGGCTGAGACCTATGAGTCTTCCTCAGTTCAGTTCAGTTGCTCAGTCGTATCTGACTCTTTGTGACCCCATGAATCACAGCACGCCAGGCCTCCTTGTCCATCACCAACTCCTGGAGTATACTCAAACTCACATCCATCGAGTTGGTGATGTAATCCAGCCATCTCATCCTCTGTCATCCCCTTCTCTTCCTGCCCTCAATCCCTCCCAGCATCAGGGTCTTTTCCATTAAGTCAACTCTTTGCACGAGGTGGCCAGAGTATTGGAGTTTCAGCTTCAGCATCAGTCCTTCCAATGAACACCCAGGAGTAATCTCCTTTAGGATGGACTGGTTGGATCTCCTTGCAGTCCAAGGGACTCTCAAGAGTCTTCTCCAACACCACAGTTCAAAAGCATCAGTTGTTCAGTGCTCAGCTTTCTTTATGGTCCAACTCTCACATCCATACATGACTACTGGAAAATGCATAGCCTTGACTAGACAGACCTTTGTTGGCAAAGTAATGTCTCTGCTTTTGATATGCTATCTAGGTTGGTCATAACTTTTCTTCCAAGAAGTAAATGTCTTTTAATTTCATGGCTGCAATGAGTATCTGCAGTGATTTTGGAGCCCCAAAAATAAAGTCTGACACTGTTACTCTTGTTTCCCCATCTATTTCCCCAGGAAGTGATGGGACCAGATGCCATGATCTTTGTTTTCTGAATGTTGAGCTTTAAGCTAACATTTTCACTCTCCTCTTTCACTTTCATTAAGAGGCTTTTGAGTTCCTCTTCACTTTCTGCCATAATGGTGGTATCATCTGCATATCTGAGGTTACTGATACTTTTCCCAGCAATCTTGATTCCAGCTTGTGCTTCTTCCAGCCCTGCGTTTCTCATGATGTACTTTGCATATAAGTTAAATAAGCAGGTGACAATATACAGCCTTGATGTACTCCTTTTCCTATTTGGAACCAGACTGTTGTTCTATGTCCAGTTCTAACTGTTGCTTCCTGATCTGCATATAGGTTTCTCAAGAGGCAGGTCAGGTAGTCTGGTATTCCCATCTCTTTTAGAATTTTCCACAGTTTATTGTGATCCACACAGTCACAGGCTTTGGCATAGTCAATAAAGCTGAAGTAGGTGTTTTTCTGGAACTCTCTTCCTTTTTCCATGATCCTGCAGATGTTGGCAATTTGATCTCTGGTTCCTCTGCCTTTTCTAAAACCAGCTTGGACATCTGGAAGTTCATGGTTCACATATTACTGAAGCCTGGCTTGGAGAATTTTGAACATTACTTTACTAGAGTGTGAGATGAGCACAATTGTTCAGTAGTTTGAGCATTCTTTGTCATTGTCTTTCTTTGGGATTAGAATGAAAACTGACCTTTTCCAGTCCTGTGACCACTGCTGAGTTTTCCAAATTTGCTGGCAAATTGAGTGCAGGACTTTCACAGCATCATCTTTCAGGATATAAATAGCTCAGCTGGAATTCCATCACCTCCACTAGCTTTGTTCGTAGCGATGCTTCCTATGACCCACTTGACTTGTCATTCCAGAATGTTTGGCTCTAGGTGAGTGATCACACCATCGTGATTATCTGGGTCATGAAGATCTTTTTTGTACAGTTCTTCTGTGTATTCTTGCCACCTCTTCTTAATATCTTCTGCTTCCATTAGGTCCATACCATTTCTGTCCTTTATTGAGCCCATCTTTGAATGAAATGTTCCCTTGGTATCTCTAATTTTCTTGAAGAGATATCTAGGAAGACTAGAGACCATCAAACATGAGGGTGTTCACTTGGACTCCCAACACAGTGGAAAAAGAAAAGAAAAAAGGAAAGAAAAAAGAAATCAACAATAAGATATTTCGGGGGGGAAAGATGAGAAGATGTCCAAAATCAAGGATCACAATCAGTTTAATTCTTTGCACCTAAAGGAAATTTAAATGTTGAATAGCATCATGGGAAATTATACAGGGCCTATAAAAGTTCCCTCTTGCATATGTGTCTGGACATGTGATCATGTTAGTAATTTCTCACTTCTTGTCTGGCTTCTCAGTACTCCTGACAATGGAAATAGATCTAGTTGTGCTCAAAGTATCCCAGTATCATTCCCTGCAAATTGAAAAAATAGATGATTACAGTTCTAAGTATGAGACTTTAAGCATACAAATCCATAGCTATTGTGGAAGGTAGAGGTTGTAGAGAATCTGCTTTGGAACTTGTATTATTGTAACCATTCATCATAGAAAAATAGAGACAAGTTCCTAAGAGAATCCTTGCAGTGTTGGAGTTTCAGGTTTATTGCCAGGGTGACAACTGGATAAGCAAGGAAAAGGACATTTTAGAGGAATAGATTGAGGAAATGTGAAGCAATTATGGTATGATTTTCAGGTTTTACCAACTTATAAAAATAAATAAGACAGACATACAATGAGAGAGCACTGCATAAATGAACTGGAAAACTGGAATTCAGTCTTAAAAGATCACTTATGGCAGAAAGGAAACTACAAGGTTAGCTTAGGACTAGCAGTATGATGGAGTGAAATGTTTAGAGAGGCTTTCTTCTCTCATTTCTTAATTTCAAACATATAGGAGTAGATAAATGACAATACATTAAAGATATATCAAAATAGCATCTAGACAGGATAAGAAAATAGTAATTTTTCCTCTGACAAAGAAGCTAAAATTGATAAGAAACAGTATTTCATAGATATTAAGTGCAGCCCCTCATGAGAGTCTAGACATATTAAGTGAACAAAAATGGGAATTTTTTTTTAGTAAAGATGTAGTATATTAGGTACAATTTCATACGTTGGTTGGTTGAACTTCTTTGTCTGTGCCTAAATGGTTTAACTCCTTTGTCTATACTTAAAACAGTGCAGATTAAACAAACAAACAAAAAATGTTCTAAACTTCCAATCTTAAATAGTTCACATATTACACCCCTAGACGAACCAAGTCACAAAGAGATCATACCAAAGGGAAGACAATCACTACCTTTTATTTAATTTCCTATCTTAAAATGTTTACCCTCAAAAAATATAAAAAAATAAGGATACTATTTCAGCATGGAATGGATAACAAGGTAATAAATTTCTTTCTCAATATATAATGTGTATATGTGTGTTTTCTGTATCTTTTTCTTCAAAATACCTTAATTTAAATAGCAACATATGGGGGCATTTGCATATTCCACATAATAGTTATTTTAATAAATTTTTATGCAAAGATTACATGCAATTTAATTTTTTTTCAAATCTCTTGATTGGATTTTTTTAAATACAGTCAAATAGAAAACACTGCAGCTTGGAATCCATACAAGCAGAATGACAGCATAAATTTTGTAGCTGTCCATATGCATCCCATCCCACTTTTGGGGCTTTATTGTCTTCCATGCCATATGGTTTGAATAATTTATTAGTTAGCAAAGAAGAACCATATTCCTGGGCTTCCCAGGCAGCGCTAGTGGTAAAGAACCCACAGAACAATGCAGGCAACATAAGAGATGTGGGTTAGATTCCTGGATGGGGAAGATCCCCTGGAGGAGGGAATGCTACTCAACTCCAGTATTCTTGGTTGGAGAATCCCATGAACAGAGGATCCTGGCAGGCTACCATCCCATAGGGTCACAAAGAGTTAGACATGACTGAAGCGACTTAGCACCCGCATGCACCATTTTACCAATATGACTATTTTGGATTGAGTGTCAGAGTATTTTGTATTGTTCTTGATGCAATCTGAAACAGAAGATAGTGGTTAAGGTCTGGCTGGGAGGCATTGGCTGACTGTTTTGGATTTGAGAGGCAAAAGATAAAGCATCCTATAGGAGACTTGAAAATGCAGAGTAAGAAAAGAAAAAGAAGAAGAAAAAAAAAAACTAGTTAATTTTTTGACCATAAATCTGAAATAAAAAACAATTTTATGCAATAATAATAATCAATAGTAAAACAGTATTCATTAAACTATATAATTTGATTTCTCAAGGGATGAAGAAGAAGAAAGGTTAATAAAGGTTAAATGTTGGAATCTTTATCTACCCCATCCTATTATTTTAATGACCCCTTGAATGTTCTATCAGTAAAATTAACAGTGATTCTTCTGCAGGAATAATTTAAACATTTAAAAGAGAAATACTACTAACTTCTTACCCTGGTATCTGAGATAGCCCCTCTCACATTCTACATATGCCATTAATAATCATGAAAAAAATCTTTACAAAATTTTCTCATTGTTTCATTATAGCAGGTTCAGAAAATTGTTAGCAGCCATTTAAAAAAAAAAACTCATAAGATATGAACATATACAATTTTCTCCTGTAAAAAGACATGTTGAACTCACTAGAGTGGTGAGTTTAACTTCAAACCTAGATATAAATTATCAAAGATGCAGTTGGGAAAACATTAACTAGGAAACCAGAGGGGCAAAATTCACAAGGATTCATAAGCATTCTATGGAATACATCTTATAAATTGAATCTTAATTCCTTCATTGAGAGATAAAAGGGATTACCTAGAAAGTGCATTGTGACTTTGAAAGATTGTAAAGTTCTATTCAGATACCATTGCGAATAAAACAAAATATATGTGTGGGAGGAAGGGTTATGTTCAAGAACTATTAAAAAATTAGAACCTGATTTATAAATATTAGTATTAGTAATTTCTATCAAGATAACCATTCAGTTCAGTTCAGTTCAGTCGCTCAGTCGTGTCCAACTCCTTGCGACCCCATGAATTGCAGCACGCCAGGCCTCCCTGTCCATCACCAACTCTGGGAGTTCACTGAGACACACGTCCATCAAGTCAGTGATGCCATCCAGCCATCTCATCCTCTGTCATCCCCTTCTCCTCCTACCCCTAATCCCTCCCAGCATCAGAGTCTTTTCCAATGAGTCAACTCGTTGCATGAGGTGGCCAAAGTATTGGAGTTTCAGCTTTGGCATCATCCCTTCCAAAGAAATCCCAGGGTTGATCTCCTTCAGAATGGACTGGTTGGATCTCCTTGCAGTCCAAGGGACTCTCAAGAGTCTTCTCCAACACCACAGTTCAAAAGAATCATTTCTTCGATGCTCAGGCTTCTTCACAGTTCAACTCTCACATCCATACATGACTACTGGAAAAACCATAGCCTTGACTAGATGGACCTTAGTCGGCAAAGTAATGTCTCTGCTTTTGAATATGCTATCTAGGTTGGTCATAACTTTTCTTCCAAGGAGTAAGCGTCTTTTAATTTCATGGCTGTAGTCACCATCTGCAGTGATTTTGGAGCCCCCAAAAATAAAGTCTGACACTGTTTCCACTGTTTCCCCATCTATTTCCCATGAAGTGATGGGACCTGATGCCATGATCTTCGTTTTCTGAGTGTTTAACTTTAAGCCAACGTTTTCACTCTCCTCTTTCACTTTCATCAAGAGGCTCTTCAGTTCCTCTTCACTTTCAACCATAGGGGTGGTGTCATCTGCATATCTGAGGTTATTGATATTTCTCCCAGCAATCTTGATTAATATGTCTCAAATATATTTTTACATGTATTGAAGTTTAGATGAGATAAAATTCTTATCTATATTCACATACTAACAAATGACAAATATACACCAAGAAAAGAATAAACAACCCTACTACCTGATCTCATTTTTGAAGAATAATTTTTGGACATGAAATTCAATTTTTTCCTAGCCTCTATCCTAGTCAACATAACTTAGTAGGATATAGAGGACATATACATGAAGCTATATGAGATATGACAAGCATTTAATAGAAAAAAAGTGAGTAAAATACCAAGACATTTTAGAGATTTAGCCTTTCAGTAAAATTAATTTTAATAGGTTGAAATGTGAGAATGTACAATTAGTTTCAAACTCTTAAAAATAAGTTACTTTATTCCAACCATGCAAGGCTAGTTCAATATTTGAAAATCAATTAATGTAATCCAGCATATCAACAGGCTAAATAGAAAAATCATATAATCACATCAACTGATGAACAAACTAATTTGACAAAATACACCTTCAATCCAAGATAAAACAAATGAGGAATAAACAGGAACTTTCTCAATACTGTAAAAAAAAATCTATGAGAGACCAACAGCTAACATTATACTTGATGATCAGAGACATGATGGTTTCCACCCTCTAAACTCCAAGGACATCTTCTCTTACTACATTTATTCAATATTATACTACAAGTCTTATTAAGTACAATCATGTAAGAAAAGAACATATGTACAAGTGGGAATATGAAATGATAAATGTCTTTCTTCACAGATGACATGATGGTCTATATAAAAATGAGTTTAATTATCTAAAAATACAATTTACAATATTACCAAAGAGAAGTTTCTTGAGTATAAATCTAACATAATATGTATAAAATCTGTAGGCAGAAAACTATAAAATGTGAGCTGAAGTCATCAGAAAACATCTAAACAAATGAAGAGATAGGATGCTGGGAAAGATGGAGGGCAGGAGGAGAAGGAGACGATAGAGGATATGATGGTTGGATTGCATCATCCACTCAATGGACATGAGTTTGAGCAAACTCCTGGAGATAGTGAAGAACAGGGAAGCCTGGCATGCTACAGTCCACGGGGCTACAAAGAGTCGGATAGAACTGAGCAACTGAACAACAACAACATTCTGTATTCATAGATTAGAAAACTCAATATTGTTAAAATGCGAATGATTCTGAACTTTACTCAATATAATCCAATATAGATTTATTATAACACAAACTAAAATACTAGCAAGCTTTTTTGTTGATATTGATAATTCCAAATTTTCTATCAAATGGCAAAGAAACTAAAATAGATAACATAGGAGTGAAGAAGAGTTTGGAGGACTCACATTACCACTTTCAAGACTTATTGTGAAGCTGGAGTAAACTGGCAGTACTGTATTAGCAAAAGATGCACAGATCAGTGAAACAGAATAAAACCCAGGAATAGATTTCTACAAATATAAATTGGCTGATTGTTGACAGAGGCATATAGATAATTTCACAGAGAAAGAATGGGCATTTTAACAAATGGCTCGAGAAAAATTTGATAATAACATGCAAAAACAGAAAACAAAAGAACTTGGGCACAGACCTCACACATTTCACAGAAGCTAACGCAAAATGGATCACAGACCTAAATAAAAAATGCAAATCTTGGAAACATTTTTTTTAATAGTGAATTTTATCTAATAATCTGTAAAAAACTTCGATGCTGGCAGAGTAACATATTCCCTACCACAGCAGAAATGAAGCACTCTGCCTGAAAATCTCATTCCTAAAATATGTTGTTGGTTAGTCGCTAAGTTGTGTCTGACTCTTCGTGACCCCACGGACTGCAGCACACCAGGCTTCTCTGTCCTTCACTATCTCCTGGAGTTTGCTCAAACTCATGTCCAGTGAGTCAATGATGCCATCCAACCATTTCATCCTCTGTCTCTCCCTTCTCCTCTTGCCCTCAATCTTTTCCAGCCTCAGTGTTTGGACTCAGTGTTTGTAACCCTGAGCTAACATCCCAATGCCCTTGAGGTCTGAGCCCAGCCGGTGCTACATAGCAGTGGGCTTCACTCTCCTCCCAGCAATCCTCTGACCGGCTATGAACCCCTCTCACAGCAGTAGACCGGAAGGTGAACAAAGTACCTGGACAGGCTGCTCTTACAGACTGTCCCTCCCCTCCTACAAAAGCATACTTACAGGATTAAACGTCCAACTTCTGAGAATTTTACAAGTCATAAAGTAGTTGTCTTTGATTTTCCAACCACATAAACAGGTAAAAACAATTTTCTAAGTCATAGGATATACAAAAACAGGAAGCAGGCCTGACTTGGCTGACAAGCCATGGTACACCAACTCCTTACAGGCCTTCTCACCTACCAAGTTGTTTTCAGATTCTTAGAGGTTAAAAAAGGTAGCCAGAGTAGAGAGAGTGGGCTTTTTATTTTTATTTTTTCCTTCCTTTTGATTTTAAGAAGGTTATTGAAACATTTTATTTTATTTTATTTTATTTTATGGAAGGAAAGCCAGGTACAAACAAGAACAGGGAGAAGAACGAATACTAAAATAACCAAGGTCAGGAAGGAAATACGGTCTGTGGGTTCTCTAAACATGGAGGCTCTCAGTTCAGTTCAGTTCAGTCACTCAGTCATGTCTGACTCTTTGCTACCCCAAGAACTGCAGCACCCAAGCCTCCCTGTCCATGACCAACTCCTGGAGTTCACTCAAACTCATGTCCATTGAATTGGTGATGCCATCCAGCCATCTCATCCTCTGTCGTCCCCTTCTCTTCCTGCACCCAATCCCTCCCAGCATCAGAGTCTTTTCCAATGAGTCAACTCTTCACATGAGGTGGCCAAAGTGCTGGAGTTTCAGCTTCAGCATCAGTCCTTCAAATGAACACCCAGGACTGATCTCCTTTAGGATGGACTGGTTGGATCTCCTTGCAGTCCAAGGGACTCTCAAGAATCTTCACCAGCATCACAGTTCAAAAGCATCAATTCTTCGCCACTCAATTTCTTCACAGTCCAACTCTCACATCCATATGTGACTGCTGGAAAACCATAGCCTTGATTAGACAGATCTTTGTTGGCAGAGTAATATCTCTGCTTTTGAATATGCTGTCTAGGTTGGTCATAACATTCCTTCCAAGGAGTAAACGTCTTTTAATTTCATGGCTGCAATCACCATCTGCAGAGATTTTGGAGCCCCCCAAAATAAAGTCTGACACTGTTTCCCCATCTATTTGCCATGAAGTGATGGGACCAGATGCCATGATCTTTGTTTTCTGAATATTGAGCTTTAAGCCAACTTTTTCACTCTCCTCTTTCACTTTCATCAAGAGACTTTTTAGTTTCTCTTTGCTTTCTGCCATAAGGGTAGTGTCATCTGCATATCTGAGGTTATTGATATTTCTCCCAGCAATCTTGATTCCAGCTTGTGCTTCTTCCAGCCCAGCGTTTCTCACGATGTACTCTGCATAGAAGTTAAATAAGCAGGGTGACAATATACAGCCTTGACGTACTCCTTTTCCTATTTGGAACCAGTCTGTTGTTCCATGTCCAGGTCTAACTGTTGTTTCCTGACCTGCATATAGGTTTCTCAAGAGGCAGGACAGGTGGTCTCATATTCCCATCTCTTGAAGAATTTTCCACAGTTTATTGTGATCCACCCAGTCAAAGGCTTTGGCTTAGTCAATTAAGCAGAAATAGATGTATTTCTGGAACTCTCTTCCTTTTTCCATGATCCTGAGGATGTTGGCAATTTGATCTCCAGTTCCTCTGCCTTTTCTGAAACCAGCTTGAACATCTGGAAGTTCACGGTTCACATATTGCTGAAGCCTGCCTTGGAGAATTTTGAGCATTACTTTACTAGCATGTAAGATGAGTGCAATTGTGCGGTAGTTTGAGCATTCTTTGGCATTGCCTTTCTTTGGGATTGGAATGAAAACTGACCTTTCCCAGTCCTGTGGCCACTGCTGTGTTTTCCAAATTTGCTGGCATATTGAGTGCAGCACTTTCACAGCATCATCTTTAGGATTTGGAATAGCTCAACTGGAATTCCATCACCTCCACTAGCTTTGTTCATAGTGATGCTTTCTAAGGCCCACTTGACTTCACATTCCAGGATGTCTGGCTCTAGGTGAGTGATCACACCATTGTGATTATCTTGGTCTTGAAGTTCTTTTTTGTACAGTTCTTCTGTGTATTCTTGCCACCTCTTCTTAATATCTTCTGCTTCTGTTAGGTCCTTACCATTTCTGTCTTTTATCAAGCCCATGTTTGCATGAAATGTTCCCTTGGTATCTCTAATTTTCTTGAAGAGATCTCTAGTCACTCCCATTCTGGAGTTTTCCTCTATTTCTTTGCATTGATTGCTGAGGGAGTCTTTCTAATCTCTCCTTGCTGTTCTTTGAAACTCTGCATTCAGATGCTTATATCTTTCCTTTCTCCTTTGCTTTTTGCTTCTCTTCTTTTCACAGCTATTTGTAAGGCCTCCTCAGACAGCCACTTTGCTTTTTTGCATTTCTTTTCCATGCTGCCTCTAGGGGATGCTTATGCCTGATAAGTAAGCAACAAGAGGCATTGACTTAAAGGCTGTACAGGGAGCCTGCAAAAATATTCCTGGAGAGTTGTGCCTGGAAGGACCTACTCAAATATTCATTTTATAGAAATAGCACATAAAGAGTAGTAACATAATAATATAATAAACTATTATTTTATTGTATATATGTACATATGTATTATACATGTGCATATATGCATGTGTGTGTGCTAAATGCTTCAGTGGTATCCAAATCTTTGCAACCTGATGGACTGTAGACCACCAGGCTCCTCTGTCCATGGGATTCTCCAGGGAAGAATACTGGAGTGGGTTGCCATGGTCTCCTCCAAGGATCTTCCCATCTCAGGGATCAAACCCCTGTCTCTTACGTCTCTTGCATGGGTAGCAGGTTCTTTAGCACTAGCACCACCTGGGAAGCCCATTTATGTGTGTGTGTGCGTGTGTGAAACATGTATTTGTGTCTATATGATATTGATGTAAACGAAGCGTCAAAGGATACACTTTACTATTAGGATAAGGGGGACAGGACTATAAAGAAAGTATGCCATTGAAAACTGAAGAGGATTTCTATCTAGTCTGTTGAGAGCAATAGCACCATTATACACAAGACATTTGTCTTAGGAAAAAACAATACTGTCTCTACTGCAACACTCATTTTCTCAAACATGAATCGAATGCTTGCTCTATGCTAGCTTTTAGTCATAGCATTATTTGAGAATTGCCTAATTACTTCTCAAAGGAAAGGAATGTACCTTATAGATTTTCTGGGTACTTTCTTTGCAGCACAATACATATTGATGATTTCATCTGGTGAAGAACATCACGTTTGTCTCTAACTAAATTCAAATCTTTTTCCAAATGTCTTTAGTATTTTCCCTTAGTATTTGAAATATCTTAAAGGCTGTTTATTGCAATTCTTGAAAGCCAATTAAAAGCTCTCCTGTTGGCTCCCATAGAGACCTCCTATGTACCTCAAAAAAGTTCCTGGTTGAGAAATAATTTAATGAGAATAAAGCAGTGAGTTTCTAACCAGCTTAAAAGTGACATGCACTAAGCAGGGAGGAAGGGTCATTGCTTTTTGGAGTAAAGGAGAGAAGAGAATCCGTTTTATCTCTTGCATTTTAATATTTTTTCATGGTATGAAATAGGGTTGAACAGATTGAAAAGAAACTAAAAACCACTGAAGTTTTTATAAAGCTACAAGCTCAGAATTTCAATCGTAGTCCCTGTACCCTAGAGTTATATTGGTCATTTTAATCCATTTTATAATATACCAAGAAGTTTCCTGGAAAACACAGTATACTTTATTCTTTCTTGCAGACTCAAATTATATTATCACATAACTGTAAAGTTTTGTCAAAGTTTTGTTTGCTTATTTTTAAACCAAATTCCCATACTTCTTTAAAAAATATATATCAACATGTGATGCATTTTCTAGAAGAAATTTTGGGGGGCTTACATGGTGAAAGGAGAGGCCATAGCAACAAAACAGAAAGTTTGGGGAGAGATGTGCAGTAAGGAGTAGATTCAAACAAAGCTTAAGAGGTCAATTATGCAAGATTATTCTGATAATTGTAATATCTTTATTTTGATGCAAAGGGCAAGTGGAAGTTATTAAATATTTTTAAATGAGGGGGTAGCAATGTCACACAGTCAGAGCTGAAATTTGAGAAGAGTGCTCTGGTAATCAAGCACAAAGAACAGTGTAGCAGCTAGGGAGGAGGAAGGAAACTAGTTAAGAACGAAAGCTTGGCCAAAACACAGAGAAGGCAAAGTGAAGAAAGTATGGAGAGGAGACCTAGGAATGAGTAATGAAAAATCTAAATATTTAAAAGCTAAAGAATGGATTCTGAGTAAGATAAAATGACTAAGAAGTGGCTGTAATTATAAAAATCAGGGGGGTGTGGTTTCAGTGAATCAACTGGAAGAGGATATTTTTATAATGTGAAATGCTTCTCAGGTAAAATAAGACTTGGGAATATACTGACCTAATTATGCTCATGGTCAACTCAAGACTTAGTCCCTCTACATAACTTTCCTTGAAATCCATTCTTCACTGTTTTACTTCACCATTCTCTTATATTTTCAGGACCACAGAATATAATTGAAATAAGTTCATTCAGTTGCTAGTTATGTGCCAAATAGTATGCCAGACAACAACAATTTCAGACATGAGAACAATTTTCTCCTGACCTAAGGTGCTCACAGAGAACTGGAAATTCAGATACATATTTAAATATCTTTCTACCGATCTATGAATCAATTGATTTATCTGTACATTGACCTATCTGACTTAATTGTTTAGGCCATTTTAGATTGGCAACAAAATTGAGGATAAGGTATAAAAATGTCCCATATATTCTCTGCTCTTACATAGTGCAAAGTCTCTCCCATTTTCAACATCCTCAACCAGAACAGTTCATTTGTAATTGAACCTACATGGACTCCCCCCAAGTCCATAGTTTGCAGCAAGGCTCACTCTTGGTTTTGTGTTGGTTTGAACAAATGTTGTTGTTGTTGTTCAGTTGCACAGTCATGTCCAACTCTTCGTGACCCCATGGACTGCAGCAAGCACTCCAGGCCTCCCCGTTCCTCACCATCTCCCAAAGTTTTCCCAAGTTCAGGTCCATTGCATTGGTGATGACATCCAATCATGTCATCTTCTGGTGCCCTCTTCTCTTTCTACCTTCAATCTTTCTCAGCATCAAGGACTTCTCCGATGAGTCAGTTATTCACATCAGTTGACCAAAATACTGGGGCTTCAGCTTCAGCATCAGTTCTTCCAATGAATACTCAGGGTTGATTTCTTTAGCATTGACTGGTTTGATCTCCTTGCTGTCCAAGAGACTCTCAGGAGTCTTCTCTAGCACCACAGTGTGAAGACATCAATTTTTTGGTGCTCTGCCTTCTCTGTTCAGCTCTCAAAACCATATGTGACTACTGGGAAGACCATAGCCTTGGTATGGACCACATAGACTTTGTCAGCTTTTCAACAAATGTATCCACCATTATCAGTTCAGTTCACTCACTCAGTCGTGTCCAACTCTTTGCGACCCCATGAATCACAGCACACCAGGCCTCCCTGTCCATCACCAACTCCTGGAGTTCACTCAAACTCACATCCACCGAGTTGGTGATGCCATCCAGCAACCTCATCCTCTGTTGTCCCCTTCTCCTTCTGCCCCCAATCCCTCCTAGCATCAGAGTCTTTCCCAATGAGTCAACTCTTCACATGAGGTGGCCAAAGTACTGGAGTTTCAGCTTTAGCATCATTCCTTCCAAAGAAATCCCAGGGCTGATCTCCTTCAGAATGGACTGGTTGGATCTCCTTGCAGTCCAAGGGACCCTCAAGAGTCTTCTCCAACACCACATTTCAAAAGCATCAATTCTTCGGTGCTCAGCCTTCTTCACAGTCCAACTCTCACATCCATACATGACTACTGGAAAAACCATAGCCTTGACTAGACGGACCTTAGTCAGCAAAGTAATGTCTCTGCTTTTGAATATGCTATCTAGGTTGGTCATAACTTTTCTTCCAAGGAGTAAACGTCTTTTAATTTCATGGTTGCAGTCACCATCTGCAGTGATTTTGGAGCCCCAAAAAATAAAGTCTGACACTGTTTCCACTGTTTCCCCATCTATTTCCCATGAAGTGATGGGACCGGATGCCATGAATCTTTGTTTTCTGAATGTTGAGCTTTAAGCCAACTTTTTCACTCTCCTCTTTCACTTTCATCAAGAGACTTTTTAGTTCCTCTTCACTTTCTGCCATAAGGGTGGTGTCATCTGCATATCTGAGGTGATTGATATTTCTCCCGGCAATCTTGATTCCAGCTTGTGTTTCTTCCAATCCAGCATTTCTTATGATGTACTCTACATAGAAGTTAAATAAAGCAGGGTGACAATATACAGCCTTGACGTACTCCTTTTCCTATTTACAACCAGTCTGTTGTTCCATGTCCAGTTCTAACTGTTGCTTCCTGACCTGCATACAGATATCATGCAAAGTTTTATTGCCTTAAAAATCTATGCCCCACTTATCCATGCCTTTATTCAACCTAATTTCTGGTAACCACAAATATTTTTATTGCTTCTACAATTTTGCCTTGTCCACAGTATCATACAGTTGAAGTCAAACAGCATGTGAGCTTTTAGATTAGCTACTTTGATTTAGTAACAGGCATTTAAGTTTCCTCCATGAATTTTCACAGTTTGGTAACTCCTTTCTTTTTAGTGCTGAATCATAGCTCAGCTGGTGAAGAATCCACTTGCAATGCAGGAGACCACAGTTCAATTCCTGGGTCAGGAAGATCACCTGGAGAAGGGATTAGGATACCCACTCTGGTATTCTTGGGCTTCGCTGGTGGCTCCGACAGTAAAGAATCTCCCTGCAATGCAGGAGACCTGGGTTGCGAAGATCCCCTGGAGGAGGGCGTGGCAACCCAGTCCAGTATTCTTGCCTGGAGAATCCCTATGGACAGAGGAGCCTGTCCTCTGTGGAGCCTGTCCTCCATGGAGCCTACCATCCATGCGGTCACAAAGAGTCAGACACAGAACAACTAAGCAAAGCACAATATCCCACTGATTAATGCATCACATATTTTTATCCAGTCACCTACTGAAGGGCATCTTGGTTGCTTCCAAGTTTGAGCAATTGTGAATAAAGCTGTTGTGTTAATTAATCATGGAATCAGAATTCTCCAGAAAAACAGAATCAATCAGAGATTATCTATTTGTCTATTAATATCTATATTTCTATCTATCTATGTGTCTGTCTATCTATCTATCTATCATCTCCAGAGAGAGAGAAAGATACTATGAGAAACGGGCTGCCTGATTATATAGGCTGAGAAATCCCACAATCTGCTGTCAATAATTGGACACCCAGGAAAGATGGTAGAGTAATTTAGTACAAATCTGAAAGCTTGAGAACCAGGAGACCCAATGATTTAAACTCCAGTCTACGGGCAGGAAAAAATGAGATGAGACATATCAGCACAGAATTGAGGCAGGAAAAATCAGGCAAATCCCTCCTTCCTCTGCCTTTTGCTCTGTTCAGGCCCTGAGTGGATAGGATGATGCCCGGTCCACTGGGAAGGGTAATCTCCCTTATTGGGTCAACCAATTCAATGCTAATCTTATCCTGAAAGACCCTTACAGACACATCCAGAAACAATTTTTAATCTGAGCACCCTGTGATGAGTCAATTTGTCACATAAAACTTACCAAGAATACTGGAGTGGGTAGCTATGCTCTCCTCCAGGTAATGTTCCCCATCCAGGGATCCAGCCATGACTCTTATGTCTCTTGTGTTGGCAGGCAGGTTCTTTAAACTGTGCCTGGGAAGGCACTAGAGAAACCCTAAACAACGGTAATAAACATAACTGTGCAGATTTTTGTGTGGACATAACTTTTCAATTCCTTTAGATAAATGCCATTAGTGTGATTGCTGAATAGCATATAGGAGTTTATTTAGTTTTATAAGAAACTGAAAAACTATAGTGGTATCTCATTGCTTTAATTTGCATTTGTCTGATGATGTATGATATATATTCTTGGAAAGATATTTGTTAAGATCTTTACCACATGTTTTAATCAGGTTGTTTTATTTACTTATTGTGGAGTTCTAAGCTTTCTTTTTATCTTTTAGATAATGTCCTTTATGGGATGTCTTTTCCCAATATTTCTTTTCATTCTCTTGACTGTGTCTCTCATATAACAGAATTTTAAAAATTTAATAAAGTCCATCTTTCCTTTGTGGATCTGGCCTTATCTATAAAGTTATCACCATATCCAAGGTTATCCAGGTTTTTCCTATGCTATCTACTAGGAGCTTTATACTTTTGCATTTTACTTTTAGGTTTATGATTCATTCTGAATTAATTTTATGAAAGGTGTAAAGTCTGTGTCTAGATTTTTTTTTTTTTAATGTGGAGTTACACTTGTTCCAACACCATTTGTTTAATACTATCTTTTCTCCACTGTATTTGCTCTGTTTCTTTGTCAAATATCAATTGACTATATTTATGTGGGTCTTTTTCAGGACTCTCTTTTCCCATTGATCTGCTTACTTCATATTTCATGAATACCACACTGTCTTAATTACTGTAGCTTTATAGTAAGTCTTGAAGTCAGTTAGTATCTGTCTTCCAACTTCATTCTTCAATATTGAGTTGGCTGTTCTGGGTAATTTGCCTCCTCATATAAACTTTAAAATCAGTTTGTTTATATCCACGAAATAGCTTGCTGAAACTGATGGCAAGTGCACTGACTCTATAGATCAAACTGGGAAACCTAAATTGTTAACAGTATTGAGTTTTCCTATATGGAATGCTTCTCCATTGATGTAGCTCTTTGATTTCATTTATTAGATTTATTTTTCCTCATATTGATCTTGTCCATATTTTGTTAGAGTAAATCTAAATATCTTCTTTAATACAGATACTAACGTAAATGATGCCCATTTTAATTCAAATTCCACTTGTTCATTGTTGGTACATAGGGCAGTTATATAGTTTGGATAATTTCTATTGTTCTGTCTTAAGTTTATTAATTCTGTGGCTAATATGCTATAAAAAGCATCCAGCAACCTATAGACTTACATTTTATATATAGTATTTTATTTCAGAATTTTTCTATTATTCTTTGGTATTATTTCTATTTTTGTATTTAGATTTACCATCTGCTCCCTCATTATTTTTTATTAATATCCTTAGATATAACCATAAAATTTTTAAACTCTTTTTATGATAATTGTACCATCTCTGTATTATCTGTTTCTTGTGACTGAATTTTCTTCTGCTTATGTGTCACCATTTCCTTCTTATCCATGTCTCATATTTTTAAGCATATTTTTGACATTGTAAGTGCTATATTATTTAGTTCCTAGGTTTTGTTCTCTCTCTCTCTGAAGAATTTTAAGTTTTATTTTCTCAGATAATTTATTTTGAGATTGTCTTGATCCTTTTTAAAACACATTAACTATGTTCTGAGTAGTTCTTATTTGATGCTATGGTAGTCCCAATGTCAAAGCATTCTATTATGGATTCCCACTGAATGCCCACAGCATGTAAAAAAGTATCTCTGCACTTGCTTTCAGAAATGCAATCTCAACCTTCTACAATGCTTGCCGTCTCAGTCCATCACTGTGGTAATTGTCTTTTGCCTAACCGGTCAGACTTCCCTACGCATGCGCATATTAGTGTTTGATGGAAGATTCACAAGATTCTCTGGTTGGAGTTCAGGCACTTCTTTTCTGTACAGCTCTGTCCTTTTTGGTATTTTGTCACATAACTTTGATAATGTCGATGTCACAGTTCAGTGACACTAATATTATCAACTTAGGTTCCCCAGCACCCCAAACTATGGTCTCAAAAATTAAAATGTCAGAGTGATCAGAGTCAGAGAATGGCTTTGCTCGTTTCCTTTCTCTCCAGGACTATATTGTGCCTACACTGCTGCCCTGCAGATCTATTCATCAGCACCATCTTTCTAGATTCCATATGTATGCATTAATATATGTTACTTGTCATTCTCTTTCTGACTTACTTCACTCTGTATAATAGGCTCTAGGTTCATCCACTTTATTAAAACTGAGCCAAATGTATTCCTTTTTATGACTAATATTCCACTGTATATATGTACCTGCAATTCTTTATCCATTCATCTCTCAATGGACATCTAGTCCTAGCTATTGTAAATAGTGTTGCAATGAACATTGCGATATACATGTCTTTTTCGAGTTTGGTTTCCTCGGGGTATATGCCTCATAGTGGGATTGCTGAGTTATATAGTTGTTTTATTCCTGATTTTTAAAGGAATCTCTATACTCTCTTCCATAGTGACTGTATCAATTTGCATTCCCACAGTGCAAGAAGCTTTTTTTCTCCATACTCTCTCCAACATTTACTGTTTGTAGATTTTTGATGATGGCCATTCTGACAGGTATGAGGTGATACCTCATTGTAGTTTTGATTTGTTTTTCTCTAATAATTAGCAACGTTGAGCATCTTTTCATGTGTTTATTAGTCATCTGTATGTCTTCTATGGAGAAATGTCTATTTAGGTCTTTTTCCTACTTTTTGATTGGGTTGTTTGTTTTTCTGGTATTGAGCTAAATGAGCTGCTTATGTATTTTGGAAATTAATCCTTTGTTAGTTGTTTCATTTGCTATTATTTTTTCCCATTCTGAGGGTTGTCTTTTCACCTTGTTGACAGTTTCCTTTGCTGTGCAAAAACTTAAGCTTAATTAGGTTCCATTTGTTTACTTTGTTTTTATTCCCATTACTCTAGGAGGTGGGTCATAGAGGATCTTGCTGCAGTTTATCCAAAGAGTGTTCTGCCTATGTTTTCCTCTAAGAGTTTTATATTTTCTGGTCTTACATTTTGGAGGAGGAAATGGCAACACACTCCAGTACTTCTGCCTGGAAAATTCCATGGACTGAGGTGGTTTACATTTATTGAGGTCTTACATTTAAGTCTTTAATTCACTGAGTTTATTTTTGTGTATGTTGTTAGGAAATGTTCTAGTTTCATTCTTTTACATGTAGCTGTCCAGTTTTCCTTGGGCCATGTACTAATGTGAATGCAAAGGACACAGAATGCATATAATTTCACTGTTTTACAGGGAGCTGTGCAGTTTTTCCAGCACCAATTATTGAAGAGAATATCTTTCCTCATTGTATATCTTTGCATCTTAATCAAAGATAATATGCCCAGAGGTGCATGGGTTTATTTCTTGGCTTTCTATCTTGTTCCATTGGTCTATATTCCTGTTTTTGTGCCAGCACCATACTGTCTTGATGACTGTAGTTTTATTGTATCTCAGGGACTATAATTTTGCACATCCTGTATCCAATATTAGAAAACAGCTGTTTGACATGTTTTATACAGATTTATAGTTGGTTAATGTGGGATAGCTAATCCAAGAGCTTTTTTTTTTTTAATGGAAAAATAACTTTTCCTTTAGACCTGACTCCCCTTGTTTCCTGTTAAGATAGGATCACACCTCTTTAAGGAAATTTAGCCATGCAGTATTAAAGAAATCAGCTTTCTCACCTCTCATTCTCAGGAATCTATTTTCACATATCTCAATATGAATTTTGCAACACTATTGGAAATTCAATATTGCTCATTGGTCCCAACTCTTACCTTACCTGTGAAAAGTGAAAGTGTTAGTCTCTCAGTCCTGTATGTCTCTGTGACCCCATGGACTGTAGCCTGCCAGGCTCCTCCATCCATGGGATTCCCCAGGCAAGAGTACTAGAGTGAGTCGCCATTCTCTCCTTCAGGGGATCTTCTTGACCCAGGGATCAAACCCAGGTATCCTGCATTGTGGGCAGATTGCTTACCTTCTGAGCCACCAGGGAAGAAAAAGAAGTTATTAATGGTTGATCCTTAAGTACAATTCCATATTTAAAATTTGAATAGTCTACATTCTTGTCCCTTAATTCTATTTCTGATATTTGAAAGAGAATTGAAATAAGAGAATATGCTAGTATTTACTGATTCTAGCTTTGCTGAAATCAAACACCACTATTTTCCCAATATATCTGGACACATATAACACAGTCAGGAAGATCACAGATTTTCAAGTCAGATAGACTAAGATTAAAATCAAAGTTACATATTTTATCAATTTTGTGACCTTAGAAAGTTATTTAACCTTCATAAATGGTAGTTTTCTTTCTGTAGAATGTTAATATTAAATCATAAGTCTTAAAATAATTGTGAAAGTATTAGATTATGCATATATTTTGTTCTATTTCTATGGTGTAAAATGACTCAATAAATTATATCAATTATGTCATTTACAGCCTGAATTTACAAGATTTTGCCTCAATTGAAATATTTGAGACACCCTTCAATACTTTATTAATACCGTTTCATATGTTTGAAACAATGCTAGGAAAAAGTCTTTCCATGTTATTAAATAGAAGGGAAATAAATTAAGTAACTTAGAAAACTGGCCTTTTTCAAATATGGCTATGACTTCTAGAACATACATTTTGGAAAAAAGAATTGCTTTGGTTCTCCCTAACAATTTAATACTCTAGAGATTGTTGAATAAGAAGGGCTTGCTAAGCAGAGGAACCAATAGAGGTATCTAGGAAAAGGCCAAAATGGTTCATTTGGTGCTTTTGTACGACTTGTCAAGTCATACAAAAATCAGTAGAAAAATCAGAAACCTCTTTAGTATCAATAACTAGTACCTCAGATACTTGACTTCAGCTCTGACCTTGACTTTGGAACATACTTCCCATTGCAAAGCTGATTCCCTGGTGTCTCAGATGGTAAAGAGTCTGCCTGCAGTGAGGGAGACCTGGGTTCGATCTCTGGGTCAGGAAGACCCCCTGTAGAAGAAAATGGCAATGCACTCCAGTATTCTTGCCTGGAGAATCCCATGGATGGAGGAGCCTGGCAGACTACAGTCCGTGGGATTGCAAAGCATTGGACATGACTGAGCAACTTCACTTTCTGTCTTTCTTTCCCATTGCAAACAGTGAAATTTCAAGCAATTTGCCTTTTGCAATCAAAGTGTGATTTTCTCATCAGCTATTGACTGTCATTTCCACCATTCTGTGTGAGAGCAAACACACATCAGATAAAATTTGTACTCCTGAAACCCTAATGAGTATATTGTGAGGCAATTATTAGCTAGAGCATATTTGTTGGTATGAACCTTCAGATCCCTTTCAATTAAGTGTTTTAAAATAAGATGCTAAAATTTACAATGTCAAGGTAAATTTAGCCACATCTCCCAATAATAATCCAATAAACGTGTGAGAATCACGGGATACTGATGACAACATCTGCTGACCAGTTAGTCTGTCTGCGCTAATAAGAGTTATTTTCAAAACTGCCTGATATCCTGCCAATTTGAAAGTGTACTTCACTTCAAACATGTTGTTAAATTAGCGGAAGTAGGGTAGTAAGGCACAACCAATCATGACAGGCTGCTAGAGGCTCTCACTATGAATCTGACAGTGTTCTTTTAAGCAAGCTCTTCCCATTCCTTGAACAAAAATCATAAGAAACTTTATTTTCAAGGATATGAGTTGTAGAGAACCATTTAACTTTATGAATATGTTTTATTTTTTAACTGCAATCAAATATCTGAGAACTACATATAGGATTATATCCCTGGGAGTCTATATTTTACATTACATAAACCTGGAAATGTGTTTTCTTTTTTCAATGAATTCAAAATTTGCTTTCAACCTCTTCTGTAAACAAAAATTTGCACAAGTCACATCAAATTAGATCTACTTAAGATATTCACCATCATTTGAGGTACTCTATAAAGATATATAAAATTGAATATACTTTTCTGCTACAGATGAAAACTGAAATTATTAAAAGCATACACAGCTAAGTGAATTAGCTGAAAAATTAATTTGTTATTGTTTTTGAAAAATGGTAAGCTGTTGTGCTGTGCTCTACTGTGCTAAGCCAGTATAGCTGTGTCCAAGTCTTTGTGACCTCTTGGACTGCATCTCTCCAGGCTCCTCTGTCCATGGGATTTTCCCAACAGGAACACTGGAGTAGGTTGCAATTTCCTCCTCCAGGAGTTCTTCCCGACTCAGGGATGGAACTCACATCTCCTGTGTCTTTTAATTCTAAAGACATCTCTCACTAAACATAAATTGTAGACACTGGGGAATTTATTCATTATTAAAATAAAGATAAACCAAGAATTACTTTTTAGTGAAACGTGGTTCATCTGGGCTACCCCGGTGGCTCAGTGATAAAGAATCCACCTGCAATATAGTAGCTGCAGGAGATAGGGGATGGAACCCTGGGTCAGAAAGATCCCTTGGAGGAGGGCGTGGCAACCCCTTCAGTATTCTTGCCTGAAAAGTCCCATGGGCAGAGGAGCCTGGTGGGCTACAGTCCATGGCATCTCAAGAGTCAGAAATGACTGAAGCGACTTAGCCGCAGGCTACTGCTGCCCAACCACTCCCCAAAATGGGAAAACCGTGGAAAAATAATCTGAAAGCAGTTCTTTTCCCCTTTCTTGTTTGCTCATTTCTGTTCCCCTGTAACCTGGAAAGGACATGATTAACCTGCTGATTCTTTTCCTAAATTAAAAGAAGTAGGGACATCTTAAGGGAGAGTCAGCCAGCTTGCACATTACGGAGAATGATGCAAAATCCAAACTCCAGCCTCAGTGATTCACTGAGATTCTTCCCCCTCTCCTCCTTTTTTCCTCTTTAAAAACTATCATTCCTAACCAGTCTTCAGAGTTTATCTCTGGACAGGAGTCCACTTTGTCCTTAGATTGCTGGCTTTCCTGATTAAAGCAGTTTGTCTTTCTTTGACACTCCCCTTTAAAATTAAGGCTTCCCGTTGGCTCAGTGGTAAAGAATCTGCCTGCCAATGCAGAAGACACAGGTTTCATCTCTGAGTCTGGAAGATCCCCTGGAAAAGGAAATGGCAACCCACCTCAGTATTCTTGCCTGGAAAAATCCCAGGGACAGAGGAACCTGGTGGGCTACAGTCCTTGAGCTTGAAAAGGAGTCGAACAGAATTTAGCGAATAAACAACAACAAACAAACAACAGCCAAACCTGAGTTTGGTAACATATCTCCTTTTGTTTGAATCACAATTTCAAGATTTTTTTATTCCCCATGTTCAAATAATGTAAAACACAGGGGAGACAAGGTGCTTTCAATTGATGTTCCATTTATGACTTTTTTGTTTGCAAAGGACAAAATGCTACTTAAAATATGCCATGGTGGGGGTTTGGGGAACAGATTGCTTGAAAGAAAATTTAAACTTGCATTAGAAATAAAATAAAATCACATATAAACAACACAACAAGCTTCAAGAAGGATTCAAAATTAAATGGACATGAGTTATTTGTTATATACAAACCTTTTCGTACTACTTTTTTCCCCTTATTCCTGGTATTTTTTTTTCTCCATATTATTTTCCTTTATCAGGGAGGAAGAAATTCTCCTCTACCCTTCTAAAGTCTTCTGACTGATCTAAAAATTAAATTGACAGGATACAGATTAACAAGAGAAAATCAAACAAAATTTAATAACACGGGAGAGACCTAGCTAAAGTGAGTAACTCACTAATGAGTGAAACTCCTCACCTTAAGTACCATCCTCAGCTAAAAACAAAACACGATGTTGGGAGTAGGGTTTTGAGAATTCAAAAGGGAAGAAGGCTACTAACATGGAGGTGCAAAACCAAATATTTGGTAAATAAATATTTTATGGGTCTTTCAGAGACAATACAGAGTGGGCGCTGATCTCTGGGTTTCCCCTGCCACATTTAGTCCATATTCTTTGCAGATATCTCTGGCTTTATTCTAGGAATGGACCCTCTATCCAATTTTTATTTTATTTTTAAGTTTTATTGTTATTTTTTAGACTGGGGGAAGATACAAATTTCTTCCTGAGTCTTCAGGGTTTTATTTTCTTCTGTAAATAATTCACACACCAAAGAGCATTTTGCTCCCCTACGTCTCTTTATGAATCTTTGAGAATTTCTCCTATAGCTTAAAATGGCTTCCTTAATTTTTGAGTCTAGGACAATTATACAAAATTGGGTATGAACATTCATTCTTTCATTGTCCCAATTCACAAAACAAATCCATCTGGAAGAGTTCATCACTTATTCTGAAGTGAAGTGAAGTCGCTCAGTCGTGTCTGACTCTTTAGCCTACCAGGCTCCTCTACCCATGGGACTTTCCAGTCAAGAGTACTGGAATGGGCTTCCATTTCCCTCTCCAGGGGATATTCCCAACCCAGATTTCAAACCTGGGTCTCCCACATTGCAGACAGATGCTTTACCATCCGAGCCACCTAAATTAAGAAATTATAGTTTATGTATAGCCTTTAGATAAAATCCTTCTCAGTCATGTTCTACTCTATCCAAACACCCATAAACTTAGATGTGAAGTCATTGTGTTTAGACTCAAGGTATGGAGGTAAATAGTAGAGATTTTTATAGAAGTGGAACCTTTAATAAGTGGATGCATGTAACCTAGGGAGTTCACTGCACATCCTTAACTCTTGTTTTTAAACAAAGGAAGAAAACAAATAAATGGTCCAACAATAAAGAACTGCCAAACTGTTGTAGCCACACGTTCTGGGAAACAAACTCACTCAGAATAACAATGCAGATAGTGGAGTGCAGTTTATTACACCAGTGGGCCCAAGGCAGAGTCTCCTCTTAGCCAAGGGCCCTGATCATTTTTTGTGAAAACCTTATATACCCTAAGTGTATGTGCCTAAACCCACCTCCCCAAATTCCCTGAAACTAGTTTGAACAAATAAAAAGGAAGATATGATGAACATTAATCACTGACTCATATGCCTTAAGCCTAGGTAGTTAACGGTGGACAATTATCAATAAGCCTGTGATCATACACCAATAAGCATAATAGAATTTATGATTCTGTTGGTATTAGATAATTAGATATTAGATAATTAGGGTATTCATTTTTAGGTGACAGAGAGTCTAGGTAGGAGCTGTGGGGCTCTTCCATCTGGTGGGTCTGGTTTTCCAGTTAGTTTGTTGTTTCCCTAGATACTGGGCATATAGCTCAAAGTCCACAGTCCAGCCCAAGATGGAGTCCTGCTTTCAAGATGGAGCCTGTTATGTCTGTTTCCTCCTTCGAAACAAATACGGCTTCCAATAGGTCATAGAAAACTATTTAGTAGCAATAAGGATTAATTATAAATTCTTTAAAGGAACACAGAAGATTATTTGTGACTAAGATAATCAAATATCCCACTTTTACTAGGACAGTGATCTAGATAGCCTTCCTCAGCTTGAACAAATTTCAAACATGCTTCCTCCTGCCTCCAGATCTCTGATCTCTATTTCCTTGGAGCATTTACTTTAGGAAACTTGCAATTACAAATTCTTTCTCTGCCACCTTGAGATATATTTTTTTTTTTTTTTATGTCTTTGTTAGTTTTACATTCAGGACTGTTTCTCTTGAGGACTGAGTGCCTTCCTCTAAAAGTCATCATCAAAGACAACAACACCCATATTTCCCAGTCTCTGTTGGAGTGTAGAAGACTTACTTCAGTACTGTCCAGTCACTTACTTCAGTCCTGTCTGCCTGGCAGAACTACCTCCTTTAATGAAGATACGATAAACTTTATTTTTACCTTTTGGGTAAATCCAAATAACAATCACAGATCGCTTATGATCCCAGCCCACCCCCACCCCAGCTCTTAAAATCCACTTCATTTCAGTGGAGTTGAGTTCAGGCTCAGTTCTGGCCTCTCTACCACAATAGTTTTGTGAGAAGTGTTAGGTACTTAGAATAGGAAACAGGAGTCCAAAATGGCGGTGGCTAAAAGACAAGGAAGGGAAAAGCCCATGAAAACAGAAGAAAGGAAGGTCCAAGGACCAGAGTGAGGACCTCAGGTAGAACAAACAGCACTCCTGGCTAGCCCAATTTACATAGGGCAGGCTCAAGGGGAGGAAAAAACATAAAAAAGAGGAGCCAAAGGGCCAGGTCTCTCTCCTGCATGTGTGTGCGTTCTCTCTCTCTCTCTCTCTCTCACTGTCTTTATGTGTGTGTGTCTCTCTCTCCCGTGTGCTCCCCCACTCTTCTCTTCGCATCTTTGGGTCGGCATGCCCTCATGCCTCAAGAATGGATTTTCCTGCTATTTTCTAAATAAAATAGAGCTGTAACACGGAGCTGTAACACTGATGAGTCTAAGAACTATAACACGGTCTGTTTGAGACCTGAGAGCTATAACACGGTCTGTCCAAGACCCAAGAGCTGTGACGCACCGAGGGCTTTAATGTCTGTCACTTCAAATCTTTGTTGTGACAAGACAGAACTGAGGAGAATACACTCACCTGACAGAAGTCTTGCTTGTAAAGAATTCTCTAAATTTCTATTTAATTCCAATTAAAAATCCTTAAAAGATCTTAAGCTTGAGTATTCAAGAAATGGAGCAAAGGAAACTTTAGCTTTGAAGATTTAATTAAAGAAAATTCAAACCGTACATCATTAAAATTTATACTTACAAAATCAGAGTAGGAGGTGAAGAAAATAAATTATAGAAAATTCAAATGATTACACATCATATTTTGAAAATTTAAATATATCTATTTCTAAAATGTATTAGAGTTTTCCCAAGCAATGCAACCAATAAGAGATAGATGGGTAGATAGATAGAAAGGTAGAGAGTTATATGATAGATAGAAAGAATATTTCAAGGAGGAAGCCACTTCTGACTCTATGTTGGAAACTGTTTCTTGGACTTGCTTTTCATTGCTTTTATTATTATAATCATATTTAATGGCTTGCCTGGAGGACTCTGCCCCTCTGCCTGACTGTAAACTAAGGTGCTTTTGTTCAGCTGATGGAGAGATAGTTTGTCCCAGCCCACATGTGAATAGGAGAGATTAACGCACTCCTTCCAGAGCAGGTCATTCCCTTGGAGATGTTTTGCAAGACTAAAGATCCTTTCACTTTACTTCTGCATTGCCTCTCCCCTTCTATTCTGTCTTTTGACTTTAGTTCCTCATTGCTTCTTTCTCTCTGATCTAGAAAAGAACCTGGCATCCAGACCTCAATAAATTGGTTATTTTGAGGCTCTAATCTGCCATCTTCTCTGTTTGCAGCTCCCCAATTAAAGTCTCTTCCTTTCCTCAACACCTTGTCTCTTGGATTCATTGGCCTGCCACATAGTGAGCAGAGCGAGCCTGGACTCAGTAACAAAAAGATTTATTATAAAAATTGGCTCACAGGCTTATGGAAGATGAGAAGTCCCTCAGTAAGCTGTTTGTGAGCTGGAGAAACAGGAAAGCTAGAGGTATGATTTAGCATGAGTCCAAAGGCTGTAATGAAGAAGGAATTCATAGGGCCTGGACTCCATCTTAGGCCTGTTCATGCTGATCCTGCTCGGCCACCTTTCCAATGGACTCTGAACTCTGTGTTTAATGCCTATGAAAACAAGAGAAGGATAAGACCCCCTCCAGACAGGGGAACCTTGAAGATTGTATCTAGGTAACTCATCTCCTAAGAGAAAACATACACTAAATCACCCGTTCCTCCAGACAGGCCATAAATTTTTCTGTATCTATCGGAGTGTAACCTTGGGCTTATTGATTATTGGCTAATTGTTTGACTGTTTGAGCACATGAGCACAGAGCACGTGAATGATGGGGTTATTGGGATTGTATTTTCCTTGGTTTATGTAAGTCTCAAGGAATTTGGAGTGGTGTGTTCAGACACGTACACATGGGGTATAAAAGATTTTCACAAATGCTGGTTGGGTTCCTTGGCTAAGAGGAGACTCTGCCTTGGGCCCCCCTGTGTAATAAACTGCACTCCACTATCTATCTGAATTGTCCTTCTGAGTGAGTTTGTTTCCTGGAACACGTGGCTATAACATTAGAAACAGAGGAGCTGATAGCATAACCTCCAGACCAAGGCCAATGGGCTGAGAAGTGGAGAGCTGCTGGTGAACAGACTGGACTACACTATCTGTATCAGACAAAAATAAATTAAGAATGCATATGCTAACCAATCTGTAGGATTGCCATTACAAGGATAATAAAAGAATGTTTAACAACTAATAAAAGGAAGAAAATCATAGAAATGTTTGATTAATCTAAAAGGTGGCAAGGGGCTTCCCTGGTGGCTCAGTGGTAAAGAATCCACCTGCTAATGCAGGAGACGTGGGTTCAATCCCTGGTCAGGGAAGATCCCATATGGCTTGGAGCAACTAAGCCCATGCACCAAAACTATAGAGCCCCCATTCCACAACTACTGAAGCTTGCAGGCCTAGAGCCTGTGCTCCTCCACAGCTAGAGAAGTCACTGCAATGAGAATTTCATGAACTGCAAATAGCAAGTAGCCCCCACTCCCCCCCAAAAAGAGAAAAGACTGCATAGCAATGAAGACCCAGCACAGAAAAAATAAATAAATAAAATTATTAACCAAAATAAAAGACGGCAAGAAAGCAAAATTAAAGAAATATAAAACAGATAAGTCTATACAAAATGAGTAGCAATGAGGTATAACATAAACTTTTCAACAATTATAGCAATTTCATTACATGCAAATATGTAAATAGAATGTTTAGATATAGTTTGAACTTCAGTTGGATGGATGGACACATATAACTTCAAGCATCTCTATTTTTTCAGAACTATATAAAACAGCTCACTTCTTAAATGCTCACTTCAAACACAGCTTAAATTTAAATTACTACATTTTGTTGTTGTTGTTGTTGTTGTTGTTGTTCACCCTCAGTTCATCTTTGTGGTTTAGGACAGTAATTTTATTTTACTTTATTTTGATCTACTTCATTTCTATGCTCCCTCAAAGGATTCTCACATATTAATGGTTAGGGATTAGTAAGCATTTGATTCATCCACTCCATACCTTTGGTGACCATATTCCCTTTTAGTTATTATCTGGAGAGATTTATAAATAATGAATTCCTGTTTTCAGTTTAATCTTATAAAAGTACTTTTGATTATTTCTTTAGCTATTCTCTGCATTCTATCCCACTTAGGCAAAAATGAAAATACTGTCATATAGCTTACAAATAAACTAAGTCTTATAATTACAAAACGTTTGGAAGTCTGGGCACACATGCACCATGTTTGTAGATAAATATTTTTTCTTTAGCCCCAGTGGCACACAGGACACTTTGCTCCCTTTCACAAGCTCTAACTAAACTCAGAGGATGTATTTCATAAATATAATTTAAATCCCTCAATAAGTATAATGACCAATATTTCATACATTGAATTTTAGCTGCCGTTCTTCTGTCTACATTATGAGATAGTGAACTATTTTAATCTTTTAACTCAAACATTTTGGAATTTCACTACCTCTAAGGGATCCAGGCTCTACTGGGAACAGTCAGATTGTGAGACAGTGAGAAGAAAATATCATACACATCAAACCACTGAATTTTTTTTTTTTTCAAAAATAATCTTTAATTCTTACATGCGTTCCCAAACATGACCCCTCCTCCCATCTCCCCCCCCCCCACAACATCTCTCTGGGTCATTTTAAGGTTGATACATTATGTTCATGAATATATTGATTCAAAAATAATAATAAATGTACATATAATCAACCAAGAAAATACATTTTCATGTGATTTCACTTTATCCATGCCATCTCAAAGAAACTTAGTCTCATTCTTGCTGTGTTTTTGATGGTGTTATGTAAGTTTTGTTTCAATTAATGTCTTAATTTGAACACTATTGACTATAACTGGTCTACTAGACCATGGAGAATTGTCTATGTAGAAATTCCCAGCATGAAACTTCACAAATAACTTTTGACACATTAGATAAGTCACCGAATCTTCTCCATACGCTACACAAATCTTTTATTTATTTATTTTTTTGTATTTCAGTTGCTTTTCTACCCTTCTTGAAATAATAAAGCATAATGTGCTGAAAATGTAGCTTTTTTTCTTCCCTCTTCAATATTAAAATGGCTAAACAAAAACTCACCAATTTTGATAATTTTTTGTTAATGCACACTATATGAGAGCTGTCACAATAAAACCTAACAAAATAATTTCAAATGAAGTTAAAAACAACTAAGTGCTACTAGAGCCAGCTTAGAGGAAAAGAACCAAACGAATTTTTTGGCAAACCTGATAACATTTAAAACTGGAAGGCTACTAGATTTTATTAAATGGATGTGGACTTGAATAAAACATTATATGTTTACATGTTAATAAAATCATTCATTTCATGTATTCCCTGCTTTTCTATGACAATAACTCATGGTGACAAATAATTACTTCTACTAGTCCACTGTTATCATAACACAAGCAGAAACTTGAGGCTGGATTGAGAGGAATAAAAGCAGAGGAGATCAGGATTCCCTGCCTGTGTGTGGCCCAGAACTTTAAAAAGCTCTATATTTTCTTAAGTGTAGCATATCATCACAAATCAGTCACTGTCATGTCCAACTTGTTATGAGCCCGTAAACTGTAGCACACTAGGCTTCCCTGTTCTTCACTATTTCCCAGAGTTTGCTCAAACTCATGTCCATTGAGTCAATGATGCCTTCCAACCATCCTCTGTTGGTCCCTTCTCCTCCTGCCCTCAATCTTTCCCAGCATCAGAATATTTTTCATTGCATCAGGTGGCCAAAGTATTAGACTTCCTTGATAGCTCAGATGGTAAAGAATCTGCCTGCAATGTGGGTGACCTGGGCTCAATCACTGGGTTGGGAAGATCCCATTGAGAAGGGAATGGCTAGAGAATTTCACCAACAGAAGAGCTTGTCAAGCTACAGTCCATGAGGCTGCAAAGACTCAGACATGAACTGACTTGTGATGTACTCTGCATTAAATTAAATGAGCAGGGGGACAGTACACAACCTAGACATATTCCTTTTGCAATTTTGAGTCAGTCTGTTGTTCCATGTCTGGTTCTAACTTTTGTTTCTTGACCTGCATATGGGTTTCTCATGACACAGGTAAGGTGGTCTGATATTTCCGTCTCCTCAAGAATTTTCCACAGTTGTTGTGGTTCAGCATATCACAGGGCCCGTTAAAATGGATAAGCATTATGTTTAGGCAGATGAGCTTCAAAATGAAATCCCACTTACCTCAACAATGATCAGAAATTAGTGGAACAATTTGTCATGTGCCTAAAGTTAAAACAAGTATTGTAAAGCCCTATAGTTTTGCTCAGTTTCCAGTAACCAAAGAAAAATATATGAGTCATTTAAAAAAGCAAACTGAGCTGGAGAAACATTGAGGTCTGTCAAGGAGAGATAAAATAGTAACATTCATTGACCAAAGGATGGAGACCTGGTAGGGATAAAGACTATGTACCGGCAAATAGAGCTGTGGACCGTCAAACTCTGATCCCAGCCACAGTCCTACACAAGGCAATGCAGATAGAACCCAAGGATAGTGGAGGGAATGATCATTTAACTAATACACAAATCTTGGCATATATTGAAATGGGAACTTTATATAAAAATTAACTTCAGTTAGCTAAAAACAAAAGTAATTATAACTGACTAAACTGAGTGAATATGTACCTTAAGATTTTCTTGTATCTATGGTCAAATATGGAGAAAGCAATGGCACCCCACTCCAGCATTATTGCCTGGAAAATCCCACTGATGGAGGAGCCTGGTGGGCTGCCATCTATGGGGTCGCATAGAGTCAGACACGACTGAAGCAACTTAGCAGCAGTAGCAGCAGCATAGTCAAATAATTGGAGGAAAAGTGGGATTGTTAATATATTCATCATTAGTTAAAAAGGGACAGATACCATCAGGTTTTGTTGTGGAAGAAAATTACGGACAGTCAATCTTTCAATCATTGTTTAGATTAAGATATGTTCTAAAGAGATGAATATACATTTATTTATATGAAGCATAATCTATATGAGAATATATTATAAAATATGGAACTTACTGGATGCAGTAAGAGATTTTCTTTTAGAGGCATTTAAATTGCTATTGCATATATAGTTATGGTATAAAACTTATATATGTCATTTTATTGATAACTTTTATAGTATGAAATGTTATGACAGAAAAGTAACACCAAAAGACTGTATATAAAAGAATTATCATCATAAAATTAAATAGCAAATCTTAAGTTTATAAGGTCAGCATTCTAATATTCCTTTGAGACAAATGTTGCTGCTGCCAAGTCACTTCAGACATGTCTAACTCTGTGTGATCCCATAGAGAGCAGCCCACCAGGCTCCCCCATCCCTGGGATTCTCCAGGCAAGAACACTGGAGTGGATTGCCATTTCCTTCTTCAAGGCATGAAAGTGAAAAGTGAAAGTGAAGTCACTCAGTCATGTCAGATTCTTGGAGACCCCATGGATCGCAGCCTACCAGGCTCTTCCATCCATGGGATTTTCTAGGCAAGAGTACTGGACAGTGGCATGTAATCCACAGAAACTTGTATATTATAAAAACATAATTAAAATATTACTGTAAGGATGCAAATTTTAACTGTGGCATACATCCATGCATGCTCAGTCATTCCAGTCATGTCCAACTCTTTGCAACCCTATGGACTGTAGCCCACAGAGCTCCTCCTTCCATGGGATTCTCGAGGCAAGAATACTGGAGTGGTATGCCATTTCTTTTTCCAAACCTGGCATACTTTACAAATTTATCTGTTAGATTGTTTCCATAGATGTATGGCACAAATACATTTTAATGATCAGTTTTATTACAAAGGTAATTGTGTTCATTAGAAAAAAAATGGACTGTGAAAAGCTAAGAAAACAAAATGAAAATAAGCACTAATTTCTATCACTGTCTGTGTTTTGTGTATATTTTTGGGAGGAGATCTTTTAGAAAAAAATTCTATTCATCATTCCATAACTCACAGTGCAACAGCTGATACTTCTCATGAGGTGACATGAATAGTCTAACACTTGTCCATAGACAATCTCGAGCCCTACATCTTGGTGCCTAAAGCTGTGGGTTCCAAGGTCAGACTATCCAGCTGCCATCATGATTCTAGCACTTGCTTGCTCTATGACCTCAGGCATAGAGTTTAATCTTTCTGTGTTTTGCCTTTTTCCTATTGAAAAGAGAGGTAATGACACCTAACTCATAGTCAAGATTTTGTAAGAATGCCAAGAACCTACTACAGATAATAAAACAGGGATAATAATCTGTCTAACCTATAAGGTGAGTGAAGATTAATCAGAAACTAGAGGCTGGTTTATATGAATGTCTAATACACATTGCTTTGCTCCATACACGCTCTTAAAAATGTATACTGTTATTATGAATATTAACATTATTAAAGTTGTACAATAATCAGTATACACCTACCAAAATAGGCTGCTTATCTTCAAAAACAGTGAATATCAGACATCTATACACTACGTGCTTTGAGCACATTTCTCTAGAAGTATTCATATTCTCCTTTATATTTCAATAATAAGGAGAATCCTGCCTTTAGTGTCCAAAATAGAAAAAAAAAAAAAGATTAACATTGTTTTTGGAGGTTACCGTGGAGCAACTTCACTTTCACGTTTCACTTTCCTGCATTGGAGAAGGAAATGGCAACCCACTCCAGTGTTCTTGCCTGGAGAATCCCAGGGATGGCAGAGCCTGGTTCACTGCCGTCTATGGGATCACACAGAGTTTGATACGACTGAAGTGACTTAGCAGCAGCAGCAGCAGCAGCATGGATCGTTACTTTCTTCTTTGAGTAAAGCAATACAGGGAAATAGATCATGCCCTCTTCTTCTCACCACCTTTGACCCTGAACATTACTGCCTTAGTTCTGTGCAGTGAGCATGACACCTTTGTCATCTGACCTTAATCACCAAATAAGAAATGGTTAGTCTGAGGCCACAATCATTCAGTAGGCTAAGGAACCAGGAGACCTCTGAAAACAAGGCCATGATTTCTAGATATTCCTTGACCTTGCACAGAATAAAGAGGAAACCCTTTATGAAACCTACGGACTGCTTTCTATCTCACAGCATCCTTTTATTTCTGTTTGAAAATGGTAAAAAAAGGTCAGGTTTGAACTATCAAGCAGTATGTTTCATGTATATAATACATTTTATTATATACTCTATGTATATAATATATACACAGATATACACATTTTTGCTTTATGTGTGCTCAGCTGTGTCTGATGCTTTGCAACCCCATGGACTGCAGCCCAGCAGGCTCCTCTGTTCATGAAATTCTTCAGGAAAGAATCTTGCAGTGGGTTTCCATTTCTTCCTCCAGGGTATCTTCCTAGTCCAGGGTTCAAATTCTCATTTCCTGTGCCTCCTGCCTTGGTAGGCAGCTTCTTTACCACTGTGCCACTTAGGAAGCCCATTTTAATTGATTAATTATATTTTGAAGATGTGTATGTACGTGTGTGTGCGAGTATCTCAAGCTCTTCATAGATTTTTTATGCATAATGCACAACATAAAAAACTCTATGAAGAGTTTGATAAAAAGTAAATTTCCGTTGATTATTTGAAATAAACTTCAGAATTAACCCAGTCAAGGGTGTTCATATAAATTTTGAAAATATGTTCCCTACTGATACAGGTAGAAAATAAGGGCAAATTCACAAAAAAATATACTTTCTAGACCTTCTAACTTCATGTCTTTGCTTGTGTTTCTACAGAAAGCAGAAACCAAGTCAAGGGATTCCATGTATGTGGTTTGTTTGGTAAAGTGATTCTAGCACAGGTAAGGATTATTCCTGTACTAGTCAAGTTAACCCCTTTCCAAATTACAGATGTGTAAGTGTTGGTAGCTTCCAGAAGTCTGTCCCAGACTGAAGTCTTAGAAACAAGCTGGGCAGCAAAAAAGATTCAGCTGAGGAAATATGGGGTCACAGTTGAATGACGCTGCTTACCAAAAAAAAAAAAAAAAAAAACAAATAGTCCGTAGGGTCTGGGTGGTGGGATGGTCACAGACAGTCACAGGGTAAGGGCTCTGGTGTCTTGAGAGGCATCAGAGGTGTATAATTCATCCAAAATTATGTAAATCATCACTTAGTAACCCATATAAGATAGTTGATTTTTAAGATGGTCTTTAAAATAAATGATCATTTAGTTTTGAAAATAGACACTGAGAATAAGATTAAATTTACTGTCTGAAATGGAAGCAGTGAAAGATTTTATTTTCTTCGGCTTCAAAATCACTGGATGGTGACTTCAGCTGTGAAACTAAAAGATGCCTTTTCCTTGGAAGGAAAACTATGACAAACCTAGACAACATATGTAAAACAAAGACATAACTTTGCTGATAAATGTCCATATAGTCAAAGCTGCCGTTTTTCCAGTAGTTATGTATAGATGTGAGAATTCGACCGTAAAGAAGGCTGAGGTCCACAGAACTGATGCTTTCAAGCTGATATTGAAGACTCTTGAACATCATTTGGACAGCAAGGAAATCAAACCAGTCAGTCCTAAAGGAAATCAACTCTGAATATTCATTGGAAAGATTGATGCCAAAGCTGAAGCTCCAGTACTTGGGCCACTTGATGTGAAGAACCGACTCATTGGAAAAAACCTTGATGATGGGAAAGACTGAGGGCAAACTAAGGGGATGAAAGAGAATGAGATAGTTGGATGGCATCACCAACTCAATGGACGTGTGTTTGAGCAAGCTCCGGGAGATAGTGAAGGACAGGGAAGCCTGGTATGTTGCAGTCCATAAGGTTTCAAGGAGTCAGACACGACCTAACAACTGAACAACAACAAAATTGTCCAGTTGTTTGAGAAAATCTTAAGCGTACATTTACAATGCTTACACTAGTTGCTATTTTTCTTTGTGAGAATTCAATTATAGTATTTTCTTCTTTCAATCTCTCTTCCTCAAAGCACAAAGCATAGTTGAATATTAAAATAAATATATTCTTATGATGTTGAGAAAAGAATACCAAAAAAAAAAAAAAGTCTAAATGTGTGGAAAAGTGGAAATGGCAATCCACTCCAGTATTCTTACCTGGAAAATCCCATGGACAGAAGAACCAGAAGGCTGCGGTCCATGGGATCACAAAGAGTCTGACACGACTGAGTGACTGAACAACCACAACAACGACGTCTAAAGGATGCTACTAAGTAGTTCAGTCTCCCTCCATGAGTTACTTAACTTCAGTCTACTTTTCTGTAAGTGTAGGTTATCAGTTCAGATAGCATTCATTGTCTAGGATACCAAGGCAGACCTGCTTTTGGACTTATTTAAAAGTTGATTCATATCATTAAGTCTCCTATTAATTATGTGATACTGGTAGACTCTGAGCCACAGTTTCCCCATTTAAAAATAGGGAAAATAATAGTACCTATCAAATGCATCCAATGTGCTTAGAGTATTCATTAAAATGTGAGTGTGGATAAAGTGTATGCCCAGAAAGATGATTTTGCCCAACTTCCCTGGTGGCTCAGAGGTTAAAGTGTCTGCCTCCAACGCGGGAGACCTGGGTTTGATCCCTGGGTCGGGAAGATCCCCTGGAGAAGGAAATGGCAACCCACTCCAGTATTCTTGCCTGGAGAATCCCATGGACGGAGGAGCCTGGTAGGCTACAGTCCACAGGGTCACAAAGAGTCTAACACGACTGAGTGACTTCACCTTCAGGTAACATAACTTCTGATTAAATCCTAGGCCTAGAGCTCAGACTGTTAACTTTCATCCCATTTCATTCTATGTCATTCCCACAGTGTCTCACACAATGGCCTCTCTGGTAATTTTTGCCTCTAAAATTTATCAATACTAGCTTTAAATTAGTTTAAAAAATATATAATAAATTCATCAGTAATTACTAATCAAAAAGTGCAGCTAATCATTATAGTTTTTAGTTGATTTTGAAGTGATTTAAAAATATCTGTTTAAATGTCCTTATTTAGCATCAGTTTGGAGAAAATCTGGGACTCCTTGTTCACAAGGATTTATTCTGGTTCTTTTAGAAGAATTGCTACATTTTAGAATCTCCAGCTTTATCCGGTTTGGGAAATAGAGAAGACTTGACAAACTGATTCTCCAAATAAATTCTCTAATACCTTTCAGTGATATTCAGCATGAAATGGGTTTATGACACTGAATAAGACCAGAAATCAACAATCTTAAGCCAAATACCAAGTAGAAGAGAAATTCCCTGGGGGTATCACCATGGAAACCAAAGAAGCTCAAGTTAGCAATATCGGAGGAAAGGAAAGTACAGCAGAGAAATAGACTGCAAACAAATTAAACCACAACCCAGTGGCTGCAGCTGAATCAGTATTTATAATCCCTTACAATGCATGCCTTTATTTCAAATTTCTTCTCCCAAGATGATGCTAGACTCTGTAAACACTCCTGGCTAGAAAAGACTAGGCATTCCAACTCAGAATCACTACTTCATAACAAAACTTATTTCAAGCTACATTAGGCAGCTCCAGCGGGGCTAAACACAACTGTAATATAATGTTTGTTACTAAAAAATAAAAAAGGACCTTTCATTCAGTGGCCAGTGAGCTGAGACTGCTCTATCTTAAAATCTCCAGTGAACTTCAGAATTATAAATTAGGTCCTGGTCTTCAGAGTTATAAATTAAACCCTGGTTTTCCCTCTGCCCTAAGAGAATTCAGAAAAAAAAAAGCCTCAAATAATTTGAAGTGGTTTTACAGAACCCCCATACCTTGAGAAATGTTTTGGGAAAGAGTTAATATCCAGAGACCATAAAGGGATAAGTAAATGTGCTGACTGCTGGCCTAGATTGGTTTCATCTGTACATCATTCACAGCATTTTCAGCAAGCATGGTGTATTCTATCACTTAAAATCATGTATATCATGTAACTCTATTGGATCCAACCAATAAGGTATGTTGCTACACTATTCAGTTCAGTTCAGTTCAGTCGGTCAGCCGTGTCCAACTCTTTGCGACCCCATGAATCGCAGCACGCCAGGCCTCCCTGTCCATCACCATCTCCTGGAGTTCACGCAAACTCACATCCACCTAGTCGGTGATGCCATCCAGCCATCTCATCCTCTGGCATTCCCTTTTCCTCCTGCTCCCAATCCTTCCCAGCATCAGAGTCTTTTCCAATGAGTCAACTCTTCTCATGAGGTGGCCAAAGTACTGGAGTTTCAGCTTTAGCATCATTCCTTCCAAAGAAATACCAGGGCTGATCTCCTTTAGGATGGACTGGTTGGATCTCCTTGCAGTCCAAGGGATTCTCAAAAGTCTTCTCCAACACCACAGTTCAAAAGCATCAATTCTTCGGCACTCAGCCTTCACAGTCCAACCCTCGCATCCATATGTGACCAATGGAAAAACCATAGCCTTGACTAAACGGACCTTTGCTGGCAAAGTAATGTCTCTACTTTTCAATATGCTTTCTAGGTTGGTCATAACTTTTCTTTCAAGGAGTAAGCATCTTTTAATTTCATGGCTGCAGTCACCATCTGCAGTGATTTTGGAGCCCAAAAAGATAAAGTCTGACACTGTTTCCACTGTTTCCCCATCTATTTCCTATGAAGTGATGGGACCAGATGCCATGATCTTCATTTTCTGAATGTTATGCTTTAAGCCAACTTTTTCACTCTCCTCTTTCACTTTCATCAAGAGGCTTTTTAGTTCCTCTTCACTTTCTGCAATAAGGGTAGTGTCATCTGCATATCTGAGGTTATTGATATTTCTCCCGGCAATCTTGATCCCAGCTTGTGATTCTTCCAGTCCAGCGTTTCTCACGATATACTTTGCATATAAGTTAAATAAGCAGGGTGACAATATACAGCCTTGACATACTCCTTTTCCAATTTGGAACCTGTCTGTTGTTCCATGTCCAGTTCTAACTGTTGCTTCCTGACCTGCATACAGGTTTCTCAAGAGGCAGCTCAGGTGGTCTGGTATTCCCATCTCTTGAAGAATTTTCCACAGTTTATTGTGATCCACACAGTCAAAGGCTTTGGCATAGTCAATAAAGCAGAAATAGATATTTCTCTGGAACTCTCTTGTTTTTTTCAATGATCCAGCAGATGTTGGCAATTTGACCTCTGGTTCCTACTACACTGTAAATAGAATCAAATACGAGAGAACAAACTTTAGAATATGCTATCACACTCATATTTATTATCAGTAATCTAAGAATTAAAGAGGATTTTTTTCTTTACTTGCCTATATCTACCTCTAGAATTTTCTCATTTCCTTCTGTTAACTGATTCTTTTAGCTTGCATTTATCACATCTGTCTCTTATGCTTGGTCTTTTATAAAATTAATTTTGGTTTACATTTCCTTCTAATATTACAATATTAGACAGCTTGGGATTCTTAAAATTAAGTTGTTGATTTGAATTTCAGAAATTTGGAAATAGTACATCCAGCTATGCTTACTCAGCATGTTATAAAGAACACTGCCTGCCAGCCAGAAAAGCAGAGATGACAAATGTTTCTGCTCTTCCTTCCCCAGAGAAAAGGGTATGTCCTGTGATCCATATTAATCTATAAAGTTCATTACTCTCTAGGTTACCCTGGAATTTCAGAGAATCACTGATGACTCAAGTCATAATAGTCCAAGCTATAACAAGCTGGAAAAAGTCCTGAATTTGGAGCAAGAAAATTCAGATTTTCAGTATCATGTTGAAATCAATGCCTCCTATTATTTGAGAAATAATAGTACTGTTATTTGGGGAAATCCCCTTCCTTTTGTGTTGTTAATTTTAAAAGGTAAATTCAGGAATATTAAAAATGTTTAGAGTTTATTTGAGCAAAAATTGATTGGAATCAGGCAGCACCGAATGGGAAGTGGTTGGAAGCATGAGAGCCAGGGAACAAAAGGGGATAGACTTACCAGAGAAAATGTGAAGGAAAGAAAGGAAATTATTTGATTGATCACAGCCTAAAATCTACTTGGTTGCTTGTAATTGGTTGTCCTTAGTGTTTTGATTTCATAATCTTGAGGCATTTCCAGGCTTAGATTCTGGTTTGCTTACAAAGGCCACCATGGCAAAAAAGCCACCTCAATCTAATAGCCTCCTTGTTTAATTAGTTTAACATGACACTATATATTATTAGTAGCAGAGAATGCATAAGATTAGATTTAAGAGATGATATATTTCAGTCCCCTCATGATTTAGATACAAAATGAATCTAACATTAATATTCAAGTCTTTTGAGCCATTTTTCAGAATCTGCTAAGATGATGCTGGATTTCTGTGGCTCCTCTGTTTTAAGCAGCACTGTTGTAGGATTTTCAGGGAATTAAAAGGGAAACAAATGGTAAACTTGACAAAAATTGCTGCAACACTTGCTGAGATTCCTGTTTTGATCTTGAGTCTTTTATCATATTATGTATGTGATATACTCAAATACATGTCAGATTTCATCTACAGAGGAATCATTCATATATGGGACAACTACATGCAAAATAGGGACTTTTGTACATAATGTTAAATTACAATGTACTCTGGATGGATGTACATAAGTATTGTCATTTAGTCACTAAGGCACGTCCGACTCTGTGACACTAGGGACTATAGCCCATAGCTTAAGCTGACTAAGACAAATACATAACTTAAAACATATCCTTCTTCTTAAGACTTAAAGAGACTTATCCAAATAAACCACTGCAAGAAGTTTAAGTTAAAACCTAGACTTTCAGCATTTCCAATCACATTAATTTTCCTTGGGGAGGAATCATGTGATTAACTAAAAGATATCATGATAACACCAATCATTTTTACCCATTCCTTGGCTGTTCCATCATTCATGAATACTGTGCCATCTTTAGAGTGGCCCGCTCAGAGATAGGACAGACACTCAAAGTCTTCTCAAAGTATCTGGCAAATTGCGGCTCATGAAGGAAAACATGACTTTATAACTGAATTTATGGGCCCAAACATTGAGCATATGTAACAAAAGCTCAGGGGACTGAGTAGCCACTTAATTCAGTGAACCTATTTGTTGAATGGACAAATGATAGGATTAAAAAGTTTAAAGAGGATGGTTTAATCACAGAAAAAAAGAAAGCCTCAATATAACAAAAAAGATATGATCACAAATAAATTATCTGATTCTAGTTTTATTTAAACTCCAAAATCTGAGCATTTAGTAACTAAGATTGTTTTTAACAAGGTTGAATTTGATGTGGGTAAGTTTATGTCTACTGCTCTTTCACAGTCTGGTTAAAATAAAGCAGATAGAACTTTGAAGGCTAAATATTTAGTTATTTTATCTGAACAAATGAAGGTTGTTTTACAAATCTTTGGAAATATGCTTTAGTTTCATACTTTCTCACCCATTACCTGCTCCTTAATTCTGTGACTTTTAGATTATGTTCAAAGTTCTTCATAGTTAAGTCATATCTTGGGTAAAATTGCCAGTCAATCAGTAAATGGCACCCCACTCCAGTGTTCTTGCCTGGAAAATCCCATGGACGGAGGAGCCTGGTAGGCTGCAGTCCATGGGGTCGCTAAGAGTTGGACACAACTGAAGTGACTTAACAGCAGCAGCAGCAGTAAAAGCACTAGGTTAAAAATCAAAACAAACAGGATAGCATTCATAAAAAGGGAAAAATATTTATTGATTTTTGTTATTTTTAAATTAACCCAAAGCAGTCTTTGGCCATATTTCAAACTGGATTGATGATCTTAACATTAAAAGATAATGCAGAAAAAAATACTTATAATCTTTCAGCAAGTTTATTATTTCAGATGGAGTAAAGTTCCATGAACTAATCTCATGTTTGATATTATAGTGAAATCAATATTGAACACCTGGTGGGTATTCCATCTGCACTGGGAGATAAAGCTGCACGAATAACTCACATTTCTGCATGTTCTGGAGACACAGACAGCCTTTTGTTCTGGACCACCTTTTCAGGAATGCTGTACAGCAAAGGGCTTTGGAGAATAAAAATAAGATCTCTGTAATATATGTATTTTCTCCATTCATGGCAAAGTTTAGACAGGTGGGTAAGTTTACCTGAAGCCCATTATGAAAGATTGTGGATCTCAAGTTCAGTGTTAGGAACGCAACTCACTTTGCATTATATGTGCAACACTGAAATTCTATCTTTCTTGAATGTTTATTACTGCTCATTTGTATAAGATTTGTTATTTATGGATAATATATACAAGTCAGAACAGTATTTGGGTGTGTTTGTGAATGTGAAAATGTTAGTTGCTCAGTCCTGTCTGACTCTTTGTGACCCCATGGACTATAGCCTGCCTGGCTCTTCTGTCCAAGGGATTCTCCAAGCAAGAATACTGAAATAGGTATCCATTACCTTCTCCTGGGGACCTTTCTGACCCAGGGATCAAAGATCTGATTGTAGGCAGATTCTTCACCATCTGAGTCACCAGAGAATTGAATTTTTCCATTTCTTATGTGGATTGGTAAGTAAAAAAATATATTATTGCTATTTTTAGAAGCATCACTTACCTAAAACTATTTTTATAAGCACTTAATAATTAACAATATATATATATATATTCAGAATTTCCATTCAATCCCTAAATTTATGCACTTCTAGAGAGATGAGAAACACTGGACTGGAAGAAGCACAAGCTGGAATCAAGATTGCCTGGAGAAATATCAATAAACTCAGATATGCAGATGACACTACCCTTATGGCAGAAAATGAAGAGGAACTAAAAAGCCTCTTCATGAGGGTGAAAGTGGAGAGCAAAAAAGTTGGCTTAAAACTCAACATTCAGAAAACTAAGATCATGGCATCCGGTCCCATCACTTCATGGGAAATAGATGGGGAAACAATGGAAACAGTGTCAGACTTTATATTTTGGGGCTCCAAAATCACTGCAGATGGTGACTGCAACCATGAAATTAAATGACGCTTACTCCTTGGAAGGAAAGTTATGACCAACCTAGATAGCATGTTCAAAAGCAGAGACATTACTTTGCCGACTAAGGTTCATCTAGTCAAGGCTATGGTTTTCCTGTGGTCATGTATGGATGTGAGAGCTATACCATGAAGAAGGCTGAGCACTGAAGAATTGATGCTTTTGAACTGTGGTGTTGGAGAAGACTCTTGAGAGTCCCTTGGACTGCAAGGTGATCCAACCAGTCCATTCTGAAGGAGATCAGCCCTTTGGAAGGGATGATCAGTTCTTTGGAAGGAATGATGCTAAGGCTGAAACTCCAGTACTTTGACCACCTCATGTGAAGAGTTGGCTCATTGGAAAAGACTCTGATGCTGGGAGGGATTGGGGGCAGAAGGAGAAGGGGACGCCAGAGGATGAGATGGCTGGATGGCATCACTGACTCAATGTACGTGAGTCTGAGTGAACTCCAGGAGTTGGTGATGGACAGGGAGGCCTGGCGTGCTATAATTCATGGGGTCGCAGAGAGTCGGACACAACTGAGAGACTGAACTGAATTGAACTGAGAGAGATGTTAATGTATTATTGTTTTAAGGTGATATGCAGTTTCTCCTTTAGTTTGATTTAATTAAAAAAGTGAATATTCTTTTAAAAAATTACTATGTCTTGAAATAAGCTAATGCCTGAGCTATGTAAGGGCTTCCCTGATAGCCAGTTGGTAAAGAATCCACCTGCAATGCAGGAGAAACAGGTTCAGTTCCTGGGTTGGGAATATCCACCTGAAGAAGGAATAGGCTACCCACTCCAGTATTCTTGGGCTTCCCTGGTGGATCAGCTGTAAAAAATCTTCCTGCAATGTGGGAGACCTGAGTTTGACACCTGGATTGGGAAGATCCCTTGGAAAAGGGAAAGGCTACTCCCTCCAGTATTCTGGCCTGGAGAATTCCATGGACTGTATAGTTCATGGAGTCACAATAGTTGGACATGACTTAGCAACTTTCAGTGAACTATGTAACTTTCATTTAAAGGGTTAATAACTTGTACACACTGCTATATTTAAAACAGGTAACCAACAAGGACCTACTCTATAGCACAGGGAACTCTGTTCAATTTAGGTGGCAGCCAAGATAGGAGGGAAGTTTGGGGGAGAATGCATACATGTATGTGAATGGCTGAGTCCCTTCACTGTTCAGCTGAAACTATCACGACATTGTTAAATGGCTGTACCCCAAAACAAAATGAAAAGTTTAAAAAAATAAAAGGTATATTCAAAAGCAGAGACATTCCTTTGCCGACTAAGGTCCATCCAGTCAAGGCTATGGTTTTTCCTGTGGTCATGTATGGATGTGAGGGTTGGATTGTGAAGAAGGCTGAACACAGAAGAATGATGCTTTTGAACTGTGGTGTTGGAGAAGACTCTTGAGAGTCCCTTGGACTGCAAGGAGATCCAACCAGCCCATTCTGAAGGAGATCAACCCTGGGATTTCTTTGGAAGAATGATGCTGAAGCTGAAACTCCAGTACTTTGACCACCTCATGCGAAGAGTTGACTCATTGGAAAAGACTCTGATGCTGGGAGGGACTGGGGGCAGGAGGAGAAGGGGACGACTGAGGATGAGATGGCTAGATGACATCACTGACTCGATGGATGTGAGTCTGAGTGAACTCTGGGAGATGGTGATGAACAGGGAGGCCTGGCGTGCTGTGATTCATGGGGTCGCAAAGAGTCGGACACGACTGAGCGACTGAACTGTACTGAACTGAATGACTTACAATCAATTTTAATTGCCTCTGATATAATTTAGGGAAGTCTAACAATGTCAATTGATGTTTTTAAATTGTGATGCTGAAGAAGACACTTGAGAGTCCTTTGGACAGCAAACAGATCAAATCAGTCAATCCTAAAGAAAATCAATCCTGAGTATTCACTGGAAGTACTGGTGCTAAAGCTGATGCTAGGAAACATTGAAAGCAAAAGAAGAGGGCAGCAGAGGATGAACTGGTTAGATAGCATCACCAACTCAATGGACATGAATTTCAGCAACCTCTGGGAGATGGTGAAGGACAGGGAAGCCTGATGTGCTGCAGTCCATGGGGTTGCAGAGTTGGACACGGCTTAGCAACTGGACAACAATAACAGTCAAAGTTACAAAAAGGTAGAAAAGTAGCTGTGATTTACCATGCTAGCTTTTCATCATTTCACAAATAATTCTGTAAGCAACTCATGTAATAGGCAGTCAGCTCCTTGAAAGCTATTTCTTCAGCATTCTATGGGGGGTTATAGTTATACAAATGTACAAAAAATATCATTATTTCTTTAATATCACTCACTGTCCTATCCATCTAGTATTTCATTCAGACATGTGTTAGATGGCTTAACATAATCACCAGGTTGTTGAAGTTCTCAGTATTTTCAATCTATAATTTGTGAATTAATTTGGACAAATTCTACTGCCCTGTCCTTGAGTTAAGGATCTTTTATTTTGCATGGTCCAATCAATCTCAGGTTAAGTTCATCCACTGAAATTTTCATTCTGAGTATTGTATTTTCAGATTTAGAATTTCCATGTTATGTAATTTTTAGAGCTTCCATTACTCTCCTGACATTTCCCTCTATGTGGAAACTGTGACCTTTGGGTCCTCAGCTCATTAAGTCTGCCCCTTTCTACTTGAGCTCTATTCCTCATTAGCTTTGTGAACTGTGGAGTTCCTTCAGGGGAAAAGTGAGATAAATGTAGATCCTGCCCTCTGTGTTTTCTTCATTTCAAGAGCTACTTGTGCTACTTCTGTTTTCTGCAAGCTTTCATTTGCTTCCCTTTGTCTTCAAAAAGCTGTTTGTTTGATCGATTTTCCCAAAGTTTATCCTTGTTACAGGTAAGAGTATATTTTTCAGAAGCTAGAAGTTCAGAGAACATACATTAAATTTTCCTCAATTTTTGAATATTAATTTCTTGCATTTGATGAATGTAAAGAAATCTTATAAAAATATGCTTGCCATTTATCTAAGTGCAATCTATTTTTTTTCTTTATAGAATATAGTCCTAGAAGAGGAAATACTGGGTTAAAGTAGACATATACAAAAGCTTGTTAAGACACATCGGTCCCTATTGCTAAATTGTTTCTATAAGGAATTCATGAATTTATATTCTCTAACAGCAACCTAATGACAGTCTCACCATATGCTTCTTACAACAGACACTATAATTGCATTACTCTTTCCAAATACTATAGGTAAATTATAACTGTTGTTAATAAAAGTTGGCTTAATGTTAAATTTCAGTTACTTTCTTATTAATAAGATGAAGCTGCACTTGCCTGTCTTGCTCTATGGATTGCTGTTTGACTAGTTTGGTTTTCTAAGGTAATAAGAACTGATTGTCCTAAAAAGATATTTCATTTACAGCTTTGCTTTGGACAAGGCATGTTGTTTTGATCTTGTCAAAATTGTAAGCTTTTCATAATCAAGCTAGCTGACAGCATTTCAGCTAGGGCCCCTAAGAAGGCATTTCAAGATGGGGAACTGTTAGAAATTCTAACCCAACAGCTGGCAGTAGATCAGAGGATTGAAACAAAAATTGACTGTATGATAAAGCAAAACCAAAGTTGCTGAAATAATTGCTGGTATTTCCAGATCTGGTTAAACACAGAAAAACAAAGCAACGTTTTTGATAGGAAATGTACAAAAAAAAGAGGACACACTATGACATTTTTTATTATCATATAGGTTTTGAACTATAGAGGACAATATTTTATCTCATGAATTATATGTCTTGCTTAATAGGTTTCCAGTAGGTTGCAGGATGTCTTAAATTGTAGACTACAGGCCAGGGAAATGAGTGTCTTTCTAGGTAAAAGAAACCTAAATAATATTAAAGCAACACTTTTAATTCAGCAACATTAAAGTTAAATTTATAGACATTTAAATTCAACATTTAGGTAGTGAATGACAATCATGTATTTCTCTCTTACATGCATGATCATATTAGTTAATATGCAATACAGTGTTAAGTTGTAGTGGGCATACTGGAATCCTTGCTTTGATCCTGACTTAGTGGAACTGAGTTTAGTTTTATGTGTCAAATTGGCTAGGCCTTGGTAGCCAGATATTTGGTCAAACACTAGTCTAGATGTTGCTGTGAAGATATATTTTCGATGAGATTAAATAATTAGACTCTGAGTAAAGTAGGCTTCTCTCCATAACATGGATGGGCCTGGTCCAATGAGTAGAAGACCTTAAAAGAAAAAAGGCTGCTGAAGAGGAAATTTGGCCTGAAGTTAGCCTTTGGCCTCAAACTTCAACATCAACTTTTCCCTAGGCCACTAGCCTACTCAGCCAACCTGCAAACTTTTGACTCTGCGGGTTTTTCACTATCACTTCAACCAATTTTTCAAAATAAATCTTTCTTTTCCTTTCTCAGCCTCAGCTCTCCTTTGTTCTCTATCTTACCTTCCCACTCTCTCTTTTATAATGTTACTATGGTCTGAATGTGTCCCCTCAAATTAATATGTTGAAATCCTAATCCCCAATGTGATAGCATCAGGTGGTTATTAGGTCGTGAGAGCAGAAGTATAGATCTTGTTTAGGTTTTATTATATTGTTCACACTTTATTTTACCTTCTGTCTACACACACACATGCAATCACACAAATCCATAGGCCATTTGAAGTCAGGGACATTGTGCGCCTAATTCATAATTTAATCAGTGACATTTAGAACTATGCTGGATACATCATAGGTGTTCAATATTATTGTTTGGTCAACTCATCATAAGAAAATGCCCCAAACAATATAACAAAAACATACTACATTAGCTACCTTTCAGTTGCAATTCAGAATTTTTCAGACTCTGTTTTAAAACTAAGAAATGGTTTACTTTGGAAACACGTTTAACTTATTATCAATTTCAGACTATATTTTGAATAAATTAGATGTTCAAAGTTGAAATCTGTAGATTAGTGTAATGGTGAGATGATTAAGGGGTTTCTGCTTTCTTCTCTAATTTTTATGTTTTACTTAATCTGTATCAAATAAATGGATTCTTGATGTGGAATAATTTTTCCTTCATCTGCAAAATAATTCTGGAACTCTTCTACAACTTTATTTTTAGTTAATGGTACTTTGGAAATTTTATTATTAAAGATTCCAAGCTCCTCTTCACACTCTTTACTGATACTAAAATATATTAGATATTCCTTGGGGGGAAAAAAGTCCTAAAAGATAAAGTGTGCTTGTCTTATGAGAAGAATAATATCTTATTAAATGGCATTTAAACATCTACAAACATTTGAATATTCTATAGTTCCTCATTCTCTTTACCCTTGGAAGCTTTTATACAATGATATACCTGTAACTCAGGTCAAAATAATTTTCTTTTGTTTCTTAACTTACATGTTTGCTAATGAAACAGCAGGATTTAAATGTAAAAGGAGGGAGATAGGAATTAAGTCACCTATGTATCTACTAGGATTTCTGGTTTGACATTGTAGGTTGACCTTGTAACTGTTGCCCAACCTCAGAAATACTTTTCATGTGTGTAAAAATAAAGGTTAGATATGATATTCATGGCCAGCTCTAGGCTGTAATATTTCTTGATAGTTTCCTTTTTTTCTGATTCATTCACTTATTCTGTTTAAGATTTAATAAAATTATAGCCCAAGACAACAAAATAATTATTTGAGATATTACTCTTTATTTTCCAAAACCATAAAATTGAACTATTTCCTGAAAAGGCACCTTTCCCCAATGAATCATTCAGTCTTAATTTAGGTGGATTTGGGTTAGTTAACGCTTTTACACACAAGAGACCAAATGATTAGTAGTCCCTGGAGGACAATCAAATGGGCCATTTGACTTGGTAATTTTGGACACTAAGGAAAACTTCCACTGCAGACATATTTTTTCTTAGCAGGTGAGTCATTAGGAATAGTCACTATATATATATATCAGCTGCTCTTTATAAAACGAGAGGATGATTAAGTGGAAACAATATATTCTTTAGTGTGAAAAATCTGATACAAATTCATTTGGTTAAGCTGCAGAGCTTCTGTGACTTTTCTGAGTCCTACTTTCCCATTCTGCAAACACAGATGCTCAAGATATCAATGATGGAGTGGAGCAACTGGCTCATTACCTGGAATATAACAGAAAAGAAATTTCCTGAAAGTTACTATTATTCAATGCAAAGGAAAAAAAAAAAATAGGAAGACATAAATACAAGGAAAAAAAAGAAAAATAAACATTTTCAAAATAGAATGCTTATCTTGAGCTTCTTTTGAGCCATTCCGGAATCAGTTCAGCTCAGTTCAGCTCAGTTGCTCAGTCACATCCAACTCTTTGTGACCCCCATGGACTGCAGCATGCAAGGCTTCCCTATTCATCACCAATTCCCAGAGCCTACTCAAACACATGTCCATCACATCAGTGATGCCATCCAACAGTCTCATCCTCTGTCGTCCCCTCTCCTCCCACCTTCAGTCTTTCCCAGCATCAGGGTCTTTTCCAATGAGCCAGTTCTTCACATCAGGTGGCCAAAGTATTGAGGTTTCAGCTTCAACATCTGTCCTAAGGCATTTTCTTTCAGGACTAATTTCCTTTAGGATAGACTAGTTGGATCTCCTTGCAGTCCAAGGGACTCTCAAGGGTATTCTCCATAACCACAGTTCAAAAGCATCAATTCTTCATCACTCAGCTTTCTTTATAGTCCGACTCTCATATGCATACATGACCACTGGAAAAACCATAGCCTTGCCTAGATGGGCCTTTGCTGGCAAAGTAATATCTCTGCTTTTTAATATGCTGTTTAGGTTGGTAGTAGCTTTTCTTCCAAGGAGTAAGTGTCTTTTAATTTCATGGCTGCAGTCATCATCTGCAGTGATTTTGGAGCCCAAGAAAATAAAGTTGGTCACTATTTTCATTGTTTCCCCATCAATTTGCCATGAAGTGATGGGACCAGATGGCATGATTTTAATTTTCTGAATGTTGAGTTTCAAGCCAACTTTTTCACTCTTCTCTTTCACTTTCATCAGTAGGCTCTTCAGTTCTTCTTTGCTTTCTGCCATAAGTGTGGTGTCATCTGTGAATCTGAATTCTCCAGGCCAGAATACTGGAGTGGATAGCTTTTCCCTTCTCCAGAGGGTCTTCCCAACCCAGGTATCAAACCCAGGTCTTGTGCATTGCAGGTGGATTGTTTACCAGCTGAGTCACAAGGGAAGCCCCATTCTGGAAAAGACAACACTAAAACATGGAGTGAGAAAAGAATAAGTGATCACTATTTTTTTTTTCTAAAATATTCACTAGCTACCTTGTGTCTAGTTTAAGAATCAGTCGTCTCCTCTACCTTTTCCTTTTTTTTTTTTTTTTTTTTTTTAGTCAAAGTACAGAAGGGATTGTTGGAAGTGGAAAAAGTCAAAATAATGTAACCTAATATGAGCTAGACCTTAGACTCTCTGTTGTGGAAGTGTAGCATTCCTTTGCTGATGTTCTTTGATTTGAGGGAAAATGCAAAGCAACTTCAGGAAAGTGGAGAAGGTTCTGGTGTGACTAAAAAGCAAACTTGGTATTTATTATTGCTGCAGGCAATCTAGGAAACACCCAACAAAATCAGAATAAAAATGAATTTTGGAAATACACATGGGCTTTAATGTTACACTCACTTTACAGAAAGCCATTAAATGTTGGCTTTGTCAAATGCAAAATGAGAACAAATAAATATTTTATATCAGACACCTCCAATTCCCCAAAGTTGAAACCAGTATTATTACATTGGCTTATAAGGTAAACTAAAGAAAAAATAAAAGAAAAAGTCTGAAAAACTTTTTATCATTGTTCTGACTTGGGTGTGCCTCTATAATGAATTGCATCTGAAAGGAAGAACAATATAAATGTCCACCCACCAGGCTCAGAAGACAGAGAATGAAACTCATTTATCTCAATTGCTGGATAAGCCAGAGATATTTTAGGCAGAAGGTATAAACTGATGGGATTTTTGTTTATCTGATGTGAATAATAAAACGAAAACTCTGAATGTCAGCTTGGCATGCAGAAAGAAAACGACATTTGGTCATTGAAAAGATAGATTTCCTTATGATGGCAGGTTTTTAAATAGAGATTTAAGGAAACATGACTCTTTACTGTGAAATGAGGTAAATATTGCTATTGCAGGTGAACACTTCTTGAAACTAATGGGGTATTTCTTTTTCATCATAAGACAAAAAGTAGAGAAAATAATTAGTTTAATGCAGGGCAAGTTGCAGTGATACAGCTTTTGAGCAATTCTTAGAATTCAGACAGAGAATATTATATAAAAATTACTGTTCTTCAAATGTCAAGTTCAATCACACGTTATCCCTGAAGTAACAATCTCTGTTAAAGAGGATGTCTCTCTCAAGGTGAGAAAGGACCTTTTTTGTTCAATAGTAAACAAGTACTGTCTTCTTTTAGGAACGCCATGTCATTGGTATAGTCTTGTTTGTAGAAGAAGATCCAGGGAATGACATTCTGCAAAATTTTCTGTAAATATTATGATACCATGGTGGAAATATTCCAGAAAATACTGCATGCTGTACCTCCTGTCTGGAGAATCTTTAAGATATTACATAGTATGTCTACTTAAGAAGCTGTGTGAGTTATTAACTCTAAGAACCTAGCTTAAAATATGTTTTTCTTATGTTCTGTTCATAGCACAGTTTCAACACAAGTCCCTTTGATTTCAAAAAGTGTGATTAGATAGAACACACAGAATGTCTAAATAGCCTTTGAATGGATGTGAACGGAGTGGAAAATCTCTTTCTCTAAAGTTACAAGAGTAAGTCAAAACTGACATATGTGTGATTTGATGACAAAAGATATTAGAGATCAAAATAAGGAACTGGGACAATGAAATAAGCATCTTACCAACATTTTTCATTTATCTTTCTTATCAGAAAGTCATGTTAGTGGTTTATATTTCTTTAGGGAATCTTATTATAGTTAGAGAACATGACTGTTTGGAATATAGTAATAAAGAAGGACCATCCCTCAAAAGAGCGATTGGGATTAAATGTATGAGAAAAAGTATTTTTTAAAAGGGAAAGAAAATGGTTTGTACATGTTACAAAATGTGTGAGAGAGTTAAGATGAACTAAATTTTATATCTTTTAAGGGAATAATTAAATTTAAATTTATTTTGCAATGTAAGCTTGCAAATCTTTATAGTCAGAAAATAAAACATCAAATAACAAAACAATCTTTTTAAAAACAAAGCTTACAGTTTTTGAAGAGGCACAGAAATTTTCAATAAATAAAATAGATAAATAAAAAGTGTATAATGGATACCTAATTACTCAGTGTATTTTATAATTAAATACTGATAGGTATTCAGAGGAAATTTTTCAAAGAAAAGATTGTTTTCAAAATTTAAGGCACTTACTAAGTGGAAATTATAATCCATTAAGCTACAAGATTTTTTAAAATTAAACATATTTTCATAAAGTTAATAGCATAGATTAAAATACTAAAATTAAGAACTAATTATGGGTGAGGATGAGTTCTTCACATTTATGCAATATCCATACTTAGCAATTGTTCTTGAACTGATACATAAACTAAGTTATCACAATAATACTTTATGTGGTATATTGTAGATGGTGTTTTAAATTTACAATTCATGAATCTGGGGTGAAAGAATTTATTAGGTTGATTAAATTTGCACTATCTATCAGATAAGAGGCTAGATTGTGGTACAGTAGCTAATGATCACAAAATGTGAGTGCTTAAAATAACTAACGTGTATTTCTATTTTGAGTTACATACACATCTTGAGTTAGCTGAGATTCCACATCATCTTTTCCTGAGATTCCACTCTAACAGTGCAACTTCTACATGGAGAAGGAAAAATGCATAATAGACACATGCTACTCTTAACACTCTTATCCAGAAATAGCACACAACATCCCTGTCCATATTCCCCTGCTGTATCATTTCATGACTGCTTTTGAGTTCTCTTGAGTCGCTTTATAATTTTTCCTCAGACACGGCGATTTCAGGAAGGAACCAAACTATCTGGTGTTATAAACCACAAATGTCCACTCTTCCAGTTCTATCCACTGCAGTCCCTGGCCTATAAGTTCACCCTGAAAGGAATTCAGGATGATGCATTTTGTGCTTTGGATATATGAGCCCTAGATAGTTAACACACATATTTAAGGGCAAATTTCAATGACCCCAGATTTTTGCATCTTACCAGACATAAGAAAGTTCTAGTCATTAACTGAGATATCTGTTCCTCTTGTATAGAAGTGACCATTCACCTAGACTTTGTCTGCACATATTTCCTAGCTAAAATTCATGCATGCACTGGCCCCATTGCTCTCCCTTCAGATCAGTTCCTCGGAGCTACCTGGGAGGCTGTCTCCTGGTCTACAGTCCTCAGCAATACACTGAATAAATTCAACTCAAAGATTTTACGTTGTGTGCATATTTCCTCCTGGTGTATAGTTAAACAAAAATCTAGCCAATATTTAGTAGTAGAAATAAGGTTAGAACAAAGAATATTTAACAATTAATTCAGAGTGTTTTCTTTCATTTTATATCTATCTTACTGTTTAAATGTATTATTGCATATTATTTTAGTAAATACATAGGATAGGTGCTATGTGAATTAGCAACATATTAGTAAAGTGTGTATCAATTTCATTCTACCAACTGCTGTCATTTAAAATAAAATGAGGAGGTTTCCATTTCCATTCACAAAAGATTATCTGTAATGATAAGTGCCCTCCAGCTTTAACAAATAGAAAATGGACAAAGTTTATGAAACAATTGTTTTTGGACATTAGATAATAGACACAGTGGGAAAATAATACCTGAGGGAAAGGAAAGGAACAAGGTGAGCCTTTTCCATAGTTTACCTCCTGGGTGATGTAGTCTGCATATAAATTTAAAAAGCAGGATGACAGTATACAGCCTTGATGTACTCCATTGGAAATTTTGAACCAGTCTGTTATTCTATGTCTGGTTCTAATTGTTGCTTCTTGACCAGCATACAGGTTTATCAGGGGAGGTTATCTGGTATTCCCATCTGTTTAAGAATTTTCCATAGTTGGTTGTGATTCACACAGTAGAAGGCTTTCTTATAGTCAACAAAGCAGTAGATGATTTTCTGGAATTCCCTTGCTTTCTCTATGATCCAACAGATGATGTTTATTTGATCTCTGTTTCCTCTGCCTTTTCTAAATTTAGCCTGTACATCTGGGAGTTGTTGGCTCACCTACTGCTAAGCCTAGCTTGAAGGATTTTGGGTATTATTTTTCTAGCAAGAGAAATGAGCAAAATTGTACAGCAGTTTGATATTCATTTGCATTGTTCTTCTTTGGGATTAGAGTATAAACTGAACTTTTCCAGTCCTGTGGCCACTACTGAATTTCCCAAATTTGATGGCATATTGGGTACAGCACTTTAACAACATCATCATTTAGGGTTTTAAATGGCTCCATGGAATTCCATCACCTCTACTAGATGGTTCAATATTGGGAAAGGAATATGTCAAGGCTGTATACTGTCACCCTGCTTATTTAACTTATATGAAGAGTAAATCATGCAAATTGTTGGGCTGGATGAATCACAAGCTGGAATCAAGATCCCAGGGGAAAATATCAACACCCTCAAATATGCAGATGATACCATTCTAATGGTCAAAAGCAAAGAGGAACTAAAGATTCTCTTCATGAAGGTGAAAAAGGAGAGTGAAAAAGCTGGCTTAAAACTTAACTTTCAAAAAATGAAGATAATGGCTTCTGATCCCATCACTTCATGGCAAATAGATGAAGGAAAAGGGGAAAGAGTGACGTTTTATTTTCTAGGCTTCCAAAATCACTGATGATGACTGCAGCCATGAAGAAGCTTGCTCCTTGGAAGAAAAGCTATATGATAAACCTAGACAGTGTATTAAAAAACAAAGACATCACTTTGCCAACAAAAGTTTGTATAGTCAAAGCTATGGTTTTTTCAGAAGTCATGTATGAATGTGAGAACTGGACTGTAAAGAAGGCTGAGCACAGAAGAACTGATGCTTTTGAATTGTGGTGCTGGAGACAATTCTTGAGAGTCCCTTGAACTGCAAGGAGTCAAATCAGTCAATCCTAAAGGAAATCAATCCTAAATTATCCATAGGAAGGACGGATGCTAAAGCTGAAGCTCCAAAACTCTCGCCACCTGATGCAAAGAGCCGACTCTTTGGAAAAGACCCTGATGCTGGGAAAGATTTAGAACAGGAGGAGAAGGGGGTGAAAAGGGATGAGATGGTTGGATAGCATCATTGACCCAATGGACATGAGTGTGAACAAACTCCACAAGACAGTGAAGGACATGGACACCTGGAGCGATGCATGCCTTGGGGTCACAGAGTCAGACACAACTTCGCTATTGAACAACACCCACTGCCTGGAAGCATTTCCCCGCTTCAGCACCATATACAAAAGCTCCACAATGATCAGCAGTCTCACTGAGATAAGGAGACATAGGTAGGTCATGGAGAATAAACCAGGTAAACTATTTCAGAGAGGAGTCTTGGATTGGAAATCAAAGCACATATGTGTGTCAGAGGGCACATAAACTGGATTATAAATAAATAAATAAATAAATAAATAAATAAAACCAAGATATAACAATCACAGAAAAGGTATAAGATGAATAAATTCCTGAACTTACATGTTCTGTGATCATTCAAGTTTTCTCTAGCAATAAGAAGCTAGAAAAAACTGGAGTATAAAATCATACATACCAAATACATTCCAATGCTTAAGGAAAATTTGATTACTAGGAGGAACTAAGTGCAATTTACTAAAATGGACCAAAACAGGATATTGAGAGATGAAAAATACAAAATTTAAAATAAAAAATATATGATAACTGAGATTAACAACTGATTAGAAAAAGAATAAAAGATGTGGTTCAGTTCAATCACTCAGTTGTGTCCAGCTCTTTGCTACCCTGTGGACTGCAGCACGCCAGGCCTCCCTGTACATCACCAACTCCCAGAGCCTACTCAACACATGTCCATCAAGTCAGTGATGCCATCCAACCATCTCATTCTGTCATCCCCTTCTCCTCCCACCTTCAATCTTTCCCAGCATCAGGGTCTTTTCTAGTGAATCAGTTTTCCCATCAGGTGGCCAAAGTATTGGAGTTTCAGGTTCAGCATCAGTCCTTCCAATGAATATTCTGCGTTGATTTCATTTAGGATAGACTGATTGGATCACCTTGTGGTCCAAAGGACTCTCAAGAGTCTTCTACAATACTGCAGTTCAAGCATCAACCCTTTGGTGCCCAGCTTTCTTTATAGTTCAACTCTCACATCCATACATGACTACTGGAAACACCATAGTTTTGACTAGATGGACCTTTGTTGGCAAAGTAATGTCTCTGTTTTTTAATATGCTGTCTAGGTTGGTCAAAGATTTTCTTCCAAGGAGCAAGCATCTTTTAATTTCATGGCTGCAGTCACCATCTCTAGTGATTTTGGAGGCCCCGAAACTAAAGCTTCTCACTGTTTCCATTGTTTCCCCATCTATTTCCCATGAAGTGATGGGACCAGATGCCATGATCTTTGTTTTCTGAATGTTGAGCTTTAAGGCAACTTTTCACTCTCCTCCTTCATTTTCATCAAGAGGCTCTTTAGTTCTTCTTCTCTTTCTGGCATAAGGGTGGTGTAATCTGCATATCTGAGGTTACTGATATTTCTCCTGGCAATCTTGATTCCAGCTTGTGCTTCTTCCAGCCTAGCATTTCTCATGATGTACTCTGCATATAAGTTAAATAAGCAGGGTGACAATATACAGCCTTGACGCACTCCTTTTCTTATTTGGAACCAGTCTGTTGTTCCACGTCCAGTTCTAACCGTTGCTTCCTGACCTGCATATAGGTTTCTCAAGAGGCAGGTCAGGTGGTCTGGTATTCCCATCTCTTGAAGAATTTTCCACAGTTTATTGTGATCCACACAGTCAAAGGCTTTGGCATAGTCAATAAAGCAGAAATAGATGCTTTTCTGAAACAATCTGATCCAGCAGATGTTGGCAATTTGATCTCTGGTTCCTCTGCCTTTTCTAAATCCAACTTGAGTATCTGGAAGTTCACAGTTCATGTACTACTGAAGCCTGGCTTGGAGAATTTTGAGCATTACTTTGCTAGCATGTAAGATGAGTTCAATTGTGCAGTAGTTTGACCATTCTTTGGTATTGCCTTTCTTAGGGATTGGAATGAAAACTGACCTTTTCCAGTCTTGTAGTCACTGCTGAGTTTTCTAGATTTGCTGGCACTTTGAATGCAGCACTTTCACAGCATCATCTTTTAGGATTTGAAATAGCTCAACTGGATTTCCATCTCCTCCACTCAGCTTTGCTTAGCTTTGCTAATGTCCATTTGACTTCTCATTCCAGGATGTCTGGCTCTAGGTGAGTGAAGTTGAATACATAACAATAGAAATTATTTAAAGCAAAGTACAAAGACTGTGACAAAATAAACCAAGTATCAATGAACTGAGAAGAAATATCAATGCAACTAAGATATATTTATTTGGAGAGCCAGAAGAGAGAAAATATATGTAATAATGGTTAAAAAAAGCCTTTAAAGAAAAACAATTACAATAGAAAAGAAGAAAGAAATACAGCATATAGTATAATTAAACAAATTAACTTTGGTTTAAAGTGGTAAGGTTAAAACAGTGAGTGTTGATGATGATGACACACATATCTACATATATGCTGTATACAAGAAACTTTAATTAAAAATATCCATGTTGGATAAAAGTTGGAAAACATACCCAGTAAATAAAGAACAACTGGAGTGGCTATATTAATATTGAAGTAGAGTTCAGAATAAAAATGATTCCAATTAGTAAAGAGGGATATTTCACAATGACAAAAAGATCAACTAATCAAACAACATTGTAATTCTAAATGTGCAAACATCTAATAACACAACTTTAGGATATATGAAATAAAAATAATGAAACTGAAAGAAGAAATGAGAATCTAGGCTGAAAGGCAAATAGTTTAAAATAAACATTAAAATATACCCTGCATACACCAACTCTAGGATTATTTCTCTGTTTTGAACCCCTAGATCTTCCATTGATAAAGTCTTCTGAAAGCACCCTTCTGTCCTCAGAAATATACTAGGAAATTAAGTGATAAAGTGTTGTCCTTACTGGGATATTTCTTTACAGTATGTGGAGGGAGAGTTACAATTTCAGAAGATTATAGAGTTAGCAGTTAATGGAAGAGTTCCAAAAGATGAGAAATGCATAGAGCAGAAATGAATTTCGTATATAAACCCGCTTATGTTATTCTTACTATACAACACTGTGGACTTGAGCATGATTATTAAAATAGTAGTTCTCTCGATTATTTTAATTTTCTATAGTTGTTAATTCACATCTTGTTTACTGCCTCTTTTTTCACCCTAGTAATTTAAAACCCACAGTTGAGACACTGAGAAGCTCACCAAATAGTTAGCACTGAATACAGAACTTGACCTAATTTCCTAGCCTTCCTTGTAGTTACAAGGGTCCTGATAACAGAGCTGCCATCCCTGAAAGGTGGGCAGAAGTGATTTATGCTCACTTCTTTAGTGAGCAGACATCTTAAAACATTCCTGAGATCCTTTATGCTTTCCCTTTCCCACTGGCTGGCTGAATGCAGACAATCCATCAAGGACTCCAAGAACTCAAGGACATAATGGAGCCAGGAGAAAGGAAGATGCAGGATCCCCAAATCACCACTTAAAATAAGGTGCCCAGAGTGGGAGAAGGAGAGGATGGAAGAAATTAGGAGAATATCACTGAAACATAGCTATCACCCTATGTAAAACATGTAGCCAGTTGTTGGAATTTGATGTATGATGTAGGAAGTTCAAATCTGGTCTTCTGTGACAATGTAGAGAGGAGTGGGATGGGATGGAGGTGAGAGGGAGGTTCAAAAGAGAGGGAACATTTGTATAACTATGGTTCATTCATGTTACTGTATAACAGAAACCAACACAATATTTTAAGGCAATTATCCTCCAATAAAAAATAAACAATAATAATAATAAAACAAGGTACACAGAAGGTCCTACAGAATGGTCAGACCATATTTGATTGTGTGAGTGAAAAAAACAGGTTTCTGTTGTGTTAATTTACTGAAATTTTGGTACATTTGATGCAGCTCTTTAAATGACTAATTAATAAAACATTTTGAAATTCACCAAGATATTTTACTCTGTTTTGGGTGCACAGTGCCTTATTGCTTCATATGAAACACTTCCATATGAATTGGTTTTCTGGGGTGGTAATTGAGATTCCTGGTTTTTTTGTTTGTTTGTTTGTTTTGTTTTGTGTCACTAAATTATTAAGCTGGCTTCTTGCTCCTGATTAATTGATTTTATAACTTATTTGGGGCAATATTGCCATCAAACTTTTTCATAACTTTACCTAACTGTAAAATGACGACAGAAGACTGAACACACTACTACCGTTGCTAAGGTTCCTTCACAAGTTCGGAAAGAACAATGGATTTTTCTTTAAAAGTTTATATTCACACATTTCTTAATATGATGTTCACTTAGCTGGTTATACAGTCAAAATTGCATGTCCAGTCACATTATATAATGAAGTAACAATCAGGGAAATCATCTTTATTTCTTGATAAACTCATTAATCCATTTTATGATGCTATTTAATAGAGAGTAAAACTCCAGTACTTTGGCCACCTCATGCAACGAGTTGACTCATTGGAAAAGACTCTGATGCTGGGAGGGGTTGGGGGCAGGAGGAGAAAGGGACGACCGAGGATGAGATGGCTGGGTGGCATCACTGACTTGATGGACGTGAGTCTGGGTGAACTCCGGGAGTTGGTGATGGACAGAGAGGCCTGGCGTGCTGCGATTCATGGGGTCGCAAAGAGTCGGACATGACTGAGCGACTAAACTGAACTGAACTGAACTGAATATTCACTATAAACAGATTCATCTCAAAGTTGTTACTTCTACTAAGGTAACTACATTTATTAAATCAAATACAGCATTACAAGGTCCCAGTGTAATTAGAAAATGAATTTGAGCTATTTTTTCATGCTTATGTCCTTCATATGACTATCAAATATCATGCTAGCATGTTGGATTCAATTTAATTCTAAGTTTAAAAGTCCCATCACAAAATGACCATACTTACATTAAAATAATACTGTACTTTTGAAATAAACTGAAAATAAATTTATATATAAGATAAAAAAGATTTTTTTGACCAAGAAGATTTTATTTTTTCATTTTTGAAATTAAGATATGCTGTTGTTAATCATGATTTGCTTTTTATACTGAAGCCAAATCTTCAAATATATAGTCACAGATTTAATTGTATTTAAAATTTTAATTATCTTCAATATTTCATTAGAACAATGTTTACTGGGCATTTAATACCAATAGATCATGGAAAATAGGTGGTTACATTAAAGTGAATAATTGGAATCAAAGATAATACTAATATATCGCATACATGCCTGCTATCACTTCAGTCATGTCCGACTCTATGACACTATGGACTGTAGCCTGCTAGGCTCCTCTACCAATGATTCTCCAGGCAAGAATACTGGAGAACCCTGTTGCCATGCCCTCCTCCAAGGAGATTTTTCCAACCAGGGGATAAAAAACATGTGTCTTATAAGTCTCTTGCATTGGCAAGTGGCTTCTTTACCACTGTTACCACCTGGGAAGCCCTAATATTTGATATCTCCCTGGTTTTCTTTCTGTGTTCTTTTTTGTTTCTCTATTTGTTAGATATAAAAGGGAATATGATGCTAGTATCTTGTACTTAAAAATCTAAATGATTGAGTAATTTCATTTTGAGGTATTTGTATGTGTGTGAATAATACAAATCACAGATAAGGGGGGAAAGTCCTTTTTTTCACTATATTAAGAGGATGATTCAAAGAGGAATTTTTTCTACACTCTCTAGAATGTGCTGCTCACTAAAAATGTTTACATTTAATGTTTAAAAATCATTTTATTTTTCAAAGAATTCTACCAATAATTTTATTTTTTTAAAACATGAAACTGTTCATCTTTCTCTAGAATTTTTCCATAGAAAATGGTGAAATAAACGTCTTTTTTAAAATTTAAAATAATTTTAAGATATACATTTGGAAAGTTCTTTGAACAGAAAATCAAACATTATTTTCACTTTACTCATACTAGAGTTCAGATAATCACTACTTAGCACCTAAAAGTCTTGCTTCATTTTTTCCCCCCTTGGACAGTCCTGAAAACTTAATTCATTGTTCGTTTGGTCTAATAGGAAAAATAAATTACATTTTATCAAGGTTGATAAAACTTTATGTTTTCATGTCTATTTTATTTCTTCATCACTTCAATAACTCCATAAGTGTGTGCCATCATTGCTTAATAGAACCAAGAAAAAGTCAGGATAAGAAAATTGCCTGATGATAGACACCTAGGATGTCTGAAGGTCTAGAGCAGACTGGCAAAATATTTAGCAAACCCCATAGATGAAGAGAAGATGATAACACTATTTTTATAAAGGCAAGGAAAGTTCTTCATCAGCATTAAAACACCATGCACACAGATAAATGTTCAGACCAAGTCTAATGTCTAATCATGTGCTCTCCTGACTCCCTGGTTCTAGTCATTAGTTTCTCTTAACAGGTTAGTGTAGAGCCTCTTCTTGATCTGATTGTTTCTCCTGTGTCCATCTTTGCCCTCTGGCAATAACTGTCTGCAGAACAGCCAGGAAAATCACCTTAAAATGTCAGTGAAGCATCTTCCGCCTAGGCTCAATATCTTCCATATTCTGCCATTTCACTGAAGATGATCAGGTTCCTTATAATGACCTACAGAATCCCACTCATTCTATGCACCACCTTTTACAGCCCTTATTTTCATTTCTCACCTCATTCGGCTTCTGTCACATTTGCTTCCTTGCTAGATGTGCAACCCACCACACCCTCACCTGCCTCAAAGATAGCTCACAGGGTTTTGTTTCAGGTTAGAACCCATATCCCCTATATATCTTCTGTACTTGGATCCCTTCCATAAAGTCTTTGATCAAACATCTTCTTACTGAGATCCAACCTGAACACCTCACTGAACATTACACAATTACAGCCAACCCTCCAGATCAAACTTACCTTACTATATTTCTTTTTCTTTACTTTTTAAGCTTATTGAAACATAATTAAAATTATAAAAATCATGTGCTTTAAATTTACAATTCAATGATTTTCACATATTTACAGATTTGTACATCCATAACCATTAAACTACAACACAATTACACTCATCTCACATGATAGCAAAGAAATGCTCAAAATTCTCCAAGCCAGGTTTCAGCAATACATGAACCATTAACTTCCAAGATGTTCAAGCTGGTTTTAAAAAAGGCAGAGCAACCAGAGATCAAATTGCCAACATCTGTTGGATCATCGCAAAAGCAAGAGAGATCCAGAAAATCTATTTCTGCTTTATTGACTATGCCAAAGCCTTTGACTGTGTGGATCACAGTAAACTGTGGAAAATTCTTAAAGAGATGGGAATACCAGACCACCTGACCTGTCTCTTGAGAAACTTGTATTCAGGTCAGGAAGCAACAATTAGAACTGGACATGGAACAATAGACTGGTTCCAAATAGGAAAAGGAATACATCAAGGCTGTATATTGTCACCCTGCTTATTTAACTTCTATGCAGAGTACATCATGAGAAACACTGGGCTGGAAGAATCACAAGCTGGAATCAAGATTGCCGGGAGAAATATCAGTAACCTCAGACATGCAGATAACACCACCCTTAGGGCAGAAGGTGAAGAGGGACTAAAAAGCCTCTTGATGAAAGTGAAAGAGGAGAGTGAAAAAGTTGGCTTAAAGCTCAACATTCAGAAAATGAAGATTATGGCATCTGGTCCCATCACTTCATGGGAAATAGATGGGGAATCAGTGGAAACAGTGTCAGACTTTATTTTGGGGGGCTCCAAAATCACTGCAGATGGTGATTGCAGCCATGAAATTAAAAGATGCTTACTCCTTGGAAGGAAAGTTATGACCAAACTTGATAGCATATTCAAAAGCAGAGACATTACTTTGCCAACAAAGGTCCCTCTAGCCAAAGCTGTGGTTTTTCCAGTAGTCATGTATGGATGTGAGAGTTGGAGTATGAAGAAAGCTGAGTGCCAAAGAATTGATGCTTTTGAACTGTGGTGTTGGAGAAGACTCTTGAGAGTCCCTTGGACTGCAAGGAGATCCAACCAATCCATCCTAAAGGAGATCAGTCCTGAGTGTTCACTGGAACGACTGATGTTGAAGCTGAAACTCTAATATTTTGTCCACCTCATGCAAACAGTTGACTCGTTGGAAAAGACCCTGATGCTGGGAAGGATTGGGGGCAGGAGGAGAAGGGGATGACAGAGGATGAGATGGCTGCATGGCATCACTGACTTGATAGAGTCTGGGTAAACTCTGGGAGTTGGTGATGAACAGGGAGGCCTGGCATGCTGTGGTTCATGGGGTCGCAAAGAGTCGGACATGACTGAGCGACTAAACTGAACTGAACTGAACCATTATCTAATTTCAAAAAATCTCTATAAATCTTTGTCCATTTACAATCATTTTCTATTCCCTTAAAGCAGTCATAGGCAACTACTTAACTAATACTGTCTGTAGTGATTTGTCTTTTGGACATTCCCTGTAAATGGCCTCATATAATACATGTTATTTCATATTTCGGAGAAGGCAATGGCACCCCACTCCAGTACTCTTGCCTGGAAAATCCCATGGACGGAGGAGCCTGGAAGGCTACAGTCCATGGGGTTGCAAAGGTCGGACATGACTGAGTGACTTCACTTTCACTTTTCACTTTCATGCATTGGAGAAGGAAATGGCTACCCACTCCAGTTTTCTTGCCTGGAGAATCCCAGGGATGGGGGACCCTGGTGGGCTGCCATCTATGGGGTCGCACAGAGTTGAACACGACTGAAGTGACTTAGCAGCATTCCATATTTAGCTTCTTATATCTAGCATGATGCTCCTGTGCTTCATCCATGTTGTAACATGTATCAGTATTTCCTTTTTATTGTTGAATATTACTCCATTAAACAAAACTCCTTTTTGTTTATCCATTCAGCAGTTGATGGACATCTGGGTCATTTTCAATGTATTGACTATTATGAACAATGCTGCCATAAACATTCATGGGAAGTTACTGTGTGGATATGCTCAGTCATTCAGTCATGTCTAACTCTGTGACCCTGTGGACTGTAGCCTGCCAGGCTCCTCTGTTCATGGAATTTCCCAGGCAGGAATACTGGAATGGGTTGACATTTTCTACTCTGGAAATCTTCCCCATCCAGGGATCGAACTCGTGTCTCTTGTACCTCCTGCATTGGCAGGTGGATTCTTTACCACTGGGCCACAGTTTTACAGCATCCTTGACCTTCAAATATATCATAAATATGCTATTTATTCTTTCAATTACCTGAAAGTTTTATTGAAGGAATAAAACAATGTTCACACACAGTATATTTCTGTTTCTAGATATATATTTTTAAGCAGCATATTTCTTCTAGCTTCCACTTTTTCATAGAATATATATTTAGTCTTTTCTATGTTGTAGAAATATGTTAGGATTAAAATGTATAAAAGTGGGTGGGAAGTGAAGGAAATAACTTTCAAATGATAAAAAGGAACTGAGGTAGGTAAAATAGACTCCCCCCGCAGAGATATCTACATACTAATTCCCAGAATTGTGACTGTGTTAAGTTACATGTCAAGTGTGAATTAAGGTTACATACAGATAGGGTTAAGTTTGTCAGCTGACCTTAAAATAAGAAAAATATCTTAGGTTATTGAGTTGGAGCCATCGTATACACAGAAGTACTTTGTAAATAAGAGAAGCAGAAAGTCTGAGTGAAAATAAGAAATGGATGGTAGAAACAGTGTTGGAGGTATGTGATATGAGAAAAAACTCAATCTAAGATTGCTGGCTTTGAAGATGAAAGGATTCAGGAAACATGGGCAGCCTAGATGCTCTTAAAGGCAAGAATATAGGCTCTTCCCTAGAGGCATCAGAAAGGAATGCAGCCCTGCTGATCCCTTTATTTTAGCCTGACCCACTTCAGACTTCTTCTAGAAAGATAATATATTTGCATCATATTAAGCTACTAAGTTTGTGGTATAGCAGCAACAGAAAGCTAATAGAGAAATCATATGTACTGACTACACAGGAGGATAAGAAGAGGGGTATGAATACCCAGTGTGTTAATAACCTCATGCTTTTGTATATACTATACTCAGCCCAAAATAAATTTTCTAAGAAGTAGAAGTCATGGTCTCTGCTCTTGAGGAAAAAAAAAAAAAAGCTTACAATCTAGTCAGACTTTCCAATGGGAAAACACAACCATATGGCAGAGATGTTAGAAGCACACAATTGTGCCAACAGGATAATCAACCATCATTTACATGGCCAGCCATCCCAGAGAACTGGCAACCAAGAGGCATCACTGCAGCAGCTGTCTCCATGGCCCCAAATCCTTATGATAGTGACTAAAAAAGAAACAGAACAAACAAGCACATAGAAAGCCTCTGAGATCTTGAACTTGTGAAGCTGAGAGGCAGCATGGAATAGTAAAAGGTATATGGAGCTTAGAACACTAGGTACTTACCTTGACTCTACCCCACAACAGGCTCGTGATCTTGGGCAAGTAACCTAAGCATTATCTCTTTCCTTATCCCTAAAATGAAGCTGGACCCTTCCAGTTATTCTCTGGGAACTGGTGAGATCACTTCCAAAATAAGCTAAATATGCTTTCTTAATTCACAATTTTTTTTATAAAACAGATATAAGCAGGGACAATTTTAGTACCAGGAAAAAGTTCATGTGGAAAATTTACTTAATATCCAGAAAATAATTATTAACTACCTGTTTTTTGCCAGACTTGTTTTACACCCTTATAAACACATTGAGGTGAGGTGAAGTTGCTCAGTAGTGTCCGACTCTTTGCGACCCCGTGGACAGCAGCCTGCACCAGGCTCCTCCATCCATGGGATTTTCTAGGCAAGAGTACTGGAGTGGGTTGCCATTTCCTTCTCCAGGATAAACACATTAACACTTGCTAATTTAAACACAAAATGTATAATACATTTCGAAAATATGCATATTTACAGAGTACATATATAGAAAGGGTATATTATATAAAGCATAAAAGTTTTATAACCAAGCCAGTATATGTTTGAGATTCTGAACACATAACTGAAAGAATAAAAGAAATTTTGATATGGCCACAGTATCAGTCAGAGTTCCCAGAGAAAGATAACCACCAACAGGATATATACATATACATATATATATACCTCATAAGGAATTATTAATATGTCAAATGACTATGGAAGCTGAGAAGTCCCAAAAATGACCGTCAGCCACTTGCACACCCAGAAAAGCCAATGGTATAATTTCCAATCAAAAGCAGGAAGGTTCAAGACCCAACAGGAGTGAATGTTTTAGTTTGAGACCCGAAGCAGTAAAAGACCAGTGTCACTGATCAAGGAAGCCCAGTAGGAAAATTCTCTCTTACTTTGGGGCCTTTTAGTGACCAAAAGCTGTTAATTTCACAGAAGACTCTAGTGGTCTCAGGAATACCTAGAAGAGGACTATCTATGCCTCAATAATCCTCTTGCAGTTATGACCCACACTATGGTGGTCAGTGATTCAGAGATGAAAATCATTTTACTTCTTCAAGTAAGCCAGAGAGTGGGGTGGAGGGAGGGATGGATAAGAGATACAGTACCTGAACAGTCTCTGTCAAAACCATATGTAGTTTTAAAAATATTGAATTATGGGCCTTCCCTCGTGGTCCAATGGCAAAGAATCTGCCTGCCAGTGCATGGGACATGGGTTTGATCCTTAGTTGAGGAAGATTCCACATGCCGCAGGGCAACCAATCCTGTGCGCCACAACAGAGAAGAGAAGCCACAGCAATGAGAAGCCTGGCCCCGTACTTGAGAGTAGACCCCGCTCACTATCACTAGACAAAGGCTGAGTGAAGCAACAAAGACCCAATAGCCACACCCTAAGAAATAAATAACTAAATATATGAATGATGTACTTCTAAAGAAGAAGAAATGAAGTTACTCCATAATAAACAACTTCAGGTCATCACAAGGTATAACAATTTTTGCTTGTATCAATAAAATGTTTTTAAGAGGAAAAACTGTTTAAAATAAATAACCTTTCACTGCCATGTATCTTTATAAATATATGTACATAGATTGCACATATTTAAGCAAAATTATGACTCTCTTACTGAAGTCGCTCAGTGGTGTCCGACTCTTTGTGAACACATGTACTGTAGCTTACCAGGCTCCTCCATCCATGGGATTTTCCCGGCAAGAGTATTGGAATGGGTTGCCATTTCCTTCTCCAGGGGATCTTCCCAACCCAGGGATCGAACCCGGGTCTCCCACATTGCAGGCAGATGCTTTACTGTCTGAGCCACCAGGGAAGCCATGACTCTCTTATTCAGATATTATTTTGGCTACTTTTAGTTATTATTCCCAAATATTTCTTGAGATTTTATGATCTTTCCTGGTAAAGTCAATTTCTTTCAAAATTATGATAGTAGTTTTTGACAGCATGAATGAATTAAAAGTAGCTATTGTTGCTTTCCTTTTAATAGAGTTTAAAATACAAGTCAATTACAGAATATGTTCTCTCTTCTTCTGAACAATTTTTTTTTTAATGCAAGTCTATATGTGTAATTTAGCTAAAGTAACTAGGAAAAATTAAGATATCTTTATGCAAATTAAATAAAATAATAGCAAGTACTCCAAAAATCCATATTTCAAAGGCTCCTCAGTAACAGTGCTTTATTCTATAAGTATGAAAGATTAGAATCTTAAATAAGGAGCATTTATTAAAAACTGTCGTGTATTCTACCACCTCATTATCTGTATATTATTTCACTTAATTATCACAGAAATCCTATTCCTTAAATACATCATCATATTTGTAAAGCTATAAACTTACAAGAGTTTATATATCTGGTGACAGAAATAAGAGTGCAAACTCAGAGCTGTCTTAATACAGATCTATAGTCTTAAAAGTTCACTACAAATATTTAAGTTTTGTAACTTAAAAGTCTCATTTTTCTCATCTGTAATGCTGGAATAATGATAATGGGCTTGTGTATGAATATGTGTAAGATGAACAAGGATGTAATTAGATAAATATCATATGAAACTCTTTAATTCAGTTTCAGGAACAAACTAGGTACCACCATTGGCTTCTCCCTAGAAGATTTTAAACAGATACTACCTATCTGGGTCTCAAGTTTATTATCTCCAGAATGAAAGAAATACACACTTTGCTATGTTGAACTGCAGAGTACTTGTCATAATGTATATGAAAACCCCTCATGATGTATAATGTGCATATGTATATATACACATGTACAGCATACATGTATAATCAATGGGACACTTTTCTGAAGTCCTTTATAGTTTTCAGTTTATATAGAACTCTAAATGTGTTTACTAGTAGTATAAATAGTCATTCATATTCCATATTATATCTCCTAAATGGACATTAAGCATTGTTTCTATATATTAAACTAGTTTTCCTGCTGTGCTTTTGTTTTTTTAATGGCACTTCTGGATTTTATTTTATTTTTTTTAAGGAATGAGATGATAGCTTCTCCCCTTTTCTAGGCGTGAACTACATCTCAATGAGTCTGATGCATAGTGTTTCCAAGTATTCTCCTCAACTTCTTTTAAAAATTTATTTTTTAATAAGCAATAATCTGTTGCTACAAAAATATAAATTAAAAATATCTGTCCCATTGGAAAAAAACTCTGATGCTGGGAGGGATTGGGGGCAGGAGGAGAAGGGGACGACAGAGGATGAGATGGCTAGATGACATCACTGACTCGATGGACGTGAGTCTGAGTGAACTCTGGGAGTTGGCGATGGACAGGGAGGCCTGGCGTGCTGCGATTCATGAGGTCGCAAAGAGTCGGACACGACTGAGTGACTGAACTGAACTGAACTGACCCCAGCAACATTGAGTCATTTTTTGCTTTCGTTTTTAAACTAGTGGCTTAAATTTTTCAGTCTTTATTATCAAAGACAGTAACTTCAGAATTGTGAAATATTATTGACCTGATTCCAATCCAGTTAGAATCTACTCAATACTGAGTTGAGCTTTCCAGTTTGGCACACTGGTAAAGAATCTGACTGCCAATGCAGGAGACATAAAAGATGTGGGTTCGATTTCTGGGTTGGGAAGAGTCCCTGGAGTAGGAAATGGCTACCCACCTCAGTATTCTTGCCTGGAAAATTCCACAGACAGAGGAGCCTGGCCAGCTACAGTCCCTGGAGTCATACAGAATTGGACTGATTGAGCACTCTACCACACTGCAACACTGAGTCTTAAATATATATATATAGATAAACCAAGCTTACCTCATGACAAATAGGAGCTCAAATATTACAGTGAGGGATTAGATAAAGAGAATATTAAGTGGTAAGTGCAACAAATAAATATATAAGATGAATATTCCTTATGGTAAAATGGCCAATATTTATATTAAGGATATTGGATCTTCAGAAAAGACCCCAATAAAATCAATAATTTTTTGAGATATATATGGGATAAACATTAAAATGATTCCTATTTTAAGATTAGATTTAAATTGTTTTGGTATAAATTGTTAAAGAAAATCATTACAAAGCTGCTTTTTGCTTTAAATAGAATAGCCCTCTTAGACATCATTCCAGTATTATTGCCTGGAAAATTCCATGGAGGGAGGAGTCTGGCGGGTTACAGTCTACAGAGTCGGACATGACTGAGCACACATAGCTTATTAGATACATTTTTTTAAACTCTTAGAAATTCATTGAAATGTAACTGACACATGTTAGTTTCAAGTACACCACATAATGGTGTTTATATACTACATAATGATATTTGCATATTTAAGATATAGCTCTTAAATTATGAGTGCATTATTAAAGCTCCAAACTAAAAGAACCCCATGCCCATTAGAATCAAAGCAAATTGACATTTAAAAATTTCTACTAGCATTTTCCAAGTAATGAGGACAACTTCAATACTAAGAACTGTTTATTTGTATTTCTTGACATTTCATTTACATTACACACTTATCAAATGCACTGCTAAGTATTTTATTTTAAACTAAATCCTTTTTCCCTAGCATATTTTATTAAAGTATACCATGCATAAAAAGAGCACAAAACTTAAGTGTACATACCCATAAATTATCAAAACATGGATGCTTATGAAACCTCAGAAGAGGACAATAAATAAAATACCTGATATCTCTGGTTTTCCCTCAGTCCCAATCTCCTCCTTCTTCCCATAGGTACCTAATATACATTTTAAAACAGATTAATCTGCTTAAATAAACACTTATATGGAAGGGTTCATGTACATATTTATATATTTTTATATTTATATTTTATTTTCCCTTATTTGCCTTTTAAAAATAATGTTTTGCTGTACAGTTCTCTAAATCTCTTCTCTGTTATGCTTTTCTCTCAGGTAACCCACAAAGAGTAAAACTGCTAAAATGTAAGATAGGCCTGGGCTTCCCTGGTGGCTCAGTGGTAAAGAATCCGCCTGCCAATACAGGAGGAGATGCAAGGGAAGATCCCCTAGAGAAGTACATGGCAACCTGCTCCTGTATTCTTGCCTGGGAAATCCCATGAACAGAGAAACCTGGCAGTCTATGGGGTTGCCAAAGAGTTGGACACTACTTAGTGACTGAACAAGAAGATTGCTTATGTCCGAATACAGTAGATGATTCCAAAATTTTCTGCAAAGTGTTGGTAGAAGCATTTAGAGCATTTTTTACCAGTCAACCCTTTAAATAGACAAATAATCAGCTATAGCGTCCCAGGTGGAACAGTAACAAAGAATCCACCTGACAATTCAGGAGACACTAGAGATATGGATTGGATCCCTGGGTCAGGAGGATCCCTGGAGTAGAAAATGGTAAACCACTCCAGTATTCTTGCTTGGAAAATTCCATGGAGGGAGGAGTTTGGCAGGCTATAGTCCATAGGACCACAGAGTTGGACATGACTGAGCATGTACCCATGCATACACATAGCTTATTAGATACATTTTTAAACTCAGAAAATTATTGAAATGTAATTGACATATATTAGTTTCAAGTATAACACATAATGATAATTGTATACACTATGAAATGATTGCCACAATAACTCTAGTAACCATCTTTCCCCATACAACGTTATCAAAATATTATTGACTATATTCCTTTTTCTGCATATCACATCCTCATGGCTTATTTACCCTGTTTATAACTGGAGGTCTGTATCTTTTAATCCCCTTTACCTCTTTTGCCCATTCCCCTATCCACTCCCTTTTGGCAACTACCCCGTTTGTTCCCTGTACCTATGAGTCTGTTTTCATTTTGCTTGTTCTGTTTTGTTTTCTATATTCCACATGTAAGTGAGATCATGCCATATTTGTCCCTGGCTAGCTAGCTGTTTGGCCTGAGGCGTCCCAATACTGGTGCACACAGGCTGCTGGACGAGGCCAGTTTCCAGCATTAGTAAGCTAGCATGAGGATTCCAAAATGATGCTTGCCAGCACCAGGGTCTTCATGGTGTAATGCACTCTCCTAAAATAGTCGCTGGCAGTATCTAATGTTCCCAGGGGGAACCCTAGTTGCTTCCTCCTCTTGGAAACTTTCCAAAATCAGCAAATGGATCTGACCTAGAGTCCTTTCAAAGGACTACCTCTGCACTGGGACTTGGAGCCTGTGAGATTTTGAGCATGCCCTTTAAGAGAGGGGTCTATTTTTCCTAAAGATCTCTGTCTCTCCTGTACTCAAACCTCACTGGCCTCCAAAGTCGGACATTCTGGTCGCTCATCTTTCCAGGGCAAGATACTTGGAATGAGGAGCCTAACGTGAGGTTCAGAATCCTCATTCCTTGGGGAGAATCTCTGTAACTGGATTATACTCCAGTTTAATCACCTACCTGGGGTCACGTACCCGGGAGTATAGATCTTGGCTATACTGCATCTTTGCTTCTCCTAACCATCTCCTTGTTTTTCCTTCTTTATAGTGTTATTGTAGAAAATCTTTTCTGGAATCTTCAGATTGTTCTCATAAATATTTGTTCCATGCATGCACGCTAAGTTGCTTCAGTTGTGCCTGACTCTTTGTGATCCCATGGACAGTAGCCCTCCAGGCTCCTCTGTCCATGGGGATTCTCCAGGCAAGAAGACTGGAGTGGGTTGCCATGCCCTCCTCCATGGGATCTTCTAAGTCTCTTTATGTTTCTTGCTTTGGCAGGTGGGTGCTTTGCCACCACAGCTGCCTGGGAAGCCCAATATCAAGCCCAATATCAAGAACACTATTTTCAGCTGAAGAACCCACCTGCCAATGCAGAAGACACAGGTTTGATCCCTGGTGTTGGAAGATACTGCATGCTGAGGAGGAACTAAGCCCTTGTGCCACAACTACTGAGACTATTTGTTCTATAAATACTTGTAATTTTGGTGTGCCTGAGGGAGACGGTGAACTCAGGGTCTTCCTACATCATCATCTTGGACATGCTTTCCTATGGTTCACATCTCCATTTTTAACTAGTTTAATTAAGTAGAACCATATGAAGTTGGAGAGCCAAAATATTAGTAATACTGATAAATTATTATGTTTACTCCATAAATATTATATATACACTCTTTGCACTGAGTAAAACTGAGTCTCAGGGGTAAGAGTCCATGACGATGCAGCCTAATGTTTCAAATCAATGGAGGCATCCACAGTTCACGGCGAAGTGTTTCTCTTCACATGTGGGTGCTCAGCTGCTCAGCTATGTCTGACTCTTTGCGACCCCGTGGACTGTAGCTTGCCAGGCTCCTCTCTCCAAGGACTTTTCCAGGCAATTATACCAGAGTGGGTTGCCATTTCCTCCTCCAGGGGGTCTTCCCAACCCAGGGATTGAACCCATTGGCAGGCGGATTTTTTACCACTTTGCCACTTGGGAAGACCACTTTTCTTCATAATGTGGTATAATTCTGGTTAAGATGAAAATACTTTTGGGAATGTGTTTTTCCTCTTGAACTTCATTAATTACATCAGGAAAAGCATGCATGTGAGAATCTACTTCTGGTTTCTCAATTTGCTTGCTTCTTTTGTTTGTTTTCTCTCTGCCTATGTCCAAGGTAGTTTTCAAAATCCTGGATGTATTCTACCACCTATAGCTACTTTTTCTATTTGGGGCATGCATGCAGATTACTAAAGATTTCCTAGCATAGCCACTGTGAGGTGTGAGTACTGCAGGAAGCATAAGCTGATGTGAATTTTCCTTAAGCATTACTTTCATATACACCAATTATCTGGGCATGGCAACCCACTCCAGTATTCTTCTTTGGAGAATCCCATGGACAGAGGAGGCTGGCAGGCTACAGCCCATGGGGTCACAGAGTAGGACATGACTGAAGTGACTTAGCATGAATGCATAGAAGCAAGATGTTGAATGATCTGATTACATCTTTCATCACATTTCAAGAGAAATCAAGTTTGGGTTCATTTATTTTTTATGGCTTTTCCAACTTTAGTGATCCAAGTTCTGGTTTACCTTCCTCCTTTTTAATACTTAATTTGCCTTAGTTTTTCCACCATTTTTACATGTCTAACAGTTTCCCATCTAGAATCAGGAGTACATTGAAGAGAGCTCCAGACAGAAGGCTGCTCTTGTTTGTTTTGTATTTTGTTTGGGACCCTCTTCCTATTCTAGTGTCTGATGGTCTTTGCTCTTTAAAGAAAATAGGATAGAGGTGATAATATCTGTGTGCCACTGTTTGCCAAAGCCCGGGTTACTTTTCTTCTTGTCTGTTTGTATGATCTTAAACTTTCCTCTGAACCACTTCTCTGTATTGGCTCATTTGAAATAGTAAACTTTTCCTTGTAATTACTGGATAATTCTTCAATTCTTTCTGAACTCTATCATCTCACACATTGATTGTTGACGAGTTGCTACCAGCGACTTGCAGTAACATTCACAGTCAGCCCGTGGGTTACCCATGTGGAAGAACTCCTTCAGATGGAGACTGCGCTACAGGGTTTTACTGTTGTTCAGATCTCCAGTGAAATGTATGATCAGGTTCATTTTTTTAGCCCTTCAGATCCTTCCACATTTTCAATCTTTTTATTGTTGTTTAAAGTGAATTAAAATCTTGAAGTTTCTTGAGTTTGGTAACATTCTCCCACCCCCACTGGGATTATTTTAGTGGTAGAAAATCCTCATGCCATTTGTCAATATTGTTTCTTCTATATATTGTTGACGTAAGGAGAGTTCCTCCAGGGGAATCATTACACAGTTAGTGTGTTTGGCGTTCTGTCTAATGAGATCTTCTCTTAGCCTATTCTTAGCACCTTTATGGATTTTAGGTCTGGGAAACCGGTCTGGGATCCCAAAGACTGTCTGTATTAATTTATACTTCAGTTAACATGTGAATGTCCTGTTTGTGCTGCCTTCCTGCCAGCACCTCACATGTCAATATTTTTTTAAAAAATTGTAGCCATTCTGGTGGCTGTGCCAGAATGTGTCTATCACTGTAATTTTAATTGACATTTTCTTTATAATTATTGGTGTTGATCTTCTTTCCAATGTCTATTGGAAATTGAATGTCTGCTTTTGTGAAGTGTTTGCTCAAGTCTCTTAGTCCTTTCTCTACACGTTGTCTTCTTGCTTTGCTGATTTATAAGGGTTCTTTACCAATTCAGAATATGAGTCCATTTCTATTATATGTGTGGCCAGTGGTTTTCCCTACTCTGCTGATTTAAATATCCTATATATTAAAATAAATAAATAAATAAATATCTTATTGTGAAAATTTTTAAACATTAGAGAGATAATTTGTGAGAAAACTATAATGAATCTATAGATACCATCATCAAGTTTTAAGAATGATTACTCCATAGACCACCTAGTTTTGCTTTTACCATATTGGATTATTTTAAAGTCAAGATTCTAAGATATCAAATCCCTTTTTATTTGTAAAAAGGCCACCATGAATCTCTAAAGGATAAGAACAAATTTCTACAATGTAACTCAAATGTTCTTCTAAATTATAATGTTTCTGGTGAATGACAGGATTTTTTATATTTAATAGAGCTTTATTTATCAATCCTTTGCTATATAAACAGTGTTTTGTTTTATTAAATGCTTTCCATACTTTAAGGTTTTAAAAAGTTTCCTATACAATTGTTTAGTGTTTGGATTTTCCTTTAGTTTTGGATTTAAAATCAATTTGGGCTTGATTTTTTTTGGGGGGGGGCTTGATTTTTGTGTGTGGTAGGGGTCAGGTTGTTCTCTATTTTTAATATATAGGCATCTACATAGCACCTTAATTGGTTTATTTCAGTATGGTGCACTAGTTCTGTATTGACATATTATATTAAATATCTATGTATGTGTTAGTTTGCTAATGAACTTTTGGTTCTGTTCTATATGTGTATTTGTCTAACTTAGCAGCAACATTACACTCTTTTAATTATAGTTTGAAATAACTCCTGTTAACTAGGACAACAAATATTCCAATGATGTCCTTCTTAAAAGATTTCTTGGCTATTTTGGGAACTCTACACATTTCAGCATATTTTTTGGAATGAATTCAACTTTACAAATGAAAAACTAAGTGTTGAAAATTATGAGAATTGCATTTAATCTATAAAGCAACTTGAAAAAATGCACAATGCTTATAATACTCAAGCTTCCAACCCAAGTGCATGGACTATCTGTAAGCTATCACTTTCTATCTATCAAATATCTATCCATTTATCTGTCATCTCTATATATTTATTCTAAATAGTATCAGTAGTTTTCATTGGCACATCCATAAGTCTTATACAATGTTTGTTAGATTTATTCCTACTTATATGCTATATTTTAGTGCTTTTTAAAATGATATTTTATATAATATTATTTTTATTTGTTTGTTGCTATTATATAGACATTCTCTTGCTTTTTTCACTGCTTTTGTATTTTGCTACCTTAACAAACTACTGATAAATGTATATGCGAATCTCTTTGGATTTCTACATATTCTCCATGTTCAGTTATAGAATCTGGGGAAAATATACTTTTTTTTCTGATTATTTTAGCTTTAATATTTCTTTTTCTAGACAAGGAATTACTGAGAGGTGTGGTAATTTACCCTATTAGAAGCATAGATGAATGAGTTTCTTTTTTATTGAAAGTAGCTTAGACATCTAATCCAACTTGATGTCAAAGGAAATCATCGCATCTAAAAACTTTGTCTTTTACTTAATTTTGAAAAATTCATTTATATTATAAAGTAGGTCCGTTACCCTTTCGCCAGTGATGTTCACTTACTATAGTTTTCTGTACTGAAATACTAGGCATATACATTTTTATCTTCTGATTGTCTGACTCTTTCTCTTTTCTCCAACTATCAAGCATCCACTCCTGTAAATGGTAGAAGCAAAAACAATCACAGGACATGGTCAATCTCCAAGGAACACTTTTTGTGTACTAAAGAAAAAAATGCCTATTCCCAAAATGTTTAATACATATATACATATGTATATCTAATCTCATAGAATGTTTCATTTTAAAAATCAGTATGGTAACCATCATACTCTAATTTTAAAAACAAAATAAAACTGAATCTTAGAGAACTTAAGGAACATGTCCAAGTAAATTCATGAATAAGCAGTGTATCCCATACAGATAATACAATATATCTAGTTCTCTAGTCTTTGTCAGTTTATATATCTATTGCTTGCTTGCTATTTTTTAAAAAGTAGAACAAAATTTATCCAATATTTTTTTCAAAGTGTAAGAGAATATAACTTTCCAAGATATGAGGAATCTTTCCAGGATATGAGGATATAAAGAACCTGGAGTCTTCAAGAATAATAAATTTTAAAAAACACAAAAATTGTTCATTATGTCTAATTTTGAAGATAGAAAATCGACATAATGACCTGCATATTCAAAAGGCCTTTTAAGTCTACTTTGTTAGGATTTTATAAAGAATGGGAGAATAATGTAGTGAAAAAAACAGTAACAAAAAAGACAAATGATAAGACATATTATGTTTTCATTCAGATGCTTTTCTTTAAAGATTTTAAATTTCTTTTTTTTTCTTTTTTTCTGCTTTTTATTTATTTATTTATTTAGCTCTTTATTTTTTAAATTTTAATATCTTTAATTCTTACATGCGTTCCCAAACATGAACCCCCCCTCCCACCTCACTCCCCATAACATCTCTCTGGGTCATCCCCATGCACCAGTAAGATTTTAATTCACATAATAATTTATCTCAACATTTTACATTAGTATCTATCTTTCTGATTATATCCCATACATTAATATGAATATAAAATATTATAAATCCCCTATTATTTAAGTTAGCTTGCCTGAAAGGCAGAACTTGAAACCAGCAAGTAAAAGTCTTAACTAGAAAATTAATTAGGAAAATAGTGGCTATTACAACTCATTTCGTGAAGACAAAGCATCCAACAAGCTGCTATATCTTTTTTGTTGTTGTTTTGATTGTCTTAAATTGAGTACGTGTATTTCTGGAAAGATATAATTATATATTTTTTTAATTGGAGTATGGCTGCTAGACAAGTTTAAGAATAATAACTAATAAATAAAATACATTTTAAGTTAAATCTATACAAATTCAAAAGCTTGTCTATATAGTTTTTCTCAGAATCTTTCTATAATGAAGAGCAAAAGATAATCCTCAAATACTTATAAATTTTTGCTTTACTGGTTCCAAGAACTTTAACTTATAAATGTGAAACCAAGAGTAATTGTTAGAAAGAATTACTTTAGAACACTGTTTTTCATATTGAGCATATTTGTTCACATTCAAAAACATAGCCACAAAAATCACAGTGGAAATGTCTTATCTTTCCTTTGCTTAGTGAGCAGAAATAGAAATAGAGATGGCTTTCACCTGTTGCATGATTTTGATTTTTTTGGCCCAAATAGCTAACCCATATAGATCAGCATTGATACAAGTTCATTTCTTTCCTTCATGTGTATATAATTCATTCTGAGTATTTTATAATGTCCAAAAATACATACTTTAAAATTATCTGAGGAATTATATAAAACTATCACTAAAAATATTTAATCTAAAATAATAATTTCAATTTTATCACAATATTCCAACCTGAAGACAGGCTGGGGGACTGAAAGTATGTATGTTTGAGACAACAGACATTTAAAGTGACTTCTTTCTTATAAAGATTGTCTAAGTCTAATTCCAGTAGGAATGTACACACGTGTTTTTATAGCATATATGTTTGATTCATCAAATACACATCCTGTCCTGCAATGGTAAAGTCACATTGCACAGCAGGCTGTACTATGGAGAATAACATCCTGTAGATGCCAGACCTAAAATGAAGAAGCAGCATGATAGAGCTGATCTGGGTTTGGTTCATGAAGTGCTGTCACAATAGCTTTTATGATTTTTTTTTCTTCTTGTGCCTCATAATTTTGTATCTGCTGCTGCTGCTGCTGCTAAGTCGCTTCAGTCGTGTCTGACTCTGTGCGACCCCATAGACGGCAGCCCACCAGACTCCCCCGTCCCTGGGATTCTCCAGGCAAGAACACTGGAGTGGGTTGCCATTTCCTTCTCCAATGCATGAAAGTGAAAAGTGAAAGTGAAGTCGTTCAGTTGTGTCTGACTCTTCGAGACCTCATGGACTGCAGCCTACCAGGCTCCTCTATCCATGGGATTTTCCAGGCAAGAGTGCTGCAGTGGGGTGCCATTGCCTTCTCCGAAGTTTTGTATCTAGAAATCAACAAATAATTTAAATCAAGAACTAGCAAACAACGGCCCAGAGGCCAAATAAGCCCCACAAACTAAGAATGTGATTTATAGGGTTAAATCGTTCATTTGAAATGGTTATATAAATATCTAAATAATATTTTTAATTTTTTTTCTCTGGTCCATAAAACTTAAAAGATTTACTATCTAGCCCATTGAGACATGTTTGCCAAGGTTTTTCAAGATTGTTTCTGGAGTGTATACTTCATTGATTCCTTGTTACAAAATAAAAACATATTTGGTTCTTTACCAGCCAAAGTTAAGCCAAAAATCAATCAAAGAATTTCAAATAGAAACCAGTTAATAGAAGAAAGAGAAGTTTAACAAGTGTTTAACAAGTTTAACAAGTTCAACAAGTGTTGAAATCTTCTGATGGGGCTTCCTAGGTAGCACAGTGGTTAAAATAAAAAAAAAAAAAAAATCCCCCTACCAAGGTAGGAGATGCAGGAGATAGAGGCAGATTTGATCCTTGGATTGAATGATCCCCTGGAGAAGGAAATGGCAACTCACTTCAGTATTCTTGCCTGAAGAATTCCATGGACATGGGAGCCTGGTGGGCTACTGCCCATGGGGTAGCAAAGAGTTGGACATGACTGAGCAACTGAGAATGCATGCATAAAACTTCAGGGAGCATTTTGATGATCAGAAATCCAAAGTTACTAGCTGAGTTGTACCCACCCAAAATCAAACATTGATCTCTAACCTACAGTACCCCAGAATGTGACTCTATGGTTGTACTTGGAGAGAAAGCCAATAAAGATGTGATTAAGTTAAGATTAGGGTGGACTCTGATATGCCTTGACTGGTGTCCTTATAGTAAGAGAAACTCTAGACATACAGAGAGAGATGCCAAGGCTGTGCATGCACAGAGGAAAAATCCAGTGAAGACACAGCAAGAAGGTGACTGTTGGTAAGCCAAGGTAAAAACATAAGAAGAAACCTGCCTTGCCAACACCTTGATCTTGGGCTTCTGGCCTCCCAAACCATGAGGAAATAAATGTCTGGTGTTTAAGTCATTCTGCTTATGTTATTCTATTATGGCAGTCCTAGCAAACTAATCCAAGAAACTGCCACCAGTGATCCCTGTTACTATGGGACCAAGTCGTGTGGTTTTCAAGAGGACACCCAAACACGATTATCAAAACATGTCAGTCATCCCATGAAGTGTATACACCCGCACAATAAACTATCTTGCTTCTCTTCTACTTATCTCGTTCTGAGAGTACTGTTGGGACCGGACCTGAGCCATGACGGGCTCAACAGGCCACACTAGGCCTAAGCCTCAGGTGAGTCATGAGTCATTCTGGGAAGCCCCACCAAGGTCCGCAACGAGACCAAGGTCCCCGATAACACCAAGGTCCCCGATGACACCAAGGTCCCCCCTGATGACGCCAAGGTTAAGTCAATCACCACAATGACCCAAGGTTGAGTCAATCACCACACGCCAACTACACTATTGCTGAGACAAAAGACTGCCTGTATATAAGCAGCTGTGATTCAGAGCTTGGGGCTCTCGTCAAGACTCCACTGTGCTGGATGAGACTTGAGCCCTAGCTCGAGCTAGCAATAAACCCCTTTATGCCTTTGCATTGCTGTGGACGTCTTATTCTCTCAGTTTTGGGGACTCAGACACTGGGCATAACAAGTACATCTCTTTCGCCTCTCTTTAGGATAACCTAAATTTGAGTTTTCTGGCTACAAAATCTGGGAAAAGCATTTTCAAGTTTTGAGCACCTGTGATGTTTATGAACAAACAGGAGCAAGTTAATTATACTGGGGGGCAAAAGAAGCAAAGATGTCCTGTCCTACAGTCATCAGTCCTCACATTCTTCCAGCTGTGAGTAATTCTTGAATGATACAAGAACCATATCATGATTTAGTCAAACAGATGCAACTCTCTCTTAAACTTAGATATGCTCACCTTCTCCTTACAAAAAAAGAGCATAAAGTTAGGATAAAGATGACTATGATCATCTTTTTGATGCTAATTTATTTTTACCCCACTCCACTCCAGTGCTCTTGCCTGGAAAATCCCATGGACGGAGGAGCCTGGTGGGCTGCAGTCCACGGGGTCGCTAAGAGTCAGACACAACTGAATGACTTCACTTTCACTTTTCACTTTCATGCACTGGAGAAGGAAATGGCAACTCACTCCAGTGTTCTTGCCTGGAGAATCCCAGGGACAGGGGAGCCTGGTGGGCTGCAGTCTATGGGGTCGCACAGAGTCGGACACGACTGAAGTGACTTAGTAGCAGCAGCAGCAACAATTCCCTTTGGCTATACTGAAAGTAAAGAAATAATTGCAAATTCCATTTTCAGATAGAAAATGTGAGCCAGCAGACAAGTGCTTCGTCATAGAATAGCTATAAACTTGTATTTTTAAAAATACACAATTTATCTACTTTCAGGCAGTGGAAAGATTCAGAGATAACTAAATGGCTTAAGACACAGGCATTGGGAGAACCTCAGGGTCTCAGAAGGTTGAGCAGACAGCATCACCTTCTACACCTTCTATCCTGAGAATACTTACTGATTTGGGGCATGGATGCAATTCTGAGAAATCAGGTGCAAAACTTAAAGAAAATCCCAGTAAAAGGAATGAATGAGGAGGTAAATTGGAGAATTTTTTAAGTTTATTGGGAGCAGTTTAAAGTACTTGATGGGTTTCCAGTTTAGAATATTTATCTAATGTAAATGAAATTGACTGATTTAGAGTTTAGGATCCAGTGGGGAGGAAAGCCCTTCAATATACATTGAACTGCTAGCTGAAAACCCTAGAGTGTTGGGGTAATGTACAGACAAACTGAGTAAGCTGAGCCTTATCAGAGCTGTACTGTAGCTCAGCTCAGCTCAGTACCTTCTTGAAATTTCCTCCACTCCATTTTGCTAGTGGTCAGTAAGGTGAACTCATTTTAGAGGAAGTGAAATCATCTTGAATCACTACACTTTTCACACTTAACATCTAGAATTCCTTAAAAAATTATTATGATTTTTTAAAAAGACATTAATGGAAAATAAAAATTTTAAAAAATGGAAAAGAGAAATTGTCCTCTAGATAGTCCAGATATTGAAAGTGATTGACAAGAGCTTTAAATATTTATGACTATTATGTTCATGAAAGGGAGAAAAGTGATGCTAATTGAAGAATTTCACAAGAGAACTGGAGTCTATAAAAATCAAATTAAACAGGAATTCAAGAAATGGAAGAGTATAATATGTGAAAACCAGAACTTATCAGGTGGGTTTAACAGCAGACTAGACACAGCAGAATTTAGAAATTGCCACTTAATCCAGTTTATAGTCAACCAACAAGTAAATTACTAAAGCCATTGACTGCTCTCAAGCTAACACACTGATTTCAGATTATCTGATAAATACATCTACGTTGATTAATTTGGTCCAATCTAACGTGATGCCCCTTAATTTGATTTAAAGCCTTAAAATTAATTCATTCAATTTCTAAAACTTATCCCAAGTTGAGACAAAGAGAGACAAATATATAGATAATAGATTGATGATGCTGCTACTGCTAAGTCACTTCAGTCGTGTCTGACTCTGTGTGACCCCATAGATGGCAGCCCACCAGGTTCCCCCGTCCCTGGGATTCTCCAGGCAAGAACACTGGAGAGGGTTGCCATTTCCTTCTCCAATGCATGAAAGTGAAAAGTAAAAGTGAAGTCGCTCAGTCGTATCCGACTCTCAGCGACCCCATGGACTGCAGCCTTCCAGGCTCCTCCGTCCATGGGATTTACCAGGCAAGAGTACTGGAGTGGGGTGCCTTGATGATAGATTCTTTAAATTCTTTCCATGTCCATGCTATATTCTCCTAATCCAGATTTTTCATCTGCATAGGGAATGCTGATTTTTGATGTCTAACTATGTGTCTGGATTTGGCTGTGATCTTGTGAAGAACACTATCCTCTTGAAGAATGCTCACATGAAAACATTATTATCTCTCAGATGAAAACATTGTAGTCTCTATAACCATGCAGGATGCAAGATATGTGAGAGGGCTGCCGCACACCTAGTAAGGGAGTCTCAAAGAATTTGATATTTTTCGTTCATCTTAATTCATTCAAATATTCCTATTACAATGACCTGGGTTTCACTCTTTCTTATTGAACTTATTTACTCACAATATCATGCTTAATGAAATTATAAATTTACATTCTGTTTTAATTTAAACAAAAGAACTTTGTTTCAGGCTTAAAAATGATTGATATTTTACTATATGATAAACCATCACAGTAGTTTTCTCTGATGAGGATGGAGCCAAGACTTTTAAGCTCTGAAATTATTTTATAGCTATAATATCTCTGGAGAAGTCAGAGGCAGCTATTCAGCTGCTATTATTTAGCCTAATTCTAACCTCAAATTCTGCTGGGTTAGCACCTTGGTCTCTCAAAGCTTGTCTTCAAAAGACATACCATTCTAAACAATTATACATATAAGTTCCTATCTACTGAATACCAGTGACTACTGGTATCCCACGTTTTCACTGATTATAAAAATGATTTTTCGTTTCTTTTATTGATAATATATTATCTAAAATCAACTCTAGTAGCAAATATTAGATTGGTCTTTAATCAGTACAGGAATACAGAAACAACTCTAAATATTACAGCAAGTTTTTAAGTAGAGTGAATTAGAGACAAAAAAATTCTTTGGAAAGTCTGATTGAGCAAGTTATCAAAGCTCTTACTGGAACTCAGGAGATTAGGAAATGCAGAAAACACAGGATATTGCCTATATAAAAATGTAATGTAATTACTATTAATGTTTAAAATAAAGCAAGAAAGAAAAAAACTAACAATCGATAAAATAGGAAAAATAGCTTTGGTTTAAGTGAACTAGTGGTAGTGCCAAAAATGCTTAGCAAAATAATTATTCTAATGATGAACTAAAAATGAAAACCTTAAATGTCACCATATAGTTGTTGATAGAACAATGTATCAAATACCAACAAAGAACATACGTTTTTTTTTAATGCAAGATACAAGAATTTTAACTGTTTATAAGAAGTTTCATACATCAGTAATAATATTTTCAAATCAGAGGTGCATGCTTTCTTGGCCCTCAGACATCTACAAAGGTACTTAGCTAACAATAATACTTGTCGTTGTTATTGTTTAGTTGCTAAGCTGAATCTGGTTCATTTGTGACCCATGGACTAGAGCCCACCAGGCTCCTCTGTCCATGGAATTTCCTAGGCAAAAATACTGGAATGGATTGCCATTTCCTTCTGCAGGAGATCTTCTGGACCTAGAGGTAGAATCTGAGTCTCCTGCATTGCAGGCAGATTCTTTACCACTGAGCCACCTGGGAAACTCTGATTTAGTTAAAACCCCACTATTCCTTCATGTAGCTATTGATGCTGTCAAGTAAAAAGAACACAAGAGCATATGAAATGAAGAATATATGTCTAGTCACTCAGCCGTGACTGACTCTTTATGACCCCATGGACTGTAGCCGGCCAGGCTCCTCTGTTCATGGTATTCTTCAACCAAGAATAGTGGAGTGGGTTGCTATTTCCTCCTCCAGGGGATCTTCCTGACCCTGGAACTGAGCTCATGTCTCCAGCATTTCCTGCATTGGCGGGCAGATTCTTTACCATTTAAGCCACCTGGGAAGCCCAAAGAATATATATATATATATATGCTGCTGTTGCTCAGTCACTTCAGTCGTGTCCAACTCTGTGCGACCCCATAGACAGCAGCCCACCAGGCTCCCCCATCCCTGGGATTCTCCAGGCAAGAACACTGGAGTGGGTTGCCATTTCCTTCTCCAATGCATGAAAGTGAAAACGAAAGTGAAGTCACTCAGTCGTGTCTGACTCTTTGTGGACCCCATGGACTGCAGCCTACCAGGCTCCTCTGTCCATGGAATTTTCCAGGCAAGAGTACTGGAGTGGGGTGCCATTGCCTTCACTGATATATATATATATACACACCACAAAATAATGACAAAAAGGGAAAGATGATGATAAAGCAAAACACTTCCTAATTATAAAATAATCAATTTACAAAAGAATATTCAGCAATTTTAAATGTGCATGTACCTAATAACAAAGCTTCAAAATACATGAAGCAAAATGGAAAATTCAAAAAAGAAATAACTACTGTTGGCCGTTTTAACAGGTTGGGTATAGTGACTGACAGAATGAATAGCAACTACAAATAACTTACAAATGAAAGACATACAATAACTTGAAAAGCTCTACCAACTAACTTGACTTAATTGATAGCTTTAAATGGCACAACAAATTATCTTTTCAAGTGTGTAGAGAATATTTAACAGAGTAGATCAAACTGTGAGCCATAAAACAAGATTCAGAAAATTCAAATACTTGAAATAACAAAAAATATTCTACAACTACAACCTTGATAACAAAACTGCTGAAATAACATAAAAGAAACTCAAACACCAATATTCTTCAAGAAATAGATATAAAATTCCTCTGAAAATTTAATCATCTATTTCCAAAAATTAATATTTCATGACCAAGAGGGGTGTATTCCTGATATGCAGAATTGAGTTTAAATTCCAATATACATCCATGTAGTTTACTATATCACAATATACAGGAGAAACAGTACATGATCTCTTCAACAGATGTAGAAAATGTTTTTGACAAAATGATGATTCTTTATTAAGAAATAATTCTTTCTAAATTGATCTATAACATAATGTAACCCACATTAATGATTAGATATGGTAAGACATTACATACCTATTGTCTCTCCAGTACTCTTTCCTGGAAAATCCCATGGACGGAGGAGCCTGCCTGGTGGGCAGCAATCCATGGGGTCGCTAAGAGTCGTATATGACTGACTGTCTTCACTTTCACTTTTCACTTTCATGCATTGGAGAAAGAAATGGCAACCCATTCCAGTGTTCTTGCCTGGAGAATCTCGGAGAAGGTGCGGGGTGGGGGGCTCGTGGGCTGCCGTCAATGGGGTCGCAGAATTGGACACGACTGAAGCAACTTAGCAGCAGCAGCAGCATTGTCTCTATTTCTGACAGTGCTTCTAAAACCCTTGTAATTTCATGAGTGAAAGTGGTGCTAAATGTATTTTTTTGTGTGTGTAACATTGGCCTTTTACCTGGATTCTTGAAATAAACCTCCTAAAACCCTTGTAATATCCAGAGTGACAGCAGTGTCTTAGACAGAGCTCCCAAATCCCTTGCAGTTTTCTAGGTAACAGGAGCACCTTTTGTTATAAAGAGGCAACTCTGGGTAGGCTCTTGGTGTTGGGGAGAGGCTGGTCACGAGAAAGGCCAAGCCATGATTAGAAGTTTGGAAATTCCAACCCCACCTCCTAACCTCTGGGAGGGTGAAAGGAGTTGGAGATAGAGTTAATAATCAATCATGCCTATGTAATAAAGCCTCCATAAAAATATATAAACTACAAAGTTTGGAGAATTTCTGGTTTGATGCTGAGAAAGTGGCACACCCCAACAGCATGGGACCAATGATTCTGTGCTTGGAATCCTTCTAAAACTCTTCTGTGTACCTCTTCACTTTGGTGTTCATTTGTATCCTTTATTATCCTTTATAATAAAATGCTTATACTAGAATAATGTATCATTGCATTTATATGGAATCCAGTCTAAGGCAAAACTAACCTATGTCAAGACTTCCATGAGAATTTTCAATAACCTCAGATATTCAGATGACACCACACTTATAGCAGAAAGCGAAGAAGAACTGAAGAGTCTCTTGATGAAAGTGAAAGACTTGGCTTAAACTCAAGGTTCAGAAAACTAAGATCATGGCATCTGGTTCCATCCCTTCATGGCAAACGGATGGCGAAACAATGGAAACAGTGAGAGACTTTATTTTGGGGGGCTCCAAAATCAGTGCAGATGATGACTGCAGCCATGAAATTAAAAGACACTTGATCCTTGAAAGAAAAGTTATGACCAACCCAGACAGCATATTAAGAAGCAGAGACATTAGTTTGCTAACAAATGTCTGTCTAGTCAAAGCTATGGTGTTTCCAGTAGTCATGTACGGATATGAAAGTTGGACTAAAAGCTGAGTGCTGAAGAATTGATGCTTTTGAACTGTGGTAGTGGAGAAGACTCTTGAGAGTCTCTTGGACTGTAAGGCGATCCAACCAGTCCATCCTAAAAAAAAATCAGTCCTGAATATTCACTGGAAGGACTGATGCTGAAGCTGAAACTCCAATACTCTGGCCACCTGATGGGAAGAACTGACTCATTTGAAAAGACCCTGATGCTGGGAAAGGTTGAAGCAGGAGGAGAAAGGACAACTGACAATGAGATGATTGGGTGGCATCACCAACTCAATAGACATGAGTTTGAGCAAGCTTTGGGAGTTGGTGATGGACAGGGAAGCCTGGGATGCTGCAATCCATGGGGTTGCAAAGAGTCGGACATGACTGAGCAACTGAACTGAACTGAACAGAATCTATGTCAAATGAAATTATTCTGCTGATTTTCTATTTGGTAAGGATTAAAAGGATTTTATACATAAAGAATTCTTCTGAGATAATGGATATGTCCTATTTCAAGCTTGGTGGGATGGCTGTATTTGGGAGTAATTATCAAAACACATACCAAAGTTGAATGGGTTTATTTTATGTAAATAATCTCACAAAGAGGTAGATTTAAATATCAAATAATTAGATGTATTAGTTATGCTATATTAATTACAAGAAATGCTATGGAGGATTATTAATTTCTAATCTTCCTTTCTGTGAACTGTAAAAAAAATGAGGTGTCAAATCAACTGCTAGCATGACTAGTATTTAGTCAATTATTTTCAAAATTGGTCAAAATATGTTGTCACTAAAAACAATGCATAATTACTTTGAATACCTCGTTAGTTAAAATACATAGGATCAGTGTGAGCCAGTTTACCTTTATCCTAGATAAAGATCTTTCCAGTGCATATTTCTAGTAGTGTGGTTCTGCTAACTCCAGTTTCACTTCATTTTCTTGCATAATATGAATTTCGGTGTACATAAGATTATTAATTTGAGTTTTCTAAAAGAGGTAGTAAGAATTTAAGACATTGAAAACTGAGGACAGAATCCTTCGAGATTTTTACACTATTTCCCCTCATTATTCTACACCTCCTTCAACCATAAGTAATCTATCAGCTATTCTTTAAAAAATTTATTTACTTTTTTCAAAGAAACAGAAATTAAAACTATTGACACATAAACATTGTGAATATGTTTTATTAATTATTTAATTAAAGCAAACTATATCAGCGGTTTGGAAATTCATTAGTCCTCTTTCGAAGGGAATAAAAGTACATGATGTACTTGACTCACAGTTTTCATACATTTTGGCCTCAAGAGTCATCACAGTCTTAAAAATATTGAGGATCCTAAGGAGTCTTTGTTTTTGTGGTTATATCTACCAATACTATTCATATTTGGCATTATGACTGAGAACTTTTTAAAATACTTATTTATTTAAAATAAGTGAAAGCGAAAGTCACTTAGTCCTGTGCACCTCTTTGTAATCCTATGGATTGTAGCCTGCCAGTCTCCTCTGTCCATGGAATTCTCCAGGCAAGAATACTGGAGTGGGTAGCCAACCCTTTTCAAGGAGATCTTCCCAAACCAGGAACTGAAGCCAGGTCTCTGGCACTGCAGGCGGATTCTTTGCCATCTGAGCTGTTATGAAAGGTAGTTGTATTTAAAACAAAAATAACTCATAAGAAGAGGAGCATTCTTTTTTTTCTTTTTTTCTTTCCTTCTTTTCCCCCTACAAATTTCAAATCTTGAAAGACTTGTTTAACAGAAGACAGCTGGATTTTTAATCTGCTGTGATGTGCTATTAAGGTTGAGGTATATTAAATCAAAACAAAATGGAACAAACAAAAACCCAGTCACACAAATGTATATATATTTAGACGTGGTAGTAGTAATTGCAAAGTCTGTTAATATTATTTTGGATATCATTGCTCATGCTCTGAGAAAATACACCAAAGGACAGCTTCTTAAAGGTTACTTTTAATGTAAAATCTGAGTTCCTATCAATGAACTTTTCTTGCTATATTACATAAAAATACATTGAATAGATTTTTTACTTCTCAAAAGATCTGTACCACCATGAATTCTTCATATTCATTCACTGAGTTATGTACAGCTTCCAAATGTTGACTCAATTTATTGTGTCAAAAATTGAGTTTGTATAAAATCCTACAGATTTTATCAGATACACTTTTAATTTCTGAGAAATTGTCCATCTCATATGGCAGATACAGTTCTTCTAAAATGCTTATTCTCAGTTGAAATATCAAATTGTATCATTGATACATTTGATACAATCATTGATACAAAGTCAACCTATCAGTTCAGTTCAGTTCAGTCGCTCAGTGGTGTCTGACTCTTTGCGACCCCATGAATCGCAGCACGCCAGGCCTCCCTGTCCATCATCAACTCCCGGAGTTGACTCAAACTCACGTCCATCGAGTCAGTGATGCCATCCAGCCATTTCATCCTCTGTCATCCCCTTCTCCTCCTGCCCCCAATCTCTCCCAGCATCAGAGTCTTTTCCAATGAGTCAACTCTTCGCATGAGGTGGCCAAAGTACTGGAGTTTCAGCTTTCGCATCATTCCTTCCAAAGAACACCCAGGACTGATCTTTAGAATGGACTGGTTGGATCTCCTTGCAGTCCTGTAACCTTTAAAAAAGTCTACGTTTTTCCTAATGGTTATTGGTTGATTTTGTTCCTTTCTAGAGAAAAGTCCACAAGTACCTGTCAATGTGTATAGTTCTCCTATCAGTTGCTTTCTCAGGAAAAAATGGTGCTATGGGAAAAAAGCAACTAATTCAGCATGACAAACAATTATACAAGTGCTTTTCCTATAGACAGCCACTTAGTATGGTTTTTTTACAAAGTGCTTCCCATTTTGTAACACAAAATACTAAATAAAGTAAAATTTACAAGAGTGTTATTTTATACAGTTAATATTTTTCACTTTTCCATCAGGGACATTCATGTGTATTACTGCCATTGATTTGTGTTAGTGTGTGTTTGGTTGTTGAGCAAAAAAAAAAAAGAGAAAACACAATGTGAGAGTTGCAAGTGATGTTTTATTTGGGGCAAAATGAGGACTATAGCCCAGTAGACAGCACCTCAGATAACGCTGAGAAACTGCTCCCCAGAAGCAGCGAAGAAGATCAGTAAATATGTGATTTTGGTGAAGGGGGAGTACATGCAACATCTTTTTGCAGAAGGTTTCAGATAATCACAGGGAACATTAGTCAGCATGAAGGATTTTAGTGCTTTTCTAGATATGAGGAGATACAAGAATTGGGCTCGTAAAATCAGCTCCTAAAAATATTTATTCTCTGAAGGCCTGTTCTGCCAGTTTTTCCCAGAGCACAGAGTGCCTCCTTTCTACTCTCCACCCTGAACTCCTTTGAGGGGGGTGTTGAAGCTCAGCAACTGAAGTAGCCTACAACTTAGTCCTGTGGAGGTAGATAGCAAGTGCCAACCGCAAGTGCCAATTTTTAGCTGACATGGTGAAGAACATGGTGATTAATTAGTAGGGCCTGGCATGACTGTCATGATTCTTTCTACGGCACAGTTTTACCACTTTCGTTTTTGTAACATCAGGATAAATGTCAGCGCAATGAAAAAAGTCCATTGATGTCTCAGTGTTATTATGAAAGCAGTTTGATCTCATTGAAATTAAATGATGTTTGCTCCTTGGAAGGAAAGGTATGACAAACCTAGACAGCATATTAAAAAGCAGAGACATCACTTTCATGACATAAGTCCTTATACTTAAAGTTGTTTTTCCAGTAGTACGGATGTGAGATTTGGATCATAAAGAAAGGTGAATGCTGAAGAATTGGTGCTTTCAATTTGTGGTGTTGGAGAAGACTCTTGAGAGCCCCTTGGACTGCAAGGAGATCAAACCAGTTCATCCTAAAGAAAATCAACCTTGAATATTCATTGGAGGGACTGATGCTCAAGCTCCAATTCTTTGACCACCTGATGTGAAGAGCCAAGTTATTGGAACAGACTGATGTTGGGAAAGATTGAAGGCAAAAGAAGAGGGCAGCAGAGGATGAGATGGTTAGATAGCATCATCCACTCAATGGACATGAATTTGAGTAAACTCCAGGAGATAGTGGAGGACAAAGGATCCTGGCGTGCTCCAGTCCATGGGGTCACAAAGAGTTGGACACAATTTAGTGACTGAACAGCAACAACAACATAGATACCTAAAAGGATGTTAAGAATGTCCAAATCTTCCTAGACCACACTTTGAGAATCACTCTGCTAAGGCACAGTCAACCCGAAACTTGTCATAAGTGTGTAGTGTGTTTTGAGCATCAGTTTCTTTCCTAGAAGATCTCGTACATTTCAAAAGGGTGATTAATTAGAGTTCAAGTAAAAGAGTCTCTGCTATCCATATGAATAATAGGAGAGCATACCATTTTCTCCTAAAGTAGAATTATTTCCAAATCCATTATTAGTTCTCTTTAAAATTTGAATGACATTTTGAAGGGTGTATATTATTAGCTCCATTTTATAGATTAAGAAATTGAGGCCACTGTTTGGTGGAGACAATAATAGATCTTAATTCATAGGATTATGATTTTGTTTAAAAACATTTCAGTCTCACATGAAAGTTGGAATTCAGAGAAAAAGGGAAAAAGTTGCTTTGAATTTATTTTCACTGAGAAATATAATTTATATCTATTATATATTATATGCATTATCTGTTCCTGATCAAACCTGATGACAGTAAAATATCCAGGAGATCTTAGTTCAAACAAAAATAATTGTGCTTAATTGAAGGACATCATCATTAATCCTAGTCAATAAAATGGTTAATAGATAATCCCCTACAAGGATGCCAGCTCGGATTCAGTCTTTTTTTTTTTTTTTTTTTTACTTTACAATATTGTATTAGTTTTGCCGCATATCAACATGAATCCGCCATGGGTGTACACATGTTCCGTCTTTAAAATGGCACCTTCTCTTGAATATCTATAAAGGCAAAAGAAGAAATCTTTTTTTTTAAATATAATTTATTTTTTACTTTAAAACTTAAAGTAATCAATTCTGTTATTTAAAGTTTCTTTAATGTAATTTCCTCTAATATACTGCATTATTTCATTAATCTCATTGTTTGGTATTCTAAACCAATACTCCATTATTAGATTTGGTTTTTTTTGCTCTGGTGCCTGCTCTAGGTAGAAAATTAGTTTTTGAACAAATTCAATATATCTAGAAAAAATTAAATGTCCTGAATTACCAGTCTGTTATTTGAATAGAATTTTATTTTCCTGCAAGTGAACTTTGCAAGTATCAATGTCTTAAACTTCTGGGGCTGAATCCCAGTGTCTGGTTCCTACAGATGTAAACACTTGATTGGTCAAAATTTTGGCCTTTTTTTTTTTCTGTCCTGTTATATTCTGAGATACACATATAAGATGAGAAAAATAAAAGTTTGGTTCTTAAAGAGAAGAATTTTTGCAGTATGCTCATGACACCTAAACTGCTGCCTCCCAAATCAGTCAGATGGGCTATTATAGCATTCTGTGCAAAAAATGCTAATGTGCTTACTGAAACTTCTCACTTCCTAATCGTCCTGGCAGTGACCACAATAGCCATCATACTTTCTATGTAGAGTCATCCTTGATTTAAATGTAACCAGAATCCTGGCATTCATGTAAAATTTAAGTTGTTCTAAAATTCAAAGTCTCCCCACAACTTTAGTGGCAACAAATTATTATTTAATGTACTGAGAGTAGTGTATCTCCAATAGTATAAACATTGCTGCTGCTGCTAAGTCGCTTCAGTCGTGTCTGACTCTGAGCGACCCCATAGACGGCAGCCCACCAGGCTCCTCCGTCCCTGGGATTATCCAGGCAAGAGTACTGGAATGGGTTGCCATTTCCTTCTCCAAGGCATGAAAATGAAAAGTGAAAGTGAAGTCGCTTAGTCGTCTCCGACTCTTAGCGAGCTCATGGACTGCAGCCCACGAGGCTCCTCCGTCCAGGGGATTTTCCAGGCAAGAGTACTGGAGTGGGGTGCCATTGCCTTCTCCAGTATAAACATTAGATGACTTAAATGTACTTTCTGTTGATAATCTTGGCTACCTTGTAGGGCCATTCCCAATATCCATCAACCCACATCTGGGTTTTCCTTTTCCTCCCATTACTTTGTATCTAACTGTCAGCATTTTGATTTTTGGTTTTGTTTTGGCTTCTTTTTTTTTTTTTTTTTTGGAAGGAACATTTCCTCATTTTTCTTTATGTATCTCCCAGTATAAACCATACTTTGTCTCCTTCAGGGAAACATTGAGAGCCACACCCTGAAGGCAACTGGAATAGTCTTACAATCTCACCATGAACTCAATCTAGAATTCTGAGAAATTTTGTCAAGTGACAAAGCAGCGGCCACCAATTACACCAGAGAAATCACAATTGGCTCCATCATGCACTGTGTGTTTTGGAATGTGCAGTACTCTTTAAAGATACACTAACAGGCCCTAACGTAAAAAGGTTCAATAACAGAAGCTTGACTGCTTTCTATTTCAGTGCTTTTCATCTGTAATAACATCCTCATCAAAATTCAGTGACAATCCTTAACATTTTACTAGAAAATTAAATTGAAGACCAGGTGACTTGTCTTGATAAATTATAACAATGCATTAATTACCTCCCATTTCTCTTGGATCCATACTGCTTTTTTAATTTTAAAGTTAAAATCTTTTTTTTTTCATTCAAAATTGTTTCATTCACTTTGTTACTACTTCAAAAATGTCTCAGACACTACAACCAATGGATTCAAAACTGAGTAGGATGAAGTAGATGCCTCTGAAGAGTTGTAACCTAATAGGATAATCAGTAGACAGTGTAAGTGGCATATGAAAATACAATTGTGCCAAATAGTATATTTTGGATGATTCTGTCAAATGTGACCCTTGGAACATTGTGTCTATAAATTTACCTAATTAGTTTGTGCAAGATGAAGAAAAAAAAAAAAAAAGAACAAAATTTCTAAAGAATCATTGTCAATGTATTCACAAGAGTGGATTTAGCACCCTGAAGTGCCCTCAGTTTCTAAAAACCTGAGATAAGTCACTTTGAATAAGTCACTCAACCCTCCTAGCCCCACCTTTACCACCTAAAAAAACACAGGGAACAAATTATTGAACAGTCTCCTTGACAGTTCCATAGATTTCTGATGAATGGATGCTTCCGAGTGCCCATTGTTTACCGTTTCCACAGACAGGACTTGCTTAATGAAATGGCTAATTAGATTTCTGTAATCCTGTAGTCTGTGTGTGGGAGGTGACATTTTGGCAGCATTTCTCTCATGGCTTCTTCAGTGTGATAGGGAACATTCTCCCTTAGCCAACTTGGCTTTTGTTGTTTTGCTGGAATGGCAGTTCCCTCTGTTGGTGTAATGAAATCACTGCCCTCCCAAATATAGGTCCACCACTCAGCAGTAAATAAAAAAGAATAGGAAAATGGTCATCTGATTAAACAGGCCCATGTTCAGAATCCATTTGCAAAATCAAATAACAGACTTGGATTGAGTTCAGAATGGAGAAAGGACTTAGGTATTATTACATAGTGTTGTACTTATTCATTGATGGGCCGAATGTGGAAGGATCTGAAGTCCCAAATTCTTATTCTTATGATCCATAAGAAGCAAGTCTTTCAAAAAGCAGGGGCAGCAAGACTATTTTAGACAGAATTTTGTAGACTCTAACATCTTATTAGAGCCAACAAGTAAAAGACTAGGACCAAAGAGACAATCCCAGTACAAAATAAAAATTATTTAAAATACTTGGACAATAACTAGCATTATCATTTAAAATTTGATAATTATTAAGTGTAAAAAATATAGAGAATTCAATTAATATAACTTTATTTTCTAGAAATTCTCCTAAATTTTATTTTGAGCTACCTTTTTATCAGGGTGGCAGAAATTTGATATTAATCATATTGAACATCTATACTTTTCTATGAGATTATATCAAAATTTGTACTTTTCAACTGATTTCAGTGTGGATGTTAGGTATAGTTCCCAAAGCCAGAAGCGTCTACAAAAATACCTTCAATCCATTCAGACCTCAGTCCTAAACCCACACAGATTATACCTGAGGTATTCCTTTAGATTCATATGTCCCTGATACTTCTGTGCTATTCAGATGCATGGGAGACATTTATTGACCTTCAGACCAGGCATAGGGAATATCTTTGATTCTGACACCATAATTGTTAGGGGAGAAACACTGAAATTGCACATCCTGGCCAGGCATTACAGTAACCACTTGCGTGAGTTACATTAAGACAGAAGATCCTGGTAAGGAACATGGAATTAACAAACCACTACCAACTAGAAGAATTTGAGAAAAGGCCAAAGGAGATGCCCGACCATATGCCCTACAAACCTCCCAGAATCCTCCTCACTGGAATCTATCTTGACTAAGTGGTGCACACGCTACCAGGAAGGATGCTGAGTCAGAATGATTGGCCAGAGATAATCCAGAAACTAATCCCATCAGCATAACACCTGAGACTGCAAACCACATGGCAGAGCAGTCTTCCTGGGTTCCCTTACTCTCCTGCTTTCCACCCCAGTTCCCCTTCCTAATAAATTCTCTTGCTTTGTCAGCGTGTGTGTCTCTTCAGGCAATTCATTTCTGAGTGTTAGACAAGAGCCCATTCTTGGGCTCTGGAAGGGGTTCCCCTTCCTACAATAAGCCTACCTAGACACACAATAGAGTGTGCTCACAACTTCCATTCCTGCCCCCAGGCCACTTTGTTCATCAGCTGCTGGGGTCCAGCCCCGGTGGATCCAGGGTGATTCGAAGGTGGGGACGGAGTCGGCGTCCTTGGAAAAATACATATTTAATTACAGATATAGGGAGAGATTAGAAGTGGATAGTGTAATAGGACGATTAGTGGAGAAAAAGAGGCTGAATAACTTGGATTACGTGGAATAGCATCCTGCTCCAGATGGGAATTCAGCCAGAAAAATGGGAGCAAGAAAGAAGCGACATGGGGGAATCAGTCTTTCTGGAAACTGATCCGATTTCTTTATTTTTGGGTGTGCTTATATACCTTTTGTTACACATAGGGATGAATATAGAGTCATGCAGGAGTCAGCAGTCCTGACCTTTATCAAAATCAGGTGTTTCACATAAATGTATAAAAAAGGTACATCATCTTCTGGCCATGAGTGAGACCTGCTGACATTTTATGATCCTTTCTTTCTGATAACCAAAAAACTAATTTCTTCCAAGGGTGTTTTTTCTTAAACCAGGCCCCACCCTCCAAATAAAGTTACATTCCTATAGGGTGAGGGTGTAGTGAGTTACAATCAAGAAAGGAATTTATTTAACCCAAGGTTAACATGATTAATCTTAAAGGTTAATACTTATTTCTCCTATATGCTTAAAGGTTAATACTTATTTCTCCTATATGCTTGTTATATTCATTATAAGGGTAGGGAACATGGAGATTTAGCAGCAAACATCAGCCCAACAAATGAAAATCCTTTCACCAATGTTCCCCTTAAGATCTATTTAGTCTTAAAATATGATAAAGTTACATCTTTACATAGCAAGATCACGGTGATTTATAACAAAGCACAGTGATCTATTATAAAAGAGAAAATCCATTAATTCAAAATGTCTAGTATTGCTAACATCAAACTACTATATTTCCTTTGCTATATTCCAAATACATTGATTAATATATTCCCAGGTGCCTAAGGATATGGAGGCCTGGCGGCAATCATTGACTCAACAAGAAGAAAAAGCCCTATGCTAATTAAGACTCTCAAAATACTACAAAACTCTCTGTGCTGTTTGTGGTTAAGAGGTAGTAAACAATCATGTGCATAGTGGCAGGAGTATGGATAATCCTGTTGCACAAGCTAGTCTGTCAGCAGAGAGGTTTGACCTGAGACATCCTTGTCCCACCCAGAGCAGGGAATTAGCAGCAATTATTGACACAACAAATGAAAAACCCTTCACCAATATAATTCCTAACCAACCCACTATGCTAATAATTTCCAACTCCCCAAAATAATTTGCCTTTAGTAAGTCTAAAACATCTCGTGCCTCTCAGATTGGGAGGCTGTAAACAATCACATGTGGCCGGAAGAATCTATACAGGTGGGCTAGATAACCTTCAGAGGAGTCCGTAAGCTGAAACACTCTTGTCATGCTCAGGAATTTTTATTGCCTTGGAGCTGCACGTTCACTCCTTCTCCGAGAGAAACGGTTATAGGGGAGAGCCCCTCGTAAAGTCAGAGGTGTAGGTGAGAGCATAAAACAGACTCTGGTTTTGGGGTTAGATGCTCAGGAACAGGGGGTTTCCTGAGGCTTGATCACGTCTTTGCATATGCCAAGCCTCCTTCCTCATGACCTTTGCCATGGGCGGAGTTCCTCACGCTGGCTCCCGGCAATCAGCCCCCTGAGCAACGACAGAAGTAGCTGAGGAATAACTGGCATCCACAGACTAGGCCATCCTATACACTTGATTATTGACCTCATCCTCTGCTGAGTCATCTTTGGTGACGTTTGCCTTAGGACGCAAATATCTTCTTTTTTTTTTTTTTGTCCATTCAAAGGGGTCTATTCACATATTTCTTCCTCAGATTTCTTCCATCACCGTTTTTCAATCATGTTTCTTTCACAACCCTGACCTTCTGTTCAACCATTGACTAAAGCCTATGAATGTGAGTGAGTGAGTGAAAGTTTCTCAGTCGTGTCCAACATTTTGCAACCCCCTGGCTATACCGTATATGGAATTCTCCAGGCCAGAATACTGGAATGGACAGCCTTTCCCTCCTCCAGGGTATCTTCCAACCCCAGGTATCAAACCCAGGCCTCCTGTATTGCAGGTGGATTCTTTACCAGCTGAGTCACAAGAGAAGCCCTATGAATCAGTATGTAATTCCATGTCTGACCATTTGTGCTTATAAGTAAAGCAAACAATGACTTTGTGCCTGAAATTCTGTCCTCTGTGAGAATTTCCCTTCATCACTGTCCTTCAGGGTTATCCCAGAGAAAACTTGCAGCATTGCAGCTGTCTAGTTTAGGGTAGTGCCTGAATATTCTTCAGGACCAACCGTAAACTAGGTTTTCTCCTCTTTGGTCAAGTGATCATAGAGAATTTCCCATAAGACTAGAGGTGCAGTCTGGGAACCTGGAGAGAGAAAGAAATGGAATAGGAGTAGGGACCATGGGCATTTGGATAATTTCTTCATGTAACTAACTTATGCCTTGAGAGCATCTCAGGCCATTAATTACAGAGGCCAATAAATCACATAATCTGCTGTCTAGAAGCCAGAGGACCAGTGAAAAGAGAGATTAAATTCATTCTGAGTCCAAAGGCCAGAGGACCAGGGAGCACAATAGTGCAAGTCTAGGTGCAAGGTGTAGATCTAAGAACCAGGGGTGCAAACGTTCTAGACGAGAGAAGACAGACATCTTAGCTCACATAGAAAGCAAATATGCTCTTTCTCCAATTTTCTCTTCTATTCAGACTACCAATTCAAATATTAATCTCTTCTAGAAACATCCTCACAGATCATTTATCACAAAACTTCAAAATCCAGCCAGTTCTCATCACCTGCATTGGGTAATCCAAGATACTTCACCTTGCCTGGAATATACCCTACTACAAGTTCATTCAATTTCAGTTTCAGTTCAGTCTCTCAGTTCTGTCTGACTCTTTGTAACCCCATCAACTGCAGCATGCCAGACCTCCCTGTCCGTCACCAACTCCCAGAGTCCACACAAACCCTTGTCCATTGAGTCAGTGATGCCATGTAACCATTTCACCCTGTCATCCACTTCTCTTCCTGCCCTCAATCTTTCCCAGCATCAGAGTCTTTTCCAACGAATCAGCTCTTCTCATCAGGTGGCCAAAGTATTGGAGTTTCAGCTTCAACATCAGTCCTGCCAATGAACACCCAGGACTGATCTCATTTAGGTTGGGCTGGTTGGATCTCCTCACACTCCAAGGGACGGTCAAGAGTCTTCTCCAACACCACAGTTCAAGAGAATCAATTCTTCGGCTCTCAGCTTTCTTCAAAGTCCAACTCTCACATCCATACATGACAACTGGAAAAACCATAGCCTTCAGTAGATGGACCTCTGTTGGCAAAATAATGTCTCTGCTTTTGAATATGCTATCTAGGTTGGTCGTAACTTTTCTTCCAAGGAGTAAGCGTCTTTTAATTTCATGACTGCAGTCACCATTTGCAGTGATTTTGGAGCCCCCCAAAATAAAGTCAGCCATTTTTTCCACTGTTTCCCCATCTATTTGCCATGAAGTGATGGGACTGGATGCCATGATCTTAGTTTTCTGAATGTTCAGTTTTAAGCCAACTTTTTCACTCTCTTCTTTCACTTTCATCAAGAGGCTCTTTAGTTCTTCTTCACTTTCTGCCATAAGGGTGGTGTCATCTGCATATCTGAGGTTATTGATATTTCTCCTGGCAATCCTGACTCCAGCTTGTGATTCCTCCAGCCCAGCTTTTCTCATGATGTATTCTGCATATAAGTAAGGAGCAATGGCTGTGCTTTGCTGGAACAGCCATGAAGAGATACCTCACATCCAAGGTAAGAGAAAGCCAAGTAAGAGAGAGCACTGAGAGAGGGCATCAGAGACAGATAGACTGAAACCGTAATCAGAGACAACTAGCCAATCTGATCACATGGAACACAACAGCCTCATCTAACTCAGTTCATGCCATGTGGGGCCACTCAAGACAGATGGGTCATGGTGGAGAGGTCTGACAGAATGTGGCCACTGGAGAAGGGAATGACAAACCACTTCAGTATTCTTGCCTTGAGAACCCCATGAACAGTATGAAAAGGCAAAAAGATAGGACACTGAAAGAAGAACTCCCCAGGTTGGTAGGTGCCCAATGTGTTACTGGGGTTTGGTGGAGAAATAACTTCAGAAGGAATGAAAGAATGGAGCCAAAGCAAAAACAACACCAACTTGTGGATGGGACTGGTGATAGAAGAAAGGTTTGATGCTGTAAAGAGTAATATTGCGTAAGAACCTGGAATGTTAGGTCCATGAATCAAGACAAATTTGAAGTAGTCAAATAGGAGATGACAGGAGTGAACAGTAACATTCTAGGAATCAGTGAACTAATATGGTCTGGAATGGGTGAATTTAACTCAGATGACCATTATATCTACTACTGTGGGCAGAAATCCCTTAGAAGAAATGGAGTAGCCATCATAGTCAACAAAAGAGTCCGAAATGCAGTACTTGGATACAATCTGAAAAACTACAGAACGAGCTCTGTTTGTTTCCAAGGCAAACCATTCAATATCACGGTAATCCAAGTCTATACCCTGACCAGTAATGCTGAAGAAGCTGAAGTTGAACAGTTCTATGAAGACCTACAAGATCTGCTAGAACTAACACCCAGAAAAGATGTCCTTTTAATTATAGAGGATTGAAATGCAAAAGTAGGAAGTCAAGAAACATCTGGAGTAACAGGCAAATTTGGCCTTGGGATACAGAATGAAGCAGGGCAGAGGCTAATAGAGTTTTTCCAAGAGAACGCACTGGTCGTAGCAAACACCCTCTTCCAACAACACAAGAGAAGACTCTGCACATGGACATCACCAGATGGTCGACACCAAAATCAGATTGATTATATTCTTTGTAGCCAAAGATGGAGAAGCTCTATGCAGTCAGCAAAAATAAGACAGGGAGCTGACTGTGACTCAGATCATGAATTCCTTATTGCCAAATTCAGACTGAAATTGAAGAATGTGAAGAAAACCACTCGACCGTTCAAGTATGACCTAAATCAAATCCCTCATGACTATACAGTGGAAGTAAGAAATAGATTTAACGGACTAGATCTGACAGACAGAGTGCCGGATGAACTATTTACAGAGGTTTGTGACATTGTATAGGAGACAGGGATCAGGACCATCCCCAAGAAAAAGAAATGCAAAAAAGCAAAATGGCTGTCTGAGGAGGCCTTACAAATAGCTCTGAAAAGAAGGGAAGTGAAAAACAAAGGGGAAAAGGAAAGATACAAACATCTGAATGCAGAGTTCCAAAGAACAGCAAGGAGAGATAAGAAAGCCTTCCTCAGGGATCAACGCAAAGAAATAGACGAAAACAATAGAATGGGAAAGACTAGAGATCTCTTCAAGAAAAATCAAGATACCAAGGGAACATTTTATGAAAAGATGGGCTCAATAAAGGACAGAAATGGTATGGACCTAACAGAAGCAGAAGATATTAAGAAGAGGTGGCAAGAATACACAGAAGAACTGAACAAAAAAGATCTCCATGACCCAGATAATCACGATGGTGTGATCACTCACCTACAGCCAGACATCCTGGAATGTGAAGCAAAGTAGGCCTTAGAAAGCATCACTACGAACAAAGCTAGTGTAGGTGATGGAATTCCAGTTGAGCTGTTTCAAATCCTGAAAGATGATGCTGTGAAAGTAATGCACTCAATATGCCAGCAAATTTGGAAAACTCAGCAGTGGCCACAGGACTGGAAAAGGTCAGTTTTCATTCCAATCCCAAAGAAAGGCAATGCCAAAGAATGCTCAAACTATCTCACAATTGCACTCATCTCACATGCTAGTAAAATAATGCTCAAAATTCTCTAAGCCAGGCTTCAGCAATACGTGAACCGTAAACTTCCAGATGTTCAAGCTGGTTTTAGAAAAGGCAGAGGAACCAGAGATCAAATTGCCAACATCTGCTGGATCATGGAAAAAGCAAGAGAGTTCCAGAAAAACATCTATTTCTGCTTTATTGACTATGCCAATAATCATCAAAATTGTTTTAAATTCCAAATGGAATTTTCAATATGGGCAATGAAGGAAAAGTATCCATTTACTTCAGGGGGAAATAAATATAACATGGGAAATAATTGAGAAAATCCCCTCTAAATTTTAGTACACAATTTTACAATCATTTTTCAAACTACAACATGCTTAAGGAAAATAAAATTTGAAGAAATCAAAGGAATTCAATTGAGCCATTATTATTCTATGCAAGTTCAGTAGGCAACAATCACTTTTATTTTGATGTATTTATTCCTTGATTCATTTGTAATGTCCTGAATATGCTGAAATAGACCTGTGAATAGCACAAAAGAGAAGCTAATTTAGTATCTGCTGAAGGAAGAAAAAAATGTTAAATGCTCAATTAAATAATTATTAAATGTTTTAATTTCCCTGCAATCATTATAGTTTCCAATTCGCATAAGACAGAGTGTGAATAATAAAGCCATCTTACAATCTGACATTCTTTCTAAGCCATTAGCATCATTTTTTTTCCTGTTCCGATTATTCCCACCACTTTGGGGAAAATACTATTTGCAAATAAATAGCATGTCCTTTAAAACTCTTTTGCTGTGCAATTTAGGATAAGGAAATAAACGATTTATCTCAAAAAAAATTAACGGGTCTCTACTAGATCTTATTTCAGATAGAGTCCCTTTACTTGCAAAGAGTGTTATGATTTCTCTTAGGATAATTTTGAAAAACATGATTATCTTTCTTCTTAGTGACAGAGTCATCTGTCATGCAACATCCCCAGTGAAGGCATATACACCGAATACCTTAAAATAGATCAAAAGCAAACGCAATGCAATGCCTTTTTGCAAATTGGGTACCTTTTAGCTAACTTATTTTCCTACCGTGATGCTGTGGCTTTTAAAGAGCTTTCTAAAAGCAAATAGTGGTTTTATACTTTTTGAGATTTCTTAAGAGCATTTGTGTCTTCTTTATTTGGGCTTTTGCATAAGAATGGGGCTGGGAAAACGTGCTAAAGTGCAACTAAGTCATGTTATCCACACGATTTTTACCCTGAATAGGGAATAATCTCAGGTGTGGCCATTTTCATGATTTAAATACTTACGTTATGCATTAAGATTCATAACCTTCTTTTGGATTGATCCAGACCCATATAAAATTTTAAAATAGGAGCATAAATGAAAGGAAAAATGAACAATTGCACTCGGTATTAAATGATATTGAACTCATTCTAGTCATTCTTTTGTGTGTACTCTATTCAAACTCCATAGTATAACAGTTATACCTGATTTAGAGGAATGAGCAGAAACCATGGAGCAACACAGAAATGAATTAGAACAAAGTTTAGCCAGATATTGGGCAAAATAACTATTCCTAAAAACATAAGTTTAGTCATCTAGAAAATTAGTGCAATAATGGCTATCTTATATTTTTGCTATTAATATTAGCATTGTAAGAGATAAGCATAAATTACTGTAAAAAGATTAATGCCTTGCCACATAGTCATGTCTGACTCTTTGTGACCCCCTGGACTGTACCTCTATCCATGGGATTCTCTAGGCAAGAATACTGGAGTGGGTTGCCATTTCCTTCTCCAGACATTACATCCTGCATTACAGACAGATTCTTTATCACCTGAGCCACCCATAAAAAGCCACCCATAAAACCCATAAAAAGATTAATAGAATAGGATTAAGAGCCACAAATCAGAGCTTCCTTGGTGACTCAGTGGTAAATAATCCACCTGCCAATGCAGGAGACAGACACAAGTTCAATCCCTGGTCTCCGAAGATCCCACATGCTGCAGGGCAAGGAAATCCTTGCACCACAAGTACTAAGCATGTGCTCTAGAGCTCATGGAGCCAAAACCCCTGAGCCCACTTGCACAACTCCTGAAGCCCTAGAACCCATGCCACTACGATGAGCAGCCCACGCACTGCAACTAAAGAGGAGCCTCTGCTCACCACAAATAGAGAAATATAGAGAAAAATCCAGAAGGCAACCAAGATGCAATACACCCAAAAATAAATAGCAATAATAATAAAGCCAGCAATCAACCTGTCAGGGGAGTGTGTAATGTCCTCGGTTCTGTCTTGTCACAACAAAAATCTGAAGTGACGGACGTTAAAGCTCTTGGTGTGTCACAGCTCTTGGACAGTGTGATAGCTCTGTGTTACAGCTCAATTTTATTTAGGAAATAAAAGAAAATACATCCTCAAGGGGTAGCTGACCCAAAAGACATGAAGAGAAGAGAGAGAAAGTGAGAGAGAGTGCCTGCGTGTGGGAGAGAGAGAGAGACCCCCCCGGTCCTTTGGCTCCTCTTCTTATATATTTTTTGTTCTCCCTGGGCCTGCCCTGTGTAAACTGGGCTAGCCAGGAGTGCTGTTTGTTCTACCTGAGGTCCTCACTCCGGTCCTTGGACCTTCCTGTGTTCTATTTTTGCGGGCTTTTCCCTTCCTCATCTTTTAGCCACCGCCATTCTGGACTCTTTTTTCCTATTCTAACTACCTAACCTATAAATTATAGTCAACTGATCATTAACAAAGGAGCAAAGGCTATACAGTAAAGAAAAGACAGTCTTTCAATAAACGGTGCTAGAACAGCTGGACACCCACTTGAAAAAAAAATCAATTTGGACACAGAATTTACACCTTTCATAAAATTAACTCAAAATGGATCATGGATCTAGATGCAAGAAACAAAGCTATAAAACTTCTAGAAGATAACATGAGTAAATATAGATGACTGTAAGTTTTGCAATGAATTTTTAGTTACTGCACTAAAGATAATCTGTGAAATAAATAATTGATAAGATGGGCTTCATTAAGATTAAGAATTTCTGCTCTGCAGAAAAGACACTCTTAAGAAAATGAGAAGACAAACCAGGCTAGGAGAAAATACTTGCAAGAGCCACATATAATAAAGGACTACTATCTAAAATATATAAAGAACTCTTAACAAGAAGAAAATATCAATTTAATAGAAGAAAAGTTCAAACATCTGAATAGAGATCTCTTCAAAGAAGATATTCTGACGACAAATAAGTATGTGAAAAGAGATCCCAGGTCATACCTCATTAAGGAACTGAAAAGTAAAATGATAGGGACTTCCTTGGGCTTCCCTGGTAGCTCAGCTGGTCTGCCTGCAATGCTGGAAACCCCATTTCAATTACTGGATTGGGAAGATCCACTGGAGAAGGGATAGGCTATCCACTCCAGTATTCTTGGGTTTCCCTGCTGGCTCAGAGAGTACAGAATATGCCTGCAATGCAGGAGACAATGGGTTCATTCCTTGGGTTGGGAAGGTCCCAGGGAGAAGGGAACAGTTACCTACTCCAGTATTCTGGCTGGAGAATTCTATATACAAAGGAGTCTGGCAGGCTATAGTCCATGAGATCACAAACAGTCAGACACGATTGAGTGACTTTAATTTTCACTTTCAGGGACTTTCCTGGTGGCAGAGTAGATAAGAATCCACCTGCCAATGCAGGGGACAGGTTTGATCTTTTATAAGGGAAAATTCTATATGTTGCAGAGCAACTAAGCCTGTGCACCATAACTACTGAGCCCATGTGCTGCAACCACTGAAGCCTGAGCTCACGAGCCTGTGCCCCAAAGCAAAAAAAGCCACCACAATGAGAACTCCTCACACCACAACAAAGTAGCCCCCACTCGCCACAACTAGCAAAAGCCCACACAAAGAAATGAAGATCCAGTTCAGCCAAAAATAAATACATTTTTAAAAAAACACCCAAACAATAATGTAATACAACTACAGACCCAGTAGGATGATCAAAAAGCAAAACACTAATATTAAATTGGGATGAGGATGTGAAGCAACATTCATCCATTGCTGGTCATAACACAAAATCGTACAGCTGCTTTGGAAAACAGTTTGGCAGTTCACTACAAGACTCAACATTCTCTTAACAAAAAATGAAACTCCTTGGTATTTTCCCAATGAGCTGAAAATGTAGCCATGAAAAACTCTACATGTAACTGTTTATAGCATTTAACTCATAATTGCCAAAACTCAGAATCCACCAGGATATCCTTCAGTGAGTAAATGGATAAATAATCCATGGTACATCCAGACAATGAAATATTATTATTCATGGAAAAAAAAAAAACAACAACAACAAAACGTTGAGCTGTCAAGCCATACAAAGACATGAGGAACTTTCAATGTACATCACTAAGTGAAAGAAGCCAATCCGAATAATACTGTACACTGTATGGATCTAGCTATCTGATACTCTAGAAAAGGCGAAACTATGGAGACAGCAAAAGATCAGTGGTTGCCATTGGTTAAGCGGGAAGGAGGGAGGAGTAGGCAGAGCACAGAGGAGTTGTAGGGCAGTGAAACTATTCTGTATGACATTGTAATGGTGGAACATTTTTCCAAAACTCATAGAATGCACAACACCAGAAGTGAACCTTGATGTAAGCTACGGACTTTGAGTGATATTGATGGATTGATGAAGGTTCATTGATTACAACAAATGTAGCACACTGATGCGGGACATTGACAGTAGAGGCTCAGTGGAAGGGGACACGTGATATACAGAATCTCCATGTACTTTCTGCTCAACTTGACTCTGAACCTAAAACTGCTCTAAATATAGTCTATTAAAAAAAGAGTCCTGTAAAACAGTAGTTACAACTAGCTTCATAAGATAAGGATGTCAAACTATCAGAACAAATTCATTGTTTTCTCATTTGTATATTAGAAAATATTCTTTTTCCCATCTATCAGTATGCATAAAGGGATTTTGGTTTTCTCTGAAAAAGATCTCAGACATAAATCTTTCAAGGTTTAGAAAGCCTTTGCAATCTCTAACCTCAAAACTGAGTTCTGAATTTTCTATTGATTATTATTTGTATGCCAATGTCAGTGGGCAATTAGTCTTATGTTCATTTACCTTTATTTGTTACTCCAACAAAATTTTATAAAGAGTTCAATAAATCTTGAGAAGCAAGAGAGGAAAGGGGAAAAGGAAGCAGAGGGAAATAAAAGCAATGGTTTCTGCACAAGAAGATTGCCCAAGCAAATGATCTTTGCCTAAGTGGAGCTGAGCAGAAGTGGTAAAATGTCCCCATGCACAGCAATATTTAATAATCCAAAGTGCAGTATCAATAAAATCAAAGTCCTCACTAGCCAAGTGTCCAATATGCAAACCAAGGGAATCTTACTGTACCCAGAGTTCATTCCAATTTTCATTCCCTAAGAGCGGGACTCATATGTCACACAGCGTTACTTTGTAACTATCTTCCAACCTTTGAGAGATTATATCACTTAGTGTCTTTCTGGCAAGTGTAACATGAAGGGCATCCATCAGTAAAAAGTGACAGGACCCACACCTGTTGAGCAGCTTGCCTGAGGATGCTAGAGCACAGCATACTGTCAGTGTGAATACAGATATCAGGCAAAGAAAGCACAGGACATAAATGAAGATCACATAACATAACTGACTTTGTATAGGTCAGAAGCTAACTCTAAAACTGGTAATGTAAACAAGAGCAAGGGAATGTGCTCTTCAGAAAAGAAGCACTCCCTTTGGATTGGGATTCCAACTCCAAGATTTACTAATCAAAGTCCTCATTCATTCATTCATCCAAAAGATTATGCTTAATGTTTCAGTCACTGGATTATATAACTTCAAGGTGACATTTCTTGTTGTTTTTCAGTCGCTCAGTCATGTCTGACTCTTTGTAACCCCAAGCATGCCAGGCTTCCCTGTCCTTCACCAAGAGGATCTTAGCCATTTTTACAATTCCCACTTTTCATCATTTACAAGAGGATGCTTAAAAAATATAAAAAGGTGTTAATAATAATTGTCTACTTAGCCTGATGGGAGGGGAGCTTGGAGGAGAATGGATACATGTATACAAAGGGCTGAGTTCCTTTGCTCTTCACCTGAAACTATCACAAAACTGTTAATTAATATGAAATAAGAAGCTTAAAAAATAATAATTGCCTGGCTAAATTAGCAGTGTTTTTAAAAACTGAGTGATATAATATGCTGTCAATACTTGAAGAATATACATTATGAATATGTTATTTTTAGATAATAATAGTTATATCTTCATCTATTGTGATATACACACAATTCATATTTAATCTTTATCTTTCCTAACTTGTGTAATTCATATACAAGTCACATTTTTCCCTAGGCTTGGAAATGTACACTTTTTTTTACAATTATTTAGAACTGAAAGCAAGTTATTACATTGATATGGGCTTTCTTAGTGGCTCAGATAGTAAAGAATCTGCTTACAGTGCAGGAGATATAGGTTCTATCCCTGGGTTGGGAAGATCCCCTGGAGGAAAGAATGGCTGCCCACTCCAGTATTCTTGCCTGGAGAATTCCATGGACAGAGGAGCCTGGCGGGCTACAGTTCATGGGGTCGCAGAAAGTTGGACACACCTGAGCGACTAACCCTTGCACTTTATTGCACTGATACTTGAAGTTCAGCAAAGGTTATTTAATTGTGTGTGAGAGTGAGGTAGGGTCAGGTGTTTATTTGTATCCAAGATCATCAAAGTCCATACAATAAATGCCATAGTTGGAAATGGAAGTCCCCATTTTAGGCTACTAGGAAACAGAAAAGGAGTGAAATTAAGGATTAAGGGCTGCTTGCTACTAAGCTGCATAACACTCCTTGTACTAGAGATGGACTGATTCAATTCAATTCCACAGCAGAATGATGTGAAAATAAAACTGATGGGAGAGCAAATGGAAACAGCTGTGTTTTACTGCAACACAGACAGTCTGCACATTTTGCTGCTTATTTATAATGAAAACGGAAATTGTAAGTGACAGGCTGAGGGTAGTTTATAAAGCAAATATTGTGAAGCCTTGGAGGTGCTACTGCTTTATGAAAGACAAGCAGCTTTTTTTATTATTATTCATGGTCACTGAATTCTCTTAAACTGATGGAAGCAAACACTTAAATATCAAAAGGAGAGTGCTTGGGATTAGAGTAAAATGAAGTTTCATAGAGCCAAAAATGTATGTTATGATTTTTTAAATTCTAAGGTAGATAAGTTATTGATCAGAATTTATCTGATTTCGACACCTTGGGCTCTAGCCCCTTGGAGAGTAGGGTCTCTTCTGCCCACGTGATGAGACATCCAGAAGCAGGTAGAACAATGCTGATGCCATGGCTCAATGATCTGGACAGTGACCTAGGAGGCAATTTGGTTCAGAGGTTGGTCAACTACTTTCGTGCACTGTGATTGCCAACCATTTTCTCTAACAACCAGGCTTGCAGCTGAGTCTGGATGCATTCTTACATACTTTTATTATTCTATAAGATTTGCTTTGCAGAAGTCTGTTTATTGCTTCCTACTTTGTTATAACAGGTAGAAGGAGTTTCTGAATGCCCTCCACCTTTCCATGCCGCCACACACACTAGATCTAAATGACGTCTGTAGTTGTGTTAGTCACTCAGTTGTATTCAACTCTTGGCAACCCCATGAACTATACCCGCCAGGCTTCTCAGTCCATGGAATTCTCCAGGCAAGGATACTGGAGTGAGTAGCCATTCCCTTCTCCAGGGGATCTTTCCAACCCAGGAATTGAACCTGTGTCTCCCACGTTGTTCTTTGCTGTCTGAGCCACCAGGGAAGCCACAGGTGATATCCGCTGCTACTGCTGCTGCTAAGTCACTTCAGTCGTGTCCAACTCTGTGCGATCCCAGAGACGGCAGCCCACCAGGCTTCCCCATCCCTGGGATTCTCCAGGCAAGAACACTGAAGTGGGTTGCCATTTCCTTCTCCAATGCATGAAAGGGAAAAGTGAAAGTGAAGTTGCTCAGTGGTGTCTGACTGCTAGCGACCACATGGACTGCAGCCTACCAGGCTCCTCCGTCCATGGGATTTGCTAGGCAAGAGTACTGGAGTGAGTTGCCATCGCCTTCTCCGAAGTGATATCTACTTGGTGGTAAAAATGACCTACCTTCAGAAAAATTTAATAGTAATCTTAAAATCTTAATAATAAGAATGGGAGCCAATATAATCCTACTTGGATTTTTAAGTCCCAGTTTCCAAAGCAAAGTGATGGGCGGGTTAGAAAAGACCTGGTGCTTGAAGTTTGAAATATTTGTTAGGCAATTATTCACAATGAACATTCTTTGAAGATTAATTATCTAGAAAGGAAGTGTTTAAAACAAGTGATACAACATTTTCACTGTTATGTCATTTTTAACATAGCCTATGTCAGTAGGGGGCCTTCCCAGGTGGTACTATGGTAAAGAATACACCTGCCAATGCAGGAGACACAAGGGATGTGGGTTTGATCCCTGGGTTGGGACGATCCCCTGGAGTAAGAAATGGCACCCCTCTCCAGTATTCTTGTCTGGAAAATTCCATGGGCAGAGGAGTCTGGCCGGCTAAAATCCATAGGGCCTCAAAGAGTTGGATATAACTGAGCAACTGAGCACAGCACAAGTCATTGGGAATATCATTCTCTAAGAGTGGTTACTAAAAAAGGGAAATGTTTTAAATTTTAGTTTTAAACCCACTGTGTCCAATATCTCTGTACATTCAGAAGGATAAATCTGGATATTTATGCTACTATAGCTTCTTATATTCAGGGTATAATTATCTCTTCAATATTTCTTTGCCAAATAAAGTATCTTCATCTTATTCTTATATCTTATATTTTATTGTACATCCACATTATTTTTTATTTTAAATTAAAGCTCCTTTTAATTTTTATCTCTATATTTCTTTGGGACTAAATTATAATAATTCAAAATGAAAGTGTGAAGCAGTCATCCAGAAGAGAAAAATTTCAAATTAATTCTTTTTATTTCATTAATATGGGGAAAAATGTTGTATAATAAAATAAATTATATTATTTAGGTAATTAGAGGAATAGAACTTCTACAAAAAGACTGTTTCCAACTGCTCATGAGACAGGATGACTCATTTAACTCTGACGGCCTCAGAATTTGAAATGTCGCAGCTCACAAATGTAGAAATTCAGACAAACTTCAGAAAGTGTTTCCTTCAAGGCCAGAGATAGTTTTACAAGGTTTCCAAATGCTGCTGCTTCTAGTACTCACTGCAAATTGCTTAAATTTGCTAGATCTAAAAACACTCATTTCTTTTTCCTAGGCTAGATAGGATCTAAGGAAACTTCTAGTTTAAAATATACATCTCACTCTGGTAAACTTGCTTCAATATACTAATCCTCGTTCATTTAGTCAACAAATGTTTATTTAAAAGTATTATTGGTACAAAATATACAGGGCACTAAGATAAAGAAAGAGGAGGAGAAGAATTGGTCATGGTTCCATGTTCGAAAGAACTTATAGACTAATGGTGGCAGAAGTAAGAGAGACAGGTAAAGAATGCCCACATGGCTTCCTAAGAAATAGCTATATATATTTTTTCATATATCTGTATTTTTTCCTTTCCTCAAAGATTTATTTTGCCTTGTTTTCTTTTGACTTTTAATAGAGAAGCAAGTGTGTGAACCAATTTGCTATAGTGTGGTGTTTCTTCCTCCAATATATGGGGTACTACTTAATAATGATCAAAACCAGGGCACTGAAGAATGCTCAAAAGATGGATACTAGAATTCACATCAGTTGCCATGATAGAGGGAATCTCTATGACTTATTTATTATTGATTATATCTGTTTCAAATGTTAAGCCATCTATCATACAGACAAATCATTTTCACCATCCATGTTTATCAACACAAAACATGAAGAAGTGAAAAGAAACGGTACAGGATCCTGAGGATTATAGTGTTCATAGCAGGTAAAGAAGCATATTTGTAAACCAATTAAATAAGTTTTGGAGCCACAAATGAGTTAAATTGCAGACTAAAACTAACTATGTATTAAAATATGGATCAATGACTGGTTGAGGAACAGGAGTACAAGCTTTAAAACATTAAGAATATAAATCAGAAGTTCACAGTGGAGAGGTAATACAAAAATTACCTAGGTAATATTTTAAAATGTTTTAAGACTATCTGTCTTAATGTAATAGGAAAGAATAAACCTGACTCCATATGGGACCTGTTTCTATTATTTAACCTTTGTACTCTATGGCTCTGTCTACAAGTTAAGAATGCTGCCTATAGCCTGAAATATAGCGGATAACCCATTCTCAAGGCTCTGACCTTTAAAGATATATCACTTTCCTATTCATATAGAGATAAAAAGTTGAAGAACAGAAAACATTGTTTTGTTGGAGGTTTGCAGGGACATCATAACCTGACCTATGTGGAAAGATGCAAGAATAAAGGATTCTGACATCAAGTAGTTTTAATAACCAACTACACCTCTTCCCCTTTTAGTATAAAAGAAGCTTGAATTCCAACTTGAGTATGATGGTTCTTTGGGACCCTAGTCCACCACCTTCTCAGTCTGGTGGCTATCAGAATAAAGTCACTATTCTTTACCCACTAACTCATCTCTTATTAGTCAACTGTGTGGCAAGCTGTACAAGATTGGAATTGGTACCAGTAATACTCAGAAATAATTGTGACAAACATATTTGGATTGGTGTAGGGTAAAGATATCCACATTTTTAATCTATGCCAATTTTAAATCTCTGTATCCACACATTAAACTGTGAAAGTAATAGAATTAAAATAATCATAATTACTGTTTTTTTTTTCAAGCATTATTTATTTACTGAATTGTCGTTGTTGTTCAGGGTGATTGAACTTTCTATTTTATAATCACCTGGACTTATTATGTCTTTTCTTTGTAGTCCTGATACATTTTCCTTAGGGAAGTGCTGATGAAAATAAATGACACTACATACATTATCAGGATGTGTTGAACTAGTGACTATCTTAATATTGCTGCAAAAAGACAAGACAAGAGAAGAAAAGAAAAAAAAAGAATGATTATTGAAATACACGATATCAGGATACATATTAATTAGAAGTCCAAGTTTTGAAGTTAGATATAGGTAGGTTCTAACCGCCATTCTATCACTTATTACTAGTATGATTGATCTAGTTGTTCAAACACTCCAAATTTTAACCTTTTCATGTATAAATGGAGATAATTTTAAACTCCCAAATTTTTTGTGAGGTCTCATGATTTACTATGTATAAGGTATTAATGCAGTGCATGTCCTGAAAAGAATGGTTATTGTAATTTACTCTCCAAAATACGCCTCCCAATAATGGAAATCTGGATACAACACAAATAACATTTGGCTCTCACCATCTGCAGTTACTCAAAATGATCATTTCATCAACATTGACAATGCAAGATATGTGACTGAATGTTTGAGCAAGAATTACAACATTTTGGTAGGGTTTTACTCTATGCATAGGTTCCTTAAATTTAGGAAAGGAACCTCTGTTTTTGTAGTAAGGAGGGTAAACACCCTTATCTTGCACATTGCATTTTGGGGCAAAATATTTAAGAATCCTGACATTGTCTCCTATTCTGCAAAATGGGACTAACCTCCCCTAATAATTAACCTAGATGAGCTATGTAATACTGATAGAATTCTTTTCTACCAGCAACTCCGCTGCAGAGCAAGTGACCTGTAACTTTACAATATCATTTTTCACTATGAAAGTACTTTCAGTAGATTCTTGGAATTACAACATCACTAATTAATTTTAGCACATAGAAAGTGTTAGCAAGTTTAAAGGACAGTATCAGAACTGTAATTTAGCAGCTGCTATCTTGCTGCTCTACAAAAAGAAAAGAAAATATGTTTTAGCTTTGCTAGATTCTTCAGAGAATTTTGTAGTCCAGTTTGATTTAACTGTTACTGAAGTTTCTTCTTCAAATGAATTAAAGATAAAATTCAAATTACTAATTGACTATAGCTGCATGATTTCTGAAGTCTTCACTTTAAAAATAATTCAGGTGACATAAGACTGAAAAAACTAACATAATGAACAAATAAACAATTGATTTGGAAATTATTCAGTCTTTTAAATATACATCTTTCTATAACTTAGCGCCAGACATATATTTTGACAATTTTTTGTCTGTCTATGTATTTTACATATTCATTAAATAATTAACATCCCCTGTTATTTTTTTCTTATTGATCTAGTCATTGATAGATCACTGATAGATACTCCATTGATACCACACCCACAGTGGATATGTCAGGTGGAAGAGAGAAGCTGTGTCAAACCACTATCTATTTCTTACTCACTTTAGATTTACTGATTCAGCCAACTGTGTGACTTAGAAAAGAAAAATAACCTCTGATGGGCCTAAAAGTGCTTAACAAACATCATTGCAATTCTCAAAATGTTTTTACTGTCTGCTTTATATCAGCCTCTGCCAAGAATACCTATAGAGCAGTTTTAATACATTACAGTATAATCTTAAAACTCAACACAATGGGAGAAACACTATAGCTTAATATCAAATGAGGCAATCTTGGCTTCATTGTGTCTATTACAATACACTTTTCTACTGATGCATGCTTCATAAGTTTATTTCACTTTTTGGCCTTTAACAAAAAGGGATTTTGATTGTTTCCCCTTCAGAAGCAACTGCATTTTTACCTCTGCTTTTCTTGCAAGTGATTTAAAATGCTCCTCAAAAGAACTGACACTTTCAGGGGAAGAAATGAGGGAAAAAAGGGTAATAATAACTGAGGTAAGGTACATTCTTACACACACACACACACAAACATAAATAAATACTGGTTGCCATTGTTAAGTTGCTAGGTCATCTTCAATTGTTTTACAAACCCATGCACTGTAGCCTGCCAGACTCCTCTGTCCATGGGTTTTCCCAGGCAAGAATACAGGAATGGGTTGTCATTTCCTCCTCCTGTGGATCTTCCATCCAGGTATCAAACGCACATCCCCTGCATTGTGGGCAGATTCTTTACCACTTGAGGTCACCAAGGAAGCAAATATATATATACATAAACATTTGTTTTATTAACAAGCTCTACTTTTCAATAACATTAAGTATTGAGTTTTCTACAGATGTATTCATGCATTTAGAAGTTACACTCTTTGTGATGATAAATTATGATATTAAGAAAGCAATATGAAAGTTAATGCTGATTTATATTATTATTGTATCTGAATACATTTCCCCAATTAATAGCTCTTTTTCACTCACTTGTTATTAAATCTCTAATGTATTCTACTAGGTGCTAGCTAGATCCTGGACATAGATAGTAAGTAATATAGGAAATATTCTTTTTCTCCTGGGATCTTACTCCTTGGTAGGTCATGCAAACATTCATCAGATAATCACAGACATATGTAAGTATATATGGTAGAAAATGTTATAAAGGAAGAGTAGTCAGTTTCATAGGAGCATTTAACAAAAAAGTCTTACCACAACATGAGAAATTATACCTAAAGAATAAATAAATGATACCAAAGAATATAAGTGGATGCTAACAAGAAAGATGGGAGAAGTACATTTTATGTGCAAAAATTCTATGGACTTATATTTTAAATGACCCACAGAATGATATTGGTGGTTTTGAGAGAATAAATATAGCTGGCATGGCCAATCATGTTGGAATTCGTTGGCCATGGTAAGAATATTGTGTTAATCCTACAAGATAAGAAGCCAATGAGAGATTTGAATCAGAGGGTTCAGTCAAGGTGACTTATTTGCGTGCATTATTTGTGTGTGTTTATTTATTTATTTTTTTTTGCAAAAGATATCTGTGCTTCAGTAGGGAGAATGTATTTCTTACTTATAAATTCATAAATAATGAATCTGTGTTTCTGTTGGCATTTTTAATTCCACCATAATTGCTTTCCTGTTGGAAAAGGCTTTGAAAGTGTGATATACATTTTAAAAATATGAACATAAAACAATATGAATCAATACATAATAACCTGACAAAACAAAGCACCAGGCCCATATGGTTTCAAGGGGAATTTTACCAAACATTTAAGGAAGATTATATCAATTTTTCCAGAAAACAGAAGAGATCGAACCCAATTCTCCCACATTTTGGGTAGATTCTTTACCCTCTGAGCCACCAGGGAAGTCCAAGAATACTGGAGTGGATAGCCTATCCCTTCTCCAAGGGAACTTACTGACCCAGGAATCAAACTGGTGTCTCCTGCATTGCAAGCAGATGTTTTTGGCCAGCTGAACTACCAGAGAGCCCAAGCAGAAGTAAATAATTTCAATTCATTTTATGAACCCAGCATTTTACAAATGCCCAAACAAAGTAAAAGGACTATACACCGATACCTCTTAAGGATAAAGATGCAACATCTCCAAAAAAAATTTATATATATATATATATATATATATAAAAGCAAATTGAATCCAACAGTGTAGAAAAAAAACTATCCTCAAAGATCAAATGGGATTTATCCTAGATATGTGAATCTGTGATTCTCAACATTTGAGAATCAATTAATGTAACCCATCACATCAGCAAATTCAAGAAGAAAAATCATATAATCATATTAAAAGATGCAGAAAAAGGATTTCCAAAATCCAAAACCTATTCATGTTAAAAACTCTCAACAGAGGCAAGCTTCCTCAACTCCATCTTGTTTGCAGAAGATGTGATTGTCGATGTAGAAAATCCCAAGGAACAATAACAACAAAAAATCTCCTGGAACTAACAAGCGATGTAAGCAAGGCTACAGGTTCTGTCTACCACTAGAGTGACCTGGGAAGCCCCACAGGATATAAGTTTAAAATGCAAAAGTCAACTATTTTTCTTATATAGCAGCAATGAACGACTGGAATTTCAAATAAAAACCACAGCACCACTGACATTAGTCCTAAAAATACTTAGAAGAAAACTTAATAAAATATGCACAATACCTAATATGAGAGAAAAATACAAAACTCTAATGAAAGATATCAAAGAACCACATAAATGAATGTTATTTTATGTTTATGGATTAAAAAAATTATGATTTGTCAATATATCAGTTCTTGATTAAAAGCATTCCTAACTAAAAATTCAGTAAGTTATTTTATGGATATCAACAAACTGATTCTAAAACTTACATAGAAAAGCAAAAGACTCACAGTAGCCATTACAATATTGAAGAAAAAGTACAGTCGGAGGACTGATATTACCCAATTTTAAGACTTCTTATAAAACTATAGTAATTAAGAATGGCATTGGTGAAAGAATGGATAAGTGAGTGGGACAGAATAGAGTCCAGAAACAGACACAGAAATATAATCAACAAATCTTTGAAAAAGGAGCAAAAATCATACAATTCAGCAAGGATAATTTTCTTAAGAAAGGGTGCTGTTATGGCTGATTCATGTTGATATTTGGTAGAAACCAATGCAGTACTGTAAAACAATTATCCTTCAATTAAAAATGAATAAATTAAAATATAAATAAATGGTGCTGGAACAAATGGACATTCCCATTTTAAAAAAAATAAATAAATAAAAGAACCGACCTTACACGCTTCACAAAATTAACTCCAAATGGATTTTAGATCAAAGGTAAAATGCAAAACCATAAAATTTCTAGAGGATAACATAGGAGAAAATCTAGGTAACCTTCAATTTGGCAACAAATTTTTAGGTATAACACCAAAAGCATGATCCATGAGAGAAAAAAATGATGTTAGACTTCATTATAATTGGAAACTTCTGTTCTATAAAAGTTACTATTAAGATAATTAAAAGACAAGCTACAGATTAGGAGAAACCCTTGCAAAAACTGTATCTAACAAGGGCCAGGCATTCAACATATATAAAGTACTGTTAGAATTCAAAAATAAGAAAACAAAAAAAAATAATTAAAAATTAAGCAAAATATCTGAACCAATGAATAAGTCTATGAAAATATGCTCAACATCGTTTGTCATTAGTGGATTGCAAATAATAATAATGATAATAATGTACCACTACACACCTATTTACTTATTTTAATGGCTAAAATACAAAATACGGACAGCGTATTCAATTGTCAGTGTGAACGCAAAATTGTAAGGCCACTTTGCAAGATACTTTAGCAATTTCTTGCAAAATGCACCTACTCTTATCGTGCATGCGTGTGTGCTAAGTGGCTTCAGTCGTGTCTGACGCTTTGCAACCCTGTGGACCATAGCCTGCCAGGCAACCCACTCTAGTATTATTGCCTGGAGAATCCCATGGACAGAGGAGACTGGCAGGCTACAGTCCATAGAGTCTCAAAGAATCGGACACAACCGAAGCCACTTAGCATGCACTCATGCACAAAACAGGCAAGGAGGTTGGCTTGAGGCCTTGGACACCTTGACAGAGGCCTGACCAGGCTCTGGTCAGCAATAGCTAATGCTAGACAGAGGCCACGGTCCAGGAGCTGAGGGGCAAGCCTCCCTCATGAGGGGACAGAGAACTGTGCCAAGTGGGGACTCTTGCCCTGGTATAAGCAAATAGGCAACAGGGTCCACAGAGAAATAGAACCAGTCATGGCTTTCTTGATATAAAATAAGCCATTTTTTGCTTAAGCCATTTTTTGGTCTTAGCCTGGCCACAGTGCTCGCCCTTGAACAGCTCTCAGTAATTACTGATCTTAAGGGAACAAAGAAATGCAGGAACAGAGGGAAAGCAGTCAAGAAACAGTTCGGTGATAAAAAGGGTCTCAGTTCCTTCTTAAGGGATACACAGACCAATCTGATATTGACCTCAGGTGACTTGGGCTTCCAGCGGCTTGGAGCAGGGCTTGGGTTTCCAGCCAGAAATTGAGGCTGGGTGGTGACCGTGGAATTCTCTACTTATGAATACTGGAGTGGATTGCCATGCCCTCCTCCAGAGGATCTTCCTGACCAAGGAACTGAACCCTCATCTCTTAAGTCTCCTGCATTGGCAGGCTTTACAACTATAGCCACCTGAGAAGCCCACTCTTACCATATGATCCAGTAATTACATTCTTTGATATATACCCAAATGAGTTGAAAACTTATGTCCACATGAAAATCTGTGCACAAATACTGATAGCATGTTTATTCATAATTGTTCAACATTGGAAACAATCAATGTATTTTTTAATAGGTAATTGGAAAAGAAAAAAATGCCATTTATTTTTTCCATAAAGTATCAAGTGAAAAAAAAATCACTTGGATTTTGAAAGAAGTGGGCAAATATTTTATATCCTATCAATGGCATAAAAGTAATTAATATGCAAGTGGTTTCCTAGAATATAAACATTTGAACTTGAAATTGGATTGTTGTACAGACTATTTGTTTATTTTTGAAAGGTAAAAATGGCAGCATCTTTTATAATTATCATAATTATTTATTTTATTGAACTATAGTTGATTTATAATGTATTAGTTTCAGGTGTATAGCAAAGTGATTCAGTCATATATATACTTTTCTTCAGATTCTGAGATTATTATTTTGCTTAAAACATATAAATGTATATAATTTGTCAAAAAAGACTAAAGACTTTTTATTATGTAAATATGCAATATACTTGATCTTCCCTGGTGGCTCAGATGGTAAAGAATCTTCATGTGATGCGGGAGACAGAGTTCAATCCCTGGGTCAGGAAGATCACCTGGAGAACGGAATAATGGCAACCCACTCCTGTATTCTTGCCTAGAGAATTCCATGGACAGAGGAGCCTGGCAGGCTACAGTCCATGGGGTCTCAGAGAGCTGGACGTGGCTGAGTGAGTAACACACACACACACACACACACACACACACACACAGAGCATACTTTGTATCTCAGTTTCCTGAGAAGATAGTAATGCCTGTTCTTAGAGTCACCTTCATGAGTAAAATAAAAAAATGTATAACTAAACAGTACGTGATATCTTGGTTTCTTTCACTGTTCCTGTGTATATTCAAATACAATGCAGAAGCACACTTACATATCCAAATACAAGTTTATATTTCTTATAGTTTCAGAATTCTAGGGGATGAAGCATAGCCTGCATCTGAGGCAGGGCTCAGCTTAATATAAGCGCAGTGGTAATTAGGCTGAAGGCTCTCAGATCTTGGACAATCAGCTATAGAGAGAGGCTGTATACTTGATGCTCTGAACGTGCAAACATCTCATAGTTCCATACCACGTTAAACTGCATGAAACCAGTCTTGCCATTCTCCTATTTACAGAGACTCCAGAGAATCAGAGGGCCTGAGTGCTCAGGATGACTGAAACCAGAGGGGAAGATCTCTAAACAGGCAGTGGTGGTCAAACACTTTCATTTCCCGTGAACAGTATAAAAGATTTTGCAATCTAGATAAGCCTCTTTTCATAGATTGAATCCACTCCAAAGGGCATGTGAACTGTTGATAGCCATCAACTCTGAGAGTCAGTTTATTTTCTAAATCCCAATGCCTTGTGTGTCTAATATCCACTTTCATTTTCTCTCTTTGTGGAAATAATGTTTGTATTGTTCTGCTATCGGTAAAAATGTGTACAGGGAAACTTTGGAGGAAATTTGTTCTGACACCATAAACAGTAAATAATTTTGGTCTGTTTATACTGATGAGGAAGCTGATGTGTATTCTTTGTCATTTCCCTCTCTCCACTGTTATTACTGATATTTAATTTTGAAAGGATGGTCTTTGGAAAATGATAGTGGTTGTTGGGTTGTTTTAAAGGAGAGGTCAGTTTCTCATTTTAGGCATGGACATGAGATTTTCAGATAGCATGATGGTGTTGGAAGGTAACATTCAGTCTTTTATCTTCTAGGATGTTAAGCAGCAGCCCTGGCGTTCATAATTCCTATTGTTTATTTCACACTCTATCTGTTCCAATTCCTTCTCTACTGTCCCCTAATTCCACATATTAAGATTAAAAACATCACAGGAACTGCACTTCAGGATGAACACCCCACATCCTTTCTGAAAGTGAAAGTTGCTCAGTCACGTCCAACTCTTTGCAACCCCATGGAGTCCAGGGAATTCTCCAGGTCAGAATACTGGAATGGGTAGCTGTTCCCTTCCCCAGGGGATCTTCCCAACCCAGAGACAGAACCCAGGTCTCCCGCATTGCAGGTGGATTCTTTACCAGCTGAGTGACCAGGGAAGCCATCCCTTTTAAAGTCCAGGAATTTATCCAATACTAAAAAAAAATGATAATAATTTGCGTGCACCTGTTGCCAAATAGGCAATGGTACAGGATAGGAGCTACAACAATGCAAAAGATAAGTAAAACCTAACCATATGAAGTTTACATTCTAGAGACAACAATAGATGATAAGTGAATCTATAACCTTTGATATGATGATCATATATGTTATAAAGAAGAAAACAAAGAGCTAGAATAGACAATAATGACTTGAATTGGGCAAGATTTAATTCAGACAGGGGCTCACTAAAATTCTGTTAAAGGTAATATTTAAGCTGAAAAAAAGAAGAAAGAGTACAACAGACAAACAGGGGAAAAATCTTCCAAGCAGAGTTAACATCAGGTAAACTGTTGCTGAGCCAGCAAAGGACTTAGAACACCTCACATCTGAAAGATGATCAGTAAAGATGTAGTCCACGAGTCACGGTGGAAATTGTACAATAACGCTGAAAAGATAGTGGATCATGTTCAGAAGGGCTGAAGGCTTAGGAATGGAGTTTCAAGCTGATTTTTATTTCACCAGCAGACCATGGAAATGCTTATACAGGAAGCAACAAACTTACATTTAGATTTAAAAAAAAAATAAGTTCTTGCTACTAAGTGGCAAATACATTAGGGTGAAATGTGGATAAGTGTTGGTCACATAGAAGAAAATGTTGGTTTGGATTAAAATAGTATATAAGGGAGATACAGAGAAGATGACCCATTTAAGACCTACTTTGGAAGCTGAATTGGTAAGATTTGTTGATGGACTGCATGTAAATAGGAATAAAATAAAATAATTAAATAATTGAAATAGGAAAATTAAAACCACCAAATCAATAAATAGTATTTAGTAAGAATTTATTGAGCATATAAGAACACTTCACAAACTGTAGGGAGCTTTGGAATTTAAAACCGATATGAAGCTCTGGGGTGTAATGTTATTATAGCACAGATTATAAAGTAAAAATGAAAATGTTGTTTAACCTATAGAATAATTGGCTACTGCAATGGGGTTTTCCAGTTGGTGGAAGATTGCTTAAAAGCGAGCATCTTATACCGTATTTAGGAAGATGACCTAAGTTTCTTGTATGATTATCACAGGCATTGATTAGAGATAACCTGTCTCATTTGTACTTTAGCTTATTAAGCAAGAGGTGCTTTTGAATATGTAGCTTATATGGTTTGTGTCTCCTAAGGAAATTCTCAACTCTAGTCTCAATTTGTATTTTTTAACAATTTCTAGATTTCTGACATAAGAATTTGTAATCTGGTGGTTCCATTTCCTGGCTTCCCTAGTGGCTCAGAATCTGCCTTCGCAATGCAGGAGATCCTGGTTCAGTGTTTAGGTCAGGAAGATCCCCTGGAGAAGGAAATGGCAATCCACTCCAGTATTATTGACTGGGAAATCCCATGGACAGAGGAGCCCAGCAGGGTACAGTCCATGGGGTCACAAAGAGTCAGACATGACTTAGCAACAGAACATGTCCACAAAGCGCCATTCCCTAAGACAGGGAAGTTTAAAGCAAAAGCAGTGGGAATCAAAGTCATTTTATAGTCAATTTAATTTTGAGGTAGCTCAGGAACATCAACTAGTGCAACCAGTACAATTGCGAATCTTTATAACTCAGATGTGAAGTTGAGTAACATAAAAGAGATGACTTATTCAGGAATAGAGATTGCCTTGCAATGGAGAAGTGCATGATGACACGCTGAGAAACTCAGTGTTAATAAGTGTTTGAAAATAGTTTAAATTGTATGTCTTCATGATTCATCCAGGTACACATGACAAAGAATGTTTTCATGTACATGTTTATGATAAAGCTCAGCTTGCGATTTTTTGTATTGGCTTTGAAATGCTGTAGACAGATTCCGTCCTAAGTTTAAACCCACAATGTTCAATTCTACAAAAAAATGGTATTTTATGAAATCATGGAACCGTCCAGATTATTCTGTTCAATGCTTGCTTTTCCATTGAATAATTGCACCATGTTTAGTTTCCTTTGGCTAATGGAGGCAAAAATTGAAATTGTAAAAGCTAGGACACTGGGGAAGAGAGGTATTTTTTTCCTCCAGAAAAATATGCACAAACCTAATTTTACTTTGTGATTTCTATTCTCCTCTGCCAAAGGCACACTTCTCAGGAATAATACTATATATAAATCCCTTTATAATGCTGGTGCTGTAGGTAAGGATGTTTCAGCCAGATAAGTAGCAGCCACCAGCCTTGTTAGGAGATCAACATGTTATAAGATTTTGACTGAATATGGTACTTGTCATTGGGGACAAAATAACATCTGAGTGTTTTTTTTAAGATAAAAGGAAATTGACAGTCCCTCTAATCTCAATTTTATGGAAGAAGGAATGAAGGTGAAGTCAGTTTCTCAAGGTTAGACAGGTAATTAGGGGCAGAGCTTGAACTCAAGCCTCCAGACTGGAGGCCCCAGAGTGAACACCCGATGTACCCAGCGTGCATTTCTATCTGATGGAGCAGTCATTTCATCACTGAGCTCCAACTGAGCCTGTCTGACTTTTGGTGATACAGCTATTTAATTGAAGTTATAATCCTCACTACGAGCAAAAAAAACCCAAAAATCTCCGAGGGCCTATAGGAGTTTAAGAATTGGCTGAGACAGATCCAAAAACAGTTTTACTTTCTTCCACGTCACTAGTTGCCATTCTTTCCAGGGTCTGAACAACAGCTTCTGTGTCACTGTGACTCTAAGGTTAAGAATATCAAGGTTTAGAAAAGCACACAGATCAATCATTTCTCCCTTACATATTGCTTTGCTTTGTGCTAGGTTGCTTCAATGGTGTCTGACTCTTTGTGCCCCATGGACTGTAATCTGCCAGGCTCCTCCGTCCATGGGATTCTCTAGGCAAGAATACTGGAGTGGGCTGTCATGCCCTCCTCCAGGGGATCTTCCCAGTTCAGGGTTTGAACTTATGTTTCTTATGTCTCCCGCATTGGCAGGTGGGTTCTTCACCACTAGCGCCACCCAGGAAGCCACATGTTGCTGAAAAGTTTTAAAAATTGCAGATGTTGGGAATAACATTGGGTAAAATGGTAGTACATACATTTAGATGTTCAAGAGATTGATTTGTATTTTATATAATTGGTGACATATTTGTTAATAATCTCAATTCTGACAGGTTGTGAAAATCCAGTCTTGGTCAACTGAATATCGCTACCCATTCCCTGAATCATATAGTGGGTACAGAAGCTGACTTATAATACTGGTGAGGGGCAGGGCTGGAAGTTGCAGATGTGTGTAATTGAAGATGTGGTGAATTGGAAGAAGGGACATTCTTGCTCCATCTTGTCTTCACTAACTGGTCATAAAGAGTTCTCCTGGATCTTCCTGCTCCTCATCTGATGCTGAGTATCTCCATGCTACCTGAGTTGCACTAATCAGGTGACCAAACTGGCTCTTTCACTGGTGAATGTGATCTCCGGCAACACTCCCAAAACCTCCTACACTATTCACCAAACAGCCATTTCTATTTTGGGATCATGTGATTTTTTTTTCCATGTTATTCCACGAAATTCTGTGGCATCCCAGTTCTGCTCTTAAACTTCTAAATCTGTGTGTGTGTGTGTGTGTGTATGTGCATGTATGTATGTGTGTTTGTGCCTGTGTTTCTCACCACCATCCCTAGGCCTTTCTAGGAGGAAGAGCCTGGTGAAAAACCAGCATCTAAGTTCTCTTTAATTCTCCTCCCACTTCTTCACTGATAACATCTGAAAACATCACTCAGCCTGAGGACAGCATAACCTGGCACCTCACCTATTCTTCTACATCTGTTTTATAAGCTTAAAATTCACTGCTGCTAAGTTGCTTCAGTCGTGTCCGACTCTGTGCAAACCCATAGACAGCAGCCCACCAGGCTCCGCCATCCCTGGGATTCTCCAAGCAAGAACACTGGAGTGGGTTGCCATTTCCTTCTCCATGGCATGAGGACATGACATTTTGCAACCCCAAATCCATTTCCTTATTTTTCTACAAAAGTAAACCATGAAGAGCAAATGGCTGCCCAAAAGCTGAGATTTTGTTTCATTTTTGTTTGTTTTTCCATATGTTCTCAAACTTCTACTTATTTAGAAATAGTCAGTGGAATAGCTTCATTTGTGCTTTAAGTATGTTACTTTACAGGAAGATGATTCTCTCCGTGAGTGTCACTTTGGTAACCTGCTGTGCTACAAAGAAGTTACTTTAGGAACATTTTTTTAAAAAAAGTATTCTTTTTGGCTATCAGGATCTTCACTAAGCTATGAGGATCTTTTGTGGCAGTACATGGACTCTGTAGCTCCTGTGCAAGGGCTTCAGGGTGCAAGGGCTTTAGCAGTGGCACGGGAGCTGTCTAGTTGCAGCACGGGGGCTCTCTAGTTGTGGCGCACAGGCTTAGCTTCTCTGAAGCATGTCGAATCTTAGTTTCCTGACCAGGAACTGAACCCACATCTCCTGCATTGCAAGGCAGATTCTTAACTACTGGACTTCCAGGGAAGTCCCTACAAAGAACATTAATAAAAAATTTTTTTAATATAATTTATAGTGATAGTCCAGAGGTTTTCTATGTACTCTAGACCAAGTTTTGCCTCTTGTTAACATCTTACATCACTGCTATGGCATATCTGTCATACAAAGGAAGTGATATTGGTATATTATTCTTAATTAAATTGCATATTTCACACTCTTTAGTTTTTTCCTAATGTCTTTTCATTTCAGTTGTTCCAGGATCCCATAGTACTTTTAGCTATTGAGTCTCCTCTGACTCCTCTCGGATGTGATAGCTGCTCAGACTTCTCTTGTCTTTCATGACCTTGACAGTCTTAAGAAAAACTTTTTGTCTTCCTGAAAAAAGGAATTTTATAGATCAAACCCTAGATTTGTCTGCTACTTTTTTCATGATTAAGACAGAGGTTAAGACTTTGGGGGAGGTCAAAAGCCATTCTCAGCACTATATAGCAAGGATTCCTTGATCAACTTGACTTGTCACTGATGATGTTAATTTTGATCATCTGGTAGAAACAGTATTTGTCAGACTTCTCTACTGTAAAGCTGCTAATTTCCCCACTACACTTTGAAAGAAAGTCACTATGTGTGGTTCACACTTAAGAGTTAGGAGATCATGCTCCACCTCACTGAGAACATGTTACCTACACAGATTATTGACAATTTTCTATATGGAAGATTTGCTTCTCTTTCCTCCATTTATTAATTGGATATTTTTATATGAGAATGGACTTATAGGGGCTTTCCAGGTGACACTAACAGTAAAGAACCAGTGGTCAGTGCAGGAGACATAAGAGATGAGGGTTCGATCCTTAGGTCAGGAAGATCCCCTAGAGGAGAGCATCCACTCCAGTATTCTTGCCCGGAGAATTCCATGGACAGAGGAGCCTGGCGGGCTACCATCATAGGGTCACAAAGAGACAGACACAGCTGAAGGAACTTAGCAGAGCATAGAACATGGACTTATATATATATATATTACTTTCTATTCTATGTTACCATGCAATACTACACTCATTATTTTATTGCTCATAAAGTTCTAGATTTGAGCACTTGAAGTCCTTTCAGTTGGCTCTCAGGTTCCTTCTCTTTTCCACATTGCTTTACTTTTGGAGTACTTTTATATTTCCTGAAACTACAGGATGCTCCAGGCTCATCTTTCATCTTCCCTTCATCCATTTCTGAAATAGGCCATTTCTTTTAAAGACCCTTGGTTTCCTTCATTGGTACTAATGTCATTGCAGAATGATATTAGAAAGCAAGCTCTGAGTTCTGCATATGCTCACTGCTAAAGGAATGTCAACTCATTGGCCCCCTTAGCATTCAGCGATAGGAAATATATGCATATGTACTAACCTATGTAAATACAAATGTTTAAGTTTATCGTTGCATGCTTTTATATATTTCTATCCGTGCCTCTTATTAAGCTACACATGAATTTATACTGATGTCTCTAATTCTAATCCAATATCATATAGTTCATTTAGTAATGGATTAGTGTGAACACATAAAGGAACACTATATAAAAACAAGTAATGGTTAACACTTACTTAATACTATGTATGGAGGATACTACACTGCCTATAACTGAGTCAGCTTTACCTAGTAGCTATTTTGGAACTGCTATGTCTATATTTGGATATCACCTCTGCTAATTACTGACTGTGTGTCCTTGTGTTCAGTTGTTGAGTCAGTCCTTGCTTGATAAATGAGGATGATAATAATACTTGATTCACAAGGATACGCGTGAGGATACATATCACTGTCAGATGTAGAACTGCTTAAAATATGACCTTCTGAACTACTGTTCATAATTTATGTCATATTAAAATTTTATTATGGTGTCAAGATATATTATTCTGTTATACCAAAACTTGTTTGAGATGCACAAACATAAAAGTGAGCTACATACACTGTGGTATATAAACCACTGTTCCATTTCTAAGGTTAGCACCTCATTGAAGCAATCAGTGAAGGTTAAGGAAAGAGAATCGATATGATGTATACTATTATACTGATTCCTTGAAATATGGAAAGACCTTTAACTCATACAATTTTAGGGCTTTTCCAAATAAGGCTCAAGTAGAGTCCTTAAACAGTCTAGGTACAAATGGAATTAGGAACATGCTAAGTATTCTAGCAATTAATTAAAGAAAATATTTTGAGGAAAGCATGGAACATTCCTTATGAAAGGGAATTGTAGAATATCATGAAGAAATGTAGGTTTTACAATCTGGATGCATTGTCACATTATTTTGTAAAAGTGCATGCATGCTAAATCGCTTCAGTTGTGTCCAACTCTTTGAGACCCTATGGACTGTAGCCCCCTCAGGCTCCTCTGTTCATGGAATTCTCCAGGCAAGAATACTGGAGTGGGTTGCCATGCCCTAATCCTCCAGGAGATTTTCCCAAACCAGGGATCCAACCCACATCTTTTGCGTCTCCTGCATTGGCAGACAGGTTCTTTACTCCTAGCATCACCTGGATAGCGGCTATTTTGTAAACACTCATGATCAAATCACAAACTTTGGTACCCCCATACACATCCATCACACACTGTTAGTCCTTTTATAATTTGCACATTTGGCTGAAACATTAATGAGTTGTAGATTTCCCAGCACAACACTCTTCATTGCTATAAACACTTATATTTGTTATATTTGCTCATAATTTCAATTGTCAAAATCTGGAGGATGTTCTTCTGTCTTTTTTTTATTTGAATATTTTCTGCTGCTTGAGTTATGAATAGGTTACTTTCCTAGAAACATGGGCTGTTGAATTAGAGAGAAACAATTACAAACCCTATTTGAACCCTGTTTACTTGTGAGATCTGGCAGGATATTTAATTTTCAGTCTAAGTATCTTTATATTTATAACAGGAAAATTTGCATCCATTTTATAGGGCTGTCAGAGGTTGATATAATCCATAAAATAAGAACATGAAAACAAGCACGTCATAAGCACAAAATTTGTAACTAATATCACTTTGCTTCTATTAACTACATTGCATTGTCTGTTCACTTGTTTTTCTCCTCAACTGGTCTGTGAAAAACTTGAGGGCTGGGGCAACTTTCACAGCAGGTATTTATAAAATCAAGGGTCATAAATTTAAAAATCATTACCCATTTTAAAGCTGTTAAGATATTAAGCATTTTCCTGCTTTCTTAGAGGGAGTGCATTGAACTTAACAAATCCCCTTGTCAATTTTCGAGTCTTTTGTGAAAATCTATTTTTTTTAATGTGCTGAATATCTTTATGCTTGAGCAATCCTTGCTGTTTTTTGCCTGCTTTTTGTTTTGCCCAGGCCTTCCCTCACTGTATGCTATTACAGTAATTCTCTTTGTTGTACTGATATCCCTGTATATCTCAGTCTTTGCTCTTCATAATCATTTATTTCTTTTAATCTCTTATACATATACAGAGCAGATTATCAATCCTGAAAATATTGCTTATAGTATATTATATTGATTCTGGATTTAAATATTAATATATAAATATGTCATGAGCATGAGTTTTATAGTATATTCTTTGGGACATCTAATTTTTGCAACTAGTATGCCTTTGATGTTGCTTTGTTTATGATTCTCTCACTTCCCTGTGCCTCAGACAGTAAAGAATCTGCCTGCAAGGTGGGAGATCCAGGTTCAATCCTTGAGTCAGGAAGATCCCCTGGAAAAGGAAATGGCAACCCACTCCAGTATTCTTGCCTGGAGAATCCCATAGACAGAGAAGGCTGGCGGGCTACAGTTCATGGGGTCGCAGAGAGTTGAACATGACTGACACTTTCACATCTTTCTTTACGATTCTCAGTTGTTGCAGAAGTACTATTTGTTTTGAAAGGTTGGTACAGGAAAGGTGAGATATTTATTATTTATGGCATAATGATAGTAAAATGAACATTTTTTTACCCAAGTTATGGCACGCATTGACATTATATCAAGTTATATCAAGTATTATCTCATTCAACCTCATTATTTTAGACATGAGGAAACAGATAAGTTAATTGACTCATGCAAATTTATACAACTGGCTATGAGAAGATATGAAAATTGAGCTAATAGATTTGAACTGATTCTGTGTAATTGTGTACTATGTTATATTGTATAACATTTTCTGGTGCCAGAAATCCTATGTAATGCCTATTTTTAATGGTACATGATGGTGATTAAAACATATTTCTAAAATCCAAAGGAAATATGTTTGCTGCAATATGTAGCATTGATCTAGATAGCTACCAAAATATATGAAAAGTGAGTTCTCTGAGCTTATTTTATGGCTTTGGGTTTGGAGGGTATTGTCTTGAGATTCTAGAATCAGGTCAGTCATGCTTTTCTACGGTAAAATGGTCTCTCATTTCAAAGTCTATAAAACACTTTCCAGTGTGTTGGTTATTCCTATGCTTGAAAACTATGCGAACTGGAAAAGGAAGAAAGATCTTTAAAATGTATATTACAGTTTTGACCCATGGGTTTAGCTCTTCAGACTTCGAGTCCCTAAGAACATTTAAAGTATATTCCCTCTTAACTTACTTACAAAGCTTTCAGGTGGCTTCACTGCACTTCCTATTTTTCCCAGATGTCTATAGATCATAACAGAGTTAGGAAAGGGAGATTTATTTCCTGCTCACTTTTCTTCACAGTGTCCAAGCTGTGCTATTCTATTCTATGGCATTTTTATGTGATTTGTAGTTAGAAATGTGTAAAATTTAGATCTAATACTTATTAGTATACTATTCCATATAAGTTCTGATAGGTAACAGATATGAGCTAGACATGCAAACTTGGATTTGCAAACCAAGTCATGGATTAGCAAATCCCATTTTTTACAAAGGCAGCTGATCACTTCATTGGCAGAGGAGAGGTTTTTTTTTTTTTTTTTTTTTTCTTTTTGGAAGGTAAAATATAATTCAACATTATGAACATTTTATAAGATTCTGATACAATGTTGACTCTTTATACATTTAAGGAAAAAGTTACTCTATATTTTGGGTCACTGTCATAGAGAAAGTTTCCAGAAACCAAAGACAGCAGGACTTACTTATAAATTACAAAAGACTGACCAAAATGTTTTAGCATATATATAATAATTATTATCAAGAGAAAGCCAAAGATAAGCATATATTTGAGCTTTTACTATATTATTCTGAAACAGCTAAAACCTTAAAAATTAAGTAGACCAGAATTAATGGCTTTATTCAAAGAAAAGACAAGTCAGACCTCAATCATATAGGCAGCATTAATTAACTTAATGAGAAAGGACTATCATTACAACATTTGCATAACCTTGAAAATTCTACAGAATGTTAGCTAGAATGGTATTCATAGTATTGGGTTGGCCAAAAATTTCATTCAGATGCATCCACTACATCTTATGGAAAAATCCAAACAAACTTCTTGGCCAATCCAATGCTTATACTTTCCGGAATAAAAATCTGCATTATTACATTTGATCCACAAAAGGATGCCATATTGTCAAGTGACAGCTTGGTACCTACTTATCATCACCATTTTCAGATAAAGAATACTTATTTGGAACTAGTAATAGAATTTGAACTTGAACCTGGATCCTTCAGTTTCAAAATTCATGCCATTATATTCTCTTTATTTCTCTATCTCAGAGGATAATGGTATTTCTTTTATGATAGTTCACATTGAATAATCAAGTTTAGCTCCTTATATTTGTAATATTAGGTATACAGGCAAACATAAACACATATTGCTTTTTTCAGTGAGCTAAATTTTAAAATAGCAAGTATTTTTTCCAGGTCAAGGTTAAAAATATCAAATAGCACCAGTAAGTCTTAACATTAAACATCAGTCTTTGAAGCCGTTCCTGACAATTTTGCTCCTCAGAGGCAAACATATTTAATGATTTTAATTTGCCTTCCCATTCTCCCCCACTCCTAGAAAGGTACATTTTCATGGAACCTGGCATGCTATAGTCCATGGGATTGCAGAACATGACTTAGTGACCAAACAACAACAAAGTCTTCATTTGATTTGGCTTGTTGTTGCTGCTCAGTTGCTAAATTACATCTGACTCTTTGTAACCTCATGGACTGCAGCATTCCAGGCCTCTCTGTCCCTCACTATCTCCCAGAATTTGCCCAAGTTCATGTCCATTGAGTCAGTGATGCTATCCAACCATCTCATCCTCTGCCACTCTCTTCTCCTTTTGCCTTCAATCTTTCCCAGCTGACATTCAATTTGAATTGCTGTTTTTTGATTTTTTTTTTTTCCTTTTAATTGTACCCATCTCAGGGCATGGATCAGTAATGCTCTAATTCCTTATCTGACTTGACTTCCAGCAAGCCAAATTCTAACCAGTAGTAGCCTCAGCCCTGCAGGTTTCTCCTTTGGTGAAAGAAAAATTTAGTCTTTTAAGTCTTTTCATCATTTGTTAATCTGATTGTATAAGTAAGATTTATAATTCATGCTAAATTCTTGTTACAAATTCTTTAAAGTCAATTTGAATAAACATCGGTGTAAGCAAGTGAGCCTAGAAGTTTTAGTATTGAGTTTAGAAATAAGGATTATACTTTTGGTTCTGAGATGGAGTAGAATTCAAGATGCTAAGAAACTTTTAAAGGAATTAAAAGGTCCATAGGACAAACAATCCTATGTTAGTCTTTTATTTGTCCCTGTGTTCTTTTTTCTCACTCTGGCAAATCCCCGCCACAGATATAGGAGGGCAAAAGGCTGCAAATACAGTAACTTCAGCATACATTAAACCAAACATTTTATCACATACTTTTCCCACAAAAAATCACCTATTTCAGATGTTTCAAGAGCAAATTAAATCACTTTGCATCTTAAGGGCATTTCTTCCTTCATCTTCCCTTTGATCATGAAAGTTCTCAAGATCTAAGCAAAATAATTTGTTCATTTTTTTCTCCATTTCAGTCCTAGTAGCAGTGAGAAACCCTTTATCATACTTTGGAAGTGTTGAAATAAGTTTGAAATAAAGACTGAAATAAGTTTACAAGTAGACCCTGAAATTGAAAAACACATGTTCTCAAAATGAAAGCCAGGATCATGAGGATCATCAGTAGCCAACCTAGGGGGTATTCCTGGGTACCATGCAGAGATGAAGAGACAAGGACAAAGATAAACGGCTTGTTCTAGGACAAACGTAGTAATGTGCTGTGATACCCTCTGATATGTCTATGAATCACTTGGAGGTAATTAATTTGTAGTAATGAGTCCCATGGGGTTCACATCCTAAAATGCATGCTGGTATAAAAATAAAAGCATCCATTTTCTAAACTCATATTTCTAAACTCAGGAATATATGGATTGCATATGTTGGGAAAGGGGAATTTCTTCCTCTGTCCTTCTTGAGATCTTGTGGCTGGACTAATAATATAATTGGCACAAGGCAGATTAATAGGAGAAAAAGAAACAGATTTTAATTTACATGCATGAAGGTCTCATAGAAGTGGAACCTAAGTGGCCTAAGGAGAAAGCTTTTATAATTTTTAGAGAAAGAAACAAATTTTTTGTTGTTGACAAATTGACAGGACAAAGAAGCTCAGGTTTTGGTGCTCAGATAATGAAGAATCTAAACAGAGTTTGGGCTTGAAGTAATACATTGAAGACTAAAGACATTAACAGAGCTTGTTAACACAGTTTCTTGGCCTGAATTCCCTGTCTGGTGATAAAGATGTGTCCTGGTAAAGTGAGGATACCTTTCACATGAATGATTTCCGTCTTAATTTTAGGGAAACAGAGGAGAGGGTCAATGTCCATCTCCAGTTGATCATTTCTCAACTAACTATAATTTAAAATGATCAACATACCATTTTCAAGCAGCCTATCCTGAACCCCAACATATATTTCCATGAAAAAAACTAACCCATTTTTTTCCTTTTATCTCATTTTAAAATCTAATAGTAATGATGGCTATACAAAATTCTAATTACACAATTAGAAGACACTATAATAATTGTTGTTGCAGGCAAGATTAACCTGGCAAGATCAATGCAGGAAAGATCAATGAAAGCTCAATTCTATGAGTAAATGTTCCAATAGAAAAACATACTTGCATACTCTTAGTATCTCCTCCAATATATGTATTAAAAAAATAAAATGGCAGCTTTATGGCAGAGAAAGCCAATAGTCACCATTTTAACCAATTGATCAAGCTTAATTTCAATGGTAGTAAGACATAGAGATAGTATGTGTCCCCTGATATGAGCCGCCATGAAAGGTATAACACTTCCATGGTATTTAATCCAATCATTAGAGTACCAGCCACACACTCACATTCTATGCAATACCTAATCAATACTATCCAAAATGTAACGGTCTTACAAGAAATAAACAACTGAGAATCTGTCATACAGAAGAGGAAACAGTGGAGACACGGCAATTAAATGCAATGTAGACTAAATGTAAGATTCTGAAATAAATCTTGAAAACAAAAAGGACACTAGTAGTTAAAACATAAATGTGAGTATTACCTTTGTATAAAAGGATAGAAATAGAAAGAACAAGTAAAATGTGAATAAAAACTGTAGGTCAATTCATATGATTGTATAAATATGGCTTTTATGGTTTCAATAATCACATTATAGTTATATATATATTAATGTTAAGGATGTTGAAAAAATGGTATATGTGAACCCTTGGTATGATTTTGTAGTCATCTGTAAGATTCAATAAATCTAAAATTACTTCAAAATAAAAAATCATATCCTAAATATTCATAAATAACAATACCATGTTATGTTTTAATACATTTTAATATACTTTTCTATGTAGGGATAGTATATATTTAAGGAAATATAGAAATTATAAATATACATCTCAGTAAACCACTACAAAGTGACTGCATTCAACTACCACTTAGGTCAAAAAATAGAACAATATCAGCCACCTTGAAGTATGCCCTATAACCCCTCAAAAAAGCTAATACATCTCTTACCAGAGTAACTCCTATCCTGTTTTCTGATAGCATAAAACACCTTTGATTTTAAATGAAAGTGAAGTCACTCAGTTGTGTCTGACTCTTTGTGACCCCGTGGACTGTAGCCTATCAAGCTCTTCTGCCCATGGGATTCTCCAGGCAAGAATACTAGAGTGGGCTGCCATTTTCTTCTCCAGGGGATCTTCCCGACCCAGGGATTGAACCCGGGTTTCCCACATTGGAGGCAGACGCTTTAACCTCTGAGCCACCAGGGAACCCCTTAACAAATAACAATCTATTCAGTAGTGAATGAGAGCTTTATTTGTCTTATATTCTCACCAACACTTGGTTTTGTCTTTTTAATTTAACTACTCTGGTAAATGCAAAGGGTGTTTCTGTTATAGTGTCACCTGATTTTATGATACCTGTATAAAAATTTCAGTGAAAACAGGGAATTCATATAAACATTTTTAAATGATTCAGCACATGGAGTGACATAGTAGTCACATTCTAAAATCTCATTTACAGATCCCAGAGGAAGCCAGAAGATTGGTCTTACAAGGTAAAGTGAAGTGATGGTGTTGAACACGACATGCCTTGGAACTGTTTAGGTGCTCCAAGATTTTATTTGATGGTAAAATTCTTTCACCCATTACAATTCTGAACATGACACAAGACATACGCAGAAAAGCTGAATATTCTCCTGTGATAGAAAGCATGAATGTGTTTCAACTATATAGATGTTTAACACCCATTTCATTTCAGTATTTGACTACCTTGATTGGTCCACGTATTACGTTTTGCCAAATAGAAACAGAGAAATAGCCCTATTTATCAATGCATGTATTGATAATCTGAAAAACTTTTATAAACGTTTTAAAATATTTCTATATGACTTTAACATTCCCTAAATAGCCCAACAAAGCCTTCATGAATGTATTACAATGATTTGCTCTAAAACAGAACTATTTTTTTTGCAAACAAAATTGTCTGAGTTAGAGCAAAAATAACTGATAAAGAATATCAAGTAAAACGATGTCACGTTTAGACAAAGCTTCTTATACAATTCATATATGTATTTTTAATTATTTCACAACAAACTTATGAGATTCTTTGTTACAGTCTCAGTCGTATATTCAGTCCCAGAGAGAGTCATATAATAAATGCCAATATATAATTTGATTCAATTATGTTTTATGATTTCTTATAGCTCTATAATCAGAGTATATGTTCTATCATAGCGCATTTTTTGCCCACAAAAATAAAAGAGAAGGAAAGAAATCAAATTGTTGTTGGCCCAATGTATAATTATGCACATTTTATAGCTGAGCAGACTGAGATTACATTACATGCAAAAGACTATATGGTTATTATATGGCAAAGTTTTAGTTTAACTGAGTGCCGAAGAATTGATGCTTTTGAACTATGGTGTTGGAGAAGACTCTTGAGAGTCCCTTGGACTGCAAGGAGGTCCAACCAATCCATTCTGAAGGAGATCAGCCCTGGGGTTTCTTTGGAAGGAATGATGCTAAAGCTGAAACTCCAGTACTTTGGCCACCTCATGCAAAGGGTTGACTCATTGGAAAAGACTCTGATGCTGGGAGGGATTAGGGGCAGGAAGAGAAGGAGACGACAGAGGATGAAATGGCTAGATGGCATCACTGACTCGATGGGCGTGAGTCTGAGTGAACTCCGGGAGTTGATGATGGACAGGGAGGCCTGGCGTGCTGCGATTCATGGGGTTGCAAATAGTCGAACACGACTGAGTGACTGAACTGAACTGAACTGAAGCTTTTTTAATTAAAATGCATTTCTGTATAGTATTTCCACTTATTCCTCACAACTTTCATTCTGCAGAATGTATCCCTGGAATTGATGAAAAATTATAAAATTGTGAACTTCATTAGACCTTTTAAACTATTTATTGTCTTCTGTCTGCTGTCTTTTTTTCCACTTCTCCCCTATACCACTTACTTACTACCAGTTTTTCCTCCTTTTCCTCCTCAAGAGATAAGTATTTGAAATAAGTTTGGTTGTTAGCAATTGTGTCAAGTATTCTCAGGGCATGACTCTATTATGGCTACCAAACCAGACAAAATTTTTAGTATTTCTTTGCTTAATATCACAGGAAGATACACAGAAATTTGAGTCTTATTCTGATCCTATTGCTGGTGGAAAAGCCACCTATAATTGTTCACAAGGGAGAGGCAATTGAAAATATTAAGCATTTTAAACTGGCTAACTAAAAAGTACAACTTTTTACACTGAGTTAAATATTTAATAGTAAAAGGAAAGGCATTCTTGAGAAAAATACCAGTGATTCAGCACTAGATGACACAGCTTTGAAAACGTGGAAATACTAATCAAACCTGTTTTCAATCATTAAATATAAGAATCTTTTCCCTATTTAAACAATCAAGAAATTAATAAAATTTGCCATTTTAAGTTCAATTCAGTTCAGTCGCTCAGTCGTGTCCGACTCTTTGCGACCCAGTGAACCACAGCATGCCTTCTAGTTATTTCTTCACTGATCTCCAGTAGCATATTGGCATTTTAGGTATAAATATGTTTCATTTTATGTATATATATTATCTAGAAATAAATTTTTGAAAATAACTTGTCTAGGGAGCCATCACATAATAAAAAATTTTGTTGGTCAATCAGCCTTTTCAAGTTTTATGAAGAGTAAACTTTCTCAAAAATGTCCTGGAAAATAAATTGCTTGGCTTTAGATATTGTTCAGTGACAGTGTTTTGAGTCAACTTGTGTGCTAAAACTATCTTGAATGCTTTTTATATAATTAGATAAAATATCACTTGGTTCATTTTACACAAAATAAGGCCATTAGCGATAAAAATGGGCTTTTATGAAAGATCCGCTTGAAGTTTCATTTTTTTTACAATTTACTAAAGAGAACAAGTAATCCTCTTATAAACTATGACAGATTACAAATTCCTACATTCCACTAACACATCCCATTAAAATCTATATTTTTGTGCAACTGCTTTTAATATGTAAATAAATAAATGATGTATTATTTCCCAAAATATGCTAACTACTCTGTTTTGTAAACTACATGTTAAGGGAAAAATAAATGCTAGGCATGGGAGCAGGTTTCTTCTAAAATAAAGGATCTATGTACTGCAAATATGTTTAGAATTAATGATTACTTAGATAAAAATGTGTCAGATTAAAGGGGGGATGTTTTGGGCTAAGTTCATCAGGTTAGATATAAAACAAGAGTTTTTGTGTTTGTGTGTGTGTGTGTGTGCGTGTGTGTGTGTGTGTATAGGAAGAAATAAGATAGAACTGAGAGTTAGTTGACATTCTTATAACTTATTATCCAACAAACTGTAGAAAATTCTTAAAGAGATGGGAATAACAGACCATGTAACCTGCTTCCTGAGAAATCTGTGCAGATCAAGAAGCAACAGTTAGCACCGAACATGGAAAAGCAGACTTGTTTAGATCAGGGAAAGAAGGACATCAAGGCTGTATATTGTCACCCTGCTTATTTAATTCATATGTAGAGTACATCATGCAGAATGCCAAGCTGAATGAAGCACAAGCTGGAATCAAGATTGCTGGGAGAAATATCAACAACCTCAGATATACAGATGACACCATGCTTATGACAGAGCAAAGAAGAACTAAAGAGCCTCTTGATGAAAGTAAAAGAAGAGAGTGAAAAAGCTGGAGTAAAACTCAACATTCAACAAGCTAAGATCATGGCACCCGGTCCCATCACTTCATGGCAAATAGATGGGGAAACAGTGGAAACAGTGGCAGGCTTTATTTCCTTGTTTTCCAAAATCACTGCAATGGTGACTGCAGCCATGAAATTAAAGGACACTTTCTCCTTGGAAGAAAAGCTATGACAAACCTAGGCAGCATATTAAAAAGCAGAGACATTACTTTGCTGACAAAGGTCCATCTAATCAAAGCTATGGTTTTTCCAGCAGTCATATATGCATGTGAGATTTGGACCATAAAGAAAGTTGAGTGCCAAAGAATTGATGCTTTTGAAATGTGGTGTTGGAGAAGACTATTGAGAGTCCCTTGGACTGCAAGGGGATCAAACTAGTCAATCCTAAAGGAAATTAATCCCAAATATTCATTGGAAGGTCTGATGCTGTGGGTCTAATACATTGGTCACCTGATGTGAAGAACTGACATTAGAAAAGACCCTGATGCTGGGAAAGATAGAAGACAGAAAGAAAAGAGGATGACAGAGGATGAGATGGTTGGATGGCATCACTGATTCAATGGACATGAGTTCAAGCAAGCTCCAGGAGTTGGTGATGGACAGGGAAGGCTGGCACGCTGCAGTTCATGGGGTCACGAAGAGCTGGATAAGATGGAGCGACTGGATTGAACTGATAACTTACAAAGAGTGACTGAGTTGAACTGATAACTTACATTTATTTAGTTTATACTTCATCAGTTGTCTATACAAACATCTCTAGAGTCAATAAAAAAATTAATAAATCAATCTATGGAAGAAATGGAAACTTTTATTGGAACCAAATTGAGGATTATAATGCAGGAACAGTCTCTCCAAAACTCTGAGAACTGTTCAACCAGTTAGAGGTCAAAGCATAATTTTACAAGTTTTTAGAGAAGGGGTTGTTCATTACATGATATGTTACTGACAGTTTGCACAATCCAGATTGAAAGTACAAAGTGGTGGGTCATTGTGACCCCTTACAACATCAAGAAAAATGTTATCTTTCACAGAGAGTCTTGTTGATGCTAAGATAATGTTGTTTTTTATGGCTGAGCAAGTATTTCTGCCAAGGGGAGATGTTTGTTCAAAGGGCACATGGTAGATACAGAGTTCAGTAGAGGAGAAAGAGAGAATATTGTTTATGTTCTTCTGTCTTGCCATAAAATATGAATTTTATTTTACAATAACATAGTCCTTTGTATACAAAACTGAAAAAAAATCACTAGTGAAAAAGAAAAAAGAAAAAAAAAACTAGAGTAATAAGAAGGCCCATATTTTTGAAATTTATCAATTTCCTGTGATGGTAGCTGCAGATGTTAACTACATCTACTGATGCTGAGCACTGAAGAATTGATGCTTTCGAGTTGTGGTGCTGGAGAAGACTCTTGAGAGCCCCTTGGACTGCAATGAGACCAAAACTGTCAATACTATAGAAAATCAACCCTGAACATTCAACGGAAGGACTGTGCTGAAGCTGAAGCTCCACTACTTGGCCACGTGATGGGAACAGCTGGTTCACTAGAAAAGACCCTGATTCTAGAAAAGATTGAGGACAGGAGGGAAAGAGGGCAACAGAAGATGAGATGGTCGGATAGACCAACTGACTCAATGGACATGAGTTTCAAAAAACTCCAGGTGAAAGTGAAGGACAGGGAAGCCTGGTGAGCTGTAGTACATGGTGTCACAAAAAGTCAGACATGACTTATTGACTAATTAACAACAACAACTGATGTATTACACATAATGTTTGATCTCACTTCTTTTCCTTCTCAGATGTCATAATCCTGAAATTCCCCAAATAAAAAATATTTTAGGTTGAATCTAATTATATCAAGATACTTTAAAACTTCCATTTAAATAATTTAGGACCTGGAATTTTCTTTATCAATAAAAAAAATGCAACTATATTTTCATATGATATCACTCCTTTCTGTAACCTGACACAATCATTTACTAAACTAACGTGAGATTAGTTGTCCGACAAGCAGCAAAACCAATCTACCAACACCAGACGGTGGTGAGGGAAAACACAGCATTTATTACAAGGCACCAAGCAAGGAAGGGGCTTCCCCAGTGACACTAGTGGAAAAGAACCTGCCTGCAAATACAGGAGATGTAAGAGATGCAGGTTCAATCCCTGGGTTGAGATCCCCTGGAAAAGGGCATGGCAAACCACTCCAATATTGCTGCCTGGAGAATCCCATGGGCAGAGGAGCCTGGTGGGCTACAGTCCACAGGGTTGCAGAGTCAGATATGACTGAAGCAACTTAACACTCATGCACATAAGCAAAGAGAATGGGCAGCTGGTGCTCAAAAGAGCTATATTCTCCAAAGGCTTTCAGGAAAAGATTTTTAAAGGTAACATTAGAGGTGAGAATTATAGGATGTTTGATCAGTTTCTAGACATTTCTCTGATTGGTTGGTTGGGAAGTAACAGGGTGATGTTTCTATAATTTTACCCATCAGTCTTCAGGTTCCAACCAGTTTGGGGCTTATGTGCTTGGGGTTAGCAATTCCCTGGTGGCTCAGACGATAAAGTGTCTGTCTAAAATGCAGGAGATCCGGGTTCGATCCCTGGGTCAGGAAGATCCGCTGGAGAAGGAAATGGCAATCCACTCCAGTACTATTGCCTGGAAAATCCCATGGACAGAGCAGCCTGGTAGGCTAATGGCAATCCACTCCAGTACTATTGCCTGGAAAATCCCATGGACAGAGGAGCCTGGTAGGCTACAGTCCATGGGGCCGCAAAGAGTCGGACATGACTGAGCGACCTTCCTTCCTTCCTTCCTTCCACTGAATAGGGGTGACGTTTTCTTGCAGAACAACTCAAAGATATACCTCAGATTGAGATCTTGTGACTCTACTGTTCTAATCATTAACCACTTGAGTCTGTTCTTTGGAACTTGGGGAATGCCAAACAAGAACTAGGGGACATAGAGGGGCTTGGACCTGAGAGTTCCTACAGGGTCCTGCTCAGTCTCAGTTGCCGCTTTTCTTTGATACACATCCATCCTGAGGGAAAGTGGAGTGGGACAAGAAAGGGAAGAAAGTTTTGGGTAGAGAAGTTTATTACAAACTCTGAAGGGCAATTCACTTTTAGGTGGACTCGGTTTCACATCAAAGTGACTATACAAAAATAAAACCCAATTGCTGCAAAAGAAAATGAAAGAAAAGTTGGCTTATTAGATTAAGAAAATTGAAGTAAAAGGCCAGCCTTACCACCTAGTTTATAATCTGGGTCTGCATATTTCATCTTGCTAAGCCTGATAATTCCCTCAATATAGAAGAAATAAGAATTACCTTTTAATATAGTTTTGCAAGCTCAAAGTATTATATGTGCATTTCTGGAATTTTCACAAGGTAAACACTATAAAAATAAAATATTACAGATATCTTAATAATTTTAAAAAATATGATGGAAATACAAATTTTCAAAAACAGGAATTCTCTTTAAAAAAATTTACCCAATTGAAGTAGTAGTGTTCTTATCAATTCTTGGAGAAAATCTGAACAAAACAAAACCCTTATGGAAAAGATTTACAAAACAACATTTTTTTTTTAACATATCAAGGAAACAATCTAAGCACACCCTCTAGAGTAATGGTCTTTTTAATTTTATATTTTAGATGTTGGACAAGAAAAAAGGTAAGCCATACCCAAGAGATATTTAGCTACATGTGCAATTGTGAATTTTTTCAGAAGTTTCAGGAGTAAGGTGATTTCTTTAAAAAAAAAAAAAAGGGAGGTGGGGGTGGGGGTAGTAAAGCAAGACAGAATGCAAATTTAAATGTAACTTTCCCTATTACCTTCCTGGCTGCTCAGTCTTATGAGGAAGGGTTGTAATTGGATTTACGTGAAGATGTTGCTGATGATGAGGGAAGAAAATGAGAAGGCAACAGCTCCAGAGGCAGCCCCATCTGGAACACCTCTGCCAAGCCAAATGTAAGGGAAAAAAGCATAACTTGTTTTTGTTGGTAAAGTCAGCAGATGTGACCTGAAGATAAATAGGGAGCAGATGTGATGACTTAGTTTGCTTTTGCATTGACAAATGTGTCCATAGCCATCATAATTCAGAAAATGCTTCAGTTGCAAAATCCACCCTGTCTCCTAAGTACCAAGCTTATGTTACTTATTCTTTTAGCAGTTCTTAGGGAAGCATATAGAGCATACTAAAACCCTCTCTGTGCCATCTTCTGGGAATGTTCATTTAAAAGAAATTCATTTAAAAATCATTTAAAAGGTATGTGTTGCCTGTTATACAGATTATAATGAATTGTATTCTGTTGGAGTTATATTGTTAAGAAGAAAAGAAGAGAAGGAACAAGAAGAAAAGAAGAGAAGGAACAAGAAAAGAGAAAGGTGTTTGGCAGAACTGCTATGGAAAAAGATTAGGAAAGATTCAATGGAGCTGGCAGGTAAGTATCAGATAGGAAAGCAAACAAAACCTGTCATTAATGTTGGTGTCTCATTTCTGAAGGTGATATTTATTTCCTTGGAAAAGATCAATAGGTCAGTGATGGGGCTTCTGACCATCGTTCTGAATAGTGTAGGAAGCTGTTGATCAATTATACCTTTGCTGATGTGGATGCCCAGCAGTGAGACTGATGCCCGGCAGGCACACACGCTCCAGGGCTAAACAGGAACAGATGAGGAACTGATAAGGACACGAGGTGGATAACAGTTGGCTGTTTCCCAGCCCCAGTCTCACATATATCTACTAAACAAGGCTATCACTAAATAATCACAACAGTTACTGGATCAATTGCCTTCAAAGACTCAGGAACATTGTTGTCAGAAGGCAGGAAATGAGGAAACTTCCTATCAGGTGTGTAGCATTTGATGTAATGTCGACCAGGGAGGCAGAGATACCATATACCCATGCTTCCTGTTTGACCAAAGAATTCCTGGTTGTAGTTTTTTTTAAGTTGGAGAAAAGGGAAGATATAGGAAGATGCATCTCCCTCACTTTGGAGGAATCTCTCAACTCAAATCAGAGAATTAAAGGAAAAAATGATATCAATTCTGAAAGCCAGGTCTGGTTTTAACTCTCACCCCAACCCCTTATTTTGTCTGAGTGATACACTAGACAGGCAGGTAATGCACTTACTGAATTATTTCTCACCTATTCTTTTCCTTTTTTTTTTAAGCATGTACCGCATAAATGTAAACAATAATTAAAACCCTATTTCATTTATTTTATGCACTCATTTTCCAAAAAAATTCAGGATGTCATGAGTGAGATTTTGCTATTTGATAATTCAAATTACCCTGACTTCAACTTTACTTTTATATGCCCCATAATAAAGTAATCTCTTCCAGCTGTTTATCTTACTATTACCTTCCATGTCGACTGTCAAACCCAGGGTAAGCCTCCAGCAGCTAAAACGATGTCCAGAGATCTAACTGGAACTGACAATAGTATTTTCTAATGCAAACTGAATCTGCATGTAAAAAGAATATGATAGAACAACCTCCTGATCTAAAACAATATCTAATTTCTGTAAATGATGCTAAAATTTAAATGAATCATGACATGCCTTAGTCCATAAAAGGCAGCAAGCAACAAGGACACTTGCTGTTGATCATTTTTTCCCCCCGGCGCTATACAACAGGTTCTCATTAGTTATCTATTTTATCCCGGGGCCGGGAAGATCCCCTGGAGAAGGGCATGGCAACCCACTCCAGTAGTCTTTCCTGGAGAATCCCATGGACAGAGGAGCCTGAGGGGTTACAGTTCAGAGGGTCGCAAAGAGTCTGACACGACTGAAGTGACTTAGCACGCACCCAGTGTATAAATGTCAATCCCAATCTCTTAATTTATCCCACCCCATCCCCCCTTGCTTTCCATATATGTATTCTCTATGTTTTGCTGTCCATCTTGAATTATGACTTATTATTAGTTTTCCAGGCCTCTGTTTCTGCAGTATCTAATATGGGGCTTGAAGTAGATTCCATCTCCTGGTGAATTTACAAGAACAATTATACAGAACTCACCCACTATACCCTGAGATCTTTCTGACATTGATTTCTAGATCCCAAAGCAGAGACTGCCCCTGAGTGTCTGCATGTGTGGATTTTGTTCTAATGCATTGTGACCAGGTTTCAAAACCTTTTTCTCTGCCCTTCTCCACTCCTCCCCAAAGTAGACACATTTACTCAAGAACCTTGTTTTATCCTCCTACCCTCCAGAGCCCTGCTGTTTCTTCTGAACTAAAGAGAGATTAGCTTTAGTTCTTAGTCAATAAAACTAAAAATGTATTGCTTTATAAAGTTACATTCAAATTCATTATTATTTTTGATGGGGCAACAGGGTTAAAGGGCGTGAGAGTAGAACATGTTATATTTGTTCTCTAAGTCCATCCAACACCCTGAATCACTCTCTTTGAGTGACACCAGTTTATTTACATCTATAATTAACTTTCAAAATATATAAAGAACTTTTCCCATTATAATCAGTCCAAGTATAAAGGAGATACTGAGATTCTAAGCTTCCTGGATGTGTGAGATAGTAGAAATTTGAAAATGAAGGCTTTCATCCTGGGTTAGCTGGTTACCAGCTAACTTACTCAGAATAAGTTATATGTCTCCTTTGATCCTCAACTCACTCATCTACAAATTAGAGATGCTAATTATACCTACTCTAATGTCTTCAAAGTGCTCTTCGTTGAACATATTGGTGCCTGTTCAGTTTTCTCTCCTCTAGAAGCACTCCCATCATCCTCAATGACTTCATGTTGAATACAGAAATTTCAATCTGTATTCTTGCTCATCATTCCCATCATCAGTCAGTAATCTTTGTCACTAAAATCAGCCACATTTCATTTTGTCCTCGTCCTGGAACTTGTCAGCATATGCATTTTTTTTTAACCTGCATAATCACTGAGTCATATAACTTTGTGACTGACAAATGAAATTTTTTCTACACTATTCTATTCTGACTGTTCATCCATACTTATAAGATTCATAATTTTTGGAAGTCTATTTTTCCTTCTATTCCATGATTCGTCGTCTTTCTTAACTTCCTCATTTTTTCAGCTAAGATCACATAATCTATATACCTCATTAAGATCTTTGCCAACTTTGTTACTGTTGATCAGTCAGTAACTCAAGTCAGACTCTTTGCAACCCCATATACTACAGCATGCCAGGCTTTCCTGTCCTTCACTATCTCCTGGAGTTTGCTCAAAATCACATCCATTGAGTAAGTGATGCTATTTAAACATCTCATCCTCTGTTGCCCCCTTCTCCTTTTGTCTTCAGTCTTTCCCAGCATCAGGGTCTTTTCCAATGAGTGAGTTTTTGCATAAGGTAGCCAAAGAATTGGTGCTTCAGCATCAGTCCTTCCAATGAATATTCAGGGTTGATTACCTTAAGGATTGACTGGTTTGATCTCCTTGTAGTCCAAGGGTCTCTGAAGAATCTTCTGCAGCATCACAATTTGAAAGCATCAGTTCTTCGGAGCTCAGGCTTCTTTATGGTCCTACTCTCAATCCATACATGTCTACTGGAAAAACCATAGCTTTGACTATATGGGCTTTTGTCAGCAAAGTGATATCTTTGCTTTTTAATATGCTGTCTCAGTTTGTCATAGCTTTCTTTCCTAGAAGCAAGAGTCTTTTCATTTCATGGCTGGAGTCAACATCTGCAGTGATTTTGGAGCCCAAGAAAATAGTCTATCACTGTTTCTATTTTTTCCCCTCCTATTTGCCATGAAGTGATGGGACCGGATGTCATGATCTTTGCTTTATCACTGTTGAGTTTTAAGCCAAGTTTTTCACTTTTCTCTTTTACTGTCGTCAAGAGTCTCTTTATAGTTCCTCTTCACTTTCTGCCATTAGTGTGGTATCATCTGCATGTGTGAGGCTGTTGATATTTCACCTGGCAATCTTGATTCCAGCTTGTGATTCATCCAGCCTGGAATTTCTCGTGATGTACCCTGCATGTAAGTAAATAAACAGGGTGACAGTATACAGCCGTGTCATACTCCTTTCCTAATTTTGAACCAGTCAGTTGTTCCAAGCAAGGTCCTAACTGTTGCTTTCTGACCTGCATGTGTATAGGTTTCCCAGAATACACAGTAGGGTGATCTGGTATTCCCATATGTTTAAGAATTTTCCACAATCTGTTGTGATCCACATAGTCAAAGGCTTTTGCATAGTAATGAAGCAGACATAGATGTTTTTCTGGAATTTATTTGCTTTTTCTATGATCCAACGAATGTTGGCAATTTGATCTCTGGTTCAAATTTAGCCTTTTCTAAACCCAGCCTGTACATCTGGAATTTCTTGGTGCACATTCTGTTGAAGCCTACCTTTTAGGATTCTGAGCATAACCTTACTAGCATGTGAAATGAGCACAATTGTCCAGCAGTTTGAACATTCGTTAGGACTGCTCTTCTTTGTGATTGGAAAAAAAATTGACCCTTTCCAGTCCTCTGGCCACTGCTGAGGTTTCAAAATTAACTGATATAATTAGTGCAGCAATTGAACAGCATCATCTTTTTGGATTTGAAATACCCCAGCTGAAATTCCATCATCTCCACTAGCTTTATTTGTGGTAACGCTTCCTAAGCCCCATGTTGATTTACTTATTTTTATACCCATCTAGCAAACTGCCAAAATAAGATTCAACTATTCTCTATTTTTTTATGTATAAGTTTCAAAAAAGTCATAAATTTAGTGTTACTTTAAATTCATAAATATCTGCATAGATTATATCCTCAAATTATGTATTATGCAAATACTGATTTATACTACAAGAAAACCCAGTCATGTAAGTGAACATAAGTAATATTTCCTGGTATTCACCTCCCTCTGGGTGAAAAATAGATAAAGAGGTAGGTGGTATATACATGATTACATACATAAATTATACTAGGGAAATAATGTTAGAAAAGTGTAGTCACACTACACATTATATTTTCGAAAAAAATTACTGAATTTAGATGCACATGAATTTAACCAAAGATGAAAATTTAATGAATTTGAATGAGATCTTAGACTCTAAGAAATTTTACTAAAGATATGGCTGTCATCATGGATTTTAAACTGTCATTTTAAATTTTAGATACTACCAATTTGCTTCCTCTCTTCATAAACCACCAGTTTCCTGTCAGTTATATTAGTGTGTCCTGTCTGAATGTATTTTTGTAATCCTAATCCCCAGTTGTTTAATTTAAGGGCTATGTTTATATGGATAAAACATTCAACAGCTGTCTTCTTACCTTGATGACTTTATTACTGAGATCTTTGTTTTCGTATCCTTTTGCCCATATTGTTTTTTAAGAACTACTTTTTTAGTTCAGTTTGGATTTTTTCTATACCTTAAAAATAAGGTATAGAAAATAATGAGGGTTTATCACAGTAATATTCTTGCATTTTCAAACATTTCTTTCATTAATCCTCATATATTATCTATATATTCAGGGGATATTCCTGACTCAAGGATTGAACTTATGTCTCCTGCATTGCAGGCAGATTCTTTGCCATTGTTGGTTAAAGCCCTGTCAGATAGAATAGTTAACAACATTTCACAAGTAGGGTTATGGATGCTAAAAGAACTTTCTATTCTTAGCCAATAAAATGTACCAATTAAGCATGAGAGGTGGATTTTATATTTAAGTCTTCTAGTTACATGTCAGGTTTTATACTTCTGTGAACTTTCTCTTCCAGTTCATAAGTGTTTGATGCCAGTACCATGTATCTCTTATCATTCAGGTTATACAAGTCAAGCCTGTCCTTGAATGTATATTCAGGTGTTGTTGACAAACACGAAGGGCACTAAAGCAATTCTGAAACAAAAGAAATGCTAGTTAATTTTTGACAAAGAGGTGAATTTAGAATCCCTTCAAAATAATTAGGAAATACTCCGTTGTAAATATATACTTGAAATGATCTATTTTATTGTGATTTTTCTATACAGCACATATTTATTGGATCACATTTCATTACATATAGATGCACACACACATATGTATATGATACATATTTGAAAGCAATAAGCAAAGAACTATAGTTGAGTGTTTATCTTGGTCCTCTCATCCACCAACGGCTATACCAAGAGATCTACTCACCTAGAGAAACGAATTTCACCTGCTGGCAGATACTCTAATTGCTGGCACATGTAACTAAGACAAAGTTCAAAATTCAACAGTTGTTAAACCAAAGGGTGCTTCCAAGAACATTTTAGCAAAGTAGTGTGTGTGTGTGTGTTAATTTCAAATTAAATCAATTACTTCTTACCTGACCACATTTAATTAAAAAATGGGCAAAGCAACATGGTTAACAGTATGTTAAAATGGAACTCTCAAACTACCATTACTAGAGGATTATTTAATCTTTAGGAAAGAGAAAATAAACTGATCTGGGTAAGGTAACATCTTATGAGAGGCTCGGCTTCTCTAGTAGCTCAGCTGGTAAAGAATCTGCCTGTAATGCAGGAGACCCCAGTTTGATTCCTGGGTCAGGAAGTTCCACTGGAGAAGGGATAGGCTACCCATTCCAGTATTCTTTGGCTTTCCTTGTGGCTCAGCTGGTAAAGAATCCACCTGCAATGCAGGAGACCTGGGTTTGATCCCTGGGTTGGGATGGTCCCCTGGAGAAGGGATAGACTTACCACTCAAATATTCTGGTATAGATGCAAAGAGTCAGAAACAACTGAATGACTTTCACTTATGAGAGTTAGGAAATTCTTTGAGATTATTTAAATGACAGAAATACTTCATTTCAGTCTCTTAGTCATGTCTGACTCTTTGAGAGCCCATGGACTGCAACACACCAGGCTTCCCTGTCCATCACCAACTTCTGGAGCTTGCTCAAACTCATGTCCATCAGGTTGGTGATACCATCCAACCGTCTCATCCTCTGTCATCCCCTTCTCCTCCTGCCTTCAATCTTTCCCAGCATCAGAGTCTTTTCAAATAAGTCAGTTCTTCGCATCAGGTGGCCAAAATATTGGAGTTTCAGCTTCAGTATCAGTCCTTCCAATGAAAATTCAGGACTGATTTCCTTAGGATTGACTGATTGGATCTCCTTGCAGTCCAAGGGACTCTCAAGAGTCTTCTCCAGCACTATGGTTCAAAAGCATCAGTTCTTCGGCACTCAGCCTTCTTCATGGTCCAACTCTCATATCCATACATGACTACTGGAAAAACCATAGCTTTGACTAGATGGACCTTTGTTGACAAAGCAATGTCTCTGCTTTTTAATATGCTGTCTAGGTTGATCACAACTTTCTTCCAAGGAGCAAGCCTCTTTCCTTCCAAGGAGCAAGCATTATGGCTGATTCACCATCTGTAGTGATTTTGGAACCCAAGAAAATAAAGTCTGTCACTGTTTCCACTGTTTCCCCATCTATTTGCCGTGAAGTGATTGGACTGGATGCCATGATCTTAGTTTTCTGGATGTTGAGTTTAAGCCAACTTTTTCACTCTCCTCTTTCACTTTCATCAAGAGGCTCTTTAGTTCTTCGCTTTCTCCCATAAGCATGATGTCATCTGTATATCTGAGGTTATTCATATTTCTCCCAGCAATCTTGATTCCAGCTTGTGCTTCATCCACCCCAGCATTTCACATGATGTGCTTTGCATGTAAGTTAAAGAAGCAGGGGGACAATATACAGCCTTGACGTACTCCTTTCCCAATATGGAACCAGTGTTTTGTCCCGTGTCAGGTTCTAACTGTTGCTTCTTGACCTGCATACAGACTTCTCAAGAAGCAGGTCAGGTGGTCTGGTATTAGGAAATTCTTTGAGATTATTAAAATAGCAGGAAGTAACTAGTCACTTTAATTCATTTTCTTTCATGGTATATCCACCTACTCAGTCTTCTGTTTGTAAGCACAGACAAAATAAGTGAAACATTTAAGCACTCTCCTCATATGATAAAACAAGGTTGTGACAACATTGTCAGATAAGTTTGTTACTGTTTTCATTTTTTCTTTCAGTATTTTTTTTTCTTTTTTGCTAAGAGTATCGGTAAAACCTGGAACTGCAGGTTTCATTTTATTGGAGTCCACAGCAGGTGGAATGATTTGAGTAGAGTGGGAAAAGAGACATCCATGTCAACAATTTCATCAAGGTTCCTTTTTCATTCCTTCCACAGTCATGCTGCTGAAATATGGTCTGACTGCTTTGAGATTACATGGGAGAAGCAACAGCAGAACATGATTCAAAGCAAACAGTTTTGTAGTCACATTGATGAAAAGAGTAGTAAAATTTGTCTTTGGGGTTGTTTACTGTTCTGAATAGCAATCAGTCGCTTGCAATTGCAGGTAAAAGCTCTCTGCTAAATTTATCATAGATTTGTTCCCGACACTATTTATTGGAAAAAATAGATCTTGGGGTCAGACTTTAGTGTTCAGGAGGTTCTTAATTCAATTTGAACTTTACTTTCCTTAAATATATAAAGTGGGAACTCAATCTCTAAGATTCCTTCTCATTCTAATAGGCTAAGGCTCCATATAGTTTTCATTTTACTCAAATACTAAATCCCAATGATTGAATCCAATATAATTTGATGCCATTCTTATTTCTACGTCCTTATTCTCTCAGATCAGGTAATATCAATCAAGTCCCTCTTTTAAAATTATTATATTAAAAATTGTGTCAAAATACATATAACATCAACTTTATCATCTTAACTATTTTATTAATTAAATTTTAATTTTTTAATCTTTTTTAAATTTAAATTTTAATTGTTTTACTATGTTGTGTTGGTTTCTGCTATACAATGTGAATCATCTGTAAGTATATATATCCCCTCACTCTTGAGCCTCGCTCCCATCTCCTTCATCCCATCCCGCTAGGTTGTCACAGAGCACCAGGCTGAGCTCCCTGTGTTATACAGAAGGCTCCCACTAGCTGTCTGTTTTACAGGTTGTAGTGTATATATGTCAATGCTGCTTTCTCAATTTGCCCCACCCTCTCCTTCCCCTGCTGTGTCCACAAATGTCCTCCATTTTTGGACAAAAGTTCAGACTTGTGAACATCTTAGCCATTTTTAAGTGTACAGTTCAGAAGTGTCAAATATATTCACATTGAAGTGCAATCAACCTCTTGTACATTTTCATCTTGCAAAATGAAACTCTATGTCATTAAACAATGGCTCCTTACTCCTTCCACCCCTGAAGCTACCATCTACCTTAATGGTTATGGTAATAGCACTTAAGGGAAGCCCTGATGGCTCAGACGGTAAAGAATCTACCTGCAATGCTGGAGACATGGGTTCAATCCCTGGGTCCTGAAGATCCCCCTGGAGAAGGAAACAGCAACCTCCACTCCAGTATTTTTTACCTGTCAGAAAAACTCCATGAACAGGGGATCCTGGTGGGCTACAGTCTATGGAGTTGCAAAGAGTTGGACATGACTGAGCGACTAACATGTTACAATAGCGCTTAACATGAGATCTACCTGCCTAACAAATTTTTATGCACACAATACAGCATTGTCAACTGCAGCCATAATATTGCACAGCAGATCTCTAGAACTTACCCATCTTGTATAACTTAAACTTTTTATCTCTTGACCAGCACCTCCTTATTTCCCTCTCCCTTGAACCCTTGGCAACCACTATTCTATTCTCTGTTTCTTTGATTTTGACTAGTTTAGATATTTCATATAAGTGGAATCTTGCTACATGTGTCCTTCTGTGATTAGCTTAGTCACTTAATATAATTATTTTCATGTGCATCCACGGTGTTGTATATGACATGATTTCCTCCTTTTTTTAATCTGAATAATATTCCATTGTAGGCAGATAACCTGTTTTCTCTATTGACCTGTGATGGATGTTTAGGTTGTTTCTGTATCTTGACTATTGTGACTAATACTGCATGCACATGAGGATCTGCATATCATTCTACTTTTTATGAGTTTGACTAGATACCGCATATAAGTTGATTCACACATTGTTTGTCTTTTTGAGATTTTTATTTCACTTAGCATTTGATATTCATCTTGCATTTTATATCTACTGAACAGTAACCAGGTTTTAATGAGTTAAAAGAAATCACCACAACCCTGAACTTAGGGGTACACAACAACAGTGGCTGTTTATTACTATCTCACATGATTATGAGGGTGGGCTGGGCTCAGGTAGTCAGTTTCTGCTTCAGAGTTGTTCATGTAATTACAATCAGACAGTGACTGGGGCTGGGTAATCTCAAAGACTTCCTTGTGTACATACAATGATGCCAGCTCTCAGCTGGATCTGTTGGCCAAAACATCTATATTCAAACTGAGCCAGTGAAATAAGTTTTGTCATGGATATTAGTTGGGTCCTAAAAATGATTGTTCCAAGTGTCAAGTGGAAGATGTATGACCTTATATCAGTTTACCCTGGAAATCACAAAGCATCACTTCCTGCACACTATATTTATTAGAATCTAGGTAATAAATGGTCAAAAGGAGAAGAATTAGACTACTATATGCAAGAGGGGAGGAATTTGGCTAACTCTCAAAGAGAAGAATGGCAAAGAATGTAAAAACATGTTTTAAAATCACAGTAAACAATGTCAAATGACAACATGTTTTCCTTTTTTTTTTTTTTTTTAAACTGTGAGACTATTACCATGAGATTTCTAAATGCTCTTTCAGTCAGGAGGGTCTGGGATTAAAAGTAGATCAAAATTGAAGTTTAAAAACATGACCAATATTCTGTCAGTTCGGTTTATTTCTCTTTTTATTTTGACAGAGTTTTGGAACAACACAAAAATTTGGAATGCCAGACTAAAGTATTTAAAACAACAGACAAGTTACAGCTCAGTTCAGCTCAGCTCAAGTAGACATATTTTTTATTAGACAGACACTCCCAAAACATATGAGCTGGCTGACCCCAAAGGAGTTGTCCTAATCCCTGTTGTCTTCCTGCTTTTTATACTTCCCTTCTTTTGGCTATGCCCTGTGCAAAAGTGGGCTTGTACCTACCAACAATCAATGAAAGGAAATGGAAATGGGCATACACTCAAGGCCAACTGACAATTACAAGTTATATACCAGCAGGCTCTGTTGTGTATGTTTTACCATAATGCAGTTTGTTATAATCAGATGCATATATGCCTAGAATATTTATGAAATCCTAATTGGCTCCTAGCTGCTTAATGTTACTTGAGGAAGCCCTTGTGGTTGGTTTCTATCCACTGTGCTGTGTGCCTAGGGCACATGTGCAGGAGCCAGGAAAGTTTCTGTGGTTATTTTTGTAGCACATCTGTGACCTCTCCTGGAGTCAGCTTGCATCTTTTTCAGCTAGGCCAACCCTTGTTGCTCATGCCTAAATTTCAGCCTAATAATTCGATTACTTGATATGCAAACTTAACATCAAGTTAGTTTGGGAGAGCAAAAATTATTTGTGAGAAGATTCGATATTTCTAAAAGTAAGCATTAAAGGTGTCAAAAATGATTTCCTATATAGACACAATTCTCCACGAAAGTCGTGGAGAATTTCCCCCAGTGAAAGGACAAAGAGGAAAAGAAAGAGAACAAGAAAAACGAATTAATGTGGTCCCAAACAAAGACATCCAGTATTGGAGATCGGAGCAAAGGAGAGGCTCAATGTGACCAGGTAAGAAGTCTAGAAATGGGTTCAAAGAATCCAAGAGAGATACCTTGGGCAGGGTTGGGGGCTGGGGAAGGAACATGCAAAATATTCTGGCAGATTTCACAGTTTGGAAATTGAATTAAAATATATTTAACAAAACTCATGGAAAGAAGATTCACACAGCTGAAGATACACTTCACTTTAAGAAAACAATGTCTTTTCTTCCTTCTTTCCTTCCTTCTTACCCCCTCTCCCTGCCCCTTATTCATACTCCTCCCTTTCTCTTTTCTTTTCTGTATTTTGGTTTACACTGTGCAGGGAAAGTAGAAATATGAATTTGAAACTAATCTAGATCAAAACCACACGTACCTCTTTGGTTAACAGAACAAAAAATATTATTAGCAGCCAAATAATATCACTATAGAACAGTGAAACATCCTATATGTGTATTCTATTCAATATATATATTTATTTTATTTTATTTATTATTATTTTTTAATCTCAGTTTTATTTATTTATTTTTTACTTTACAATGTTGTATTGGTTTTGGCATACATAGACATGAATCTGCCATGGGTGCCCACGTGTTCCCCATCCTGAACTCACCTCCCTCCTCCCTCCCCACCCCATCCCTCTGGGTCATCCCAGCACACCAGCCCCAAGCATCCTGTATCATGCATCAAACCTGGACTGGCGATTTGTTTCACATGTGATAATTTACATGTTTCAATGCCATTCTCCCCTATCATCCCACCCTCGCCCTCTCCCACAGAGTCCAAAAGACTTTTCTATACATCTGTGTCTCTTTTGCTGTCTTGCATACAGGGCTATCATTACCATCTTTCTAAATTCCATATATATGTGTTAGTACACTGTATTGGTGTTTTCTCTTTCTGGCTTACTTCACTCTGTATAATAGGCTCCAGTTTCATCCACTTCATTAGAACTGATTCAAATGTATTCTTTTTAAAGGCCGAGTAATACTCCATTGTGTATATGTACTGCAGCTTTCTTACCCATTCGTCTGCTGATGGATATCTAGGTTGCTTCCATGTCCTGGCTATTATAAACAGTGCTGTGATGAACATTGGGGTACACGTGTCTCTTTCAATTCTGGTTTCCTCAGTGTGTATGACCAGCTGGGTCATAAGGCAGTTCTATTTCCAGTTTTTTAAGGAATCTCCACACTGTTCTCCATAGTGGCTGTACTAGTTTGCATTCCCACCAACAGTGTAAGAGGGTTCCCTTTTCTCCACAGCCTCTCCAGCATTTATTGTTTGTAGACTTTTGGATAGCAGCCATTATATATTTATATTGATATTCTGTAAACTAAATTTTGTGATTTAACACAACTTCCCTTGTTTTACTAAAATTGCTCAATGTTGATATTTTAATCCAATAATTCATAATTTCCCAAGGAAATTTACTATATTCAATCCAAGTGAGGTTTTGTGTCAGTACAAATAATTTTAGGTTGAATACTCTTCATTCTTGTGTTTGGTTAATTAGATTTTATACTTAACAATACCTGTGATAATCATTTATTTCAGTGTAAATATTATTTTGTTCTAGTTTTATTGCCATCAGACACACTTTCAGCATCACATTTCTCATTATTTAGATATAATACTCTATCCACAAGTGTATTTTTCAAAATATATCATCCATTTCTATTTCAATGTGGATTCATTCCTTTGCCTTCTGTTTAAACCTATTCACCCTTTCTTATGCAGCTTTCTGCTTTTGTTCATTGCCCAGTTTACTTCATTTCTGTATTTTGCTCTTAGTTTGTATTATTTGATTCACTCCTGATACTACAATATCATTTTAAGTTCTCTTTCACTTCATTTTGGTCATTATATGTTATATTTCTACTATCTGAAATCCAATTCATATCATTTTGAAGCATGTACTTGTCATTGTGTGTCCAAATATAATTGTTTTCTTTTATTTCCTATTATCTTGAATTCAATTACCCTTGTTCATTTCTCATCTATTTATATGATTTTCAATTTGATTTTCTAAGGCTCTGGTTCTGCTAATATTACTTTACAATATAGTGTTTTCCTGCTTTCATGTACTTGATTTTCATTTATGTTTGTTCAGTTCAGTATATACACAAATGTTCACATACACATACACACTTTCTTCTAGAAATAATATTTTTAGGGTTTTCCTCTTAACTTCACCTTTTTAACAGGGATTTGAGTGAAATACCGTTGCTAAATTAATCTCATGTTATTTTAGTCAGAAATTCTGTTATTTGTATAAATATACTATCTTTACATTCACATCTTCGGGTTGATATTATTCTTTTCTATCTTCTGTTTAAACTAGCACATTTGGCTAAATTTCACAACAGTTAATCATTGGTGAAGATATCATTCTATTTTGAATTTAATTCTAAATTTTCTTTTCATAAATTTAATAAAATTGTAATGGTGATCTTAGATCCTGTACGTACTCTCTCAGTTTGAATCAGGGCATTAAGATTATAATTTTTCACTTTATTATTTGCAGAAGAAAGTTTTAATCCTACTCTACTTTCACAGTCATTTATTCAATGTCCTTATGTACTAAAAAAATAGGCAAATGTTAGGTTTGTATAATTATTAAAATAATAAGCATGACCTCTTAAATTTTGATGCCAAAAAGATAAATTGAAAACTTCAGGCACTCGCATGGAAATTTATCTTTGCTTTCATTTTTTTGTGGGCTTCTTAAAATTCCCTAGAAAAAGTGCTAGTGATTCAAACACTATTTAAGATAGGTTTGTCTTATGGTTATAACATATTATGCTCCATTTGTTGGAATTTGTCAAGCAGAAAAGATTTATTTTCTCCATATTCTGTCCCTCTTTTCAAGTGGAAGTTCTGATACTTCATTTTCTAGAAAATGGGCCTGAGTTCATCATGTGAATTATAAAGGCCTAGCTTAGTTGACATTATTTCATCTATATATCAACTGGCTCATCTAGAGCAGTGCTGTTCAATAGAACTTATGTGATGATGGAAACGTTCCCTAGACTGTCCAATAAGGTAGCCGAGTAAAAATGTGAATTCATGTATCATGTTATTTAATTTAATTAGTTTTAATTTTAAATGTACATGTATTGCTAATGACTTCTATAATGGTACTATAGAAGTATAATAGTATACTATGTTAATGGTATTTAATAGTATTATATTAAGGTATAATAATACTTCTATAATAATATCATTTTTCAGTATGTATTATTGTCAAGACACCCAAAACGACCAAATGACAGGAAACCTAATGAAATATCATAATATGAATTCTCAATAAAATGGCTTTTTTTTTTTTTTTTCACGAAAAGCTCTACAGTGAGATTCAGAGACTTGAAAAGGCTTTTCACTTTTGCTTTTTTCAAAAATTTGATAGCTGAGAATATCTATTGATTAACTACAAGCTAGGACATTTTCTCTAGAAACAATAAAATTGGAATGAGATAAGGACAAGAACAAATTGTAGTCCTTCAGGGACTGACAAATTAAACCCATGTTTTATTGCTGGACTGAACTGAGAGTCAGCTGAAATACATTGGGAGGAGAGTCAGGGAAAGGGTCTGAAAACATTCACAGCAACTTCAATTGACCTTTACCAATAAGTTACCTTCATAAGTAGAGGAATAGTAGCGAGTATGTGTATTAAGCCAAAGCCGAGTCTTGGAAGTTAACTAAACTAAATGCTACTTTCAAAAAGTTATTTTGGTTGATAGTTTTATAACATATATGTGGTACAAAAATGTCCATTTCTAAACAGAGATTAAAAACATATAAGCATAATTGACATTTCTAAATGAAAACTACATTTCATGTTTCCACAATTCATATGAAGCCAATTTTACTTCAAAAACTTTGTGTTCCAATACCAACCTTATAAATTGCAAGACAAAATAATGCAGGGCAGGTTTATTATACATATGTATCCAGTGACCTATAGCAAATTTTGTAAGAGTCTCAAACAGGAAAACACAACAAACATTCTCATCCAAAAGTCAGGCAAAATATCACATTGAAGAAAAATTTTTATTGGTTCCAAATGCTTGAGAAAATGCTTGAGAAAAATTTAGAACTTAAAAAAGTGTATGTACAGACTTCTGGGTTCCACCACACCATGTAAAGAACTTAGAAACTGCCATTCTATCATTACAATAAAAGGATGACGAAACTGACAACCGATTACTTTTCTTAAACTCATCAAAAAACTAAGGCTACAAGACAAACTGCTACCATAAAATCTAGGGATTTAGGAAAACCCAGCATCAGAGCCAGGATTTGCTTAATGGGAGCAGAAATTGAGGGAGTCACAAGCTAGTAGGAATACCTTTATAGCATCAAATAATTTGCTGGTGGCTCGAATGCTCACAACTCTGAGAGAGAGAAACTTCTGGGGCCACAACATGAGGAGGGCCCTGCCCTTGCATGGGCTTTAACTCCAAGGAATCTTACTAGGTTCTCAAAGTGAAGATCAGATAAGGATCTCAGACAAGTAGTCCCAGACGGATGGAGGAAAGAGTCATCTTTGTGAAATGTGTCTAACACCTTCTTCCTGACAAAAGCCTTCCCTCCAGGGTAAAAGTCTTTATTAGAGCCTTATCCCAGCTGGGAAGATGACAGTGCCCTACCTCAGCCCCCTCTAGCTTTTCTGTCTCACCAGAGTGGAGAAATAAAAGTTTTACAACTGAAGAAACACTCATGAAGTCACAAGTCAGGCCAAGGCCCACTAAAGACGATGAAATAGTCACAATATTATAGAATGCTTCCTGTCTCCAGTATGTGCTCACCACACAAACAGGGAGTGAGTCTAATAACATGGATCATAAATAAAAGAGCTGCAAGACCCAGACTCTCTCCCAGGAAGAGTCTGTAGGATGACCCAACGTCAAGTCTGGAAAGAAAAAGACACTGGAGGAATTTGAAGTCTCTGGGACTTACAGCTACCACAAACATTTGAACATAACCAGTATTCAGATTAACATAAACTCTCACACTAAAAGACCCATTTACCTAACTTCCTATTATCTGATACTGCAACTAAAAGTGGGGTCTGGCTGCTGACCACTCAAAAGCCATTATAGAGGCAAGGTTGATGGAAAGAAAAATTAACTTTATTTTGGATACCAGCAGCAAGGAATGACAGGGGAGGGGGGTGTGGTGAACTCCTGTCAGAAAGTTGACTCCCTCTCACAAACAATTAGTGGTCAAGAGCTTTTATAGATAGAAGAGCGGAGCTACATGCAGAAACAGCATAGCCAGTTCTGGCAGTCATCTTGAAGTCAGTCATGTAGTGGTCTGACCAGACCACCATCTTGATTAAGTACAGTTGGTCTTCTCTTCCAAGGGTAGTTTGTTTCCATTTCCTTGAGGTCAGTTCTTAGAATCATGAGGATGTAAGTCACGGCTACAGTCTGGTCATTATGTAGTTAACTTTCTCCACTTTGGGGTGTGTCAGTACCTATAATACAGTCCACAGGATATGGCTCAGCATATTATCTATAGCTCATGAAAAGGAATGAAATATCCTTAACTATGCTTATGACTAAACTATTATTACTTAGTTTTCTTGAACTATTTTCCTTTGTTTCTGCATTTTCTCACTTCTCTGATTAAACATATTCTTTGCCTGAAGTTTTTTTCACAGACAAATGGCAGGATGAGGACATGCGGGGCAAGGGCCATAGGGTACTGCTCCATTTCAGTATGTCTGGCTTCCAATTAAAAATAAAGAGGCACACTAAATGGCAAGAAAAACATAGAAAATATAAAGTATGACTTAGACCCAAACCCAGAGATAAGACACAGATGTCAAAATGATCTGACAGGGAATTTAAAATGCCTACAATTAATACGTTAAGGGCCCAAAGGAAAGCATAGACAACCCACAGCAACAGATGGGTAATGTAAGCAGAAATGTGAAAACTCAAAAGGTTAGTGAAGTCTAATATCTGCTTGCATAACTCTTTATCTCTAAATTAGCTGTGGAAATTTGCATAATGATTCCTTGAGAATAAAATGAGATATGTGGGAAATGATGTCGCCGAGCATTTTAATAGTATTTTAAGAGTTTACAATGTGTTGCTGCATATTGTATTTCATTAGGCCCTAACCACCGATCTGGGAAGTAGAAAATCAGGCATCAGTATTGCCCTTGCACAGAGTAGGGTTCAGAGGCTGTATCAATCTGCTTAAGACAAAGTCGTGCTGTAAAACAAATAGCATACACACTTTAGTGACCTCATCAGGACAGGTTTATTTTTCACTCAAGATTATGGGTCAATCAAGGGTGTGACTGTCCCTCTTTATTCTAAGAAACTAATAGAAAGAACATTGTTTTTACAGCTGGCAGAGGGAAAAAATGAAAGCACTGACAGAGGATGAAATAGTTCTTAAGGTCTTTGGAGAAACAGTACATGCTACTACCTCTCAATTTGCATTGGCACAATCCAGTCTTACAACCAAACTTACTGTCTGTGTTGGAGGAGTTTTAATCTGTCTAAAGGGCAGGTTTTAGTAGGGAAGAGCATTTATTTAGACAGTAATATAATCTATCACAGATATTGGAGCTTATTCAAGATTTTATGATGGTATTGTTTGAATATAAATTCTCTGCATCCAGCTCTAGTACTTTATAATACATCATTTAAAAATAAAACAAAGATCCTTAGAAAATAAAATCAAATAATTATAATTTCAGAGAAGGAAATGTCAACCTGCTTCAGCATTCATGCCTGGAAAATTCCATGGTAGAGGAGCCTGACAGGCTAGAATCTATGGAGTTGCAAAGAGGCGGACATGACTGAGCATGCATACAATTATAATTTTAGTATCACTGATTCAGTATGGAAATACCTCCATCTGTATATCAGTTAGAATTAGTATCAACTGCATATTTTTCTACTGAATAAATGGGAGTTTTATTTTCTTGCATAGTAAGACTTTCTAGGTAGATAATGCCATGCCTGCCACAGTGGCTTCATGATGCTATCCAAGACACAGACATTTAAGCTTTTCTTAAAATGATACTACTGTCTTTAGCCTATCTCTGCATAATCATGTTAGCATTCAATTTAGAAAGATAGTTAACTTCAAGCGGCAGACAGTTTATATCAAATGAAAACTTATCACTTACTCTATTATAACAAACTTTGTATTTCACAATAAATGCAAAATTGTTTGATATTCTACTTAGGAATTTTATTTTATAAAAACTATTGATTTAAAACTGGAGAATAAAACTGAAGTAAACACATATAGTACCAGACAAAATAGACTTTCATATAAAAGCAGATATAACAAGCAGCACTTCACATGGTTAACTAAACCAGAATATGTAACAATAATTTTAGGCTTGTGTGCACCTGATAAATATTTCCAGGATATGTACTATAAAATTAATGGAATTATTATGAGAAATAGAAACAAACAAAATTATAATGGAAGGTTTTTATATGACTCAGTAATTGATAGAACAAGCCTATAAAAATAAGTAGTAAACACAGAAAATTTGAACAACTGGTTAACAAAATTAACAAATGGAAGTTTATGGAATATAGCATAAATTTATGAAATATAAAAAACAAAAATTTCAGATTGTATGATTTAGTTCATGGCCATATTTCAAAGGATGATATATTATAATTCATATTCTGACTGCAATGCAAAACTACTATTTAGAAGCAAATATGAAACATATGTAAGAAGTCCTCATATTTAGTAAATAAAAATAACTCATTTGTCAAAGAAGCAATTATAATGGAAACTAGAAAGAAAATTTCTCAAACCAAAAGATAAAAATGTTAAATATAAAGGTCCTGTGGAAAAGAAATAAAGCAATAGAAGTAAATTCACTGCTTTAAATTATTATACATATTATATAGGAAATAAAAAATGATTAAAATTAAAGAGTTAAATATATCTGGAGGTTAGTATAAGTATGCAAAGAAATTTAGGGAGAGTAAAAGATAGGGAAAACAAATATTAATATAAGATCAGAAATTTAAAATAAGCATATGTATTTAGCACAAGGGATATCAAGGCCAATTTTTTTTTTAACTTTAAAATTTGAAGCATTCTGATTCAAGAGAAAAAGGGAAGAGGAGCAATATTGAATAATATAGAGAATATTTAAAAGATAAAACTATAGATTCCACATTATTAGAGAAATACGAAGGCTATGTCAGCTTGGGCTGGTATGTAACTAATTACCATAGAAGGGGCAGCTAAAACAATAGCCATTTATTTCTCATACATCTAGAGACTTGGAAATCCAAGATCAAGGTGTTAGCTGATTTGGTTCCTGGCGAGGGCCCTCTTCCTGATTTGCAGATGATCAACAACAGTCTTCCTGTTTTATCCTCACATGGTACAGAGAGGGTGCCCTAGTCCCTTTTTCTTCATATAGGGACATTAATCCCACTACAGGGGCTCCACCCTCCTTAATTAATTGTCTTCCCAAGATACAACCTCCAAATATTATTACATTGGTGTTCAAGGTTTCAACATATGAATTCTGGGGAACATAAACATTTAGTCTATTGCCAGGGTCTTTAGAAAGCCCCCTGCCAACACAAAATTCCCCCTACCTAGAAATTCTTTTTTTACCATGAACACTCCCTATATAAGCAATGTAACCCAAAACCCGAGGCTCCTCCCTATAGCCGCTGTATCAGTATCGGTGGGAGCCCCAGCTGGAGCTTGGTAATAAAAACTCTCTAGCTTTTGCATCAGAAATAAATAAATAAATAAATAAAAATTAAAATTAAAAGATGAGGTCAGTACCCTAGAAAATTAAAACACATTAGAACTTATTTAGGAAGAAATAAAAAATCTTAATGATTGTAAAACTATTAAAAATTCTGAATCAGTGGGCAAAATCTTTCATTAAAAACATATGCATGCCCATAGATCTTCACTACTGAGTTCCATTAAGTAATTAAAGAATAAGCAACATCTGCTGGATCATGGAAAAAGCAAGAGAGTTCCAGAAAAACATCTATTTCTGCTTTATTGACTATGCCAAACCCTTTGACTGTGTGAATCACAATAAACTGCAGAAAATTCTGAAAGAGATGGGAATACCAGACCACTTGACCTGCCTCTTGAGAAACCTGTATTCAAGTCAGGAAGCAACAGTTAGAACTGGACATGGAACAACAGACTGGTTCCAAATAGAAAAGGAGTATGTCAAGGCTGTATATTGTCACCCTGCTTATTTAACTTATATGCAGAGTACATCATGAGAAACGCTGAACTGGAAGAATCACAAGCTGGAATCAAGATTGCTGGGAGAAATATCAATAACCTCAGATATGCAGATGATACCACCCTTATGGCAGAAACTGAAGAGGAACTAAAAAGTCTCTTGATGAAAGTGAAAGTGGAGAGAGAAAAAGTTGGCTTAAAGCTCAACATTCAGAAAAGTAAAATCATGGCATCTGGTCCCATCACTTCATGGGAAATAGATGGGGAAACAATGGAAACAGTATCAGATTTTATTTTGGGGGGCTCCAAAATCACTGCAGATGGTGACTTCAACCATGAAATTAAAAGTCGCTTACTCCTTGGAAGAAAAGTTATGACCAACCTAGACAGCATATTGAAAAGCAGAGACATTACTTTGCCAACAAAGGTCCATCTAGTCAAGGCTATTGTTTTTCCAGTAGTCATGTATGGATGTAAGAGTTGGACTGTGAAGAAGGCTGAGTGCCGAAGAATTGATGCTTTTGAACTGTGGTGGAGAAGACTCTTGAGAGTCCCATGGACTTCAAGGAGATCCAATCAGTCCATTTTGAAGGAGATCAGCCCTAGGATTTCTTTGGAAGGAATGATGCTGAAGCTGAAACTCCAATACTTTGGCCACCTCATGCGAAGAGTTGACTCATTGGAAAAGACTCTGATGCTGGGAGGGATTGGGGGCAGGAGGAGAAGGGGACGACCGAGGATGAGATGGCTGGATGGCATCACTGACTCGATGGACGTGAGTCTGAGTGAACTCCGGGAGATGGTGATGGACAGGGAGGCCTGGCGTGCTGCGGTTCATGGGGTCACAAAGAGTTGGATAAGACTGAGCGACTGAACTGAACTAACTGAATTCTAATATTACACAAACTTTTCAGGAGAACAGAGAAAACAGAAAACACTTTTCAAATCAACTTGCGAGACTAACACAACACTAATGATAAACTTCAAAAAAAAGAACATGGGATATAATTTTATGTGAATCTCACAACTGAACAACTATTCAATATTCTAAATTTAATACTAGAAAAGACATCATCCATATATAAAATTATAATCTACCATGACCAAGCTATATTAATCCCAGGAATAAAAGATTAGCTTAACATTACAAAATCAAATGAGTAATTGACAGCAACATATACCGTATAACATCTCAACAGTTACAGAACAATTCTTAAAGCATTCTACATCAATTAATGATAATACATATATAGATGGATAAATAAAATGAGTGGCAAAATAGAATAAGAAGCAGCTGTCTTTAACCAGATCAAACTATCATTTTTGAGATATTATGTACTTAGAACCAAAATAACAAAGATAGCTTATTAAAGTTATAAGATAGTTTAATAAGGATTTTTTGATATATCAAAAAGTAATCATTTATAGAAGCCAATAGTTTAAAAGTAAAATTTTATAAAGACACTGATGAAAAATATTCATAACAAGAATGTTATAGTTGGGCTTATGATAGTTCTGAAACTGTGTTTCTCATTCTGTTTGGCAGCCAGGCACAGCAATATGATTTATGCAAGAAAGAAGAACTACTTACTGTGTGCCTTAAGACATTGGGCATACACCTTTCAAGTAACTGTCTTCTTTCTCATGAGTTAGAATCATCTTATAGTGGAAAATCTACTTCAATCATGTAGATTAAAAAAAAAAATGCTCCAGGAAAAAAGAAGTGAAAAAAAAAGATAAAAAATTAACTGTCAAGAATTATGTGGAATAGACCACCTACACACCTAGTCCAATCAGCACAGTTCAGCTGAGTTCAGTCTGTCAGTCATGTCCAGCTCTTTGTGACCCCATGGATGGAAGCACACCAGGCCTCTCTGTCCATCACCAACTCCCGGAGTTTACTCAAACTCATGTCCATCGAGTTAGTGATGCCATCCAACCATCTCATCCTCTGTCGTCCCCTTCTCTTCTAGCCATCAATCTTTCCCAGCATCAGAGTCTTTTCAAATGAGTCAGCTCTTCGCATCAGCTGGCCAAAGTATTGGAGTTTCAGCTTCAGCACCAGTCCTTCCAATGAATATTCAGGACTGATTTCCTTTAGAATGGACTGGTTGGATCTCCTTGCTGTTCAAGGGGCTCTCAAGAGTCTTCTCTATCACCACAGTTCAAAAGCATCAATTCTTGACCCCTCAGCTTTCTTTATAGTCCAACTCTCACATCCATACATGACCACTGGAAAAAAACCATAGTCTTGACTAGACAGACCTTTAATGGCAAAGTAATGTCTCTGCTTTTTAATACGCTATCTAGGTTAGTCATAACTTTTCTTCCAAGGAGTAAGCATCTTTTCATATCATGGCTACAGTCACCATCTGCAGTGATTTTGGAGCCCCCCAAAAATAAAGTCAGCCACTGGTTCCACTGTTTCTCCATCTATTTGCCATGAAGTGATGGGACAAGATGCCATGATCTTACTTTTCTGAATGTTGAGCTTTAACTAACTTTTTCACTCTCCTCTTTCACTTTCATCAAGAGGGTCTTTAGTTCTTCAGTTTCTGCCATAAGGGTGGTATCATCTGCCTATCTGAGGTTATTGATATTTCTCCCAGCAGTCTTGATTCCAGCTTGTGCTTCATCCAGCCCAGCATTTCTCATGATGTACTCTGCATATGAGTTAAGTAAGTGAAGGGCTGTAATAAGAGAGAAAAACAGACATCTATTTTCTTTTTTAAACAAATTAAACCAATGATTAGTATAATTAATTGTATAGGTGTGCTCATTCAGTTGTGTCTGACTCTTTGTGACCCCATGGACTGTAGCCCGCCAGGCTTCTCTGTCCATGAGAGTTTTCAGGCAAGAATACTGGAGTGGGATGCCATTACCTCCTTCAGGGGATCTTCTTGAGTTAGGACTTGAACCTGCATCTCCTTCATTGACAGGCGAACTGTTTACCAGAGCCACCTGGGAAGCCCAGTTATATACAGGTGCCTATCTATAAAGAAGTTTACCTATTCATAGAAACACCATTTAAAATAGTATAGACATAAGAAGGACCAGGGAAATGAATGGAAAAGGTATGCAAGAAATATAAAGAAAACAATAAACTTCCTCTGGCTGATAGTAAAGAAGACAAATAAACAGGGAGATATACTATGATCATATTTTAAAAGAATCCCATATCGATAATATTCCAGATCTTACCAAACTCTTACTTCATCATCTGCTTCCAAATTTTATATGTAAAGACAAAAACAAAGATGGTAAGGTATTATGAAAAAGAAGCACAAAGTGGGGAAACTTGCCCTCCAGATGTAAGATATATTATTATACTGAAGGTGAAATTTTCTCAGGCATGTCTGATCCTTTGCAACCCCAAGGATATACACTGCATGGAATTCTCCAGGCCAGAATACTGGAGTGGGTAGCTTTTCCCTTCTTGGAGGGATCTTTCCAATCCAGGGATCAAATCCAGGTTTCCCACATTGCAGGAAGATTCTTTACCAACTGACCACAAGGGAAGCCCCAATATTATTATAATTCCTTCATAATTAAGGTAGTGAATGACACAAAAAGCCAAAATTCAAATATACAGAATTAGGTCAGAAAGTGACCATTCAAATATGGAAATAATACATGAAAGAGAGAATTGCAGATCACCCTGAAGAGTTGTTTTCAATAAATGCTGCTAGGAAAAGAGCTTATTCATGTGAAAAAAATGATTGTCTCTATGGAAAATATGTCTTCATCACAGTATACCATTTCAGCTGTATTCATGACTGAAAGTAAATGAAGAACCTTAAAATCTTTGAAAAAATTACAGAATATCTTATTTTTCTCCAATAAGGCACAAATTCTTAAATTAGACACTTTCAGGAAATCCCTACTAAAAAGGAAGTGACTGATAAATTTAACTACATTGAAATAAAGAAATTCTGTTCAGTTAAATGCTCCACAATAATTTTCAAAAGGACAAACCATGACATGGGAGACAGTATTTGCAAAATGCATAACTAGTTCAGTTCAGTTCAGTTCAGTTCAGTCGCGACCCCATGAATCGCAGCACGCCAGGCCTCCCTGTCCATCACCATCTCCCGGAGTTCACCCAGACTCACATCCATCAAGTCAGTGATGCCATCCAGCCATCTCATCCTCTGTCGTCTTCTTCTTCTTCCCCCAATCCCTCCCAGCATCAGAGTCTTTTCCAGTGAGTCAACTCTTCGCATGAGGTGGCCAAAGTACTGGAGCTTCAGCTTTAGCATCATTCCTTCCAAAGAAATTCCTGGGTTGATCTCCTTCAAAATGGACTGGTTGGATCTCCTTGCAGTCCAAGGGAACCCTCAAGAGTCTTCTCCAACACCACAGTTCAAAAGCATCAATTCTTCGGCGCTCAGCCTTCTTCACGGTCCAACTCCCACATCCATACATGACCACAGGAAAAACCATAGCCTTGACTAGACAGACCTTAGTCAGCAAAGTAATGTCTCTGCTTTTGAATATGCTATCTAGATTGGTCATAACTTTTCTTCCAAGGAGTGTCTTTTAATTTCATGGCTGCAATCACCATCTGCAGTGATTTTTGGAGCCCCCCTCAAAAAAAGTCTGACACTGTTTCCACTGTTTCCCCATCCATTTCCCATGAAGTGATAGGACCAGATGCCATGATCTTCGTTTTCTGAATGTTGAGCTTTAAGCCAACTTTTTCACTCTCCTCTTTCACTTTCATCAAGAGACTTTTAGCTCCTCTTCACTTTCTGCCGTAAGGGTGGTGTCATCTGCATATCTGAGGTTATTGATATTTCTCCCGGCAATCTTGATTCCAGCTTGTGTTTCTTTCAGTCCAGCGATTCTCATGATGTACTCTGCATATAAGTTAAATAAGCAGGGTGACAATATACAGCCTTGACATACTCCTTTTCCTCTTTGGAACCAGTCTGTTGTTCCATGTCCAGTTCTAACTATTGCTTCCTGACCTGCATACAGATTTCTCAAGAGGCAGCTCAGGTGGTCTGGTATTCCGATCTCTTTCAGAATTTTCTGCAGTTTATTGTGATCCACACAGTCAAAGGGTTTGGCATAGTCAATAAAGCAAAAATAGATGTTTTTCTGGAACTCTCTTGCTTTTTTGATGATCCAGCAGATGTTGGCAATTCAATCTCTGGTTCCTCTGCCTTTTCTAAAACCAGCTTGAACATCAGGGAGTTCACAGTTCATGTATTGCTGAAGCCTGGCTTGGAGATTTTTGAGCATTACTTTACTAGCATGTGAGATGAGTACAATTGTGTGGTAGTTTGAGCATTCTTTTGCATTGCCTTTCTTTGGAATTGGAATGAAAACTAACCTTTTCCAGTCCTGTGGCCACTGCTGAGTTTTCCAAATGTGCTGGCATATTGAGTGCAGCACTTTCATAGCATCATCTTTCAGGATTTGAAACAGCTCAACTGGAATTCCATCACCTCCACTAGCTTTGTTCATAGTGATGCTTTCTAAGGCCCACTTGACTTCACATTCCACGATGTCTAGCTCTGGACTAGTGATCATATCATCATGATTATCTGGGTCGTGAAGATCTTTTTTGTGCAGTTCTTCCATGTATTCTTACCACCTCTTCTTAATCTCTTCTGCTTCTGTTAGGTCCATACAATGTCTGTCCTTTATCGAGCCATCTTTGCATGAAATGTTCCCTTGGTATCTCTAATTTTCTTGAAGAGATCTCTCGTCTTTCCCATTCTGTTCTTTTCCTCGATTTCTTTGCATTGATCGCTGAGGAAGGCTTTCTTATCTCTTCTTGCTATTCTTTGGAACTCTGCATTCAGATGCTTATATCTTTCCTTTTCTCCTTTGCTTTTTGCCTCTCTTTTCACAGCTATTTGTAAGGCCGCCCCAGACAGCCATTTTGCTTTTTTGCATTTCTTTTCCATGGGGATGATCTTGATCCATGTCTCCTGTACAATGTCATGAACCTCATTCCATAGTTCATCAGGCACTCTATCTGTCAGCTCTAGGCCCTTAAATCTATTTCTCACTTTCACTGTATAATCATAAGGGATTTGATTTAGGTCATACCTGAATGGTCTAGCAGTTTTCCCTACTTTCTTCAATTTGAGTCTGAATTTGGCAATAAGGAGTTCATGATCTGAGCCACAGTCAGCTCCTGGTCTTGTTTTTGTTGACTGTATAGAACTTCTCCATCTTTGGCTGCAAAGAATATAATCAATCTGATTTCGGTGTTGACCATCTGGTGATGTCCATGTGTAGAGTCTTCTCTTGTGTTGTTGGAAGAGGGTGTTTGCTATGACCAGTGCATTTTCTTGGCAAAACTCTATTAGCCTTTGCCCTGCTTCATTCTGTATTCCAAGGCGAAATTTGCCTGTTACTCCAGGTGTTTCTTGACTTCCTACTTTTGCATTCCAGTCCCCTATAATGCAAAGGACATCTTTTTTGGGTGTTAGTTCTAAAAGGTCTTGTAGGACTTCATAAAACCGTTCAACTTCAGTTTCTTCAGCGTTACTGGTTGGAGCATAGACTTGGATAACTGTGATATTGAATAACTAGTTACACTCTAAAATTTTGAAAGCATTATAAATCAGTGAGAAAAGACAAATAATGGAAAAGAATAAAAAGTTAAAAGAGCCTTTTACCAAAAGGAAGCATATTAAAAGTTCTGCCTATATATTAATAATCAAGTATATACAAAATAAAATCCAATGGAGATTCTATTGCACAATTTAGTCAGGTAAAAATTTTTTAAAATAGAATAAGTTCTGGTGAACTGTTTTCTTGTCATCAAAAGCATGCTAATTGAAATACTGTGTGGCCTTAGGAAAATTTCCTAATTTTTCTGTGCTTCATTTGCCTGTTTGTAAAAGGTAAATAATTAATCCTCATAGAATTCTTATGACAATTAAATAAAATGATATATGTAAAATGCTGAAAAAAAAGAAGTGTTGCACCACTGTGTTTAGAATGGATTGCCAACAAGGTCCTAATGTATAACACATGGAACTCTTCCCAATGTTCTGTGGTGGCTTGGACTGGAGGAGAGTTTAAGGGAGAATGGGTATATGGGTATGTATGGCTGAATCCCTTTGCCATTCACCCCAAACTGTCACAACACTATTAATCAGCTATACCCCAATACAAAAAAAAGTTTTTAAAAATAAACAAATAAAATGTAAAAAGACCAAGAAGTTCTGGTGAGATTTTAGGTCCACAAAAAATTCCTTGACAAAAATTAATTCTGGTGAACTCACCTTCTATAGCTTGCCTTTTTGATTGCCTGGGATAATGTCAGTCATACTCACTCCCATATTCCTGTAGAGATTTCTATCAATAAATCTATCATATTATGTTAACGTATTTGTTTGAGTAGAATATCACAAGCTTTTGAGAACAGAACCTGGAAACATCTTCATATTTCCACAAATATCGGAGGCAAGAATATCGAAGGCATTCAATAGATGATATGCAATCTAGCAGAATGGCTAAGAGCTCTGGATGGGACAAATTACATGGATAACTCTGACACATGACTAAGATAAAACTAGATACTTAACAATTTGAATGATTATTTTCATTTTCTTTTTTTCTCATTGACTAATCAATACCATTGACTGTGAATGCTTACTTTCAAGGCTTCTCCATTTTTCTGTCCCTCTTTTGGAAGACTGCATGGCCTACTCTGTTTCCTGTCCAGGCCAGTACATCTGAGAAACTCAATTAATATTGGAAGAATCACCATATACAATGAGTCACAGTCCCTGTTGTTATTTTTCTTTTTCTTCCCAAGATAATTTTATAAGCAGAAACTTCAAGGAACATAACTTCATTAACAATGACAGTTAAACTTATACTTTATGAAACTTTTCTATTTTCCTTGTTTGTAGAATTTATGAGATATTTAGGAACATAATTTTATGTAACACCTGGCCTTAATATCAAAAGTGCTAAAACTTCTAATTGTATTTCAAGTAGCAAATCAGCCTAAACTTCTATAAGAGAAACCTGAGAGATAAAAGGTGTTTGTGTACTGTTAATGTTCACATTTTTATACATTTCCAATAGTATCTTTATTTAAATGCCTATGTATTGTTACACTGTGATAAGACAGAACCTTAATTCTAACAAATTCAAACTCTCATACCTTAAGTACAGCAACCGATAAGGTAACATTAACTGATTTGGATAGACTCTGTGCTATGCATTACGTTTACCAAGAAGCAAAGATCTCTGAATAGAGTCTGTCACTCACTGATGAAACTTTAGAGTTGAACAGACTGGAGAATAGCACCATTTTTTTCTTCCTATTGCATTTTCTTAAGAGTATTTTATAAAACCAACTGGGAGAAGCTCAAAATTTTAACAATATCTATTTTCTACATTGGCATGGTTCTCTTTCCTACAGGAAAATCGTATCATTATCTACTCTGCAGCAAGTGGATTTTCCTCTGATTTTTACTGTTTTGTTTTTTTTTAAGTTCTATTTAGAAAATCGAAATAGCTTCTATTAATATCCCTCCCATAAGACAGCCACCTAGTGCTGCTTTATTTCAACAGCATATTTGGATAGAAAAGACAGTTTGTCTTCCCATCATATGCCTCAGAAGATTAAAACACTGGATGATTTAGATAACCTGCATTGAGATGTTGCAAAAATTTAAAAAAAAAAAAGAGTAATGCAACTTAGTTTGCATTCACATCCACCTGAACCATATATTTCTATGAATTAAACTAGGAACTCATTTCCTCATTTCACCCTGATGATTATGAACTTTTACATGACAAAATTTTCTATTGATTATTACTTGATGGAGAAAAATGTCCCCAAAAATAAATCAAATGGCATTCCTGAAGAAAAATGTGCATATACACTCATGCCTACTACTCCATACCCCTGCCTTGGCTACACTGCCAAGTCAAGGTTCCTGGAAGAGAAAATAATATTACAGAGACCATGGGTTATGGGTGTGGAGAAGATCACCTACTCTGTATGTCTTTTCAAAGCCTCTGCAAAGGCATTTGTCACTGTCAAATCTATGAATATGCATGCTTTGGTTGAGGATGAGCCACAGCACAGCTATTCACTGTAGTTATAAATCAGCTGCTCCTTGGAATAGCATTTCTTGTTGATACATAGAGGTTAGCAGAAAAGAGAAAGTGTTCTCCCTACCATTTCTTACTTCTCCTGAAATCTGTTCCCTTAGGAGATGTCAGGAAAAAAACTGTCATTCTGTTAATGCTTTGTGAAAAGTATTAACTGTCAGCATATCTGTACTCACTTCCTCCATCTGTTTCTTTTAATTCAATTTGTCTTTAATGTCCCAATCCTCTAATTATCACCTGTGTCATCTAAAATTTAATAAGTACAATCATGAGTTATGGTTTTGATCTTTCTTTGGGGTCTTTATTAAGAGTCCAGGTAAAAGTCTAAATAATTTTCATGGTTTTCCCTTAATTTTCTCCTTGGATGAAATCCTGAAAAGGAACATACAGACTTGTTTATATACTACAATTTCATGAATTCTGCTGCATTTCTAATCTCAAAAATATATGTGACAATAAATATGCATTGTATTTTAAAAAAATATACAGAGAAAAGCAGAGAATAAATAATTGAATCCATCATTTGGAGAAAATTCATGTAATTAGCAATTTCAGTGTTTTGGTACTCACTACGAGAATGGAAGTTAAAAACTCATTTAAATTCTGTATGATAATAATACTTTAAAGTTTTTAGTATAAATGCATATAGCCTTTCTTCCTGTTATTTGGGTACATATAGGAAGTTTGATTATTGTACTTAGCAAGGTATGATTTTAGCACATAAAATACAAACATCTACCTCAGTTGAGAGTATAGGCCAAGAAATGTATGTAAATTATTGTATTTAAACCTCATTTAAACTAGGATCTCTTCTGATTTCATTCTGTAAGGAATGTTGCTTACATTTTATAAACACTATTTTAGCAAACTAAAACTAAAATATATGGCTGTTTAGTCACTAATAACTCTTTGTGACTCCATGGACTATAGCCGCCAGGCTCCTATGTCCATAGGATTTCCCAGGTGAGAATACTGAAGTGGGTTGCCATTTCCTTCTCCAGGGGATCTTCCTGAACATGAGATCAAACCCTTGGCTCCTGCTTGGCAAGTGGTTCTTTACCACTGAGACACCAGGAAAACCCTTAGTGATGTTAGGTTAGTTGAATTTACCTGCTTCAGGTCTCTTTCCTTTTCAGATTTCCTTTTAGACTCCTTTCAGATCTGCTGTTCTAACTTCGCCCTATTTCCTTTTTTAATGACCAAAAAAGGAGTAAAACTTAAAGATAGAATTAATTATACCTTTCTCTCTAAACGTTTCTTTGCATACAAATACACAGGATATTTCTAAGCTAATAATATTGCAGAAATGTGGGATTCTGTCTTCTTTTATAAGGCTATATTTTATACACAAACACTTCTAGTGAAACTGTACTGTATTGCAATGACTTCTGTAATTAAGGGTCTAGGCTATGGGGTATTCACCTTTTCTACGATGATATTTTTAAATACAGGACATCAAATGCTCACTGGTGCAACACCTGCATTTTTCAATGCACCTTTGTCATCAGATGCAGGGGTCATGTGATCCAACTTAATGCCCTTGGTTTTAGAGAGTACTTTTAAGTACTTTGTTTCACTTGTTACATCTATTATCCTTTGTGTGTACGAGTACGTGTACGTGTGTGTGTGTGTGTGTGTGTGCACGTGCTTAGATGATAGGAACTTTATACAATTGTAGGGAAATTTTAAAATTATTTTCCATTAATTTTCAAGAAGGCCTCCTACTTTTACAATGAGACTTTCATTTGCTAGTTCTTCCATAGTACTCCTCTCTACCATATATACTAAATTTACTCCTGTTTTATAATCATTTCTCTTGGGTAACCTGTGAGCTTCATTTGCTATTCAGAACAAATATTTCTAACTCCATGAGGATCTTCCTACTTCAATTTACAGAGAATTTTCATTTTGTATATACCTATAGGGCTCATTATAAAGAAAGCTGAGCACTGAAGAATTGATGTTTTTGAACTGTGGTGTTGAAGAAGACTCTTGAGAGTCCCTTGGACTGCAAGAAGATCCAACCAGTCCATCCTAAAAGAGATCAGTCCTGAATGTTCATTGGAAGGATTGAGGTTGCAGCTGAAACTCCAATACTTTGGCCCCTGATGTGAAGAACTGACTCATTTGAAAAGACCCTGATGCTGGGAAAGATTGAGGGCAGGAGGAGAAGGGGGCTACAGAGGATGAGATGGCTGGATGGCATCACTGGCTCAATGGACATGAGTTTGAGTAGACTCCGGGAGTTGGTGATGGACAGGGAGGCCTGGTGTTCTGCAGTCCATGAGGTCACAAAGAGTCAGACACGACTGAGCGACTAAACTGAACTGTACTGAAATAGGGCTCACTGCTTCCCCTGATAGAATATATACTTTAAAAAAATTATTTTATATTCAGTTTATAATACTCAGAGTATAATAAGTATATATTAGTTGACATGTTAGGGATAAAAGAAACTGTAAAAATAACTTTAAAGCAGTACCAATTATTTCTCATTCACACACAGAAAAGTAGGCACTGTATTTATGGAGAGTATAGGTTTTAATGACTCACATGGAAATGCCAAATTATTTTTGTTTCTTACTCAACAGTCACAGTATTTGCTGAATATTGATGACCTTGAAGTGTAACTCTCTGTTTTTAATAAGACAGGTAATTAAGTCAACTTCAAACATGGTTTTGCACAAAAAGACAAACTGTCAGATTCGGAAGAAAAATCTTTACTTGCACATTAAACACATTTTTTAAACCAATTAGCCAAAACATGTTTTCTTTTATTTGCTTAATAGTTTTTTAATAAATTGTAAGCAATCAACTTTAAGTCAGAGAAGAGCATACACAGAAGTGAATTATCTGCTTCTTCACTAATGAGATACTTATTATGGATTGGGCAAAGTGCAAAGACTTGGTCCCTGTAAAACCAAAGTACAGATGAAGGATGAAGAGAGTTCATTTCTTAATTAGCAAGACAATTCTACCTGACTGATACTTCAAGTTGATCTGAATTTTCTCCTCCAAATTCATAGGCCCCCTCCCTAATTTATATCCTAAATGTAAGAACAGAGTGCTTTTTTTTTTTTTTTGGTTACCACATTCTCCTACATGTCCCCCTTTGTATTTCTTTTCAAAGAAGACCATCTAAAGGCCAATGAGTGTCTGCATTTAAACAGATAGCTAGTGGGAAGTTTCTGTATAGCACAGAAAGCTCAACTCAGTGCTCTGTGACGACCTAGCAGAGTGGGATGGGGAGGTGGAGGGAGGTTCAAGAGGGAGAGGATATATGTATACATGTAGCCGATTCACTTGATTGTTCAGCAGAAACTAAAGCAACAGTGCCAAGTAATTATAGCCCAATAAAAAGAGATCAATGAAATTCTTTATCCTTGGAAACGGTATATACACTTCTCTGTTTCTAGCTACTGAAGCTTCTAATTGAGACAAAGACAGTTCCAGGGCTTCCCAGGGGGGGCTAGTGGTAAAGAAACCCATCTGCCAATGCAAGAGATGCAAGAGACCCAGGTTCAGTCCCTGGGTCAGGAAGATTCCCCTAGAGGAGGACACGGCATGCACGCCATGGAGAATATTCCTGCCTGGAGAATCCCATAGACGAAGGAGCCTGGTGACTTACAGTCCAAAGGGCTGCAAAGAGCTGGACACTCATGCATTGGAGAAGGAAATGGCAGCCCACTCCAGTGTTCTTGCCTGGAGAATCCCAGGGACAGGGGAGCCTGGTGGGTTACCATCTATGGGGTTGCACAGAGTTGGATACAACTGAAGGGACTTAGCAGTAGCAGCAAAATGACTTAGCACACACACACATGCACGCATGTACACGCTCTGCATAACAGCATTTCATCCTCCTTCTCTCTCTCCTTCCCTCCTCTTATGCCTCACTCCGTCCTTCCCACCCCCCCTCCCCTTCTCTGTTTTCCTTTCTCTTTCTTTCCAAATTGATAAAGAAAAAACTAAAAATTAAACTTTGGGGGGAAATTCTGTGTCAAAATAAATCAAAATCATATTTAATAGTGGAGAAAACAATTTCTTGTCACATATAAAAGAGAAAAGCAATTCATTTAGAATACTAGCTATGCTGAAAATACACTTCAATGTAAGAAATGAAAACAATTCCACATTTTAAAAACTGTTTTTATCCCAAATTTCAAAAAGATAAATGTACAATGGAAAGATTAATAGTTTAATCTTAGTGAACCAGAGTAATAATATATTTTACTTAAACATGTCCTATGTATCTGTTAAAATATTTCCTTAAGTTATCTTTATATATGTTAATATTCATATGATTTAGTTTCCAATGTGATTAAATGTTTTTTTTCAATAATGAATATATAGCTCTCTTTACATAGAAGCTTAAGTTAATAATAATCTGTCAGAAGGGATCATTCATTTGGGAATGATATATCTGTACATTTCAGAGTTAAACTTAATGAATAATTCACTTTGCCTTTCAATAGCTATTTCTGACTCCATATTTTATTAACTTTCCAATATATATTTTTGTACTCCATAGAGAATATGACCTACACATGACCCACTAATAAAAGAATCTGTTAGAGGTTAACAGAACAAGAATCTGTTAGAGGTTAACAGAACAGTTGAGATCCAGCTTCACTTCCAACTTTTGCAGACAAGATGATTCTTAGAGAGTTAATGGTTTTCCCCAAGGTCCAAACAAAAGATGAGTCAAGCCAAGATATTTTAGAAGAAAAAACTGAGATCATGGCGAAGAAGTGCTGCAAAATGTCAGCCATATTTAAAAATGATTTTAATGGAGTTATGGTCTAAATATAAGATCATCTAAATGGCAAATGCAAACTTTTGAAGAAACACTAAAGAATAAAATGGATTGTGATGAGCAGTTCACATATATCAAATCATTGTCATCCACGTTAAATATCTACAATTTTTATTTGTCAATTAATCTCAATAAAGCTTGAATAAAAGATAATAAATTAGGTATGATTTACATTCTATCATATTAAAATTTGAGAATAACAAAGTATAAAAATAAAAATATACAAATTAATAACAAAATATACAAATGTAAATTTAATCATCTAAAACATACCTCTCATTGCACATATTCAACTAGAATTATTTACTGTAGAAAATAGTAGATTAAATAATAATTTTGTCCAGTGGTTTCCAACCAAATTCTTGGCTTCACTGTCTTTATGTAAATGTTAATGGAAAAATAATTTTTAGAAATGATAATGACAATAATAAAATACTGGTGCAAAACTATGGACATAACAGACGTAAAGGCTTGCTAATAATGAGCAACTGTTTAAACACACTGCGTTCATTCCCTTGCTTAATTCTTACAACACATATATGCAAAAAGTACTATTTTGCACCCATCTGATAATTCAGAAAATTAAGGCTGCACAAGAAGTTAAATGATTTTCTCTTTCAGAACCCCCGTAAGCTTCAGAACCAGGATTGGAATTAAAGCAGCTTCACCTAAAGACCCATGATTTCAATCCAATAGAAGGATGACGAGATGGATTTTGGCATATCGGCAATTTTGAGAGCACAAATGAACACACTCTAGCACAGTGCACACAGTGTACAATGTACAGGATTTGAGAATAGCTGATTGCTACTAATTTTATCAGATATAAGAATCATATACCAAGAATTACATATACACAATACTGTATAAATACACCAAAACACACAACACTGGGGAGGAAAAAAACAAAAAAAACAGGCTTAGTAGGAGTTGCCTTTAATGATAATATTCAATTTGGGGAATGCTTGTTAATCAGCATTAAAGGATAAAATAACATTTTTTTAAAAGCTTTAATTAAAGGATTAAATATAAAGAAAAATAATTTGCTATCAGTGAGACTTGTTCATGAGGACCAGTTTTAAACTTCCTCGCATTTCGTCCAAGGTAAGGAGCAGCAGCTGTGCTTTGTTGGAGCAGCTGTAAAGAGATACCCCATGTCCAAGGTAAGAGAAACCCAAGTGAGACAGTAGGTGTTGTGAGAGGGCATCAGAGGGCAGACACACTGAAACCATAATCACAGAAAACTAGTCAATCTGATCACATGGATCACAGCCTTGTCTAACTCAATGAAACTAAGTCATGCCATGTGGGGCCACCCAAGACGGGCGGGACATGGTGTAGAGGTCTGACAAAATATGGTCTGCTGGAGAAGGGAGTGGCAAACCATCTCAGTATTCTTGCTTTGAGAAATGCATGAACAGTATGAAAAGGCAAAATGATAAGATACTGAAAGATGAACTCCCCAGGTTCATAGGTGCCCAATATGCTACTGGAGATCAGTGTAGAAATAACTCCAGGAAGAATGAAGGGATGGAACCAAAGCAAAAACAATACCCAGTTGTGGATGTGACTGGTGATAGAAGCAAGGTACGATGCTGTAAAGAGCAATATTGCATAGGAACCTGGAATATTAGATCCATGAATCAAGGCAAATTGGAAGTGGTCAAACTGGAGATAGCAAGAGTGAACATCGACATTCTAGGAATCAGCAAACTAAAATGGACTGGAATGGGTGAATTCAACTCAGATGACCATTACATCTACTACTGTGGGCAGGAATCCCTCAGAAGAAATGGAGTAGCCATCATGGTCAACAAAAGAATCTGAAATGCAATACTTGGATAAAATCTCAAAAAAAGACAGAATGATCTCTGTTCATTTTCAAGGAAAATCATTCAATATCACAGCAATCCAAGCCTATGCCCCAACCAGTAACATTGAAGAAACTGAAGTTGAATGGTTTTATGAAGTCCTAAAGACCTTTTAGAACTAAACCCTCCAAAAAAATATCCTTTTTATTATAGGGGACTGGAATGCAAAAGTAGGAAGTCAAGAAACACTTGGAGTAACAGGCAAATTTGGCCTTGGAATACAAAATGAAGCAGGGCAAATGCTATTAGAGTTTTGCCAAGAGAACGCACTGGTCATAGCAAACACCCTTTTCCAACAACACAAGAGAAGACTCTACACATGGACATCACCAGATGGTCAACACCAAAATCAGATTGATTATATTTTTTGCAGCCAAAGATGGAGAAGCTCTATACAGTCAACAAAAACAAGACCAGGAGCTGACTGTGGCTCAGATCATGAACTCCTTATTGCCAAATTCAGACTTAAATTGAAGAAAGTAGGGAAAACCACCAGACCATTCAGGTATGACCTAAATCAAATCCCTTATGATTATACCGTGGAAGTGAGAAATAGATTTAAGGGACTAGATCTGACAGATAGAGTGCCAGATGAACTATGGATGGAGGTTCGTGACATTGTACAGGAGACAGGGATCAAGACCATCCCCATGGAAAAGAAATGCAAAGAAGCAAAATGGCTGTCTGAGGAGGGCTTACAAATAGCTCTGAAAAGAGAAGTGAGAGGCAAAAGAGAAAAGGAAAGATATAAGCATCTGAATGCAGAGTTCCAAAGAATAGTAAGAAGAGATAAGAAAGCCTTGCTCAGCGATCAATGCAAAGAAATAGAGGAAAACAACAGAATGGGAAAGACTAGGGATTTCTTCAAGAAAATTAGAGATACCAAGGGAACATTTCATGCAAAGATGGGCTTGATAAAGGACAGACATGGTATGGACCTAACAGAAGCAGACGATATTAAAAAGAGGTGGCAAGAATACACAGAAGAACTGTACAAAAAAAATCTTCATGACCAAGACAATCACGATGGTGTGATCACTCACCTAGAGCCAGACACCCTGGAATGTGAAGTCAAGTGGGCCTTAGAAAGCATCGCTATAAACAAAGCTAGTGGAGGTGATGGAATTCCAGTTGAGCTATTCCAAATCCTGAAAGAGGATGCTGTGAAAGTGCTGTAATCAATATGCCAGCAAATTTGGAAAACTCAGCAGTGGCCACAGGACTGGAAAAGGTCAGTTTTCATTCCAATCCCAAAGAAAAGCAATGCCAAAGGATGCTCAAACTACTGCACAATTGCACTCATCTCACACACTAGTAAAGTAATGCCCCAAATTCTCCAAACCAGGCTTCAGCAATACGTGAACCATGAACTCCCTGATGTTCAAGCTGGTTTTAGAAAAGGAAGGGAACCAGAGATCAAATGCCAACATTTGCTGGATCATTGAAAAAGCAAGAGAGTTCCAGGAAAATATCTATTTCTGCTTTATTGACTATGCCAAACCCTTTGCCTCTGTGTATCACCAGAAACTGTTGAAAATTCTGAGAGACTGGAATACCAGACCACCTGACCTGCCTCTTGAGAAACCTATATGCAGGTCAGGAGCAATGGTTAGAACTGGACATGGAACAACAGACTGGTTCCAAATAGGAAAAGGAGTATGTCAAGGCTGTATATTGTCACCCTGATTATTTAACTTATATGCAGGGTACATCATGAGAAACGCTGGGCTGGAAGAAGAACAAGCTGGAATCAAGATTGCTGGGAGAAATATCAATAACCTCAGACATGCAGATGACACCACCCTTATGGCAGAAAGTGAAGAGGAGCTAAAAAGCCTCTTGATGAAAGTGAAAGAGGAGAGTGAAAAAGTTGGCTTAAAGCTCAACATTCAGAAAACGAAGATCATGGCATTTGGTCCCATCACTTCATGGGAAATAGATGGCGAAAGAGTGGAAACAGTGTTAGACTTTATATTTTTCAGCTCCAAAATCACTGCAGATTGTTATTGCAGCCATGAAATCAAAAGATGCTTACTCCTTGGAAGGAAAGTTATGATCAACCTAGATAGCATGTCGAAAAGCAGAGACATTACTTGGCCAACAAAGATCCATCTAGTCAAGGCTATGGTTTTTCCAGTGGTTATGTATGGATGTGAGAGTTGGACTGTGAAGAAGGCTGAACACCGAAGAATTGATGCTCTTGAACTGTGGTGTTTGAGAAGACTTTTGAGAATCCCTTGGACTGCAAGGAGATCCAACCAGTCCATTCTATAGGAGATCAGTCCTGAGTGTTCATTGGAAGGACTCATGCTAAAGTTGAAACTCCAATGCTTTGGCCACCTCATGAGAAGAGTTGACTCATTGGAAAAGACTCTGATGCTGGGAGGGATTGGGGGCAGGAGGAAAAGGGGACAACAGAGGATGAAATGGCTGGATGGCATCACCGACTCGATGGACATGAATCTGAGTGAACTCCAGGAGATGGTGATGGACAGGGAGGCTTGGCGTGCTGGGATTCACAGGGTCACAAAGAGTCGGACACGACTGAGTGACTGAACTAAACTGAACTGAATACTGACTTTTAAAATAAGCTCTAAAGGTTCCAAGATAATCATTAAGAATAGTATTTTTAGGCCTAGGCTATAACAATAACTATGTTTAAGGCTTTGGTTTCAAATGCAAGCACCCATGAAAGTGGAATAATATTCATCCTGAGGCACATGATGCCTGATGTGAGGCATTTGGTTGGAAGTAGAAGAAGGCCAGGTACATTTTACAATTTCAACTAATAACGTCTACGTATATTACATACCAATCTATTTGAATTCAAAACTTAATAGGGAATCATCCCTACTCTCCAAGTTAGATGTCAAAAAAAGACAGAGCTACAAATAAAGTATTGCACTGTATTGTGAAAGCATTATTAACAGACCAACATGGAAACTACAGTGGAAAAACCACAAGTGAGGACCAAAACTCTAGCACAAATTCACAAAGGAATCATATGTGTTGGGATATGAAAAATGAGTAGAAACAAGCCTGGAACATGTGATTTGAAGAAGGTTACTCCTGACAGAGGAAAGAAGAAACCCAAACATTCTACGTGTGCTTTCTTTGTCTTGGAATGAGGTGATGAACAGTCAAACTGGAAATTTCTGCTGGGTTCATAGTTTATGACAAATCTAATGTGAATATAGGATTGCTTAGCATCTAATAGTAGGCAACTTATATTAAAGCAAGGAAAAGAAAGCACAGCAGTTAAAGTATAGGAAAACAATGAATTCTTTGCTGTGAATCTTAGGAATGGTCACTGATATTGAAAATCTGCATTTGACTATAGCATGTATACTATATACATTTAATTGTTATAGCAAAAAATGCTTGAGAGGCATATGATGGGACCTTAGTTCTTAGGCAGAACAAGTAATCACAGGCAGGAGGTTATAGCTGTAAGGATTAAAGAAACACAGTTTTTTCTAGTGTTGCTCACCCTCTACCTTCTCCAGCAGAATCAGTATGTGAAAAGATGAGTCCATAAAGAAGTAATATAGCAAATAAGTATGGATCAAGCTTTAATTTTCATATACTAATAAGTTTAGATTGTTGATCTTTTATCCTGAACAGAAAAAAAAGAAGTGAATTTAAAGAGCACTGCTTTTGCTTAAAATAAAAACATGAATAATAGCTTTAAATCATAGGAATTGTTCTCCTACTGAATGTCATCAGTTTAAAAATATGGCCTCTCAAGGACATTGGGGGGAAAAAAAAAGAAACAGTAAAGCAATTAATTCAGCTTTCTTCTCATTAAGTTCTCATAATTACATTTTCGGAATTAAGTGCATTTATGTGAGGGTCATACAGTTTTATTTGGATAGTAAAAGTGACTTTGTTCTGTCTTAAAAAAATGGACTCTTCATATAGAACATTAAACTCAAATAAAAGTTTCCCTTAAAATGATTAAGGAAAATACGGTTCCTAATACTGCATATTTTAATGATTTGTGAACTCTTAGTATTTTCTAATATACTAAATTTCATTTACATTTACAAGATTATAAAGATAAGTAAATCTGGTGATTTTTTTTTCTTCCTGTTGAGCAATCTGGAATTCAGGAGAATGTTTGAAATAAATTAACCTTTTGTCATATGATTAATTTAAAGAGACTGATATTTTTTGAGTGTGAATGAAGAAAAAGTCAATTATTTGAATACTTAACATTTAACAAGATTCTGCCTTTTGTTGGAAAGTATTACGTGGTGAAGGAGGGCATTAAAGACGCCATCTGAGTTTTGAAACAAGTGTAATATAAATGAGCAAGATTAAAAGCCAAGATAAATAATGCAAAAGAGAGATGGAAATGCCCTCTCTATTTGTACTGAAACTGGTGGTTAATAAATTTGGATTAAATCTGAGGAAAATGTGGTCTTCAGTACAAAAGTGCAGAATATGACCTCCTTATATTCATAGCAGGGAGCAACATGTGTGGGAGGAAAGGGGCAAAGAATCATATATGGTGACTCTTCTCACAGATTGGAGGAAATAGCAGGTGTGGAAAAAGAGACCTCACACCCCTGCAAACAGGATGCCCTTAAAATGAGGACCTTTGCAAAGAGAACATCCAAAACAGGACTAAAATCCATAGAAAATAAATTGTGTTTACCTTGGTCAATATGTTATAGTTTGCAAAAATGGCAACTCCATTCAAGATTTTTGACACTGCTCTATAATGAGAAATAGTAAAGGTATTTTTAGTAGGTTTCCTGCCTTCCATTGTATATGCTCCACAATCTGCTGTCACACACACACACAGAAGTTATAGTTCTAAAATGCCCCTTGGCCATTTCAGTTAAATAGCTCACTGGTCTCCCCAAGATAAAACCCAAATGCTCCAACAGAAAATATGAAGTGTTCATAATTTGGTAGATTACTGTTTCCATGCACTTCTTAAGTTTTTCTCTATATATTTTAAGTTCTAGTCTTACTGGACTTCTTTCATTTTTGAAAATGTGTCATGGCCTTTACAGATTTCGAGCATTCAGGTATGCTATCCCTTGGAAATAGAATGATGTTCTGTGGTTTTGATATTTGGCTACACTCTGTTTATTCTTCTTTCCAAGTTTCAGCTCAGTTCAGTTGCTCAGTCGTGTCCGACTCTTTGTGATCCCATGAACTGCGGCACATCAGACCTCCCTGTCCATCACCAACTTCCAGAGTTTACCCAAACCCATGTCCATTGAGTTGGTGATGCCATCCAACCATCTCATCCTCCATCATCCCCTTCTCCTCCTGCCCTCAATCTTTCCCAGCATCAGGGTCTTTTCAAATGAGTCAGTTCTTCCCATCAGGTGGCTGAAGTATTGGAATTTCAGCTTCAACATCTGTCCTTCCGGTGGAGGCCCAGGACTGATATCCTTTAGGATTGACTGGTTGGATCTCCTTGCAGTCCAAGGGACTCTCAAGAGTCTTCTCCATCACCACAGTTCAAAAGCATCAATTCTTCAGTGCTCAAGACATCAATTTTCTTTTGAAACAAGATACTAAGATATCTACATATCTTAATATGTCAATATATATATAAAATATGTTTCTTTTGAAATAAGTAAGATATATATATATATCTCATATATATAACTACAAGTAAGGTTTATATATCTTGTATGTTGTATAAGATATATATATATATATATATATATATATATATATATATATATATATATATATAGTCTTCCCTGATAGCTCAGTTGATAAAGAATCCACATGCAGTGCAGGAGACCCCAGTTGATTCCTGGGTCAGGAAGATCCACTGGAGAAAGGATAGGCTACCCACCCCAGTATTCTTGGGCTTCCTTTTTGACTCAGCTGGTAAAGAATCTGCCTGCAATGCCAGAAACCTGAGTTCAATTGCTGGGTTGGGAAGGTCCCATGGAGAAGGAAAAGGCTACCCACTTCCAGTATTCTGGCTTAGAGAATTCCATAGACTCTACAGTCCATGGGGTTGCAAAGAGTTGGACATGACTGAGCAACTTTCACTTTATATATATATATATATATATATAAAGAGGGGCAGGAAAAAAAGTATTCTCCCCTCCCCTAATATATTTTTTTTCTGCCCTCAACTATCCTTCTCTGACACTTAATATCCGCATTACTAGCTTGCATGTCATCCTGTACAATAATGCTTGTTTACTCACATCTTCTGCTAAATACTTTACAGTCTTCAGCAAAGTGTCTGAAATATATTAAGATTTTAACAGTAAGTTTGGAATGAGTGAGAGACTGAGGGAATGTGTACATAAATAAATGAGGGAAAGGAGACTTACATGTTATTGCAGCAGAAAGTTGATTTCATAATTTAACTAGAATAGCATTTTCCAAAACACTTAGCTTTTATATGTTATGAACAGAGGCATCCATGAATAAAGCAAGTATTTGGAGACCTGATGGATTGGAGAAAGCTAAAAATCTGGCATCAGACCTGTCCAGAGAAATGGGACAATGTTGTATGAGGCATACTCACCACTGGGTTTTTCAAAGAACATTCATATCACTGATGCTGTCTAGAGGATTTCCCCACACACACCTTTATTAGTCCATCAAAACAGTGAATTTCTATCTGGGGGCATACTTAATAATTTCACAAGATAAAAGGTTTTGTCATATTATGCCATTATGCCAAAAAGAAAGAGGACAAAGTACAATGGTAATAAAGCAAGAAAATATAGAGTAAAAGCACAAATAAGTATAATAAAAAGAGGATTAGATTCATCTATATGAATCCAAAATCATCTGCCCTGTGCTGATCTGTGCATTATGCCAGCTGGAATTTCCAGACAAATTGCTCCATCTTTCACAGATTAAACTAATGCTCCTGACTGAATGAATGCAGTTTATTGCCAGGGCATATGATGTAGAAATACTTAGACTATGGAAATAAAACAGATGGCTTGGCAAATTAATCCATAAGCAGCATGCCATAAGGTTAGTCAATGACAGTGACAGAAAAGTGTGGCCGTTGATAATGATAATCATAGGAAACGTGAAGGTGAAAAAGATCATGAAAAGGGGACGGGGAAGCCTCTCTAACTTTTCTTATAAAACTACCTATATGTCCATTCTGTATGTACTTTTTTAGAGTGACTGAGAGAGAAGAACTTTACTATTCATTAAAAAACATGTGATAACTGGGCTGTATGAAACTTTGTGAAAATAGAGTCTTCTCATTGCCCCATGCACCTAACCAGGGTTTAGAACAAAGGGTCATTGGTAGAATCAAAGCTAATGTATTATTTCCATTATAAATATTAGAGTAACTTTATGTAGGATTATGTATAATTTAAAATTGTTACTTGTAATCCATCCATGGCTATTATTCCCCAAATTCCATTATCTGTGTGATTAGAAATCTTCTTTAAAAATTAAAACATAAAAAACACAGAAATAATTAATACATGAACACAATCATAGTTAACTTCTTCTGAAAATGTTATCTTTGCTCATAAACGTGATCATTCAATATACACTATGCAACCTGAGGTTCTCATCTAATGATGTGAGAAAAAGATGAAAAGTACAAAAACATTTTTAAGTAAGTATGCTGAAACAAGTTTGAGTGAGATAGTTTCTATTTTATCAGTGAAATGTGAAGTGAATTCACATCCTGGGTATAAGAAGAAAAGTAATAGCTTTGAATATTAAAAAAATCTTATTTGTAGAGCAAAATAATTCCGTGGTTTTTTTTTGCAAAGGAAAGATTTCTCCAATAAGGCAAAACTCCAACATGCAGGACTATTGCCTGATGCTATATGCACAGTGCTTAGTACCTGACACAGGCATTTGCCTAGATAGAGCACTCCACCAGTATCTGATGCAGACAAGCCCACCCCAAGAACACAAAACAAGCAAACAAACAACAACAACAACAAAAACATTTATAACTGCTCACTAGGCCGGAAATTCTTCTCATCTAGGCCAGCTTGGGCCTAGTCTGGGCCTGGCTCTTTCACACTAGCTCACACAATGTTGAATGACTGCTCCATGGCAGTTAAATGAAGAGATGACTTGACCACTTATGTCCTGTTACCTTTTAGACTAGTTCTGGCCTGTTCGTGAGGAGTTCTCTATAGCAGCAAGAGAGCAAGACCCAATGCCCAAGTGTTTTTTATCTTCTGCTTGAATCGTGTTTGCTAAAGGCCTATGGTCAATTTTAAATTCATGATTCTAATTCTCTCTAAAGAATTAGATCTAAGTTACTTTAACTATGAAGAGACCACCTTACTACACACCGATATTGCCTTAAATAAATACATTTCTTAGTTGTTTTTTTTTAAGCAGTCTAAATACAAACTCGAGATCTAAAATACTGACCCAATGTACATAAGCACTTCCTTGAAAATTATCTCTGATTGACATTATTTTCAATGTATACCCTTCGTGATTATTTTTAGGGAAATTGATGATTAGAAACTGCCAGATTCCAATTCCAAGTAGTAAATGGGTAAGGGATATTTCAGAGAGATCAGAATTGGTAGATGCTTTATTTTGATTACTTGTATTTCATGGGAGTATCAAATGTTAAATTGATATAAGAAAACGTGACATTTATGACATTTTTGGACTGTATACTTCTTTGCAATAATGCACATGAATTTCACTTGATCACGTTAAACAGATCTAAATCACTAAACCAAAAAACTGCTTTTGTGCTAGATCCACACAATATTCATGAAACACTTATCACATCTACACACAATAATTTTTAACTTAAAAGTGATTGGGTGGTAGATAAAAAATGTAATGCAGCCCACAATAACAAAATACTACTGATGAATTAAGGGACATAAGCATTTCAAGCTATAACTGGGGAAAACTGGCAGATTTTAAAACATAAAAATTACATTTTCTGAATAAAGGGAAATCATTAATTCAAAATCCAAATATAAATCAGGAGGTTATTTGAAATAAAAAGAAACGCATGATGTAAAAACCTGTTAACATAAGTAACAACCTGTTAACATATGTAACAAAGAAAACTGCTGTACATTGATATATTTTCTGTCTTCTGACAGATTTAATTCAGAATTTAAAAAATGCAAATATCTTTATCTAGATATGCTTCAAATAAAATTAATTTCTATCATCCTGAAAAAACTTTGATCACATGTAAATTTTTATACAAGAGAATTATATTCAAGCACTTTTTTCCTTGGAAAGTTGTTTCATACCATTCCTTATATTAACTTCCATCCACAAATATAAAGTGAAGTAGATACAGTGTGTCTAAAGTAGGTTTTCTAGAGGAGAATTATTGGCCTTGAATAATTTTTTCAGTTGTGTCTTAATAAATAAAATGGAAGCTGATATTAACACAATCCAGGTGTGAAATAAAATACATCTTTTATGGTAAGGTAAGAAATATAAAAATAAAAATTCTCTGCCCTTTGACCTCCTTCTCCCCTCTTCTGTGCATTGTATCTGCATTCTATATCAACCAGACCTCTGCATTGGCAGCAACACCTGTTCAACCATAAAAAGCAACATTCTTCTAGCAACCACAAAACAGCTCCTTCAAAGATAACATTCCTTCTTAATCCTGCAAGGGGTCATGACGACCTACCACTTTGTACTTGCAGATCTGGATTGTGTAAACTCTAATAGACAATTTAATTCATATCCTTCTGTTTCAAAAAAAATTATGTAACTGTCCTTTGACATCCAACTGGTGGAACAGTTCTCTGAGCTTTCTAAGATGCTGTTCCTAAGTTATAATCCTCAATTTGGCTCAAATAAAATTTTCCATTTCTTTCTTAGATCTACTAATTAATTTTTCATTGAAATAGGAAAGCAGATCTAGCAAATACTTCATATTTATAGTTCATTTCCTTTAATATGATAGAATTATGAAAAATATGTGTAATTTTTTTAAACTAGATAGATATCATGGGGATATTGTCATCCACAAAAAATCTCTTTTCTTTCAGAATTATTCTGAAACTTAGTTGGGGGCATTCTGTGGGGAGGGTGAAATCAAGGAATGTGAACAGTACAATCTGTGTTCCACTGTTTCATGTTGATCTCAGCCGATCCATAATCAGTGTTATGGCTGGACCAGACCTTGGATTTCTTGAGACTGTAAGATGCCCTTCAGCAGTTACCATCTGGAAATTTTGAAAAGCAAAGATTTATTACTCTCAGGTTCTGAAAAGGACAGGGCACGTTGCCAAAACTTGGCCTTCATTCACCAATATTGAATAGAAAAGTGGAATATAAAGTGGAGACAGAGTTTTCAGTGAAATAGAAAAAAGAGTAGTTTTTATTCCTTTGCCAGACAAAGAGAACCACAGTGGGCTAGTGCCCTCAAGACCATGTGACCCACACCAGAGGGGGTGTGTTAGTCGCTCAGTCATTTCCAACTGTTTGTGACCTCATGGACTATAGCTTACCAAACTCCTCTGTCCATGTAATTCTGTAGTCAAGAATACTGGAGAGAGTAGCCATTCCCTTCTCCAGGGGATCTTTCCAACCGAGGGATCGAACCTGGGAATCCTGAATTGCAGGCAGATTCTCTACCATCTGAGCCACCAGGAAAGGGTAGTGAGGGGCTTTATTTTGTTCAAGGAGCAGGGTGTGATCAGCTCTTGGACAGTTCTTGGATTGGTTGGCATCCAGGTGAAGTTTCAAGCATCATCAATTTTCTGGTTTCAACCAGTTTAGCGTCTATGTTTCCATGGTCAGAGTTTTTATCTGGAAGGAATCTACTTCCTGTGAAAACAACTTAGGGATATGTATTGGGCCTACTATATATATATATATAAATAAATCTCTATCTTTAACTATCTATATATGTTGGGCCTTTGATGATTCTGCTATGTGGCAGAATTATAATCTAACTCGTTACCAGTTCTTTAGTCCAACAACTATTCTTTGTTTCTACATCTTCACATTTTCCAATTAACTCTTTAGTCATCATTTTATTTCAAAAGACCAGGACACAAGGACTTGCACATGGCTTTATGGCCCCTATGGCAACACAATGAGGTTTCTAGGGTTGGGGAGAGAGAAGGATAAAGAGCACTCAGACCTGGAGATCTTGCTTTCATTGAGGTTCAAGGTAGGGTCAAGGGCTTTGCGGGCTCACTCTTTGTTAGTGAAATTAAATCACCACGAGAGTGGGGAATTTAAAAAGCTGGGAAGAGAATAAACAAGTGACCCAAATGGACAGCTAGGTAAGTCAGCCAGGATTTCTAAAACAAAGGAGCCTGGCTCTGGATCTAGTCTGTGGTTGGCAAGGTGTTCCCTGGAGTTTGAAGGAATGCCTCTTTGAAATGGATGTTTCAGTAATCAGAGCTGAAGCCAGATATTCGCTTTACAAAAAAGAAAAATAATTGTCAGGGCTGGCACCCACTGGAGTTGAAACTTTGCAGTTAATGGCAGTTTAGCAAATTAATCTTGTAGTCTAATCAGAATAATTACCAATTTTTTTTACAGCAAATATACAAAAGCTTTGTGACTGCAGAAATGCCCCGCATGACTTATTTTGGATACGCTCTTTTTGTTAGAGCTGCCTAAATGCTGCTAAAAAGCTGTACTAAATAAACTATTAAAACAACAAAAACAACTAGTGAGGACAATGCTGATAAATCAGACCCTTGGGTTGAAAGGAATTAGACATTGTTTATATCATTGCTGAAAAAAGGAGACACTTATAGATCTATTCTTTTTAGACATTAGCTTCAAAGCAATGTTTACCTCATAAAATAAATGTTTTGTGTCTGCTGATAAGTAATTCACTCATGAACACATATACTTTGCATGCATAATTATCACAGAGTTTTCTGTCCCACTTGTAAAATGACCATGTGAATGAAAATTCAAGACTTGGTGAAAGCTACATTTCCTAATGTTAACTAAATTAGCTTTAACCTTGACTTTCCAAAGTCCATGAAACTTTGTGACAAGGCTATACCTTCAGAATAAAAGATGCCATTCCCTATCTGTCTTTCATCATACTTCAGACTACTTAAAACTTAAAGATGGCCTTGAGGGTCTTATATAAATGGAAGAAGAAATACATAGGTACATCTATAATTACTCTCTTATCTCACAAATTGTCTTTCAAAATCTAATATGATAAAGCCCTGAAGGTTTTCGAAAATATGCTGAGTACATGTTCCAAGATTGAAAAGATTTGGATGTGATTATTGTTTCTCTGACCTTTTCTAATGAAAATGTGTATGTAACTCTAGGAAATAAATCATATAGTATAAAAATGGTAATATGAGGAGAAGATGAAAAGAAAGAAGGCTAAAGATTCAAAATCAAGTCAGAATATTATCTTCAAAGTCTGCAAAAAGCAGTCCATATTGATATTTTAGGAAGAAATGACCTTTAACTCTAAATATAGAAATTTCAAACTCTTAGATATTTTACAAGTAATTGGGCCTGCTATTATTAAGAATTTATATCTAGATGGTCAGCTTCTTTTAGTGGTTGGAGATGAACTGAGATAATGCCACTTCAAACTCTTGGCAATATTAATGCTACCCCAAGGGCCCTAGATTTTCTAATATGGGCTCTTGTGTTCAAAAATGCAATAACTAAGGTGACCCTTAATGAATAAAAAAGGGTGAGTGATGAAAGCAGGGGTGAGTGGTGATGCCATGTAATCAGACAAAGTAGATTAAATAGGCAAGGGGTGGACTGGTGGCAGTTTTATCTCCATTTGGGTATCTAATTGGTGGCATAAGCAACTTAAAGTAAGCTCCTTCAGAATGGCACCGTTCCATATACAAATTATACTCCAGAGTTTTTCATACCCTCTTCAACTATTTCCTACCTTATCTATTGTCTTGACTGTTCTGACATACTTGCCTATGTGTCTGCCTACCATCAGGGGAAGATTCCTTGCTATTTTTGAGAAATAATTTAGCCATATATCAAAAAGTCAAGTCGTATAAGATTCAGAATAATGGTCAGTAAATCTAAACTTTCTAAATTATGGAAAATTACAATGGTTGCCCACTTCTTAGCATTTATATACTTGATTATTAAATAATCTATGTTTTATGGAAAACAAAAATATATTGATATTTTTTGAAATCAAGAATATTATTCCAGGTTATAGTAATTTCTCACAGTAGCAATTAATTCTGTCCAGCACTGTCTTTAATCAGAAATTAAATTATTTTGTTAAGAATCACTTTGTAATCATTAATCACAAGGTACAGAAATAAGGTTAAGCAATAACTCCTGATCTTTAGTGATTTTTGCCACCACAAGAACAATTCACGAATGAACAGTTGGAATAATTCTTGAATTAATGTGGTGTTATGAGTGATACAGTCAGAAACACAAACATTAATGGTTTCAGCTCTTTGGTTTTTCATTGTCTACACAACATCTTACAGGTTGCAGCTGTTGAGAAGAGTTGGAAACCTTGAATTGGAAGCATATGTATCCATCCATCTGATATGATGGAATACTGTTTGAAAACTATTTAATGGTATCCTTCTTTCGTAACTACCAGCATTTTACACACTGTGCTTACAAACTGACAAACACATGTGTGAATACTTATACATGCAAATGTGTATGTACGCATACACAAACACATACCTGTATAGCCTTTCACATTTGTTGGTACTCTTGAATTTCTTCCCACTGGAGAAGCTTCTAGTTTCTATACATTGATTTATGAAAGAACTATTTTAACAAAAGTACAGCAGAAGAGTTTTGAATTTGGGGTCATGAGTAAAATAAAATTTAGCATAGACGGAGGAGACTGGTAGGCTGAAGTCAATGGGGTCACTAAGAGTTGGACACGACTGAGCGACTTCACTTTCACTTTTCACTTTCATACATTGGGGAAGAAAATGGCAACCCACTCCAGAGTTCTTGCCTGGAGAATCCCAGGGACGGGGGAGCCTGACGGGCTGCTATCTATGGGGTCACACAGAGTCGGACATGACTGAAGTGACTTAGCAGCAGCAACAACAGAGAAAAACATAGAAGGGAATCTATAAGTTATTATTCCAACTAATAAAAAATAAAACAAGTAATTGAAGTCCTTGACTATGGGTGTATGCATGCTCAGTCATGTCCGACTCTTTGTGACCCCAAGGATTCTAGCCCACCAGGCTCCTCTGTCCATGGGATTTCCTAGGCAAGAATAAGGGAGTGGGTTGCCATTTCCTCCTCCAGGGATCTTCCTGATCCAGGGATCAAATGCGGTTTTCTTGGGTCTCCTGTACTGGCAGGTAGATTCTTTACCACTGATCCCACCTGGGAATCCCTTGACTAGGTGGGAGACAAGTAAAAAGAAACATGGAGTGAATAAATGCTAACAAGTTCCTGAAAAGGGACAATGTTTCCCAAACTGCCTCTACTCTCCCATATCGCTCTTCATCCTGACTCAAGCTTGGAGGAAAGCAGTGATAGAAACCTCGTGCTTTTGAAACCCAAGGACAGGAGACCTTTGCTTTCTCTCTTGATTAAACCCTGGGAAGGAGTGAAGACCTCATGGTGAGAATGGCTACATGACTGGTTTGATCTCTCTGAGATTCCACTATGGCCCCAGCAAGGTGTGGAAAAAGTAGAATTATTTCTGTGCATTAAAAAGCAGCATGAAAATGGTGAAGGACTATCAGAATACTAGGTGACAAGGCAATAAAATAGATCCTAGCTATCTAGGAGAACATGAGAAATACTGAAAACTAGGCTGCTTCCTCAAATCACTCAACCACATGCTAGGCTGAACATCTTCATAACAAAAATACAACATCAGCAGATATCAGTGGACAATGCATTGCGTTATTTAATTATTACAGAAACATTAACAAAATTTACAGATGGCACAGCTAGAATTCAAACTTAGAAATCTCTAATCATCATTATCCAATGATGTCTTAATTATCCTATTTGAACTCTAATTCAATTCTATATATCAACTGAATACATGAATGAAGGATTGTAATTTAATGAATTTATCTATAAGAGCAAAGATACTAAAGATTAAAGATAGTAATTGAAGATTATGAAGCAACTTCAACTCACTTTGCAAGTGATTTGATAGAAATGTGATTTTGATTGGCATACAATAGTCTAGTCCTTATTTAAATTTCTGTCAGGTAAATGTTACTTTTAGACTATATCATGAGGTATGCACTTTATCCAATCTAGTTCAAGTATATGTGTCTGGGAAATTATGGCCATATTCTGGCACCCATGGCTCTATCAGATTTTCATTTTATGTTAAAGTTAGTAATGCATACAGCCAATTAGTTTCCAAACTGAACTATTCTTAAAATCTTTCTATAATATAACCAAGTTTAACTCCACATCTGCAAGTCAATTTCATCAGCTTTATATGCTTATTCCCTTGTAAAAGGAAAAATTACTTATGTTTTGAACTATGAGAGACTGGTAACAGGATTATTTATAATAAAGCCAGAAGCAATTGTCTCCATGGAATGAAGAGAGCACGTATTTTTATCTCAGGGAGGCAAGCTATTTTGCTCTGATGAAACATCCATAATCATGTAATAAACACCATGCCACTGGCTGATGATATAAGTGATTTTTAATACCTTTTTATGTTTTTAATATTATTGTTTTTAAGATATTACTGCAAAAAGTTTAGATTTAACTGAAAATACTTACCTTTCCCATTATTCATTATAGGTCTATTTCTAAGATGCTCTTATTTTACCTCGCAGGCATCCACTCTTTTTTCAGCAACACTTAATAATCAAACATTATTCCTAGCATACAGAAGTAAACAATGAAGCTCTAGAGTCTTTATTTTAAAAAATAATAAATGTTATCATTGATAATTTGTTGTCCCATAAATTTAAAAAGTATCCTCATTCTATCTCAAATGATAAATAAAAATTTATACTATAGTTTTAAAACCAACTATATGCTAATTAAGTTAACTTCACATACATAAGAAAACTCCACTCAAGTGAAATGAAAATCTCATCCATATAGTGAACTATTATAACCTTACAGAGTATACTTGATCTTCAAGTACTTACTTTTCTATTCTGTAAAACATGGAATCAGTTGGGACAATCAAAAATTTTTGTCTCACCTTCAACCACTATGGGCTTCCCTGATAGCTCAGTTGATAAAGAATCTGCCTACAACACAGGAGACCCTGTTTCAATTCCTGGGTTGGGAAGATCTGCTGGAGAAGGGAAAGGCTACCCACTCCAGTATTCTGGCCTGGAGAATTCCATGGACTGTATAGTCCATGGGGTCACAAGAGTCGGACACGACTGAGCAACTTTCACAAGTCTAAGTCAGCCACTATATTTTTAAGCATGTAGGCTCATGGTCAAGAAGAAGATGCAGGAACAAGTTAGTTCCTGTTAAAGAGAAAAGCACAACAGCCATGCAAGAAGCATGAACTGACAAAATGTGAAACACAACAAAGATGACAAAGATGAAGAGTTTTGACATAAAAGACAGTCCATTTCTCACTAATGTCTGATGTCTCAGGCTCCAAATCATGAAAGTGACTGTAACATGAAGCATCCAAAGGAGCTACTACCCAGAATGGCTATTGGCCAACAGAAGGATGGAGCAGAACAAAGTAACTCAAAGATGAAAGGATTAGTACCTATTACCAGCTGATTAACGACAGAGAAATACTATGTGCACTAAGCTTCCCCATTTTACTAAATAACACAAAAGTGACTTGTTATTTAATAGTTATATTTTAATTCTTGCCAAATGCATGTAATGATATTATTTGAATATCTGAGAATATTCATACAACAGAAATAGTTATCAATTCTATATACATGAGGGAGAAGAAGTAGTTTTACTTTGTAATTCATTCTATAAAATTACAAAGATTCATGTGATGAAGAGGACCTTACCATTCTCCTTCAGTTCAGTTCAGTCGCTCAATCATGTCCAACTCTTTGCAACCCCGTGAATCACAGCACACCAGGTCTCCCTGCCCATCACCAACTCCCGAAGTTCACTCAGACTCACGTCCATCGAGTCAGTGATGCCATCCAGCCATCTCATCCTCGGTCGTCCCCTTCTCCTCCTGCCCCCAATCCCTCCCAGCATCAGAGTCTTTTCCAATGAGTCAACTCTTTGCATGAGGTGGCCAAAGTACTGGAGTTTCAGCTTTAGCATCATTCCTTCCAAAGAAATCCCAGGGCTGATCTCCTTCAGAATGGACTGGTTGGATCTCCTTGCAGTCCAAGGGACTCTCAAGAGTCTTCTCCAACACCACAGTTCAAAAGCATCAATTCTTTGGCACTCAGCCTTCTTCACAGTCCAACTCTCACATCCATATATGACCACAGGAAAAACCACAGCCTTGACTAGACAGACCTTAGTTGGCAAAGTAATGTCTCTGCTATTGAATATACTATCTAGGTTGGTCATAACCTTTCTTCCATGGAGTAAGCGTCTTTTAGTTTCATGACTGTAGTCACCATCTGCAGTGATTTTAGAGCCCCCCCCAAAATAAAGTCTGACACTGTTTCCACTGTTTCCCCATCTATTTCCTATGCTGGACTAAAATATAGATAATCTTCTTCCTGATCACAGGACCCCAGCTTCTCTTTTCTTAGAACATTTACTTTAGAAAACTTACAGTTGTAAATTATTTCTCTCTCTCTCTCTCTGATATGTTTGTTTTTGTTTCTTTGAGATATATGAAAATCTTTTAAAAATCCTCTTGCCAGTTTTATGACCAGGAATGTCTTTCTCAAGGACCTAGAAGCAATTTCTTTGAAAGGTAATCATCAAGAAAGATTAAGATCTATATCGCCTACTCTCTGTTAAGGAATCTAATTTCAGGGGGTGCAAAGAAAAGAGAGAAAGGGGCAAAGAAAGAAAAGTGGCAAAGGAGCTGCTTGTTTTTTCCATAAACCTTAATCATAAAGATGAGATCTTTAGGCAACATGTAATTTAGCTCCTAATTTCTGTTTTTCTAAGTATACAAAAAACCTTATCTAACTTGATTCTTTGCCTGGATAAGAAGGAATAAGAATGAAGAATTGAGTAGTCAGAGGATGACTGACTCACTACCCCTGTGCGTGTTCAGTCACTTCAGTTGTGTCTGACTCTCTGTGACCCCATGGACTATAGCCTGCCAGGCTTCTCTGTCCATAGGGATTCTCAAGGCAAGAATACTGGGATGGGTTGCCATGCCCTCCTCCAGGGGATCTTCCAGACCCAGGGATCAAATCCGAGTCTCTTATGTCTCCTGCATTGGCAGGCAGCTTCTTTACCACTAGCACCACCTGGGAAGCCCCTTACTACCACTAGCTTCCCCTTAGTAAATTTTCAGGCGGACCACATGAGCAAGAGAACATCCAATTACAGTCAAACCGTGAGAGCAAGACAGCTTCCCATGACACAATGGAAAAATGATGAAGAATCTGACCTCCTGCCTTAATAATCAACTGAGATTGTTTCCCCGTTAAAAATTGTCATGGTTGAGCAGAATCTTCAGAGTTGGTGTCAAATTAACAACAACAAAAAAAGCACAATGTGCGAATTACAAGTTGTTTTATTTGGGGCAAAACGAGGACTGCAGCCTGGGAGACAGCACCTCAGATAGCTCTGAAAAATTGATCCAGTGAGGCAGGGGGGAAGATCATATATATACATATATATATTTGCAGGAGTTTTCTGCTATTCACAGGGAGCAGTCATCACCAGGGATTTTAGTGCTTTCTAGATTTGAGGGGACACAGGAATCAGGCTTGTAAAAACAGCTCCTGAAAATATCTAACCATCTGGAGACCTGTTCTGCCAGCTTTTCCCAGAACAAGGAGTGTCTCATTTCTACTCTTCCCTCTCAGCTTGTTTCAGGGGGTGTTGAAGATTAGCATCTGCAACAGCACCTGATTTAACTCTTGTAGCAGTAGATGGCAAGTGCCCAGGGCAAATGCCAATTTGTAGTTGACACTGGTCTCTGTTCATAAGTCCACCATCTCCCCAGATGGCTTGCTTTTCTGAATAAAGTAACCATCTTCTCTACCAAAGCTTACCCCTTGATTTATGGAGTATTGAGTGGTGAGCTGCCAAACCTGCATTTGGTTACACATGTATGCATCCATATTTTGCGTCTTCACAATCAGAAATCTTTTGATTCTATTTGCAATGTACGAATGAAAAGAAAGGATTTCTTTGGAAGAGGAAGATTTTTATCCTCTATACAGACTCAAGATCTACCCAGGAGTTTTCTGTTCATTTTTTTTCTTTATTTCTCTTATTTGCTCTTTTGTTTCACTTGGTTGTCTTCTCTAATTTGGAATCCTAAAAGGGGCCCAAACCCTCTTAACAAAGCTGCAAACAGAAACTTGAGAACACTGTTTGTTTGTTTGTTTGTTTTTTATTTTTTATTTTATTTTATTTTATTTTTTTGGTTTCATAAGTCTTTTATTTATTTATTTTTTTATTTATTATTTTTTTTAGTTTATTTTTTTTAATTTTAAAATCTTTAATTCTTACATGTGTTCCCAAACATGAACCCCCCTCCCACCTCCCTCCCCACAACATCTCTGTGGGTCATCCCCATGGACCAGCCCCAAGCATGCTGTATCCTGCGTCAGACATAGACTGGCGATTCAATTCTTACATGATAGTATACATGTTAGAATGCCATTCTCCCAAATCAGCCCACCCTCTCCCTCTCCCTCTGAGTCCAAAAGTCCATTATACACAGCTGTGTCTTTTTTCCTGTCTTGCATTCAGGGTCGTCATTGCCATCTTTCTACATTCCATATATATGTGTTAGTATACTGTATTGGTGTTTTTCTTTCTGGCTTACTTCACTCTGTATAATCGGCTCCAGTTTCATCCATCTCATCAGAACTGATTCAAATGAATTCTTTTTAACGGCTGAGTAATACTCCATTGTGTATATGTACCACAGCTTTCTTATCCATTCATCTGCTGATGGACATCTAGGTTGTTTCCATGTCCTAGCTATTATAAACAGTGCTGCGCTGAACATTGGGGTACATGTGTCTCTTTCATGTTTGTTTGTTTTTAATAATGATTTTGGCACCAGTAGATGAGCTTTTATTCATTTGTTTTTTGTAGTTATTTAATCATTTGCTTCATTGATGTTCCTTCCAGTTATTAGCATGCAAACACACAAAGCTGAGTAGGTGCTTTGTCTTTCTGCTCATAATTTCTTAGAGAGGGAGATCTAATTGAAATTTTATGTGTAAATGATCTTGGAGAGAGGGCAGTGGGCTTGAGGCAAGATCTTCATTCCCTGTCCAGGAAATGAACCTAGGTAGCCTGTATGAAGAGGAGCTAAAAAGCCTCTTGATGAAAGTGAAAGAGGAGAGTGAAAAAGCTGGCTTAAAGCTCAACATTCAGAAAATGAAGATCATGGCATCTGGTCCCATCACTTCATGGGAAATAGATGGATAAACAGTGGAAACAGTGTCAGACTTTATTTTGGGGGGCTCCAAAATCACTGTAGATGTTTATTTCAGCCGTGAAATTAAAAGATGCTTACTTATTGGAAGAAAAGTTATGACCAGCCTAGACAGCATATTAAAAAGCAGAGATATTACTCTGCCAACAAAGGTCCATCTAGTCATGGCTATGGTTTTTCCAGTGGTTATGTATGGATGTGAGAGTTGGACTGTAAAGAAAGCTGAGTGCTGAAGAATTGATGCTTTTGAACTGTGGTGTTGGAGAAGACTCTTGAGAGTCCCTTGGACTACAAGGAGATCCAACCAGTCCATTCTAAAGAAGATCACTCCTGGGTATTCATAGGAAGGACTGATGTTGAAGCTGAAACTCCAATATTTTGGCCACCTGATGAGAAGAGCTGACTCATTGGAAAAGACCCTGATGCTGGGAGGGATTGAGCACATGAGAAGGGGATGGCAGAGGATAAGATGGTTGGATGGCATCACCGACTCAATGGACATGAATTTGGGTGAACTCCAGGAGCTGGTGATGGACAGGAGGCCTAGTGTGCTGCAGTTCATGGGGTCGCAAAGATTTGGACACGACTGAGCGATTGAACTGAACTGAACTGAACTGAAAATGAGACAAAGTTCTACAGTCGTCCTATTAATGCCAGCTATTTCAAAATGTTAAGAAAGACTCAAAGAATTAAATAATAGATTTTGATAGGAAAATCTATTTTGATAGCCACCTAATGTAAATCAGGTGTCTGAGTGGCAAAGAATCCACCTCCAAGCAAGAGATGTGAGTTCAATCCCTGGGTCGAGGAGATAGCCTGGAGAAGGAAATGGAAACCCACTCCCGTATTCTTGCCTCGGAAATCCTAAGGAGAGAGGAGCCTGGCAGGCTGAAGTCCATGGGGTCACAATAGGGTCAGATGAAACGTAGCGACTGTACAACAAAGTAAATCTACCACCTCATGTGCATTCAATGGTGATTCCCTAATTGAAGGGTGAAAAGGGAAATGTCAGTGGGATCTGTGAAACAGATGAACACTTCTGGACTAACCAATCAAGAAGAATTGAAACACAAAGCCCATTCACTCAGAAAAAGAGTCTAATGAGGTTAAGGATTACAGAATCTCCTATGCAGATTCAGGTTATGTGGAACTTCTGCCTCAAAAATGAGAGAACTAAAACACACATTAAAAAAAAATGAAAAAATTTTGAGACCTAGCAATTACATCTTGTGGATTCCTTTTTACTTGTAAAAAGAGAAGCACAATAAAAGTATGAAAAAAATGCTCATTGTAGAACCATTTTTAATAAGTAAAAGCTTTAAATTACCTAAATGTTCAATAATAGAAGAATAATTATGTAAATAAAGGATTTAGTTATAATAAAATGAATACTAAGCAGATATTCAAAATCATGTTTAAAAAAATGACACAAAAATACTCATCATATAATTTTAGGGGACAAAAGCAGTGGGCAAAATGCAATTTATGCTGTTAGCATGAGTGTATGATATCATGTAAATATACATGTAGGCAACATTAAAATTTGTGTTAAAATAAAAATGTTACCCTCTTTGTGTTCACAGATTATATGTTTTTTCCCTCACATGTTTCCTCATGTTTGTAAACTCTTTGTACTAAGAAAATACTGCTTTTATTATTAAAAAGAAGAAATCTAAAAAAAAATAACTACAAAGTGTCAAAGCTAAGATTTTGCTCCACTTGTAAAATTAAACTGTTAGTCTGTCACAGCTTCATAGATGCTATAGGAAGACAGGGTTTTGTGTCAGAAGCAAAGGACCTTATTATGCCTGACACAGCGGCAATGAGTTTCTCATTCACATTGAGTTTCTCGCCCCACCGTGTTCCACAGTTGTAAGGCAGAGAATGCTGTGTGTAGACAGGAACCCACGGATTCAGTTTAGAAATATGGAAGCTTTGGAGCTTCTAGGAAATCATCTCAACCTTTGCCCTTTAGAGAGACAATATCATAACCTTCAGGAACAAATCTGCCCTCTGCCTCAAAGGGAGACACTATCTCTTATCTTCCAAAGCTGTTAGCTATGAAAACATCCTTCAAAAGATAGTTTGGGACATATGGAAAATATACTATATATAACAGCTTAATACTATATAATAGTTTAATATTATATATATATAGAAAGAGAGAGAGAAAAGAGAAAGAGTAAATTTAAACTATGCCAGAACTACTGATGACAGATATTTTTAGGAACTAATAATATTGTCTCTGTGTTTAAATGCACAGTTTAGTAGATGCAATTAGATAAATATACCATTGAATATATATATATATATGTGTGTGTATATACAATGTATATATATTACTATTATACATTTTATATATATAAATGTATAAATAAATACATACACATATATATTCCTCTAATATGTGCCTATTAGCCTTTGCCTCCACTCCATAGCATGTAAAGGTAGCAATTTTCAAAATATTGATAATCAGTCTTGTGAAATGATTTGATCATTTTACTATGGTATATTAGGCTTTCAAAGTGATTTATTTGTAGTATCAAGTCAACTGTTACTTGATTGTGATTTGTTTTGTCTTTTAATGCTCTTGTCCATTGCTAAATAAAGCATTTATCAGTTTCCTAAAAAACATTTTCCTATAACAATATTTTAGTTTTCTGGCCCTTTGCAGAACCCATAGTCATCTTCAGAAGGACTCAGAAGCAGTTATATGTATGATTCAGAAACACTTCTAGAGGAGGTAGTTGGATAACCACAGGAGTCAAGTTCACCTTGAAATGGACTCTGGAGGAGTTATAACTCTCCATCACAAAGAAAATAACACCAGGGCATCATTGCAGCTGCCCCCAAACTATGTGATACACTTACAAGACACAGTGCCACATGGTGAGAATGGGAGCTTTCAGAACTGTGAAGGTTGCTGATAAAAGAAAGTTGATGGTACTGGGGAAAGGATGTGTTTTCAAAGTAAGTAGACGTGAGCAGTGCAAATTATACCTTAGAGGATCTAGAGTTCAAAAAGAGTCCTAACCTAACTGTAAGTAAGGAGACAGAAAGTAGTTTCAGCAGCTATTTTTAAACATATTTTTAGATTAACGTAAAAATCAGGAAACAACTGTTTGTTATAGTTAGCATTTCTGGAGTCCAGAAAGCAAAACTTCAATATTCTTTTATTTAGAAGACATCTTTCCAGCCCTCAAATTATGGTTGAGAATGTATTAGGAAACAAGTATATGATTCTTCTTCGAAATCATGTTTGCATTTGGTACTGCAAAAGTAAGACTTGTAGAGAGATAGATGAAACCACTGTAGTGCAGTGAATATGCTCTAACTTTAGCATGTGTGTGTGTTAAGTCACTGTAGCCCTGTCCCAACTCTTTGTGACACTATGGACTGTAGTTTGCCAGGCTCTTCTGTCCATGGGATTCTCCAGGCCAGAATAGTTGAGTGGATTGTCATGCCATCTTCCAGAGGATCTTCCCTCCAGACAATCTTTCTGACCCAGGGACCCACATGTCTTATGTTTCCTGCATTGACAGGCAGGTTCTTTACCATTAACGCCACCTAGGAAGCCTAAAGCATCTGCTGAAGTGCAGGAGGCCTGGGTTCGATTCCTGGGTCATGAAGACCCCTGGAGAAGGAAATGGCAACCTACTCCAGTATTCTTGCCTGGAGAATCCCATGGATGGAGGAGCCTGGTGGGCTATAGTCCACAGGGTCTCAAAGAGTTGGACACAACTGAGAGACTTCACTTTCACTTTCAGGAAGCCCCGATAATAGAGTATACATTTTCTATCTCAGTATCCCCTCAGCTGTGTCAATCTTCAGACCTCTAAAAATGAGGCATCTGCACATTCCTTAGAATACTCTGTTTATTCTCTACATTATAATTGTTTATAAATATGCGTTCAGATAGTGGAATCAGTATAGACTTTTTTTCCCCCTGAAATTGACCAGGGCAGTGCTTTGTATGAAATGTTCAATAAACAGTTATTCAGTGGATAAATGCTAAGCAAGCACTTATAGTTGGAAGGGAAAGGAAAAAGATTTAAGGTAAATGTCATAGGATCAATTTGGCTAGAAAATTCCCAATAAATCACAAATCATTTAGTCTTTACTTCCATGCTAATTTAATAGCATGCTTTACTCACACTGGAAACTTCCAAACTTGGCTGAGAATCTTGGGCAACTGAAACCATATATTTGAATAAGAAATCTTGTCACTTATTCAAATTGACCCATCTGTTTTATTTGATCATCTCTCTTTTGAAGTCAAAACAAAATATTATGTAAATATCTAAGCAGCTTTTAAAACAAACATGGGTGATTGCTTTCTAATGACATCTCAGTTACTAAATTTATGTTTATTAACATTTTAATATTATCAGAAATAGCTGTATTCTTTGGGAATATGAAACCATACTGTAAAGAATTTCAAATTACCAAATAAATGCTTACTATTTCCATTGCCATATGTTTATTCATTGACAATCTCATCAGTTCCTTCTTAATTTTAAACTCAATGGCAGAAACTCAATTTTTAAAAAATTAAATTAAAAACATCATGAAATTCAAAGATATGTAATCTTTTGGGAAGAAAGGCTAATTCCCACATCTTTCTTTCAGGAATTTTGTCATGCAACTTTTTTTCTCCATGTTTTTTTTTTTAGTTTTTTCCTAAAAATAATCCTCTTTCTTAGAACAAATTTTCATTATGAAAACTCAACTATATTTACATAAAATTTTGTTTTTGCCAGTCACATGAAAATGGGATCTTTTTCTGCCTAAGTGTGCTTTAGGTACAACTGCTTGTTCTGAAAAGGAGCCACTGAGTGCAGTGAAGAACAGGGCAGGGTCAGTTGGAGGCTATAACTACAGAGAATCAGACAACGCTCTTTATCCTAGAACAAAAATCAGGATGAATCATAAAATACCAGACAAGAGTACAGAGTAATATTCAGAAGGCAGAATTTTGAACACAAGCCAATATGTCTCCAGGTAATTTATAAGCCTCTAGAATCTACAAATTCAGCCAAGGTCAAGGGGAAATAGTTGTCTACATTAACTGTGATTATCTGGATGCAAGTAACTGAACCAGTTTAATCAAGGGAAAACAAGAGAAATTGATTTTAAGGATACAGAGGCTGACTCTTGGTATTCAACAATAATATGGCAATAAAATCTCAGCAAAGGACTGAAAATTAGAACTGGGAAGTTGGAGGAATCTTCTGGTCTGCCCCTGCCTCTCTCTGAAACATTTTCGAAGTTTCTTTCAGAATATGTATTCTCCTGTTCATCCTTTTATACAGAGTAGGTAAAAGACTACCCACCTTCCCTCAAGAAACTACACAAAACTGAATTAGAATTTCTTCATCCTAATTCCAGTTATCCTAGAATGGTAATCTCATTACCATTAATGAGCTAGTTTAAGTCAGGTGTCAACACTAAGCTTATTCAACCATGCCTGATAGGAGACCAGTTAATGTAAGAAAATCGGAAGATGGGGCATGCAAGTGGAAATGAAACTACTCAAGTGTTTACTCTGAAGTCTTAGAGTTCAGATAAGTACATAATTCAGAGTGGAAGATATTATCAAACTATGCGGGTAGGAATAAAAGCTTCTGTTTGAAAATTTAGAAATGAGCATAAGCATTAAAAAACAACCAATGACTGAGAAATTATTTTTTAGAAATTCTGAAACAAAAGTGTAAGCTTTGCATAAAATGAAGGTACAAGGTTGTTAATCGCATCTTGTTTACAAGAGCAAAAACAAGAAGAGCCAAACTGGGCTTTTAAAAATGGTGATATATTCAGAGAGTGCTGGGATTAAAATGATACTGAAAGCTCAATATAATGTGAGGATTATTAGTCATTTCAGTAAGAAAAATAAAGTAAGTTTAGAAAATATTTATAATGCCTTCCATGACCCCAGATTGAAAAATGTCTCATTTACGTCTCTGACTTAAAATGTCTCATATAAGTCGTATCTGACTCTTTGTGACACCACGGGCTGCAGCATGCCAGGCCTCCCTGTCCCTCACCATCCCCTGAAGGTTGTCCAAGTTCATGTCCATTGCTTCTGTGATGCCATCCAGCCATCTCATCCTCTGAAACCTTCTTTTCCTTTTGCCTTCAATCTTTCCCAGCTACCAGGGACTTTTCCAATGAGTCAGCTGTTCACATCAAATTATCAAAATACCAGAGTTTCAGCTTTACCAACAGTCCTTCCAATGAATATTCAGGGTTGATTTCTCTTAAGATTGGCTAGTTTTATTTCCTTGCTGTCCATGGAACTCTCAGGAGTCTTCTCTAGCACCACTGTTCAAGGGCATTTGGTGTTCCACCTTCTTTACAGTCCAGCTCTCACAACCACACATGATCACTGGGAAGACCATAACCTTGAATATACGGACTTTTGTTAGCAGAGTAATGTGTAAAGAAACTCTAAAGGTTCGATCTCTTGAATAATAAACTTGATTAATTAGTTTTTATTTTTTATTGCAGGAAGGCCTAATACACACCAGAGCACTTCAAAACCATAAATCATATCCCTCATTTAGTCATTGATAGGCAGTTGTTTTAGGAAAAAGTTATATTTGCTTAAACTATATGTGAATTCCTTTGCTTTTTATGAATTAGCCATTGCGTATAAATCAGTTAGTCTGAAAGGTCCAAACTTTTTTCAGGTCAATATATCTTTATGGCAAAAGTATGCAAACTAAATTTGATTCTAAAATTTTGAAATGCAAATTGATTTAAAGCATAAGCACTTTAGCGAATCTGTGATCAAGAAAATGTTTCGTAGGACACAAAAACTAAAGTCAGAGAACTGAAGATTGTATGTTTATTGGAGAGGGTGAGCAGGATACTGAGGCAAAAGCAAGAACCTATGCAAAGTTCCAGAGAAAGAAATATATATAAATAAAATTGTTCAACCTCCATATGTTGGAATTTTTAATAGTTTTTCTCCTGTAATTGAGATCTAATCTTAATGCATTATGGTCAGAAAAGATGCTTGGAATGATTTCGATTTTTTTGGATTTATCAAGTTTAGATTTATGGCCCAGGATGTGATCTATCCTGGAGAAGGTTCCATGAGCACTTGAAAAAAAGGTGAAATTCATTGTTTTGGGGTGAAATGTCCTGTAGATATCAATTAGATCTAACTGATCTAATGTATCGTTTAAAGTTTGCGTTTCTTTGTTAATTTTCTGTTTAGTTGATCTGTCCATAGGTGTGAGTGGGGTATTAAAGTCTCCCACTATTATTGTGTTATTGTTGATTTCCCCTTTCATACTTGTTAGCATTTGTCTTACATATTGCGGTGCTCCTATATTGGGTGCATATATATTTATAATTGTTATATCTTCTGCTTGGATTGTTCCTTTGATCATTATGTAGTGGCCTTCTTTGTCTCTTTTCACAGCCTTTGTTTTAAAGTCTATTTTATTGGATATGAGTATTGCCACTCCTGCTTTCTTTTGGTCTCTATTTGCGTGGTATATCTTTTTCCAGCCCTTCACTTTCAGTCTGTATGTGTCCCTTGTTTTGAGGTGGGTCTCTTGTAAGCAGCATATAGAGGGGTCTTGTTTTTGTATCCATTCGGTCAGTCTTTGTCTTTTGGTTGGGACGTTCAACCCATTTACGTTTAAGGTGATTATTGATAAGTATGATCCCGTTACCATTTACTTTGTTGTTTTGGGTTCGGGTTTATACACCCTTTTCGTGTTTCCTTTCTAGAGAATATCCTTTAGAATTTGTTGGAGAGCTGGTTTGGTGGTGCTGAATTCTCTCAGCTTTTGCTTGTCTGTAAAGCTTTTGATTTCTCCTTCGTATTTGAATGAAATCCTTGCTGGGTACAGTAATCTGGGCTGTAGGTTATTTTCTTTCATCACTTTAAGTATGTCTTGCCATTCTCTCCTGGCCTGAAGAGTTTCTATTGAAAGATCAGCTGTTATCCTTATGGGAATCCCCTTGTGTGTTATTTGTTGTTTTTCCCTTGCTGCTTTTAATATTTGTTCTTTGTGTTCGATCTTTGTTAATTTGATTAATATGTGTCTTGGGGTGTTTCGCCTTGGGTTAATCCTATTTGGAACTCTCTGTGTTTCTTGGACTTGGGTGATTATTTCCTTCCCCATTTTAGGGAAGTTTTCAACTATTATCTCCTCAAGGATTTTCTCATGATCTTTCTTTCTGTCTTCTTCTTCTGGGACTCCTATAATTCGAATGTTGGAGCGTTTCATATTGTCCTGGAGGTCTCTGAGATTGTCCTCGTTTCTTTTAATTCGTTTTTCTTGTTTCCTCTCTGATTCATTTATTTCTACCATTCTATCTTCTATTTCACTAATCCTATCTTCTGCCTCCGTTATTCTACTATTTGTTGCCTCCAGAGTGTTTCTGATCTCATTTATTGCGTTATTCATTACATTTTGACTCTTTTTTATTTCTTCTAGGTCCTTGTTAAACCTTTCTTGCATCTTCTCAATCTTTGTCTCTAGCCTATTTATGTGTGATTCCATTTTGATTTCAAGATTTTGGATCATTTTCACTATCAATATTCGGAATTCCTTCTCCGGTAGATTCCCTACTTCTTCCTCTTTTGTTTGGTTTGGTGGGCAGCTCTCCTGTTCCTTTACCTGCTGTGTATTCCTCTGTCTCTTCATCTTGGTTATATTGCTGCGTTTGGGGTGGCCTTTTTATATTCTGGTAATTTGTGGAGTTCTCTTTATTATGGAGCTTCCTCACTTTGGGTGGGGTTCTATCAGTGGCTTGTCAAGGTTTCCTGGTTAGGGAGGCTTGTGTTGGAGTTTTGATGGGTGGAGCTGGGTTTCTTCTCTCTGGAGTGCAGTGGAGTAACCCGTAATGGGTTACAAGACATCTAAGGTTTTGGGATAATTTTGAGCTGCCTGTATATTGAAGCTCAGGGGATTGTTCCTGTGTTGCTGGAGAATTTGCGTGGTATGTCTTGTTTTGGAACTTGTTGGCCCTTGGGTGGAGCTTGGTTTCGGTGTAGGTATGAAGGCATTAGATGGGCTCCTATTGCTTAATGTTCCCTGAATTCAAGAGTTCTCTAATGTTTTCAGGCTTTGGATTTAAGCCTCCTGCTTCTGGTTTTCAGTTTTATTTTTACAGTAGCCTCTAGACTTCTCCATCTATATAGCACCGATGATAAAACATCTAGGTTAAAGATGAAAAGTTTCTCCACATTGAGGGACACTCAGAGAGGTTCACTGGGTTATAAGGAGAAGAGAAGATGGAGGAGGTAGTTAGAGGTAACTGGAATGAGATGCGGTGAGATCAAAAGAGAAGAGAGCAAACTAGCCAGTAGTCACTTCCTTATGTGCGCTCTATAGTCTGGACCGCTCAGAGGTATTTACAGAGTTATACGGGGAAGAGGAGAGGGAGGAAGTGGACAGAGGTGACCAGGAGGATCAGAGAGAGGAATGTGTAGGAGAGAGACAAATCCTGCCAGTAACCTGTTCCTTAGGTGTTCCCCACCGTCTGGAACACACAGAGATTCACAGAGTTGGATAGAGGAGAGATGGGGGGGAAAAGAGACAGAGGCCACCTGGTGGAGAAAAAGGAGAGTCCAGAGGAGGAGAGAGTGGTCAAGCCAGTAATCTCGCTCTCAGGTAAACTGGGGTAGTGAAGTTTGGGTTTTTAAATGTACAAAATTGGCAATAAACACCTAAGAGCAAAGATTAAAAATCTAGAGTAGAGGTTGGATTTTCAAAGATACAATATTAAAGAGAAGCAGAAGGAAAAAGGAAGAAAGAAAAAAAAAAGAAAGAAAAAGAATTATTAAAAAACAAACAAACAGACAGACAAACAATCAAAAAAAAAAAAAAAAACCATCAACAGCCATCCAAAGACTATATTTGGTGTTTGCCTTAAAAAAAAAAAAAAGTCTTTAAAAAAATAGTAATAATAGGTTATAGAAATAAAAATTAGAGGAGAAATAGAAGACTTAACAATTAAAAAAAAAGTTAGAAAAAAAAAAGCAAAAAAAAAAAAAGGAATGCTTTTAAAAATATTAAAAAATATATATATATCTGTCCCTTTCTGGTGTTATGGGCCGTGTGGGATCACTTCCAAGGTGGTTCCCTCTGATTAACTTCTTCTGTTTGCTGGTTTTTTAGGATCACTAGTTCAGTCGCGCTGTGGGGAGGGGGGATGCTGCAAACAAATAGCACTGTCGTGTGCACACAGTATCTCTGCCCCGCTTGACCTGTCCTTTCTCGCGGCGCACAAACCGCTCCGGTTCTACGATGCTCAGCCGGGAACCATCTGGGGCCGGCCCTAGGCTGCGTGCACTTCCCCGGTCCAAGCCGCTCAGGTTCGGCGCTCAGGCAGCCCTCAGAGGCACAAATGCGGCTGGGACTGCGCTTTGTGCCCTTCCCAGGTCCGAGTAGCTCAGGAGTTTGGCCAGCGCGATCGCCGCGGCTTGTCACCTTTTCTGCCGCTGCTGCTCAGCTTTCTGGGTGGACTGCTGGTGCACCCCGTGAGGCAGATTGTGACTGTCCAGCACCCCCAGAAGTCTTAGCAAAGGAGCCTGCTTGCAGTTAGGTAAGTAAAGTCTCTCCGGGTCTGCAATTGCCCCTTTCCAGACCTTACGGCTCTGGCTGCCTGTCCCCGGCGGGGGATGGTCTGCAGCCGGCTTTTTCCGTTCCGTCCTTTGTTCTGTGCTCGGTCCTGGTGGGGTCTTGTGTTCGAGCTTTTCGCGTGGTAGCTATCCCACAGTCTGGTTTGCTAGCCCAAGTTAGGTCATTCTGGTTGCGCGTGGGGCGTTCCTGCCCGATTCTTACAAAGCTCTGCAGCCCGCGCCTCCCGCGCGTCCCTGCCCTGCCCCCACTTCCCAGTGGCGGATGCAGGCGTCTGTGCTGCTTTTCCGCTGGGGGAGTTACTGGTGGGCTTGTAATCTCTTGGTTTTAATTATTTATCTATTTTTCCTTCCTGTTATGTTGCCCTCTGTGTTTCCAAGGCTCGCCACAGACTCGGCAGGGAGAGTGTTTCCTGGTGTTTGGAAACCTCTCTTCTTAAAATTCCCTTCCCGGGACGGGCTTCCCTTCCCGGGACAGAGCTCCCTCCCCACCTCCTTTGTCTCCTTTTTCGTCTTTTATATTTTATCCTACCTGTTTTTGAAGACAAAGGTCTGCTTTTCTGGTTGCCTGATGTCCTCTGCCAGCCTACAGAATTTGTTTTGTGAAGTTTGCTCAGCGTTGAAATGTTCTTTTGAGGAATTTGTGAAGGAGAAAGTGATCTTCCTGTCCTATTCCTCCGCCATCTTTCCCTCCCTCCTATCCATCAATTTTGAACGAGATCTTTGCCAGGTATAGTAATCGTGGTTATAGATTTTTCCCTTTCAATACTTTAAACATATCCTGTCATTCCATTCTGGCCTGCAGAGTTTTTGCTGAAAGATCAGCTGTTGAGTGTATGGGGCTTCCATTGCATGTTACTAGTTGCTTCTCCCTTGCTGCTTTTAATAATCTTCCTTTGTGTTTAGTCTTTGTTAGTTTGATTAGTATGTGTCTTGGTGTGTTTATCCTTGGATTTATCCTATTTGGGACTCTTTGTGCCTCTTGGACTTGATTGACTGTTTCCTTTTCCATGTTGGGGAAATTTTCAGCTATAATCTCTTCAAAAATTTTCTCATACCATTCCTTTTTCTCTTCTTCTTCTGGGACCCCTATAAATTAAATGCTGGTGCATTTGGTATGGTCCCAGATATCTCTGAGACTATCTTCAGTTCTTTTCAATCTTTTTACTTTCAACAGTTATTTCCACCATTTTATCTTTGAGTTCACCAATTTGTTCTTCTGCTTCAGATATTCTGCTATTGATTCCTTCTAGAATATTTTTAATTTCAATAATTATGTTGTTTGTCTCTGTGTGTTTATTCTTTCATTCTTCTAGGTCTTTGTTCATTGATTCTTGCATTTTCTCCATTTCGTTTTCAAACTTTTTGATCATCTTTACTATCATTTTTCTGAATTCTTTTTCAGGTAGTTTTCCTATTGACTCTTCATTTATTTAGACCTCTGTGTTTCTAGTTTGTTCTTTCATTTGTGTAGTATTTTCTGCCTTTTCATTTTTTTTTTTTTTTATCTTATTACGTTTGAGGTCTCATTTTTCCAGGCTAGGGTTGAAGTCTTTCTTCCTTTTGGTTTCTACCCTCCTAAGTTTGGTCCAGTGGTTGTGTAAGTTTCTTTTAGGGTGAGATTTGTGCTGAGTTTTTGTTTGTTTGTTTTTCCTCTGATTGGCAAGGCTGAGTGAGGGGGTACTCCTGTCTGCTGATGATTGGGTTTGTATTTTTTGTTTGTTTGTTGTTTAGATGAGGCATCCTTCACAGTGTGCAAGTGGTGATTGGGTGATGCCAGGCCTTGTAGCCAAGTGGTTTTCTTTGTGTGGGTTGTTGCTATTTGCTATCCTTAGGGTTAGTTCTCTGGTGGTCTAGGGTCCTGGAGTCAGTGCTCCAATTCCAAAGGCTCAGGGCTTGATCTCTGGTCAGGAACAAAGATTCCACAAGTGGTTTGTTATGGCATTAAATGAGATTAAAATGAATATCCAGAAATGAGAAACCAAAGGTGAACCCAGACAAATGGCAGCTACAAAATCAGGCAAATAATAATTAATATATATTATATATACATATACATATATACCCATGAGCAAAGTCAAAACAGTCCAACAAAAATAAAGTAGAGTAGACTAACCTGGTGAACAAAGGAAATCAAAAATTATATTTACCATTTAAAAACAAAGCTAACTAAAGCACAAACTGGAAAACAAAACTAAAGCAACGCGTCAAGTAGGGAATAAAGCAGTGTAATCAAACCTACCAAATATGTTGAGATGAAAGGAAAGAAAGAAAGAATAGATACATAAAGTTAAATAGAGGTGGGTGAAGAAGATTTATACATGTTAAAGATTAACTGCAAGGGGAAGATAACAGTAGGAAAAGCAAACAAAGGAATAAATGTGGAAAAAATACAATAGGTTTAAAAACTAAAAATTAAAATTATTAAAAAGAGAAAAGAGAGAAAGAAAAACAGAAAAAAAGGCAAAAAAAAAAAAAAAGGCAAGCTCCACAGAACTGCAAAAGCCCAATGTAGAGGCAGAGGCTTACAATAATAAAAAGTGTGACTGAATATACACATGTACATATACACCCATAACCAAAATCAAACAGTCCAACAAAATTAATGACAATAGACTGACCCAGCAAACAAGCAAACAAACAAAAAATATATCTACCAGAACAAAACTAACTAAAGCACATACTGGAAAACAAAACAAAAGCAAGGTGCCAACTGGGGAATAAAACAATGAAAATAAAACTAACAAATATGTTGAGAGGAAAGAAAAGAAAGAATGAATAGATATGCAAAGTTAAATGTAGATAAAGAAGTTTTATATACATTAAAGATTAACTGCAAGGGGAAAATAACAGTAGAAAAAGCAAACAAAGGAATAAATGTACAAAAAATGATAGTAGGTTTAAAAAGTTAAAATTAAAAAAAGAAAAAAAAAAAAAAAAAAGAAAGGAAAACTCCATAGAACTGAAAAAGCCCAATGTAGTGGCAGAGGCTTATAGCAACAATAAAAAATGTGACTGAGAGGAAAAAAAAAAACAAAAAACAAAAAAACAAAAAGACAAAAAAAAAAAAAAAATCCCAAAAGCTTAATTAGGTTTCATAGTGTCAATAAAATTGACAACTACAACAGAGGGGGAAATGGAAAAAAAAGAAAAAAAAATCTACAGAACAAGTCAAAACATAATAATAAATGTTTTTCTTGAGTCACTGCTCTCAGAGTCCTTTCCCTCACTGGGTGTCACAGTCTCACTCCCTAGGATGCCCTCTAACACTGTGCTGATCTCTGGATCTCTTATTGGGGCAGCTCAGATTCTAATCTGGTCCTACTCCTGTGTGTTCTTGCCTCCAATGTCCATAGCTATCAGAGCTATTGTGTTTTCTCTTGTGAGATCTCTCAATGACATTTTATATATTTCATAGACACAGAGTTCTTAGTTGATTGTATGGATTTAATCTGCAGCTTGTTCAGCTGGTGGGAGGGTTTAGGGTCTTCTTCCTTAGCCACATTGCCCCTGGGTTTCAATTGTGGTTTTATTTCCACCTCTGCATGTGGGTCATCCACTGGGATTTGCTCCTGAGGCTGCCCTAGAGGACTTGGGTTTGCCCCTGTGAGGTCCAGCTGTGGAGGTCATGCAGCTGCTTGGATGACATGGGTTCTGGCAGCTCCAGGTACTCAAGGGAGTTGGTAGATAGGGCAGCAGGAAATATAATGCTCTAGAAGGATATGGCAACCAGTATTGACCAATATGTTCCAGTATTCTTGCCTTGAGAATCCCCCTTCCCTGACAGAAGCCTGGCAAGCCACAGTCCACAGGGTCGCAAAGAGTTGGACACTACCGAAGCGACCCTTTGCACATAGACGCAAGACATGTTTTTGCCTGTGGCAGCTCTGCCCCAGTAAGAGTTGAGTGTGAAGGTGGTGCAGCTGCTTGGCTTGCAGGGACCCCGGTGGCGCCAAGTGTGCAGGGACATGTACTGCCTCTGCCTCAGGAGTTATGGCCCTATTAGAGTCTTTTTTTGAGCATCTCATAGATGGCAATCAGAAGGCCTCTTTGGCTGGTCTTTCTCTGTAGCTCAACCCACTCAGGCACTGAGAGGGCTCCCTTGCCTGGGGTCCTTCTCTGTTGTTCAGTGCAGCAGGCACAAAGAAGGGCCCCCCTGGCTGGGGTCCTACTCCGTAGAATCAGCACATCAAGCACCTAAAGGGGAACCCTGGGTGGGCTCCTACTCTGTAGTGCAACGCATCAGGTGTTTGATGGGCCAGGCTATCTCTTGTTCAGCTGACAATGATGGTGTGTGGGGAGAGAGAGGCTAAGGTGATGGCTCCATCCCCTCTGTGGGGCTCAGCAGTATCGCCTTGCTTCCATGGCTGCCCAGCTTTCCTCCACAGGCTTTTCCCACCACAATCTCCTCCCTCACATCCCCTCAGTCCACCTCTCCACAGTCAAAAGCAGCCCTTGCCCTGGGATTGCTCCACAATCCCTAAACTCCAGCTCCCAGCGTCTGCATGTTTCAGAGGACCTGCATCCCTGATCGGGATATGTAAGACTGTGGCAAGGACTGTCTGATTCTTATCCCCTTTAGGCTGCCACAGATCAGCTGTTTCACTCTCAGCCTCAAATGCTTCTCCTCTGACTCAGACAATTGCCCTGATGTGGGGATCAGATTCCTTCTTCAGTTCCCCCACCCCAGATCTGAGTTTTGCGTGGCTCTATATGTTCTTTTTCATTGGGCAGGTACTCCTTTATGCTCTCAGCTGGTGTTCTGAATGCACTTCTGGGTCTGAAGGTGTATTCCTGATGTATCCGTGGAGAGAGATACACTCCATGTTCACCTACTCCTTCACCATCTTGTTCTCTCTGTAATGTGCATTTATTTTTATAATGGCTTTATATGCCTGCTCAGTTGTTTATTTAGCTTCATTTTCTTTCACTGATTTTCCCCTTTTATCTAAATGTGATAATATTACATGGTACAATTAGAAACCCCATTGCATTTTGTTTCATATTTTCCCAAGGCAAGAATACTGGAGCATTTCCTTCTCCAGGGAATCTTCCCCACCCAGGGGTAGAACCCAGGTATCTTATGTCTACCTGCATTGGCAGCTTGGTTCTTTACCACTAGCGCACCTGGGAAGCCCTCATATTTTCTACCTTTATCCAATTTCCAAATTTTCAGTTTTCCTCAAATTTTGTTCTGTGAATATATTTTTTCATATTTGGACAACATATTGTTGAATCTTTTAAAATTAATTAGAGAGTGTTTGCTTTTGAATTCATGAGCTTTCCTCTTCTGACTTTACCGTAAGTACAGGTATATTGAGACTTATTTTTGATCATTATTTTTTTTTTCCATTTCTTTTCTTGCTTTTTCCCCTTGCCTATTGATTAACTCTAGGTATTTTTTTTCCTGTTTTAAGGTCCATATTATTTATTATCTATTATTTTCTGAAATTAATATTTATAGTCATTTTACCCACGTATCTGTTCATACTTGTGAGTATCTGCACTGTTACTATTATTTAGCCTCTAAGTTATGTCCAACTTTTGTGACTCCATGCACTGCAGCCCACCAAGCTCTTCTGTCATGTGATTTCCAGGCAAGAACACCAGAGTGGGTTGCCATATTCTCCTCCATGGGATCTTCCTTGATCAGGGATTCAACCTTTGTCTCCTGCATTGGCAGGCAAATTCTTTACCACTGAGCCACCAGGGAAGCCTGTCTGTATTGTGTAACCATATATTTACTAGAATACATTCTCATTTAACTTCTAGCTATCATACTGAAATAGTGTTTATTTTATTTTCTGAATCATTACGGATATATTTCTTGTTTTGAAATAAGAGCCTTTTGGACAATAATAAATTTCATAAGTTATTTGATCACCTTTTAGTCCCTTATGTCTTTTCACACTTTCTGAATTTAATTATTTGCTTTAAAAACTTCATTCCAGAGTATTTGCAAAGTGGATTTCTGTATTTATTACATTCTCACATTTAAATGAAAAATTTGTCAGCTATAAAATTACAGATTAAAAATCCTTTTTCATCTACCTATTAACAAGAGCAGGCTACAGTAAGTTTTTACAATAAACTAGCCTGAATATCACAGTAAAGTTTATTTGTTGGTCATGTCATAGTCTGAGGCAGATCAGGCTGCACGCCCAAAAATCCCTTCCACACAGTGACTCAAGGAGCCAGGACAGAGAAAAGAGAAATCTTTACTTTCTACTGAAGTATTCCCCAAGTCTAGAAGAGTTCCAAGCACTTAGTGAGCACTCAGTGGATACTTGTTACATTAACTATTGAATAAAAAGTAAAGGAAACTATAGATAGAAAATAGAAAAAAAAATGTAGTGTTTTGAGTAGTACTGAGGGAGTTAATATTTGTAAAATAATAGGTGGTTTGTTTAATGTGTCAACATATGCTAAGAGAAATCACTGGGGAACTTTCTTCTAATTTAGAACACAATTACTTTGCATCTTCTACTGAGTGTGAAAAGATGCCTAGACATGTCACCATGATAGTGGTTTTCTTAACAATGTGAGAACACTTCTTAAAATTCTAGTTCATTGTTAGATGTGAAAAGTCAGAGAATATAAAACATATAAGTCTTGCTGCTGCTGCTGCTGCAGCTGCTGAGTCGCATCAGTCATGTCCGACTCTGTGCGACCCCATAGACGTCAGTCTATCAGGCTCCTCTGTCCCTGGGATTCTCCAGGCAAGAACACTGGAGTGGGTTGCCATTTCCTTCTCCAACGCATGAAAGTGAAAAGTGAAAGTGAAGTTGCTCAGTTGTGTCCGACTCTTAGCCACCCCATGGACTGTAGCCTACATGGCTCCTCCATCCATGGGATTTTCCAGGCAAGAGTACTGGAGTAGGTTGCCATTTCCTTCTCCATTATGATAAGTCTTATCAGTTTTTAATTTCTCCATCTCCTTCTTTAAATCATTTTTCCTCTAATTGTGCTTTGTAGTTTACTATTTTTCAGTAGAAGTGTTGGGTAATATTTATTTTGATTTTGTTAAAAATCCAAAATAAAGTGTACTCATTTTTATTATTAAATCAGGTTTATTAATTTGAATTTCGAATTGTCATAAACTTAATTGTAACTCTTAAAGAAATATCAGTTTATAAAATATATCTTCACATAAATAAACTTGTTTAGCTATAGAAATGTACTGCTAAGTCACTTCAGTCGTGTTCGACTCTGTGCGACCCTGTAGACGACAGCCCACCAGGCTCCCCCGTCCCTGGGATTCTCCAAGAAAGAACACTGGAGTGGGTTGCCATTTCCTTCTCCAATGTATGAAAGTGAAAAATGAAAGTGAAGTTGCTCAGTTGTGTCCGACTCTTAGCCACCCCATGGACTGTAGCCTACATGGCTCCTCCATCCATAGGATTTTCCAGGCAAGAGTACTGGAGTGGGATATCATTACCTTCTCCATAGAAATGTACTGCTGCTGCTGCTGCTGCTAAGTCGCTTCAGTCGTGTCCGACTCTGTGCGACCCCATAGACGGTAGCCCACCAGGCTCCTCTGTCCCTGGGATTCTCCAGGCAAGAACACTGGAGTGGGTTGCCATTTCCTTCTCCAATGTATGAAAGTGAAAAGTGAAAGTGAAGTCGTTTAGTCATGTCTGACTCTTCACGACCCCTTGGACTGCAGCCTACCAGGCTCCTCCGTCCATGGGATTTGCCAGGCAAGAGTACTGGAGTGGGGTACCATTACCTTCTCTGAGAAATATACTACTTAATAAGAAATCAGAATCTTAACTATCATACCTTTTATTTTATATTCATGGCTACACATTAGAAAGCTCAAAATGTGGATTTAAGCAAAATATATATATATAGTTACATTTTCAAAGAACTTTAAAAGAATTATTTCCATTGCACTACCTATTAATAAGTGAATAGTCTATCAATAAATCATTGCCTAAGGAAGCACTGGAACACCCTATAGAGGCAACTTTGCTCTTTTATGCTTCTGACCATAATCCCCAAATTGCTGCTCCTTTAGCAAGGTAGATTTTCTGACATTTCATATATCATTAATTCTTTTTTCTATTTTGCTTAATCTTACCACCCTCAGTAATTTGTCAGATCTTTTGAATTCAGACACACATGGTTGTATGCTAAAGGGACTGAAACACATCAGGAATCTAATTTTTCCTGACAATTACATTATGTCACCTCAAGCATTGGTATATTTTACATTTCCATGTTTCTTCCTGATTTGATTGACATTCAACATACTAAATTGCCTTAGCTCTTGAATATATTTTCTTGATTATAGCCCCAAGAACTCTACCCCCTGATACATGCACATGTTCTGATTTTCAGAAGCAAATATTCTCATAATTAAAGAAAGCCTCTCTGTTACCCTTACTTAGCAGTGCCAAGCAATGGCTTTTAATTTGGGATTGGAGCCTTAAAACTTATTGGCTTATGAATACTAAAATTCAAGTTGATGCTTGGAGTAACAAAATTTTCCAATTATTTAGCATTTAGCTTTTAGTTTAGGTAAAATCTCATAGTATTTATTGTCTATTCTACAAGAATTACTGACTTGAAGTCTTATTTTTAAATACATGTCTGAAAAAAAATCTAATTAATATACTAATTTCACCTAGCCACATTCCAAGCCTACACCATAAGTTATTTTCCTGAAGATAGCAAAGCGATAAGGACACTTCATTAAAATTTTCTTTAAATATGTGAAAATAAGACTGTTGCCTTTCACCTTGGTAGGCGAGCAAAACATGCTCTTTGCAAATGCTTCTTTGGTATGTGGATTATTTTGAGCTGAAGATAATCAAGGACCAAAAAGACTCTTAGGAAGAAATTTTGACTTTCCCTTTAACTGCCTAAAAATAATTTAGATAGAGGATTTATTTCCTTAATAGAGCTATCACCAGAGATATCTGCAAAGAATACTGAATGAGTATGATTAAGAAATTTCAGAGGGCCTAGTAAAGAGTTCCCTTTGTGTCTCATTGTGCCCACAGGGCACTGCCAATATTGGTTTACAACACATTCTCTCTTCCATCTCCATGCAAATTGCCTTCCTCCCCTTTTAAGTCCCAAACCACAACCAGAAGCCCTCTTTTGTCTTCAGCTAAAGATGGTATTTAAGGTGAGGGCTTTGGCCTCTTTGGTGACTTACTCAGCCTTCCTGGGTCTCTCTCATGTATATAAGTTATTACCCATTTTTTTGATTTTCTCCTATTAACCTGTCTCATATAAATTCAATTTTTAAACCAGCCATAAGAAGCTAGAAAAGGGTCTAGGAATTTTCTTTTTTCCTCTGGGACACATTGACACAATAAAAAGGATGTTTTAAAAAGAACAGGGATTTAAAGAATTTGAATGAAAAAATAAATTGCTCATGGTATCGGTACTAGCTTCCTAGGTCTGCCATATAAAATTACCCTAGACTAAGTGGCTGAGAACAGCAGGAATTTATTCTCTCACAGTTCCCGAAGCCAGAAGTAGAGTTTCTTCAAGGCCTTGCCTCCTCTGTATGCTCTAGGGAAGAATCTTGCCTCATCTCTTCTTAACTTCTGGCAGCTTCCAAGAACTGCATCACATCAACCCCTGTCTCTCTCTTCACAAGGTCTTCTGTCTAAGTCTCCATCTCTGATTCTCTCTCTCTTTTTCCTTACAAACATACCATCATGGATTTAGGGCCCACCCTAACATAATAAGGGTTTCTCTGGTGGCTCAGATGGTAAAAAAAATCTGTCTGCAATGCAGGAAATCCATGTTTGATCCCTGGGTTGAGAAGATCCCCTGGAGTAGGGAATGGCTACCCACTCCAGTATTCTTGCCTGGAGAATTCCACAGACAGAGGAGGCTGGCAGGTTATAGTCCATGAGGTCACAAAGAATCAGACACAACTGAGTGACTAACATTTTCACTTTCACTAAAATACCAACTCTTCTTAACTAAGCAAGTAGGCAAAGACCTTTGGTTCAAATATAATCATATTCTGAGGTTCTGGGTAGACATGAATTTTGAAAAGCACTACTCAGATTGATCTCAGGGGTCCTTGGTCTGCAGCGGTTTGAAGCAGGGCTTTAGTTCCTGGTCAGAGATTGAGGTCGGGTCATGGCAGTGAGAGAGCTGATTCTTAGCCACTAGACCAGTGGTTTGTGACAAGGCCTTGGCCCTTGGGTTTTGCAGAAATGAATTTCCACAAAGATGGAAAGTAGTAAACAAGTAAAGTGTGTATTAGTAGGTGGAAAAGGAGTACAGTATGTGTGAAAGGACACAGGGGTGGACTCAGAGAAAGCTGCACCCTCGTGGTAGTTGATATCAGTTATATGGGGTATTTCTCCCTGATTTCCTTTGGGCGATCATTTTGACTTGCCTGGTTCTGAGTCCATATTTGATATATCTCAGGATCCTCTTATGTACACATGTACATCTCTTAACCAAGATGGATTCCACTCAAGAGGCTTGAGTGGATAGACTTTTTACCACCAACGAGCTTTCTAGTTGGGAAGATTTCCTTGACTTCAAGAATGAGAAATATGTGGTCTCTTTCATCTGGAGCTTCCCTTGTAGCTCACTTGGTAAAGAATCTGCCTGCAATGCATCTGGGCAGGGCTCAGCCTCCTCTCTAGATTGTCCTGCTACTGATATTTTGCAGTTTCTATCCACAAGGAAAGAACTCAAATGCTTTCCTTGGTGGGCCTGGGGAGGTCCATCTACCTCCTACCTCAAAAACTTTGTAATCTCCATTTATAAAGTAGAAGGCTCTACAAGAAAATGCTTCAAACAAATGACTCTCAAAGATGAATCATTTTTAAAGCTAAGATTAACTCAATCATCCAATTTTCATTAAATCCTAGTTAACACTACCACACTTGCTACAACCAAACGCATCCACACTACCAACAGCAGCACATAAGGGACACCCCAGTACTGTATATGCTCTGGCTGGGACCACCCCTTCTTTGGTGTTGGCACTGCTAGCTTAATCATTACAAATCTGTCATTTATAAGGCTAATTATATATATAAAAAAAGAATCTATAATTAGAGCTGGTTGTCAGCTCATTTCTAACAGAATATTCAGCACAAATCCCATCTGTTTTTTATGCCTATTTATTAATAACCTCACTCATTTGTAAGTAGGATGATCTTATAATTGAGCTTCCAAATCAGGATACTTCAGAAAGTGCAGGGAAACACTATTAGAAATTACACTGAAATAACAAACATGAAAGAAAGTAGGCATTCAATTCACTCTCCCAATAATTGCCCCTTATCAGCCAAGTCTTTCTAGAACTCTAGCCACTAGACTAAATATATGTGCAACTCCACTCTTATCATTTTCTGCTGTAATTGCTCCAGTGTATATGGGCCATCACTAGTGAAGTGGATTATAATCCCAAACTCCCTCTGAGTGTTCCCTTCACCATCTTGTTCAATATGAAACCTGGCAGCAAACCCCTCCCATGTGAATTATCCTCATATTTTTCCAACTAAGCAGCCAGAGGTTGAAATAAGTGTCTTCCTTGTCTTTCAAAATGTCATTTGCTCAAAATACCATTTCTTTCAGAAAAGGCATAACTGACATAATACCACTGAGACACTCAATACTTCTGGGGTTATCCAGTGACCTCCAAATCATCCCCCTTTCTTTCTTGGAAATTTTATTATTCAGCTCACTATTCTTTCTCTCCAGTACTATTTTCATTGTGATTTTAGTGACTAATGATTCCAACTGTATTACCCACCAAACACACTAGTTGTTCAGCTCCTGTGGTTCATCACTTCTAACAATATTTACCTCCATCTTTCATCAACCACCCATTCCCATGCAAGACAGCACTCTTCCTCAGAAAAATCTCAGTTTTAAGCACTCACTCTCAAGCATCATCTCCTGTTTCTCTAGGGTGTTGTTTAGTTTTCTCCCTGTTCCTCCCACATCATCAGTGCATCCACTTTTACTGGAATATTCTTATTACCATATAAACACTGCTGCAATATTTTTCATCTAAAGGAGGAACATGCTCTTAATTCCCACACCCCTTCTCTAGCTCCTATCTCTTTATCTAGTTCACTTCATAGCAAAACCCCTGGTAAACGTTGTCTACAATCCCTGAACAACTGCCCTCTATGGTCAATTGCATTATGCTTTCATCCCAATAAAATTCACTAAGGTGGGAGGAGGAGGATCTCTTGACATTCTAGCCAAGTTTTCATCTTGTTAATATTTTTGGACTTCTCATGAGTGCTGACACAATGAATTCTTCCCTTCTTCTAGAAATACCTACTTCACTTGGCATTCTAGACACTACATTCTCCTATCTGTCTTCCTGCTTCACTGTCAGCTTCTCAGTATCTTTTGTGAATTATCAACACTAAGTTGCAACAAGACTACTACTGCCTTCCTTCCTCTTCACTCTCTCTACTCACTCCCTGAGCCATCTCTTTCATTACCCCAGTTTTATGTTTCTTATATATGCTATTGATTATTACACTTATTTTCCTCCAACCTGGATAACACTGCTGAGGGTTCCAGACTCAGATCATCAACTTTTGGAAGCCCTGATATACATCCTAAGTTGAACACAGCCCAAAAAACTCCTGTAGACATCTTCAAACATTTTTTTGTTCTTCATCAATCTTCTATTAATCAATAATATCACCATCATTCACCTAGTTCTTCAGTCCAAATATTTAAGAATCAATGTTGCAGTTTTGCTTTCCCTCTCATGTCACATCCAATTTATTAAAATGAGCTTACTTTAGAGATATTGTGCGTTTGGTTCCAGACCATAACAATAAAGACAATATCACAATAAAGTGGCCACACAACTTTTTTTGTTTCCCAATGCATAGAAGAGTTAAATTTATACTATATTGTAGCTTATTAAGTGTGCAACAGCATCATGTCTGAAAAGCAATGTGCATACTTTAAAAAAGACTAGCTGGAAAAAACTCACCATCATCTGAGCCTTCAGTGAGTCATAATAATAACCTCAAAGATTGCTGATCACAGAACATCATAGCAAATAACATAACAAGGAAAAATACAAAGACTGGGAGAATCACCAAAATATGACACAAAGTGAGCAAATTTGAGGAAATGATACCAGTGTACCTGCTCAAAACAAGCTGCCACCGCCCTTCAGTTTGTTAAAAAAAAAAAAAGTAATAAAGCAAAGTGTAATAAAGAGTGTATTTATTTTAGTATACGCAATACAAGGTTTGTATGGTTGGATCTTATTTCAAAATATGCTATCCATCAGACTACTACTTTCCATCTGTTACTACCCCAAAACTAAGATGTAGTCATTGTATTTGTAAAATACAAAGTCTCCTTAGGGGTCTTTCTTCCTCCACTACTCTTATCTGAAAACTATTTTCAGCACAGCATCCTCAGTAATTGTTTTCAAAAGTAAGCAGCATCTAATCCCTCCCTTGCTTCATCCTCTCTATCACACTTAGAAAACATCAATTCTTCATTTTGGCACACCGTGGCTGACTTGGTCTACCTGCTGCTTACTGCTCCAAACTCACTTCCTATAATGTCTTTTCTTTTTCACTTACTTCTCTTCAAACTGACTGTCTTTCTTGATGCTTCTTCAAATCCACTTAGCTTTTTCTATTTTAAAGTCTTTCCAAATTTTCCCCTCTCCTGGAATGTTCTTTCCCTAGAAATTCACAGAGTCCACACGCATGTCTTTCAAATCCTCTTAGCTCTATCCTCAATTCATGTTTCCTCCCTCCAATAAACTTTTGTAAAAGGTAAATTCAAGACTTTCATAGAATTAGAACCTCAGCAAGAATAATATGTCAAAAGCTATATATAGTTCATTAACAAAGAGGGAAACTAGTAACATATTACAAGTAGTTCAAAGGAGAATTCAAAGACTCATACATATATTTATACAATAAGGAATTCTGAAGTGAATTTATAAGCAGATGCCAAATCAGTCTAGCCACAGGGCAAGGGTCAGTAACATTCCACCGTATACATTCTACTTGAAATTTTATGAATGCAATTTTTATTATTACCAGTTTTCTCCATTTTAGAGTTATAAATTAGCTCAAAGGCAATGAGAGGAAGAGATTCCTTGGAAGAGTGCACTGAACCGGAAACTCAGTAATTATTTTTCCACTTTACTGGAAATGTTTACTGACACTTACCATCTTTAATGTTTACTGACACTTACCATCTTCCTATATTCTGTTACTTTTATTACTGAACTTATCACTCCCTGAAAATATTGTATACATGGTATACAATATGGTATACATTCACACTTTTATTGTCCATCATTCCATTAGAAAATGATCTCCATAAGTGCACACATTTTTGAAAGTGCTTGGCAGAGAGGGATTGCTCATAATTTGTTGAAGGTTGAGGGAATGCATATATTTCATAAAGGTCTTAAAAACTATCTGTTAATGGATATATATTTTTTTAAAAAGGTAAATCATGACTCTCATCAATATCAACCAAATACATGTCAAAGATTTTACTTAAATCTTTAGTTAGCCAGTGAGATATTAAAGCTTGTTCAAAGGGGAATTCAGAGTAACCACAAATACTTGGGAAATCAGGAATGCTGAAATAAATTGGTTATGGATATAAAACTGGCTCCAGGGAACCCATCATACCTTAATTGGACACATTCATTTGCATTTCTATGAAAAACAAACATTGGTATTACTATCAATTTTCTACAAGTCTGGAGGGTTTTAAAATAGCTCAAATATAATAAAATATGCAGATAACCTGAAATACTAGATGAAACACCTAGTAATAATTCATCCCATTTCAAAACCTTTAGCAATATTTTTCCAATATCATATGGACCATAAAAATATAAGATTACCATTAACATAAGAGTTATTCCCGGTTACAAAATATACCTAAACTCTGAATATACAAAATATTGGTCCTTAACCTTATATTTTGTATTTCCATTATTGCATATCAATTATCAGTCAAATAAAACCATGTGATAAGTGAAAACGTGCTCTTTTACCACTAATTTTGTATTTTTATATATGTTTTGCTAATTACCTTATCTGTTTTAGTTTGAGTGTTCTAGTTTGGATCTCTATGGAGACTAGTGGGCATTTTTTCCCTCTTAGTTATATTAAACTTTTTATTTAGTTTTACCTCTCTTGTATGGTAGAGTCTTGACTGCAAGGGATTGTGGAAAATAGTCCCAGATTTAGCATGAATCCATGCTCATTCAATAATTCCAACTAAGAGTATAACATGGTGTGAAGAGACAGGATTCTGGAAGTGGTTCCCCTTATCTGTTTACATGAGCACCAGAATCTGAATTCTTATAAGAAAGTGGGAGCCATCTACTCCAAATATTTATGTGTAAGATAATACATAGGATGCTTGGTTAAACTTTCATGAATATGATAAACAATAAATTTATTATGCATTTAATTGTCCCTCCCAAGGAAAGGCAATGCCAAAGAATGCTCAAACTATTGCACAATTGAACTCATCTCACACACTAGTAAAGCAATGCTCAAAATTCTCCAAGCCAAGCTTCAGCAATAAGTGAACTGTGAACTTCCAGATGTTCAAGCTGGATTTAGAAAAGGCAGAGGAATCAGAGATCAAATTGCCAACATCTGTTGGCTCACTGAAAAAGCAAGAGAGTTCCAGAAAAATATCTACTCCTGCTTTCTTGATTATGCCAAAACTTTTGATTGCATGGCTCACAACAAATTGGGAAATCCTTAAAGAAATGGGAATACCAGACCACCTGACCTGCCTCCTGAGATATCTGTATGCAGGTAAGGAAACAACAGGTAGAACTGGACATGGAAAAACAGACTGATTCCAAATAGGAAAAGGAGTACATCAAGGCTGTATATTGTCAGCCTGCTTGTTTAAATTATATGCAGAGTACATCATGAGAAATGCTGGACTGGATGAAGCACAGGATAGCATCAAGATTGCTGGGAGAAATATCCTCAGATATGCAGATGACACAACCCTTATGGCAGAAAGGGAAGAACTAAAGACTCTCTTGATGATAGTGAAAGAGAAGAGTGAAAGTTAGCTTAAAACTCAACATTCAGAAAACTAAGATCATGGCATCTGGTCCATCACTTCATGGCAAGTAGATGGGGAACAATGGAAACAGTGTCAGACTTTATTTTGGGGGACTCTAAACTCACTGCAGATGGTGACTGCAGCCATGAAATTAAAAGACGCTTGCTCCTTGGAAGAAAAGTTATGACCAATCTAGACAGCTTATTAAAAAGCAGAGACATTACTTTGCCAACAAAGGCCTGTCTTGTCAAAGCTATGGTTTTTCCAGTAGTCATGTGTGGATGTGAAAGTTGAACTATAAAGAAAGCTGAGCACTGAAGAATTGATGCTTTTGAACTGTGGTGTTGGAGAAGACTTTTGAGAGTCCTTTGAACTGCAAGGAAATCCAACTAGTCCATCCTAAAGGATATCAGTTCTGAATATTCATTGGAAGGACTGATGCTGAAGCTGAAACTCCAATACTTTGGCCACCTGATGGAAAGAACTGACTCATTTGAAAAGACCCTGATGCTAGGAAAGACTGAAGGCGGAAGGAGAAGGGGAAGACAGAGGGATGGTATGGGGAGGGAGGTGGGAGAGGGGTTCAGGATGGGGAACATGTGTATACCTGTGGCGGATTCATGTTGATGTATGGCAAAACCAATACAATATTTTAAAGTAATTAACCTCCAATGTTCATCGCAGCACTGTTTATAATAGCCAGGACATGGAAACAACCTAGATGTCCATCAGCAGATGAATGGATAAGAAAGCTGTGGTACATATACACAGTGGAGTATTACTCAGCCATTAAAAAGAATACATTTGAATCAGTTCTGCTGAGATGGATGAAACCGGAGCCGATTATACAGAGTGAAGTAAGCCAGAAAGAAAAACACCAATACAGTATACTAACACATATATATGGAATTTAGAAAGATGGCAATGATGACCCTGTATGCAAGACAGCAAAAAAGACACAGATGTGTATAGTGGACTTTGGACTCAGAGGGAGAGGGAGAGGGTGGGGTGATTTGGGAGAATGGCATTGAAACATGTATACTATCATGTAAGAATCGAATCACCAGTCTATGTCTGATGCAGGATACAGCATGCTTGGGGCTGGTGCACGGGGATGACCCAGAGGGATGTTGTGGGGAGGGAGGTGGGAGGGGGCTTCATGTTTGGGATCGCATGTACACCCATGGTGGATTCATGTCAATGTATGGCAAAACCAATACAGTATTGTAAAGTAAAATAAAGTTAAAATAAAATTTTTTTTTAAAGGCAAAAAAAAATTAATTAAAAAAAAAAAAGATATTTGGATGACATCACCGACTCAATGGACATGAATTTGAGTAAACTCCCGGAGTTGGTGAAGGACAGGGAGGCTTGGCGTGCTGAAGTCCATGGGGTTCCAAAGAGTCAGACACGACTGAGCCACTGAACTGAGCTGAACTGAAAATTACCTATAAAAATTTCTTGTCAATTCTGCTCTTTCTCTCTGCTGTATTTTTCAACTGTCTGGTGATTACGTGGTCCTCTCTGGATACTAAACTTTTTTTTTTGGTAATATTATCTTAGCCTCATGTGCTCTGGCTGAGATGGAAGCATATTTGTCCTGTCCATTCTTGCTGTAACTTAGACTTCATTTTTATATTGACACAAGGTAGAGCTTCTGATCACTGAATCTTTAAGATGCTTTGAATGGCTATTTGATGGTGTAAGTCTGCCTCTTAATGTGGATACTGTAAAAGGCCTCTCTTCAGTGAATTCTATTCTCCAGTGAGGGCACCTCTGCTCTCTTAGCAAGTATCACAGAGCTAACAGGCTAAAATACTTTAAGAAAAGAATGTTACCTGATAGGAGCCCAAAACTGAAATAGAGGTACATGAGTTTTATCAAATCATATCCTTTATAACCTCATTAAACCTATCCCAACCAATATCAGTAGTTCAGAATATTACAAGTACAATATTTTACAATCTGTATAGTATAAGTTACACTGGGTCAGTTCAGTTCAGTTCAGTCACTCAGTCGTGTCCAACTCTTTGCAACCCCATGAACCGCAGCACACCAGGCCTTCCTGTCCATCACCAACTCTCAGAGTCCACCCAAACCCATGTCCATTGAGTCAGTGATGCCATCCAACCATCTCATCCTCTGTCATCCCCTTCTTCACCTGCCTAATCTTTTCCAGCATCAGGGTATTTTCAAATGAGTCATCTCTTTGCATCAGGTGGCCAGATTATTGGAGTTTCAGCTTTAGCATCAGTCCTTCCAATGAACTCCCAAGACTGATGTCCTTTAGAATGGACTGGTTGTATCTCCTTGCAGTCCAAGGGACTCTCAAGTGTCTTCTCCGACACCACAGTTCAAAAGCAGCAATTCTTTGGCACTAAGTATTGCTTATCAACACAATTTACATACATAACACAAGATAGAACACACTCAATATATCCTGAAAATCTTTTCCCAGGTCCACATGAATTTGTATAATATTTCAGCAATCTTTCTATATTATTTTAGCTTGCTTTTCACTTCTCTTAAATATTAGAAAGAATATCAATCAGAGACTTTCCTTGCCCTTGGATCTTTATAACATTGATTTTAACCAACAATATGACACAAAATTAAATTGTATTGCTAATATGTGCTATGATTAAATTATTATTAGACAGTAACTGATGAAAGCAAAGGGATTTCAGAGTATTTTAGTGTTGGAATATGATCTCTATAAACTAGTAACAAAACTGATGCTAGCCAGGGCTAGAAATAAATCAAACCCAAGTACTGCTTTATGTGTGTGTGTGTGTGTATGTGTGTGTGTGTGTGTGTATTTGCTCATGTGTTCATGCTATTCTTTGTCTCTTCTTCTATCCTTTGATCTTTATTTTAAAAATGCATAACAATGGCAACACATTTACCTAAGTACATGTTGATTTAGTTTTATATTCTTTAATCAATACTACTTGGCATAATTATGTATCTGTACATAAGTTTACATGCATATAAATGTGTATATAGATATTTAGATAGATATAATGATTTTATCAGAGTTTCTAAAGGTGGTTTTATAGTAATTTATCTAATACTCCTAGAATTACCTGAAGGATATTTAAACAAAAACATCAAATACTAAGTACATCAAAGAGCACAGATTTATATGCTATAATTCTCAGCATTTTAGCTTTTGTTCATTTTTCTACTGGCTTTCTATTGTCCTCCATGATAAATATAAATGTAACAGTAAGTAGGGGAAAGAATATCCTGTAATAGATACAAGATGTTCTGTAAATAACACTATGGTGATGAAACATCAATCCCTCCAGGAAGTCTTGACTGACATTCTCTCTGAGGTGACATGATACTATTTAATATATAATTGCTCACCTGTGGCCTTGTGACCTTAGGAGAGAAAGCTCTTTGGAGTGTAGCAACTAGGCTACTATATCTGCTTCTATTTCCTAGCACGCTGCCTACACCAGATCCGGTACTCCATCTATATCCTCTGATAAAGAGGAAAAGACTTACATAAGCAAAGAGCTGAAAACAATTTTCCTAAAAATTTAGCCTTATAATCAAAAAGAGAACACTGATTAGAATTGATGTTTATATCTCCATTGAAATATGTTGCCTCACAATCATTTCGACAAAGGTAGATTAAACATCAATTATTAAAATTAATATAAATGGACTAGGTACTATATAGGTGTAAGGGTCAAAGGTATTTTTCCTAAATCAGAATAAAATATGACATGTGTGCATGCGTGCATGCTAAGTAGCTTCAGTCATGTCCGATTCTGTGCAACCTATGGATTGCAGCCTGTGAGGCTCTTCTGTCCATGGGACCCTCCAGGCAGGAATACTGGAGTGGGCTGCCATGCCCTCCTCCAGGGAATCTTCCCAACCCATTGGTCAGTGAAGTCTCCTGTGTCTTCTGCATCACAGGCAGATTCTTTATCCCTAAGCCACTGGGGAAGCCCCAAAACATGACATATTCTATTAATTTTATAGGATGTGTTCTATGTAAGGCATACAGCTTATGGGAGAGATGAAGAACACTGATTACAACTAAAGGAAAAGGAAATAAGAGAAAGCATCTGAAAGGAGCAGAGCATACAAGTGAGTGTAGAATAATCAGTGCCCCATAGAAGTGGGCTTCCATGATGGCCCAGAGTGTACAAAGCCCGCCTGCTAAGAGGGAGACCTGGATTCTATCCCTAGGTTGGGCAGATCCCCTGGAGAAGGGAATGGCTACCCACTCCAGTATTCTGGCTTGGAGAATTGCATGGACAGAGGAGTATGGCAGGCGACAGCCCATGGGGTCACAAAGAGTTGGACACAACTGAGTGACTTTCACTTTCATTGCAAAAGTGGAATTTGAAACAAATTATTGCTTTTATTGATTGATCAGTATTAATTGACTCTTTCCTTGTCTCACTCTCTACTCAGTTCATTACCAAGGAGACTGTTATCCCTGGTTATGATAACACACTGTTATCATGTGTTTTTACCTCAGAGAAGTTAATAATAAGAAGGTGGCAACAAATTGCAGTTCCAGAACTTGATGCAATAAATGTTTGAGGTAGGAAACAAAAGTATTTCATTTCTTGATTTGAGGTAGAAAAATTTATTTTCTAAGAAATAAAGTAGAAGGCTGGTGCTGCCAAGTCTCTGAATTATAGTATTCTGATCTCTGTTGTGACAATTTTTTACAAGGTACAGCTGAGCAAGTATCATGTACCTAAAATTATTCATCTATGTTTCTTTTGTCCTTTTACATCTAAGGGCTTCCCTGGTGCTCAGTGGTAAAGAATCTGCCTGCTAATCCAAGAGATACAAGAGATGTGGGTTTGATCCCTGGGTTGAAAAGATCCTTTGGAGAAGGGAATGGCAACCCACTCCAGTATTCTTATCTGGGAAATCCCATGGACAGAGGAGCCTGGTGGGCTACAGCTCATGGGATCGCAAAAGAGTCAGACAGGACTTAATGACTAAACAACAATGACACATATCTTTTGTATCTTAATATCTCTATCTCAGTGTCTTCTTTTTATGCGCATCTGTAAGTATGTCTGTGTGTTTACATACATGTAAAAGGTCATATGCTATACTTAAATAAATGTGTGTGTATGCCCAGGCACTCGGTTGTGTTCAACTCTGCAATCCAGTGAGTGGGGATCTTCTGACTCAGGGATTGAACCTGCGTCTCTTGAGTCTCCTGGATTGGCAGGTGATTTCTTTACCACTGCACCACCTGAGAAACTCGTACAATATTTGAATATACATAAGTATTTATTGAATGGATAGTATGTGTTAGTCATTATATGAAATGAAATATAGTCTGGTTTCATAGCACTTGGTCTCAGTATGGGGAGCTGAACACATTCAAAAGAATGAGAGTGAGCAGTAAACAAGATTGATAGAGATTTATGTAACAATCTACAGAAGTCAGGGGAAGAAGTGAGGCAGGATATTTATTGAAGGGAAGCAAAGAAGACTTCACAGATATTAAAATACATGAATGCAGTCTCCAGGATAGAGAAAGAACACACAGGGCCCAAACAAAAATAGGTAACATCAGGTAAGAGAGGAGCAGCTGCACAGACATGGAGGGGCCTGAGAATGAGACACTGTTTGGAAAACCACCTGCAGGCTGATATGACTACCTATTCACAGATATATACAGATATTACTAAGATTTAAATAAATGCATGCATGTTTTTTCTCCCCATGTTTGGTATATATTCATCTCTATTTTCCCTCCAATAATTGTAAAGAAAAAAATGCTAAATTTTCAAGGACATACATAAGAAACCTGGCTTCTACTTCCTCAAAGCAATAAAGCAACAGAGCAATGTAATTCAATCCAACAGTTTCAGGAGACTCTACTCCCTTTCATTACTCCATAAAACATTTTGCCTATTTGTGAGGAAGACATTTCACTTTCAACTGAGATTCCAAACTGCTCTCATAAAATAAAGGTGCTTCATGCTTGAATTTTGTTTATTTATTTATCAATGATAGTCACAGTTGTCACTTTTTACTTGTCCTAGGAGTGGGCTATTTCCTCCATCCTCCCTAAATTAAAAAAAAAAAAATCACAACCTAGAAATGAAAAAATCATGGTTTACCAGTTTCAGCTTTAGTCCCTGAAGCATTTCATCATTTCTTTCTAAGCACCTTAAAAATATTTACATCTTCAATGATACCCAAGGTCATGTGAATCTCTGCAGTCTATCTTTGACAGATTTTTTTTTACTGGGTCTGACAGCAGAGAACATAGCACTGAAGCTCACACCTCACAAATGTAATTTGGAGTGTTAATTGGAAAGAACTGAGCTGACCCTGTGATTTCTGCTCTCTAAGAACAGGTGACAAGATGTCTCATCCTTCTGAAGTTGGTGGACGGAAATGATGAGGATCCGACTGGGGAGGAGAGAGATACAGAATATGGGAAATAGGAGAAGAGAAATGTAAAAGGAAATTTTTGTGTGGTAAAGAGAAGTGAAAACAAATTATATCACCACAGAAGTGATCTGAGAATGATTTGGATTAATCCAACTTTCATTCAACATTTCTTTAAGACAGTTAAGAAAGAAACCCAGAAATTTTGTGACATAAAAGTAAGGAAAAAAAAAAAAAAGGACTTGTAACTTCTCAGTGGGAATAAAGTAGGGAATAAAGGAGGCATCTAATTTCTGATTTCAAAACATTTGGTCTGAAAATAATAGTTAACACTTATTAGTGAATACAATATCACTTACTGGTCTAAGCACCTTGGAAATATTAACAACTTAAATCAAAACCCTATGAAGTAGATTACAAATATCCCGCCCCCCCTCCACCCCCACCATTTTCTAGAAAAAAGAAACAAAAGCACAGATGGAGCAAGTACATTTAATTTCCCGTGGCCCCACAGGAATAAGTGGTAAAACCTGAAATAAATTGCAGTCAACTTGGCTTCAGTGGCTGCCTGAGATTGATTTCTCTGAAGAATCACTCCTACTTATATTCTTAGACAAGAACAGAAAAACTAGTTATGAAAAAAATATATTTTAAGGACTTTTCCTCTAGTAAAACTGGCAAGGAATTGGAATTGAGTAGTATGACAATATCAGCAATTTGAATAGTGACTAAGCTTTTAACACTCTTAGACATAGTGGGGGTACAGAGGTTTTTCAATTAGACAAGTTGAGGATTTGAGTTCAGAAGACTGAAAATTACCTTTGATGTCTCCATGGTAAAATTTAGAATCATAGCATAAATGCAAAGCATCTTCATATACCAGCTAATTGGATGATTACTCAAGCTGTTAATATTGTCATAAACTTCTAGGGTCCATAAACTCCATGAATCCTCATGACAAAAGTCCCTTGCAAGTAGATAGCTAGTCTAGCCAGGATATCTTTGGTGATTGAGATTTATTATATCCCAGAGCAATACTTTCCAATTTTGGAAAAATTTGTCTCAAATTCTGTATTAATTTGAACTGAAATCAGTTAACCTGAAGCATTTCAATTGGCCTCATTTCTAAATCCCATGAACGATTCTTCCAGGAGAGTCAACACATTCACCTTATCATTGTAGTAGAAATACTGGATATTTTTGCTTTGTAAAATTATAATTAATTAGTGGTTGATATTGTTGAGAAAAACCACCATTTGTAGAGCAGAAAATGGTGAATCATTTAAAGTGCCGAATGGAATTTTTCAATTAAAGTAGCCGCATTCTCTTCTCTTCTCTTGGTAGCAGCTTTTGAAGTGTACTTATTTTACATTTCACCTTATAAATGAGGGACAGAGTATTTCTAAGGAAACAGGATAGAAAATATTTCTCAACAGGATTTTTTTATCTCACAAAGTTAGATATGCTGTGTCATCTAGACCAGGCAAGCATGAAGAGCTTAATTCAAAATTATAGAAAATATGCTCCAGGGACTTCCCTGGTGGTCCAGCGGTTAAGAATTCACCCTGCAATGCAGAGGATATGGAAGTGATCCCTGGTGGGAGAACTAAGATCCCACGTGCTACAGCGCAACTAAATCCATGTGCCCCAACTACTGAGCCTGTGTTCTACTGCTGAGCCCGCACACCACAGCTAAAGAGCTCACACAGCAACGCTGCAAAGGAAGATCCGGCATGACGCAACGAAGACCCTGTGCGCTGCACCAAAGACCCAAAACAGACAAATAAATAGATAAATAAACATTTAAAAATATATAAATGATCCAAGGCAGAGGTAAACAGAAATTTCCAGGGCCCAGAGAAAGTCCTCCTAAGCACATTAAAAGTGTATGAGGACACTGGGTGCTGAGCTTGGTGATGTGGACAGAGGGGAAAATGTTATGAATAAAGAGAAGAAAAGTAACCCAAGGACAGAGACAGGCTTGCGCCAGTTTTCTCCCAAGTGAACAATTTTCTTACTCATGAATGTAACCTGCTGAACGAAAAGAAAATTTACTCTGAGCATAAGTCATGGCATATGCAAGGGGAAGTATACTTGTTTAGATCATACACTCTTTGAAATGAAGTAAGAAATTGACAAAATGTATCTTGTAAGACAGGCTTCCCAGGTGGCACTGGTGGTAAAGGACATGCCTGCCAATATAGGAAACATAAAAGATATAGGTCGATCCCCAGGTAGAGGAGATCCCCTGGAGGAGGGCATAGCATCCCACTCCAGTATTCCTGCCTGAAGAATCCCATGGATAAAGGAGCCTGGTGGGTTATAGTCCATAGGGTTGCAAAGAGACGGACACTGCTGAAGCAAGAGCACGCACACATGCATATATCCTGTAAAAGTTCTATTAGTACAGACTACTAAATAGATTGAGAAAATAATTTCTGCTACTGGTCTTAAATTTTTATAGATGTTCCTAAAATGTTCATTTAACTCACCTCTGCTAACAGATTGAGCAGACTGATCTATGAACAGCGCTGATTTCCATACCACTGATGGATGCTTTATTTAATTAATGATCACTGGCAAGCAGCAGCTACTATAAAACTTCACGTGTCACTAATAGGACTTTTCAGCTCTTATACTGTAAAACACAATTTGTTTTTTTAAGCATTTTTTTTTTAGACATAAAGCGTTAAATAAAAAAAATTTTGCTTTTTCCGTGTACTAAGCATTTTAACCTCAGGTCATGTGTCCAAACACTTGACTGCTGTATTTTCAAATAGTAAGAATACATGCCAGGATAGACAATGCATTAAGTATGGATAATATACTAAGTTACCTGCAATTAAGAAAGAAAACCTGTAATGAAAACAAATATCTTCCTCGTTTAAAATTATACACAAAAATGTTATACCTAAGTAGCTGATGTTCAATAATAATAATAATAAATACAAATTTAATGCACTGTACATCACATACTATATGTTTTTTCAGGTATTTCATTTATTATAAATATGTAATTTTAGGATTTGGGTTTAGAAATATTTTTAATATAATCTCAATATATTTGTCTGTTTCTATAAAGAGGATTTAAATTTGCATGACTAAAAATCAAAGGAGCTTGCTACATACTCTAACTCAGTAATTCAGAGGACTTTGCCACATTTGCTCCTAAATCAGTGATTTATGGTATGTATGGTGAGGAGGGATGGTATTTAATGTTATTTTCCATCTGATAGAGGGCAACATGACACCACACTTGGTTATGTGGCTGTGATCTCTCAATATTCTAATTTAGGTATGGAGGAGTGTGGGCTAACTCATCTCAAAGGACTCTGATGTCTCATATATTATACAAGCTTATAAACTGAGAACATACAATGAAACATTCCACAAATCTAAAACAGAAATATGTTTGTGATAACTGACATTCCCTCAAAAAATTTATTAAACCCATTTTGAAACCACATTTGTAAGTCAGATGAGGAGAGAGATTTTTGAAGGGATTGGCAAAATAAAGGCTAGAATAGGTGATGCTGAATACACATTGCAAGGGTCCTAATACGAACTCAATTGGCTGAATGGAGCACTCGAGGATTTCAAGTAGAGAGAAATTCCACAGAAAAATTTCTTAGAAAAGCTGTCTATTATGTACATTTGATGTTGTTTTAGCCTTTACTATTTAACCAACAACTATGAAGACTTACCAACATAAAATAATAAACATTAGCACAGAACAGTCTTTTGGACTCTGTAGGAGAGGGAGAGGGCGGGATGATTTGGGAGAATGGCATTGAAACATGTATAATATCATGTAAGAAACGAATCGCCAGTCTAGGTTCGATGCAGGATACAGGATGCTTGGGACTGGTGCACTGGGATGACCCAGAGAGATGGTATGGGGAGGGAGGTGGGAAGGGGCTTCAGGATTGGAAACACGTATACACCCGTGGCAGATTCATGATGATGTATGGCACTATGCCAAAGCCTTTGACTGTGTGGATCACAATAAACTGTGGAAAATTCTGAAAGAGACGGGAATACCAGACCTCTTGAGAAATCTGTATGCAGGTCAGGAAGCAACAGTTAGAACTGGACATGGAACAACAGACTGGTTCCAAATAGGAAAAGGAGTACGTCAAGGCTGTATATTGTCACCCTGCTTATTTAACTTATACGCAGAGTACATCATGAGAAATACTGGACTAGAAGAAACACAAGCTGGAATCAAGATTGCTGGGAGAAATATCAATCACCTCAGATATGCAGATGACACCACCCTTATGGAAGAAAGTGAAGAGGAGCTAAAAAGCCTCTTGATGAAAGTGAAAGAGGAGAGTGAAAAAGTTGGCTTAAAGCTCAACATTCAGAAAACGAAGATCATGGCATCTGGTCCTACCACTTTATGGGAAATAGATGGGGAAACAGTAGAAAGAGTGTCAGACTTTATTTTCTGGGGCTACAAAATCACTGCAGATGGTGATTGCAGCCATGAAATTAAAAGACGCTTACTCCTTGGAAGAAAAGTTATGACCAACCTAGATAGCATATTCAAAAGCAGAGATATTACTTTGCCGACTAAGGTCCGTCTAGTCAAGGCTATGGTTTTTCCTGTGGTCATGTATGGATGTGAAAGTTGGACTGTGAAGAAGGCTAAGAGCCGAAGAATTGATGCGTTTGAACTGTGGTGTTGGAGAAGACTCTTGAGGGTCCCTTGGACTGCAAGGAGATCCAACCAGTCCGTTCTGAAGGAGATCAGCCCTGGGATTTCTTTGGAAAGAATGATGCTAAAGCTGAAGCTCCAGTACTTTGGCCAGCTCATGCGAAGAGTTGACTCATTGGAAAAGACTCTGATGCTGGGAGAAATTGGGGGCAGGAGGAGAAGGGGACGACCCAGGATGAGATGGCTGAAGGGCATCATGGACTTGATGAACATGAATCTGAGTGAACTCCCAGAGATGGTGATGGACAGGGAGGCCTGGCGTGCTGCGATTCATGGGGTCGCAAAGAGTCGGACATGACTGAGCGACTGAACTGAACTGAACTGAACTGATTGTAAAGTAAAATTAAGTAAAATTTTAAAAAATGCTGAATAATATCCCCCCAAAAAATAAATAAATAAAAATAAAAATTTTAAAACAAACAAACATACACTCACTCTTTAGGGAGTGTTTAGAGATTTGGAATGAAACGTATGAGTACTGGGCTTTGTAGGAGGGCACCAAATTAGAAATTGTCTGGTGTTTTCCCTGGTGGCTCAGTTGGTAAAGAATCTGCCTGCAATGCAGGAAACCTGGATTTGATCCCTGTTGGGAAAATCCTCTGGAGAAGGAAATGGCAACCCACATTAATTTCTTGCTTGGAAAATAACGTGGACAGAGGGACCTGGAGGGCTACTGTCCATGGGGTCACAAAGAGTCGGACATGATTGAGTGATTAACACTTTCACTTTCCCTTTATGAGTATTAGGCCCTAAACTGCAAGGCCTGTGGGATGGTCACTTCCTGTTTTCAGTGTACATCTATATAGCTAAGGCAGAGCATGGCTATACATCAAAGCACAGCTGCCATTTAATTTTTCCTAATATTAAAAAGATCAATTTCTTTATGGAGTGCCCATTTCCAAGGTGATGGGGAAAGGATTGGGAGATGCTGATTTTGCACACAGTGAAAGCTGACATACCCCTCAAGAAATGTGAAGGTTAAAGGTCCCACTCATGCATGGTGCCATTCATCTTAAAATCATTTTAAACTTCCAGGTATCGGAGGATGTGTTTTGGGGGAGAAATAACTTTGAGCTGAATAATTTGCTGTTAAAACTTCACCTATAACCTAGCTTTTTATGTTTTAGCTGAATGAAAGTGTTCTTTGACACCTAAATTGAAATATTATGATTTAAAAAACAAAACAAAACAAAACCACAATATGACATCAACTGGAAACAGAAGGATTAGAAATCTCTCACCTATATATTTCTTCACTTTTCTCTCCACTTCGCCAAGTTGCAAGAGTTATATATCAGGACTGTGTTTGTTTAGAGAGAGGAGCTAAGACAGAAGTTCATCTCAGGAGCTTGAAGGACATAGACAAAATCATGTATCACATAGGTTCAAAGGTAGGTAGAATCTTATTGAAACAAAATATCACCAAAAATGCTCGATGAGACAGTGGAAACTGAAATTGGGGAACTGAAAGAGGTCAAGGTCATGAAAGGACTGTATTATGGATACGTTTAATCATATCCCACTCCATGGACACTGAAACTTCTGGCTTGCCATGTAATAGTCTCCCAGTAGGAACCACTGTTCTCAAGCAAGTTATACCAAATCACTACTTGTTGTGTTTCCCAAAGGCATGACTATGGACCGAGCTCCACATCTCTGTGTCCTTTCCAGCTCTAAACAAAGCATACTGTCTCTGAGATCCATTATCAAAGGACCATACAGTAGCAAGTGGGAATTACCAGGGTATTAACTGAATGTTTTCTAGCATTCATTTCTCAGCATTTGCCTAGCATTTCCTTGTTAAGTAATACACGGCAAAGCTAATCCTTTTGACTAAATGTGGAAATATAGGGCTCTAAAATGTTTTATTCATCTTTCTAAAGAGAATACAGTGACACTTTTATTAAGGGTATCATTTTTTGGAAGATACAGTCCTTGGATTCTTGGAAAAGTGAAAAATAGTCCATTATTCTAGACTAGAAGGATAAAGGAGTATATTAAAAACTGTGAAAAGAAACTTGCAAGATTGCTATACCAGTTAATGTCAAAGTTAGTTGCAAGTAACAGAAAATCTTACCAAAAAAGTGGCTCTAATAAGAATTGAATTCACTTACACGACAAGAACCCTGGAGACAGTCTGTAGTTGGGGAAGCTGACTAATGGCTTCATCAGAAATGCAGTCTCTCTAAACCCTTTTCAGTGTGAGATTACTTTGCAGTGTATGACAAGATGATAGCTCTTGTTTTAGGCAAGAAGTATGTGTATGAGGGCTTCCCTGGTGGCTCAGCAGTAAAGAATCCTCCTGAAATGCAGGAGATGAGAGTTCGATCCCTGAGTCAGGGAGATACCCTGGAGAAGGGCATGGCAACCTACTCCAGTATTTTTGGCTGCAGAATCCCATGGACAGAGGAGCCTGGTGAGCTAAGGTCCATAGGGTTGCAAAGAATTGGACATGACTGAAGGGATTTGCACATGCTGTGTTATCCAGGTGGGACCAATTTAGACAAATAAATCCCTAGACATGAAGAACGCATCCAGGCCCAGAGAACCAGAGAGATGGCAATCAGAAAAGAAATCATCTTGCCTTTCCTTCCTATTGCTGACTTCAAAGATAGAGGAAGGACCCATGTGAGAATGAGTGTCAGTTATCTATGTGTGTGTGCACGCTTAGTCACTCAGTAGTGTCTGACTCTTTGTGACAGCATGGACTGTAGCCCACCAGGCCCCTCTGTTCATGGAATTCTCCAGCCAAGAATTGTGGAGTGAGTTGCCATGTCCTTCTCCAAAGGATCTTCCTGACCCAGGAATCAAACCCAGATCTCCTACATTGCAGGTGGATTCTTTACGATCTGAGCCACCAGGTAAGCCCTGTCGGTTATCTATACAAGCAAGGAAAATAAGGAATGGATTCCTCCGTAGAGCCTCCAGAAAGAAATGCAGACCACATAATACCTTGATTTTAGTCAAGTGAGATGTGTGTTAAACTTTTGATAAACAGAAGTGTAGGGTGACACATTTATGCATTTACGTTGTTTAAATTCACTAATTCTGTAGCAATTTGTTATACAGATAATTAAAAAAATACTAATACATTAGCTATAGGGAAAAACTGCACATTTAAAATTGCTAATTAAGGTCATGAAAGGAATGGTCCTTAAATGTGAATGCACATTAAAATCACCTGGAGAGCTTTTAATATTTGCAATGCTCAGAAATCAAAGACCAGCCCAATTAAATCAGAATCACTGGGGCTGGAACCCAGGCAACAGTGCTTTTAGAGCTCCCCTGATGATTCTAGTGTGTAGCCAGGTTTGAAGAACCACTCACAGATAGTATTTTGAAGAAGAGTATTTCAGATGTTGATGCTATAACTGAAATATTAATAGATTGTTCCACCAACCTCTAAGCATTGGCTACTTCTAGATGAGACGGTATATTATAAAACAAGTGAATCTCTCTTTCTGCAACTCAAGGTCTTATTTGAAAGTTATAGGCACTTTTAAAAATAGTGGTTTGTTTGCACAGCATTTGATAATATAGTATTTGAAAGCTAAGGTTCTTGAGTACATGTTCTGTGTTTTACATTTTTGACACAGGATTAAAATAATTTGACAGAGGGATCATTTTAACAAAAGAAGAAAAGGACAACCATTTGTAAAGTGAATGGGCCCAAAATGGTAAAGCATTTGGTGTACTGCAAAGGGTAGACTTTAGCCATCAAAATGGGGCTACTCTTTTTATCAAGTGTAGTAGAAAACCTTTTGTATACATATATAAATACCATTTATAATATATATATATTAGAAAACATGAATTTTTAGTCTAACTACAAAAAATTATGATATTTTGATTCCACTTGTTTGACTTAGTATGAATAGAATGCTAGCCTTCTAATTTAAAAAACAGATATGCAACCTGCAATGAAGGTCTATGGTATAGCACAGGAACCTATAGTCAATATCTAATAATAACCTATAATGGAAAAACTCTGAAAAATAATATATGTATATTATATATATATATGTACACATATATATATACACACACATAACTGAATCACATTGCTGTGCACCCGAAACGCTGTAAGTCAACTACTTCAATAAAATATATATTAAGAAAAAAATGGGGCTACTCTTCGCAAAGAAAATACACTAGGTATATTTATTCTTGATGGAAATAAACTTATATAGATAAAAAGAAATGTATTTTTAAATATATGGGTTTTTTTCAAAGAATAAATTTATATTGTACTCCATGCCTTTCAATTAACACAGCAAAGAATCTAAATAGAGAAAATTGTGCCTGTTCTATTTGTATAGTTATTTAATGTGAATTGAAAGTACAGTTGCTATAAATGTGATTGTATTTATAGCAAGATGTCAGAGTTAACACTACAGGAAAAAGTTAAATAATAGTTTAATAACCTGGCAGCATAGTGAGAATTACTATGAATATTGGACTGGAAATCAAGTGACCTGGGACCTTATCCTGGTTCTATACTTGACTTACTCACTCATGAGTCTGGGAAAAGAGTGGCTCTGAGATAGAGTATCTGCCAAGAAAATGAGGCGCATTAAAGCATATTCATAGACTAAGTTTAAGATTCTATTATTTGAAGATGTGACTGCTGCTGCTACTGCTGCTAAGTGGCTTCAGTCGTGTCCGACTCTGTGCGACCCCATAGGCAGCAGCCCACCAGGCTCCGCTGTCCCTGGGATTCTCCAGGCAAGAACACTGGAGTGGGTTGCCATTTCCTTCTCCAATGCATGAAAGTGAAAAGTGATAGTGAAATCGCTCAGTCATGTCCAACTCCTAGCGACCCCATGAACTGCAGCCCACCAGGCTCCTCCGTCCATGGGATTTGCCAGGCAAGAGTGCTGGAGTGGGGTGCCATTGCCTTAATACTATATAAGATATAGTGTTGAAAAGAAAAGCCACTGACCTACAACTCCATTTCCATTGACATTATCCTTCAAAAGTGAAAGAGAAATGGAGACTTTCTCAAACAAAGGAAAGACTAAGGGAATTTATTGCTAGTAGACCTGCTCTGAGGAAATGTTAAAAGTTCTTCAGGGAGCAGAAAATTATATGGTTCAGAAATTCAGACCTACATAAAGTAAGGACATCTGAGAAAAACTGAATGGAGATAGATTAAAGTCATTTTTTCATTAACTGATCAAATTGATAACAAATTTATCAATCTAATTCATCAAAGAAATAACAGTAACAGTGTATTGGTGATTATAACATACAGGTAAGTAAAATGAATAACAGCAATGTTATAAGTAATGGGAGAGAAGAACTGGGGCTACTCTATTATAAGGGACTTGCACAAACAGTAAAACACAATAATATTATTGATAGTAGATATAGATTAGTAGTGAATGCATATAATAAAGTTTAGAGCAACTAACCATGTTGCGTCCATGAATCAAGGCAAATTGGAAGTGGTGTTCACTCTTTCCACCAGGAGATGGAAAAAGTGAACATCAACATTTTAGGAATGAGTGAACTAAAAAAGACTGGAATGGGTGAATTTAATTCAGATGACCATTCTATCTACTACTGTGGGCAAGAGTCCCTTAGAAGAAATGGAGTAGCCATCAAAGTCAACAAGAGTCTGAAATGCAGTACTTGCATGCAATCTCAAAAACAACAGAATGAAACCTGTTTGTTTCCAAGCAAACCATTCAGTATCACAGTAATCCTAGTCTATGCCCCAAACAGTAATACTGAAGAAGCTGAAGTTGAACAGTGCTATGAAGATGTACAAGGCCATCTAGAACTAATATCCCCAAGATGTCCTTTTCTTTATGGGGGAATGGAATGCAAAGTAGGAAGTCAAGAGATACCTGCAGTAACAGGCAAATTTGGCCATGGAGTGCAAAATGAAGTATGTCAAAAGCTAACAGATTTTTCCAAGAGAATGCACTGGTCATAGCAAACATCCTCTTCCAGAAACAAAAAGAAGACTCTATACAGGGACATCACCAGATGGTCAACACCGAAATCAGATTGATTATATTCTTTGCAGCCAAAGACAGAGAAGCTTTATACAGTCAGCAAAAACAAGACAGGGAGCTAACTGTGGCTCAGATCATGAACTCCTTATTGTCAAATTCAGACTTAATTTGAAGAAAGTAAGGAAAACCACAAGAATATTCAGCATGAAATAAATCAAATCCTTTATGATTATACAGTAGAAGTGACAAATAGATTCAAGGGATTAGATTTGATAGAGTGTTTGAAGAACTATGAATGGAGGTTTATAACATCATACAGGAGGCTGTGATCAAAACCATGACCAAGGAAAAGAAATGGAAAAAAGCAAAATGATTGTCTGAGGAGGCCTTACAAATAGCTGAAGAAAGAAGAGAAGCTAAAGGCAAAGGAAAAAAAGGAAAGATATCCCCATCTGAATGCAGAGTTCCAAAGAACAGCAAGAAGAGATAAGAAAGCCTTCCTTAGTGATCAGTGCAAAGAAATAGAAGAAACCAATAGAATGGGAAAGACTAGAGATCTCTTCAAGAATATTAGAGATACCAGGGAACATATCATGCAAAGATGGGCACAATAAAGAACAGAAATGGTATGGACCTAACAGAAGCAGAAGATATTAAGAAGAGGTGGGAAGAATACACAGAACTGTACAAAAAAGATCTTCATGACTCAGATAATCACAATGGTGTGATCACTCACCTAGAGCCAGACATCCTGGAATGATAAGTCAAGTGGGCCTTAGGAAGCATCTCTATGAACAAAGCTAATAGATGTGATGGAATTCCAGTTGAGCTATTTCAAATCCTAAAAGATGCTGTGAAAGTTGCACTCAATATGCTGCCAAATTTGGAAAACTCAGCAGTGGCCACAGAACTGGAAAAGGTCAGTTTTCATTCCAATCTCAAAGAAAGGCAATGCAAAAGAAGGTTCAAGCTACCACATAATTGCGCTCATCTAACACACTAGCAAAGTAATGCTCAAAATTCTGCAAGCCATGTGTCAATAGTATGTGAACCGAGAACTTCCAGGTGTTCAAGCTGGATTTAGAAAAGGCAGAGGAACCAGAGACCAAATTGCCAACCTCTGTTGGATCATCAGAAAAGCAAAGAGTTCCAGAAAAACATCAATTTCTGCTTTATGGTCTATGCCAAAGCCTTTGACTGTGTGGATCACAACAAATTGTGATCCCATTCTTAAAGAAACGGGAATACGAGACCACCTGATCTGCCTCCTGAGAAATCTGTATGCAGGTTAAGAAGCAACAGTTAGAACTGGACATGGAACAACAGACTGCTTGCAAATCAGGAAATCAGTACATCAAGGAGATCCAGCCAGTCCATCCTAAAGGAAATCAATCCTGAATATTCATTGGAAGGACTGATGCTAAAGTTGAAATTCCAATACTTTGGCTACCTGATGCGAAGAACTGACTCATTTGAAAAGACCCTGATGTTGGGAAAGATTGAAGGCGGGAGAAGAGGATGACAGAGGATAAGACGGTTGGATGGCATCACCAACTCAATGAACACGAGTTTGAGGAAGCTCTGGGAGTTGGTGATGGACATGGAAGCCTGGTGTGCTGCAGCCCATGGGGTTGCAAAGAGTCGGACATAACTGTGTGACTGAACTGAACTGGAGAGCTACTATCAATTTTTTAAATAAGAATAATTAATATACTGAAAGAGAAGAGAAAATAGAGTAACGCAAACAGGAAGTGGAACCAGAGAAGGTAGAGAATGAGAGAAGAATAAAAAAAGAAGTGCAACTAAGAGAAAACGGATGCTAACCTGATGCTTATTAAATCAAATATGTCAGTTATCACTTTAGTGTGAACGGTCTAAACATATCAACATAAAGACAGAGATTACCCAAGTGAATCAAAAATTTTAAAATTCACAAGGTAGCGCTTGTCTCCTAGGAACCCACTTTAAATACATAAGGGTGGATAGGTTAAAAGTAAAGAAATGGAGAAGATATAACATGATAGCAGTAGTAAAAAGACAGTTGAGTAATGACATTAATTTAAGATAAAGCAGACTTCAAAGCAAGGTAAATTATCATGGATAAGGAGAAACATTTCATAGTGATAAAGGAATTAGTTTTCTAAGACATAACATCTTTAACATTTATCCACCTAAAGACAGGGTGCCAAAACCTGTAGACAAAACCTGATAGAACTTCAGAGAGAAGACACAAATCTATAATATAGTTGGAGACGTCAATATTCTTATTAGTAACTGATAAATCAAGCAGGCAGAAAATCAGTAAGAATATAGTTGAGCTGCATAAAGCTATCAATGCATTTTACCTAATTGATATGACAGAATATTTCATACAGCAACTTGCAAAATACACATTTTTCTCAAACTTACCTGGAACATTCACCAAGAAAAACCACATTCTGTGCCAAAAGACACAACTGAACAATTTTTAAAAGATTATAAATCATAAAAATTATTTCTTCAGATCACAATGGAATTAGAATAAAATCAATTGTCAGAAAGATAACTGAAAAATCCCCCAATATTTGGAAAGAAACCAATATATTTATTTCTTGTAACATACTGATCAAAGTGATTCATGATAATTTTAAAAATATTTTGAACTAAATGAAAAAAATGCAGTTTATCAAAACCTGTGAAATACAGCGAAAGCAGTGCTAAAAGGAAAATTTACAACATTAAATACATAAGCTAGCAACATAGAAAAATCTAAACTCAACTACTTTACAAAAAAAAAGGGACAAAAACAGTAACCTAAGCCAAAGGAGTAGAAGATAAGAAAAAGTAAAAATTACACAGGATAATAAAGAAATTGAAAACAGTAAAACAATAAAAACAATAGAAAAAATAGATTATGTAAAATTTTTTTTAATAAATAAAATGGATAATTTATAGTTAGGATAACAAAGACAAAAAGATAAAATATTCATTATTTATTAGTATGTATAAAAAAAGAAAAAGGGAATCTTCACTTCTGATCCCATGGACATCTAAAGGATTATATAGAGATATTAAGAGAAACTCTATGATTACAATTTGATAATAACTAAAATGGAACTATTCTTTGAAAGATACAAACTTTCAATACTCACACAAGGAGATACATACAATCTGAATAGGTCCATATTAAAAAATTCAAATTGCTAATCTGCATAAACATTTTAGGGAAAAAAAAAATCAGGCCCAGATGGTTTCAAGAGTGAATTGCAGCAAAAATTTCAAGAAGAAACAATGCAATTGCTATCCAGTCTCTGTGAGAAGATAGAAGCAGAAGAAATGCTTCCTAATTCATTTTGTGAAGCCAGCATTACCCTAATATTAGAATCAAAAAGAGACATGACAACAAATCAATATCTATCATAGACATGGAGAAATGTATACAATTCTATTGAAAGAATTAAAAAAATGGAAAGATAACCTAGTCCTATTCTTTCCTGAAGAATCCCACAGTCAGAGGACCTGGCAGGTTGCAATCCACAGGGTCCCAAATAGTTGGACATGACTGATGCAACTTCATACACATACATACACATTCTGTTTATGAATTGGAAAATTCAATATTCATTAAAACCTCAACTCTTTCCAATATCATCTATGTATCCAACTTAATCCTAATCTGATTTCTAGAGAGCTATATTTCAGATGTCAACAAACTGGTAACATCAAAGGAGACAAGACCCAGAATAGCCAAACCAATACTGAAGAAGAAAACTGAAGTATAGACATTACCTGCCATCAGGACTCACTATTACTTTACATTAATGAAGATATCATGTTATTGGTAAAAGAACAGACACACATATCAATGGAATAAATAAATAGCCCAGAAATATATACATATAAATATACTAAGCTGATTTTTGACAAAGGAGCAAAGGGAATTCAATAGTGACAGGAGTCTTTTCCATAAATCATACCACAACAATTGGATTGTTATAAAAAATATATATATGGACACAGACCAACTAGTTTGCACAAAATTTTAATGAAATGTGTCTTAGATTTACAAATGAAATACCAAACTATGAAATCTGTAGGAAAAAAATAAGACAAAGTCTAGTAACCTTGGGTTTGGCAATAAAATTTTAGATAAAACCTTAAGAGCACAATCCATGAAAAAAAACTGATAAACTGTAAATTTCTTAAAATTAAGAAGACATTTGCTCTTTAAAATACCATGTAAATAGAATAAGAACAGGAGAAAATATTTGCAAAACACAGATGTGATGATGTACTTATATTCAAACATACAAAGAACTTAAAACAATAAGAAACACCTCTTTAAAAAAAAATGAGCAAAAGATCTGAACAGAACTCTCACCAAAAAAGATATACTACAGATGGCAAATATGTTATGAAACTGTTATCAGCTGTTGTCAGGAAGCTTCAGATGAAAATAACCACCTGATACTAATAAATAGTAGATAATACTACACCTATTGAGGTGACCAAAATCCAAAAAACGGTGGTACCAAATGCTGCCAATGATAAAGAGCCACAGGAACTCTCATTAATTTCTGAGAAAATATAAAGTGGGACAGCTACTCTAAAAGACAGTTTGGCAGTATCTTAAAATGCTAAATACATTCTTTTCATATGATACAGCAATCATGCTCCTACTTATTTACCCAGTTTACCTGAAAAAGTATATTCACACAAAATATGCCCGTGAGCATTTAGAGTAGCTTTATTCATAACCACCAAAAACTGGAAACAGAAAAGATGTTCTCCAATAGATGAATAGATAAACAGCTGTGTTCTGGTCCATGGAGTGGAATATCATTCATCAAATTAAAAAATGACTCATCAAGACAAAATAATATATAGAAGCCCATTAAATATTTGTCAATAAGTTTAAAAACCCAGTTTCAAAAAACTCCATATTGTAAGATTCAAATTATATGATATTCTAGAAAAAACAAAACTATAGAGATAATGATCAGTGCTTGCTGTGGTGTTAAAGGAAAAGGTGAAAGGATGAATAGGTGAATCATAGGAGAGTTTTAGAGAAGTCAGATTATTCTGTTCACTGTAAGACTTTATGGTTTTTGTCTATATCCTTAGAAATTCACAGCAGAAAAAGTGGGTTTTAATGTTTGTAAAGCATCATTTAGGATGGTGGAGTAGCCCAGAAGGGATGCTGACAGTGACAAAAGACTGCAACCATGTTACAGACATATGGAACAACCTCACCGATGCAAATGCAGAAAAGGTACTGATCTCAGTAGAGCCAGATGCTATAAAACAAAAAGGAAAAGGAAGTACAGATACACATTGCTTTTTAATTGATATAGCTGCATTCACAAGAGTACAGGTTAACAACTCTGATACTTTTATTCATGTGCATAGGGCCAAGAAATTAAGTAAATGCATGACAGATTGTGAGAGGCAGGTTCCCCACTGTTTAGGTGGGCATTTACAAATGAGCAAAGAAAGGTGGCTAAAATTGATCCATATGGTAAGAGTGAGAAACATCAATATTAGCTCATTTTTAGTTTAATACAGACATAAATAATTAAAAATGGAAACATGCATACATATCTGTATGTCATTGTTGTTTAGTTGCTAAGTCATGTCTGTTTGTGACCTCATGGTCTGTAGCCCACCAGACTCCTCTGTCCATGAGATTTTTCAGGCAAGAATACTGGAGTGCATTGCCATTTTCTGCTCAGAGGATCTTCCCAACCCAGGAACTGAACCCACATCTCTTGCACTGACAGATGGATTCTTTACCACTGAGCCACCTGGCTAATACAAATCCATAAAGGGAGGGCCAAAAAGAAATGATATCCCAGTAGCAAGAAACACATTTTGAAACTGGAACTTGGTTTATAGTACCATCCTCCAAAAAAGAACCCAAGCTCTTTAGAAAAATGGCTGATTCTAGGGCTACAGCAAGAAATATACAAGATATATTTTTTGTAGAGTAGGGGAATAAGGAAGTACTCGACAACAATAACAATATATTAGAGCCAACTGAAAAACTTTTTAAGGGACAAAGCTGGATTAATCTGAGCAAAAAAAAAAAATAGTACTGGATTATAACTCAAACTTTGAACTAAGTATTTAATAATTCCACATTGATATAAATAAATGATTTATTAATTTCTAAGCTGGGGGAAGAAAATAACCCAATAATTCTCCATGCAGAAGGTTTCTAAATAATTTAGGTGACTCTTCTCCCTTAGGAGGGGTAACATCAACCCCCACTCTTTTGGTGTGAGCTGTGCATAGTGACTCCTCCCCAGAGTATCCAATATGAAAAGGGAGGAGAGAGCGGAACTTTACAGGAGAAAAACTTAAAAACACTACTTTAGGTGATCAAGGATAGTATCAGTAGTCATAAACCATGTTGACAATATGCACTGTTGATATAATGTCATGAAAATGGCACTTTATACGTGAGGTCTTCTTCTCAATGACTGATACCAGGTCATATCATGAGAAAATGAAAGTGAAAGTCACTCAGTCATGATGGACTTTGTGACCCCATGGGCTATATAGTCCATGGAATTCTCCAGGCCACAATACTGGAGTGGGTAGTCGTCCCCTTCTCCAGGGGATCCTCCCAACCCAGGGGTCAAACCCAGATCTCCTGCATTGCAGGCAGATTCTTTACCAACTGAGCCACCACGGAAAATACCAGACAATTTCCAATTTGATGCCCTCCTACAAAATGTCTGTCCCATACATCTCAAAACCATCAAGGTTACCAAAGTATGAGAGACTGCCAGGCAGGAGGAGCCTAAAGAGATATGATAACCAAATGTAATATGGTATATTCATACACACAAAAAGAAAATTTGGGAGAAACACAAGAATTCTAAATAAACTATTGGTTCTGTTCAGTTGCTAAGTCATGTCTGACTCTTTGGGACCCCATGTACTGCAGCATATGAGGCTTCCCTGTCTTTCACTAAAAAACTATGGACCTTAGTCAATAACAATGTAAACAAACAAGAAAAAACTAAATAGACAATATCTATCCTTCACTGTGAGCCAACATTGCACATCTGAATAGCTGGGAAGTCAAATATTTTAAAAGTTTGTATATACAAAAAGATATACACATAACAAATTCAGTTCAGTTCAGATTAGTCAGTCAGTCATGTCCAACTCATTGTGACCCCATGGACTGCAGCACGCCAGGCTTCCCTGTCCATCACCAACTTCTAGCTCTTGCTCAAATTCATGTCCATCGACTCAGTGATGCCATCCAACCATCTCATTCTCTGTCCTCCCCTTTTCCTCCTGCCTTCAATCTTTCCCAGAATCAGGGTCTTTTCAAATGAGTCAGCTCTTCACATCAGGTGGCCAAAGTATTGGAGTTTCAGCTTCAGTATCAGTCCTTCCAAAGATTTTTCAGGTTGATTTCATTTAGGATGGACTGGTTGGATCTCCTTGCAGTCCAAGGGACTATCAAGAGTCTTCTCCAACATCACAGTTCAAAAGCATCAATTTTTCAGCGCTCTGCTTTCTTTATGATCCAACTCTCACATGCATACATGGCTACTGGAAAAGCCATTGTTTTGACTAGATGGACCTTTGTTGGCACAGTAATGTCTCTGCTTTTTAATACGCTGTCTAGGTTGGTCATAGTTTTTCTTCCAAAGAGCAACTGTCTTTTAATTTCATGGCTGTAGTCACCATCTTCAGTGGTTTGAGAGCCCCCCCCCCAAATAAAATCTCTCACTATTTCTATTGTTTCCCTATCTATTTTCCATGAAGTGATGGGACCAGATGCCATAACAAATAAAAACACTAAATGAATGAGTACAATACCACTAACACAATATTTGCAATGTATTAAAGGCACATGATGCTGTGAAAGTGCTGCACTCAATATGCCAGCATAGCTGGAAAACTCAGCAGTGGCCACAGGACTGGAAAAGATCAGTTTTCATTCCAATCACAAAGAAAGACAATGCCAAAGAATGCTCAAACTACTGCACAACTGAAATCATCTCACACTCTGGTAATGTAATGCTCAAAATTCTCCAAGCCAGGCTTCAGCAATATGTGAACCATGAACTTCTAGATGTTCAAGCTGGTTTTAGAAAAGGCAGAGGAACCAGAGATCATATTGACAACATCCACTGGATCATGGAAAAAGCAAAAGAGTTTCAGAAGAACATCTATTTCTGCTTTATTGACTATGACAAGCCTTTGACTGTGTGGATCACAATAAACTGTGGAAAATTCTGAAAGAGATGGGAATAACAGACCACCTGACCTGCCTCTTGAGGAACCTATATGCAGGTCAGGAAACAATAGTTAGACCTGGACATGGAACAACAGACTGGTTCCAAACAGGAAAAGGAGTATGTCAAGGCTGTATATTGTCATCCTGCTTATTTAACTTATATGCAGAGTACATCATGAGAAACACTAGGCTGGAAGAAATACAAGCTGGAATCAAGATTGCTGGGAGAAATATCGATAACCTCAGATACGCAGATGACACCACCCTTATGGCAGAAAGTGAAGAGGAGCTAAAAAGCCTCTTGATGAAAGTGAAAGAGAAGAGTGAAAAAGTTGGCTTAAAGCTCAACAT